>NW_026775573.1:78023436-79273436 GCF_030987335.1 Cornus florida | reverse complement strand
CGGCCAGTTTGTTGGCCCTGATACTGTATTCTGTTGTACATTATTTCTTTTTTATGCATAATATTTTTGGATGTCTGGATTTTATATTGATCGGTTGGTCAATCATACATCAACCTTCGCAATAGCACGAATCATTGTAAAATAGGGCTATTGGTCAGGTAAGTCGAACCACTGGGACTGCGCTAGTCTATGGCGACCTAAGTGTCTAGAATCGTTCTTAGAATGATAAGGGGTAATAAGGGTTTGTTTGTTTGTCACTGAAACTACGAATTCAGAATGCATAAAACGATAAATTGAAGGAGATTAAAAGGAGTGAAACTTAGGTGGAGAGGACTAGGGAAATGAATCCACCACACACCTCATAAACATGCTAGCTTGCAATTAACTTGGGGATCTACTTATGTAAATGACCATGATATATAGAGATGCATGATAACTACACTATCTTCAAGAAGTTCATACAATCAGAGCTAAGTATAAACCATCTAAGTATAATCCCCTAGGAATGGCCTATCAAATCCCTTACTTTGTATGGTAAATGCACATGTAATCAAAGACTAAGTATAATCCATCCACGGTTGGTATGAACCATCTACCTAACTACATTAAACTAGGGGTGTAGTATGGTTCATCGTTCCTAGGAATAGACTATCAAAACCTTCACAAGACATGCCAAGAAAACCATTTCATATTCTCATCTCCATTCTCACTATGAAGATATAAGCCCTATAATCATGGAAACATACAATCTAAGACAAGATGATACATTTAACACAATCATTTATTGAATTGAAGAATATTTACAACATGTGTAAGTCTTTAGAATATGAAAAGTTCACAAATACACTTCATTCCCCAAATTAAAACAAGATTATAGCATGCTTACAAAGGAGGCTTCATCACCTCCCTAGATGGAGGTTTAGTTACCCATTGATGCACTAGAGGAAGGAGGAAGCAAAGCCTTGACCTCCATTTTCGAGCTCCTACTGTAGCACTCAAGAACACCCACTTCCTTGCTCATTTCTCTCTCCTCTATCTTGCTAGAATATAGGATGATGATATTGTGTGGTCCTCCCTTTCTCTTATCAAGCTCAAGTCAAGGCTCTTTCTCTTATCAAGCTCAAGTCAAGGCTCTTTCTCCTACAAGGAACACCTCCAACCACTTCATAAAGAAGGAAGATGGCATTGAGGAAACCAATGTGCAAGTGGCTGAAATTGAGCCATTTCCGAGTGCAATCTGCCAGAATTTCGAGCACTCTAAATTAGTGTAATGTGCAACATGCTCTTCTTGCTCAGCACTGACCTACTTTGGTAAAACGGCTATAACTTTGTGCCCCGAACTCCGAATGATGATATGTTTGAAGATTTGGAGAAATCATTCAGTTCTTTAAAAACTTCATGTTTTGATGAAGACCCAATTTTCAGGTCTGGTTGGTCGAAAATGGGGAGAAAGGCAGTACTTCAGTGCTGCCAGGCAGTTCTGCGCACCTCGGTTAAGAAGACCATAACTCTCTGCTCCGAACTCCGAATTATGAACTGCTGGAAGATTTAGAAAGATGATTCAGAGCTCTAAATCTTTCATGTTATGATGGAAGTCCAGTTCTTGAGTTTGCTAGGTCGAAAATGGCGACAAAAGTCAGGTTCTACTACTGCCAGAAATTCAGAATTGGCACCCTTTTTGTTCCAAATTCCACAAGGCATCATTTTTGCTTCCTTTTTGCACTTTAACCTAAAAATGCACAAAAACATGCAAATGGAGTTAATCTACATAAAATAATCAATTAATGGACTTTGTTAATGTAATTTAGGGCGCTTGAATATACAGTATTCAGCGCTTATCACACCCCCAAACTTACATTTTGCTAGTCCCTTAGCAAAACCAAAATGCAAAGCTCAATGGAATGAAAAACATGGGAATGCTATTACAAAAATATCCACCATGGCAAAAATAAACATAAACATAGGTCAAATACAATTTGAAACAGATAAAGAGCTGGAGACGGGATCATTGGGAAGACTACCTTGCATATATGAAGCATTGATACAAAAAATGGCAAAAACCATTTCAACATGCATGTATCAACATCATAGTCCATATAAATAATTCAATTGTCATCTCTTAAATGGAAATAACTCAAACTCCAGTGAAAGTGAATTGAATTCTCAACATGCGGCTTTTACTTTCTTTTCCAATTCCAACGCACAAGTTTTCAAATCAATGAATTCCCTTTACATGAAGTCCCTAAGGCATGATTTTATTTTCAAGACAACTTTTGTTGCCTGTTGACAATTTATTGTAACTCATAAGCGAAGCATAGAATGGTTGTGCAATGCTGAAGTCCTTTAAGCTTTCTAACCAACTCTTGTAGCAAGCGTTAGGCCAACAACTCCCAAACCAGACGGCTTTAGGGTGCTAAGTGTAGAGACACTCCATAGTGCTTAATAGCTCAAGTTGGAAAGGCTACGAACTCCAACGAACCATGTTTATTACCAGTTTATTTTTTTTAAATGACCGTGCAATGTTTAAGTCCCTTAAGCTTTCTAACCAACCCTTGTAGCAAGCGTTAGGCCAACAACTCCCAAACCAGACGGCTTTAGGGTGCTAAGTGTAGAGACACTCCTAGGGCTTAATAGCTCGAGTTGGAAAGGCTACGAAGTCAACTGGTCATTTTTTTTTTCTTTCTTTCTCAATTTTTAATTTTTTTTTTTTTTTTTTTTTTTTTAAATCATGCCAAAGATACTCATCTATCAGGTTCATCAAATCAGATTAACTAGGCCAAGGTCAAGGTTGATCAAGTTGCATGCCTCACAGTTAAGTTTCTAATGTGCATCTGTGCATTGTGAAGCTTATAAGAGTGTAAATCCAGCAAGAATCTAATTGAGATATTTATACAGACTACATTGTATTTGCATGATCACTTCAAATTCAAATTTCTTTATTTTCAAAAATTTCTCAATTGCTTCTATACATAAGGTATTAAACATATGCTTTATCTCCGACAAGTTCCAAGTTACACTATCATTGCTTTTCAAAAATATGATACCAAAACTATGCCAAGAATGCTTTGATGCACCCCCAAACTTGAACGACACAGTGTCCTCAATGTGGGACATGGATGTAAGTTAGAGACAAAAATGACAAAGAGTATAAAAAGGAACAAAAATACCCAGGGGGAGGAAACGGCATGGTGAAACAAAAATTTGAATTGGACTGCGTAACCTGGAGAACATCACGAAGAACAAAAAGAAACAACCACAAAAAGCATTAATAGCACAAGCATAAGTACAGAAAAATAATGTACATAAAGTTAACAGAAAAGAGAGAATTTGCATTTCAAAAAGAGTTTTTACTGATTACAAAAGAGTTGTACATAGATCATGTCTACTAGAGCAACCTATACATAGCAAATTCTAAAAGTTCAAAAGGAAAACAAAAGATACAAGAGAAATATGTACATATGAAACAAACAGATAAGGTCCAACACTCGGAACAAGCTACGGGCCAGAGGGTAAATGGGCGAGGATTGAATGGAGGAGAGATTGAGTCTTACGCCGTTCGGCGGAAGCCAAACGACGTTCCTCAGTTGCGACACGGCGGTCTTCAGCAGCAAGACGACGATCTTCTTCGGCACGGGAAGAAGTCTCACACATAGTCCGAGTGTACGTGGACAAAGTATTCTCAAAATGATCCATCCGCTCATGAATACCGGCAATGCTAGCCCGGAGGAAAGCCTGGTCCTGCTGAGAGTCGACCGGAGGCTCTACCCTTGCAGCGGCTGCTGCGGTGGAAGCATCCTCAGAAGGAGGAGGAGGTGGAGCTTGGATGAATAGGGGGGCAGCAGCCTGAGGGGTACTAGAATGGCTAAGAACATTGATCCACCGGCTCTTGGTAAAAATTTTAATCTTTTTGCCTTTTGGTTCATGGGGAGGAACAACGAAACCCTTGTGCTGAAGGAGCCGAGTGATGAAAAACGGCAAAGGCAATTTCCGATTTTTAACTCGCGGAACTCGTGCATTATGAGCGTCATGCCAAAACTTCATAAATGTGGTCCAAATGAGCTCCGGGATGGAGAACCATTGGCCTTGGTCCATGGCATATAAGGCTTGCAAAAGGAGGCCCCTACGGTCGGTGTTATGCACCAAAGGGCAGATATTGTGCTTGAAAACAGTGTCAATGAACCAGAGGCATTCCGGAAGATTGGTTTTGCAGATAAAAGACAGGGGCCTATTAGGATCGTCAACATTGCAAATGGCAGTGACAATCTGCTCCACAGTTAATGTATCCGGCTCCTCATCTAAAGGGAGATTCTCACGATTGACAATGTCATCGGGGTACTCAATGGGGCAACCAGAAACCTGAATGATGTCAGTCATAGTGAAAGCATAGGTGGTGCCATCAATGGATGTAGTGAGAGAAATGGGTGGCTCTTCAGGGCATTGGAGATTCTGGTAGAAGAGGCGCACTACACGGGGGTAGGCAACCCTGGCAAGGGGCGCGCAAATGTGCTGCAGATGCCAGTTAGTCAATTCGGCTACAGCCCACGAAGTTATGGGTAGAATGTTAAAGGCATCCGTGAGCAGAAAAGAAAACTCGTAGTTGAGTTGTTTGTGATCCCAAGGATCACGTGGTCGCTCACGATTGACAGCACGGGCACCCGCAGAGGGTCTAGGAGGGTGAGAAGGACCGGCACGAGACATTTAGAGAGGTGGACTTGGTTGAGGACTTTCAGCGAACACCTAGCGTGCACCACAAAAAGGAGAAGGTGAAAATGAGTGGGATGGATGATGAAACCCAAAAATTTTTGGCCCTGTAATTGCAATAACTACTCCCAAACAATCACAAATCTCCATTACATGCAAGCCCATCCTCCATTTATACCAAAAATGTGAAAGAGGAAGAGAAGGAAGAAACTCACCTAACAATGGAGATCCACAGGCCCTATGGCCGCCGGATTAAGTGGTGGGGATGAGTGGATTTTGCCTAGAGGTGAAGAGGATGGTGAGGTTGATTGGTTTAGGTAGAGAGAGAAAGTTGGTTGCATGGTGATGGAAGAGGAAGGCCGAGAGGTGGTTGGGTTGGGGGTGAGGGTTGATTGGTGAATGAGAGAGGTGATGGTGTGCATGAGGGGGTGAGGTTGGGATGGTGAGGATGATGGTGTGGAGTTGGTTGAGTGTGAAGGGTGGTGGGATGTTGGGAAATGAGTGAAGATGGAGGTGATTTGTGAGAGATAAGGGAAGGTTGGGTGCCGAGAGGTTGGTTGTGGTTGGGGGGAGTTGGTTTTTAAAAGAGGAGGGGGGGGCTTGGTTCGAGCACTCGAAGGTGGACTTCGAGTGCTCTTAAATGGGGCAGTGGGCTCGGTTGGCTTGGGTGAGAGAGCTTGGGCAATGGCGAGCACTCGAAGCTTGGCTTCGAGTGCTCTAGAATTTGGCAGAGAGGGTTTGGTTTGGTGTTTGGTTGAGGGTTGCAGGGAGATGGTGCTGGATGGTGGGAGATGAGTGAAGATGGAGGTGCATGCATGCATGGGGCTTGCATGCATGCATGTAGGTCTGCATGGTGGCTGAGAGGTGAGGTGGTTTGGGTTGAGGGTGGATGCTGAGAAGAGAGAAGTGAAGGTGGCCGAGAGGAGGTTGTTTGCATAGGTTAGTTGAGAAGTGGGTTCGTTGATGGTTGGCAGAGTGTGGGTTTGTGGTTTGCATGGTTTGGTTTGATGCTGAAGTTGCATGCATGCATGTCTTGGGGATGGGTTGTGGGTTGTGATGGCCAAGAGTGGAAGGATAGTTGGTTTGTATGGTGAGGTAGCCGAGAGACAGAGTGTTGTGTGGGGTTTGCATGGTGGACTCAGCATGGTGGGTTGGTGGAGAGGTTTTGAGGTGGCCGAGTGGTGGAGGTTGGCTGCGTGGGTTTTCATGTATGGGCATGCAGGGTTGATGGGCATGCATGAAGTGAGGAAGTGGGTGGGTTGTGAGATGCAGAGGAGGTATGTATTGGTGTATGCAAGGGGTTGGGTTGGGTTTGCATGCAAGATGGTCATGCAGGAGGGGCTGCATGGGAAGGGAAGTTGATGGTTTGGGTTGAGGTTTTGGATAGCAGGTCGTGGAGTTGGTTTGGTTGGTGCCGAAGTGGGGTAAAGGTTGAGATGTTGTGCAATGCTGTGGAGGTTGTGAGTTGGTGTGGTGGTTGCATGGTTGTTTAGAGAGAGAGAGAGATGGTGGGTGAAGTCATGCTTGGGGGTGTGGTTTGGTGTTGATGTGTCATGCATGGTGATTCATGGTGCATGGTTTATGGTTGTGCTATGGAGAGAGAGGCTGAGAGGGATGGTTGGCTGGTTGGTGTGAGCTTGCATGGTGGAGTTCGAGCACTCTAAATAGGCTTGGTGAGTGCTCGAACTAAGAGCAGTGAGTTGGGTGTTGGGTGTAAGCAATGTCGAGCACTCTAAATGGTATTGCGAGTGCTCAAATTGAGATCAGTAGGTTCAGTGGTTTAATGCATGGACCGCGAGCACTCCAAATTGGAGCTTAGATTGCTCGAAATGAAGCCAGAGAGTTCGAGGAAAAATGCAAGGAAGCTCAAGCACTCCAAATTGGAGTTTGAGTGCTCGAAAGTGGGTCGATAGGCTCAGAATGTTGTGGTTTAAAAGAGGTTGTGCTTGAGCTTGATCTTGAAACCATGGAACCATCGATGAGCTTGCAGGGATGGAAGATGAGTGCATGGAACCATCCATCCATGAATTGAAGCTTGCAAGGATGGACTTGCAGGGATGGTAGATGAGTGCATGGATGAGCCTGCATGGATGGATGGTAATTGCATGGATTGGCATGGCTGGTGCAATGCCTGTGAGTTGCAGCCAATTTGAATGCAAGGAGCTTGCATGAGGATTTAAGCAACATTGACTGAGCTTATGCACTCCAAAAATGAGGATTTAAGCAACATGGACACCTATGCATGCAATGCAGCAAGTTGTGAAGGCCTGCAAGGATGCTGATGGATTGTGCCACGGTTTCAAAATGTTTCTATGCATGCAAATGTAGTGCCATACAATATTGAAGTTGGATCACGTGATGAAAGTTGAATGCATGAACTCATGAAAGAATGCATGAATGCAATACAGGCAAGCATGCATGCAACATTGTAACCTATAGATTGATCATTCTTATGCATGCATGATAAAATAAATAAAAATAATAATAAATAAATAAATAAATAAAATAAAATAAAATAAACATAAAAATAAAAATAATAACAAAATAAAGTAAGATAAAATAAAATTAAATTAAATACTTCAATGAATGAAATCCCCCTCCTTTTTTTTCTTTTTTTTTTTTTTTTTAAACTTTGCAATTTCTAATGCATGGAAAAATTGCCAACTTTCAGAACATCACACAAAGCATGGGTGGATGTGAGAAAATTTTTAAACCTTTGCAACATCACACAATGCATGAATGAAATTTCCGGATAAAATTTTAAACTTGCAAATTCATTCCATTCCAATGCATGGGAAATTTTGAAAGTTTTGTTTTGAAACCTTACAATTTTTTAACTTTTTAATCATCTCAAATGCATGAAGAATTTTGAGAAAATTTTCAGACTTTTCATTAAAAATGAGAAAATATGCACATGAGTCGCATTTGAAAAATCTAATGAAATTGCTAGAAAGCGATGGAGACTTCCGGGAATGAAAATTAGAGTTGAGAAGGTCTAAGAAAAATCAAATTTTGGCTTTTCTAAACCGTTTCCTAGAAAATTTGCAAGGCACGAGCAATTTCAAAGAGAAGGAAGCTTGGAAATTGAAAGAATTGCTTCCCTTGAGTTGCTAAATTTAATGTCGATAGCTAGACAAAGCTAGAGCAGGCACTAATCCTCAGAAATTGGATCCGTCAAGAGGACTTCCTCAACTCTTTGGGTTAGGATTGTGCCGTCAAAGCAAGGCTTAAGCCGTTGGCCATTTACCTTGAAGAGTGATCCACTTGCAGGATCACGAAGTTCGATTGCTCCATGAGGAAAGACGGTAGTGACAATGTATGGATCATCCCATCTTGACCGGAGTTTACCGGGAAAGAGTTTCAAGCGGGAATTGAAAAGCCAAACCTTTTGTCCAGGGGCAAAAGACTTCTTGACGATGTGTTTGTCATGAAAAGCTTTAGTCTTTGCCTTGTAGATTTTTGCGCTTTCATACTCGTCATTACGCAATTCCTCAAGTTCATTTAATTGCAACGCACGATTAGAGCCGGCTTGTTTGAGATCAAAATTGAACCTTTTTATGGCCCAATAAGCATGGTGCTCTAATTCTACTGGGAGATGACATGCTTTGCCAAAGACAAGTCGATATGGTGACATGCCAATGGGTGTCTTATAAGCTGTCCGGTAAGCCCAAAGCGCATCGTTTAGCCTTAATGACCAATCTTTGTGGTCCGGTCTAACCGTTTTTTCCAAAATGTGCTTAATCTCCCGGTTAGAAATCTCTACTTGACCACTCGTTTGAGGGTGGTAAGGTGTAGCAACCTTATGAATGACGGAATACTTAGCAAGGACGGATTTTAGATAACGATTTCGGAAATGAGATCCGCCATCACTAATGATTGCTCGGGGCGTACCAAAATGACTAAAGATGTGAGACTGAATGAAATGGATCACGACTTTATGATCATCGGTTTTGGTAGCCTCAGCTTCAACCCATTTAGACACATAATCCACCGCTACAAGGATGTACTCATAGCCATAAGAAGATGGAAATGGTCCCATGAAGTCAATCCCCCATACATCAAAAATTTCAACAATTAAAATGTTGGTGAGGGGCAACATGTCTCTTCGGGACATGGATCCAAGTTTTCGACATCGTTCACACGATTTGCAAAAATTGTATGCATCCCGAAACAAGGTAGGCCAAAAGAATCCGCTTTAAAGAACTTTGTTAGCGGTCTTTTTGGCACTGAAATGGCCTCCACAAGCAAGAGTATGGCAAAAATTTAGAATGCTTGTGGCCTCGGTTTCAAGAATGCATCACCGGATGATTTGGTCCGGGCAATACTTGAATAGTTCCGGATCTTCCCAAAAGAAATGCTTGACTTGGGAGAAAAACCGGTCCCTCTCTTGTTTGGACCAATGAGCTGGAATTTTGCCAACCGCAAGATAATTGATAATATCCGCAAACCATGGAAGAGTAGAATGTGAAACTTGAAGAAGTTGCTCATCCGGAAAGGAATCACGGATGGCTGTGAATTCTGAAGATTTCTCAATAAGTAAGCGAGAGAGATAATCGGCGACAACATTGTCGGTCCCTTTTTTGTCTCGGATTTCATTGTCAAACTCTTGAAGTAAGAGGATCCATCGAATTAAATGGGGTTTTGTCTCTTTTTTCGCTAACAAATGCCTAAGAGCGGCATGATCCGAAAAGACGATAACCTTGGAGCCAAGAAGATAAGAGCAAAATTTATCCAAGGCGTACACCACAGCTAGCAATTCTTTTTCAGTGGTGATGTAGTTCAATTGGGCATCGCAGAGAGTTTTGCTAGCATAATAAATGACATGCGGAAGTTTATCGACACGTTGGCCCAAAACCGCCCCTAATGCATAGTCGGATGCATCACACATGATCTTAAAGGGAAGAGACCAATTAGGGGGTTTCATGATTGGGGCGGATGAGAGGAGAGTACGAAGTTTGATGAAAGCTTCCATGCAAGTGTCATCAAAATTGAACAGAACATCCTTGGCTAAGAGATTACACAAGGGCCGTGAGATTTTGCTAAAATCTTTGATGAAGCGACGATAGAATCCGGCATGGCCAAGAAAAGAATGAATTTGACGGACGGAATTTGGAGGAGGAAGATTAGAGATCAACTCAACTTTTGCCTTGTCTACCTCGATTCCCCGTTTAGAAATGACATGTCCTAAAACAATGCCTTCTTAGACCATGAAGTGGCTTTTCTCCCAACTTAGAATGAGATTCGTCTCTTTGCATCTTTGGAGCACAAGAGATAAATTTTTGAGACACGAGTCAAAGGAGGAGCCAAATACGGAAAAATCATCCATGAAAACTTCCAAGAACTTTTCAACCATATCGGAGAATATGGACATCATGCACCTTTGGAATGTTGCCGGCGCATTACATAGACCAAAAGGCATACGTTGATAGGCAAAAGTACCAAAGGGACATGTGAATGTTGTTTTCTCTTGATCTTGGGGGGCGATTGCCACTTGGTTATAGCCGGAATAACCATCAAGAAAACAATAGAAGCTTTGGCTGGCTAACCTTTCTAGGATTTGATCTATGAATGGAAGTGGAAAATGATCCTTCCTAGTTGACGAATTGAGTTTCCGGTAATCAATGCACACACGCATCTAGCAATTTGATCACCTCTTTCATGACCACTTCCTTCATATTTGGATTTAACAGGCACTGGACCTCTCTAGTAGGCTTTGTGTCATCCTCCATATGAATGCGGTGCATATAAATGGAGGGGTCAATTCCTTTCAAATCTGCCACTGTCCAACCAATAGCTTCTTTATGCTCTTGGAGCACCGCTAAAAGGTTGGTCTCTTGGTCTTTTTGAAGGTCCGAGGCAATGATGACCGGAAGGGTTTGCTTTGGACCAAGGAACACATACTTGAGATGGGCCGGGAGCGGCTTAAGCTCAAGTTGTGGCGGAGATAGCAATGATGGGACCGGAGGAGTGGTGGAAAGTTGGGGAAGTGGTTCTTTTGGAATTTTCCAAGGAGGTACATCCATGATAGCATTAATATCAAGCAAGGAATTGACTTCTTGAATGGCTTGATCAACATCAAAGTTTGAAAAGTCAAAATGGGACATGCAAGTTTCAAGAGGATCTTTGCTTAGAATGAAGGGGAGAGATTCTTCGACCACTTCATCAATGACATCCACAAGAAAACAATCATCCTCATTGGAGGGATGTTGAGTTGCATGAAAGATGTGGAGTTTGACTTGCATGTTTCCAAAAGCAATGTCCATCACCCCAGTTCGGCAATTAATTGATGCATTAGCCGTGGCTAAAAATGGCCTACCAAGGATCACGGGAATGTGCTTTTTTGGGTCATGGACCGGTTCTGTATCAAGAACCACAAAGCCTACTGGGAAGTAGAATTTGTCCACTTTGATGATAACATCCTCAAGAATGCCTTGTGGATGCTTGACCGATCTATCGGCAAGTTGCAAAACCACAGAAGTCGGCTTAAGATCTCCCAAACCAAGTTGAAGGTAGATTGAATATGGAATTAAATTCACACTAGCTCCTAAGTCAAGGAGGGCCTTCTCGATTTTGCTGTCACCAATGACGCAAGAGATTGTGGGGTCACCCGGATCCTTATACTTCGGAGGAGTGCTGTGCTGAATGATAGCACTAACATTTTCAGTCAACCTCACTTTTTTTGGCAAATGATTTTTAGAAGTGCGCTTTTGAGTGCACAAATCTTTGAGAAATTTTGCATAGGGAGGGATTTGCTTAATAGCATCCAAGAGGGGCAAGTTAATCTTCACTTGCTTGAAAACTTCCCACATGTCTTGAATTTTACAATTCTTGTTCCCAAAATGTGTCGACTCTTGAAGATGTTGAGGAAACGGAGCTTTTGGCTCATAAGTAGTTTCCACATTTGGGGTGACATGTGTGGGATTTCCGTGAATGGTATTTGGACAAGAATTTGGATTTGAAGAGCTTGGATTTGGATTTTCCAAAGGAGGGTTTTTCTCACTTGTGTCTCCATCAACCTTGTTGTCAACCACTTTACCACTCCGGAGGGTGGTGATAGCTTGAACTTGTTCATGAGTCGGCCCACTCGGAGGAGGGGTTTCATCAATCACATGCATTCCTCTAGGATTTTCAAAAGGTTGAGAGGGAAGCTTGCCCTTGTCCTTTTGAAGCAATTGATTCACCGAGTTAGCTATTTGGCCCACTTGATTTTCGAGATTAGCTATGGATTGAGTATGAGAGTGAACCATTTGGAGAGTAGGTTGCAAGGATGTCAAGAGTTGCTTGTTGGCATCCATTATTTGCTTATTTAATGATTCCATCATTTGCTTGTTTGCAGCTACTATCTCGTCAGTTGGACACACAGGAGGTTGGTTGGAGACATTTGGATTGTAAGGAGGATGGTAGCTTGAAGAGGCTTGGAAAGGTCTACCTTGATATTGAGAAGAGGGCTGATTTTGCCGCCCTTGGTTTTGGAATTGGGAATTTTGTGGGGCTTGTTGCCGCCACGAGAAATTCGGATGATCTCGCCAACCCGGATTGTAGGTGTTGGAATATGGATTGTTCCTGGGCCGCGAGAACATGGCATTAGCTTGCTCTTGGTTGGGATTAGGAAATTGCTCCGGTGTGGGGCAATCTTCCGAGAGATGGAATGGACTAGTACATGAAGCACAAACTGAACTTACTGAATTTTGAGACAATGAAGGAGGAAGATGTGGTGCCATCAATTGGTAGAATTTATGAGCGATGGCATCCACTTGAGATGATTCCTCCCTTATTGATTTTGGTTGACAAGAGTTGGTGTTCTTTGCAATGGTTGAGGTCGGAGCCCTATGAGAATTATGTTGAAGTGAATTTTCGCTTAAATTCTCGAGTAGGGTCCAAGCCTCATCCGCATTCTTGGACATGAACATACCACCACAAGAAGAATCAACCATGAATCTATGGGTTTTGGTCAAGCCAGCATAGAAAGCTTGCACTAATTGCCATTTTGGGATCAAATGATGAGGACATTTCCGAAGAAGATCTTGTAGCCTTTCCCAAGTCTCATAGAGTTGTTCTCCATCAACTTGAGAAAAGCTTAGAATGGAACACCTCATTTGGTTGGTTTTACTCACTGGATAATACTTCTTAAGGAATTCTTGTTGCAATTGAGCCCAAGAAGTAATAGAATTGGGAGCGAGGGAGTTCAACCAATATTTTGCCTTATCCTTTAGGGAGAATGGGAAAAGATGGAGATGGAGTGCATTGTCCGGAAAACCTCTCAACCGGATGGTCGAACAGATTTCAAGGAACTCATCAAGATGCTTATATGGATCTTCATTATTAAAGCCATGAAATGATGGAAGCATTTGGATGGTGCTTAATTTAATCTCATATTGAGCTGCATAGGTGTTTGGCATTACTATGCAAGAAGGAGAAGCATAGGTGGTAGGGATGAAATGATCTCTAAGAGTCATTGGTTCTACATTAGGAATTTCAGCCCTTTCATTCCCCGAATTTCCTACGTTATCCCCCATTGTATTGAATTCAGTTTCAAGATCCCTTGTAAGAGTGGGTTCCCTAAGGTTCCGTCTAAGAGTTCTTTCAAGTGAATTTATATCAATAGGCGAGTTAAGTGTGGGTAGAGAGAGTGACCTACGGCCAAACATCAACAACAAAGCATATATTCAACAACACAATTCATCATCAATACTCCGCATACGATGTTCCCTTTCTCCTTAATTATCAAGACAGAAAATAAATGGCCACGACAAGGACCGAAGCTTGTACACGAAATTAAACAAGATAATAGCCTCTACAAGGGCTTCACAACTACATTAACTACTTCTAAAATTAACACATGTACTGTATCTACAAGTTGAAACTAGAAGTCAAGAGACTTACCTGGGGTCCTCTAGACTTACAATTTGCTAGCGTTCCCACGGCGGTTCAAGTCCCTAGAATCTTACAACACGAAAATGGTTAAACCACACGAAAAATATGCACAAAACACAATATGCATAATCAAACTAAATTTAACCCTAGAAATTTGGTCGCTAAACCGTATGCAAGTCCCCGGCAACGGCGCCAAAAAATGATCAGTTGGACAATCATACATCAACCTTCGCAATAGCACGAATCACTATTGGTCGGATAAGTCGAACCACTGGGACTGTACTAGTCCATGGCGACCTAAGTGTCTAGAATCGTTCTTAGAATGATAAGGGGTAATAAGGGTTTGTTTGTTTGTCACTGAAACTACGAATTCAGAATGCATAAAACGATAAATTGAAGGAGATTAAAAGGAGTGAAACTTAGGTGGAGAGGACTAGGGAAATGAATCCACCACACACCTCATAAACATGCTAGCTTGCAATTAACTTGGGGAACTACTTATGTAAATGACCATAATATATAGAGATGTATGATAACTACACTATCTTCAAGAAGTTCATACAATCAGAGCTAAGTATAAACCATCTAAGTATAATCCCCTAGGAATGGCCTATCAAATCCCTTACTTTGTATGGTAAATGTACATGTAATCAAAGACTAAGTATAATCCACCCACGGTTGGTATGAACCATCTACCTAACTACATTAAACTAGGGGTGTAGTATGGTTCATCGTTCTTAAGAATGGACTATCAAAACCTTCACAAGACATGCCAAGAAAACCATTTCATATTCTCATCTCCATTCTCACTATGAAGATATAAGCCCTATAATCATGGAAACATACAATCTAAGACAAGATGATACATTTAACACAATCATTTATTGAATTGAAGAACATTTACAACATATATAAGTCTCTAGAATATGAAAAGTTCACAAATACACTTCATTCCCCAAATTAAAACAAGATTATAGCATGCTTACAAAGGAGGCTTCATCACCTCCCTAGATGGAGGTTTAGTTACCCATTGATGCACTAGAGGAAGGAGGAAGCAAAGCCTTGACCTCTATTTTCGAGCTCCTACTGTAGCACTCAAGAACACCCTCTTCCTTGCTCTCTTCTCTCTCCTCTATCTTGCTAGAATATAGGATGATGATATTGTGTGGTCCTCCCTTTCTCTTATCAAGCTCAAGTCAACGCTCTCTCTCCTACAAGGAACACCTCCAACCACTTCATAAAGAAGGAAGATGGCATTGAGGAAACCAATGTGCAAGTGGCTGAAATTGAGCCATTTCCGAGTGCAATCTGCCAGAATTTCGAGCACTCGAAGGGTGGTCTCGAGCACTCTAAATTAGTGTAATGTGCAACATGCTCTTCTTGCTTAACACTGACCTACTTTGGTAAAATGGCTATAACTTTGTACCCCAAACTCCGAATGATGATCTGTTTGAAGATTTGGAGAGCTGATTCAGTGCTTTAAAAACTTTATGTTTTTATGAAGACCTAATTCTCAGGTCTGGTTGGTCGAAAATGGGGAGAAAGGCAGTACTTCATGTTGGGAAACGTGCAAATTTTTAAAACTTTTTGAGGGATTTGCAATCATAGATCTTGATTCATTACATGGAGATAAGTTTTATGCAAAGATAAATAAAAGATGATGCATAATTTAATAAACAGATTGAATACTCACATCAAAGGTCTGAGTAAACCTTTTGAACTTTGCTCTAAAGTGAATGTTCTCACTTATTGTAGATCCCTTTCGCAAGATCCTTTCTCCTTCTTTTTGATTATTATCTTCCCTTTAGGAATCACCAATATGCCTTGATGAATGACCTTGAAATCTAGGCTGGTAGTAGCCTCCTTTAGAAGAGAAACAAAACCCTAAAATCTAGAGAGAGAAAGTGTATTCCTTTTTTTCTTGTTCTCCAAGTCACACCTAAAATATACATGAACTCATGTATATATAGGCAAAATAAAAATAAGAATAAGGAAACAATAAATCATTCTCCATCTCTAATTCAACTTTCTCAATCCTAACATGACTCCAATATCAACTTGGGCTATTGGTGAGAATCCTTTTGGGCTTACTATTTTCTTGGCTCTTATAAATTAATAATTGGTCCGGTCCATTAAACCATGGACCCAATTCAATTAATTCATAAATTAATTTCTACTCCACTAAAAGAAATCAATTGCACTCCAATTAAATAGTAAATAACCTCTAAGTCAATGTTGCACTTTGACCCCTCTATGCTTAATTATTTATCGGATAATTAAAGCCATCAATCCGACAACATAATTAATATAATTATTTTGTTACCTTTGATTATTTCCGGCTCGATCACAATAAAATATTTATTTGACAAAAAATAATAATTTATTAAATAAATATATATATATAAAACATTTGTCTAAAACATACGAAGGCCTTCGAATTTAATTTGTGATCAACCATAATCAAAACAAAATAAATACAAATAGCACTGATGCAAATATTGAGAATATAGACCTCTAATTATTAATTACATAACTACCCAAAGTATCGATCCAAGGATCCCGAGGTATCCGCCGAACAAATCAAAGTAATTATTAATTAATAAAAGAGTCTATACTTCTCTCATGCTTGAGAGTCAAAAGCCATGACTGTGATAGAGCGCAATTGCATACGACAGCTCTCGCAATATATCTCAATCTATCGTGGACTCGGTTTAAGTCTTAACTAATTAAATGTCCATCCATAATTACCGACTTTAAACCATTTATGATTACTAATTTATATCATAGTATTAATTGCCATTACATACATATATAAAAATATTTTGTAATCAAGCGGACACCATCAATTCCATAAAGAATCGAAAAATAATACATTCCATTCACCAATTGTATAATGCTTTAATAATAATATCCAGACAAGAAACCATGACTTTTACAATCCAAAATTAGAATTTGCTATGCTAGGGCACACATATCCTAACAGCTCCCACTTGCACTTATAGCCAATTCAAATCACATCTAACTCCCATGTTCTCCATATGACGATCAAACATCTTGATCGGTAAAGCCTTTGTGAATGGATCAGCAAGGTTATGTTCCGATGCAATCTTGGCCACAAGTATATCTCCTCGCTTTACTATATCACGGACCACATGATGTTTCCTCTGAATGTGTCTTGTTCCTTTATGAAATTTTGGGTCCTTGGTTTGGGCTATAGCTGTACTATTATCACAATGAAGCGTCATAGGCCGATCTATATGCTCCACAACCTCCAGTTCAATTAGAAAGTTTCTCAACCAAACAGCTTCTTTTGCTGCCTCAGAGGCTGCAATGTATTCTGCTTCCATGGTTGAGTCAGCAGTACAACCCTGCTTGACACTCTTCCAACTAACTGCCCCTCCATTGAACTTAAACACATATCCAGATGTAGATCTCCTGGCATCTGGATCTGATTAAAAATCAGAATCCGTATATCCGACTGGAACCAGATCATCACCTCCATAAATGAGCATTAGATTCTTAGTTCTTCTAAGGTATTTTAAGATATTCTTCATAGCTGACCAATGATCAAGTCCAGGATTGGACTGATATCTACTGACAATCCCTACCGAGTAGCAGATGTCCGGTCTGGTACAGACCGTGGCATACATGAGACTACCAACTGCCGAAGCGTATGGTATCCGCCTCATTTGCTCAATTTCCTTATCAGTCTTGGGAGACTGGTCATTAGAAAGAGCCAACCCATGTCTAAATGGCAAAAACCCTTTCTTAGAGTTTTCCATTCCAAACCTGATCAGATCTTTGTCAATGTAAGACTCTTGAGACAAGCCTATTTTCTTTTTAACCCGATCTCGCATAAGCTTGATCCCACGAATATAGCTTGCTTCTCCAAGATCTTTCATCTCAAATTTATTGAACAACCACCTTTTAACTAATGACAATGCTTCTACATCATTACCAATGAGCAAGATGTCATCAACATATAAAACGAGAATCATGATGACATTACCCTATTTTTTCTTGTAAACGCAAGGTTCAAACACGTTTTGTTCAAAGCCAAATAATTTGACTGCCTGATCAAAACAAATGTTCCATGTGCGTGAAGCTTGCTTAAGTCTATAAATAGACCTATTCAACTTACATACACAGTCCTCACGACCTTTAACCACGAAACCATCCGGTTGCCTCATGTAGATGTCTTGTTCAAGATGGCCATTTAAAAATGCCGTCTTAACATCCATCTGCCATATTTCATAGTCATAATAAGCACTAATGGCCAAAAGAATGCGAATAGATTTAAGCATTGCAACTGGTGAGAATGTATCCTCATAATCAATACCTTCACGTTAAGTGAAGCCTTTGGCAACCAGTCTAGCTTTGAATGTCTCAACATTCCCATCCATTCCTCTCTTTCGTTTGTAGATCCACTTACAACCAATGGGCTGAACCCCACTAGGAAGTTCTACAACATCCCAGACTTTGTTAGAATACATCGATTCCAACTCTGATTTCACGGCATCTTTCCAACGATTCGCATCTATATCGGTCAACGCTTCCGCATAGCTTACTGGGTCCGACTCATGCTTATCGGGGACGGCCTCATAGACCTCACCCAAAAGTGTGAGTTTTTCGGGTTGGATGATAGTCCTCCCACTACACCGAAGGACCGGTGCAGGAATCGATGTACTAGATGATGGTAATTCAACAGGGACTTCTTGTGTCTCATCATTCTCAGTATTTATATTAGGTGTGTCCACTGGGGGTATCTCTGACGTGCCAACCATCTCCTCTAACACTATCTGGCTACTAGGTTTGTGATTCATAATATAATCCTCCTCCAGGTAAACAGCATGAGTGCTGACAATAACCTTATTGTCCCTGGGATCATAAAATAATCCACCTCTAGTGCCCTTAGGATAGCCAACAAATAAGCATGCATCTGATCTTGCTTCCAACTTGTCTGCCTGTTTCTTTCGCACGTGTGCTGGACACCCCCATATATGCATGTGATTTAAACTAGGTTTACGTCCAAACCACAGCTCATATGGCGTTCCTGAAACAGCCTTGGATGGAACACAGTTCAAAATATACATCGCTGATTCTAAGGCTAATCCCCAAAATGATAGAGGTAATGTAGCAAAACTCATCATAGATCTAACCATGTTAAGTAAAGTTCTGTTTCTCCTTTCTGCCACTCCATTATGTTGAGGGTAGTCAGGTGCGGATAACTAGCGCACAATACCCTCATTGACCATATGATCTTTGAACTCCCCCAAGAGGTATTCACCTCCTCGATCAGATCGAAGTGTTTTGATAAGTTTACCTAATTTACGCTCCACTTCCGCTTGAAACTCACGGAATTTTCCATAAGCTTCTGACTTGTGTCGCATTAGGTAAATATATCCAAAACGTGAATAATCATCAATGAAAGTGATGAAGTACTCAAATCCTCCTCTCGCTTGGGTGTTCATGGGACCACACACGTCTGTGTGCACCAACTCTAATTGTTCTTTGGCTCTTTCTCCTTTGGCTGAGTAAGCCCTTTGAGTCATCTTTCCTTCAATACAGGATTCACAAGTTGGCATAGGCTCCTCTGCCTCACCAGGTAATAAACCTTCTTTAACCAACCTTTGAATCCTATTTTGATTGATGTGACCCAATCGTAGATGCCAATGATACAATGAGTTTGGAGAAACTGCTTTTCTTTTAACATTCAATCTAGATGAAGTTGAATTTAATTCATAATTTTGCATTTGATATGAGCTAGGAGTTAAAACATATAGATTATCTTTCAATGCACCAGAAGTTATAACACAACCATTTAATTTAATTAAAACATTTTTTCCAAAAGTAAAAATATAATTTTTGCAAACCAACGAAGAAACTGAAATTAAATTGTGCCTAACATTTGGCGCATAAAGACAATCTTCTAAAATAAGACTCCTCCCACTGTCAAACTGCATATGAACCACTCCCACTGCTTTAGCTTCCACCTTGGCATTAGATCCCATATGCAAGTATATCTCTCCTTCATTGAGGCTTCTGGACTCCTGGAATCCCTGCAATGAATTGCAAACATGATTAGTGGCTCCAGAATCTATGCACCAGGAATCTATAGATTCAACCACATTACATGCCTCAACAATGAATATACCTTTTCCTTTGCCTTGTGTGCGAAGTATTGGGCAGTTAGGTTTCCAGTGACCCGGTTGACCATAATGGAAGCAGTTTCCTTCGCCTTCAACCCGCACTTTCTTCTTTCCCTTATCCTTTTGGATTACTTTGTTTGGCACAACCACAGTTTTGGCACCATCCTTCTTCTTTTTCTTGCCCCTCCTCTTGGGCCTAGAAGTGGATGGTCCAGCAGACTGAGTGTAGTTGATAGATGCACCCTTGCTTTTGTTTATCCCTTCAAAGGTTACCAACTCATTCAATAGTTCAGCGAGTGTGTACTCAAGCTTATTCATGTAATAATTAACCCTAAAAGAGTTAAATGAGTCTGGCAATGAAGCGATAATCATGTCAACCTGAAGTTCACCATCCAAGTTGCATCCAAGGATCTCCAGTTCGTTTAAAAAACCAATCATTTTTAAAGCATGTTCCCGAACTGAAGTACCTTGGACCATCTTAATGGTCATCAAATTTGTCATAGCATTTTGGCGTGCGCTCTTACCAATTTGCCCAAACATTTCCTTAAGGTTAAGCATAATGTCTGCAGAAGTGAGATATTGAAGATGTTGACTTTGGAGTACATTCGAGAGTGAAGCAAGAATGTAGCACCTAGTCATCTCATCTACTTTATTCCATTTCTTAAATACTTCATGCTCCTCAGGAGGATCCTCAGGCAAAGGTGGAGAAGGTCTAGGAGTAGTAAGCACATAATTCAACCCCTCATATGTGAGTACAATATCTAGTTGCCTTTTCCAATCGATATAATTAGGTCCAGTTAATCAATTTTCTTTTAGTATGTTTGCAAGTGGACTGAATGGACTAGTCATGATAAATATGAAAATAAAAGCATTCATACAATAAATAAAGTGAATAATAATAATCATGCAAGTATAAAACAATTAATTAATTGTGGGTCCCTTAACCACATTGCATGAAAAATCGGACAATCAATATGCCAATAACTTATCCGGTTGGCAGAATTCATTATTGCTTATTGACGAGAATAACTCATTATTTCCATATCTCTTTAGACAATGCCTTATCTAAATATGAAATAATTCCCGATTAGATTTAGCCTTTCTAAAATCACCTAGTATAGACCACTCCGTTGGGGAGCTAATACTATTGATTTTAGATTGAGTGTATAACATAATTAATGCTCCAACGGAAAAACAAATATTAAATATATTGCCATTAATAGCTTAGACTCTTTAAATCATGCGTAGGGCCTTATTTTTAAAGATCTAACTATAATGGTTATTTAATAAATATATTTTCGTGAGACAACCATTCTTGTAATCTAGACTCTTTAAATCATGCGTGGAGCCTTTTTTTAAAGATCTAATCATAATGGTTATAATTACGAAGGCCATGGGGTAATGTATAAAACCTCCCCGCTCCCACTCAATTTTTAATAATGTAAAACTAGGGTTTTCAATTCATGATTTAATGCATGCAAAACGCCTTGATTTTAATCCAATTAAATTTAGAAAATATATGGATTTTAAATGATTCACTAATATTTAATTTGAGGCAAAAAATAATTTTTAAAAATAATTTTTCTGTTTCCCAATAAATGCCATCAAATTAATTAGCAATCTAATCCAATTTATCTTCATAATTTAATTAATATAAATCAAGCCATTTAATTAAAAATCATGGATCCAATGCATGAACAATTATAACAACTATTAAATTATTCCATGCATCAAATAATAGACAGAAGCAATATAAATGGCCAATGGATTCAGCTTTTAACATTTAAAAACTATTCTTGCTGTACGGGCATCCTTCAACTGTCTGTAAACACCCATAGGAAGCTTGTACGTGTTAGGAGAAGCAAAACGCCGCTTGGAACGAGCCCGGAGGACCCCACACGCGCTGGTACGCGCCTAGGGCAAGCTGCACGCGCTCCCACGCGCCCCCACGCACTGGTACGCGCTTGGGGCGCATGGAATGCACCCTCACGCGCTCCCACGCGCCTGGGGCGCGTGGGACGCGCCTGGGGCGCGTGGGACGCGCCTCCACGCGCCTTCCCGCGCGTGGAGTGTACCAACTCCTTGGCTGGCGCGTGAGATCCACGCGCCAGCTTGTCATTGACCAGCCCACTCCTGGCGCGTGTGGAACACGCGCCAGGCTCACCAAGCCACTGCCACACCTGATCCGGGCCACCTCCGACGCCTCTTCTCGCCTCCGGCGAAGCTCCGGCCACCGGAAAAACGCCGAAAAAATTCCAAAAAATCCGGAAAAATCCCAGAAAATTAAATTAAGCCTCAAAAAATTCCCGAAAAATTCGGAAAAATTCCAGAAAATTACTGAAGCATAATTTAACCCTTTCGGACCCTCTTGAAGCTTCATAGCATCCTTTGATGAATATTACATGGCTTTAATAAATACTTACAATTTGAAATACAATGGAAAAAATTAAATTACATCATTGAATTTTCAAACGGCTAAAACAAAGCCTTAATTACATTCATCCAAAAATAAAATTACATTCTATATACCTATAAGCTTCATCCATGGCCCAAACACACATCATCATCCATTCACAATTATACATACATCAACATGTATTAATATATATCAACATAATAAATCATACATCAACATATATCAATAATTTTATATATGTATATATAATTTGGATCCATGAATATGATTTTTATAAACACATGTTCTCTAGTAATGAATCAAACCATGTGCTCTGATACCACTGTTGGGAAACGTGCAAATTTTTAAAACTTTTTGAGGGATTTGCAATCATAGATCTTGATTCATTATATGGAGACAAGTTTTATGCAAAGATAAATAAAAGATGATGCATAATTCAATAAACAGATTGAATACTCACATCAAAGGTCTGAGTAAACCTTTTGAACTTTCCTCTAAAGTGAATGTTCTCACTTATTGTAGATCCCTTTACCAAGATCCTTTCTCCTTCTTTTTTATTATTATCTTCCCTTTAGGAATCACCAATATGCCTTGATGAATGACCTTGGAATCTAGGTTGGTGGTAGCCTCCTTTAGAAGAGAAACAAAACCCTAAAATCTAGAGAGAGAAAGTGTATTCCTTTTTTTCTTGTTCTCCAAGTCACACCTAAAATATACATGAACTCATGTATATATAGGCAAAATAAAAATAAGAATAGGGAAACAATAAATCGTTCTCCATCTCTAATTCAACTTTCTCAATCCTAACATGACTCCAATATCAACTTAGGCTATTGGTGAGAATCCTTTTGGGCTTACTATTTTCTTGGCTCTTATAAATTAATAATTGGTCCGGTCCATTAAACCATGGACCCAATTCAACTAATTCATAAATTAATTTCTACTCCACTAAAAGAAATTAATTGCACTCCAATTAAATAGTAAATAACCTCTAAGTCAATGTTGCACTTTGACCCCTCTATGCTTAATTATTTATCGGATAATTAAAGCCATCAATCCGACAACATAATTAATATAATTATTTTGTTACCTTTGATTATTTCCGGCTCGATCACAATAAAATATTTATTTGACAAAAAATAATAATTTATTAAATAAATATATATATATAAAATATTTGTCTAAAACATACGAAGGCCTTCGAATTTAATTTGTGATCAACCATAATCAAAACAAAATAAATACAAATAGCACTGATGCAAATATTGAGAATATAGACCTCTAATTATTAATTACATAACTACCCAAAGTGTCGATCCAAGGGTCCCGAGGTATCCGCCGAACAAATCAAAGTAATTATTAATTAATAAAAGAGTCTATACTTCTCTCATGCTTGAGAGTCAAAAGCCATGACTGTGATAGAGAGCAATTGCATACGACAGCTCTCGCAATATATCTCAATCTATCGTGGACTCGGTTTAAGTTTTAACTAATTAAATATCCATCCATAATTACCGACTTTAAACCATTTATGAGTACTAATTTATATCATAGTATTAATTGCCATTACATACATATATAAAAATATTTTGTAATCAAGCGGGCACTATCAATTCCATAAAGAATCGAAAAATAATACATTCCATTCACCAATTGTATAATGCTTTAATAATAATATCCAGACAAGAAACCATGACTTTTACAATCCAAAATTAGAATTTGCTATGCTAGGGCACACATATCCTAACACTTCAGTGCTGCCAGGCAATTCTGCGCACCTCTGTTAAGAAGACCATAACTCTCTGCTCCGAACTCCGAATGATGAACTGCTTGAAGATTTGGAAATCTGATTGAGAGCTCTAAATCTTTCATGTTATGGTGGAAGTTCAGTTCTTGATTTTGCTAGGTCGAAAATGGCGACAAAAGTCAGGTTCTACTGCTGCCAGAAATTCAGAATTGGCACCCTTTTTGTTCAAAATTCCACAAGGCATCATTTTTGCTTCCTTTTTGCACTTTAACCTAAAAATGCACAAAAACATGCAAATGGAGTTAATCTACATAAAATAATCAATTAATGGACTTTGTTAATGTAATTTAGGGTGCTTGAATATACAGTATTCAGTGCTTATCATATATTGATACATTTAACTGTGATTGACTCCATTTATCAGGTACATCCCAGTGACTTTAGTGAGAGAGAGTGCTGCCCAAATTTTTCAGAGCCACCCTTTTTCCTCTCTCCTTAGTTCATTTCTTATCCCATTTACACTTGCATGTCCACTGTGCACTGTAATTATCCCTTTTGTTATCTGATGAGTTTTATCCAAGTGCCAACTTTTCAGGACTGCAGTCAATTCCAAGTTTGGGAGGGTTGTACCACCCACTTTGGATATTTGCGTCCCGGCCATTCTTTGCCTTAGTTACACAGGTATACTCTTTCCTTTTGTTCTCTTTACACATTGAGGACACTGTGCCATTTATGTTTGGGGGTAATAGGTGTTAATTGCAATATTTGCTTTTAATTCAAAATTTTAAGCATGACTTATGTATTTGAGGGATTTTCTATGATTGGTCTATAACTAGCTATGATTTTATCTTTTGAGGACTATATTGCTTAAAATTTAAAAATTGCTTGACTTGAGAGTCCAATACTCCTTGTATGCCTTGTGGATGCCATTTAGGAGTAAATTTTTCAAAAAATTAATATCTTGCTTTCACTTGTAATCCACATCATCCTGATTTTGTGATTGTTTTGAGATTCATTCTAGGATCCTGCACTAGCACAAGTGCACACTAGCATTCATTTGTGTGGTACATGCTTTGTTCATTTTGATAAAGGTGGATAACAAACCCTTTTCACTAAGTAGCCGGGATTCTAGCCTCATCAAGCACTGAATTTCTCGCGCCGAAAGGTGGAGGGCCCAAACTCTA
Source organism: Cornus florida (assembly GCF_030987335.1). Taxonomy (NCBI): domain Eukaryota; kingdom Viridiplantae; phylum Streptophyta; class Magnoliopsida; order Cornales; family Cornaceae; genus Cornus; species Cornus florida. The sequence continues at coordinate 79,248,365 of NW_026775573.1, read as the reverse complement.
GGTTAATAATTGAATGCTACAAATAAAAAATAAAATAAAAAAATAAAATAAAATAAAATGTTGCCAAAGCAATAAAAAAGTGAGGACTTCTCCCAAAAGGTGAGAAGTAGGAAATGATTAGATGGATGTTGTTTTGATTTGTAGCCTAGTTGATTTGAGTTTGTAAGTCCTTAGGGGTATTTCAACACCTAGTGCCCTAAAACCGTTTGGTTTGGGAGTCATTAACCTAACGCTCGACCTCATGGATCACTAGAAAGCTTAATAGATCAACACATTGTACTATGCTTCCATCTTTGATCCTTAGGGATAGAGGGAAAAAAATAAAAAATAAATAAATTAATCGAGTGAAAAGAATAAATGCACCTAGAACAATAAAGCTTTAATAAAAGGTCCACTCTTTGTCTTGATGATCGGTACTAGATTTGTGTGCTAGTTTGAGGGTACGGATGTGATCATTTCTTTAGTTGGCTTAGATAGCAACATATTTGATGTCGGTCTACTCAAAAAAGGATTCTAGAGTTGTTTTAATTTGCATGATCATTTTCTTTATGTGTGGAGGACCATACTTGCTTGCTTGGTGTTGAGATTTTAGGAGATTGCTTAGAAACGGTTGGAAATTGCATACTTGAGGTAGTTTTCTCCCAATGCTTGTTTGCAATATTGGTGCCCCTTTTGTGATAATGAGCTTAATGTTTGTGGGTATCATTTTTGGAAACCCTCACGAGACTTCACTTGTCTACTAGGGGTAACCTAGGGGTTTAATAGGCTTGTTGCATGCACTAAATGCAATCGTGTTCCCTACAAAAGTGGTGTTATCCATTTATTGCTTTCTAGTTCATAGTTGTATAGTCGTTCATTTCATTCCTTTACTTTGTAGTTCATTGCTAGGGACTACCAATATTTAAGTTTGGGGGTGTGATGAGTGCTGGAAAGTGCGAAATTAAACCCCTTAAGTTTAGGTATTCTAGGACCTTTATCTATCTTATTTTTCCGTCTTAGACTAATTTCGTGTTATTGCCCTTTTTAGGTACTTATCACAAAAATAAGTTAATTTCGCCAAATAAGAGCTTAAAAGAAGCAATTTCAAGCTAAATGGAAGAAAGGAGCAAAGTGGAAGCAAAGTGTGGAAAAGTAGCATCTTCGATCGATCTCAACATTCATTCGATCGATCAGAGCAACATCGATCGGGACACTTCAAGATGGATCCAAGCCCTTGCCCTTATCTGAAAGATTCCACCATATTCGATCGATCCAACTTATCTTCGATCGATTGAAAATATTCGATCTTATCCACACCTACCACCCCACCTACCACTCTTGTCTCTTTTCCAAAATATCCCAAAATATCTCAGAGATTTGTCTTTATTCAAAAAGACGCCGCTAAGGATGATCGATCTCTACAGTATTCGATGGATCTCAACAATGTTTGATCGATCTCAACACAATTCGATTGATCAAACCTTCTCAAGTCCTAATTAGAACAAAGTCCAGCTCATTAAAAGTTGGCTTATGGTGCAATCATTGCAAGGCTAGTGCACGAATCCAGACCATTGCGTGTGACATTTGAGCCTCTTATATAAGGATTTTGAGCCATTTTTACACATAGCTTGGAAGATTGAGCATATCTTCAAGACACATATCACATCTCATATCTTGGAGAGGAGGCTAGAGACTAGAGACCTTTTTACACATCTCTGGGAGTTCTTCAATTCTTCTAGGGTTTCCATCAAGAAGGAGGTCATGCCTACCATGGAGATAGCCCTTGAGGGTCGGATGACAACTTCAATGAGTGGCTAGACATCTACTTGGGGCTAGAGTAGCCCCAAAGTTTGCTTCCTAGACTTAGTGTTTTGTATATTTTTGGAGATTTGCTTGTAATAAATGTTTTGATCTTGAATTTATATACATATCTTGTGGTTTCTACTTGACGTGTATGGATTAATGTTTTCAATTGATTATCTACTTCTAACCATATGTCTATGTATGCTAGAATGGATGATTCACGTGCTTTTCTCTAGATTTAGTGGAGTTTATGCATGTCTATGTGTATGGATGAAGTTAATCTAGAGATGGTCAAAATATAGTGCTTAATTGAACACTCTTACAATTTATTTGATGGTTCACACTTGTTTCTTGATGGATTGTGCCACACCTTTAGCTTACTTAGTTTAATTTCCATGTCTTTAGTGTAGATGTAGTGTAATTGTTTTAGTTTCATAGATAGGTGGACAATCTCTTCTTCTTCCTCGGTGTTCCATACTTATGAATACAAAGTGTGTATGCTTCTAGATAGTTGTGTGTGCATAAATTGTGGTTTCATTGAATGGATTTTGGCCTCATTTGATAGGTTATGCTTTCCATTTGAATTGGCTAGACAATCTATACTTATCTGCCATCGATGCCTAGTTTCAATTAATGTCAGACACACACACAAGTTACAATTCAATTTCCCCCATTGATATACAATTGCAAGTGTCTAGTGAAGTTAGGCTTAGTGGTGAGCTTTAGTACCCTAAGTCCTCTCCTCTATATCTTTTTACCTACATTCTAAATTGTTTCCTTTTACTTGCTTTAATTTAAATTGCATTGTAGTTTAATCAACCAAACAAACCATCTTTTGATCATTTGACCTACTAACCATATACATTGTTTCCATTGCAAGCATGCCTACAATCCCTTGGGACGATCCCTACTCACCCTAGCTATATTTTTAGTTAGAGATAGTAGTGACTTTTATAAATTTATAACTTGGCCACATTGCACACTCACACTCTTAGTGCATCTTTCAACGTTGGTGCCCGCGACACGCACCATAATGCAAGACAATGATATCCTATATCATGCTAAGTCCAATTCCTTGATTTAAGCATAGAAACAATTTCAAAGACATAGTTAAATCCATGGAACAAGTAGATAAAATTTAATTAACTAAAATAATTAAATTCTCTACATTTCAAATCAATCCTAAATAATCTCAAATTAATATATGTTAAGGGACATAGCATAGTCCATATTTATCACATCAAATATCGAATCAAGGGATTAAACACTTAAACTAAAATTAATTAAACTCATTAATTCATTTTTTATAGATTTCCAAATAACTCCAAATGTCATCAATTTTACATAGGTTGAAGAACATACCAAGGTCTATTTTAATATCACATTATAAGTTGATTTCATGCTTATTACTACTATATGAATTAATCTTTCACAAAAGATAAATATTAAATAAAATTTGCATTTCTTATTCAAATGCTCCCAATTTAATATATGTTGATATACATACACCTTCATGAGAATTAAATCTTAAACATAGAAAATAATTAAATTAAATTCTAAAACTTGAACAAAGGCATGCTTACAAGTTGTATACGCTTATATAACAATCAATACAACATTAATATAAACCTAAGACATCCCCTACCTCAATTTGAGATGAAAATCTCAAATCCCCACCAAAAGAAAAGTACTCTGAATTCGACGATACTTCGGGGTTTTGTCGGGGATAACATGATGAACAAGAATCCTAAGGAAGCACTATCAAAATCACAACTTGACTTCAAACTCGTACTCAAAATTTGGCCAAAAATGGGTTCTAATAAGGGGGAAAGGTAGAGTACGACGAGGCCTACGATAAATGTTAAGGCCAAATACTTTCTACCAAGGAAATCAAGTGGAGGAGAAGAAGAAAAGGTGGCAGCCCAAGGAGCTCCCATGCCTGCCGGCCAAAGAGGGAGGAAGATGATGGAAAAAGTGACTTTTCTCTTTAAGACATTTTATTTATAGGAATGCCCTAAAAGTGCCCCGCCAGGTCCGAAAAACTGGAATTTGAGCAAAAGCTCTCAAACATCAAAACTCCGTGAATGAAAAAAAACCAAGATGTGAAAATATGGACAACAGAAGAAACAACATTAAAAACCGAGTCCCGTACAGGAAGATATGCCCCGAACAAGTTCGGCGGCAACCGGGGCCAAAAACCTTGAAACTGGGGGAAAATGATCAGACGATATTTCTAAGAGTACACGACTTTATGAAAAGTGAAAATGAATCCTGTACGAGGATTCAGGCTCAAAACGAGGCATTTTTGCAATAACTTTCATTAATTGCACAATGGCCCCTCCAAAAAGTGAAAACTGCACCAATGACCTAGAATGAAAATATTTTCCAAAAATATTTTCTTAAAAACCCCTAAAATAAAATATCTTCAAAAGATATTTATGAAAAACACCCCAAGAAACAAAAATGTTTCTGAAAAACTTTGCATCCATGCCCCTATAGACACCAAGAGCAACTAGAGTACTTTCCTACAAAAGTAAAGATACGTATTTTATGAAAGTCAGTTAGAATGAAGATAAATGAAGTCAAAAACCTACTCCAAACACAAAAAGTGAGGTTATGCCAATAAAGTACAAATGAGGAAAAGACAAAATAGGGAAAAGGACGAAAAGTGAATAGTGTCAAAAAATGAAAAATCTGCAAATGATTCGGTCCTTAAAGGAAGTTGTCAATCCAAAGGAAAGAGTCTCATAAACTATTTTTGAGCACTTGAGACGACACTAAATGACGAGAAACTGAACTAAGAAAAGAAATTTCAACGAAAAAAATTCATCCATGAAATTCTGAGGAAAAAGGAAAGGAAGGAAGTGATCGGGTCATGACAACCTACCCTCTTTAAAGAGATTTCGTCCCCGAAATCAGGAACATTCCCAAAAGAACCAAAGAAGGATCGTATACAAGGTCACACTAAGGAATAGATCACAAAGTACCTAAGGGCAACTCCAAAGGTCTCAAGATCAACGAAAAGATATGAAACCACGAACCGTGAGACACCTCTCCAATGAATTGACATACTAAACCAATGCCAACCACCTAAAAGAGACCAAGACGACTACACATCAAAACAAGGAACACAATCAGAAGCAACATGGCAGTACAAATAGTGACTAGAACCCGCCTACAATATACTCAAGGTGCGGTAGCATCGACAGCATCAAGTGCCCGCCCACACTACACTCACATTACTAGTTAGGTAATGCAAGGTAGCATCGATGGCAACTAGCACTCACCCACACACAACCTGTGCAGTAGCATGACAGTGTAAAGCCCTAATTCATCACCTGCCCCTAATAAGCTCACCCGTAAAACCCATCGATACAAATGACATCAATGTCAAATGATCATTACCAAAAGCACCACGAAAACCAGACATTCTGTGAGAGTTGCGATATGGTCCAAAATGTCCGGCCGGACCATTCTGGCCAATCCAAAACTCTGATAACAATGTCATAAGCACCGCTACGCTTAAGGCCTTAAATCCTCAATACTAGAAGAACTAACAACCCCAAGTCTTAAAACACCTTTGTCAACCACATTAGTAGCGAATCCAAAGCCTGTCAAGTCTAAGCCCTCAAACTAATGGATCAGACTTTACAAAATCAAACAATATCATCATCACCCTAGCCACAACGACTCCCAACAAGACAATGCACCCAAAATCCTTCGCATCATCCTAAAGTTAACCTACTACAAGGCTACACCTATAAATCAAGACATCAGATCAAGCTCACACACACAACCCCAACAACCAAGGTTAGACAACCCTAAGCACAGTGCGGAATGATAAAAAAGAATAAACTAATAAAGCAATTGGTCATGAAAAATATATACACATATGTAAGTATACATTCACAAGTATACTAAGAAATATGGAAATGGAAATACAATATATGTGTATAAGTATACATTCATAGGTATACTAAGCAGTACTAAATCCATGGTAGACAAGTATACAGGCTCTGGTATACTAAACCAAAATGAACTGAAATAAACAACGTGCAAGCATACTAGGTACAAGTATACTAAATGTAAATAAAAGTCTACGCACCATACAACTAAGCACATAGTGTACAAGGGCAATCAAATATGCTACCTATCACATAGGGGTCAAGTATTAGAGAAATGCTACACATCACCCAAGACGCTAGCATGACAAGCAGATATAGTAAATGAAAACATATCATGTATATCATAATATAACTACCAAATAGTCACATCCCCTAACATGTTTCTAAGGCATGCTAAAAATAACAAGGCATATAAACATGTAGGAATCATTATGCAACTAACAATCCCACAAAATCACAAGCAAAAAGGGATGAAATGCCTCTCAGAAGGACAAACTTACCGAAAGTGAATCCCAAAAACTCGGATGAGTCCAATCCCTCACCACAAGGAAATGAATCATCTCCTAGAACGAACACTAAGGTCCCAGAAACAAAGAGTCTACAAGTCTTTCCCAAGATTGGCTCAAACACAAGGTGGAATCCTAATGCGACACAAAACAAACAACGATGTAATGGATAGTTCCAACACTAACCATCAAGAGACACCAATAATAGAACTCAACTCAAGATGCCAATAAGTTTGATGAGAACTCTACAGGATCCTATTGGACTAAACACAAAATCCCAAGTCTCCAAGGACGAGGGAGAGTAATTAATTGCACAAATGCAATTAATTACACGAAACAACTCACACCCCAACCTTAGCTTGTAAGAGCTATCTAAGGCAATACAAGAAGAATCCTAGGTCAACGCACCTATCAAATCTCCAACTATCACTTTAAGAAGAAGAAACGCGAGGACCTCACCATTGAGGCTCACGAAAACAAAACTCCCAATCCCCTAGGAAGGACTCGAGTCAATCCAACCTATCATCCCATGGTGCTATAAATAAGACCCCAATGATGTCATCACATCAAGGTCACTAAGAAACTCCAAGAGATGATGCCCTAGCATCAATCTCAACCAACCAAGCTGGGACAACCTGCAATGCCTAAATAAGACACAAAATAAACAGTTAACGCGTAACATAGCAATGAATTACATACTTACACAAGTAGTAAGGAATCACATAAGGCATGTCAATGCATGCATCATACTATCATGCTAAGAATAACAAGTACATACAATACACTAAAGTAGACAAGCATAACCAGCATGCTAAGCAGACAAGCATAAATCAATATGCTAAAACAAACAAGCATATATAATGTAATAAAGCCGACAAGCATATACGGTATGCTAAGGCAGGCAAACACATATAATATACTAAAACAACAATCATATATATCATGCTGAGACAGTTAAAGTAATCTTCTAAACATACGTCCACATAAACACGTAAACATTTGATCAAGAAGCAAATAAAAACATAGAGCATGACAACACAAGCATGATTTGCACCCAAAACCTGTCGTCCTAAGGTTTTCTGTGACGGCCCAAGTTTTTCAACCCGGTGCATCAGTGATGAACCGAAAGTTAATCCGATAACGGATCTGAAATGCGGAATCAAATGATAAACCAAGATCTTAAGAGATAAGAATCACTCCTAAGACACTAATGTAACCTTTCATGAGATCACAAGACTTAAAGAGAGCAAAAGCAGAAACAAAGGTCAAAAGGGACAAAATTCGTTAACCAAGGGGCAAAATGGTCAATTCATAATTTAAGAGAGAAAATTGACTCTAAATAAGTCAAAGAAGGTGAATACAACCTAATCTAATCATTTTAAGACATTCTAAGAGGTTTTAAGAACATTGGCCAAGAATCCCACAAATTGCCCTTTCCTAGTTGAAGTGAAAACTGACACTACTTTACTAAAACATAAATAACTCCCATTATGTTTAGAATATGAGAATGGTATAAGTACCATTGGAAAGCTGACTCAAAATTCTTAAGTTTAGGCTCAAGAATCACCCCATTTGGATAAGGAACAAAGAATTTATGGCCTTTCGAAGTTGGACCATTAGTGTTGAATTGAAATCTGGAAGTGCTGGTGCACAGGGGCTATTTCGGTCGACCGACTTAGAGTTTTGGTTGACCAAAACTCATAGAATGCTTTTGGAAGGTTGCTTTTTACTGTTCATTTATTCACAAAAGGGATCGGTCAACCGAGATGGAGTTTCGGTCAACCGAAACTCCTCAAAATGCTGCTGAAAGCTCCTCCACACATGTGAAATTGCAATGGAACCTATGGGATTCATTCTACCCACATGCATAGATCAAAAATTGATTCATTTTAAGGAAGATTGAACATATGAACATGTCAATTACAAGAATTTCATGTGGCAAACCTCCAAGATGGTTAAAATACATTTTTGAAGAAAAGTTTGATACCAAAAGAGTACAAGTACAAAAGTACACATGTTTGACCCTTAGCCTCTTTACATACATGCTTATAATGTCAAAAGTAGATATTAAAGTATCATTACACATCAAGAAAGAGACAAAAGCTTCTAAGGTACCATACGCCCATGGTATACAAAATATGACATCAAAAGAAAGGCATGCTAAACATTTGCATGTCAATACACAAAAATGTTTCAAATAGCTCATAAGCCTCTAAGGATGATGAGCATCTAAGAACATAGTCTCTTTACCTAAAAAACAACCCAAACCACTAGGGTGAGTAATCAAGTTACTCGTAGGAAGAAGTATATGCATATACCCTAAAGTTTCAATATCTTTGCAAGATTAATATAGATGAATACAAGGGTGCATTCCACTTAACGTCTATGTTCAAGGCGTTCAAAGGGATCATCTTAAGCTAACTTAAATACTCCTTAGCAACACATATCAACATCAATGTACTTAACAACATCAATTCGCCAATAACAAAAATCACAAGTTATAATTAAGCATTGGTTGTCAACTTGGAATTTAATGCGAAATCAATTAGTGGAATACTTAAACATCACGTCTCGGACTAAACCAAGATCAAAATGGTTATTCCGGGCAATAACCCGCTGGAAAGACCACCCTAGTGTGCACTATCTCAATTGGGGAGAAGTCATACCTCCCGCACTAAAGCCAAAACTTTAGCCATGTCACTTTAACAATGTCCCAAGATGATCCAAAATATATCAAGTTCAAAACTTATACATAGATAATAAGGCATATCAACCACCTTACAAGTACAAGTACTTTGAAATGACACAAACCATGTCTTAGGGTTCCAAGTCTAGAATGGCATGCTAAATGACAAGTCATCACCATGATATTATGCACAATACAATACCACCAACTTATCAATTTAAATCGTGCCTCAACAATAAACTTTATACACTAAATATCAACATTTAAAGTAATAAGCTTCTATGATAATTACAATTTGTAATCCACAAGGACATAGAATTATTATCTTAACAAATATAGTAATTCAAGTCAATGGAAATTGCATATAACATTAATAATTCCACAAGAGTTCTATATCATCACTACATGTGAAAATACAAGAATTTAGCATACTACTAAATTATATAATCCTTCTACACATGATTTATACATATCATACATGCTTAAATCAATAAAACCTAAGTCAAGATGTGAGGGTTTCCTATAATATGGAAGAATATCATATTAAAAGCATGTATACAATATATATTAAACCCCAAGGATTATAAAATAATTAAAATATAAACATACTACCACCTTTACCTCAATAGAGAATTGAATCTCTATAATCCAAGCAACCAAGCTCAAAATGGAAAACAAGTTTAGGGTTAATGAAGAAAAGAGTGAGGGGAAACTTTTGTGTTCCAAGGTTTTAAGTCTAGGGTAAATGGAAGGAGGCTAAAAATGAAGTTAAAGCTATTAACCAAGCTTTTCTCTAATGGTGGCTAGGCTAGGGTTCTTGAAGAACATGTGAAATGAAAAAGATAAAGTGTGAAATGGTGAGTGGAAGGGCTAGAAATCCTCCACTCACTATGTGTTCTTACACTACGTCTCACACACACACAATGCAAGACTTATTTTGGTGCTTACACTTGTCACAAATCCAAGGCTCCTTCCTAGGCTTAATCCTAAGCCTACACTTGTCAATCATCTAAGCCAACAAGTGCTCCAATCTTATGCCAACAAGTGGATGAATCTCCACCCTCCAAATGTCAAGAGATCAAGCATCCAAGTAACTCCACCCCTTTGCCAACAAGTGGCACCATGAGAATGTGACACTTGTCACATTTTCCAAAAATTGCAAAAAGGTCCTTTTTGAAAATATCTTCCAAAATAAATTACAAAATGGTCCCCAAAGCAAAAAATAATTATTTTACATAATTACACAAAAACCCCAAAATCAAGAATAATTACAATAAAGTATGCATCCATGCCCTTTTACGAAAATGAAAGCAACTAGCATGCTTTTCTACAAAAGTGAAAATACAAATATCATAGAAACCAAGTATCATGGATGCATGCAAAATCGGAATCAAATCCGAGCACAACAAGTGAGGTTATTCAAGGAAAAACGATAAAAGGGAAAAAGACGAAATAGGGAAAGGACAAAATAGGAAAAAGACGAAAAAAGAAAATCGCCAAAAAAGGAAAAGGAGGAAAAAGACCGGGTCATTACATTTTTGAACCTAGGAGCTTTGATACCACTTGTGACAACCCTAATTTTTCAAGCCAGTGCCTCTTGTGATGAACCGAAGATTGACCTGATAGCAGATCCAGATGCGGAAGCAAGAAACAAAACAACGGTCTCTCAAGGCACAACACACCTCTAAGACACTTTGATGACCTTCCATAAGGTCATGGAACTCAAAAGAATCAAATGCAAAAGCTAAGATAAAAAAAAAAAAAATTAACAATTAAGCCCCCAGGGGTAAAATAGTCATTTCCAAAACTATGGATTCAGGTGCCACAAAGCACACCGCTATAAAGACAACAAAAACACTAATCAAGATGGCTCAAGAATTACATGATTCAGAGTCCGAACGAAAGAGAAATGGTAAGACGAAGAAAAATGAGCACTTCAGGCTAAAAAGGTAAACTGGTAATTTTTTAGGAATAAACTGGTACAACTGAGCACACCGTTGGAAAGACAGTGAAAAATTAGTCAAGTTCAAAAAAAATTTCACTCGATTTGGAGTCCAGACAAGGGAGAAACGAGGGTTTGAAGTCGAGACGTCGCGGCGGCCTGACGAAGGCCATGGCAGCCCCATGCGAGCCCGGTGCCCTTGAGCGCACTCACCGGCGCCCCATGCGGGGCCCAAGGGCATGGTTGGTGGCAATCCTTGGCTGCTGCAACACATTTTTTTTATCTGCCGAAAACTGAGGCTTGAAACGGAGGCCGAAAAGAATTTTTCTAGAAAAATACGAAGAAGAAACCCTTTATGAAATCGAGTTTTCTACCCGACCAAGTGGAAGGAAACGAAAAAAACTCGCTGTGAATTACCAAAAATGCCCCTAGATCAGAAGAAGTCAAGAGGGTTAAAAAGATGCTACAGGATTTGTCAGCAACTAAGAGTAAAAACGGGCTATCAAACGAATTTTTCTGGAAAAATACGAAGAAGAAATACCCCCCCCCCCCCCCCCACAAAATGAAGTTTTCTACATGGCAACACGAGAGAAAATGAAAAAAAAAAACCAAAAACACTGTGAACTGGCCAAAATGCCCCTAGATCAGTAAAGGCTTAAAAACTCAAAAGTAAATCCATAGAGAACTCATTTTGTGAAATATGACTCTAAACTTGAAAACGATCATGCACGCAAACGTAACTTACCTAATAGGACATGCTACAATGGTCCACGACTTAAAAATACCATCGATGCAAACATAGTGAAGCAAAGACTTGTCATTTTTTAATATTTTCATAATATTTTATGAAGTTGAAAGTTACATAGGATACAAACTAGATACCATTGCCCTATGGCTGCATCTTATACATGTCAAATACATTGTAAAGAGTATACTCATGTACACATTACATGTATGGAATCAAAAAAATATAAGTTTTGACGTATAAGGCTACAAAATGATATTTCATGCTCACATTTGCATGAAATGGAAACTTGAAAGCTATAAGTCATCCAAGGAATGATGAGCATCACGAATCAAGTCTTCATACCTGAAACAAATCCCCAGTAACTTCGGGGTGAGTAACGTAAAGCTACTCGTAGGAAATGAGCATGCATCAACCTAGCATTTTATAAGGTTATTACATTTACATGAACCAATTCAAGGATCATGCTACCTAACATCTATGTCATAAATGAGACTCAGGGATCATCCTATGCTACTCATGCAATTGAAACGAACAACGACATACAAGTATACATACTCGGGTATACAAAACGATGCTAAAACACGATATACAACATATAAACATACATTTCCATGTATACTTAACCATATTAAGACAAGTCATGCAATGTCTGAGTATATTCACATAAGTATACATTTAATATGGAATCTCGTATATCAAGTACACAACAGAAGTATAGTAAATGCTATTTAAACTCATGGAACAAGTATACAAGTTCAAGTATCCTAAACAAGATTCAAATACCCAAAGCAAGAATCAATTCTCAAGCTATAAGTAATCCATGATTAACAACTTAAAATTAAACGCGAAATCAAATAGTGGAAAGACTAGAACATGCGGTCGCTAGACTGAGCAAGTATTTCGGGTAATTACAACCCACAAGGTACCACCTAGTGCGCACTTATGACATAGAGGACACTTGTCCACGTACTCGAGCCAAACCCTAGCCATCACATAAATTATGTCCTCACAAGCTTTCCAAAATCAATAAGTTAAAAACTTATACAAAATCAAATGCAGGTTACCACATTCCATGCACAAATAAGGTTGAATCCATGCAAACCATGTCCTAGAATTCAAGTCTATATAGTATATGACATGTTATGTCCTTAATATGCAATTTATACCAAAGCAATAATATTTTACAACAATTGAACCAAATTACCAGCCTAAGCCACAAGTTCTAAATAAGCTACAATTTAGTAACTAGCTTTTAAGATAAACAATTGTAATATTCTAACAAGCTATATACCTATACAAGATATATTTAAACAAGTAATGCAAGATAATGATATCCTATATCATGCTAAGTCCAATTCCTTGATTTAAACATAGAAACAATTTCAAAGACATATATAGTTAAATCCATGGAACAAGTAGATATAATTTAATTAACTAAAATAATTAAATTCTCTAGATTTCAAATTAATCCCAAATAATCTCAAATTAATATATGTTAAGGGACATAGCGTAGTCTTCATATATGTCACATCAAATATCGAATCAAGGGATTAAAAAACTTAAAATAAAATTAATTAAACTCATTACTTAATTTTCTCTAGATTTCCAAATAGCTCCAAATGTCCTCAATTTTACATAAGTTGAAGAACATACCAAGGTCTATTTTAATGTCACATTACAAGTTAATTTCATGCTTCTTACAACTATGTGAATTAATCTTTTACAAAAGATAAGTATTAAATAAAATTTGCATTTCTTATTCAAATGCTCCCAATTTAATATATGTTGATATACATACCAATGCCTAATTTACTAGCATGCCATAATTTAATTCTAAGGTGCACACCTTCATGAGAATTAAATCTTAAACATAGAAAATAATTAAATTAAATTCTAAAACTTGAACAAAGGCATGCTTACAAGTTGTACATGCTTATATAACAATCAATAGAACATTAATATAAACCTAAGACATCCCCTATCTCAATTTGAGATGAAAATCTCAAATCCCCACCGAAAGAAAAGTGTTCCGAATTTAACGATACTTCGGGGTTTTATCGAGGACAACACAATGAACAAGAATCCCAAGGAAGCCCCATCAAAATCACAACTTGACTTCAAACCCGAACTCAAAATTTGGCCAAAAATGGGTTCTAATAAGGGGGAAAGGTAGAACACGACGAGGCCTACGATAAATGTTAAGGCTGAAGACTTTCTACTAAGGAAATCAAGTGAAGGAGAAGAAGAAAAGGTGGCAACCTAAGGAGCTCCCATGGCTGCCGGCCAAAGAGGGAGGAAGATGATGGAAAAGTGACTTTTCACTTTAAGACATTCTATTTATAGGAAAACCCTAAAAGTGCCCCGAAAGGGCCCCGTCGGGTCCGAAAAAGCAAAATTTGATCAAACGCGCTCAAACGGCAAAAATTCGTGAATAGAAAAGAACCAAAATGATAAAATATGAATAACGGAAGAAACGACTTCAAAAACTGAGTCCCGTGCAGGAAGATATACCCCAAACAAATTCGGTGGCAATTATGGCTGGAAACCCTGAAACTGGGGAAAAATGACCAGAAGGCAATTCTAAGAGTACACGACTCAATGAAAATTGAAAATGAATCCCGTACGAGGATCCAGGCTCAAAACGAGGCATTTTTGTAATAACTTTCATTAATTGCACAATGGCCCCTCCAAAAAGTGAAAACTGTACTAATGACCCAGAATAAATATATCTTTCAACAATATTTTCTTAAAAACCCCTAAAATAAAATATCTTCAAAATACATTTACAAAAAATACCCCAAGAAACAAAAATGTTTCTGAAGAACTTTCATCCGTGCCCCTATGGACACTGGGAGCAACTAGAGTACTTTCCTACAAAAGTAAAGATACGTATTTCATGAAAACCACTTAGAAAGAAGATACATAAAGTCAAAAACCAACTCTGAACACAAAAAGTGAGGTTATGCCAACAAAGTGACAAACGGGGAAAAGACAAAATAGGGAAAAGGACGAAAAGTGAATAGTGTCAAAAAATGAAAAATGTGGAAATGGCTCGGTCCTTAAATGAAGTTGTTAATCCAAAGGAAAGAGTCTCAGAAACCATTTCGAGCACTCGAGATGACACTAAATGATGAGAAACTGAACTAAGAAAAGAAATTTCAATGAAAAAAATTCATCCATGAAATTTTGAGGAAAAAGGAAAGGAAGGAAATGACTGGGTCATTACATTAGTATTCCCTCGGGTTTGGGCTTGGGCCTGAATAACCCATGTCTCAGAGTCGAGGGGTATCACAGTTAGTATCAGAGCACTCCAGGTTCAGTATCTCTAGGATTCTATCATATTAAGACTTCCGCGTAGCGTATTATCTTGATTAGAGCTTAAGTTTAAGATTCGTTGTATTCTTATACGGTCCGTTTAAATCGTTGATGTCTGTCTTTCTATGTTAACAGCATGGTTAACGCTAGAAGAGGACAGAACATGCAAGGAAACAGTTGACAGAGGAGAGCGGCACGTAGGCAGCAAGAATGCCTGCGGCGTCAGTAAATAGAGGAATAGCAACAAATGCCTGGGTTTCAGGATGATTGATTGGTTGGTTAATTAAACATTAACCTTCGCAATAGCACGAATCACTGTAAAATAGGGCTATTGGTCGGGTAAGTCGAACCACTGGGACTGCGCTAGTTTATGGCAACCTAAGCGTCTAGAATCGTTTTAGAATGATAAGGGGGAATAGGGTATTTGCTTGGTTTGTCACTAAAGCTATGAAATTAATATGCATAAAATAGAACTTGCAAGAATTTAAAAGAGATAAAATCTCGGTAAAAGAGACTAGGGAAGTAATTTCACCACCTTCAATATAAACATGCTAGAATATGATTCATTCGGGGAAAAACAACATAAATATGTGGCTATGATAAGTAGTTACTCATGGTTACTACATTACCTTCAAAGGATTCATGGAATCAATAGGCAAGAACAATTTATCAAAGATTTTACATGCTCAATTACCTAAACTAAAGTGTAATTTAAGACATGTTCACTAAGCTAGAAATTGTCAAACCATCAACCACATGATAAGAGCACATGAAGCTAAGAATTAAGAATAAGCCATCAAAGGAAAAACCTAAGCTATGGCCTATCAAATCTCTCAACAACATGCCATTAAAACCATTCCAAAAATCTCATCTTCATTGTCACCATGAAAATGTAAACCATACAACCATGAAAACATACATTCTAAGACAAGAAAGTAGGTCCAACATGATCATTAAATCAAAATCAATTCATTACATCAAGTAAGAGTTCTAAATTATGGAATCACCACAAAAATACATTATTTTTCCCAAACTAGAATCAAAAGTAAAGCATGCTTACAATGAGGGGTTCCATTACCTCCCTAGAGGAGGAGTTAGTTACACATGGGAGCCTTAGAATGAAGAAGAACCATGGGTCCTCCTTCCATTTTCGAGCTCCCCTTTCTTGCTCCAAGAACTCTCCTTCCTTTGCTCTATCCTCCTCCCCTATCTTCTCAAAATGAAGCTTAAGAGATAATGAGTGGCTTTGCTTCCCTTATCTAGATCACTTATCCACCCCAAAAGCTACCAACCAATATCTCCAACCACTTCATAAAGGAGGCAATCCAAAAGGGCTAAAATCTGAGCACAAGTGGGCTGAGTCATGTAGAATTCTGCCCTAATTTCGAGTGCTCAAAATAGGGCCTCGAGCATTCAAAAATTGGGCAGAATGCCCTATGCTTGGTTTGCTCTGCCCGGACCTACTTTGGTAAAACGGCCATAACTTTGTGCTCCGAACTCAGAATGACAAACCGTTTGAAGATTTAGAAAGGTAATTCAGAGCTCTAAAAACTTTATGTTTGGTGGAGATCCAATTATCAGGTCTGGTTGGTCGAAATTGAAGAACAAGGCAGACTTTCATTGCTGCCAGGCAGTTCTGAGCACCTCTAATAAGAAGATCATAACTCTCTGCTCCGAACTCCGAATGATAAACCACTTGAAGATTTGGAAAGCTGATTCAGAGTTATAAATCTTTCATGTTATGATGGAAGTCTAGTTCTCGAGTTTGGTAGGTCAAAAATGGTGAGCAAATCCGGATTTCACTGCTGCCAGAATTCAGCATTGCACCTTCTTATGTTCAAAACTCCACAAAGCATCATTTTTGCTTCCTTTTTGCAATTTAACCTGAAAATGTGCAAAAACATACAATTGGAGATAATCTATATAAAATACACAAATAAAGAACTTAACTAGTGCAATTTAGGGCGCTTGAATATACAATATTCAGCGCTTATCACACCCCCAAACTTACATTTTGCTAGTCCCTTAACAAAACCAAAATGCAAAACTCAATGGAATGACAAACATGGGACTGCTACTACAAAAATATCTACCATGGTAAAATAAAATAGATACATAGCTCAAATACAACTTGAAACAGACAAAAACTGGAGATAGGGTCATTGGGAAAACTACCTTACATATATGAAGCATTGATATAAAAATTGGCTAAATACATTTCCACATACATGCATCAACATCAAAGTCTATATAAATAACTCAATTATCATCTCTTGAATGGAAATCAACTCTAGCTTCAGTGAAAGTGAATTGGATTCTCAACATGCGGCTTTTACTTTCTTTTCCAATTCCCAAGCACAAGTTTTCAAATCATTGAATTCCCCTTTAAATGAGGTCCCTAAGGCATGATTTTATTTACAAGACAACTTTTCCTACTTGTTGACAATTTATTGCAACTCATAAGCGAAACATAGAATGGTTGTGCAATGTTTAAGTCCCTTAAGCTTTTTAACCAACCTATGTAGCAAGTGTTAGGCCAATAACTCCCAAACC
This sequence comes from Cornus florida, assembly GCF_030987335.1. Lineage (NCBI taxonomy): Eukaryota > Viridiplantae > Streptophyta > Magnoliopsida > Cornales > Cornaceae > Cornus > Cornus florida. The sequence goes on along the minus strand of NW_026775573.1, from coordinate 79,230,928 downwards.
AGATGGCTTTAGGGTGTTAAGTGTAGAGACACTCCAAAGGGCTTAATAGCTCAAGTTGGAAAGGCTACGAACTCTAGCGAACCATGTTTATTACAATTTTTTTGAATGACCGTGCAATGTTTAAGTCCTTTAAGCTTTCTAACCAACCCTTGTAGCAAGCGTTAGGCCAACAACTCCTAAACCAGATGACTTTAGGGTGCTAAGTGTAGAGACACTCCTAGGGCTTAATAGCTCGAGTTGGAAAGGTTACGAACGTCAACTGGTCATTTTTTTCTTTCTTTCTCAGTTTTTTTTTTTTTTTTTTTTTTTTTTTTTTTTTTTTTTGTTTAGACAACTTAAATCATGCCAAAGATATTCATCTATCAGGTTCATCAAATCAAATTAACTAGGCCAAGGTCAGGGTCAATCAAGTTGCATGCCTCACAGTTAAGTTTCCAATGTGCATCTGTGCATTGTGAAGCTTAAAAGAGTATCAAATCCGGCGAGAATCTAATTGAGATATTTATATAGACTGATTTGAATCCACATGATCATTTCAACTCAAATTTTTCTTTATTTTTAAAAATGTCAATTGCTTCTATACACAAGGTATTAAACATATGCTTCATCCCCGACAAGTTCAAATCATACTATCATTGCTTAGCAAAAATGTGAAACCAAAAATGTCCTATTGCACCCCCAAACTTGAATGTCACATTGTCCTCAATGTGTGAAGACAAGTGAAACAAAATAAGAGCAAAGAAGGTAAAAGAACAATATTACCAAGTAGAGTGACGAATGCAAAAATATCCATCGATGTAAATGCGCAAACGCGTCCCCCAAACTTGGACCCGAAGACCTGCCAAAACAGCACTAATATACACAGGTAAAAGCATAGGTTTCGGAATGAAAAACTAAAAGAGAATGAATAACACAAACATGAAGTTTAGTAAAAATCCAAACAAAACATAAATTAGAACACATTAGTCATAAGGTTACAATGGATAACAAAACAATGCCAAGAATGGGGCCATTTAGAGAGATAAAGCTGGTTCAGGCATTGTGTCGAACAGGTAGTGTGCATGACAAAAAGGAAGAGGGCCAAAGGTTGATTAGAGTGATGAAAACCTAAAAAATTTTTTAGACAAAATGCTCTCTAGCATAGAGCATAACAACAATCACACCCAAACTCCATAATTTCCATGCCCATACTCCTCAAAAGGATAACAACAACATAACAAAAAGAATAAAATAAAAAGGATGAGAAAGCATACCTTGAGAGAAGAATGGAGAGAAGGGAAAGATGGAATTAGGAAGGAGGATGGAGGTGCATGCATGAGGTGGTGGGTTGATTGGTGCCGAGGGTGGAGGGTGGTTGGTTTGGGGTTGAGGATGGTGGAAGCCGAGAGGAGGGTTGTGGTGAATGCCGAGAGGAATTGTGTTGGGGAAAGTGATGGTTAGGGAGTGAATTTGCTGAGAGGGGGGTTGAGTGTGGGAAGGTGGTGGAGGAGTGTGCATGGTGGTTCATGCAGGAGGGTGAAAGGTGTTTGGTTAGTTTGAAGGTTTAAGAGAAAGATGGTGGAGGATGGAGAGAATGCCGAGAGAGGGAAAGAAGAGTGAGGTGGGTTGGTTTTAAAAGAGAGGTGGCTTGGTTCGAGCACTCGAAGTGTGTCTTCCAGTGCTCTAAAATGGGGCAGTAGGCTCGGTTGGTTTGTTGTGTGAGGAGTGGGTGATTGCGAGCACTCGAAGTGTGTCTTCGAGTGCTCTAAAATGGGGCAGTGGGGTGAGAGGGGGGGTTGGCATGGAGTTGTAGGTTGTGGGGTGGCTTGGGGTTGGCATGGAGTGGGTTGTGAGATGCCAAGAGTTGGTTCTTATGAGCATTGTGGTGATGGAGTGGGTTGTGGTGTGTTTGTGTTGAGGTGAGGGGTGGCATGGAGTGGGGTGGATGAAGGAGCTTGAAATTGCCGAGAGAGAGAGAGAGAAGGTGAGGTTGGTTTGGTTGGTATGGTTGGTGCATGGTTGGTGCATGGTTGGTGCGTGGTGAGGGGCATGCATGCAAGGGGCTTGGGAGTTAGTGGTTTGCATGGTTTTTAGGTTGATGAGGTTGGGAGGAGGATGGTGAGGTAGGGTGGTGAAGTTTGTGGGAGGGGTGGTGAGATGCAGAGAGTTGGGGGCCGAGGGTGAGAGGGTGGTAGCTGGTTGAGTTCGAGCATGGTTTGTGAGATGGTGGTTCGGGTGAGGGGTGGTTTGGTTGGTTCATGCATGAGAGGGAAGTGGGTTTGCCGAGAGGGGTTGTGTAGGTTGGTGTTAGAAGGTTGGGTGGTTATGTTGGAGAATGATGTGTTGGGGTTGAGAGGAGAGAAAATGAAGGTGGTGTGTTGGGTTGATTGTCCATGGTGGGAAAGTGGGCGAGAGGTGGAGGTGAGTGTGTTGCCGAGAGAGAGAAGGTGAGGTCTGGGTTGATGGTGGTGGTGAGGTTAGCATGCATGCTTGATTGGAACCGAGAGGTTGGAAGGGTGCTTGGTTGAGCATTGGGCATGCAGGTCGTGGAGTTGGTTGTGGGTTTGGAATGTTGGGGTGGTGTGGTTTGAGAGAGAGAGGAAGATGAAGCTGGAAGTGGGTTGATGAGATAGAAAAGGTGAGTTCGAGCACTCTAAATTTAGCTTCGAGTGCTCCAAAAACAAGCAGAGCCTCGGAATTGTTTTTGTAGAAGTTTTGAGCACTCTGGATTGGCCTTCAAGTGCTCGAATGTGAGGCAGTGTGCTTGGGATGTTTGGGATGGAGGTTCGAGCCCTCGAAATTGGAATTCAAGTGCTCGAAATGGAGCCAGTAGCTGCACATGAAGGGCTGAATTTGAAGGGCATCAATGAGCACTCCAAAGGGAGCTGAGATTGCTCGAAATTGAGGCAGAGGGTGCTTGGGGCTGAAAGGTTGGATGAAATTTTCATGGCTGAATGCATGGATGAATGCATGAAGGAATGCATGGATTGTTGATAATTGCAACATGGGAACATGCAATATTGGAGGCAAAGCAGCTAGCACTCGAATTAGAAGGCATGGATGAATGAATGCAAATTGAATGCATGGCTGCATGAAACATAAAGGCAAAGGCTGCAAAATTTGAAACTTAAAAGCTTGCATGAGGTTTTCTAGCAGATTGAATGGATGAAAGAATGCATGAACTCAAATTGCATGAAGGAAGTTGACTACATAGGTGATGATGCATGAATGCAATGCATGCATGCATTCATGGATGAATGAGCTCATAGTTTTTATTTTTTTATTTTTTCTTTATTTTTTTTTTTTATATATTCTTTTTATTTTTTATTTTTTATTTTTTTAAGGATGGAAAAAAATTTGCAAGCCAATGCATGGGAAAATATTTAAACTTTGCACTTCATCTCAAATGCATGGATGGAATTTGGTCTCTTCAAATGCATGGATGAATGTAGGAAAAATTTTTGAACCTTTGCAACATCACACAATGCATGAATTAAATTTCTGAATTTTTTTCTAAAACTTTGCAAATTCATTCCAATGTAATGCATGGATGGAAAATTTTGAAAACTTTTCAACTTTGTTCTAATGCATGGACAATTTTCAAACTTTTAAACTTCAATCCATTCTAATGCAAGAAGGGAAAATTGTCAAACTCTACACTTCATTGCAATGCATAGAAAATTTAGAAAATTTTTCAAACTGTGCAATTTTCCGCCAATGAATGGATGAATGAAATTTGGGAAAACTTTGAGACCTTGCAACTACTCTCTTCTGCAAGAATGCATTTAAGAAACTTTTCAACTTTTTGCAACTTCAATGCAATGTATGGATGATTTTGAGGAATCATGATTGATAAGCGCCGAATACTATATATTCAAGCGCCCTAAATTGCATTAGTTAAGTCCGTTGTTTGTTTAATTAAGTAGATTATCTTCATTTGTGTGTTTTTTATATATTTTCAGGTCCATTTGCCAAAAAAGGAGCAAAATCAAGGCTTTGTGGAGTTTTGGCCATCAAAAGGCACAATTCTGAATTTCTGGCAGCAGAGTCAGGACTTTGCTCGACATTTTGACCTTGTAAACTCGAGAACTGGACTTCCATTATAAAATGGCATATTTAGATCTCTGAATCAGCTTTCTAAATCTTTAAGCGGTTCATCATTCGGAGCTCGGAGTAGAGAGTTATGGCCTTATTACCAGAGGTGCGCAGAACTGCCTGGCAGCAATGAAATTCTGCTTTGATCTTCATTTTCGACCAACCATCCTTGAGAATTGGATCTCCACCAAAACATGAAGTATTTAAAGCTCTGAATTAGCTTTCCAAATATTCAAACGGTTCATCATTCGGAGTTTGGAACGCAAAGTTATGGCTGTTTAACCGAAGTAGGTCTGGGCGGAGCAAGGCAAGAATGGAGCATTCTGCTCCAATTTCGAGTGCTCGAGCCCTTATTTCGAGTGCTCGAAATTAGGGCAGAATTGCATCCGAAAATGGCCCATTTTCAGCCACTTGCATCTTGGGTTCCTCAATTCTAATTTCCCTCTTTAATGGTTGGTTGGAGATGTTGGTTGGTGGGGGTTTCTAGAGCCTTATCTCTAGAAGAGAAGAGAGGGAAGCCACACAATACATTAGGCTTCATATTCTAGCAAGATTAGAGGAGAGAGAAGAGAGCAAGGAGGGAGAGTTCTTCAAGCTTGAAGAAGGGAGCACGAAAATGGAGGAGGTCTTCAAGCTTCTTCCTTCTTCCATTGCTCCTATGGGTAACTAAATCTTCTCTAGGGAGGTGATGAAGCCTCCCCTTTTGATCATGTTCTAGATTAGGCTATACTTTTGGGGACTATAATGTATAATGTATGGTAGTTTCATAGTCTAAGAGCATATTCCTTCTTGTAATGAATTTTAATGTGTAAATGGTTGATGTAAGTTCATTGTCATATCTTTGATGGTTCTTGGATCAATCTTATTGCTTTTATTTTAATAGTGACAATGAAAATAAAGACTATGAATGTTTTTCAAGGCATGTTGATTTTGAAACTTGATATTCCATTGCTTAGGTACCTCCTTTGATGGTTTATACTTGATTCCTACCTTCATGTGCTTCACCATTTGATTGAAAGCTTGATGGTCTTTGCTTGAGATAGTGTATTTGATTCTACACCTTAGTTTAAGTAGTTCAACTTTGGTAGCTTTTGATGGATCATTCTTGTTTTGATTAAGTGAACTTCTTGATGATTATTAAGCAACGGAGTTGCTTCATATTTCTTGACCATTGCATATATGTTATTTATCCCCAAAATTTAGACCTAATCTAGCATGTACTTAGGGTGTAGTGTGGATTCATCTCCCTAGTCTTTTCTACTTGTATCTCACTTCTTCAATTTCATTGCAATCTATTGTTTTATGCATTTTAATTTCTTAGTTTAGTGACAAACACACAAACCCTTTATAAACCCCTCATCGCTCTATAATGATTCTAGACATTTAGGTTGCCTTAGACTAGCGCAGTCCCAGTGGTTCGACTTACCCGACCAATAGCCCTATTTTACAATGATTCGTGCTATTGCGAAGGTTGATGTTAGTTGATCAACCGATCAATTTTTGGCGCCGTTGCCGGGGACTTGCATACGGTTTAGCGACCAAGGTTCTAGGGTTAATTTTAGTTTGATTGTTAATATTGTGTCTTGTAAATATTCCTTGTGTGTTTTGATCATCTTCGTGTTGTAAGATTCTAGGGACTCAAAGCTCTCCGTGGGATTGCTAGCAAATTGTAAGTCTAGAGGACCCCAGGTAAGTCTCTTGACTTCTAGTTTCACATTGTGAATATTGTGTATGTGTTTAATTTAGTTGTGAAGCCCTTGTTGAGGCTCTTATCTTGTTTATATTTTGTGTTCAAGCATCGGTCCTTGTCGTGGCCATTTACATTTTTGTCTTGATAATTGAGGAGAAAGGGATCATTGCATGTGGATGTTTTGGTGAAGGGTTGCTGTGTAGTTTAATTGTGTTGTATATATTTTGTGTGAATTCATCTTAATGTATCTAATCAAGTGGCTGAATTAGTCCTTAATGGGGAGTAATTTTCCTTCAACTCAATTTTACACACCACATGAGTTTTGTGCCTTTTGCTCTAGTCATACACATCATACAAGAGAATGTCTTCCAACGAGACAATTCTCGGACTTTTATCTAGAGCAACCAAATGAGAATTTCTCTGAACCGGGTAGTGATCCATACTTCAATGGTTATGACTCGGGTAGGGGAGATCACCAAAATTTCTTGTGGCATGACATGGAAAATTCAGCCCCACAATCTCATGGGCAATATTTTCAAGCCAATTTTCAACCCAATGATTATTATTTCCAGCCCTCTTCTCCTTTTCCACCGTCTCCATTGGATGAGCTAATTGTTGCTAACAAACAAATACTGGAGTCTATGCACACGCAAATGATGGACTCCAACAATCAACTATTGGCTTCCCTTGCTAGCATGCAATCCACAGTAGAGTCTATCAATCAAGTGGTACCATATCACCAGTCCCAAGTTAGTGCAATGATAGATGACCAAATATCTCAAATTCAACAAAGGATTAATGCTAAAAATCATGAAGAGGAGGAAACATTTTCATTTGAATTTATGGCCAATCCAAAAGAAAATTCTATGAATGATGAGATTACTCCTAGTAACTTTCATCATGAGAATGATCAAGTGGTTATTACATGTGAAAATGATGAAATGGTGGTTGAAGATCAAATTGTTGCCCCACATCAAAATGAAGCAATTGTGGCTCAAAATGGGAAAAATAATGATGTAGAGATTGTCTACCCTACTCCAAAACAGCCCCTACATAATCCTTTGCTTGATACACCTCCTTTAATGGAGGATCCTCTAAAAGCTTGCTTAGCTCATTTCAATTATGAGGATTTTGATGTTGACAATTCTATTTTGGAGGTAAATTCTTTGTTTGATATTCCTCCACCTATTCTCTCTCTTCCTTGGGCAACATCAAATGTATCCCTCTCTTGGGAGCTTGCACTTCCTCTCATTCCTTCTCCTGAGTTATCTCAAGCTATTGAGCCTGAACCGTCCGATACGTGTGAGGAGGATGTTGAAAGTCTGAAGGATAACTTGTTGAGCATTCCTGTGCTCAATATGACCCTTCATAAGTCGTTGCTTGGTGCACCTTCACCTAATCCATTTTCCCATAATCTAAATGAGCCCCATAATCCAAAGTTCTTCATTGAGGATGAAGAGTGGGTTAAGGTCTTTCCGCTACCTCTTTTCCACTTTTGTCTTCAAGCTCTTCCTCATTCGCTTTTAAAAGAATTATCCTATTTGGGGAAGCTTGAATCTCTTGAGAGACATGGTATAGGGTAAGGAGGACTAACCTGATCTCGGTGTGTCTAGCTATCGAGATTTTTGAGGATTAGTACCTGCTCTAACTTCGTCTAGCTATCGACATTAAATTTAGTAAAGCAAGGGAATAAATTCTTTCGATGTTCCAAGCTTCTCTACCTTCTTAAATTGCTCATGCCTTGAAATTTTTTGGGAAATGGTTTTGATAAGCCAAAAATTTGATTTTTCTGAAATGGTCTTCAGTTGTGTTTCGCAATTTTAGACTGGCCTCTTAGACCTTCTCAGCTCTAATTTTCATTCCCGGAAATTTCCATCGCTTTCGAGCAATTTCATAGGATCTTTGGCATGCAACTCATGTGCACAACCTCTCATTTTCAATGCATCGTTGGATCATGGTTCCCCAAAATTTTCCATGCATTGCAATGAAGTGTAGAGTTTGACAATTTTCCCTCCTTGCATTAGAATGGATTGAAGTTCAAAATTTTTAAAATTGTCCATGCATTAGAATGAAGTTGAAAAGTTTTCAAAATTTTTCATCCATGCTTTGGAATGGAATGAATTTGCAAGGTTTAAAAAAATTTCCTACATTCATCCATGCATTTGAAGAGACCAAATTCCACCCATGCATTGGAATGGATTGAATTTGAAATTTTTAAAAATTTTCCATGCTGTAAAAAATTTGCCCAGTTTGAAGCATTTTCCAAATTTTCCATGCATTGCATGAAGTTGCCAAGTTCTTGATTTCCATCCATGCATTGGTTTGGAATAATGCATGCAAGGTCTGAAAATCCATCTATGTATTGCTTGGCATCAGGTGCAGCAGTTGCAAAAAAATGTCTTCACCATCAATTCGAATGCTACTGTCAAAATTTGGAGCAATCTAACTCTCATTTGGATTGCTCCAAACTTCCTCACCATCATTCCGAGGCTACTACTTGTATTTGGAGCGCTCTAGCTTCCATTTGGATTGCTCCAATTGTGAACCAAACTTCGATGAACCTACTGCCTTCATTTAGAGCACTCGAGCTCCCATTTGGAGTGCTCTAAATGTGAACCATCAATCCCAAGCTCACTACCTTCATTTAGAGCACTCCAGCTTCCCATTTGGATTGCTCCAAATTTTCAGCCCAACTTCCGTAGCCTTCTGAGCCATTTTAGAGCACTCTAAATTCTGGTTTGAGTGCTCGAACTCCATGCACCAACCAACCCACACTCTCTGCCAAAATCTCGAGCACTCGCAATACCATTTCGATTGCTCAAAATTGCTTGCACTAAACACCCAAGACACTGCCTTCATTTTGAGTGCTCGCAGGCTCATTTTCGAGCACTCGAAGTTAGCCTCTCACTCTCTTTTAAACACACCACCCCCAAGCAACCAACTCCCATAACCCACAAACCTTCCCCACCCTCTCGGCATCTCTGCAGCCCATCTTCTCAACTCCCATTCTCGCAGCCAACTCCCCATCCACATGCATAACCATGCACCAACCAACCTCCAACCTTCTCACCAACCCTCTCAAACCAACCTTCCCAACTCTCGGCCATCACCCACAAACTAACTAACCCTCTCTCTCGGCAACCTCAACAACAAACCACCTAACCCACCCCATGCAACCCCAACTCTCGGCTTCTCTCTCTTCCATACACAACCCATAATCAACTTCCATGTAACCCCATCAACACCATGCAAACTCAACCACACAATCACACCTCAACTTCCATGCATGCCCCTGCAAATCAACCTCCTCACCAACCCAACCTCATTTCTCCTCTTGGCTAACACCAACCTCACTTCACCACCCTTATCTCATCCCACCATGCATGCAACCCACAACTCACCACCATCAACCCCCCAACCTTCCTCATCTCTCTCGGCAAACCTCAACCCATCAAACGCACCCTCACCACCTTGCTTGACTCACCACTCTCGACCAACCACCACTTCACTACCACATCTCCCTCACTCACTGCCAAGACTTCAAGCACTCGAAGTCCCATTTCAATTGCTCGAAGTGTGAACCAACTACACCATCCTCACAATCCCCAACCCACTGCCCAAAACTCGAGCACTCCAACTCCTATTTGGAGTGCTCGAGCCCAACACCAACCACTCATCCCTCTTAACCTAGCCTCACCAACATCCACACAAACCAACCAACCCACACACAACCCATCTTTCCCTCTCTGCAACTCAACCACTCCATCCCTCCATAACCAAACCACCACACAAGGAAATGCATTCATGCATGCACCACCACTTCCACCCCACATTTCCCACCATGCATTCATGCATGCACCTCTCCATACATGCTTATCCATTTCCTTCCACTCCCCATGTATGCTTACCCACCCATCCATCAATCTCTCATCCACATCTTCCATTAACCACAAATAATGGGCCTTGTGTTCTCCATTGTTGGGTAAGTGTCTAACCCTCTTTTTCTTTCCATTTTTGATCAATGGAGAATGGGATTACTTATGTGAAGGATTTGTGATTGTTTGGGAGTTGTGTATTGCATTTGCAGGGCCAAATTTTTGGATTTTCTCATCTCTAATCAACCTTTGGCCCTCTTCCTTTTTGTCTTGCACACCACGTGTTTGACGAATTTCCTGAGCCAACTTCATCTCTCTAAATTCCTCACTTTTGGCCCTATTTAGTTATCTATTTTAAACTTGTGGCTAATGTCTGCATTTGTGTTTTGTTTGGATTTTTATCTTGCACTAAAATTCAGGTCTTCATGTCCAAGTTTGGGGGACGCCGTTGCGCACTCACATAGCTGCACATCTATGTCATCGTCACTCCACTTGGTATTATTGTTCTTTTCCCCCCTTTGCTCTTATTTTGGTATGCTTGTCTTCACACATTGAGGACACTGTGTTATTCAAGTTTGGGGGTGCATTTATGCATTTTTGGTTTTGCATTTTTGCTAAGCAATGATAGTATAAGTTGACACTAGTTGGAGATGAAGCATATGTTTAATACCTTCTGTATAGAAGCAATTGACATTTTTGAAAATAAAGAAAAATTTGAGTTGAAATGATCATGTGGATTCAAATTAGTCTGTATAAATGTCTCAATTAGATTCTTGCTAGATTTGACACTCTTTTAAGCTTCACAATGCACATATGCACATTGGAAACTAAACTGTGAGGCATGAAACTTTATCGACCTTGACCTTGGCCTAGTTAATTTGATTTGATGAACCTGATAAATGAATATCTTTGGCATGATTTAAGTTGATAAAAAATAAAAAAATAAATAAAAAATAAATAAAAAAGGAGAAAGAAAGAAAAAAATGACCAGTTAACGTTCGTAACCTTTCAAACTCAAGCTATTAAGCCCTAGGAGTGTCTCTACACTTAGCACCCTAAAGCCATCTGGTTTCGGAGTTGTTGGCCTAATGCTTGCTACAAGGGTTGGTTAGAAAGCTTAAGGGACTTAAACATTGCACGGTCATTTAAAAAAATAAACTAGTAATAAACATGGTTCGTTGGAGTTCGTAGCCTTTCCAACTTGAGCTATTAAGCCCTATGGAGTGTCTCTACACTTAGCACCCTAAAGCCATCTGGTTTGGGAGTTGTTGGCCTAACGCTTGCTACAAGGGTTGGTTAGAAAGCTTAAGGGACTTCAACATTGCACAACCATTCTATGTTTCTCTTATGAGTTGTAATAAATTGTCAACAAGCAACAAAAGTTGTCTTGTAAATAAAATCATGCCTTAGGGACCTCATTTAAAGGGGAATTCAATGATTTGAAAACTTGTGCCTTGGAATTGGAAAAGAAAGTAAAAGCCGCATGTTGAGAATCCAATTCACTTTCACTGAAGTAAAGTTGATTTCCATTTAAGAGATGACAATTGAGTTATTTATATGGACGATGATGTTGATGCATGCATGTTGAAATAGTTTTTATAAATTTTTGTATCAATACTTCATATATGCAAGGTAGTTTTCCCAATGACCCCATCTCCAGTTTTTGTCTGTTTCAAGTTATTTTTGAGCCATGTATATATCTCATTTTACCATGGATGATATTTTTGTAGTAGCATGCCCCATGATTGTCTTTTCATTAAGTTTTTAATTATAGTTTTGCTAAGGGACTAGCAAAATGTAAGTTTGGGGGTGTGATAAGCGCCGAATACTATATATTCAAGCGCCCTAAATTGCATTAGTTAAGTCCGTTGTTTGTTTAATTAAGTAGATTATCTTCATTTGTGTGTTTTTTATATATTTTCAGGTCCATTTGCCAAAAAAGGAGCAAAATCAAGGCTTTGTGGAGTTTTGGCCATCAAAAGGCACAATTCTGAATTTCTGGCAGCAGTGGAGTCAGGACTTTGCTCGCCATTTTGACCTTGCAAACTCGAGAACTGGACTTCCATTATAAAATGGCATATTTAGATATCTGAATCAGCTTTCCAAATCTTCAAGAGGTTCATAATTCGAAGCTCGGAGTAGAGAGTTATGGCCTTATTACCAGAGGTGCGCAGAACTGCCTGGCAGCAATGAAATTCTGCCTTGATCTTCATTTTAGACCAACCATTCTTGAGAATTGGATCTCCACCAAAACAAGAAGTATTTAAAGCTCTGAATTAGCTTTCCAAATATTCAAACGGTTCATCATTCAAAGTTCGGAGTGCAAAGTTATGGCTTTTTAACCGAAGTAGGTCTGGGCGGAGCAAGGCAAGAATGGAGCATTCTACTCCAATTTCGAGTGCTCGAGCCCTTATTTCGAGTGCTCGAAATTAGGGCAGAATTGCATCTAGAAATGGCCCATTTTCAGCCACTTGTATCTTGGGTTCCTCAATTCTAATTTCCCTCTTTAATGGTTGGTTGGAGATGTTGGTTGGTGGGGGTTTCTAGAGCCTTATCTCTAGAAGAGAAGAGAGGGAAGCCACACAATACATTAGGCTTCATATTCTAGCAAGATTAGAGGAGAGAGAAGAGAGCAAGGAGGGCGAGTTCTTCAAGCTTGAAGAAGGGAGCACGAAAATGGAGGAGGTCTTCAAGCTTCTTCCTTCTTCCATTGCTCCTATGGGTAACTAAATCTTCTCTAGGGAGGTGATGAAGCCTCCCCTTTTGATCATGTTCTAGATTAGGCTACACTTTTGGGGACTATATTGTATAATGTATGGTAGTTTCATAGTCTAAGAGCATATTCCTTCTTGTAATGAATTTTAATGTGTAAATGGTTGATGTAAGTTCATTGTCATATCTTTGATGATTCTTGGATCAATCTTATTGCTTTTATTTTCATAGTGACAATGAAAATATAGACTATGAATGTTTTTCAAGGCATGTTGATTTTGAAACTTGATATTCCATTGCTTAGGTACCTCCTTTGATGGTTTATACTTGATTCCTACCTTCATGTGCTTCACCATTTGATTAAAAGCTTGATGGTCTTTTGCTTGAGATAGTGTATTTGATTCTACACCTTAGTTTAAGTAGTTCAACTATGGTAGCTTTTGATGGATCATTCTTGTTTTGATTAAGTGAACTTCTTGATGATTATTAAGCAACGGAGTTGCTTCATATTTCTTGACCATTGCATATATGCTATTTATCCCCAAAATTTAGACCTAATCTAGCATGTACTTAGGGTGTAGTGTGGATTCATCTCCCTAGTCTTTTCTACTTGTATCTCACTTCTTCAATTTCATTGCGATCTATTGTTTTATGCATTTTAATTTCTTAGTTTAGTGACAAACACACAAACCCTTTATAAACCCCTCATCACTCTATAATGATTCTAGACATTTAGGTTGCCTTAGACTAGCGCAGTCCCAGTGGTTCGACTTACCCGACCAATAGCCCTATTTTACAATAATTCGTGCTATTGCGAAGGTTGATGTTAGTTGATCAACCGATCAATGATCCAACAATGTAGGAAGAGAAGAGGCTATGCATGTGAGTGCCATGTCGAAAGTCCGAGAAAATTGCCTAATAGAGCCGGAAACTTCCGGGAATGAAAACAAGAGTTGAGAAGGTCTAAGAAGCCGGTCTAAAATTGCAGAACACAACTGAAGACCATTTCAGAAAAATCAAATTTTTGGTTTTTTGAAACCATTTCCCAGAAAATTTCAAGGCACGAGCAATTTAAGAAGGTAGGGAAGCTTGGAAATTGAACGAATTGCTTCCTATGAGTGCTAAATTTAACGTCGATAGCTAGACGCACCGAGATCAAGTTGGTCATCCTTACCCTATACCATGTCTCTCTAGAGAGTCATATTTCCCCAGATAGGATAATTCTTTTAAAAGCGGAGGAAGACTTTGAAGACAAAAGTGGAAAAGAGGTAACGGAAAGACCTCAACCCACTCTTCATCCTCAATGAAGAACTTTGGATTATGGGGCTTATTTGGATTATAGGAAGATGAAGTAGGTGAGGGTGCACCTAGCAAAGGCTTTTGAAGGGTCATATTGAGCATGGGAATGCTCGACAACTTATCCTTCAAAATTTCAACATCCTCCTCACACTTATCCGGCGGTTTGGGCTCAACAACTTGAGACAACTCAAGTGAGGGAATGGGATGAGATGCAAGCTCCCAAGAGAGTGATACATTTGATGTTGCCTAAGGAAGAGAGTGAATAGGTGGAGGAATATCAAGCAAAGAATTCACCTCCCAAATGGAATTGGCAACATCAAAATCCGCATAATTAAAATGAGCTAAGCATGTTTTTAGAGGATCCTCCATTATAGGAGGTGCATCAAGCAAGGGATTATGTAGGGGCTGTTTTGGAGTAGGGTAGATAATCTCTACATCATTATTTTTCCCATTTTGAGCCACAATTGCTTCATTTTGATGTGGGGCAACAATTTGATCTTCAACCACCATTTCATCATTTTCACATGTAATAACCACTTGATCATTCTCATGATGAAAGTTACTAGGAGTAATCTCATCATTCATAGAATTTTCTTTTGGATTGGCCATAAATTCAAATGAAAATGTTTCCTCCTCTTCATGATTTTTAGCATTAATCCTTTGTTGAATTTGAGATATTTGGTCATCTATCATTGCACTAACTTGGGACTGGTGATATGGTACCACTTGATTGATAGACTCTATTGTGGATTGCATGCTAGCAAGGGAAGCCAATAGTTGATTGTTGGAGTCCATCATTTGCGTGTGCATAGACTCCATCATTTATTTGTTAGCAACAATTAGCTCATCCAATGGAGACGGTGGAAAAGGAGAAGAGGGCTGGAAATAATGATTATTGGGTTGAAAATTGGCTTGAAAATGTTGCCCATGAGATTATGGGGCTGAATTTTCCATGTCATGCCACAAGAAATTTTGGTGATCTCCCCTACCCGAGTCATAACCATTGAAGTATGGATCACTACCCGGTTCAGAGAAATTCTCATTTGGTTGCTCTAGATAAAAGTCCGAGAATTGTCTCGTTGGAAGACATTCTCTTGTATGATGTGTATGACTAGAGCAAAAGGCACAAAACTCATGTGGTGTGTAAAATTGAGTTGAAGGAAAATTACTCCCCATTAAGGACTAATTCAGCCACTTGATTAGATACATTAAGGTGAATTCACACAAAATATATACAACACAATTAAACTACACAACAACCCTTCACCAAAATATCCACATGCAATGATCCCTTTCTCCTCAATTATCAAGACAAAAATGTAAATGGCCATGACAAGGACCGATGCTTGAATACGAAATATAAACAAGATAAGAGCCTCGACAAGGGCTTCACAACTAAATTAAACACATACACAATATTCACAATGCGAAACTAGAAGTCAAGAGACTTACCTAGGGTCCTCTAGACTTACAATTTGCTAGCAATCCCACGGCTAGCTTCGAGTCCCTAGAAACTTACAACACGAAGATGATCAAAACACACAAGGAATATTCACAAGACACAATATTAACAATCAAACTAAAATTAACCCTAAACTTTGGTTGCTAAACCGTTTGTAAGTCCCCGGCAACGGCGCCAAAAATTGATCGGTTGGCCAATTAAACATCAACCTTCGCAATAGCACGAATCATTGTAAAATAGGGCTATTGGTCGGGTAAGTCGAACCACTGGGACTGCGCTAGTTTAAGGCAACCTAAGCATCTAGAATCGTTTTAGAATGATAAGGGGGAATAGGGTGTTTGCTTGGTTTGTCACTAAAGCTATGAAATTAAGATGCATAAAATAGAACTTACAATAATTTAAAAGAGACTAGGGAAGTAATTTCACCACCTTCAATATAAACATGCTAGAATATGATTCATTCGGGGAAAAACAACATAAATATGTGGCTATGATAAGTAGTTACTCATGGTTACTACATTACCTTCAAAGGATTCATGGAATCAATAGGTAAGAACAATTTATCAAAGATTTGACATGCTCAATTACCTAAACTAAAGTGTAATTTAAGACATGTTCACTAAGCTAGAAATTGTCAAACCATTAATCACATGATAAGAGCACATGAAGCTAAGAATTAAGAATAAGCCATCAAAGGAAGAACCTAAGCTATGGCCTATCAAATCTCTCAACAACATGCCATTAAAACCATTCCAAAAATCTCATCTTCATTGTCACCATGAAAATGTAAACCATACAACCATGAAAACATACATTCTAAGACAAGAAAGTAGGTCCAACATGATCATTAAATCAAAATCAATTCATTACATCAAGTAAGAGTTCTAGATTATGGAATCACCACAAAAATACATTACTTTTCCCAAACTAGAATCAAAAGTAAAGCATGCTTACAATGAGGGGTTCCATTACCTCCCTAGAGGAGGAGTTAGTTACACATGGGAGCCTTAGAATGAAGAAGAACCATGGATCCTCCTTCCATTTTCGAGCTCCCCTTTCTTGCTCCAAGAACTCTCCTTCCTTTGCTCTATCCTCCTCCCTTATCTTCTCAAAATGAAGCTTAAGAGATAATGAGTGGCTTTGCTTCCCTTATCTAGATCACTTATCCACCCCAAAAGCTACCAACCAACATCTCCAACCACTTCATAAGGGAGGCAATCCAAAGGGCTAAAATCTGAGCACAAGTGGGCTGAGTCATGTAGAATTCTGCCCTAATTTCAAGTGCTCGAAATAGGGCCTCGAGCACTCGAAAATTGGGCAGAATGCCCTATGCTTGGTTTGCTCTGCCCGGACCTACTTTGGTAAAATGACCATAACTTTGTGTTCCAAACTCCGAATAACAAACCGTTTGAAGATTTGGAAAGGTAATTCAGAGCTCTAAAAACTTTATGTTTTGGTAGAGATCCAATTATCAGGTCTGGTTGGTCAAAATTGAAGAACAAAGCAAACTTTCATTGCTGCCAGGCTGTTCTGAGTACCTCTAATAAGAAGATCATAACTCTCTGCTCCGAACTCCGAATGACAAACCGCTTTAAGATTTAGAAATTTGATTCAGAGCTCTAAATCTTTCATGCTATGATGGAAGTCCAGTTCTCGAGTTTGGTAGGTCAAAAATGGTGAGAAAATCCGGATTTCACTGCTGCCAGAATTCAGCATTGCACCTTCCTATGTTCAAAACTCTACAAAGCATCATTTTTGCTTCCTTTTTGCAATTTAACCTGAAAATGTGCAAAAACATACAATTGGAGATAATCTATATAAAATACACAAATAAAGAACTTAACTAATGCAATTTAGGGCGCTTGAATATACAATATTCGGCGCTTATCAATGATGATGGTCCGTTTTAGGAAGAGTAGGGGGAGGTTCAGCAGGTTCGGGATTGAGCAGATCCAGAGTATCCTCCTTATATCAATGACCTCATTGCTCGGGCTATAGAAGCAGGGGTAACAACTGCACTTCAGCATCAACCACAGGTTCAGCAGACACCTATACCAGCACCAGTGGTTCAGCCTGATACTTGGGAAAAAGCTAGAAGTTCTTTCACAAAGGGGAGCCCATCTGAGTTCTCAGGCACCACCGATGCGAAAACAACTCACTAGTGGAAACAAGACATCGAGTGACATCTTCGCCTGGTTCAGTGAACGGAGGTTCAAAAGCAGATGTTTGCTACCTTCAAGCTAGTTGGAGATGCATTACAGTGGTGGGAGTTAGTTTAGGGCACGTTTTGATGAAAAGTACTTTCTTTATGCAACCAGGGCAGCTATTGGTGGTTGCCGTCGCGTTGCACCAAAAGTTTGCAAAGAGATAAACTAAGAGTGTGAGTGTGCAATGTGGCCAAGTTTTAAATTTATAAAAGTCACTACTACCTCTAATTAAAAATATAGCTAGGGTAAGTAAGGATCGTCCCAAGGGATTGGTGGGTCGTATTACTATGGAAACAAGATTAGGGTTAGTTGGTCGAGTGATCAAAATGTGGTTGGTTTGGTTGATTAAACTATAATTAAGACTAAACTAGCTCAACATAAAACAAGTAATTAAAGGATAGAGAAAACGTGAGAGAGAGGTCTTGGGACTTAGAGGTCACTACTAAGCATCACCTTTCTATACACTCAATTCATAATTAATGAGGGGGAAAACATATGTTGCAACAATAGTGAGTGTGTGTGGTTGTTTCAACAATTTTGGATGACCAATTAAGAATATAATGTCTAAACAACACAATGAATAGCACAATATATCAAACTAAGCCATTAATCCTTCCTTTAAGCTCACAATCCAAACACATCACAGGATTAGAGAAATATACTACTTGTATTCATAAGTATGGAACATCAAATAACAAGCATGGATTGTCCTCCTATTTAACAACTAAGGTAACTACACTACATCTAAGCTAATGACATGAAAATTAAACTAGTTAAACTAAGGGAGATACAAAATCCATCAAGAAATGAGTATAAACCACCAAATAAACCACAAGAGCATTCTATTAAGCACTATGTCTTGACAATCTCTAGATCTATAGCATCAACACACATAGACATGCATCAACAACACAAGAGCTAGAGATAAACACATGACCATTTATTCTAGCATACATAGACATATGGATATAATGAAATGATCAATTGGAAGAATTAAACCACACAAATCATTCAATAAACAAGATCTATGTATATAAAAATGTCAAAACTTGTATTACAACACAAATCCCCTCAAAAATATATAAATCAAGGTAAAGAAGGCATGCTTAGGGCTAACTCTAGCCCGAAGAGGATGTCTGGCCACTCATGGATGGTGTTCTTTAACCTTCAAGGGCTATCTCCTTGGTAGAAATGCTAATCTTTTTGAGGTAGATGGAAGACATCCTAAGAATGTGTCTCTAGCCTCCTTTTCTCTTTTCTTCCTCTCTAAGAATGATATCAAATGTTGTATCTAAAAGATCATATATGTAAAAGTGACTTATAATCCTTATATAGGTAGCATAAATGTCACACCCAATGGTCTAGGCTCATATGCAAGGGCTCCTCCAATGATTGCACTATGAGACAACTTTTAACGAGCTAGAAATTGATTAAATTCACACTTGAGAGGGTTCGATCGATCGAACCTATGTTAAGATCGATCGAACTTGGCTGAGATCTATCAAACTTTGGCTGGATCGATCTTCCCATGGCGGCGCCTTTTTGGAGAAAGACAAATCTGAGATATTTTTGAGATATTTTGGGAAAAGGGACAAAAGTGGTGGGTGGGGTGGTACAACAGGATAAGATGGAATCTTTTCGATCGATCTGATAAATGTTAGATTGATCGAACATTGTGGGATCTTTGGATAAGGACAAAAGAGCTTGGATCTATCTTGGAGTACAGAGATCGATCTATGTCAGATCGATCGAAGAAATTCTATGATCGATCAAACTGTGCTAAACTTCCACCACTTGCTTCATTTTGCTTCCACTTTGCTTCTTTCTTTCATTCATCTCAAGATTGCTTCAATTATGCTCTTATTTAGCTGTATTAGCTTATTTTGGGGATAAGTGCCTGAAAACGGAAATAACATGAAATCAATCCAAAGTGGGAAAATAAGATAGATAAAGGTCCTAGATTATCTAAGCTTAACGAGTTTAAATGCGCACTTTTCAGTGCTCATCACACCCCAAACTTAAATATTGCTAGTCCCTAGCAATGAACTAGAAAATAAAGGAATGAAATGAACAACTATACATCTATGAACTAAAAAATAATAAATGGATAACGCAACTTTCGTAGAGAACACGATTGCATTTAGCATATGCAACAAGCCTTTTAAACCCCTAGGTTACCCCTAGTGGACTAGTGAAGTCTTGTGAGGATTTCCAGAAATGATAGCCACAAACATTAAGCTCATTCTTTCAAAAGAGGCACCAATATTGCAAACAAGCATTGGGAGAAAACTACCTCAAGTATGCAATTTTTCAACCATTTCCAAGCAATCTCCCAAAATTTCAACATCAATCAAGCAAGTATGGTCCTCCATATATCAAGAAAATGATCATGCAAATCAAAACAACTCTAGAATCCTTTTTGAGTTGACCGGCATCAAATATGTTGCTATCTTAGCCAATTAAAGAAATGATCACATCCTTACCCTCAAACTAGCACACAAATCTAGTACTGATCATCAAGATAAAGAGTGGACCTTTTATTAAAGCTTTATAGATCTAGGTGCGCCATTCTTTTCATTCAATTTTTTTTTTTTTTTTTTTTTTTTTTTTTTTTACTCCTAAAGATCAAAGATGGAAGTATAGTGCAATGTGTTGATCTATTAAGCTTTCTAGTGATCCATAAAGTCGAGCGTTAGGTCAATGACTGCGAAACCAGACGACATTAGGTGTTCAAGCACCCCTAAGGACTTACAAGCTCAAATCAACTAGGCTACAAATCAAAACAACCTCCATCTAATCATTTCCCACTTCTCATCTTTTGGGAGAAGTCCTCACTTTTTATTTACTTTTGCAACCTTCTTCTTCTTCTTCTTCTTTTTTATTTTTTATTTTTATTTAATTATTAACCTAGAATTTCGGCCCTCCACCTTTCAGCGCGAGAAATTCAGTGCTTGATGAAGCTAGAATCCCGATTACTTAGTGAAAAGGGGTTGTTATCCACTTTAATCAAGAATGAAAGCTTCCAATGTACTACTAGACCAATTATGATATAAGCAATTCAATAATCAACAAAGTATGTACCCCACAAATGAATGCTAGTGTGCGCCTGTGCTAGTGTAGAATCCTAGAGTGAATCTTAAAACATCTCAAAATCAAGAGGATGTGGACCACCAATGCAAGTACGATATCAATCTTTCAAAAAATTTACTCCTAAATGGCATCCACAAGGCATACAAGGAGTATTGGACTCTCAAGTCGAGGAATTTTTAAATTCTAAGCAATATAGTCCTTAAAAGATCAAAATCATAGCTAGTCATGGACCAATCATAGCAAATCCCTCAAATACACAAGTCATGCTCAAAATTTTGAATTTAAAAACAAAATACTGCAAAGCACACATTACCCCAAACTTAAATGGCACAGTGTCCTCAATGTGTAAAGAGAACAAAAGGAAAGAGTATACTAGTGCAACTAAGGCAAATAAAGGCCAGGACAGAAATATCCAAAGTGGGTGGTGTAACTCCCCCAAACTTGGGATTAACTGTGGTCTTGAAAAGATGACACTGGGATAAAACTCATCAGATAACAAAAAGAGATAATAACAGAACACAGTGGACATGCAAGTGTAAATGGGATAGTCAAATGAAATAATGAGAGAGGAATAAGGGCGGTCCTAAAAATTTGGGCAACACTCTCTCTCACTGAAGTCACTAGGATGCACCTGATGGAGTCAATCACAGACAGATATATCAATACAAAGATATGATATCCAAAATATAACCACGCATAAAAAAAAGAAGGAAAGTAAGTAGTACATCCAGTGTCTAGGCCAACAAGCTGGCTGCAAAAATAATATAACTATATCAAAATAGCAGATTTCACAGATATATAGAGCAGGTAAAAGAGAGATGTGAAGATCATGCTGAGGAGGTAGAACGGGCAGGGCGCGATCCGCGTATGTCTCTGGAAATGTCTCGCAGCGTAGCCATGACATCCGTACGTAGGGAAAAAATGTCAGTTCGGATGGAGACAGTGTCTGCGCGGATGGAGACTACGGTATCCTCCAAAGCCTGGATACGCTCTCCAAAGCGGGGTGCCAGTGCTGGAGCCTCAGGTACCACTGGATCAGGAGAATGATATGCATCCTGAGCCTGCTCCTGGAAATGTAATGGTGACCCCTCTGGAGAGTGATGCTGTAGATACTCTGCAGGATACTACTCTAAGTTTATATCTAAATGTACGGCAGCCAGATCGAGCGCTGGATCATCCATTGCTACGGCTGCTGCTGCTGCCTCCTTTTCAGCTATGAGGGCATCCTCCTATAGGCTCTTAATTAGGGCATTGTAAGTCTTGTTCCAATCCTTCCGGCTGAAATGGCAGGCTCCAGACTCAGTATGCTCCCGGGAATGGAATGGGTAGTGCTAATCCTGAAGTATCTGAGTGATAAGATGACCAAAGGGAAGGAACTTAGTTCGTTTGGGCTTGGCCTTGCTGATATAGTCTGTGTAGAGCTTCATCATGACGCTCCAATATAGGGCCGGAATATAAACCCAGTGCCCTGTGTAGAAAGCATAAAGGGCTGCAAGATAGTCATCGCGCCTCTGAATTTTATGGCCAGCCATAAACACATTTCGGTACAAGACCGAATCAAAGAACTATAGATCATCGTGCAAATTGGTCTGAGTAGCAAATGTCTTGCCCTCACTATAATGGCCTGTAAGTGCCATAGCCATGTCTGCGTCAGACGGCCTCCTCATCTAGGGATAGTCAAGCTGAAGATTGGGAGGGCAGACATGCGGGCATTTGGAAGATCGGGCCAGTGTCTCCACTATAATACTGATAAGATGGCCGTCTATGGTATTTCGCAGCTCTGCCAGATTACTCGGGGTAGGGCGGAGGTTTTGGAAGAACATCCGCACAAGCCTTGGGTAAATCAGGTATGTAACTGGGGCTACAATAGCAGAAATACCCCTACGGTCTATATCATCATATGCAGCTCGGGTCAGGACAGACCGAGAAAAGAAGTCAATGCTGAACACTGACTCATGAGCCATTGAAAGGTCTGAATATCTTCGAGTAGGTCTGTCCCTAACCCGGCCTGGCTCTACAGGTGGCAGTGAAGAAGATGGGACATGCTCAGCCTCATCATGAGATGATCACGATGATGCAGAAGCAAAAGAGTGTAGTCTATTGTTTGATGAGGACTGGGTTGGAACTGATGATGCAGGTTGCTCTTGAATATGAGAGGGCTCTCCTGGCTCCTCTATCCTCTGCCTCACTTGGCGTGTATAATGCTTACAGGTAACAGTCTTTACCATGGCCATGGCCTGCAAAATAGAAAGAAAAACACTTACAGAAGAAGGCAGTACAGGTATAAAGAATTAAAGCACAGTATATAAAAACATGTTTGTCAAATAAGATAGATAACACAGTATAAAGGACATGAATCTATACAAGTCATAAGGAATAAGTGACATTAAGTGAAGCATGCTAAATAATATAAGTATGGAATGCATCCAATGTGGAAAACACAGGCATTGGGTATGTATAAGATAACATGGAATCACAAAAGAGGGTGTGTGAAGTGTGGAATGCAAATCTGTGATGTTCGATCGATCACAAAAATGTGAGATTGATCTCTCTCAGATCGATCTGAGAAAAGTTCGATCGATCGAACTGTGATGTGAAATTCGAAACATCACAGATCTGTGACGTAGATGGCACGAGGGCCTCCCGAGTAAGCTCGTGGGCCCTTCTACACAACAACACAACAAGATTGGTCACTTTCTTTGGCCCGTGACCCCCAAATACATGATTTGAATCAAAATATATACAAATCTATATACATATATATACACATATATACACAAACATGGAATCTTCAAATATGGCAAGGATTAAGCATGGCAACTCTAGATCTAACATGTAAAGCTCAGATTCATGAAGATTAAAACTCAAAATCAAAAGAAAAATTCGGGACTTATTGTAACGACCTGGTCATTTTACTTCCTTTCTTTTTCGGTAATTTTTTTTTTTTTCGTCTTTTCCTTATTTCGTCCTCTTCTCGTTTTTCACTTTTACTTACATAGCCTCACTTTTTGTGCTCGGATTTGATTCCGGCCTTGCACACATCCATGATATTTAATTTCCAAGATATCTATATTTTTACTTTTGTAAAAAAACATGTTAATTGTTTACTTTCCTTGTAAAGGGCATAGATGCATGACTTTTTGGTAAATATTCATAACTTGAGGGGTTTTTGTGTAATTAAATAAAGTAATTATTTTTCATCTTAGGGACCATTTTGCAATTTAATTTAGAAGATATTTTCAAAAATGACCTGTTTGCAATTTATGGAAAGTGTGACAAGTGTCACATTCCTTAGGTGCCACTTGTTGACAATGTGAAGGAATCACTTGGAGGCTTAATCTCTTGAGACATGGACAGTGGATATTGACCCATTTGTTGGCTTAGGATTGGACCACATGTTGGCTTGGATGGTTGACAAGTGTAGGCAAGAGATTTATTGTAGGAAGGAACCTTAGATTCATGACAAGTGTAGGACTCACCTTTAGTCTTGCAAGTGTGTGTGTGAGAGGTAGTGCAAGAGCACCTAGTGAGGGGAGAACCCCATCACTTTTAACTTAGGGTTTCATCTCACTTTACTCATATCATCTCTTTCCTCTCAAGAACCCTAACTTGGCCACCATTGAAGAGAAGCTTGTTATAAGGCTTTGACTTCATTTTTTACCACCTTCCACTCACCATTGATCACTAAGCTTGGAATACAAAAGTCTTTCCTCATCTTCCTCTTCATAACCCTAGAAGGAAAACTTGAAATTCCTTTGCTTTCCTTGGATTAAAGAGGAACAATCCTCTTGTGAGGTAGAGGGTGTTATCATTTATCTTCCAAGTGATTTAAATTGTTCTTATAGTGATATCCAAGTTATATGTATGTCTTGTATTAAAATAAGAAACAAATGATTAATTGTAACTTGTATGTAATTCACTTTGGACTTGATAAATGGCATGGCCATGACTTGATCCATGTTGTGTATTAATTTGGTGTGATTTAAATGAGCTTTTAAATCTAGAGGATTAATTGTTTTATGTTGATTTAAATTCAAATTAATTATACCATGCTTGTAATTCATTTATAACTTGATATAAAGCATGACCATGAATTATTCCTTTGTCATATATTAAAGTGGAATCATTTGGAAAATTCTTGAAATCTAGAGAAATTACTTAGTTGGTCTACTTAATTTCCACCATGTTTAACTAATGATTTAGTCACGTAATCCATGGAACTCATTGTGTTTTATCACATATCATGACTTGTTGCTCAACTTGTTGATTTTGGAAACTTGGGATATTATCAAGAACATGACTAGGCTAGGACTTGGTTCTAGTATGGGGGATAGTCCTTCTACAACTATAGTGCACTAGGGGAAGGTACCCATAGATTAATAGCCCTAAAGTGATCTCAAGAGTACGGTTTTAATCCGGGCAATATCCAAGTATCCACTTTGGCTTGATTTCGTATTAAAATTCCAAGTTGTTAACTTTGTGAATTTACATCTTATTGTGTTATGTTGAAAGTTCTAATGTTACTTGATAGCATGAATTAAATTGTATTGAATTGCAAACTTAGTACAAAGATAAACCTATGCATTCCCTACGATTAAACTTGTTTACTAACCCCGAAGTTACTGGGTGTTTTTCAGGAAAAGAAGCCTTATTGTGGGATATACAGCACTCTCAGACTTGCTAGAATTCTTGGAGTACTTTTGGTGACATTGAATATGCACTTGTTAGCATATCATGGTCCTTTTGGTTTATTGTATAAAAACTTGTATTTTTTTTTGTCTAAGCTATGTAATGTGCACTTAAGTGCACCATTTGATACTCCTTAGATGTGTATGTAATGAGGCCAAGGGCCAAGGACATTTTATATGACTTGTATGCTTTATATTTTTCATAGTTGTTTATGGAATTCATGAAGAAATTAGTCCGTTGAAGGGTCATATTTTTCATAAGGTATGTCATGAGGCCGTAGGCAATTCTAACATGTCTAATTCATCATTTTCCACATGCGTGCATGATCATTTTCATGAAAACCTCTTTCATTTGGGTTTTGAAACTCTTATCAACTCATTTAACCTTTTTATTGAAAATCTAACTTAAGGTCATTTTGGGGATCTCCTTCAGGAAATAAATTCTGTTCTAAACTCTGTCAGTTAGAAAATGTGATTTTAGGGGGAGTTTCTTCTTCGTGTTTTTCCAAAAAATGTTATCTTGACCACGAAAATCGCGTTGCAAACTCATTTTTCTGCTAAAATCACTATTTCTGCATTTTTTGAGGTTCCAGACCACCCCATTGCCTCATTTGGCAGGCCTCCGTAGTGTTCTGGTGGACGCCCATGAGAATCTGCCATGTTTGGTGGGCCTCCATAGCTTTTGGGCAGGCCCCGGCGGGTACCGTTCCTACTCTAGACATCTTTTTTCAACAGGCCATATCTCACTTGTTTTAACTCCGAATTGGTCCATTCTTAAGTCTATACTGACTGCGTCGGAACAAGCTTTCCAATGGTACCAATTAGAGATTTAGATTCTATTTTTAACTCAATTTATTCATGTTTTAGTAAGGTAATGTCAGAATTTAGTTCGAACCGGGATAGGGTTTCCCTTCCTTCGACTTCGGGACTTGATATCTTTTCCGTTCGGACTCTGAATCAGATGATTCTTGAGTCTAAATTCATTAATTTTTCATTTTATTTCTAATGGTATGCTTGGTAGCATCCATTTCTTTATGAAAAGACCATTTTTCCCCTAGGCTCATTCTTGTCTATTTTTTAAAAATGTCGCTTCCACAATTGTTTTCTTTGGATTCCAAGACCTCATTGAGGGTCACATTAGTGTCTTATAGACATGTAGTACCTCTAGATATCATTATCCTACCTTTTGCATCCACATTCTGATTCATTGTTTGATTTCCATTTGGGTCACTATTGACGCATCGGGTTGAATAAATCTTGGGTCGTTACAAGTGGTATCAGAGCTCGTAGGTTCAAAAATCTTAGGACGACGGGTTTTGGGTGCATACCATGCTTTTGTTGGTGTGCTTAATATATTCACATGTCCTTGATAACATGTTTAGGCATTATAACTTGTTTACGTATTTCATGGTAACATACTTTGCCTTATAACATGTTTACGTGCTTCGTTTGATAACATGCCTATGTGCTTACGTGCTTAAGTACCCAGAAGTTTTCAGTATCTGTTTAGCATATTGTATATGCTTATCTACCTTAGTATAACTTTATGTTACATACATCGACATGCTTCTTGTTTCATGCATTCATAGCATGAGTTGTATTCGGTCATAATAACTTGAGTTATTGTTGACCTCTTCTTTTTCAAGTATTTAGCATCATGGTTGTCACGCATGGAGAGTCTTCACGTCAGGGCATTAAGGAACAGGTTGATGACACTGAGTTTACGAGGGGTCCGGGGAGGCCTAGGATTCCAGTTCATGGCATGGGTCCTAATCCACCACGAGCTCCAACTTATGAGGAATAGATTGCACAGGGAGTGGCTTTAGGGATGTCAGAGTCTATCCAGCAGATGTTTCATCAGCATATTGCAGGGATGCAAATTCTGGTATCGGCACTAGCACCAACACCAGTTGCTAATGAGGCATTGGATTACTTCATGACGTTACAGAGGGTTAAGATCGACCAGTTTGTAGGGAGTATGGATCCGCTTGCTTTAGAGGTATGGTTTGATCTCATAGTACGCAAGCTTGATAGCGTGGCAGTACCTACAGACCGATTGAGGGTCTCCTTGATGACCTCTATGTTTATGGGAGATGCTGATATCTGGTGGAGGTCTATGGATAATATCCACGATGTGGAGGTGATGACTTGGGAGGAGTTCAGGACAATGTTCTTTGACCGCTTCTTTCCAAGGGCTATGAGGCATGACATAAGAGTGCAATTCACAGGTCTCTATCAGAGCAGGATGAGTGTCATTGAGTATGAGACATGCTTCACTTCTCTTTCCCGCTATGCACCAAAGATGGTAGCTACCGAAGAGCTTAGGGCGAGAAAGTTTCAGGATGGGTTACACCTTGATATTAGGCCGTAGATTTCAGTATTGGAATTGAGGACTTACGGAGAGGTAGTGCAGAATGCTATGTTGGTTGAGGCAGAGGACCGAGATTAGCTCAGGATCAAGGGTTCATATAAGCAGCCATGTGGAGAGGCTTCATCAGTATCCATTGGGGGTTAATAGAAGAAGGCTAAGGCCGGGGACAGTTCACGCCCTCGGGGACAGTCACAGCAGGCTCAGTCTGCACCTGCAGTTCCAGTATTTTCAGGGTCGGCCCCCGGAGTGATTTGTCACCATTGTCAGCAGCCGGGGCACATCAAGCCTCGTTACCCACAGCTTCAGCCACAAACTAGTCAGTCACAGGCTAGTAAAGCCTGCATGTTCGACGAAGGGGTTTCGGGGGACTTGTAACTATTGCAAGCAGCCCGGTCGCATGAGGAAGGATTGCCCTCATCCACAGAGCAGGGCACAGAGTGGCGCAGGTCCACAGGCCACACCGGCACAGTTGACAGTTGCACAGTCAGGTTTCAGGATGCCTCAAGCACCACAGCCAGTTGCACCAGTCAGTTTGTATCCGGGTAAGAACCCTACACCTACTGCTTCCGGACATCAGTCAGCTCAGCAGGGCAGTTTACAATAGTTAAGGGCTCAAGGACGAGCTTACGCACTGCCATAAGCTGATACCTCTACTGGGACTTCTATAGTTCGAGGTATCTTTCCAGTTTTCAGTTCTTGGGCTAAAGTTCTTGTTGACACAGGTGCATCATATTCATTCCTATCAGCATTATTTGCACTTTCTTTGGGTCTGGAGGTCACACAGTGGGATGGTTTCCTTTGTGTTGACACACCAGTTGGTGGTCCAGTGTTTTTGGACGGTGTTTGTCGGGGTTATGCTATCGAGATAGCTGGATAGACATTAGAGTTTGATTTTGTTGTTTTTGACATGATGAGCTTCGACGTCGTTCTTGGGATGGACTGGTTATCTTTCTTTCATACCACGATTGATTGCTTCCGTGGGCGAGTGTCTATTTATACTCCCGCGGGAGATTGTTTTCACTTTGTGGGAGATCGAAGTGATTCCCACTTGATAATGATTTTCAGTATTGGTGACTAGAGTCACCACAGGTCCTACTTGGCTAGCCTGTTAGCTGACGAGGGTAGCAGTTTGGGCCGCGTTTTTCTGATAGTTGTAGATGAGTTTCTGGATTTCTTCCCGGAGAAGTTGACAGAACTTCTTCCTCTTTGGGAGGTTGTCTTTGCCATTGATGTCATTCCCGGTACTGCACCTATCTCTATGGCACCGTACCGCATGGCACTGGCAGAGCTTGATGAGCTGAAAGCTCAATTGGATGATTTGAAAGCTAAGGGCTTTATTCGTCCTAGTGCTTCACCCTGGGGAGCACCGGTTCTTTTTGCAAAGAAGAAGGATGGGTCTTTGAGACTTTGCATCGATTATCGCAAGCTGAACTATGTCACAATCAAGAACAAGTATCCTTTGCCTAGGATTGATGACTTATTTGATCAGTTAAAGAGAGCGACATGCTTTTTGAAGATTGATCTGAGATCGAGTTACTATCAGTTGAGGGTTAAGGATAAGGATGTATCCAAGACCGCTTTCCGCACATGGTATGGCCATTATGAGTTTCTAGTGATGCCATTTGGTTTGACCAATGCTCCAGCAGCTTTTATGGACTTGATGAACCGTGTATTCAGTGACCATCTTGATTAGTTCATTGTAGTCTTTGTTGATGACATTCTTGTATACTCAGCCTCGGTGGAAGAGCATGAGTATCATTTGAGGACAGTGTTACAGATCCTGAGGGATAATCAGTTGTACGCCATGTTCGAGAAATGTGAATTTTGGCTGCCGAAAGTGAAGTTCCTTGGACATGTTGTATTAGGGGGCGGTGTTGCAGTGGATCCAATAAAGATTGAGTCAGTGATGGATTGGGAGCGTCCGAAGATAGTGTTTGAGATTCAAAGTTTTCTTGGCCTAGCCGGCCATTACCGGAGATTTGTTTGGGATTTCTCTCGTTTAACGGCACCTATGACTCGACTTACCCACAAGGAGGTTAAGTTCATATGGAACGAGGCATGTGAGTTTACTTTTCAGGAGTTGAAGGTTAGATTGACATCAGCTCTAGTTTTAATCATTCCTAAACGTGGTTTAGGTTATGTGATCTTTTGTGATGCTTCGCGGGAAGGTTTGGGTTGTGTCTTGATGCAGACAGAGCGGGTGGTCGCTTATGGGTCTCGTCAGTTGAAGACTCACGAGTTAAACTATCCGACACATGATTTAGAGTTAGTAGCAGTTATCTTTGCCCTGAAAGGGTGGAGACACTATTTGTACGGGGAGAAGTTTGAAGTTTTTCCGACCACAAGAGTCTCAAGTATCTCTTCTCTCAGAAAGATTTGAACTTGAGATAGCACAGATGAGTTGAGTTCATGAAGGATTACGACTTTGAATTACAGTATCATTCGGGTAAAGCCAATGTGGTGGCCGATGCATTGAGTAGGAAGTCACGGGGAACTCTTGCTAGCATTTCCATTCACAGATGGAAGATGCTAGAAGAGCTTGCAAATCTTGGTTTACAGTGTTATGAAGATGTTACACTGGCTATTTTGTTTAGCCTTATGGCTCAACTGACACTTGTTAGCAGAGTTATGGAGGCACAATTGAAGGATGGGGAGATAAAGGCCATCCATATTTGAATTTTAGGGGGTGAGGATGTAGAGGGTTGGACCTTACATTCAGATAGTGGTCTCAGGTACAAGGGGATGATGTTTGTTCCCTTCTCTTGTTGTGAGGATGTTCTTCGAGAATTTCACCACTCTCGGCTCGCAGTTCACCTTGGTGGTACGAAAATGTATCATAATTTGCGGCGACAGTTTTGGTGGTAGGACATGAAATGGGATGTCTCGCAGTTTGTGGCTCGATGCCTTACTTGTTAGCAAGTGAAGGCAGAGCATCAGTGACCAACGGGATTGTTGCAACCATTACCAGTAGCTGAGTGGAAATGGGAGCATATTTCTATGGATTTTGTAACGGGGCTTCCGAGGTATCAGGAAGGGAATGATGTCGTTTGGGTCATAGTTGACAGGTTGACTAAGACGGCTCACTTCTTGCCTATGGCAATGACAAATAGTGCCGAGAGACTGAGTGGACTGTATGTGAGATAGATTGTCAAGCTTTATAGGGTTCCTGTATCCATTGTTTTGGATAGGGATCCACGGTTCACGTCTCACTTTTGGTAGAGTTTTCAGAAGGCTCTTGATACGAGGCTTCATTTTAGCACAGCATTCCATCCTCAGACTGATGGTCAGACGGAGAACACCATTCAGATATTGGAGGATATGTTACGGGCTTGCATTTTAGATTTTGGGGGTAGTTGGGAGGGCTACTTGCCTTTGGTTGAGTTTGCTTACAACAACAGTTACCAGGCCAGTATTGGCATGGCACCTTTTGAGGCATTGCATGGAAGGCCATGTAGATCTCCAGTTTATTAGACTGAGGTCGGTGATACTGTTGCCTTGGGTGCGGACATTGTCATTGAGATTACAGAGAAAATTAAGTTGATTCGGCAGCGGTTAGCTACCGCACAGAGCAGACAGTAGAGTTACGCTGACAGGAAAAGACGACCCTTGTCTTTTGAGGTAGAAGACCATGTCTTTCTCAAGATTTCTCTACGGAAGGGACTTTTGAGATTTCGACAGACTGGCAAGTTGTCACCTATGTTCATTGGACCATTTGAGATTTTGGAACACGTCGGTGAGGTTGCTTATCGTTTCGCGTTACCGCCAGACCTAGATAGGGTTCATGACGTCTTTCATGTTTCTATACTGAGGAAGTATGAACCGGATCCATCACATGTTTTGTGATGAACTGATATGGTCATTGATGAGGACGTGACCTACGAGGAAGGTTTGGTCCAAATTCTTGATTCACGGGAGTAGGTCTTGCGGACCAAGACCATTCCATTGGTCAAGGTCTTATGGAAACACCACGGCATTGAGGAGGTTACCTGGGAGCTCGAATAGGAGGTTCGCTCTCGGTATCCCCATTTATTCTTTCTTTCAGGTAAGGTTCGATTTCGGGGACAAAATCTCTTTAAGGAGGATAGGTTGTAACGACCCAGTCATTTTACTTCCTTTCTTTTTTGGTAATTTTTCTTTTTTCATCTTTTCCTTATTTTGTCCTTTTCTCGTTTTTCACTTTTACTTGCATAGCCTCACTTTTTGTGCTCTGATTTGATTCTGGCCTTGCACACATCGATGATATTTAATTTCCAAGATATCTACATTTTTACTTTTGTAAAAAAACATGTTAATTGTTTACTTTCCTTGTAAAGGGCATAGATGCATGACTTTTTGGTAAATATTCATAACTTGTGAAGTTTTTGTGTAATTAAATAAAGTAATTATTTTTCATCTTAGGGACCATTTTGTAATTTAATTTGGAAGATATTTTTAGAAAGGACCTTTTTGTAATTTATGAAAAGTGTGACAAATGTCACATTCCTTAGGTGCCACTTGTTGACATTGTGAAGGAATCACTTGGAGGCTTAATCTCTTAACACATGGAGAGTGGATATTGACCCATTTATTGGCCTAGGATTGGAACACATGTTGGCTTGGATGGTTGACAAGTGTAGGCTAGAGATTTAGTGTAGGAAAGAACCTTAGATTCATGATAAGTGTAGGACTCAACTTTAGTCTTGCAAGTGTGTGTGAGAGAGGTAGTGCAAAAGCACCCAGTGAGTGGAGAACCCCAACACTTTTAAATTAGGGTTTCATCTCACTTTACTTATATTATCTCTTTCCTCTCAAGAACCCTAACTTGGCCACCATTGAAGACAAGCCTAGTATAAGGCTTTGACTTCATTTTTGACCACCTTCCACTCACCTTAAATCATTGAGCTTGGAATACAAAAGTCTTGCCTCACCTTCCTCTTCATAACCCTAGAAGGAAAACTTGAAATTCCTTTGCTTTCCTTGGATTCAAGAGGAACAATTCTCTTTTGAGGTAGGGGGTGTTATCATTTATCTTCCAAGTGATTTAAATTGTTCTTATAGTGATATCCAAGTTATATGTATGTCTTGTATTGAAATAAGAAATAAATGATTAATTGTAACTTGTATATAATTCACTTTAGACTTGATAAATGGCATGGCCATGACTTGATCCATGTTGTGTATTAATTTGGTGTGATTTAAATGAGCTTTTAAATCTAGAGGATTAATTGATTTATGATGATTTAAATTCAAATTAATTATACCATGTTTGTAATTCATTTATAACTTGATATAAATCATGGCCATGAATTACTCCTTGTCATATATTTAAGTGGAATCGTTTGGAAAATTCTTTAAATCTAGAGAAATTACTTAGTCGGTCTACTTAATTTCCACCATGTTAAACTAATGGTTTAGTCATGTAATCCATGGAACTCATTGTGTTTTATCACATATCATGACTTGTTGCTCAACTTGTTGATTTTGGAAATATGGGATATTATCAAGAACATGACTAGGCTAGGACTTGGTTCTAGTGTGGGGGATAGTCCCTTTACAACTATAGTGTGCACTAGGGGAAGGTACCCATAGATTAATAGCCCTAAAGTGATCTTAAGAGTACGGTTTTAATCCAGGCAATATCCAAGTATCCACTTTGGCTTGATTTCATATTAAAATTCCAAGTTGTTAACTTTATGAATTTATATATCATTGTGCTATGTTGAAAGTTCTAATGTTACTTGTTAGCATGAATTAAATTGTGTTGAATTGCAAACTTGGTACAAAGATAAACCTATGCATTCCCTACGAGTAGACTTGTTTACTCACCCCAAAGTTATTAGGCATTTTTCTGGAAAACAAGCCTTATTGTGGGATGCACAACACTCTTAGACTTGCTAGAATTTTTGGAGTACTTTTGGTGACATTGAATATGCACTTGTTAGCATATCATGGTCCTTTTGGTTTATTGTATAAAAACTTATAATTTTTTTTGTCTAAGCTACGCAATGTGCACTTAAGTGCACCTTTTGATACTCCTTAGATGTGTATGTAATGAGGCAAAGGGCCAAGGACATTTTATATGACTTGTATGCTTTATATTTTTCATAGTTGTTTATGGAATTCATGAAGAAATTCATCCATTGAAGGGTTATATTTTTCATAAGGTATGCCATAAGGCCGTAGGCCATTCTAGCACGTCTAATTCATCATTTTACACATGCGTGCATGATCGTTTTCATGAAAACCTCTTTCGTTTGTGTTTTGAGACTCCTATCACTCATTTCACCTTTTTATTGAAAATTCTAGCTTAAGGGCATTTTGGGAATCTCCTTGGAAAATAAATTCCATTCTGAACTTTGCCACTTAGAAAATGTGATTTTAGGGGGAGTTTCTGCTTCGTGTTTTTCCGAAAAATGTCATCTTGACCACGAAAACCCCGTTGCAAACTCATTTTTCTACTAAAATAACTATTTCTACATTTTTTGAGGTTCCAGACCACCCCACTGCCCCATTTCGCGGGCCCCTGCAGTGTTCTGGTTGGCACCCATGAGAATTTTTTGTGTTTGGCTGGCCCCCGCAGCATTTGGGCGGTCCCCCGCGGGTATAGTTCCTGCTCCAGACATCTTTCTTCAATGGGTCATATCTCACTTGTTTTAACTCCAAATTGGTCCGTTCTTAAGTCTAAACTGACCATGTCAAAACAAGCTTTCCAATGGTACCAATTAGAGCTTCAGATTCAATTTTTAACTCAAGTTATTCATGTTTTAGTAAGGTAGTGTCAGAATTTGGTTCGAACCGGGATAGTGTTTCCCTTCCTTCGACTTCGGGACTTGATATCTTTTCCGTCTAGACTCCAAATCAGGTGAGTCTTGAGTCTAAATTCATTAATTTTTCATTGTATTTCTAATGGTATGCTTAGTAGTATCCATTTCTCTCTGAAAAGACCATTTTTCCCCTAGGCTCGTTCTTGTCTATTTTTTCAAAAACGTCGCTTACACAATTGTTTTCTTTGGATTCTGATACCTCATTGAGGGTCACATTAGTGTCTTATAGACATGTAGTGCCTCTAGAGACCATTGTACTACCTTTTGTAACCACATTCCGATTCATTGTTGGATTTCTGTTCGGGTAACTGTTGACGCATCGGGTTGAATAAATCTTGGGTCGTTACACTTACCAAATTCGAAGGAGAGAGAGGTGGAAATTGAGAGAGATGATGAAATTAGAGATGAGAGATGATGTGGAAGCTTGGGATGGTCGTCGGAGTTCGGAGAGGTGGATTGCTGCGACGGAAGAAGAAATGGGTCTTGGATCGATCTTTGAAATTGATCTAATGACCCTAGGGTTTTATTTAAAAAATGATCTCTGGAATGTTCGACGATCTGAAAGGAACTCAGATCGATCGAACTCAAATCGATCTGAAAAATCTTGAGATCGATCTCCCCTCACTAAACGACAAGTATTTTTGATTTTTTTTTTGAATTTTTGAAAATTAAGAATTAAAAATTAAAAATCAAAGTTAAACAAAATATTTTTGGATTTTTGGAAAAAAGATAAAAGGAAATGAAATAAAATAAAATAAAGTAAAGTAAAATAAAATAAAGTAAAGGAAAAATATTTTTGGGATTTTTTTTTTTTTTTTTTTTTTTAAATTTTGAAATTTAAAAGTCAAAACTCAGTCAAAATCAATAGTGAACAAAGAACATAGATCGATCAATCCAAGATCGATCTCAAAAAGGCTCAGATCGATCGAACATGCAAAAACCTACATACATGTTCGAACGATGGAACAGAGAGCTTGTTTTCATGGGGTTCAAAATTTTTCTAGGTGTTGGAACTGAGGATCGATCCAAGAGGAAGTTGGATCGATCTTGGAACTTAAGATCGATCAGAACTGAAGTTCGCACGATGGAACAGATAGCTGAAATATGTAGGTTTCCTTCGCACGATTAAACAGAGAGGTGATTGGATGCAGATATGGAAGTTAGATCAATCGAACCTCTTCGAGATCGATCAAACAGGCACAAAATGCTCATTTTCAACCTGAAAGTGCATGCAATCCTCAATCAAAGTTCCTAGTCATGTATATGAACCCAAAACAAATATCTAGACGTCGCAAGAAATGAAAGTTAAAAAAGAAATGAGGGAGAAATAGGGTTGTCAACCCTACGAAACGCACTAGTCTTTAACGTCTCTAGTAAGATGTTAGACTCTTTTAGCCTGGATCAAACATCTTGTAATGCATCTCCTCCTTGACGGGGTGATATAAGTACTTTGAACTCCACCTAACAAATGGTTCCCTAAAGAACTTGTTGGATTAGGCTCAAAGGAGATTATTGGTCCTTTGTCAATGTAATCTTTGGGCTTCCATGCCCTCTCAAAGCAAGTTTTTGAAGCATCATTCTTTATTTTCAAGGTTGAAGACAAATTTTTGAAGTTTTGGTTTCAAGCAAAAACTCCATTCTTTCACATTCATTGTCATGACATTTTTCTACAACACTTAAATCTTCATGCTTGTCAAATGAATTTGGGGTCGGATTGAAGATATTCAACTTCACCTTCATATGGCCAAATGAGATCTTCATTATCCCCATCCTACAATTGATGTTGGCATTTGCGGTTGCCAAGAAAGGACGGCCAAAGATAACGTGAATTTGGCTCTTGGGATTTGGAACTAGTTCCGTGCCACTGACAACGAAATCGACCGGGAAGAAGAATTTATCAATTTTAATTAAGACATCCTCAATGATACCCCTAGGCTTTTTGATGGATCGGTCGGCAAGTTGTAAAACCACCGATGTTGGTTTCAAGTCTCCTAAGCCTAATTTGACATATACCGAGTATGGAAGAAAATTGACACTTGCTCCCAAATTAAGAAGAGCCCGATTAATGACATGGTCACCAATTATGTAAGAAGTAGTAGGTGAACCGGGGTCCTTAAATTTTGGAAGAGTGTTATGCTGTAAGATTGAGCTCACTTGCTCGGTCATGACCACTTTCCTAGGTGCTTGGCTCTTGTTCTTCCTCCTTTGGGTGCAAAGATCTTTTAAGAACTTGGCATAAGCCATAATTTTCTTAATTGCATCCAAAAGTGGAAGATTAACCTTTACTTGCCTAAGCACATCTATGATTTCATTTGTTTTGGCCTTTTGTTTGTCAATGGAAATGGATCCTTTTAAGGCATTTGGAAATGGAGTTTTTGGCTTAAAATCTTTTTCAAAAGTTTCTTTGAAGTTTCTTCAACACAAGAATTTTTGAATTCATTTTTTAAATCAATTTTGAACTCACTTTTCAAATCACTTTCTAACACTCTCTCATTTGAATGATCATGCATATGCAATGAAGGAGGAATAAGATGTCAAACGAGATGGGTGTCAACTCTTGGTTGCACCGGTTTGCTCTCTTCATTGGACATACCCACTTGGTTGTCCACAATCTTCCCACTTCTCAAGGTTGTCACTGCATTGACATGCTCAATTGCGTGACCTTCCGATGAGGAATGAGTCTCCATAATGCATTGTTGCTTTGGTGGGGCATTCAAAGGCATTTTGCCTTTCTCTCTAGCATTTAGAGTACTAGCTATTTACCCTACTTGGGTTTCTAGCTTAGCAATGGATTGAGAATGAGAGTGAAGTAATTGATTATTCACCTCTAGAGTGCCCAAAGCAGTTAAAACTTTTTCCTCAAAAGCGGGACTTCTAGAATTTCCTTGAGAATATGATTTATTTGGAAAATGAGAATTAGAGAATTGGTTTCCATGTGATTGATATGACAATCTAAATCCTTGGGATCTTTTTCTTTGCATTGGAGGTGGAATATACTTCCCTTGAAAACCACCTTAGGGAAGGTTTGAGCCTTCCTCTTGGCTTTTCCAAGAGAAATTCGGGTGATTCCTCCCACTAGAATTGTAATGGTTGACATAAGGATTGTTCCCTTGATTAACAAATGTTGCATTGACTTGTTCATGATGCTCATTTTGGACATGTCCATGGGGACAGTTGGAAGTAGAATGTAAGACACTAGAACACGTCATGCACAATTCATTAGATGGATGATAAACATGATTAGGGGAGGAAGACACTTGGTTTGCCGAGTTTTGGTTGATCAAAAATTGATCAAACCTTTGAGATAAGGATTTCATCTCGGCGGCTATTTTATTAGAGTTATCGACTTGATATAAGCCAACATTCTTTCTTCTACTTGAATTTCTACCACTCTTGGAAGATAATGATCTATGCATTGAATTCTCACACATGCTTTCACAAAGACGCCACACATCATCCTCATGCCTATTAATATAAGAACTACCCATGGAAGCATCAACCATTCCTTTGAAATTATCCGACAAACCTTCAAAGAAACATTGAACTAGTTGCCATTTGGGTATATGTCGTGGTGTGGACACTTCTTAAGTAAGTCATTTAGGTGCTCCTATTGCATGCTATTACATTTCTGGTACATGAGCATGTTATTGCAATTTTAATATTCTTTGCTCATTTGATTGGAATTAGGAAATTGTTCCGGTGTGGGACAATCTTCTGAAAGATGGAATGGACTAGTACATGACGCACAAACCGCACTTGCCAAATTTTGAGACAAAGAGGGGAGAGATGTGGTGCCATCAATTGATAGAATTTATGAGCTATGGCATCCACTTGGGAAGATTCCTCCCTCAGTGTTTTTGGTTGACAAGGCTTGGTGTTCTTTGTATTGGTTGAGGTTGGACCACTACGAGAGTTATGCTGCAATGAGTTTTCACTCAAATTTTCAAGTAAGGTCCATGCCTCATCCACACTTTTAGACATGAACATCCCTCCACAAGATGAGTCAACTATGAACCTATGTGGGTTGGTTGACCCAGCATAAAAAGCTTGCACCAATTGCCATTTTGGAATTAGGTGGTGCGGACATTTCCTTAAGAGGTCTTGAAATCGCTCCCAAGTCTCGTGGAGTTGTTCTCCCTCGCTTTGTGAAAAGCTAAGAATGGAATGCCTCATTAAATTTGTTTTATTCACTGGATAATACTTCTTTAGGAATTCTTGCTGCAGTTGAGCCCATGTGGTGATGGAATTGGCAACAAGGGAGTTCAACCAATATTTTGCCCGTTCTTTTAATGAGAATGGGAAGATATGCAATTGGAGAGCATTATCAGGAAAGCCCCTCAACTTGATGGTAGAGCATATTTTAAGGAATTCATCAAGGTGCTTATAAGGGTCCTCATTTTCAAAGCCATGAAAAGATGGAAGCATTTGGATGGTGCTAAATTTGATTTCATATTGACCGGCCTCAATATTTGGCATCACTATGCAAGAGGGACAAGCATAAGTGGTAGGGATGAAATGGTCCCTAAGAGTTATGGGAACCACATTTGGAATTTTGGCCCTATCATTATTAATTCCCTCATTTCTGACATTTCCTACGTTTTCATCCATTGTGTTAAATTCAGTTTCAAGCTCTCTTATGCTAGAAGATTCCCTAAGGGTTCGTTTAAGAGTTCTTTCAAAAGAATTTATATCAACTGGAGATTCAAAAGTTGGTAGGGAGAGTGATCTATGGCCAAAAATCAACGACTCACAACA
The DNA here is from genome assembly GCF_030987335.1 of Cornus florida. Classification (NCBI taxonomy): domain Eukaryota; kingdom Viridiplantae; phylum Streptophyta; class Magnoliopsida; order Cornales; family Cornaceae; genus Cornus; species Cornus florida. The sequence continues at coordinate 79,191,902 of NW_026775573.1, read as the reverse complement.
CAATCATCACAACAATTTATCATCATCAACTCCACATACGATGTTCCCTTTCTCCTCAATTATGAAAATAGGAATTAAATGGCCACGATAAGGACCGATGCTTTGCAATGTAAATTCACAATAAGTAACCCCGATAAGGGCTTCACAGTTTAACTATCGCTAATTTTAACACATGCACGATATTAACAATTTCAAAACTAGAAGGTCGAGAGACTTACCTGGAGTTCTATAGACTTACAAATTTGCTAGCGTTCCCTCGGCAAGCATCAAGTCCCTAGAATCTCACAAACAACTTACAACACCAAGATGGTCAAAACTGCACAAGAAATATTCACAAATCACAATATTAACAATCAATCTAAAATTAACCCTACAACTTTAGTTGCAAAAACCGTTTGCAATCCCCGACAATGGCGCCAAAATTGATCGACGGATCGATTACAATTATAAATCAACCCATTTTGCAATAGCACAAATCACTATAAAATAGGGCTATTGGTTGGGTAAGTCGAACCACTGGGACTGCTAGTCTATGGCAACCTAAGTGTCTAGAATCATCTTTTAGAATGATAAGGGGGTTTATAGAGGATTTGTTGGTTTGTCACTAAAACTATGAATTGAGAAATGCATAAAATGGTAATGCTAAGAAATAAATAGGCAAAGGCAATTGAAAAGAACTAGGGAAGTGAATCCGCACTAAACCTTAAACACATGCTAGATCAAGACTAAATTGGGGATAGATAATATATATATAATGGTCAAGAATTATATAACAACACATGGTTAGCCTGTAATCATCAAGAGGTTCATTAAATCAAAACAAGAATGATCCATCAAAAGTTTATACATTTGAACTACCTAAACTAAGGTGTAGCATCAAACATACTACCTTAAGCAAAAGATCATCAAGCCATTAATCAAATGATAAAGCACATGAAGCTAGGAATCAAGTATAAACCATCAAAGGGAATACCTAAGCAATGGACTATCAAGTTTCTCTATCAACATGCCATGAAAACCATTCATAATCTTATTTCCATTGTCACCATGAAAATGTAAGCATTAAAATTAATATAAGGATCATCAAAGACAAGATAATTAACTTACATCAATCATTTATAAACATTGAAATTCATTACAAAAAGTAATATGCTCTAGATTATGAAAAGACCAAAAATTATACATTATTATCCCCAAAATAGAGCCTAATCTAGAACATGATTACAAGGGAAGGCATCATCACCTCCCTAGATGGAGGTTTAGTTACCCATTAAAGCAAGGAGTGGAGAGAAGGAAGAAGAAGAATTCTCCATTATTGTACCTTGAGCTCCAAGAACACCCAAAAAGCTTTTCACCTCTTCTCTAGCTTTCCAATCTATGAGATATGAGATATGTATGACCATACCCCCTTCTTATCCTTCCAAAACCTACTCCCCATACTCCCAATCCCGAGCCTTTTCCTCTGCATGAAGCTGGACCACACAAAAGAATGATAAGGGAAAAAAATGCTGAAAACCAGGAGCAGTTGAACTGCCTTCTGCAGGTTGGCGGGCACCTGCGAGGCGCCGGCGGGCGCCCGCGGAGCCTTGGCTTTGAGGGGATGCTACTGGAGTGAATGGCGGGCGCCCGTAGTGGCACAGCGGGCGCCCACGGAAGGCTACAGGGGCTTCGGCGGGGGCTTCAGCAAGGCTCCACGAAAGAGGCCAGAGAGTCAAGGGGTTCGGAGGGCGCCCGCGGTGGCACAGCATGCGCCCACGGGAGCTTGCCCTTGCAACATTATCAAGGCTTCTTGCAAGCCTTCTTCAAACCGTACTATGGATGCACTTCCATGATGAACACTCAGTCATGACTTCACGAAACGCCAACAAAAGAGGTCAGGTCCAAAAGATGACTCCCCGACACGGCGCACGTATTTCAACACAATTGATGCCAAATCTACTTCTTTGATCAAATTTAGGGAGACCGACCTACAACAAGACAAAAGTGCAAAAATGAATTAAAACTATACATTCTATTCTATTAACAGACTTAACTAATGCAAGAAAGGGTGCTTGAATATGCAATATTCGGCGCTTATCACCTATGCTTCATGAAATGTTTCCCCATCCCTTTGTCAAAACTCTCAAATTGAGGTTCTTATGGCATTGGTCTTAGAAACCGGATAGTACTTCTTCAAGAACTCTTGTTGCATTTCTACCCAAGAAGTTATCGAAAAAGGCGTAAGATTGTTGAACCAATATTTTGCCTTGTCTTTAAGGGTGAATGGAAAAAGTTTAAGTTTTAAAACCTCTTCCGGCATGTCCGTGTATTTTACGGTGGAACACACTTCAAGAAACTCATCCAAATGCTTGTAAGGTTCTTCAATTGGAAGTCCATGATAGTTAGGAAGCATTTGAATGGTTTATGGTTTAATTTTATAGTGATGTGCTCTAAATGGTGGCAATTGAATGCATGTGGGTGCATTATATTCATTCGGCACATAATGATCACGCAAAGCAAGAGGGGCATTTATAATTGATGGTGTTACATGAGCACCTTGATTGCCTTAGATTTTGGGAGGTTGTGGAGCATACATTGTTCTAGACATTCCCAATGGGACTTGGCCTTGTTGTTGTGGTGGGTGAATGAATGGCCTCGGCATACTTAATGGAACTTGGATGTTGTCATGATGCACATTGGGGTAGAAGATACCTTGTTGGTCTATGTGACCAAGGTCCTCCACATGTTCCTCATTATGGTCTTCCATTGATGAAATGGAATGACTAAAACTACCTCTTCCCTTAGGATTTCGAATAACGGATTCAAGATGAAAATTAAGTGGGACAAGAGTATGATTTAATGATCTCCGACCATGCATGCACAAACTAAACACAAACAAGCAACGAATAGTAAGCAATCACTTCACCTTCGCAACAAATCAATCAACAAACTTTCTCCACATACAATGATCCCATACTCCCATGCTTTCAACAATTATGTAAGAAAAGTAAATTGCCTCCACGGGGGCTCACAATTTATCTAGAAATGAAAAATGACCCTCCACGCGGACTAACGATTTAACTAGAGATTGAGTTTAGGAAGAGCTCACAAAGGGTCCTTAAGCACTTCAAATTATTTTTCAAACTTATCTTTGTAAATTTTTAGATTTTTAGCTTTTCCTTTCTTTTGCTTAGCTCCTTACTTACAATGCTCCCTTGCTCACTTTCCTTAGCCCAATGCACCTAGTCAAACAAGAACCAACACAATAAGTAGCAAAAATAAAAATAAAGTAAAGATGCGATCAAAAGAATACTAATTCCTAATTGTTTCCACAATACGATGTTGCCTAAAATCAATCCCTGGTAACGGCGCCAAAAACTTAGTGGTTGCCGTCGCATTCCACCAAAAGTTTGCAAAGAGATGAACTAAGAGTGTGAGTGTGCAATGTGGCCAAGTTTTAAATTTATAAAAGCCACCACCACCTCTAACTAAAAATATAGCTAGGGTGAGTAGAGATCGTCCCAAGGAATTAGTGGGTTATATTACTATGGAAACAAGATTAGGTCAAGTCGAGTGATCAAACTGTGGTTGGTTTGGTTGATTAAACTACAATTAAGACTAAACAGGCTCAATATAAAACAAGTAATTAAAGGATAGAGAAAACAAGAGAGATAGGTCTTAGAACTTAGAGGTCACCACTAAGCATCACCTTTCTATACACTCAATTCATAATTAATGAAGGGGAAAACATATGTTGCAACAATAGTGAGTGTGTGTGGTTGTTTCAACAAGCATGGATGACTAATTAAGTACATATTGTCTAAACAACACAATGAATAGTATAATATATCAAACTAAGCCATTAATCCTTCCTTTAAGCTCACAAGCTAAACACATCACATGATTAGAGAAATATATTACTTGCATTCATAAGTATGGAACATTAAATAACAAGCATGGATTATCCTCCCATTTAACAACTAAGGTAACTCACTACATCTAAGCTAATGACATGAAAATTAAACTAAGGGAGAGGCATAACCCATCAAGAAATGATTATGAACCATCAAATAAACCACAAGAGCATTCTTTTAAGCACTATGTCTTGATAATCTCTAGATCTATAGCATCAACACACATAGACATGCATCAATAACACAAGACCTAGAGATAAACACATGAACATCTATTCTAGCATACATAGACATATTGACAGAATGAAATGATCAATTGGAAGAATTAAACCACATAAATCGTTGAATAAACAAGATCTATGTATATAAAAATGTCAAAACATGTATTACAACATAAATCCCCTCAAAAATACAAAAATCAAGGTAAAGAAGGCATGCTTAGGGCTATCTCTAGGCCCAAGAGAGTGTCTAGCCACTCATGGATGGTGTCCTCCAACCCTCAAGGGCTATGTCTATGGTAGAAATGCTCTTCTTATTGAGGTAAATGGAAGACTTCCCAAGAATGTGTCTCTAGCCTCCACTTCTCTTTTTTTCCTCTTTAAGAATGATATCAAATGTTGTATCTAAAAAAACATATATGTAAAAGTGGCTCATAATCCTTATATAGGTTGCTCAAATGTCACACCCAATGGTTTAGGCTCGTACACAAGGGCTCCTTCAATGATTTCACCATTAGACAACTTTTAATGAGCTGGAAATTAATTTAATTCGCACTTGAGAGGGTTCGATCAATCGAACCTATGCAGAGATCGATCGAACTTGGCTGAGATCTATTAAACTTTGGCTGGATCGATCTTACCATGGCGACGCCTTTTTGAATAAAGATAAATCTAACATATTTTTGAGATATTTTGGGAAAGAGACAAAAGTGGTGGGTGGGGTGGTACAACAGGATAAGATGGAATCTTTTCGATTGATCTGATAAATGTTGGATCGATTGAACATTGTGGGATCTTTGGATAAGGACAAAAAAGCTTAGATCCATCTTGGAGTGCAGAGATCAATCTATGTCAAATCGATCAAAGAAATTCTGTGATCGATCGAACTTTGCTGAACTTCCACCACTTGCTTCATTTTACTTCCACTTTGCTCCTTTCTTTCGTTCATCTTAAGATTGCTTCAATTATGCTCTTATTTGGCTGAATTAGCTCATTTTGGGGATAAGTGCCTGAAAACGGAAATAACACGAAATTAATCCAAAACGGGAAAATAAGATAGATAAAGGTCCTAGAATACCTAAGCTTAACGGGTTTAAATGCGCACTTTTCAGCGCTCATCAGCTATGAAGATAGAGTTCCTCAATCTGGATCAGGGAAACATGATAGTGGCAGAGCATGAGCAACAGTTCACGCGATTATCTCTTTTTGCTCCAGAAGAGGTGGATACAGAGGAGAAGAAGCACAATAGTTTCTTTAAGGGACTGATGTGGTCTATTAAGTGAGCTTGTAATGACCCGGCCTTTTTTCCTCCTTTTCCCTTTTTCCTATTTTGTCTTTTCCCTATTTCGTCTTTTTCCCATTTCTTTCATTTTTCCTTGCATAACCTTACTTGTTGTGCTCGGATTTGATTCCAGTTTTGCATGCATTCATGGTATTTAAATTCCATGACATCTACATTTTTACTTTTGTAGAAATGCATATTAAATGCTTACTTTCTTTGTAAAAGCCATGAAAACAAGACTTTTTGTAATTATCCATAACTTGAGGGGTTTTTGGGTAATTAAGTAAAGTAATTATTTTTCGTCTTAGGGACCATTTTGTAATTTAATTTGGAAGATATTTTCAAAAAGGACTTGTTTGCCATTTCCGAAAAGTATAACAAGTGTCACACTCTCATTGGTCCACTTGTTGACATTTGTGTGGAAACACTTTGATGCGTTGGATGATGACATGTGGAGGGTGGAGATTCACCCACTTGTTGGCCTAGGATTGGTACACTTGTTGGCATGGATGGTTGACAAATGTAGGTTCAATATTAAGTCTTGGAAGTTTAGATAGGATGGTGACAAGTATAGGCTTGAGATTAAGCCTAGGAATGAACCATAGATTCATGACAAGTGTAGGTTCATCATTTAGTCTTGCATTATGTGTGTGTGAGAGGTAGTGTAAGAGCACATAGTGAGTGGAGGATTTCTAGCCCTTTCACTCACCATTTTACACTTTATCATTTTCATTTTCATTTGTCTTCAGGAACCATAACCTAGCCACCATTGGAGAAAAGCTTGGTTAATAGCTTTTTTCTTCATTTTGGCCTCCTTCCACTCACCTTAGACATAAAACCTTGGAAGACAAAAGCTTCCTCTCACTCCTCTCTTCATTAACCCTAAACTTGTTTTCCATTTTGAGCTTGGTTGCTTGGATTATAGAGATTCAATTCTCTATTGAGGTAGGGGGTGTTATCATTTATCTTCCAAGTGATTTTATTTATTCCTATAGTGATATCTAAGTTATATGTTTGTCTTGTATAAAAATGAGAAATAAATGATTAATTGTGACTTGTATGTAATTCACTTTAGACTTGATAAATAACATGACCATGGCTTGATTCATAACTTATGTTAATTTGAGGTCATTTAGAGTTGTTTTAAAATCTAAAGGGATTAATGAATTAATTTAATTAATTTTATTTATATGCTCCCATGACTTAAATCAAGTTTTGAAGTGATTTATATAATAACCATGACATGTACTACAACATATATTAAATTGAGCATGTTTGGATGAGAAGTGAAATCTAGGGAATTTAGTTGTTTTATTAAATTGTTTAAATTAAGATTTTTAACTTATATCATACTTGTGAGGTTATATTCTTATTGTTGAATGATATTGTTGTAATTAGTGGCAAATAGCATAATGATCATTCAATGTTCTTCATGCCATTTTAGTTGAGAACTTAGGGCATGTATTGTGTTTCCAAAATTGATTTGTGCATGTTGATGGCTTTACATTGTATATATATATGTTATGTTGATACATATATGTAATGTGCACAAAATGTTGATTTTGGAAACTTGGGGATGTCGTTGTTATGACTATGGCTAGGGCATGGTTCTAGTACGGGGGAAAGTCCCTCTACAAGTCTAGTGCGCACATAGGGAGGTTACCCATGGGCTAGTAACCCTAAAGTAACCACATTGTCGGTTTGATCCGGCGTGACGTCTAAGTATCCACTTTGGTTTGATTTTGCATTTAAATTCCAAGTTGTTAACTTTGTAAAATTACATCTCATTGTGTTATGTTAAAAGTTCTATTGTCCCTTGATAACATAAATTAAATGGTATTGGATTGTAACTTAGTACAAAGATAAACCCATGCATTCCCTACGAGTAAACTTGTTTACTCACTCCTAAGTTAATGGGTGTTTTGCAGGTAAAGAAGCCTTAGTGTGGGATGCACAGCATTCTTAGACTCACTAGAGTTCTTGAAGTATATTTTGATGACATAGAATATGCATATGTTAACATATCTTGTCCTACTTTTGCTTACTTTGATAAAACTTGTACTTATTGTCTAAGTTATGTAATATGCACTTAAGTGCACCTTTTGACACTCTTAGAATGTGGTTGTAATGAGGCCAAGGGCCAAATACACTTATGTGAAATGTATGCTAACTTTGAATTTCATTGTTGCCTATGGAAGATATGTGGATTAATGCATTGAAGGGTTCTATTTTGCATATGACATGCCATGAGACTGTAGGCCATTGCAACACATCTATTTTATCACATTACATATGCTTGCATGCTCACTTTGGCAAACAAAACCATCCTTGATGAAACAAAGACTCTAAGTAGCATTTTTAGGGAGTTTTACCCTATTCTGTTCTAGGGAAATTTCAGGTATTTCAAAATTCATTTTTTTCATTTTTCCTCACTTTTCACATAGAAAAATCAATTTTGAGGGGGGTTTCTTCTTTGTGTTTTTGCAGAAACTACCATCTTGGCCCTCAAAAATTGATTTTTTTCCGAAAAATCATTGCTGCCAGGTTTTTGCCGACTTTAGTGCAAATATACTTGGTACTATTCATCAACTTTTTTTTTGAAAAGCATGACGACCGATCCAAAACTTCCAGGGGTCTTGTGGGTGTATTTTAAGATTGCATTTTCAATTTAGGCAATTTAAAAACCTTCCGAAGCCCCATTTCCTTTCTTTGGGCAGTAGCTTGGAACGATTTTTGACCTCAAGACCTGATTTTCTTGAGGGTATTTTGGACCTTTTTTAATGCATTTTTTTTTGTTTCCGTTCGCGTGTCGGGTAGAAAACTTGATTTTAGGGGGGGTTTTTTCTTTGAGTTTTTCCAGAAAAGTCCGTTTAGATGCCCATTTTTACTCTCAGTTGCAGCAGTAATGGGTGACGGTACTGTAGCTGTCACGGCCTTCGTCGGGCCGCCGCGACGTCGATTTTGTTTTTGACCTTTATCCCTTATCCGGACTCCAAATCAAGTGAGTTTTTTTTTTTTAAATTGATTAATTTTTCATTTTCTTCCCAGTGGTGTGCTTGATAGCACTTGAATCCATTTTTTTTTGCAAAATGACCATTTTGCCCCTAGGTTCCTTTTTGTCCGTTTTTTAAAACGACTCTTCCGCATTGGTTTTCCTTTGGGTTCCATAACCTCATTGAGGGTCACGTTGGTGTCTTAGAGACGCATTGTATCTCTAGAGACCGTTGTTTCACCTTTCGCTTCCGCATTGCGGATCTGTTATCGGGTCATCTTTTGGTCATCACTGACGCACTGGGTTTACAAAACTTAGGCCGTCACAGAGCTATTACAGGTAGTCCAGCCTATACTACTTATGCTCAGGTGGCAGACGCTGCTCTATAGCAGTATCAGTTGACCACGGACTTCAGACAGGTATGGGGTGAGAAGCGAGGTGACAGAGACTCTGCTAATTAGTTAGCTAAGAAAGGGAATGTGCCGGCCCAAGTTTTTCAACTCAGTGCGTCAGTGATGAACCGAAAGATGACCCAATAACGGATCTGAAGTGCTAAAGCAAAAGACAAAACAACGGTCTCTAGAGATACAACATGGTTCTAAGACACCATTATAACCCTCAGCGAGGTCACGGAACCCAAAGGAATTAAATGGGGAAACAACGTTTCAAAAACGAACAAGAATGAACCTAGGGGCAAAATCATAATTTCTAACTAAAAAGTGGGTGCCACTGAGCACACCATTGGAAAGACAATGAAAAATTAATGAATTTAGACTCAAGAATCACTTGATTCGGAGTCTGGATGAAGAAGATATGACTAACGGAAGAAACAATGGCAAAACGGTCAAAAAATACCAACCCAAGAACATCTAACCGGTTAGGAGACCTTCCTAACCGGTTAGGAGGCCAAAAAACACGACTAACACACTGCCCCAAGCCATCTAACTAGTTACCAAGACCCTTCTAACCATTTACATGTGAAGAGGCAGTAAGGGTGCGACCCAAAAACCTGGCAACAAGGGTTTCCCGGGAAAAAATGGAAATTTGAGGCCCTAAATGACATTTTCTGGAAAAACTCAAAGTAGAAACCCTCCTCAAAATCGAGTTTTCTAGTGAATCTCAAGGAATAATGAAAAATACATAATGTGAAATGACCAAAATGCCCTCCCAAGAAAACTGGTCCAGAGGGTCCAAAAAGCTGCTAAATTTAAAAACTAAGAACTGAACTCCGGATGCGATTTCCGATGCCAAGTTGGCATTTTCTGGGAAAACACAAAAAAGAAACCCCCCTAAAATCATGTTTTCTAATCAACCATGTGAAGAATGGAATTTATTTCCCAAAGAAAATTCCCAAAATACCCTTAGGTCAGAATATGCAACAAAAGTGAACAAAATTATCTCAATCAATGTACCTATTATGTCAGTAGACCTTTTTAATATATAAAGGCAGAATCTTTGGAAAAAAATGAGAGTATTGAGTTTAACTTATTTGAGTTACCTATGAAGTTGCGAAGAGTGTTTTAATGACTAAGGATTGAATCTTTAAATGAAAATTCTTCAGTCAAGGAGCCTATTATGTTACTAGATCTTTTTGATGTATAAAGATTAAATCTTTGAAAGAAAATTAGAGTTTTGAGCTAAACTTATTCGAGTTCCTTTTGATATCCCGAAGAGTGTTTTAATGAATAAAGATTGAATCTTTGACTGAAATTACTTCAATCAAGGTACCTATTATGTCACTAGAACTTTTTATTGTATAAAGATTGAATCTTTGAAAAGAAATGAGAGGTTTGAGTTAAAGTTATTCGAGTTCCCTATGAAGTCACGAAGAGTGTTTTAATGAGTAAAGATTGAATTTTTGATTGAAATTATCTCAATCAAGGTACTTATTATGTCACTAGACCTTTTTAATGTAAAAAGATTGAATCTTTGAAAAAAATGCGAGTTTTGAGTTTAACTTATTCGAGTTACCTAAGAAACCGTGAAAAGTGTTTTAATGACTAAAGATTGAATCTTTGAATGAAAATACCTTAATAAAGTAACCTATTATGTTACTAGACCTTTTTAATGTACAAATATTGAATCTTTGAAAGAAAACGAGGGTTTTGAGTTGAACTTATTCGAGTTCCCTGTGACGTCCCAAAGAGTGTTTTAATAAGTAAAGATTGAATCTTTGAATGAAATTACCTCAATATAGGTACTTATTATGCCAGTATAACCATTTAAAGTATAAAGATTGAATCTTTGAAAGAAAATGAGTGTTTTGAGTTAAACTTATTCGAGTTCCCTGTGACGTCTCGAAGAGTTTATTAAAGAGTAAATATTGAATCTTTAAATGAAAATACATCAATTAAGGTACCAATTATGTCACTAGACCTTTTTAGTGTATAAGGATAGAATATTTGAAAAGAAATAAGAGTTTTGAGTTAAAATTATTCGAGTTCTCTTTGACATCACGAAGAGTGTTTTAATGAGTAAAGATTGAATCTTTGAACGAAATTATCTCAGTCAAGATACCTATTATGTCACTAGACCTTTTTAATATATAAAGATTGAATCTTTGAAAGAAAATGAGAGTATTGAGTTTAAGTTATTTGAGTTACCTTTGAAATCCCGAAGTGTATTTTAATGGCTAAAGTTTGAATATTTGAATGAAAATTTCTCAATAAAGGAACCTATTATGTACTAGACCGTTTTAATGTATAAAGATTGAATCTTTGAAAAAAAATTAGAGTTTTGAGTTAAACATATTTTAGTTTCCTGAGACGTCACGAAGACTGTTTTAATAATGAAAGATAAAATCTTTGAATGAAATTACTTCAATCAGGGTACCTATTATGTCACAAGATCATTTTATTGTATAAAGATTGAATGCTTGAAAAGAAATGAGAGTTTTGAGTTAAAGTTATTCGAGTTCCCTTTGGCGTCACGAAGAGTGTTTTACAGAGTGAAGATTGAATCTTTGAATGAAATTATCTCAATTAAGGAACCTATTATGTCATTAGACCTTTCCAATGTATAAAAATTGTATCTTTGGAAGAAAATGAGTGTTTTGAATTCAACTTATTCGAGTTACCTAAGAAGTCGCGAATACTGTTTTAATGACTGAAGATTGAATCTTTAAATGAAAATGAGAGCTTTGAGTTATGTTACTAGACGTTTTTAATGTATAAAGATTGAATCTTGGAAAGAAAGTGAGAATTTTGAGTTAAACTTATTCGAGTTCCGTGTGACGTCCGGAAAAGCGTTTTAATGAGTAAAGATTGAATATTTGAATGAAATTACCTCAATAGAGGTACTGATTATGTCACTAGACCTTTTTAATGTATTAAGATTGAATCTTTGAAAAGAATTGAGAGTTTGGAGTTAAAGTTATTTGAGTTCTCTTCGACGTCACGAAGAGTGTTTTATTGAGTAAAGATTGAATTTTCGAATGAAATTACCTCAATCAATGTACCTATTATGTCACTAGACCTTTTTAATGTATTAAGATTGAATCATAAAAAAGAAAAGAAAGTTTGGAGTTAAAGTTATTCGAGTTCCCTTTGAAGTCAGGAAGAGGGTTTCAATGAGAAAAGATTTAATTTTTGAGTGAAATTATCTTAATCAAGGTAGCTATTATGTTACAAGACCTTTCTAATGTATAAAGATTGAATCTTTGAAAGAAAATGAGAGTTTTGAGTTTAACTTATTCGAGTTGCCTATGAAGTCGCGAAGAGTGTTTTAATGGCTGAAGATTGAATCTTTGAATGAAAATACCTCAATAAGGGTACCTATTTTTTTACTAGACCTTTTTAATAAATAAAGATTGAATCTTTGAAAAAAATGAGAGTTTTGAGTTAAACTTGATCGAGTTCCCTGTGACGTACTGAAGAGTGTTTTATTGAGTAAAAATTGAATCATTGTATGAAATTACCTCAATCAAGGTACCTATTATGACACTAGACCTCTTTGAATGAATGAGAGTTTTGAGTTAAAGTTATTCGACTTCCTTTTGACGTCACGAAGAGTGTTTTAATGAGTAAAGATTGAATCTTTGAATGAAATTACCTCAATCAAGGTACCTTTTCCACCACTAGACCTTTGTAATGTATAAAGATTGAATCTTTGAAAGAAAATGAGTGTTTTGAGTTTAACTTATTCGAGTTACCTATGAAGTCGCGAAGTGTGTTTTAATGACTGAAGATTGAATCTTTGAATGCAAATACCACAATAAGGGTTACCTAATTAATTACTAGACCTTTTGAATGTATAAAGATTGAATGTTTGAAAGAAAATGAGATTTTTGTTTTAAACTTATTCGAGTTCCCTGTAACGTCCCGAAGAGTGGTTTATTGAGTAAAGATTGAATCTTTGAATGAAATTACCTCAATTAAGGTAGCTATTATATCACTAGACCTTTTTAATTTATAAAGATTGAGGTTTTGAAAAGAAATGAGTGTTTCAAGTTAAAGTTGCTCAAGTTCCCTTTGACGTCACGAAGAGTGTTTTAATGAGTAAACATTGAACCTTTGAATGAAATTATCTCAATCAAGGTACCCATTCTGTCACCAAACCTTTTTAATGTATAAAGATTGTATCTTTGAAAGAAAATGAAAGTTTTGAGTTAAACTTATTCATGTTCCCTGTAACGTCCCAAAGAGTGTTTTAATGAGTAAATATTGAATCTTTGAATGTAATTACCTCAATCAAGGTAGCTATTATGTCACTAGACCTTTTTAACGTATAAAGATTGAATCTTTGAAAGAAAATGAGAGTTTTGAGTTTAACAAATTCGAGTTACCTATGAAGTCGCGATGAGTGTTTTAAAGACTAAAGATTGAATCTTTGAATGAAAACACCTCAATAAAGGTAACTATTATGTTACTAGACCTTTTTAATATCTAAAGATTGAATCTTTGGAATAAAATGATTGTTCTGAGTTTAACTTATTCGATTTACCTATGAAGTCGTGAACAGTGTTTTAATGACTAAATATTGAATCTTTGAATGAAAATACCTTAATAAAGGTACCTATTATGTTACTAGACATTTTTTACTATATAAAGATTGAATCTTGGAAAGAAAATGATTGTTTTGAGTTAAACTTATTCGAGTTCCCTATGACATCCCGAAGAGTATTTCAATGAGTAAAGATTGAATCTTTGAATGAAATTACCTGAATCGAGGGACTTATTTTATCCCAGGACCTTTTATATATAAAGATTGAATCTTTAAAAAGAAATGAGCGTTATGAGTTAAACCTATCCGAGCTCCCTATGACGTCCCGAATAGTGTTTTAATGCATAAAGATTGAATCTTTGTATGAAATTACCTCAATAGAGGTACTTATTACGTCACTAGACCTTTTTAATGTATAAAGGTTTAATCTTTGAAAGAAAATGAGAGTTTTGAGTTAAACATATTCGAGTTCCCTGTGACGTCCCAAAGAGTGTTTTAAAGAGTAAATATTGAATCTTTGAATGAAATTACCTCAATCAAGGTACCTATTACGTCACTAGACCTTTTTAATGTATAAAGATTTAATATTTGTAAAGAAAAACGATTTTGAGTTAAAGTTATTTGAGTTCCCTTTGACGTCACGAAACGTGTTTTAATGAGTAAAGATTGAATCTTTGAATGGTACCAATTCTACCACTAGACCTTTGTAATGTATAAAGATTGAATCTTTGAAAGAAAATGAGTGTTTTGAGTATAACTTATTCGAGTTACCTATGAAGTCGCGAAGAGTGTTTTAATGACTGAAGATTGAATCTTTAAATGAAAATATCACAATAAAGGTACCTAATTAATTAGTAGACCTTTTTAATGTATAAAGATTGAATCTTTGAAAGAAAATGACATTTTTTAGTTAAACTTATTCAAGTTCCCTGGAACGTCCTGAAGAGTGTTTTAATGAGTAAAGATTGAATCTTGGAATGAAATTACCTCAATCAAGGTAGCTATTACATCACTAGACCTTTTTAATTTATAAAGATGGAGGTTTGAAAACAAATGAGTGTTTCGAGTTAAAGTTACTCAAGTTCCCTTTGACGTCACGAAGAGTGTTTTAATGAGTAAAGATTGAATCTTTGAATAAAACTACCAGAATAGAGGTACCTATTCTGTCACTAGACCTTTTTAATGTATAAAGATTGTATCTTTGAAACAAAATGAAAGTTTTGAGTTAAACTTATTTATGTTCCCTGTAACATCCCAAAGAGTGTTTTAATTAGTAAATATTGAATCTTTGAATGTAATTACCTCAATCAAGGTAGCTATTATGTCACTAGACCTTTTTAATATACAAAGATTGAATCTTTGAAAGAAAATAAGAGTTTTGAGTTTAACTTATTCGAGTTACCTATGAAGTCGCGAAGAGTATTTTAAGGATAGAGATTGAATCTTTGAATGAAAGCACCTCAATAAAGGTACCTATTATGTTACTAGACCTTTTTAATGTCTAAAGATTGAATCTTTCGAAGAAAATGATTGTTCTGAGTTTAACTTATTCGATTTACCTATGAAGTCGTGAACAGTGTTTTAATAACTAAATATTGAATTTTTGAATGAAAATACCTTAATAACGGTACCTATTATGTTACTAGACCTTTTTACTATATAAAGATTGAATCTTGGAAAGAAAATGACTGTTTTGAGTTAAACTTATTCAAGTTCCCTATAACATCCCGAAGAGTATTTCAATGAGTAAAGATTGAATCTTTGAATGAAATTACCTGAATCAATGGACTTATTTTGTCCCAAGACCTTTTTTATATAAAGATTGAATCTTTAAAAAGAAATGAGCGTTATGAGTTAAACCTATCCGAGTTCCCTATGACGTCCCAAATAGAGTTTGAATGCGTAAAGATTGAATCTTTGTATGAAATTACCTCAATAGAGGTACTTATTATGTCACTAGACCTTTTTAATGTATAAGGGTTTAATCTTTGAAAGAAAATGAGAGTTTTGAGTTAAACATATTCGAGTTCCCTGTGACGTCCCGAAGAGTGTTTTAAAGAGTAAATATTGAATCTTTGAATGAAATTACCTCAATCAAGGTACCTATTATTTCACTCGACCTTTTTAATGCATGAAGATTGAATATTTGTAAAGAAATACGAGTTTTGAGTTAAAGTTATTTGAGTTCCCCTTGCATCATGAAGCGTGTTTTAATGAGTAAAGATTGAATCTTTGAACGAAATTATCTCAATCAATGTACTTATTATGTCAGTGGAACTTTTTAATGTATAAAGACGGAATCTTTGAAAAAAATGAGAGTATTGACTTTAACTTATTCGAGTTAACTATGAAGTTGCGAAGAGTGTTTTAATGACTAAAGATTGAATCTTCAAATGAAAATTTCTAAATAAAGAAACCTATTATGTTACTAGATCTTTTTGATGTATAAAGATTGAATCTTTGAAAGAAAATTAGAGTTTTGAGTTAAACTTATTCGAGTTCGTTTTGACATCCCGAAGAGTGATTTAATGTATAAAGATTGAATCTTTGAATGAAATTACCTAAATCAAGGTACCTATTATGTCACTAGAACTTTTTATTATATAAAGATTGAATCTTTGAAAGGAAATGAGAGTTTTTGGTTAAAGTTATTCGAGTTCCCTTTGAAGTCACGAAGAGTGTTTTAATGAGTAAAGATTGAATCTTTGATTGAAATTATTTCAATTGAGGTACTTATTATGTCACTAGACTTTTTTAATGTAAAAAGATTGAATTTTTGAAAAAAATACGAGTTTTGAGTTTAACTTATTCGAGTTACCTAAGAAATCGCAAAGAGTATTTTAATGACTAAAGATTGAATCTTTGATTGAAAATACCTTAATAAAGTTACCTATTATGTTACTAAACCTTTTTAATGTATAAAGATTGAATCTTTGAATTAAAATGAGAGTTTTGAGTTGAACTTATTCGAGTTCCCTGTGACGTCCCGCAGAGTGTTTTAATGAGTAAAGATTGAACCTTTGAATGAAATTACCTCAATAGAGGTACTTATTATGTTAGTACAACCATTTAAAGTATAAAGATTGAATCTTTGAAAGAAAATGAGTGTTTTGAGTAAAACTTATTCGAGTTCCCTGTGACGTATCGAATAGTTTATTAAAGAGTAAATATTGAATGTTTAAATGAAATTACCTTAATTACCTCAATTAAGGTACCTATTATGTCAGTAGACCTTTTTAGTGTATAAAGATAGAATATTTGAAAAGAAATAGGAGTTTTGAGTTAAAGTTATTCGAGCTCTCTTTGATGTCACGAATAGTGTTTTAATGAGTAAAGATTGAATCTTTGAACGAAATTATCTTAATTAAGGTACCTATTATGTCACTAGACCTTTTTAATATATAAAGATTGAATTTTTGAAAGAAAATGAGAGTATTGAGTTTAACTTATTCGAGTTACCTATGAAATCCCGACGAGTATTTTAACGACTAAAGATTGAATATTTAATTGAAAATTCCTCAGTAAAGGAACCTATTATGTACTAGACCGTTTTAATGTATAAAGATTGAAACTTTGAAAGAAAATTAGAGTTTTGAGTTAAACAAATCTGAGTTTCCTGAGACGTCCCGAAGACTATTTTAATGATGAAAGAAAGAATCTTTCAATGAAATTACCTCAATCAGGGTACCTATTGTGTCACAAGATCATTCTAATGTATAAAGATTGAATGTTTGAAAAGAAATGATAGTTTTGAGTTAAAGTTATTCGAGTTCCTTTTGACGTCACGAAGATTATTTTATTGAGTGAAGATTGAATCTTTGAATGAAATTATCTCAATCAAGGAACCTATTATGTCATTAGACCTTTTTAATGTATAAAAATTGAATCTTTGGAAGAAAATGAGTGTTTTGAGTTCAACTTATTCGAGTTACCTAAGAAGTCACAAAAACTATTTTAATGACTGAAGATTAAATCTTTAAATGAAAATGAGAGTTTTGAGTTATGTTCCCAGACGTTTTTAATGTATAATGGTTGAATCTTAGAAAGAAAATGAGAGTTTTGAGTTAAACATATTTGAGTTCCGTGTTACGTCCGGAAAAGTGTTTTAATGAGAAAAGATTGAATCTTTGAATGAAATTACCTCAATAGAGGTACTGATTATGTCACTAGACCTTTTTAAAGTATAAAGATTGAGTCTTTGAAAAGAAATGAGAGTTTGGAGTTAAAGTTATTCGAGTTCCCTTTGACGTCACGAAGAGTGTTTTATTGAGTAAAGATTGAATTTTTGAATGAAATTACCTCAATCAAGGTACCTATTATGTCACTAGACCTTTTTAATGTATTAAGATTGAATCATAGAAAAGAAACGAGAGTTTGGAGTTAAAGTTATTCGAGTTCCCTTTGAAGTCTCGAAGAGGGTTTTAACGAGAAAAGATACAATTTTTGAGTGAAATTATCTTAATCAAGGTAGCTATTATGCTAATAGACCTTTCTAATGTATAAAGATTGAATCTTTGAAAGAAAATGAGCGTTTTGAGTTTAACTTATATAATGTCGCGAAGAGTGTTTTAATGACTGAAGATTGAATCTTTGAATGAAAATACCACAATAATGGTACCTATTTTGTTACTAGACCATTTTAATGTATAAAGATTGAATCTTTGAAAAAAATGAGAGTTTTGTGTTAAACTTGATCGAGTTCCCAGTGATGTACCAAAGAGTGTTTTATTGAGTGAGGATTGAATCATTGTATAAAATTACCTCAATCAAGGTACCTATTATGTCGCTAAACCTCTTTAATGTATAAAGATTGAATCTTTGGAAAGAAATGAGAGTTTTGAGTTAAAGTTATTCGAGTTCCCTTTGACGTCACGAAGAGTGTTTTAATGAGTAAAGATTGAATCTCTGAATGAAATTACCTCAATCAATGTACCTATTCTACCACCTCAATCAATGTACCTATTCTACCATGATGAGCACTAAAAAGTGCGCATTTAAACCCGTTAAGCTTAAGCATTCTAGTACCTTTATCTATCTTACTTTGCCGTTTTAGACTTATTACGTGTTATTTATATTTTCAGGCACTAATCCCAAAATTAAGCTAACTCAGCCAAATAAGAGCTTAATTGAAGCAATCCTGAGATAAACCAAAGGAGGGAGCAAAGAGGAGAAAGAAAGGAGCAAAAAGGAATCAAAGTTGTGCAGCTGAACAGTTCGATCTATCCAACTTAGAGTTCGATCGATCGAATATCTATGATCGATCACAGTACTTCTCGATAGATCCAACCTTGGCCTTTGCTGAAATTCCAAGTTCGATCGATCCAACATCACCTTCGATCGATCGAACCCTATTTTGTCATATTCAAATGATTGATCCTATCCACAGCTGTACGCCTACCAACCACTTTTGTCCTTTTCCCATAAATATCTTCAAAATATCTCAACCTTGTTCTTATCCGGAGGAGTCAGACCACTTCGATCGATCCAAGATGCAGTTCGATCGATCGAACCCATCTTCGATCGATCCAAGTTAAGGTTCGATCGATCGAACTTCCTCCAGCGAGAAAAAGTTAAAGTCCAGCTCATTTATTCCGTCCTTCACCCAATCATTGGAGAATATGCCTTGCACGACCACAGCTCATCATAGGGTGTATTTGACCTACCTATATAAGGAATATGATACACTTTTTGGAGAGGAGTCTAGAGTCTCTTGTCACACATTAAAAATCATCTTGGAGGCTCTTCTTGGAGAAAAAGAAGGGAGGAAGCTAGAGCAACCATTGGAGGAGATCTTCATCTACAAGGAGCAGCCATGGAGTTAGCCTTTGAGGGTTGGATCATCACTACCATGAGTGGCTAGACATCTTCTTAGGGCTAGAGTTAGCCCTAAGCATGCTTTCTATACTCTAATCTTGTGTATTATTGAGGGATTAGTGTTGTATGATACATCTTGATATTCATGTATATATAAATCTTGATTATTTCATGGTTTGTATGGTTTAATGCTTCCAATTGACTATTCTATTCTACCCATATGTCTATGTATGCTAGAGTAGGATGTTCATGTGCTTATCTCTAGATTTAGTGTTTTTGATGCATGTCTATGTGTATTGATGCTATAGATCTAGAGATTATCAAGATGATATGCTTAATGAATGCTATTTTGGTTCATTTGATGGTTTATGCCTATTCTTGATGGTTTGTGCCTCTCCCCTAGTCTAGATAGCTTTATTTTCATGCTAGTAGTGTAGATTTAGTGTAGTGGTAGTATAATGTTAGATGGGAGGACAATCTACTCTTGATGTTTGATGTTCCATGCTTGTGAGTCCAAATGGCATATTCCTCTAATATTGTGTTGCATGTGGATTGTGAGCTTAATGAAGGATTAATGACTTGTTTTGATCTATTGTGCTATCCCATGTTGTCTAGACAATATATGCTCTATTGCTTAGATATATTGTGCTCTTCACATGATGTTTAGACAATACTTGCTTGATTTGTCATCCTTGCCAATTGAATCAACCTAATGCACACACACCCTTATCATATTGCAACACATCCATTACCCTCAATTGATCACTTGTTAGTAGTATAGAAAAGTATTACTTGGTGGTGATCTCTACACCCCAAGACCTCTCTCTCTCTTGTTTACCTCATATTATTTTATTTAGTTAAATTCAATTTAGCTTAATCAACCAACCAACCAATTGTGTGATCACTCGACCTACTAACCCTAATTACCATAGTTCACAATTTGATACACCATCAAATCCCTTGGGACGATCCCTACTCGCCCTATCTATATTTTATATAGAGAAAGGTAGTAGTGACTTTTTATAAATGTAAAACTTGGCCACCTCCTAAACACACACAACTCTCAAGCTTTGTTGGCTGTGGCGACTCCATCAAGGAAACCGACAACATACCACTAGACCTTTGTAATGTATAAAGACTGAATCTTTGAAAGAAAATGAGTATTTTGAGTTTAACTTATTCGAGTTACCTATGAAGTCGCGAAGAGTGTTTTAATGACTGAAGATTGAATCTTTGAATGAAAATACCACAATAGAGGAACCTAATTAATTAGTAGACCTTTTTAGTATATAAAGATTGAATCTTTGAAAGAAAATGAGATTTTTGAGTTAAACTTATTCGAGTTCTCTGTAACGTCCCGAAGAGTGTTTTAATGAGTAAAGATTGAATCTTCGAATGAAATTACCTCAATCAAGGTACCTATTCTGTCACTAAACCTTTTTAATGTATAAAAATTGTATCTTTGAAAGAAAATGAAAGTTTTGAGTTAAACTTATTCATATTCCCTGTAACGTCCCAAAGCGTATTTTAATGAGTAAATATTGAATCTTTGAATGTAATTACCTCAATCAGGGTAGCTACTATGTCAATAGACCTTTTTAATGTATAAAGATTGAATCTTTGAAAGAAATGAGAGTTGTGAGTTTAACTTATTTGAGTTACCTATGAAGTCGTGAAGAGTGTTTTAAAGACTAAAGATTGAATCTTTGAATAAAAACACCTCAATAAAGGTACCTATTATGTTACTAGACCTTTTTAATGCCTAAAGATTGAATCTTTCGAATAAAATGATTGTTCTGAGTTTAACTTATTCGATTTACCTATGAAATCGTGAACAGTGTTTTAAAGACTAAATATTGAATCTTTGAATAAAAATACCTTAATAAAGGTACCTATTATGTTACTAGACCTTTTTACAGTATAAAGATTGAATCTTGGAAAGAAAATGACTGTTTTGAGTTAAACCTATTCGAGTTCCCTATGATATCCCGAAGAGTATTTCAATGAGTACAGATTAAATCTTTGAATAAAATTACCTGAATCAAGAGACTTATTTTGTCCCACGACCTTTT
This sequence comes from Cornus florida, assembly GCF_030987335.1. Taxonomy (NCBI): domain Eukaryota; kingdom Viridiplantae; phylum Streptophyta; class Magnoliopsida; order Cornales; family Cornaceae; genus Cornus; species Cornus florida. The sequence continues at coordinate 79,170,690 of NW_026775573.1, read as the reverse complement.
ATATATAAAGATTGAATCTTTAAAAAGAAATGAGCGTTATGAGTTAAACCTATCCGAGTTCCCTATGACGTCCCGAATAGTGTTTTAATGCGTAAAGATTGCATCTTTGTATGAAATTACCTCAATAGAGGTACTTGTTATGTCACTAGACCTTTTTAATGCATAAAGGTTTAATCTTTAAAAGAAAATGAGAGTTTTTAGTTTAACATATTCGAGTTCCCTGTGACGTCCCGAAGAGTGTTTTAAAGAGTAAATATTGAATTTTTGAATGAAATTACCTCAATCAAGGTACCTATTATGTCACTAGACCTTTTTAATGTCTAAAGATTGAATATTTGTAAAGAAATACGAGTTTTGAGTTAAAGTTATTTGAGTTCCCTTTGACGTCACGAAGCTTGTTTTAATGAGTAAAGATTGAATCTTTGAACGAAATTATCTCAATCAATGTACCTATTGTGTTAGTAGACCTTTTTAATGTATATAGATACAACCTTTGAAAAAAAATGAGAGTATTGAGTTTAACTTATTCGAGTTACCTATGAAGTGGCGAAGAGTGTTTTAATGACTAAAGATTGAAACTTGAAATGAAAATTCCTCAATAAAGGAACCTATTATGTTACTAGATCTTTTTGACGTATAAAGATTGAATCTTTGAAAGAAAATTAGAGTTTTTAGTTAAGCTTATTCGAGTTCCTTTTGACATCCCGAAGAGTGTTTTAATGAATAAAGATTGAATCTTTGAATTAAATTACCTCAATCAAGGTACCTATTATGTCACTAAAACTTTTTATTGTAAAAAGATTGAATCTTTGAAAAGAAATGAGAGTTTTGAGTTAAAGTTATTTGAGTTCCCTTTGAAGTCACGAAAAGTGTTTTAATGAGTAAAGATTGAATCTTTGATTGAAATTATCTCAATCAAGGTACTTATTATGTCACTAGACTTTTTTAATGTAAAAAGATTGAATCTTTGAAGAAATTGCGAGTTTTGAGTTTAACTTATTCGAGTTACCTATGAAAATCCCGAAGAGTATTTTAATGACTAAAGATTCAATATTGGAATGAAAATTCCTCAATAAAGGAACCTATTATGTACTAGACCGTTTTAATGTATAAAGATTGAAGCTTTGAAAGAAAATTAGAGTTTTGAGTTAAACATATTTGACTTCCCTGAGATGTCCCGAAGACTGTTTTAATGACGAAAGTTAGAATCTTTGAATGAAATTACCTCAATCAGGGTACCTATTATGTCAAAAGACCATTTTAATGTATAAAGATTGAATGTTTGAAAAGAAATGAGAGTTTTGAGTTAAAGTTATTCGAGTTCCCTTTGACGTCATGTAGAGTTTTTTACTAATGAAGATTGAATTTTTCAACGAAAATACCTCAATCTAGGTACCTATTCTACCACTAGACCTTTGTAATGTATAAAGATTGAATCTCTGAAAGAAAATGAGAGTTTTAAGTTGAACTTATTCGAGTTCCCTATGACGTCCCGAATAGTGTTTTAATGAGTAAAGATTGAATCTTTGAATGAAATTACCTCAATAGAGGTACGTATTATGCTAGTACAACCATTTAAAGTATAAAGATTGAATCTTTGATAGAAAATGAGTGTTTTGAGTTAAACTTATTCGAGTTCCCTGTGACGTCTCGAAGAGTTTATTAAAGAGTAAATATTGAATCTTTAAATGAAATTACCTCAATTATTGTACCTATTACGTCACTAGACCTTTTAGTGTATAAAGATAGAATATTTGAAAAGAAATAGGAGTTTTGAGTTAAAGTTATTCGAGTTCTCTTTGACGTCATGAAGAGTGTTTTAATGAGTAAAGATTGAATCTTTGAACGAAATTATCTCAATTAAGGTACCTATTATGTCACTAGACCTTTTTAATATATAAAGATTGAATCGTTGAAAGAAAATGAGAGTATTGAGTTTAACTTATTCGAGTTACCTATGAAATCCTGAAGAGTATTTTAATCAGTAAAGATTGAATATTGGAATGAAAATTCCTCAATAAAGGAACCTATTATGTACTAGACCGATTTAATGTATAAAGATTGAAGCTTTGAAAGAAAATTAGAGTTTTGAGTTAAACATATTTGACTTCCCTGAGACGTCCCAGGACTGTTTTAATGAGGAAAGATAGAATCTTTGAATAAAATTCCCTCAATCAGGGTACCTATTATGTCACAAGATCATTTTAATGTATAAAGATTGAATGTTTGAAAAGAAATGAGAGTTTTGAGTTAAAGTTATTCGAGCTCCCTTTGACGTCACGCATAGTGTTTTACTGAGTGAAGATTGAATCATTGAATGAAATTATCTCAATCAAGGAACCTATTATGTAATTGGACCTTTTCAATGTATAAAAATTGATTCTTTGGAAGAAAATGTGTGTTTTGAGTTCAACTTATTCGAGTTACCTAAGAAGTCATGAATACTGTTTTAATCACTGAAGATTGAATCTTTAAATGAACATGAGAGTTTTGAGTTACGTTACTAGACGTTTTTAATGTATAAAGATTGAATCTTGGAAAGAAAATCAGAGTTTTGAGTTAAACTTATTCAAGTTCCGTGTGTCGTCCGAAAAAGTGTTTTAATGATTAAAGATTGAATCTTCGAATGAAATTACCTCAATAGAGGTACTGATTATGTCACTAGACCTTTTTAATGTATAAAGATTGAGTCTTTGAAAAGAAATGAGAGTTTGGAGTTAAAGTTATTCGAGTTCCCTTTGACGTCATGAAGAGTGTTTTATTGTGTAAAGATTGAATTTTCAAATGAAATTACCTCAATCATGGTACCTATTATTTCACTAGACCTTTTTAATGTATTAAGATTGAATCTTAGAAAAGAAATGAGAGCTTGGAGTTAAAGTTATTCGAGTTCCCTTTAAAGTCACGAAGAGGGTTTTAATGAGAAATGATTGAATTTTTGAGTGAAATTATCTTAATCAAGGTAGCTATTATGTTACTAGACCTTTCTAATGTATAAAGATTGAATCTTTGAAAGAAAATGAGAATTTTGAGTTTAACTTATTCGAGTTGCGTATGAAGTCGCGAAGAGTGTTTTAATGACTGAAGATTGAATCTTTGAATGAAAATATCTCAATAAAGGTACCTATTTTGTTACTAGACCTTTTTAATGTATAAAGATTGAATCTTTGAAAGAAATGAGAGTTTTGAGTTAAACTTGATCAAGTTCCATGTGACGTACTGAAGAGTGTTTTATTGAGTATAGATTGAATCATTGTATTAAAATTACCTCAATCAAAGTACCTTTTATGTCAGTAAACTTCTTTAATGTATAAAGATTGAATCTTAGAAAAGAAATGAGAGTTTTAAGTTAAAGTTATTCGAGTTCCCTTTGACGTCACGAGGAGTGTTTTAATGAGTAAAGATTGAATCTTTGAATGAAAATACCTCAATCAAGGTACCTATTCTACCACTAGACCTTTGTAATGTATAAAGATTGAATCTTTGAAAGAAAATGACTGTTTTGAGTTTAACTTATTCGAGTTACCTATGAAGTTGCGAAGAGTGTTTTAATGACTGAAGATTGAATCTTTGAAAGAAAATACCACAATAAAGGTACCTAATTAATTACTAGACCTTTTTAATGCACAAAGATTGAATCTTTGAAAGAAAATGAGATTTTTGAGTTAAACTTATTCGAGTTCCCTGTAACGTCCCAAAGAGTGTTTTAAAGAGTAAAGATTGAATTTTTGAATGAAATTACCTCAATCAAGGTAGCTATTACATCACTAGACCTTTTTAATTTATAAAGATTGAGGTTTTGAAAAGAAATGAGTGTTTCGAGTTAAAGTTACTCAAGTTCCATTTGACGTCGCGAAGAGTGTTTTAATGAGTAAAGATTGAATCTTTGAATGAAATTACCTCAATCAAGGCACCTATTCTGTCACTAAACCTTTTTAATGTATAAAGATTGTATCTTTGAAAGAAAATGAAAGTTTTGAGTTAAACTTATTCATGTTCCCTATAATGTCCCAAAGAGTGTTTTAATAAGTAAATATTGAATCTTTGAATGTAATTACCTCAATCAATGTAGCTATTATGTCACTAGACCTTTTTAATGTATAAAGATTGAATCTTTGAAACAAAATGAGAGTTTTGAGTTTAACTTATTCGATTTACCTATCAAGTCGCGAAGAGTGTTTTAAAGACGAAAGATTGAATCTTTGAATAAAAACACCTCAATAATGGTACATATTATGTTACTAGACCTTTTTAATGTATAAAGATTTAATCTTTGAAAGAAAATGAGAGTTTTGAGTAAAACATATTCGAGTTCCCTGTAACATCCCAAAGAGTGTTTTAAAGAGTAAATATTGAATCTTTGAATGAAATTACCTCAATCAAGGTACCTATTGTGTCACTCGACCTTTTTAATGTATAAAGATTAAATATTTGTAAAGAAATATGAGTTTTGAGTTAAAGTTATTTGAGTTCCGCTTGACGAAACGAAGCGTGTTTTAATGAGTAAAGATTGAATCTTTGAACAAAATTTTCTTAATCAATGTGCCTATTGTGTCAGTAGACCTTTTTAATGTATAAAGATGGAATCTTTGACAAAAAATGAGAGTATTGAGTTTAACCTATGAAGTTACGAAGAGTGTTTTAATGACTAAAGATTGAATCTTCAATTGAAAATTCCTCAATAAAGGAACCTATTATGTTTCTAGATCTTTTTGAGGTATAAATATTGAATCTTTGAAAGAAAATTAGAGTTTTGAGTTAAACTTATTCGAGTTTTTTTGACATCCTGAAGAGTGATTTAAAGAATAAACTTATTCTGTTTTAATGACTGAAGATTGAATCTTTAATTGAAAATGAGAGTTTTGAGTTATGTTCCTAGACGTTTTTATTGTATAAATGTTAAATCTTGGAAAGAAAATGAGAGTTTTGAGTTAAACTTATTCGAGTTCCGTGCTACGTCCGGTAAAGTGTTTTCATGAGTAAAGATTGAATCTTTGAATGAAATTACCTCAATAGAGGTACTGATTATGTCACTAGACCTTTTTAAAGTATAAAGATTGAGTCTTTGAAAAGAAATGAGAGTTTGGAGTTAAAGTTATTCGAGTTCCCTTTGACATCACGAAGAGTGTTTTATTGAGTAAAGATTGAATTTTTGAATGAAATTACCTCAATCAAGGTACCTTTTATGTCACTAGACCTTTTTAATGTATTAAGATTGAATCATAGAAAAGAAATGAGAGTTTGGAGTTAAAGTTATCCGAGTTCCCTTTGAAGTCACGAAGAGGGTTTTAATGAGAAAAGATTGAATTTTTGAGTGAAATTATCTTAATCAAGGTAGCTATTATGCTAATAGACCTTTCTAGTGTATAAAGATTGAATCTATGAAAGAAAATGAGAGTTTTGAGTTTAACTTATTCGAATTGCCTATGATGTCGCGAAGAGTGTTTTAATGACTGAAGATTGAATTTTTGAATGAAAATACCACAATAATGGTACCTATTTTGTTACTAGACCTTTTTAATGTATAAAGATTGAATCTTTGAAAAAAATGAGAGTTTTGAGTTAAACTTGATCGAGTTCCCTATAACGTACTAAAGAGTGTTTTATTGAGTAAAGACTGAATCATTGTATAAAATTACCTCAATCAAGGTATCTATTATGTCGCTACACCTCTTTAATGTATAAAGATTGAATCTTTGAAAAGAAATGAGAGTTTTGAGTTAAAGTTATTCGAGTTCCCTTTGACGTCACGAAGAGTATTTTAATGAGTAAAGATTGAATCTTTGAATGAAATTACCTCAATCAAGGTACCTATTCTACCACTAGACCTTTGTAATGTATAAAGATTGAATATTTGAAAGAAAATGAGTGTTTTGAGTTTAACTTATTCGAGTTACTTATGAAGTCGCGAAGTGTGTTTTAATGACTGAAGATTGAATCTTTAAATGAAAATACCAGAATAAAGGTACCTAATTAATTACTAGACCTTTTTAATGTATAAAGATTGAATGTTTGAAAGAAAATGAGATTTTTGTGTTAAACTTATTTGAGTTCCCCGTAAAGTCCCGAAGAGTGTTTTAATGAGTAAAGATTGAATCTTTGAATGAAATTACCTCAATCAAGGTAGCTATTACATCACTAGACCTTTTTAATTTATAAAGATTGAGGTTTTAAAAAGAAATGAGTGTTTCGAGTTAAAGTTGCTCAAGTTCCCTTTGACGTCACGAAGAGTGTTTTAATGAGTAAACATTGAATCTTTGAATGAAATTACCTCAATCATGGTACTTATTCTGTCACAAAACCTTTTTAATGTATAAAGATTGTATCTTTGAAAGAAAATGAAAGTTTTGAGTTAAACTTATTCATGTTCCCTTTAACGTCGCAAAGAGTGTTTTAATGAGTAAATATTGAATCTTTGAACGTAATTACCTCAATCAAGGTAGCTATTATGTCACTAGACCTTTTTAATGCATAAAGATTGAATCTTTGAAAGAAAATGAGAGTTTTAAGTTTAACTTATTCGAGTTACCTATGAAGTCGCGAAGAGTGTTTTAAAGACTAAAGATTGAATCTTTGAATGAAAACACCTTAATAAAGGTAACTATTTTGTTACTAGACCTTTTTAATGTCTAAAGATTGAATCATTGGAATAAAATGATTGTCCTGAGTTTAACTTATTCGATTTATCTATGAAGTCGTGAACAGTGTTTTAGTGACTAAATACTGAATATTTGAATGAAAATACCTTAATAAAGGTACCTATTATGTTACTAGACCTTTTTTACTGTATAAAGATTGAATCTTGGAAAGAAAATGACAGTTTTGAGTTAAACTTATTCGAGTTCCCTATGACATCCCGAAGAGTATTTCAATGAGTAAAGATTGAATCCTGAATGAAATTACCTAAATCAAGGGACTTATTTTGTCCCAGGACCTTTTATATATAAAGATTGAATCTTTAAGAAGAAATGAGCGTTATGAGCTAAACCTATCCGAGTTCCCTATCACATCCCGAATAGTGTTTTAATGCGTAAAGATTGAATCTTTGTATGAAATTACCTCAATAGAGGTACTTATTATGTCACTAGACCTTTTTAATGTATAAAGGTTTAATCTTTGAAAGAAAATGAGAGTTTTGAGTTAAACATATTCGAGTTCCCTGTGACGTCCCAAAGAGTGTTTTAAAGAGTAAATATTGAATCTTTTTCATGAAATTACCTCAATCAAGGTACCAATTATGTCACTAGACCTTTTTAATTTATAAAGATTGAATATTTGTAAAGAAATACGAGTTTTGAGTTAAAGTTATTTGAGTCCCTTTGACGTCACGAAGCGTGTTTTAATGAGTAAGGATTGAATCTTTGAACGGTACCTATTCTACCACTAGACCTTTGTAATGTATAAAGATTGAATCTTTGAAAGAAAATGAGTGTTTTGAGTATAACTTATTCGAGTTACCTATGAAGTCGCGAAGAGTGTTTTAATAACTGAAGATTGAATCTTTAAATGAAAATACCACAATAAAGGTACCTAATTAATTAGTAAACCTTTTTAATGTATAAAGATTGAATCTTTGAAAGAAAATGAGATTTTTTAGTTAAATTTATTCGAGTTCTCTGGAACGTCCCGAAGAGTGTTTTAATGAGTAAAGATTGAATCTTTGAATGAAATTACCTCAATCAAGGTAGCTATTACATCACTAGACCTTTTTAATTTATAAAGATGGAGGTTTTGAGAACAAATGAGTGTTTCGAGTTAAAGTTACTCAAGTTCCCTTTGACGTCACGAAGTGTGTATTAATGAGTAAAGATTGAATCTTTGAATGAAATTACCTCAATCAAGGTACCTATTCTGTCACTAGACCTTTTTAATGTATAAAGATTGTATCTTTGAAAGAAAATGAAAGTTATGAGTTAAACTTATTCATGTTCCCTGAAACATCCCAAAGAGTGTTTTAATGAGTAAATATTGAATCTTTTAATGTAATTACCTCAATCAAGGTAGCTATTATGTCACTAGACCTTTTTAGTGTACAAAGATTGAATCTTTAAAAGAAAATGAGAGTTTTGAGTTTAACTTATTCGAGTTACCTATGAAGTCGCGAAGTGTATTTTAAGGACTAAAGATTGAGTCTTTGAATGAAAACACCTCAATAAAGGTACCTATTATGTTACTAGACCTTCTTAATGTCTAAAGATTGAATCTTTCGAAGAAAATGATTGTTCTGAGTTTAACTTATTCGATTTACCTATGAAGTCGGAAACAGTGTTTTAATGACTAAATATTGAATCTTTGAATGAAAATGACTGTTTTGAGTTAAACTTATTCAGGTTCCCTATGACATCCCGAAGAGTATTTAAATGAGTAAAGATTGAATCTTTGAATGAAATTACCTGAATCAATGGACTTATTTTGTCCCAAGACCTTTTTTATATAAAGATTGAATCTTTAAAAAGAAATGAGCGTTATGAGTTAAACCTATCCGAGTTCCCTATGACGTCCCGAATAGTGTTTTAATGCGTAAAGATTGAATCTTTGTATGAAATTATCTCAATAGAGGTACTTATTATGTCACTAGACCTTTTTAATGTATAAGGGTTTAATCTTTGAAAGAAAATGAGAGTTTTGAGTTAAGCATATTCGAGTTTCCTGTGACGTCCCGAAGAGTGTTTTAAAGAGTAAATATTGAATCTTTGAATGAAATTACCTCAATCAAGGTACCTATTATGTCACTCGACCTTTTTAATGCATGAAGATTGAATATTTGTAAAGAAATATGAGTTTTGCGTTAAAGTTATTTGAGTTCCCCTTGCGTCACGAAACGTGTTTTAATGAGTTAAGATTGAATCTTTGAACGAAATTATCTCAATCAATGTACCTATTATGCCAGTAGAACTTTTTAATGTATAAAGATGGAACCTTTGAAAAAAATGAGAGTATTGAGTTTAACTTATTCGAGTTAACTATGAAGTTGCGAAGAGTGTTTTAATGACTAAAGATTGAATTTTCAAATGAAAATTTCTAAATAAAGAAACCTATTATGTTACTAGATCTTTTTGATGTATAAAGATTGAATATTTGAAAGAAAATTAAAGTTTTGAGTTAAACTTATTCGAGTTCGTTTTGACATCCCGAAGAGTGATTTAATGTATAAAGATTGAATCTTTGAATGAAATTACCTAAATCAAGGTACCTATTATGTCACTAGAACTTTTTATTGTATAAAGATTGAATCTGTGAAAAGAAATGAGAGTTTTGAGTTAAAGTTATTCGAGTTCTCTTTGAAGTCACGAAGAGTGTTTTAATGAGTAAAGATTGAATCTTCGATTGAAATTATCTCAATCGAGGTACTTATTATGTCACTAGACCTTTTTAATGTAAAAAGATTGAATCTTTGAAAAAATACGGGTTTTGAGTTTAACTTATTCGAGTTACCTAAGAAATCGCGAAGAGTATTTTAATGACTAAAAATTGAATCTTTGAATAAAAATACCTTAGTTAAGTTACTTATTATGTTACTAGACCTTTTTAATGTATAAAGATTGAATCTTTGAAATAAAATGAGAGTTTTGAGTTGAACTTATTCGAGTTCCCTATGACGTCCCGTAGAGTATTTTAATGAGTAAAGATTGAACCTTTGAAAGAAATTACCTCAATAGAGGTACTTATTATGCCCGTACAACCATTTAAAGTATAAAGATTGAATCTTTGAAAGAAAATGAGTGTTTTGAGTAAAACTTATTCGAGTTCCCTGGGACGTCTCGAAGAGTTTATTAAAGAGTAAATATTGAATGTTTAAATGAAATTACCTTAATTACCTCAATTAAGGTACCTATTATGTCAGTAGACCTTGTTAGTGTATAAAGATAGAATATTTGAAAAGAAATAGGAGTTTTGAGTTAAAGTTATTCGAGCTCTCTTTGACGTCACGAAGAGTGTTTTAATGAGTAAAGATTGAATCTTTGAACGAAATTATCTCAATCAATGTACCTATTATGTCACTAGACCTTTTTAATATATAAAGATTTAATTTTTGAAAGAAAATGAGAGTATTGAGTTTAACTTATTCGAGTTACCTATGAAATCCCGAAGAGTATTTTAACGACTAAAGATTGAATATTTGATTAAAAATTCCTCAGTAAAGGAACCTATTATGTACTAGACCGTTTTAATGTATAAAGATTAAAGCTTTGAAAGAAAATTAGAGTTTTGAGTTAAACATAATTGAGTTCTCTAAGACGTCCCGAAGACTGTTTTAATGATGAAAGATAGAATCTTTGAATGAAATTACCTCAATCAGGGTACCTATTATGTCACAAGATCATTTTAATGTATAAAGATTGAATGTTTGAAAAGAAATGAGAGTTTTGAGTTAAAGTTATTCGAGTTACCTTTGACGTCACGAAGAATTTTTTACTGAGTGAAGATTGAATCTTTGAATGAAATTATCTCAATCAAGGAACCTATTATGTCATTAGACCTTTTTAATGCATAAAAATTGAATCTTTGGAAGAAAATGAGTGTTTTGAGTTCAACTTATTCGAGTTACCTAAGAAATTGCGAAGAGTGTTTTAATGACTAAAGATTGAATCTTTGAATGAAAATACCTTAATAAAGTTACCTATTATGTTACTAGACCATTTTAATGTATAAAGATTGAATCTTTGAAAGAAAATGAGAGTTTTGAGTTGAACTTATTCGAGTTCCCTGTGATGTCTCGAAGAGTGTTTTAATGAGTAAAGATTGAATCTTTGAATGAAATTACCTCAATAGAGGTACTTATTATGCCAGTACAACCATTTAAAGTATAAACATTGAATCTTTGAAAGAAAAATGGGTATTTTGAGTTAAACTTATTCGAGTTCCCTGTGACGCCTCGAAGAGTTTATTAAAGAGTAAATATTGAATCTTTAAATGAAATTACCCCAATTAAGATACCTATTATGTCACTAGACTTTTTAGTGTATAAAGATAGAATATTTGAAAAGAAATAGGAGTTTTGAGTTAAAGTTATTCGAGTTCTCTTTGATGTCACGAAGAGTGTTTTAATGAGTAAAGATTGAATCTTTGAACGAAATTATCTCAATCAAGGTACCTATTATGTCACTAGACCTTTTTAATATATAAAGATTGAATCTTTGAAAGAAAATGAAAGTATTGAGTTTAACTTATTCGAGTTACCTATGAAATCCCGAAGAGTATTTTAATGAGTAAAGATTGAATATTGGAATGAAAATTCCTCAATAAAGGAACCTATTATGTACTAGACCGTTTTAATGTATAAAGATTGAAGCGTTGAAAGAAAATTAGAGTTTTGTGTTAAACAAATTTGACTTCCCTGAGACGTCCCGTAGACTGTTTTAATGAGGAAAGATAGAATCTTTGAATGAAATTACCTCAATCAGGGTACCTATTATGTCACAAGATCATTTTAATGTATAAAGATTGAATGTTTGAAAAGAAATGAGAGTTTTGAGTTAAAGTTATTCAAGTTCCCTTTGACGTCACGCAGAGTGTTTTACTGAGTGAAGATTGAATCTTTGAATGAAATTATCTCAATCAATGAACCTATTATGTAATTAGAACTTTTCAATGTATAAAAATTGAATCTTTGGAAGAAAATGAGTGTTTTGAGTTCAACTTATTCGAGTTACCTAAGAAGTCACGAATACTGTTTTAATCACTGAAGATTGAATCTTTAAATGAAAATGAGAGTTTTGAGTTATGTTACTAGACGTTTTTAATGTATAAAGATTGAATCTTGGAAAGAAAATGAGAGTTTTGAGTAACAATTATTCAAGTTCCGTGTGACGTCCGGAAAAGTGTTTTAATGGCTGAAGATTGAATCTTTGAATGAAAATACCTCAATAAAGGTACCTATTTTGTTACTAGACCTTTTTAATGTATAAAGATTGAATCTTTGAAAAAAGTGAGAGTTTTGAGTTCAACTTGATCGAGTTCCCTGTGACGTATTGAAGAGTGTTTTATTGAGTAAAGATTGAATCATTGTATGAAATTACCTCAATCAAGGTACCTATTACGCCACTAGACCTCTTGATTGTATAAAGATTGAATCTTTGGAAAGAAACGAGTGTTTTAAGTTAAAGTTATTCGAGTTCCCTTTGACGTCACGAGGAGTGTTTTAATGACTAAAGATTGAATCTTTGAATGAAAATACCTCAGTCAAGGTACCTATTCTACCACTAGGCCGTTGTAATGTATAAAGATTGAATCTCTGAAAGGAAATGAGTGTTTTGAGTGTAACTTATTCGAGTTACCTATGAAGTCGCGAAGAGTGTTTTAATGACTGAAGATAGAATCTTTGAATGAAAATACCACAATAAAGGTACCTAATTAATTAGTAGACCTTTTTCATGTATAAAGATTGAATCTTTGAAAGAAAATGAGAGTTTTCAGTTTAACTTATTCGATTTACCTATGAAGTGGCGAAGAGTGTTTTAAAGACTAAAGATTGAATCTTTGAATGAAAATACCTCAATAAAGATACCTATTATGTTACTAGACCTTTTTAATGTCTAAAGATTGAATATTTGGAATAAAATGATTGTTTTGAGTTTGACTTATTCGATTTACCTATGAAGTCGTGAACCGTGTTTTAATGACTAAATATTGAATCTTAGAATGAAAATACCTTAATAAAGGTACCTATTATGTTACTAGACCTTTTTACTGTATAAAGATTGAATCTTGGAAAGAAAATAACTGTTTAGAGTTAAACTTATTCGTGTTCCCTATGACATCCCGAAGAGTATTTCAATGAGTAAAGATTGAATCTTTGAATGAAATTACCTGAATCAAGGGAATTATTTTGTCCCAGGACCTTTTATATATAAAGATTGAATCTTTAAAAAGAAATAAGCGTTATGAGTTAAACCTATCCGAGTTCCCTATGACGTCCCAAATAGTGTTTTAATGCGTAAAGATTGAATCTTTGTATGAAATTACCTCAATAGAGGTACTTATTATGTCACTAGACCTTTTTAATGTATAAAGATTTAATCTTTGAAAGAAAATGAGAGTTTTGAGTTAAACATATTCGAGTTCCCTGTAACGTCCCGAAGAGTGTTTTAAAGAGTAAATATTGAATCTTTGAATGAAATTACCTCAATCAAGGTACCTATTATGTCACTCGACCTTTTTAATGTATAAAGATTGAATATTTGTAAAGAAATACGAGTTTTGAGTTAAAGTTATTTGAGTTCCGCTTGATATAACGAAGCGTGTTTTAAAAAGTAAAGATTGAATCTTTGAACGAAATTATCTCAATCAATGTACCTATTGTGTCAGTAGACCTTTTTAATGTATAAAGATGGAATCTTTGACAAAAAATGAGAGTATTGAGTTTAACTATTCGAGTTACTTATGAAGTTGCGAAGAGTATTTTAATGACTAAAGATTAAATCTTCAAATGAAAATTCCTCAAACAAGGAACGTATTATGCTACTAGATCTTTTTGATGTATAAATATTGAATCTTTGAAAGAAATAAGAGTTTTGAGTCAAACTTATTCGAGTTCTTTTTGGCATCTCGAAGAGTGATTTAATGAATAAAGATTGAGTTCCCTGAGACGTTCCGAAGACTGTTTTAATGATGAAGGATAAAATCTTTGAATGAAATTACCTCAACCAGGAGACCTATTATGTCACCAAATCATTTTAATGTATAAAGATTGAATGTTTAAAAAGAAATGAGAGTTTTGAGTTAAAGTTATTCGAGCTCCCATTGACGTCACGAAGAGTGTTTTACTGAGTGAAGATTGAATCTTTGAATGAAATTATCTCAACCAAGGAACCTATTTTGTCATTAGACATTTTTAATATATAAAAATTGAATCTTTAGAAGAAAATGATTGTTTTGAGTTCAACTTATTCGAGTTACCTAAGAAGCCGCGAATACTAATTTAATGACTGTAGATTGAATCTTTAAATGAAAATGAAAGTTTTGAGTTATGTTACTAGACACTTTTAATGTATAAAGATTGAATCTTGGAAAGAAAATGAGAGTTTTGAGTTAAACTTATTCGAGTTTCGTGTGACGTCCGGAAAAGTGTTTTAATGAGTAAAGATTGAATCTTTGAATGAAATTACCTTAATAGAGGACTGATTATGTCACTAGACCTTTTTAATGTATAAAGATTGAATCTTTGAAAAGAAATGGGAGTTTGGAGTTAAAGTTATTCGAGTTCCCTTTGACGTCACGAAGAGTGTTTTATTGAGTAAAGATTGAATTTTGGAATGAAATTACCTCAATCAAGGTACCTATTATGTTAGTAGACCTTTTTAATGTATTAAGATTGAATCTTAGAAAAGAAATGAGAGTTTGGAGTTAAAGTTATTCGAGTTCCCTTTGAAGTCACGAAGAGGGTTTTAATGAGAAAAGATGGAATTTTTGAGTGAAATTATCTTAATCAAGGTAGTTATTATGTTACTAGACCTTTCTAATGTATAAAGATTGAATCTTTAAAAGAAATGAGAGTTTTGAATTTAACTTATTCGAGTTACCTATGAAGTCGCGAAGAGTGTTTTAATGACAGAAGATTGAATCTTTGAATAAAAATACCTCAATAAAGGTACCTATTTTGTTATTAGACCTTTTTAATGTATAAAGATTGAATCTTTGACAAAAATGAGAGTTTTGAGTTAAACTTGATCGAGTTCCCTATGACGTACTGAAGAATGTTTTAATGAGTAAAGATTGAATCATTGTATGAAATTACCTCAATAAAAGTTCCTATTATGTCACTAGACCTCTTTAATGTATAAAGATTGAATGTTTGAAAAGAAATGAGAGTTTTGAGTTAAAGTTATTCGAGTTCCCTTTGACGTCACGAAGAGTGTTTTAATGAGTAAAGATAAAATCTTTGAATGAAATTACCTCAATTAAGGAACCTATTCTACCACTAGACCTTTGTAATGTATAAAGATTGAATCTTTGAAAGAAAATGAGTGTTTTGAGTTTAACTTATTCGAGTTACCTATGAAGTCGCGACGAGTGTTTTAATGACTAAAGATTGAATCTTTGAATGAAAATACCACAATAGAGGACCTATTTTGTTACTAGACCTTTTTAATGTATAAAGACTGAATCTTTGAAAGAAAATGATATTTTTGAGTTAAACTTATTCGAGTTCCCTGTAACGTCCCGAAGAGTGTTTTAATGAGTAAAGATTGAATCTTTGAATGAAATTACCTCAATCAAGGTAGCTATTACATCACTAGACCTTTTAAATTTATAACGATTGAGGTTTTGAAAGGAAATTAGTGTGTCAAGTTAAAGTTATTCAAGTTCCCTTTGACGTCACGAAGAGTGTTTTAATGAGTAAAGATTGAATCTTTGAATGAAATTAGCTCAATCAAGGTACCTATTCTGTCACTAAACCTTTTTAATGTATAAAGATTGAATCTTTGAAAGAACATGAGAGTTTTGAGTTCAACTTATTCGAGTTACATATGTAGTTGCGAAGAGTGTTTTAATGACTAAAGAATGAATCTTTGAATGAAATTATCTCAATAAAGGTACTTATTTTGTTAGTAGACATTTTTAATGTATAAAGATTGTATCTTTGAAAGAAAATGAAAGTTTTGAGTTAAACTTATTCATGTTACCTGTAACGTCCCAAAGAGTGTTTTAATGAGTAAATATTGAATCTTTGAATGTAATTACCTCAATCAAGGTACCTATTCTATCACTAAGCCATTTTAATGTATAAAGATTGAATCTTTGAAAGAACATGAGAGTTTTGAGTTCAACTTATTCGAGTTACCTATGAAGTTGCGAAGAGTGTTTTAAAGACTAAAGATTGAATCTTTGAATGAAAACACCTCAATAAAGGTACCAATTATGTTACTAGACCTTTTTAATGTCTAAAGATTGAATCTTTGGAATAAAGTGATTGTTCTGAGTTTAACTTATTCGATTTACGCATGAAGTCATGAACAGTGTTTTAATGACTAAATATTGAATCTTTGAATGAAAATACCTTAATAAAGGTACCTATTATGTTACTAGACCTTTTTACTGTATAAAGATTGAATCTTGGAAAGAAAATGACTCTTTTGAGTTAAACTTATTCGAGTTCCCTTTTACATCCCGACGAGTATTTCAATGAGTAAAGATTGAATCTTTGAATGAAATTACCTGAATTAAGGGACTTATTTTGTTCCAGGACCTTTTATATATAAAGATTGAATCTTTAAAAAGAAATGAGCGTTATGAGTTAAACCTATCCGAGTTCCCTATGACGTCCCGAATAGTGTTTTAATGCATAAAGATTGAATCTTTGTGTGAAATTACCTTAATAGAGGTACTTATTATGTCACACCCCAACGCCAATTTACACTATTTAATAAATTGAACAATTTGAAATGCATCTAACCATCTGCATTAACCTCATTCAACATGACATCATCATACATCAAAGTACATGCTTAACAATTTACAATTTAAAACAAAATATAGGCCTATTATGCAAGTTTAAAACAAACTAAATCGTTAACGACAAGTTACACCATTAAATTCTACTACAATATTTACATCTTAAACAAAAGACGGTCCATTGTTCCTTTCCCCATTCCCACTCAAGATTCTAGACCTGGCAGTAGCAACTCAACCAGATACCTGAAAAATATAAATGTAGACGGAATGAGCTTAAAGCCCAGTGAATGCAACACTACTACATCAGAGTAATATAAATAAATATTATCTGATGACTTCAATTAAACCTCATTAATATCTTACAGGCATTTAAATATAGTACTCTCCTTCTAGGCCAGAGTATGGACCTTATTTAAATATAGTACTCTCTTTCTTGGCCAGAGTATGGACCTTATTTAATGTAGTACTCTCTTTCCAGGCCAGAGTATGGACCTTATATAAGATATTACTCTCCTGCCAGGCCAGAGTATGGACCTTATATAATATAATCAAATTATATATATTCATCTTCAATTCACATAAACAGCTTCAATACTTCAATTTAATACATTCAAGTATAAATTTCCAATGAGTACACTCACCTTGTTTACTTCCCGAATTATTTACTTATCCCTTGGAAATGTCGAAGCTTCCGTCTCCTTATCTTCACCTGAATAAAATTGTAATTACATTATACCCATTTCTAAATGAAATTTAATCACAATTATTACTTCAATTATAAATCTCAAACTGAATATACAATCTACAATTCTAGTCACAAATCCTTTATATCAATTTTCAGCCTGACAATTCCCTTTACCACATCCACGATATTAATTCAAATAAAGCAGTCCTTGACTCAAGTATAAACACAAACTACCTTTAAATCAATTATATGGTATATAACTGAAAGAATTAATTGAATCACTTATTACTAATAAAATAATAACTTCCAACATAAAATTACTAATTCAAAATCCTTCTCCCATGATTGAATCCAGCAAGATTTATATCACTTTATAGAGATTAATACTCAATTAAAAGAGAAACAAACAAAAATAAATAAAATGTATCCAAACATCCCAATTCAAGTCTTAAGGAATTTAATTGAAAAACCTTCCAATATAAAATATCAACTCTCTACCTGTACCCAAAAATTTTCTTGTCTGAAACTTGCTTCCCTTTTCTTTATGGCCGTCCCCAAGCTGCTGATTGTTTCTTTTTCTTTCTTTCTTCTCTTTTCTTCTTCTTTGGGCGAAACCCCTTTTGTTCCTATCTCCTTTCTTTTTCTTTTCTTTTTTTTCTTTAAACACTCCCTTCCCACTTCGGTTCAACAGACTCCTTAAAGGCACTTTGTGACGTGTTGAGTGTATGGGCACTAATAGTTTGTGCTGGCAACACCCAAAAAAAAAATAAACTAATGGCTTCCTTTTCTTTTATTTTAATCAACCCACATAGATAAGTAGGTTGATTTCAACAGTCCAGCAGCAAACCTCCACGTGAAAATATATCAATACATGAATATTGACCATGTGCATGTGTGATTGAGTGAATAGTCTTGGATGTAGATGTAAACTTAGCAGCTAGAACACTTTTCTACTTAAGCTTTTACCCACGAAATACTTAAAGATATAAATAAATAGGCATGGTTCTCAATTAGCCCACCAATTAACCTTACTAACTTTAAAGCTTGTAAAGTAAGCTTTGAACTAATATAATTTTATCTATAAGAATGGGCTACCAGCATATATATATTCAGCACAAACATACCCATGACATCACACATGTACTTCAATATATACACCCTCTTTATTTATTATATATACATATATATATATATTTCTTTTCTTCCCATTAGCTGCGACCACTTCAAAAATTTGTATTTAATACCATACCCATGAATATATAAGAAATATGTGCAAACACTTCTAGATACTCCGTACCATGCATTTGTGAACAATTCTCATACTTGAAATGAATTGTTTATAAACATGAAATTTTTTATTTTGTTTTCCAACGCAATTAAATAAACGTATTTAAGCTTAAACACATATTAACAAGCTCATACTGATAATTAAAGAGTTAATAAACTTCTGGATATGACAATCTACCCCTCTTAAAATAAATTTCGTCCTCGAAATTAAAATGCATGAAATATACCGAACAAGTGAGGATATTGCATTCGCATAACTTCTTCACTTTCCTAAGTCGCTTCTTCAATTGTATGACCCCTCCACAATACCTTTACCAATGATATAGTTTTATTCCGTAGCACTTGCTCCCAGCGATTCAAAATCTGTACTGGTTCCTTTACATAAGTCAAATCTTTCTTCAACTTTATCGGTTCTGCAACTAAAACATGAGATGGATCCGATATATACTTTCGAAGCATAGACACATGGAAAATGTCATGCAATCTTGATAATTCTTTTGGTAATTGCAACCTATACGCCACTGCTCCTATTCGTTCCAGAATCTTGTAAGGTCCAATGTATCTGGGACTTAACTTACCTTTCTTTCCAAACCTCATAATACCTTTCCAAGGAGAAATACGAAGAAAAACAAAATCACCAACTTCAAATTCCAAATATCTTCTTTTTCGCACATCTACATAACTTTTCTGTCTATCCTGTGCCACTTTCATACGCTGCTGAATTATCTTCACTTTTTCTGTTGTAAGTTTAATCAATTCTGGACCCAATAACTTTCTTTCCCCCACTTCATCCCAACACAATGGAGTTTTACATTTTCTCCCATATAAAGCTTCATATAGTGCCATTCCAATAGTAGACTGATAACTATTATTATAGGCAAATTCATTCAACGGTAAATAATCATCCTAAATACCTTTGAAATCCAACACACAAGCTCTCAACATATCTTCCAAAATCTGAATAGTTCATTCTGACTGCCCATCTGTCTGCGGGTGAAAAGCTGTACTGAACTTCAAAGAAGTTTTCATGGCTTCATACAAACTATACCAAAATCTCGAAGTGAACTTCGGATCCCTGTCACAAACAATAGAAACTGGAGCCCCATGCAAACATATGATCACATTAACATACAAATGAGCATATTCCTTTATAGAATAAGTAATTTTCACCGCCAGAAAGTGAGCTGATTTCATCAATCTATCAACTATCACCCAAATAGAGTCATATCCCCGTTTTGATCTTGGAAGTGCCGTCACAAAATCCATGGTTACATGCTCCCATTTCCATTGTGGAAGTGGGAACGGCTGCAACAACCCCGCTGGTTTCTGATGCTCAGCTTTCACTCGTTGACATATCAAACAATTTGCTACATATTCTGTAATTTCACATTTCATATTGTTCCACCAATAGTATTCTTTCAAATCCCTGTACATTTTAGTTCTCCCCGGATGCATGGCATATATAGAACTGTGGGCTTCATCTAAAATATATTTCTTCAAGGAAACATCATTTGGAACACAAATTCGACTTTTAAAATACAAAATCCCATCATCCCTAACTGTAAATTCAGTTTGCATACCCTTTTGAGCTTCTTTTCTTTTCTTATCCAAGAATACATTATGAATTTGCAGCTCTTTAAGTCTATCGAGCAACAAAGGTCTTACCGTAACAAGTGCAAACAATGCTCCTTTGTTAGTAACTGTCAATTCAACTCCCATCAGTCTCAATTCCATAATATTTGCCACCCGTGCACACTGTACACAAGATAGTCTCCCTGAAGACTTCCTACTCAAGGCATCTACTACTACATTGGCTTTTCCAAGATGATGGTGGATATTACAATCATAATCTTTGATTAACTCCATCTAACGCCTCGGTCTCAAATTTAAGTCCTTCTGTGTAAACAATTACTTCAAACTCTGATGATCTGTAAATATTTCACAAATTTCACCATACAGATAATGCCTCCACAATTTTAAAGCAGAAATAATAGCAGCTAACTCCAAGTCATGTGTAGGATAATTCAATTCATGATTCTTCAATTGTCTAGAAGCATATGCAATTACTTTACCATTTTGCATCAAAACACATCCCAGAACCTGATGTGAAGCATCAGTGTAAATCACAAAACCTTCACCACCACACAGAATAGTTAACACTGGGGCTGACATTAACTTTTTCTTCAATTCTTCAAAATTTCTTTGTCATTCCTCACCTCACACAAACTTTACTTCTTTCCGGGTCAACTTTGTCAATGGCAATGCGATACTAGAAAACCCTTGGATGAACCTCCGGTAATAACCTGATAATCCCAGAAAACTTCTGACTTCTGTCACATTGGTAGGCCTTTCCCATTTCCCCACTGCTTTCACTTTTGATGGGTCAACATAAATACCATCCCCAGATACTACATGCCCCAAAAAGACAACTTTATCAAGCCAAAAGTCACATTTACTGAACTTAGCAAAGAGTTGTTTTTCCCATAACATCTGTAACACAATTCTTAAATGCTTTTCATATTCATCCACACTTCGAGAATATATCAAAATATCATCGATGAAGACAATAACAAAAGAATCAACATACGAATGAAATACTCGATTCATTAAATCCATAAACACCGCTGGAGCATTGGTTAACCCAAAAGGCATTACCAAAAACTCATAATAACCATATCGAGTTCGAAAAGCAGTTTTCGAAATATCACTATCCTTTACCTTCAATTGATGATATCCTGACCTAAAATCAATCTTAGAAAACACCTTTGCCCCTTGCAACTGATCAAACAGATCATCAATTCGTGGCAATGGATACTTATTTCTGATGGTCACTTTATTTAACTGTCTGTAGTCAATACACAACCGCATAGTACCATCCTTCTTCTTAACAAATAACACCAGTGCACTCCACGGTGAAATACTAGGTCGAATGAAGCCTTTATCTAGTAAATCTTGCAATTGTACTTTCAACTCTTTCAATTCTGTCGGTGCCATTCGATACGGAGCAATAGAAATCGGAGCTGTTCCCGGTACCAACTCAATGGTAAAATCTACCTCTCTGTCCACTGGCAACCCCAGTAAGTCTTCTGGAAACACATCTGTGAATTCCCGTACCACTGGTACATTTTTAAGTATCACCTCTTTATTTTTTGTATCAACCACATAAGCCAAGTAACCCTGACACCCTTTCTTCAACAACTTTCTGGTTTGTATAGCTGAGATGAGACAGTTTAGAATAACATTTCTTTCTCCGGTAAATCTAAATTCTGGCTCTCCTGGTATCTGAAATAGAACTTCTTTCCGAAAATAATCTATTGACGCATGATACGCAGATAGCCAATTCATACCCAAAATGACATCAAAGTTTGGTATACCCAATGGTATCAAATTCACCTTTAACTGTCTATCCCCTATTTGTAATACACAATCCCGATATTCATTTGCAACCACCACCACTTCCCCCATTGGTGTAGAAATAAACAATTTACTATCTAGTGATGAAAGTGGTCTACCCAAATGCATAGCAATAGATGATGCAACAAATGAATGGGTTGAGCTAGGATCAATAAGCACAGTAACATTTCTATCCAAAATAGAAAGTGTACCTGTCACCACTTCTGGTGTTACTTGAGCATCCTGAAGTGTCATAGCAAACACTCTTCCCTGGGCTTGTGAACCACTTATAGCACCCTTACCTCCTCTTAACGAGTTCCTCTGTGCAAAACCTCTACCAGAACCAGCAACACTGCCCACTGAGGTCACTCCTGTCAACATAGGACAATCTCTCTTCCGATGACCCGGCTGATGGCAATGATAGCACTCTTCTGCTTTCAAGATAGGACAATCCTTCTTCTGGTGACCTTCCCTTCCGCATTGAAAACACCCCCTGCCAGTACCACGTCCTCCAAAACTACCTTGTTGTACAGATTGTTGTTCGGAAAGCCCTTGACCTCTTCCAATACTTGATGTCTGGCCTTGAGATTCACCACCCCTTCCCCTTCCATACCGCGACCTTTGACTTTTCTGACTTGAAATTCCTTCACCTCCTCTTGACTGTGACGGCTCAGATCTATTTCTTTTGTATCGTTCCCTTCTTTCTTGCAATTCTTTCACATCCCTTTCAACAATCATGGCTTTATTCACCAGTCTGTTATAATCTGTTTCCTCAAACACTGAAACTCTAGACTTAATAGCCACCTCTAAACCATCCTGGAATTTTGTACATTTATCTTCTTCATTCTGTACAAACTTGGGTGCGAACCTCGATAAAGCTATAAACTTAACTTCATAATCAACCACAGATATTCTATCTTGTTTTAAGAGAATAAACTCCCGTTCCTTCTCTTTTCTGTAAATTGGAGGGAAATATTTCTCATAAAAAGCTTTAACAAATGGATTCCAGAATATCACATCTTTCTCTCCTGCAGTGAGCAACAAATGTTTTGTCGTGTCCCACCAATAACTAGCTTCATTTTTGAACATAAATGTAGCTAAGTTTACCTTTTGGTCTTCTGCTACACCCATCACTGCAAATATCAATTCCATTCTTCTTACCCACCCCTCTACTTCTTCTAGTTTGGTAGTACCTAAAAATTTTGGGGGTGTTAACTTGATAAACCTCTCATATTCTTCCCTTTCTGTTGTCTTTCCAGCCTTTCTTGTATCATCATTTGACTTTCCATAAATTGTTTGTTTTGTTCTGCTAAGTCTGTTATAGCCTTTTCCATTTTCTGCATACCAGTTAAGTACTCATGTTCTCTTCTCATACCACCCAGAATAGGTTGTTCCACTTCAGCCTCAACAGGAACATAAGTGGCTTCACCCTCAATTCCATGATAACCACTTTCCCTTTCCATTTCTTTTTATCTACAATGAATCTCAAATACAATAACATATATATGATACATAATCACCACATATATCTGTTAGTATAAAATTAAGTCAAATAAATGACTCTACTACACACTTCTTACTACCACTGCCAATCTAGACTCTAATGACCTCCAGAACCTAGAAAACCTAGGCTCTGATACCAAAAGTTGTCACACCCCAACCCCAATTTACACTATTTAATAAATTGAACAATTTGGAATGTATCTAACCATCTACATTAACCTCATTCAACATGACATCATCATACATCAGAGTACCTGCTTAACAATTTACAATTTAAAATAAAATATAGGCCTGTTATGCAAGTTTAAAACAAACAAAATCGTTAACGACAAGTTACACCATTAAATTCTACTACAATATTTACATCTTAAACAAAAGACGGTCCATTGTTCCTTTCCCCATTCCCACTCAAGATTCTAGACCTGGCAGTAGCAACTCAACCTGATACCTTAAAAATATAAATGTAGACGGAATGAGCTTAAAGCCTAGTGAATTCAACACTACTACATCAAAGTAATATAAATAAATATTATCTGATGACTTCAACTAAACTTCATTAATATCTTACAGGCATTTAAATATAGTACTCTCCTTCTAGGCCAGAGTATGGACCCTATTTAAATATAGTACTCTTTTTCTTGGCCAGAGTATGGACCTTATTTAATGTTGTACTCTCTTTCCAGGCCAGAGTATGTACCTTATATAAGATATTACTCTCCTTCCAAGCCAGAGTATGGACCTTATATAATATAATCAAATTATATATATTCATCTTTAATTCACATAAACAGTTTCAATACTTCAATTTAATACATTCAAGTATAAATTTCCAGTGAGTACACTCACCTTGTTTACTTCCCGAATTATTTACTCATATCTTGGAAATATCGAAGCTTCCGTCTCCTTATCTTCGCCTGAATAAAATTGTAATTACATTATACCCATTTCTAAATGAAATTTAATCACAATTATTACTTCAATTATAAATCTCAAACTGAATACACAATCTACAATTCTAGTCACAAATCCTTTATATCAATTTTCAGCATGACAATTCCCTATACCACATCCACGATATTAATTCAAATAAAGCAGTCCTTGACTCAAGTACAAACACAAACTGCCTTTAAATCAATTATATGGTATATAACTGAAAGAATTAATTGAATCACTTATTACTAATGAAATAATAACTTCCAACATAAAATTACTAATTCAAAATCCTTCTCCCATGATTGAATCTAGCAAGATTTATATCACTTTATAGAGATTAATACTCAATTAAAAGAGAAACAAACAAAAATAAATAAAATGTATCCAAACATCCCAATTTAAGTCTTAAGGAATTTAATTGAAAAAACTTCCAATATAAAATATTAACTCTCTACCTGTACCCAATAATTTTCTTGTCTGAATCTCATTTCCCTTTTCTTTTTGGTCGTCCCCAAGCTGCTGATTGTTTCTTTTTCTTTCTTTCTTCTCTTTTCTTCTTCTATGGCCGAAACCCTTTTGTTCCTATCTCCTTTCTTCTTCTTTTTTTTCTTTTTTTTTTTTCTTTAAAAACTCCCTTCCCACTTCGGTTCAAAAGAATCCTTAAAGGCACTTTGTGACGTGTTGAGTGTATGGGTACTAATAGTTTGTGCTGGCAACACCCAAAAAAAAAATAAACTAATGGCTTCCTTTTCTTTTATTTTAATCAACCCACATAGATAACTAGGCTGATTTCAACAGTCCAGCAGCAAACCTCCACGTGAAAATATATCAATACATGAATATTGACCATGTGCCTGTGTGATTAAGTGAATAGTCTTGGATGTAAATGTAAACTTAGCAGTTAGAACACTTTCCTACTTAAGTTTCTACCCACAAAATACTTAAAGATATAAATAAATAGGCATGGTTCTCAATTGGCCCACCAATTAATTTTACTAACTTTAAAGCTTGTAAAGTAAGCTGTGAACTAATATAGTTTTGTCTATAAGAATGGGCCACCAGCATATATATATTCAGTACAAACATACCCATGACATCACACATGTACTTCAATATATACACCCTCTTTAGTTATTATTATATATATATATATATATATATATATATATATATATATATTTCTTTTCTTCCCATTAGCTGCCACCACTTGAAAAATTTGTATTTAATACCATACCCATGAATATATAAGAAATATGTGCAAACACTTCCAGATACTCCGTACCATGCATTTGTGAACAATTCTCATACTTGAAATGAATTGTTTATAAACATGAAATTTTTATTTTGTTTTCCAACGCAATTAAATAAATATATTTAAGCTCATACTGATAATTAAATAAATATATTCAACGCAATGCTCAAACACATATTAACAAGCTCATACTGATAATTAAAGAGTTAATAAACTTCTGGACATGACATATTATGTCACTAGACCTTTTTAATGTATAAAGGTTTAATCTTTGAAAGAAAATGAGTGTTTTGAGTTTAACTTATTCGAGTTACCTATGAAGTCACGAATAGTGTTTTAATGACTGAAGATTGAATCTTTGAATAAAAATACCACAATAAAGGTACTTATTTTGTTACTAGACCTTTTTAATGTATAATGATTGAATCTTTGAAAGAAAATGAGATTTTGAGTTAAACTTATTCGAGTTCCCTGTAACGTCCCAAAGAGTGTTTTAATGAGTAAAGATTGAATCTTTGAATGAAATTACCTCAATCAAGGTAGCGATTACATCACTAGACCTTTTAATTTATAAAGATTGAGGTTTTGAAAAGAAATGAATGTTTCGTGTTAAAGTTATTCAAGTTCCCTTTGAAGTAATGAAGAGTGTTTTAATTAGTAAAGATTGAATCTTTGAATGAAATTACCTCAATCAAGGTACCTATTTGGTCACTAAACCTTTTTAATGTATAAAGATTGAATCTTTGAAAGAACATGAGAGTTTTCAGTTTAACTTATTCGAGTTACCTATGAAGTTGCGAAGAGTGTTTTAATGACTAAAGATTGAATCTTTGAATGAAAATACCTCAATAAAGGTACTTATTTTGTTAGTAGACCTTTTTAATGTATAAAGATTGTATCTTTGAAAGAAAATGAGAGTTTTGAGTTAAACTTATTCATGTTCCCTGTAACGTCCCAAAGAGTGTTTTAATGAGTAAATATTGAATCTTTGAATGTAATTACCTCAATCAAGGTAGCTATTATGTTACTAGACCTTTTTAATGTATAAAGATTGAATCTTTGGTAGAAAATGAGAGTTTTGAGTTTAACTTATTCGAGTTACCTATGAAGTCGCGAAGAGTGTTTTAAAGACTAAAGATTGAATCTTTGAACGAAAACACCTCAATAAAGGTACCTATTACGTTACTAGACATTTTTAATGTCTAAAGATTGAATCTTTGGAATAAAATGATTGTTCTGAATTTAACTTATTCGATTTACCTATGAAGTCGTGAACAATATTTTAATGACTAAATATTGAATCTTTGAATGAAAATACCTTAATAAAGGTACCTATTATGTTACTAGACCTTTTTATTCTATAAAGATCGAACCTTGGAAAGAAAATGATGGTTTTGAGTTAAACTTATTCGAGTTCCCTATGACATCCCGAAGAGTATTTCAATGTGTAAAGATTGAATCTTTGAATGAATTTACCTGAATCATGGGACTTATTTTGTCCCAAGACCTTTTATATATAAAGATTGAATCTTTAAAATTAAATGACTATTATGAGTTAAACCTATCTGAGTTCCCTATGAAGTTCCGAATAGTGTTTTAATGCGTAAAGATTGAATCTTTGTATGAAATTACCTCAATAGAGGTACTTATTATATCACTAGACCTTTTTAATGTATAAAGGCTTAATCTGTGAAAGAAAATGAGAGTTTTGAGTTAAACAAATTCGAGTTCCCTGTGACGTCCCGAAGAGTGTTTTAAAGAATAGATATTGAATCTTTGCATTAAATTACCTCAATCAAGGTACCTATTATGTCACTAGACCTTTTTAAGATATAAAGATAGAATATTTGTAAAAAAATACGAGTTTTTGAGTTAAAGTTATTTGAGTTTCCTTTGACATCACGAAGCGTGTTTTAGTGAGTAAAGATTGAATCTTTGAATGAAATTATCTTAATCAATGCACCTATTATGTCAGTAGACCTTTTTAATGTATAAAGATGGAATCTTTGAAAAAAATAAGAGTATTGAGTTTAACTTATTCAAGTTACCTATGAAGTTGCGAAGAGTGTTTTAAAGACTAAAGATTGAATCTTCAAATGAAAATTCCCCAATAGAAGAACCTATGATGTTACTAGATCTTTTTGATGTATAAAGATTGAATCTTTGAAAGAAAATTAGAGTTTTGAGTTAAACTTATTCGAGTTCCGTTTGACATACCGAAGAGTGTTTTAATGAACTAAGATTGAATCTTTGAATGAAATTACCTCAATTAAGGTACCTATTATGTCACTAGAACTTTTTATTGTATAAAGATTGAATCTTGGAAAAGAAATAAGAGTTTTGAGTTAAAGTTATTCGAGTTCCCTTTGAAGTCACGAAGAGTGTTTTAATGAGTAAAGATTGAATCTTTGATTGAAATTATCTCAATCAAGGTACTTATTATGTCACTAGACCTTTTTAATATAAAAAGATTGAATCTTTGAAAAAAATGCAAGTTTTGAGTTTAACTTATTCGAGTTACCTAAGATATCGCGAAGAGTGTTTTAATGACTAAAGATTGAATCTTTGAATAAAATATCTTAATAAAGTTACGTATTATATTACTAGACCTTTTTACTATATAAAGATTGAATCTTTGATAGAAAATGAGAGTTTTGAGTTGAACTTATTCGGGTTCCCTATGACGTCCCGAAAAGTGTTTTAATGAGTAAAGATTGAATCTATGAATGAAATTACCTCAATAGAGATACTTATTATGCCAGTATAACCTTTTAAAGTATAAAGATTGAATCTTTGAAAGAAAATGAATGTTTTGAGTTAAACTTATTCGAGTTCCCTGTGACGTCCCGAAGAGTTTATTAAAGAGTAAATATTGAATCTTTAAATGAAATTACCTCAATTAAGGTACCTGTTATGTCACTGAACCTTTTTAGTGTATAACAATAGAATATTTGAAAACAAATAGGAGTTTTGAGTTAAAGTTATTCGAGTTCTCTTTGACGTCACGAAGAGTATTTTAATGAGTAAAGATTGAATCTTTGAACGAAATTATCTCAATCAAGGTACCTATTATGTCACTAGACCTTTTAATGTATAAAGATTGAATCTTTGAAAGAAAATGAGAGTATTGAGTTTAACTTATTCGAGTTACCTATGAAGTCCAGAAGAGTATTTTAATGACTAAAGATTGAATATTTGAATGAAAATTCCTCAATAAAGGAACCTATTATGTACTAGATCATTTTAAAGTATAAAGATTGGAGCTTTGAAATAAAATTAGAGTTTTGAGTTAAACATAATTGAGTTCTCTAAGATGTCCCGAAGACTGTTTTAATGATGAAAGATAGAATCTTTGAATAAAATTACCTCAATCAGGGTACCTATTATGTCACAAGATCATTTTAATGTATACAGATTGAATGTTTGAAAAGAAATGAGAGTTTTGAGTTAAAGTTATTCGAGTTCACTTTGATGTCACGAAGAGTGTTTTACTGAGTGAAGATTGAATCTTCGAATGAAATTATCTCAATCAAGGAACCTATTATGTCATTAGACCTTTTTAATGTATAAAAATTGAATCTTTGAAAGAAAATGAGTGTTTTAAGTTCAATTTATTTAGGTCACCTAAGGAGTCGCGAATACTGTTTTAATGACTGAAGATTGAATCTTTAAATGAAAATGAGAGTTTTGAGTTATGTTACTAGAGGTTTTTAATGTATAAAGATTGAATCTTGGAAAGAAAATGAGAGTTTTGAGTTAAGCTTATCCGAGTTCCGTGTGACGTCCGAAAAAGTGTTTTAATGAGTAAAGATTGAATCTTTGAATGAAATTACCTCAATAGAGGTACTTATTATGTCACTAGACCTTTGTAATGTATAAAGATTGAATCTTTGAAAAGAAATGAGAGTTTGGTGTTAAAGTTATTCGAGTTCCCTTTGACGTCACGAAGAGTGTTTTATTGAGTAAAGATTGAATTTTTGAATGAAATTACCTCAATCAAGGTACCTATTATGTCACTCGACCTTTTTAATGTATTAAGATTGAATCTTAGAAAAGAAATAAGAGTTTGGAGTTAAAGTTATTCGAGTTCCCTTTGAAGTCATGAAGAGGGTTTTAATGAGTAAAGATTGAATTTTTGAGCGAAATTATCTTAATCAAGGTAGCTATTCTGTTACTAGACCATTTTAATGTATAAAGATTGAATCTTTGAAAGAAAATGAGAGTTTTGAGTTTAACTTATTTGAGTTGCCTATGAAGTCGCGAAGAGTGTTTCAAAATACCTCAATAACGGTACCTATTTTGTTACTAGACCTTTTTAATGTATAAAGATTGAATCTTTGAAAAAAATGAGAGTTTTGAGTTAAACAATAATGAGTTCCCTGTGACGTACTGAAGAGTGTTTTAATGAGTAAAGATTGAATCATTGTATGAAATTACCTCAATCAAGGTACCTATTATGTCACTAGACCTCTTTAATGTATAAAGATTGAATCTTTGAAAAGAAATGAGAGTTTTGAGTTAAAGTTATTAGAGTTCCCTTTGACGTCACGAAGAGTGTATTAATGAGTAAAGATTGAATCTTTGAATGAAATTACCTCAATAAAGGTACCTATTATACCACTAGACCTTCATAATGTATAAAGGTTAAATCTTTGAAAGAAAATGAGTGTATTGAGTTTAACTTATTCGAGTTTCCTATAAAGTCGCGAAGAGTGTTTTAATGACTGAAGATTGAATCTTTGAATGAAAATACCATAATAAAGGTAACTATTTTGTTACTAGACCTTTTTAATGTATAAAAATTGAATCTTTGGAATAAGATGATAGTTCTGAGTTTCACTTATTCAATTTACCTATGACGTCATGAACAGTGTTTTAATGACTAAATGTTGAATCTTTGAATAAAAATACCTTAATAAAAGTACCTATTATGTTATTAGACCTTTTTAATGTATAAAGATTGAATCTTTAGAAAGAAAATGCCTGTTTTGAGTTAAACTTATTCGAGTTCCCTATGACATCCCGAAGAGTATTTGAATGAGTAAAGATTGAATCTTTGAATGAAATTACCTGAATCAAGGGACTTATTTTGTCCCAGGACCTTTTATATATAAAGATTGAATCTTTAAAAAGAAACGAGCGTTATGAGTTTAACCTTTCCGAGTTCCCTATGACATCCCGAGTAGTGTTTTAACGCGTAAAGATTGAATTTTTTTATGAAATTACCTCAAACGAGGTACTTATTATGTCACTAGACCTTTTTAATGTATAAAGGTTTAATCTTTGAAAGAAAATGAGAGTTTTGAGTTAAACATATTCGAGTTCCCTGTGACGTCCCGAAGAGTGTTTTAAAGAGTAAATATTGAATCTTTGAATGAAATTACCTCAATCAAGGTACCAATTATGTCACTAGACCTTTTTAATGTATAAAGATTGAATATTTGTAAAGAAATACGAGTTTTGAGTTAAAGTTATTTGAGTTCCCTTTAACGTCACGAAGCGTGTTTTAATGAGTAAAGATTGAATCTTTGAACGAAATTATCTCAATCAATGTACCTATTATGTCAGTACACCTTTTTAATGTATAAAGATGGAATCTTTGAAAAAAATGAGAGTATTGAGTTTAACTTATTCGAGTTACCTATGAAGTTGCGAAGAGTGTTTTAATGACTAAAGATTGAATCTTCAAATGAAAATTCCCCAACAAAGGAACCTGTTGTGTTACTAGATCTTTTAGATGTATAAAGATTGAATCTTTGAAAGAAAATTAGAGTTTTGAGTTAAACTTATTTGAGTTCCTTTTGACATCCCGAAGAGTGTTTTAATGAATAAAGATTGAATCTTTGAATGACATTACCTCAATTTAGGTACCTATTATGTCACTAGAACTTTTTATTGTATAAAGAGTGAATCTTTGAAAAGAAATGAGAGTTTTGAGTTAAAGTTATTTGAGTTCCCTTTGAAGCCACGAAGAGCGTTTTAATGAGTAAAGATTGAATCTTTGACTGAAATTATCTTAATCAAGGTACTTATTTTGTCACTAAACCTTTTTAATGTAAAAAGACTGAATCTGTGAAAAAAATGCGAGTTTTGAGTTTAACTTATTCGAGTTACCTAAGATATCGCGAGGAGTGTTTTAATGACTAAAGATTGAATCTCTGAATGAAAATACCTTAATAAAGTTACGTATTATATTACTAGACCTTTTTAATGTATAAAGACTGAATCTTTGAAAATAAATGAGAGTTTGGAGTTAAAGTAATTCGAGTTCCCTTTGACATCACGAAGAGTGTTTTATTGAGTAAAGATTGAATTTTTGAATGAAATTACCTCAACCAAGGTACCAATTATGTCACTAGACCTTTTTAATGTATTAAGATTTAATCTTAGAAAAGAAATGAGAGTTTGGAGTTAGAGTTATTCGAGTTCCCTTTGAAGTCACGAAGAGGGTTTTAATGAGTAAAGATTGAATTTTTGACTGAAATTATCTTAATCAAGGTAGCTATTATGTTACTAGACCTTTCTAATGTATAAAGATTGAATCTTTGAAAGAAAATGACAGTTTTGAGTTCAATTTAATCGAGTGGCCTATGAAGTCGCGAAGAGTGTTTTAATGACTGAAGATTGAATCTTTGAATGAAAATACTTTAATAAAGGTACGATTTTGTTATTAGACCTTTTTAATGTATAAAGATTGAATCTTTGAAAAAAATGAGAGTTTTGAGTTAAACTTGATCGAGTTCCCTGTGACCTACTGAAGAGTGTTTTAATGAGTAAAGATTGAATCATTGTATGAAATTACCTCAATCAAGGTATCTATTCTGTCACTAGACCTCTTTAATGTATAAAGATTGAATCTTTGAAAAGAAATGGGAGTTTTGAGTTAAAGTTATTCGAGTTCCCTTTGACGTCACGAAGAGTGTTTTAATGAGTAAAGACTGAATCTTTGAATGAAATTACCTCAATCAAGGTACCTATTATACCACTAAACCTTTGTAATGTATAAGGATTGAATCTTTGAAAGAAAATAAGTGTTTTGAGTTTAACTTATTCGAGTTACCGATGAAGTCGCGAAGAGTGTTTTAATGACTGAAGATTGAATCTTTGGATGAAAATATCACACTAAAGGTACCTATGTTGTTACTAGACTTTTTTAATGTATAAAGATTGAATCTTTAAAAGAAAATGAGATTTTTGAGTTCAACTTATTCGAGTTCCCCGTAACGTCTCGAAGAGTGTTTTAATGAGTAAAGATTGAATCTTCGAATGAAATTACCTCAATCAAGGTAGCTATTACATCACTAGACCTTTTTAATTTATAAAGATTGAGGTTTTGAAAAGAAATGAGTGTTTCGAGTTAAAGTTATTCAAGTTCCCTTTGACGTCACGAAGTGTGTTTTAATGAGTAAAGATTGAATATTTGAATGAAATTACCTCAATCAAGGTACCTATTCTGTCACTAAAGCTTTTTAATGTATAAAGATTGAATCTTTGAAAGGACATGAGAGTTTTGAGTTCAACTTATTCGTATTTCCTATGAAGTTGCGAAGAGTGTTTTAATGACTAAAGATTGAATCTTTGAATGAAAATACCACAATATAGGTACCTATTGTGTGAGTAGACCTTTTTAATGTCTAAAGATTGAATCTTTGGAATAAAATGATAGTTCTGAGTTTAACTTATTCAATTTACCTATAAAGTCGTGAATAGTGTTTTAATGACTAAATATTGAATCTTTGAATGAAAATACCTTAATAAAGGTACATATTATGTTCCTAGACCTTTTTAATGTATAAAGATTGAATCTTGGAAAGAAAATAACTATTTTGAGTTAAACTTATTCGAGTTCCCTATGACATCCCAAAGACTATTTCAATGAGAAAAGATTTAATATTTGAGTGAAATTACCTGAATCAAGGGACTTATTTTATCCGAGGACCTTTTATATATAAAGATTGAATTTTTAAAAAGAAATGAGCGTTATGACTTAAACCTATCCGAGTTCCCTATGACGTCCCGAATAGTGTTTTAATGCGTAAAGATTGAATCTTTGTATGAAATTACCTCAATAGAGGTACTTATTTTGTCACTAGACCTTTTTAATGTATAAAGATTTAATCTTTGAAAGAAAATGAGAGTTTTGAGTTAAACATATTCAAGTTCCCTATGACGTCCCGAAGAGTGTTTTAAAGAGTAAATATTGAATCTTTGAATGAAATTACCTTAATTAAGATACCTATTATGTCACTAGACCTTTATAATGTATAAAGATTGAATGTTTGTAAAGAAATATGAGTTTTGAGTTAAAGTTACTTGAGTTCCCTTTGACGTTACGAAGCGTGTTTTAATGAGTAAAGATTGAATCTTTGAACGAAATTATCTCAATCAATGTGCCTACTATGTCAGTATACCTTATTAATGTATAAGGATGGAATCGTTAAAAAAATGAGAGTATTGAGTTTAACTTATTCGAGTTACCCATGAAGTTCCGAAGAGTGTTTTAACGACTAAAGATTGAATCTTTAAATGAAAATTCCCCAATAAAGGAACCTATTATGTTACTAGATCTTTTTGATATATAAAGATTGAATCTTTGAAACAAAATTAGAGTTTTGAGTTAAACTTATTCGAGTTCCTTTTGACATCCCGAAGAGTGTTTTAATGAATAAAGATTGAATTTTTGAATGAAATTACCTCAATTAAAGTACCTATTATGTCATTAGAACTTTTTATTATATAAAGATTGAATCTTTGAAAAGAAATGAGAGTTTTCAGTTAAAGTTTTTCGAGTTCCCTTTGAAGTCACAAAAAGTGTTTTAGTGAGTAAAGATTGAATTTTTGATTGAAATTATCTTAATCATGGTACTTATTATGTCACTAGACCTTTTTAATGTAAAAAAATTGAATCTGTGAAAAAAATGTGAGTTTTGAGTTTAACTTATTCGAGTTACCTAAGATATTGCGAAGAGTGTTTTAATGATTAAAGATTGAATCTCTGAATGAAAATACCTTAATAAAGTTACGTATTATGTTACTGGACCTTTTTAATGTATAAAGATTGAATCTTTGAAAAGAAATGAGAGTTTGGAGTTAAAGTTATTCGAGTTCCCTTTGACGTCACGAAGAGTGTTTTATTGAGTAAAGATTGAATTTTTGAATGAAATTACCTTAATCAAGGTACCTATTATGTCACTAGACCTTTTTAATGTATTAAGATTTAATCTTAGAAAAGAAATGAGAGTTTGGAGTTAAAGTTATTCGAGTTCCCTTTGAAGTCACGAAGAGTATTTTAATGAGTAAAGATTGAATTTTTGATTGATATTATCTTAATCAAGGTAGCTATTATGTTACTAGATCTTTCTAGTGTAGGATAAGCGCCGAATATTGTATATTCAAGCGCCCTAAATTGCATTAGTTATGTTCTTTATTTGTGTATTTTATATAGATTCTCTCCAATTGTATGTTTTTACACATTTTCAGGTCCATTGGCCAAAAAGAAGCAAGACGGATGCTTTGTGGAGTTTTGGCCATCAAAAGGCACAAGGCTGAATTTCTGGCAGCAGTAGATCTTGAACTTTGCTCGCCATTTTGACCTTGCAAACTCGAGAACCGGACTTCCATTATGAAATGTCATATTTAGAGCTCTGACTCAGCTTTCCAAATCTTCAAGCAGTTTGTCATTCAGAGCTCGGAGGAAAGATTTATGGCCTTGTTACCAGAGGTGCGCAGAATTGCCTGGCAGCAATGAAATTCTGCCTTGATCTTCATTTTCGACCAATCATCCTTGAGAATTGGATCTCTACCAAAACATGAAGTTTTTAGAGCTATGAATTAGCTTTCTAAATCTTCAAACGGTTCATCATTTGGAGTTCAGAGCGTAAAGTTATGGCCATTTTACCAAAGTAGGTCCGGGCAGAGCAAACCAAGCATAGGGCATTCTGGCCAATTTTCGAGTGCTCGAGGCCTTATTTCGAGTGCTCGAAATTAGGGCAGATTGCTTCACGAGATCAGCAGTGGAGTCAGGACTTTGCTCGCCATTTTGACCCAGAAATTTTAAGAACTGGACTTCCATCATAACATGAAAGATTTAGAGCTCTGAATTATCTTTCTAAATCTTCAAACGGTTTATCATTCGGAGCTCGGAGCAGAGAGTTATGGCCTTGTTACCAGAGGTGCGCAGAATTGCCTAGCAGCACTAAAATACTGCCTTTCTCCCCATTTTCGACCAACCAGACTTGAGATTTGGGTCTTCATCAAAACATGAAGTTTTTAATGCTCTGAATCAGCTCTCCAAATCTTTAAATGGTTCGTCATTCGGAGTTTGGAGTGCAAAGTTATGGCCATTTCATCAAAGTAGGTCTGGGCGGAGCAAGTGAAGCATGGAGCTTTTTACACTAAATTCGAGTGCTCGAGGCCCTATTTCGAGCACTCGAAATTTGGGCAGTTTGCTCCACGAGACAGCCCACTTGTGCTCTGAAATTTCCAATTTTGGATGGCCCTCTTTTATGAGGTGGTTGGGGATGTTTTTGGAGGAGAGAGAGAGCCTAGTTTGGTGGTAGATAAGAGGGATAAGAGCCACACATCTCATAAGCTTCATTTTGCAAGATAGAGGAGAGAGAAGAGAGCAAGAAAGTTGTGTTCTTGGAGCTAGAAGAGGGGAACTCGAAAATGGAGGTCAAGGCTTTGCTTCCTCCTTCCTCTAGTGCATTAATGGGTAACTAAACCTCCATTTAGGGAGGTGATGAAGCTCTACCTTGTAAGCATGTCTAGTTTTTAATTTATTTTGGGGAATGAAATGTATATTTGGCTAGTTCCATGGTCTAGAGCATGTTACAAATTGTAATGAAGATTTTGAATGTTTGAATGACTATGTTGATTTATATACTCGTGTCTTAGATTATTTAATCTCATAGTTGTATGGCTTATAGTTTCATAGTGACAATGGAACTAAGATTATGGAACGGTTTTAATGGCATGGTTTTGAGTAGTTTGTTAATCCATAGCTTAAGAATTTCTTTTGATGAGTTAATCTTGTGACTTGATATCATGTGCTTCCACCAATTGATTAATTGTTTGACAATCTCTAGCTTAGTAAGCATGTCTAGGATTGCATTTTAGTTTAGGTAACTCAACCATGTGAAGCTTTGATAGGTTGTTCTTACTCTTTAATTAATTGAATTTCTTGAAGATATTATAGTAGTCATGTATTATTATATATCAAGGTCATTTCTACATTAATTCCCCAAATCAATCATATAATTAGCTTGTGTAGAGGTTTGGAGTGGATTCACTTCCCTAGACTTCCTTCTCTAAATCTTCTCTTTTAATCTCCTTCAATTTATTGTTTTACGCATTCTGAATTTGTAGTTTAGTGACAAACAAAACAAACCCTCTATGAACACCCCTTATCACTCTAAAATGACTCTAGACACTTAGGTTGCCATAGATTAGCGCAGTCCCAGTGGTTCGACTTACCCGACCAATAGCCCTATTTTACAATAATTCGTGCTATTGCGAAGGTTGATGTATGATTGACCAACCGATCAGTGTATAAAGATTGAATCTTTGAAAGAAAATGAGTGTTTTGAGTTCAACTTAATCAAGTTGCCTATGAAGTCGCGAAGAGTGTTTTAAT
The DNA here is from genome assembly GCF_030987335.1 of Cornus florida. Taxonomy (NCBI): domain Eukaryota; kingdom Viridiplantae; phylum Streptophyta; class Magnoliopsida; order Cornales; family Cornaceae; genus Cornus; species Cornus florida. Next base: position 79,133,607 of record NW_026775573.1, on the reverse strand, counting down.
GATTGAAGATTGAATCTTTGAATGAAAATACCTCAATAAAGGTACCTATTTTTTTATCAGACCTTTTTAACGTATAAAATTGAATCTTTGAAAAAAATGAGAGTTTTGAGTTAAACTTGATCGAGTTCCCTGTGACGTACTGAAGAGTGTTTTAATGAGTAAAGATTGAATCATTGTATGAAATTACTTTAATCAGGTACCTATTATGTCACTAGACCTCTTTAATGTATAAAGATTGAATCTTTGAAAAGAAATGAGAGTTTTGAGTTAAAGTTATTCGAGTTCCCTTTGACGTCATGAAGAGTGTTTCAATGAGTAAAGATTGAATCTTTGAATGAAATTACCTCAATCAAGGTACCTATTATACCACTAAACCTTTGTAATGTATAAAGATTGAATCTTTGAAAGAAAATCAGTGTTTTGAGTTTAACTTATTTGAGTTACCAATGAAGTCGCGAAGAGTGTTTTAAAGACTGAAGATTGAATCTTTGAATGAAAATATCACAGTAAAGGTACCTATTTTGTTACTAGACTTTTTTAATGTATAAAGATTGAATCTTTGAAAGAAATGAGATTTTTGAGTTAAACTTATTCGAGTTCCCCGTAACGTTTCGAAGAGTGTTTTAATAAGTAAAGATTGAATCTTCGAATGAAATTACCTCAATCAAGGTAGCCATTACATCACTAGACCTTTCTAATTTATAAAGATTGAGGTTTTGAAAAGAAATGAGTGTTTCGAGTTAAAGTTATTCAAGTTCCCTTTGACGTCACGAAGAGTGTTTTAATGAGTAAAGATTGAATATTTGAATGAAATTACCTCAATTAAGGTACATATTTTGTCACAAAAGCTTTTTAATGTATAAAGATTGAATCTTTGAAAGAACATGAGAGTTTTGACTTCCACTTATTCGTGTTACCTATGAAGTTGCGTAGACTGTTTTAATGACTAAAGATTGAATCTTTGAATGAAAATACCTCAATAAAGGTACTTATTATGTTACTTGACCTTTTTAATGTCTAAAGATTGAATCTTTGGAACAAAATGATAGTTCTGAGTTTAACTTATTTGATTTACCTATGAAGTCGTGAACAGTGTTTTAATGACTAAATATTGAATCTTTGAATGAAAAAAGCTTAATAAAGGTACCTATTATGTTACTAGACCTTTTTAATGTATAAAGATTGAATCTTGGAAAGAAAATGACCATTTTGAGTTAAACTTATTCGAGTTCCCTATGACATCCCGAAGAGTATTTCAATGAGTAAAGATTGAATCTTTGAATGAAATTACCTGAATCAAGGGACTTATTTTGTCCCAGGACCTTTTATATGTAAAGATTGAATCTTCGAATGAAAATACCTTAGTAAAGGTACCTATTATGTTACTAGACCTTTTTAATGTATAAAGATTGAATCTTGGAAAGAAAATGACCATTTTGAGTTAAACTTATTCGAGTTCCCTATAACATCCTGAAGAGTATTTCAATGAGTAAAGATTGAATCTTTGAATGAAATTACCTGAATCAAGGGACTTATTTTGTCCCAAGACCTTTTATATATATAAAGATTGAATCTTTAAAAAGAAATGAGCGTTATAAGTTAAACCTATCCGAGTTCCCTATGACGTCCCGAATACTGTTTTAATGCGTAAAGATTGAATCGTGGTATGAAATTACCTCAATAGAGGTACTTATTATGTCACTAGACCTTTTTAATGTATAAAGGTTTAATCTTTGAAAGAAAATGAGAGCTTTGAGTTAAACATATTCGAGTTCCCTGTGACGTCCCGAAGAGTGTTTTAAAGAGTAAATATTGAATCTTTGAATGAAATTACCTCAATCAAAATACCTATTATGTTACAAGACCTTTTTAATGTATAAAGGTTGAACGTTTGTAAAGAAATACGAGTTTTGAGTTAAAGTTACTTGAGTTCCCTTTGACTTCACGAAGCGTGTTTTAATGAGTAAAGATTGAATATTTGAACGAAATTATCTCAATCAATGTGCCTATTATGTCAGTAGACCTTTTTAATGTATAAAGATGGAATCTTTGAAAAAATTGAGCGTATTGAGTTTAACTTATCCGAGTTACCTATGAAGTTACGAAGAGTGTTTTAATGACTAAATCTTTAAATGAAAATTCCCCAATAAAGGAACCTATTATGTTACTAGATCTTTTTAATGTATAAAGATTGAATCTTTGAAAGAAAATTAGAGTTTTGAGTTAAACTTATTTGAGTTCCTTTTGACATCCCAAAGAGTATTTTAATGAATAAAGATTGAATCTTTGAATAAAATTACCACAATTAAGGTACCTATTATATCACTAGAACTTTTTATTATATAAAGATTGAATCTTTGAAAAGAAATGAGAGTTTTGAGTTAAAGTTATTCGAGTTCCCTTTAAAGCCACGAAGTGTGTTTTAATGCGTAAAGATTGAATCTTTGATTGAAATTATCTTAATCAAGGTACTTATTATGTCACTAGACCTTTTTAATATAAAAAGATTGAATATGTGAAAAAAATGCGAGTTTTGAGTTTAACTTATTCGAGTTACCTAAGATATCGCGAAAAGTGTTTTAATGACTAAAGATTGAATCTCTGAATGAAAATACCTTAATAAAGTTACGTATTATTTTAGTAGACCTTTTTAATGTATATAGATTGAATCTTTGAAAAGAAATGAGAGTTTGGAGTTAAAGTTATTCGAGTTCCCTTTGACGTCACGAAGAGTGTTTTATTAAGTAAAGATTGAATTTTTGAATGAAATTACCTCAATCAATGTACCTATTATGTCACTAGACCTTTTTATTGTATTATGATTTAATCTTAGGAAAAAAATGAGAGTTTGGAATTAAAGTTATTCGAGTTCCCTTTGAAGTCACGAAGAGCGTTTTAATGAGCAAAGATTATGTTTTTGAGTGAAATTATCTTAATCAAGGTAGCTATTATGTTACTTGACCTTTCTAATGTATAAAGATTGAATCTTTGCAAGAAAATGAGTGTTTTGAGTTTAACTTATTCGAGTTACCTATGAAGTCGCGAAGAGTGTTTTAATGAATGAAGATTAAATCTTTGAATGAAAATATCACAATAAAGGTACATATTTTGTTACTAGACTTTTTTAATGTATAAAGATTGAATCTTTGAAAGAAAATGAGATTTTTGAGTTAAACTTATTCGAATTCCCTGTAACGTCTCGAAGAGTGTTTTAATGAGTAAAGATTGAATCTTCGAATGAAATTACCTCAATCAAGGTAGCTATTACATCACTAGACCTTTTTAATCTATAAAGATTGAGGTTTTGAAAAGAAATGAGTGTTTTGAGTTAAAGTTATTCAAGTTCCCTTTGACATCACGAAGAGTGTTTTAATGAGTAAAGATTGAATCTTTGAACGAAATTACCTCAATCAAGGTACGTATTATACCACTAAACATTTGTAATGTATAAAGATTGAATCTTTGAAAGAAAATGAGTGTTTTGAGTTCCACTTATTCGAGTTACCTATGAAGTCGCGAAGAGTGTTTTAATGACTGAAGATTGAATCTTTGAATGAAAATATCACAATAAAGGTACCTATTTTGTTAATAGACTTTTTTAATGTATAAAGATTGAATCTTTGAAAGAAATGAGATTTTTGAGTTAAACTTATTTGAGTTCCCTGTAACGTCTCGAAGAGTGTGTTAATGAGTAAAGATTGAATCTTCGAATGAAATTACCTCAATCAAGGTAGCTATTACATCACTAAACCTTTTTAATTTATAAAGATTGAGGTGTTGAAAAGAAATGAGTGTTTTGAGTTAAAGTTATTCAAGTTCCCTTTGACGTCACAAAGAGTGTTTTAATGAGTAAAGATTGAATATTTGAATGAAATTGCCTCAATCAAGGTACCTATTCTATCACTAAAGCTTTTTAATGTATAAAGATTGAATCTTTGAAAGAACATGAGAGTTTTGAGTTCAACTTATTCGTGTTACCTATGAAGTTGCGAAGAGTGTTTTAAAGATTAAAGACTGAATCTCTGAATGAAAATACCTTAATAAAATTACGTATTATTTTAGTAGACCTTTTTAATATATAAAGATTTAATCTTTGAAAAGAAATGAGAGTTGGAGTTAAAGTTATTCGAGTTCCCTTTGACGTCACGAAGAGTGTTTTATTGAGTAAAGATTGAATTTTTGAATGAAATTACCTCAATCAAGGTACCTATTATGTCACTAGACCTTTTTAATGTATTAAGATTTAATCTCAGAAAAGAAATGAGAGTTTGGAATTAAAGTTATTCTAGTTCCCTTTGAAGTCACGAAGAGGGTTTTAATGAGTAAAGATTGAATTTTTGAGTGAAATTATCTTAATCAAGGTAGCTATTATGTTACTAGACCTTTCTAATGTATAAAGATTGAATCTTTGAAAGAAAATGAGTGTTTTGAGTTCAACTTAATTGAGTTGCCTATGAAGTCGTGAAAAGTGTTTTAATGACTGAAAATTGTATCTTTGAATGAAAATACCTCAATAAAGGTACCTATTTTGTTACCTATGAAGTCGCGAAGAGTGTTTTAACTTATTCGTGTTACCTATGAAGTTGCGAAGAGTGTTTTAATGACTAAAGATTGAATCTTCAAATAAAAATTCCCCAATAAAGGAACCTATTATGTTACTAGATCTTTTGATGTATAAAGATTGAATCTTTGAAAGAAAATTAGAGTTTTGAGTTAAACTTATTCGAGTTGCTTTTGACATCCCGAAGAGTGTTTCAATGAATAAAGATTGAATCTTTAAATGAAATTACCTCAATTAAGGTACCTATTATGTCACTAGAACTTTTTATTGTATAAAGATTGAATCTTTGAGAAGAAATGAGAGTTTTGAGTTAAAGTTATTCGAGTTCCCTTTGAAGTCACGAAGAGTATTTTAATGAGTAAAGATTGATTCTTTGATTGAAATTATCTCAATCAAGGTTCTTATTATGTCACTAAACCTTTTTAATGTAAAAAGATTGAATCTTTGAAAAAAATGCGAGTTTTGAGTTTAACTTATTCGAGTTACCTAAGATATCGCGAAGAGTATTTTAATGACTAAAGATTGAATCTTTGAATGAAAATACCTTAATAAAGTTACGTATTATGTTACTAAACCTTTTTAATGTATAAAGATTGAATCTTTGAAAGAAAATGAGAGTTTTGAGTTGAACTGATTCGAGTTCCCTGTGACATCCCGAATAGTGTTTTAATGAGTAATGATTGAATCTTTGAATGAAATTACCTCAATAGAGGTACTTATTATGCCAGTATAACCTTTTAAAGTATAAAGACTGAATCTTTGAAAGAAAATGAGTGTTTTGAGTTAATTTTATTCGAGTTCCCTGTGACGTCCCGAAGAGTTTATTAAAGAGTAAATATTAAATCTTTAAATGAAATTACCTCAATTAAGGTACCTGTTATGTCACTAGACCTTTTTAGTGTATAAAGATAGAATATTTGAAAAGAAATAGGAGTTTTGAGTTAAAGCTATTCGAGTTCTTTTTTACGTCACGAAGAGTGTTTTAATAAGTAAAGATTGAATCCTTGAATGAAATTATCTCAATCAAGGTATCGATTATGTTACTAGACCTTTTTAATGTATAAAGATTGAATCTTTGATAGAAAATGAGAGTATTGAGTTTAACTTATTCGAGTTACCTATGAAGTCCTGAAGAGTATTTTAATGACTAAAGATTGAATATTTGAATGAAAATTCCTCAATAAAAGAACCAATTATGTACTAGATCGTTTTAATGTATAAAGATTGAAGCTTTGAAAGAAAATTAGAGTTTTGAGTTAAACATATTTGAGTTCCCTGAGACGTCTCGAAGACTGTTTAATGATGAAAGATAGAATCTTTGAATGAAATTAACTCAATTTGGGTACCTATTATGTCACAAGATCATTTTAATATATAAAGATTGAATGTTTGAAAAGAAATGAGAGTTTTGAGTTAAAGTTATTCGAGTTCCCTTTGAGGTCACGAAGAGTGTTTTACTGAGTGAAGATTGAACCTTCGAATGAAATTATCTCAATCAATGAACCTATTATGTCATTAGACCTTTTTAATGTATAAAAATTGAATCTTTGAAAGAAAATGAGTGTTTTGAGTTCAACTTATTCGAGTTACCTAAGAAGTCGCGAATACTGTTTTAATGACTGAAGATTAAATCTTTAAATGAAAATGACAGTTTTGAGTTATGTTACTAGTTCGAGTTCCTTTTGACATCCCGAAGAGTGTTTCAATGAATCAAGATTGAATCTTTGAATGAAATTACCTTAATTAAGGTACCTTTTATGTCACTAGAACTTTTTATTGTATAAAGATTGAATCTTTGAAAAGAAATGAGAGTTTTGAGTTAAAGTTATTCGAGTCCCCGTTGAAGTCACGGAGAGTGTTTTAATGAGTAAAGATTGAATCTTTGATTGAAATTATCTCAATCAAGGTATTTATTATGTCACTAGACCTTTTTAATGTAAAAAGATTGAATCTTTGAAAAAAATGCGAGTTTTGAGTTTAACTTATTCGAGTTACCTAAGATATCGCGAAAAGTGTTTTAATGACTAAAGATTGAATCTTTGAATGAAAATACCTTAATAAAGTTACGTATAATGTTACTGGACCTTTTTAATGTATAAAGATTGAATCTTTGAAAGAAAATGAGAGTTTTGAGTTGAACTTATTCGAGTTCCCTGTGACATCCCGAATAGTGTTTTAATGAGTAATGATTGAATCTTTGAATGAAATTACCTCAATAGAGGTACTTATTATGCCAGTACAACCTTTTAAAGTATAAAGATTGAATCTTTGAATAAAAATACTTCAATAAATGCACCTATTATGACACTAGACCTTTTTAATGTATAAAGATTGATTCTTTGAAAGAAATTAAGAGTTTTGAGTTAAATTTATTCGAGTTACCTATGAAATCGCGAAGAGTATTTTAATGAGTAAAGATTGAATCTTTGAATGAAAATACCACAATAACGGTATATATTATGTCGCTAGACCATTTTAATTTATAAAGATTGAATCTTTGAAAGAAAATGAGAGTTTTGAGTTTAACTTATTCAAGTTTCCTATGAAGTCGCGAAAAGTGTTTTTTTGACTTAAAGATTGAATCTTTGAATGTTTGAAAGAAATTAAGAGTTTTGAATTCAACTTATTTGAATTCCCTTTGTAGTCCCGAATAGTGTTTTAATGAGTAAAGAATGAATCTTTCAATGAAATTACCTCAATTAAGATACCTATTATGTTACTAGAACTTTTTAATGTCAAAAGATTGAATCCTTGAAAGAAAATGAGAGTTTTGAGTTTAACTTATTCGAGTTACCTATGAAGTCGTGAAGAGGGTTTTTTAATGACTAAAGATTGAATCTTTGAATGAAAATACCTGAATCAAGGTACCTATTATGTCACAAGACCTTTTCAATGTAAAAAGATTGAATCTTTGAAAGAAAATGAGAGTTTAGAGTTTAACTTATTCGAGTTACCTATGAAGTCGCGAAGAATGTTTTAATGACTAAAGATAGAATCTTTGAATGAAAATACCTGAACCAAGTTACCTGTTATGTCACTAGACCTTTTTAATGTATAAATATTGAATCTTTGATAGAAATTGAGAGTTTTGAGTTAAACTTACTCGAGTTACCTTTGAACTGCAAAGAGTGTTTTAATGAGTAAAGATTGAATCTTTGAATTAAAATACCTCAGTAAAGGTACCTATTATGTCACTAGACCTTTTTAATGTATAAAGATTTAATCTTTGAAAGAAAATGAGAGTTTTGAGTTTAACTTATTCGACTTGCCTATGAAGTCGCGAAGAGTGTTTTATTGACTAAAGATTGTATCTTTGAATGAAAATACCTCAATAAAGGCACCTATAATGTCATTAGAACTTTTTAATGTATAAAGATTGAATCTTTGAAAGAAATTGAGAGTTTTCAGTTAAACTTATTCGAGTCCCTTTGACGTCCCGACGAGTGTTTTAATGTGTGAAGATTGAATTTTTGAATGAAATTACCTCAATCAAGGTACTTGATATGTCACTAGACCTTTTTAATGTAAAAAGATTGAATCTTTGACAGAAAATGAGAGTTTTGAGTTTAACTTATTCGAGTTGCCTATGAAGTCAGGAAAAGTGTTTTAATGAATAAAAATTGAATCTTTGAATGAAAATAACTCAATAAAGGAACCTATTATGTCACTAGACCTTTTTAATGTATTAACGATTAAATCGTTGAAAGAAAATGAGAGTTTTGAGTTAAACTTATTGGAGTTCCCTTTGACATCCCAAAGAGTGTTTAAACGAGTAAGGTTGAATCTTTCAATGAAAATATCTCAATTAAGGTACATATTGTGTCACTAAACCTTTATAATGTATAAAGGTTGAATATTTGAGAGAAAATGAGAGTTTGAGTTTAACTTATTAGAGTTACCTATGAAGTCGCGAAGAGTGTTTTAATTACTAAAGATGGAATCTTTGAATGAAAATAGCTCTATAAAGGTATCTATTATGTCGCTAGATCTTTTTAATGTATAAAAATTGAAACTTGGAAAGAAAATGAGAGTTTTGAGCATAACTTATTCGAGTTACCAATGAAGTCGTATAGAGTGTTTTAATGACTAAAGATTGAATCGTTGAATGAAAATACCTCAATAAAGGTATCTATTATGTCACGAGACCTTTTTAATCTATAACGACTGAATGTTTGAAAGAAATTTAGAGTTTTGAATTAAACTTATTCGAGTTACCTATTAAGTCGCGAAGAGTGTTTTAATGCGTAAAGATTGAATCTTTGAATAAAAATATCTCAATAAAGGTACCTATTATGACACTAGACCTTTTTAATGTATAAAGATTGAATCGTTGAAAGAAAATGTGAGTTTTGAGTTTAACTTATTCGAGTTACCTATGAAGTCGTGAATCTTTGATTGAAAATACCCCAATAAAGGTACCTATTATGACACTATACCTTTTTAATCTGCTAAGATAGAATCCTTGAAAGAAAATAAGAGTTTTGAGTTTAACTTATTCGACTTACCTATGAAGTCGCGAAGAGAGTTTTAATGACTAAAGATTGAATATTTCAATGAAAATGCCCAAACAAAGGTACTTACTATGTCACTAGACATTTTTAATGTATAAAGATTGAATCTTATAAAGAAATAGTGAGTTTTGAGTTAAATTTATTCGAGTTACCTTTGAAGTCGTGAGGTGTTATTTAATGAGTAAAGATGCTATCTTTGAATGAAAATACCTCAATAAAGGTACCTATTATGTCACTAGACCTTTTTAATGTATAATTACTGAATCTTTGAAAGAAATTGAGAGTTTTGAGTTAAACTTATTCTAATTCCCTTTGTCGTATCGAAGAGTGTTTTAATGAGTAAAGATTAAATTTTTCAATGAAATTACCTCAACCAAGGTATCTATTAAGTCATTAGACCTTTTTAATGTTAAAAGATTGAATCCTTGAAAGAAAATGAGAATTTTGAGTTTAACTTATTCGAGTTACCTATGAACTCGCGAAGAGTGTTTTTTAATGACCAAAGATTGAATCTATGAATGAAAATACTTGAATCAATATACCTATTATGTCACAAGACCTTTTTAATGTAAAAAGACTGAATCTTTGAAAGAAAATGAGAGTTTTAAGTTTAACTTTGTTCGAGTTACCAATGAAGTCGTGAAGAGTGTTTTAATGACTAAAGATATAATCGTTGAATGAAAATACCGTAACAAAGTTACTTATTCTGTCCCTAAACCTTTTTGATGTATAAAGATTGAATCTTTGAAAGAAATTGAGAGTTTTGAGTTAAACTCATTCGACTTACCTATGAAGTCGCAAAGAGTGTTTTGTTGGCTAAAGATATTATCTTTGAATGAAAATACCTCAATCAAGGTACCTATTATCTCATTTGACCTTTTTAATATTCAAAGATCGAATCCTTGAAAGAAAATGAGAGTTTTGAGTTTAACTTATTCGAGTTACCTATGAAGTCGCGAAGAGTATTTTTTAATGACTAAAAATAGAATCTTCAAATGAAAATACCTGAATCAAGGTACCTATTATGTCACAAGACCTTTTTAATGTAAAAAGATTGAATCTTTAAAAGAAAATGAAAGTTTTGAGTTTAATTTTTTCGTGTTACCCATGAAGTCGCGAAAAGTGTTTTAATGATTAAAGAATGAATATTTGAATGAAAATAGCTCAATAAAGGTATCTATTATGTCACTATACCTTTTTAATGTATAAAGATTGAATCTTTGAAAGAAAATGAGAGTTTTGAGCTTAACTTATTCGAATTTCCCATGAAGTCGTGAAGAGTGTTTTATTGACTAAAGATTGAATCTTTGAATGAAAATACCTCAATAAAGGCACCTATAATGTCAGTAGACTTTTTTAATGTATAAAGATTAAATCTTTGAAAGAAATTGAGAGTTTTCTATTAAACTTATTTAAGTTCCCTTTGACGTCTCGACGAATGTTTTAATGAGTAAAGATTGAATCTTTGAATGAAATTACTTTAATCAAGGTTCCTATTGTGTCACTAGACCATTTTAATGTAAAAAGATTGAATCTTTGACAGAGAATGTGAGTTTTGAGTTTAATTTATTCGAGTTACCTATGAAGTCACGAAGAGTGTTTTAATGAATATGGATTGAACCTTTGAATGAAAATACCTCAATAAAGGAACTTATTATGTCACTAGACCTTTTTAATGTATTACGATTGAATCGTTGAAATATAATGAGAGTTTTGAGTTAATGAGTAAAGAATATAATGAGAGTTTTGACCTTTTTAATGTATAAAGGTTGAATATTTCAAAGAAAATGAGTGTTTTGAGTTTAACTTATTAGAGTTACCTATGAAGTGATGAAGAGTGTTTTAATTGCTAAAGGTAGAATCATTGAATGAAAAAAACTCTATAAAGGTACCTATTATGTCACTAGACCTTTTTAATGTTTAAAGATTGAATCTTTGAAAGAAAATTATAGTTTTGAGTTAAACTTATTCGAGTTCCCTTTAACGTCCCGAAGAGTTTTAATGAGTAAAGACAAAATCTTTGAATGAAAATACCTCAATCAACATACCTATTATGTCGCTAGACCTTTTTAATGTAAAAAGATTGAATCTTTGAAAGAAAATGAGAATTTTGAGTTTAACTTATTTGAGTTACATATGAAGTCGCGAAGAGTGTTTTAATGACTAAAGAATAAATTTTTGAATTAAAATACCTGAATAAATGTATCTATTATGTCACTAAACCTTTTTAATGTATAAAGATTGCTTTAAAGGAAAATGAGAGTTTTGAGTATAACTTATTCGAGTTACCTATTAAGTCGTAAAGAGTGTTTTAATGACTAAAGATTAAATCGTTGAATGAAAATACCTCAATAAAGGTACCTGTTATGTCACTAGACCATTTTAATGTATAACGGTTCAAAGTTTTAAAAAAATTTAGAGTTTTGAGTTAAACTTATTAGAGTTAGCCACTAAGCCGTGAAGAGCCTTTTAATATGCAAAGATTGAATTTTTGAATAAAAATGCCACAATAAAGGTACCTATTATGACACTACACCTTTTTAATGTATAAAGATTGAATCTTTGAAAGAAAATGACAGTTTTGAGTTAAACTTATTCGAGTTACTTATAAAATCGCGAAGAGTATTTTAATGAGTAAAGAATGAATCTTTGAATGAAAATACCTCAATAACGGTATATATTATGTTGCTAGACCATTTTAATTTATAAAGATTGAATCTTTGAAAGAAAATGAGAATTTTGGGATCAAGTTATTCGAGTTACCTATGAAGTTACGAAGAGTGTTTTAAAAACTAAAGAAAGAATATTTGAATGAAAATACCTCAACAAATTACCTATTATGTCAATAGACCATTTTAATGTATAAAGATTGAATCTTTGAAAGAAATTGAGAGTTTTGAGTTAAACTTATTCGAGTTACCTACGAAGTCGCGAAGAGTGTTTTAATGAGTAAAGATTGAATCTTTGAAAGAAAATACCTCAATAAAGGTACCTATTTTGTCACTAGACCTTTTTAATGTATAAAGATTGAATCTTTGAAAGAAATTGAGAATTTTTAGTTAAACTTATTCGAGTTACCTTTGACATCTCGAAGAGTGTTTTAATGAGTAAAGATTGAATCTATGAATGAAATTACCTCAATCAAGGTACCTATTATGTCACTAGCCCTTTTTAATGTAAAAAAATTGCATCTTTGACCGAAAAGGAGAGTTTTGAGTTTAACTTATTCGAGTTACCTATGAAGTCACGAAGAGTGTTTTAATGAATAAAAATTGAATCTTTGAATAAAAATACCTCAATAAAGGAACATATTATGTCACTAGACCTTCTTAATGCATTACGATTGAATCGTTGAAAGAAAATGAGAGTTTTGAGTTAAACTTATTCAAGTTTCCTTTGACATCCCAAAGAGTGTTTTAATGAGTAAAGATTAAATCTTTGAATGAAAATACCTCAATGAAGGTACCTATTGTGTCACTAAACCTTTTTATTGTATAATGGTTAAATATTTGAAAAAAAATGTGAGTTTTGAGTTTAACTTATTCGAGTTACGTATGAAGTTGCGAAAAGTGTATTTATTACTAAAGATACAATATTTGAATGAAAATAACTCTATCAAGGTACCTATTATGTCACTAGACCTTTTTAATGTATAAAGATTGAATCTTTGACAGAAAATGATAGTTTTGAGATAAACTTATTCGAATTCCCTTTGACGTCCCGAAATGTTTGTTAATGAGTAAAGACAAACTCTTTGAATGAAAATACCTCAATCATCGTACCTATTATGATGCTAGACCTTTTTAATGTAAAAAGATTGAATTTTTAAAAGAAAATGAGAGTTTTGAGTTTAACTTATTCAAGTTACATATGAAGTCGCGAAGAGTGTTTTAATGACTAAAGGTTGAATTTCGGAATTAAAATACTTGAATAAAGGTACCGATTATGTCACTAGATCTTTTTAATGTATAACAATTGCTATGAAAGAAAATGAGAGTTTTGAGTTTAACTTATTCGCGTTACCTATGAAGTCCTAAATAGTATTTTTATGAGTAAAGATTGAATCTTTGAATGAAAATACCTCAATAAAGGTACCTATTATGTCACTTGATATTTTTAATGTATAATGATTGAATCTTTGAAAGAAATTGAGAGTTTTGAGTTCAACTTATTCAAATTTTCTTTGTTGTCCCGAAGAGTATTTTAATGAATAAAGATGGAATCTTTCAATAAAATTACCTCAATCAAGGTACCTATTATGTCACTAGACCTTTTTAATGTAAAAAGATTGAATTCTTGATAGAAAATAAGAGTTTTGAGTTTAACTTATTCGAGTTACCTATGAAGTCGGGAAGAGTGTTTTAATGACTAAAGATTGAATCTTTGAATGAAAATACCTCAATCAAGGTACCGATTATGTCACAAGACCTTTTTAATGTAAAACGATTGAATCTTTGAAAGGAAATGAGAGTTTGAGTTTAACTTATTTGAGTTACCTACGAAGTCGCGAAGAGTGTTTTAATGACTAAAGAAAGAATCTTTTAATGAAAATACCTCAACAAAGTTACCAACTATGTCACTTGACCATTTTAATGTATATAGACTGAATCTTTGAACGAAACTGAGAGTTTTGTGTTAAACTTATTCGGGTGACCTATGAAGTCGCATTGAGTGTTTTAATGAGTAAAGATTGAATCTTTGAATGAAAATACCTCAATAGAGGTACCAGTTATGTCACTAGACCTTTTTAATGTATAAAGATTGAATCTTTGAAAGAAATTGAGAGTTTTCAGTTAAACTTATTCGAGTTGCCTTCGACGTTCCGAAGAGTGTTTTAATGAGTAAAGATTGAATCTTTGACAGAAAATGAGTGTTTTGAGTTTAACTTATTTGAGTTACCTTTGTCGTCCCAAAGAGTGTTTTAAAGAGTAAAGATTGAATCTTTGAATGAAATTACCTCAATCAAGGTACCTATTATGTCACTGGACCTCTTTAATGTAAAAAGATTGAATCCTTGATAAAAAATGAGAGTTTTGTGTTTAACTTATTCGAGTTACCTATGAAGTCGCGAAGAGTGTTTTAATGACTAAAGATTGAATCTTTGAATGAATATACATGAATCATGGTACCTATTATGTCACAAGACCTTTTTAATGTAAAAAGATTTATCTTTGAAAGAAAATGAGTGTTTTGCATTTAACTTATTCGAGTTAGCTATGAAGTCACGAAGAGTGTTTTAATAAATAAAGATTGAATCTTCGAATAAAAATACCTCAATAAAGGAACCTATTATGTCACTAGACCTTTTTAATGTATTACGAATGAATCGCTGCAAGAAAATGAGAGTTTTGAGTTAAAGTTTTTCAAGTTCCCTTTGACATCCCAAAGAATGTTTTAATACGTAAAGATTGAATTTTTGAATGAAAATACTTCAATTAAGGTACCTATTGTGTTAGTAGACTTTTTCAATGTATAAATATTGAATATTTGAAAGAAAATGAGAGTTTTGAGTTTGACTTATTCAAGTTACCTTTGAAGTCGCGAAGAGTATTTTAATTACTATAGATAAAATTTTTGAATGAAAATAACTCTATAAAGGTACCTATTATGTCACTAGATCTTTTTAATGTATAAAGATAGAATCTTTGAAAGAAAATGATAGTTTTGAGTTAAAATTAGTCGAGTTTCCTTTGTCGTCCTGATGAGTTTTTTAATGAGTAGAGATAGAATCTTTGAATCAAAATACCTCAATCAAGGTACCTATTATGTCGCTACACCTTTTTAATGTAAAAAGATTGAATCTTTGAACGAAAATGAGAGTGTTGAGGTTAAATTATTCGAGTTATATATGAAGTCGCGAAGAGTGTTTTGCTGACTGAAGGTTGAATTTTTGAATTAAAGTACCTGAATAAAGGTACCTATTATGTCACTAGACCTTTTTAATGTATAAAGATTAAATCTTTGAAACAAATTGAGAGTTTTGAGTTAAACTTATTCGAGTTAGCTATGAAGTCGTGAAGAGTGTTTTAATGAGTACAGATTGAATATTTGAATGAAAATACCTCAATAAGGGTACCTATTATGTCGCTAGATCTTTTTAATGTACAAAGTACAAAGATTGCATTGAAAGAAAATGAGTGTTTTGAGTATAACTTATTCGAGTTACCTATGAAATCGCGAAAAGTGTTTTAATGACTAAATATTGAATCTTTGAATGAAAATACCTCAACAAAGGTATTGTTGCCCAAGTAGTGACCCTAGAGGGGGGTTGAATAGGGTCATTGACAATGTAACGACCCGGTCATTTGCCTTCCTTTTCTTTTTCCTGAAATTTTGCGGCTAAATTTTTTTCCGTTTAATTTTCCTTTTTGAGCTCTGTTTCTTATCGCTTAGTGTCATCTCGAGTGCTCGAAATTGGTTTCTGAGACTCTTTTCCGTGAATTGACAACTTCTTTTGAGGATCGAGTCATTTTCGTATTTTTCATTTTTCGACACTATGCGCCTTTCGTCCTTTTACATGTTTCGTCTTTTTCCCTATTCTGTCTTTTCCCCATCTGTCACTTGTCTGGCAAAACCTCACTTTTCATGCTCGGAGTTAGTTTTTGACTTCACTTTCCTTCATCTTGAGTAGTTTCCTTGAAATATGTATCTTTACTTTTGCAAGAAAGTACTCTGGTTGCTCCCGGTGTCCATAGGGGCATGGATGCACAATTTTTCAGAATCTTTTTCTTTTCTTAGGGTGTTTTTCATAAATATCTTTTGAAGATTTTTTATTTCTGGGGTATCTAAGAAAATATCTTTTAGAAGATATTTTTATTCTATGGCAGTTTCGCAGTTAACCCCTTTTGTAGGGGCTATTGTGCAATTAACAAAAGTTATTGCAAAATGTCTCGTCTGGAGCCTGGGTCCTCGTACGGGATTCATTTTCATATTTTGTTGAGTCGTTGACTCTTAGAATTTCTTTCTGGTCGTTTTTCTCCAGTTTCAGAGTTTTTGGACCCAATTGCAGCTGAACTTGTTCGGGGCATATCTCTCTGCTCAGGACTCAGTTTTTGACACCGTTTTTTCGTTTGTTCATATTTTCTTATTTTGAATCTTTTTTGTTCATAGAGTTTTTCCGTTTGAGCGCGTTTGCTCAAAATCCACTTTTCCGAACCCGGTGAGGCCCTTTCGGGGCACTTTTTTGAAACTTACTATAAATAGGGGACTTAAAGAAGAAAATTCAGATTTTCTTCATCTTCTCCACTCTCTTGGCCGGAAGCCATGGGAGCTCCTTGGCTGCCACCCTTTCTTCTTCTCCTCCACTTGATTTCCTTAGTAGAAATTCTTCAGCCTTTACATTTATTGTTCCCCTCGACGTGCTCTACCATTCTCCCTTATTAGAATTCATTTCTGACCATTTCTTGAGTTTGGGCTTGAGGTCAAGTTGTGATTTTCATGGGGCTTCATGAGTATTCATGTAGATCGTGTTGTCCCCGATAAAACCTAGGAGTTTCGGCAGATTCGGAACACCTTTTTTTTCGGTGGGGATTTGAGGTTTTCATCTCAAATTGAGGTAGGGGGTGTTATAATTTACTTTTTTTCTATATTACATGCTTGTGATACTTATACAACTTGATTACATGCTTGAATCACAAAATCTAAAGATTTTATTATTTATTTTTCTTGTGAAGGATTTAATTTTCCTAGTTATCGATAGCTTTGTTTAAATATGTGATATGATAGAATATTACCCCTTGACATGTTGATTGACATATATTAAATCTAGATCATTTGGACAAGTATTGATGATTTTATTTAATATTTATCTTGAATAAAATATTAAATCATGTAGCCTTAACTAGCTTGAAAGCAATTTGTGTTAGTATATTATATTAGGCCCTAGCATGCTCTTTAACATAGGTGAATTTGAGAGTAATCGGAGGTGTTTTAAAATCTAGAGATAATTAATTAAATTGATTAATTAATTTGCTCCAAGTGCACTATTCATCCCATTGGAGTTCCAATTTGATATTCTTGATGTGCATGCCATGTAGTTTCACTTATATTAAATCTAGAATATTTGATTAGGTTTTGAAACCTTTCATTTAATTAATTTCTTTGTTTAAGATTTAATCCTCATGATGATATATAACTTGGAATTTAAGTGTGGCATGCTAGTAATTTAGGCCTTTGTATACTTGTTAACATGTATTAAATTGGCATCATTTGAATAAGAATTGTAAATTTTATTGAATATTTTTCTTTTGTGAAAGTTTAATTCACATGGTTGTAACTTGAATGAAATAAACTTATAATGTGTTATTACAATAGGCCTTGGCATGTTCCCTAACATATGTTAATTTGAGAGCATTTGGATAAGTCTAAAACTCTAGAAATTTTAATTAAAAGGATTCATTAAAATCTATTTAATGGTTCTTTTAGCTTAATTAAGTTTTTAACTTAATATTTGTAATGACCATGACTTGTTTACTAGCATATATTAATTTGAGACCATTAGAAGTTGTTTTAGAACCTTGGAATTTAAATTAGCATGATTTAATTAAAGTTTTATTTTGTTGTTCTTACAACCTAATTGAGTTTTAGAATGGATATAGGTGATAACCATGCTATGTTGTTTAACATGTGTTAATTATGGGTCATTTAATTGAGATTTAAAACTTAGAGGAATTAATTAGGTGATGTAATTAATTTTCATTTTTATTACGTTAATGATTTAATCATGTGTTTGACATTGTTGTTATATTTAAATTCATGAGCTTATGTTTTCAATGTTGAAAGATATTGTTATAGCGTGTAACGAATCGCACACTGAAGATTCAACATTTGTCATGCCATAGTAGTTGTGGACTTAGTACATGTATTGTATGTGTTTCCAAATTTGGTTGTGCTTGGTAGATAGTTGATATCTTGTATATACATGTTGATATATATGTTTTTGCATAACTAGTTGATTTTGGAAACTTGGGGATGTCGCTGTTTGGCTACGGCTAGGACTTGGTTTTAGTACAGGGGATTGTCCCTCTATATAGTCTAGTGCGCACATAGGGAGGTTACCCGTGGGCTAGTAACCCTAAAGTAACTATGGTGTCGGCCTGATCTGGCGTGACGTCTAAGTATTCACTTTGTTTGATTTCGCATTTCATTTCGAGTTGATAACTAGATAATATCGTAACTTGTTGTTCCTTATATGATTTCCCATTTTGAGTTCCAAGATGTTTACTTTAAGAAATCATGTTTTATGCATTGTATTGGAGGTTCCAATGTTGGTTAATGGCATCGATATTGTGATTTGTGTTTTGATGTTCTAATGTAGCTTAGGAATGATCCTATAGATTCAATTGGAACATAGACGTTAGGTGGCATGACCCACTTTTGTTGTTTTCATGTATTAGATTTCAAGTCAATGGCTTTGAGGAATTATATTTTTGT
Organism: Cornus florida; assembly: GCF_030987335.1. Taxonomy (NCBI): domain Eukaryota; kingdom Viridiplantae; phylum Streptophyta; class Magnoliopsida; order Cornales; family Cornaceae; genus Cornus; species Cornus florida. The sequence goes on along the minus strand of NW_026775573.1, from coordinate 79,115,103 downwards.
TACCTTGTATAACATGCTTTTATGTTGTTCAATTACATTAATAATATGATTCATGTTAACTATAAACTTGTCGTATTCCTTGGATTATCCCAACCTTGATTCATTTCATATACGTAGATGTATCATGATTCTTGTTGCTTATACTCCATGGTAGCTTAGGATGATCCCTGAGTCTAATATCTGATATAGACGTTAGGTGGCATGATCCCTTTTGAACTATATCATGTTAGTCCTAAAAATCTCTAAAGAAATCGAGTCGATGCATGCTCATTCTCTACGAGTAAACTTGTTTACTCACCTCGAAGTTACTGGGGGTTTTGGTAGGTACGGATGCCTTGGTGTAAGATGCACAATATCCCAGGATCGTTGCGATGAATTGAAGTTCTTTAAGTATATTCTTGTTCATGATTCTTGTGAAGGTTGGCTTGAAGTGCTACTTATAGCCTTTTATGTCAAAATATGTATATTTGATTCAATGTATGTAATATGTACCTAAGTACATTCTTTACAATGTATTTGATATGTATGAGATGAGGCCGGAAGCCATTGACATGTATATTGAATTCTATGTATGTTTTAACTTCATGAAATATTATGAAAATATTGAAAAATGCCAAGTCATTGTCTCACCATGGTTGTATCGGGTGTGGGAATTCCATTTTCATTCTTTCATAGGGTCTCATAAATCATGTTTGAAGTGTGGCCAAGGGCCAAACTGTAATTTGAAATCATTTGTCAATTTTGGTTTTTATGTTTTCCATTTCAATTCCATTTTTGCCTTTTCGGCCGTTGGGGGGTTGGATTTTGTATCGGTGGTATTTTTAAGTCGTGGACCATTCTAACGCGTCCTAATAGGTAAGTTACATTTACGTGCATTGTCAGTTCTGGGCAAATCTTCTCCTTTGGTGAAATGAGCCTCCTATGGACTCATTTTGAGGTTTTGTTGCATAATCTGATCTAGGGGTATTCTAGACCTGTCACATCAGTTTTATTTTCTTCTTTTGACATGGTCGATTAGAAAACGTGATTTTAAGGGGGTTTCTTCTTCGTATTTTCTAGAAAACATCATCTTGGTATCGGAAATCCCTCGTGAAGTTTCAGCTTCCAGTTTTCATTTTAGCAGCCTTTTAGCTCTTTTGACCAGATTTCTTGGGAGGGCATTTTGGCCATTTTCCAATGAGGTTTTTTTGAATTCTCTCATGAGTCATGTAGAAAACTCAATTTTGAGGGGGGTTTCTTCTTTGTGTTTTTGCAAAAAAAAATCATCTAGGCCTCCAAATTCAGCCTCTGTTCTGGATTTTTCTGGAAAAAAAAACCACACAGCAGCTTTATGGGCTGCTGCTAGCCATGTGTGCACCCAGTGCGTGCACGACATGCATGGGCGCGCGCATGGGCGTGCGCATGAGGTTGTCATGGCCCCTCATCGGGCCGCCGCGATATCAATTCTTCTTTTGGGCTTTTCTCCTTCGTCCGGACTCCGATTGAAGTGAATTTTTTTTTGAACCTGATTAATTTTTTGTCGTCTATCCAACGCTGTACTCAGTTACACCCAAATATTTTTCAATAATTACTAGTTTGTCCTTAAAGCTTTAAGTGTCCATTTTTCGTCGTTAGGCCATAACTTCTTCATCCGGATTCTGAATCAAGCGATTTTTTAGTCTAACTTGATTTGTTTTTCATTGTCTTTCCAGCAGTGTGCTTGGTGGCACCCGAATCTATAGTTTTATAAATGACTATTTTGCCCCTAGGGGTTTTATTGTTATTTTTCTGATCGTTTGCTTTCGCTTCAGTTCTTATTAAGTTCCACGACCTCATGGAAGGTCATCAAAGTGTCTTAGAGGTGTGTTGTGCCTTAGGAGACCGTTGACTTGTTTCTTGCTTCCGCATCTGGATCCGCTATCGGGTCAATCTTCGGTTCATCACAGGATGCGTTGGCCAAAAAACCAGGGTCGTCACAAACAAAGTATGGAACTTTTTTGATTAACTTCTCTATGCTCCTTTAAAGTGTCTTTTTACTGTAAAGCCAAATATGATTCATCGGGATAAATGCATTTCTATTAAGTTTTTGTGTAGAGAACACTTAATATATGGAATGTAAAACAATGAGCATACTACACTTAGTAGATTAACAAATGATTAATTTATTTTATACATTTAATCATGCTAATTAGTCATGTAACTGAGTGTGATCATTATTGACTTAAGTGCATTAATTCCTTTAAACTTTAATGCCTTTAATTCAATTTAAAATAAACTAAACATTTGATATATGATGACAGAGCAAATAAAAATGCAATCAAATGTAAAGAGAGTAGAGATTAGAGAGTAGAGAAAATGCAAACCAAGAGACACACGATGTACATGGTTCGACACAATCTCAGCCTACGTCCATGCCTTAAGAAACCTCTCAAGGATTCCACTACTGCTCCTCCTTACAGGTGGAGAGCAAACCTTTACATGTTCTTGCTTGTGGGTGAAGAACTGACCTTGTAATGAAGCCATCTCGCTTCTCCTTATTTTGACGATTAAGAAGAAACCATTGCTCACTCTTACGGGTGGAGAGCTCTACCTTGTCCTCTCATTAGAAAGACAACTTCTTTCTTTTATGGGTAAAGAACGAGAACCCTTGCAAATAACTTGAACAAACTTTTTGAACGAACTGTGATGAAGCTTGCTTTTGGATAAGAATAATCACTTAAGCTCACTGATTGTTGCACTTTAAAATAACCCACTTAATAAATCAATTCACCCAATCACAAATACCTTTTGTTGTTCTTATAAGCTATTCATTGTTGGGCTGATTTAGAGCACATTTGAAATGGGTTATCTAAGGCTGGTTAGAACAGTTCGGTCTCTCACTGGTCATGGAATCGCTGCAACTTTTCTAGGCTGAAGTTCACCAAACTTACATAAGTTGGAGTTGAAGCTCACTGGAACAATAGTATGCTTGAACTGATACAAGATGGAACGAACCTTTGTCAGACTGGTCCGTTGTTATTTAGGATTGCTGGACTGCATGGTTATCAAAATCGCGATTCTGAGTCGTAGAATCGCACAATTCTAGGATTCAAAATCTAAAATCAATCCAAATCATAACAAAATCGTTTAATTGGTAGAATCGGGGGTAGAATCGTAGAATCGTAGATTCTATACAATTCGATTGATTCTACAAATTTCATAATACACTGTCAAAGACTAACCCTAAGTTGTCAAAGACTAACCCCAATTTCATAATACACGCCAAAGATTGTTATTCAATCATGAATCCTAAAGATTTCATCACTCCGACTATATAATAGGTGAGGAGAAGATGGGAATTCATTGGACAGTCATAAAAATTAGATTAAAATCACATAAATACGCAAAACATGGCACCTTCGTCCTTGCTCGCTCGCTGGTAGAACTGGTCGCTTGTCTTCATCGCTGATCGCCAGTCGCTGCTCACCAATAGCTGCTTCATCGGTCGCTGGTCTTCGTCCATCGCTGATCGCCACCCTTTGGTCACCACTCGTGTCACTGATCCCCTCTTCTTCATCACTGCTCCCCTCTTCTTTATCGCTGAGGCCATAATTGGAAGTGACAACTGACGCCCTAAAGGGAAAGCTCTTGTGTAGTAGTTCGTGATCTCAGAAAGAAAAGGGGATTCCGCCTCTCAGGGTTGCCGTCCATATTTTTCCAAATAAAAAAGAAATTAATGGGCCTTTAGCTGATTGGGTGTAAGAAGTAAATGTATGTGTAACTGTGTTTGAGGTTATTTATTTATATATTTTTTGCTCCCCTAATAATGAAATGTTTTATAATAGAAATGTGAATGAGGTTTTTTATTTTTTATTTATCTATATAATATTTTTTTAAGTGTAATTTTAATTGTGCACAATTTGGGGGAGGGTAAAAAATTTTGGGGGAAGTCATTTTACTTATTTACAAGGTAAAAAATATCTCTTAAATGTAAAATTTTATTCTTTGATAGGCTATGTTGAGGTTAGATATATTTGATTGTGTGTTTTGGCCTTAGTTTTATTATATTTTACAGACCTTTTTATTTAAGAAATTAGTTTCAATTATTTTTTCACAGTTTGGTAGAATCTTACGATTCACGATCCGATTCTACGATTTTGATTCTACGTAAAATCACGATTTTAACAACCTTGCTGGACTGAGACGCCACTGTGTATCTCACCAGAATAGATAGACTTTGCAACTTGCTAGATTTAACAGAAGCTTGGTAAAATTAATGATTTCTTCATTCCGAAATCAATGGAAACTTCACCGGACTGAAATTCTGCTTGTTTGATCACCGGAGCTGAAACACTATGGAATGGAACTATTTGTGAAGCTTGCCTGAACTATTGCTGTAGTATGAAGCTCGCCGGTATTAACGAAGATAGTTGTGTCTTGCCGACGGACTGAAATTGCAGCTGGGAACTTGTGATTTGGTCATCGGAGCTTGAATGCAGGCTTAGAGCTTTCGGTTTTGGGTCTTATTGATCTGAGCTGTTACCGAAAAGTTAATTGATGTAGCATCTTCATCGGACTGATATACTCAGTTTTGAAATAGAGGGAAGCTCGCCAGAGGTTGTGGACGATGTAAGTTGTGGCAGGAGCTGTTGTAGCTTTCAGTTTGGTCTTTGAACCACACTATAGCTGAACTGTACCTTCGCCTTTTAGGAACTGAAACTCACCATCGTTTGAATCTATCATTCGTCTTCACATTGGTGGAGCTACAGCTGAGTCCGAACTGGTTTGATAGACTGAATCTTATATGGTCGGAGTTTCGCCGGACTGATATGGAACTCAAAGGTAGCTCGGGCGTCACCAGAGTTAATAGACACTCAAAGCACACCCAAGACCCAGAAGCACTTTTTTTTTCAAATCTATAGTCATGTATCAACGGAGCTCACTGGTTTTGAATTGATGTTCTTTTCTCTCTGTTTAAGCTCTCCAAGTATATTTTTCTATGAATCTCAGTGAAGCTCATTGTGATGGCTCAAAACATTGTATATTTTCTTTGCTCCGCGGCTCACCCACATCTGTTTACCCTAATCTCATATATTATATATAGGATAGAAAGAAGACAACTTTTCTTTAGCCGTTGGATGAAGCAAATCAAATTTGATGGCTTAGATCATCTGTCCATTGCCATCTAACCCTTTATATGTATTGAGCTGTAATCCTTGTTTGCTTTGCCCACCACATTTTCTTTGACTAAATTTTCAGCCATTTAAAAAGAAATGTTAAGCACTCATTTTCGGGCCGTTAAATTAGGCAATAGGTTGGCCACTCATTCAAGGCCCTAGGATCAAAACCAAGTTGATGCACTTTTCTAATCTGTCCATTGCTGCTCTTAAAATACTAAATAGCCCCTATTCCACTAGCTATTGCTTTTTATTTTCAACTTCTATTTGAAGCTGTTTGATCTGAAGCTTGGTATAACAATCAAATTAAATCCCTTCGATCATTATACGGAGGATTTGTTTCCTTAGTAGCTGCCAATGAAAACTTTTATTGCAAAGCACCATTCAACAGTATATTTTATAATCTCTTTTACATCCACAACCAATTGAGCCATTTGAACTATTTCCTCTTTAATTTAAATTTCTCTCCAAGACTTCTCAACCTGTAGCATGCACGAGAAATGACTAGCACATCCTTGATAGGACTATTAGTGTAAACTTACTATATATGATTGAATAACATTATGCAGAATTAAATGTATCAAAAATACAAAGCAAATATATCATCTCCATACATACTTGAATTGACATTAAATTCAACACCTTCAACGATTTGTTGTCATTAAAAAATCTCATTCACCCTAGGCTAAAAAGCCTTGGGTCAACAATCACCCCCTTTTTGAATAAAAATACCTCAATAAAGGTACATGTTATGTTACTTGACCTTTTTAATGTATAAAGATTGAATCTTTGAAAGAAAATGAGAGTTTTGAGTTTAACTTATTCGAGTTACCCATAAAGTCTCGAAGAGTGTTTAAATGACTAAAGATTGAATCTTTGAATGAAAATACCCCAATAAAGGTATCTATTATGTCATTTATTCTTTTTAATGTATAAAGATTGAATCTTTGAAAAAAATTGAGAGTTCTAAGTTAAACTTATTCGAGTTCCTTTTGACGTCCCAAAGAGTGTTTTAATGAGTAAAGATTGAATCTTTGAATGATATTTTCTCAATCAAGGTACCTATTATGTCACTAGACCTTTTTAATGTAAAAAGATTGAATCTTTGATAAAAAATGAGAGTTTCGAGTTTAACTTATTCGAGTTTCCTATGAAGTTCCGAAGAGTGTTTTAATGAATAAAGATTGAATCTTTGAATGAAAATACCTCAATAGACGCACCTATTATGTCACTAGGCCTTTTTAATGTATAAAGATTGAATATTTGAAAAAAAATGATAGTTTTGTGTTAAACTTATTCGAGATACCTATGAAGTTGCGTAGTGTATTTTAATGTGTAAAGATTGAAATTTTGAATGAAAATACCTCAATCAAGGTACCTATTATGTCACAAGACCTTTGTAATATAAAAAGATTGAATCTTTGAAAGAAAATGAGAGTTTGCAGTTTAACTTATTCATGTTACCTATGAAGTCGCGAAGAATGTTTTAATGACTAAAGATAGAATTTTTTTTAATGAAAATACCTCAATAAAGTTACCTATTATATCACTAGACCTTTTTAATGTATAAAGATTGAATCTTTAAAAGAAATTGAGAGTTTTGAGTTAAACTTATTCGAGTTACCTACGAATTCGCGAAGTGTGTTTTAATAAGTAAAGATTGAATCTTTGAATGAAAATACCTCAATAAAGGTACCAATTATGTCACTAGACCTTTTTTATGTATAAAGATTGAATCTTTGAAAGAAAATGAAAATTTTGAGTTTAACATATTTGAGTTACCTGTAAAGTCACGAAGAGTGATTTAATGACTAAAGATTCAATCTTTGAATAAAAATACCTTATTAAAGGTTCCTATTATGTCACTAGACATTTTTAATATACAAAGATTTAATCTTTCAAAGAAATTGAGCGTTTGGAGTTAAATTTATTCGAGTTCCCTTTAACGTCCCGAAGAGTATTTTAATGAGTAAAAATTGAATTTTTGGATAAAATTATGTCTATCAAGGTACCTATTTAGTCACTAGACCTTTTTAACGTATAAAGATTGAATGTTTGAAAGAAAGTAAGGGTTTTGAGTTTAACTTATTCGAGTTACCTATGATGTCGCGAAGAGCGTTTTAATGACTAAAGATTGAATCTTTGAATGAAAATACCCGAATAAAGGTACTTATTATGTCACTAGACCTTTTTAATGTATAAAGAGTGAATCTTTAAAAGAGATTGAGAGTTTTCAGTTAAACTTATTCGAGTTGCCTATGAAGTCGCGAAGAGTGTTTCAATGAGTAAAGATTGAATCATTGAATAAAAATACCTCCATAAAGGTACCTTTTATGTCACTAGACCTTTTTAATGTATAAAGATTCAATCTTTACAAGAAAATTAGAGTTTTGAGTTTAACTTATTCGAGTTACCTATGAAGTCGCAAAGTGTGTTTTAATGGGTAAAGATTTAATCTTTGAATGAAAATAACTCAATAAAAGTACCTATTATGTCAGTAGACCATTTTAATATATAATGATTAAATCTTTGAAAGAAATTTAGTGTTTTGTGTTAAACTTATTTGAATTCCCTTTGATGTCCCGAAGAGTGTTTTATTGAGTAAAGATTGAATCTTTGAATGAAATTACCTCAATCAAGGTACCTATTTTGTCACTAGACCTTTTTAATGTAAAAAGATTAAATCCTTGATAGAAAATGAGAGTTTTGAGTTTAACTTATTTGAGTTACCTATGAAGTTGCGAAGAGTGTTTTAATGACTAAAGATTGAATCTTTGAATGAAAATACCATAATCAGGGTACCTATTATGTCAGAAGAACTTTTAATTTAAATAGATTGAATCTTTAATAGAAAATGAGAGTTTTGAGTTTAACTTATTCGAGTTACCTATGAAGTCGCGAAGAGTGTTTTAATGACTAAAGATAGAATCTTTGAATGAAAATACCTCAATAAAGGTACCCGTTATGTCACTAGACCTTTTCAGTGTATAAAGATTGAATCTTTGAAACAAATTGAGAGTCTTGAGTTAAACTTATTCGTGTTACTTATAAAGTCGTGAAGAGTGTTTTAATGAGTAAAGAGTTAATCATTGAATGAAAATACCTCAATAAAGGTACCTGTTATGTCACTGGACCTTTTTTAATGTATAATGATTGAATCTTTGAAAGAAATTGAGAGTTTGAGTTAAACTTATTCGAATTCCCTTTGATGTCCCAAAGATTGTTTTAATGAGTAAAGATTACCTCAATCAAGGTACCTATTATGTTACTAGACCTTTTTAATGTAAAAAGATTGAATCTTTGATAAAAAAATGAGAGTTTTCAGTTTAAGTTATTCGAGTTACCTATGAAGCCGCGAAGAGTGTTTTAATGACTAAAGATTGAATCATTGAATGAAAATACCTAAATCAAGGTACCTATTATGTCACAAGACCTTTTTATGGTAAAAAGTTTGATTCTTTGAAAGAAAATGAGAGTTTTGAGTTTAACATATTTGAGTTACCTACGAAGTCACGAAAAGTGTTTGAATGACTAAAGATTGAATCTTTGAATGAAAATACCTGAATCAAGGTACCTATTATGTCAGAAGACCTTTTTAATGTAAAAAGATTGAATCTTTGAAAGAAAATGTGAGTTTTGAGTTTAACTTATTCGAGTTACCTATGAAGTCACGACGAGTGTTTTAACAAATAAAGATTGAATCTTTGAGTGAAAATATCTCAATAAATGCACCTATGATGTAGCTAGACCTTTTTTAATGTTTAAAGGTTGAATGTTTTTAAGAAAATAAGAGTTTTGAGTTTAACTTATTCGAGTTACCTATGATGTCGCGAAGAGTGTTTTAATGACTAAAGATTGAATCTTTGAATGAAAATACCCGAATAAAGGTACTTATTATTTCACTAGACCTTTTTAATGTATAAAGCTTGAATCTTTGAAAGAAATTGAGAGTTTTGAGTTAAACTTATTCGAGTTACCTATGAAGTCACAAAGAGTGTTTTAATGAGTAAAGAATAAATCTGTAATGACCTAGTCATTTTTCTTCCTTTTCTTTTTCTCAGATTTTCACGGATTTTTTTTTTTCCGTTGATCTTTTCCTTTCTGAGTTCGGTTTCTCGTCACTTAGTGTTGTCTCGAGTGCTCTGGAATAGTTTTCGTGACTCTTTTCCTTGGATTGATAACTTCATTTGAGGACTGCGTCAATTCCACGTTTTTATTTTTTTCAACACTATTCACCTTTTGTCTTTTTCCCATTTATCATTTTTCCTTACATAACCTCACTTCTTGTGCTCGAATTTGATTCCGGTTCTGTATGCATTCATGATATTTGATTTCTATGGCATTAGTATTTTTACTTTTTTGGAAAAGCATACTAGTTGCTTACTTGTTTTATAAAGGGGCATGGATGCATACTTTATTGTAATTATTCTTAATATATGGGGTTTTTGTGTAATTACATAAAATAATTATTTTTCGTCTTAGGGACCTTTTTGGAATTTAATTTGTAAGATATTTTGAAAAGGGACCTTTTTGCAATTTTTGGAAAATATGACAAGTGTCATATTCTCATGAAGCCACTTGTTGGCATTTGGGAGGAGTGACTTGGATGCATCATCTTGTGACATTTGGAGGGTGGAGACTCACCTACTTGTTGGCCTAGGACTGGAGCACTTGTTGGCTTAGATGGTTGACAAGTGTAGGTATGGGATTAAGCCTAGGAAAGAGCCTTGGATTTGTGACAAGCGTAGGCTCAGAAATTAGTCTTGCATTATTGTGTGTGTGAGAGGCAGTGTAAGATCACATAGTGAGTGGAGGATTTCTATTTCCTCCACTCACACTTAATCTCATTTGTAACATTGTCTTCTTCACCACAAACCCTAGTCACCATTAGAGAAGCTTGATGTTTAGGCTTTGACGTTAGTTTTTGAAGGCCTTCCGTTCCCCTTAGACTATAAACCTTGGGAGACAAAATTTTTCTGTTGCTCTCCTCTTCAAAACCCTTGTTTTGCTTTCCATTTTTTAGCTTGGTTTCTTGGGATTATAAAGATTCAATTCTCTATAGAGGTAGGGGGTGTTATAATTTATTTTCCAAGTGTTTTACTTGCTTTTGTATGAAATATAAGTTGTATGCATGTCCTTTGTTAATTTGTGAAATTTATGATGTATCATAGCTTATATATAACTCATTTTAGACTTGATATATGGCATGGCCATGACTTGATCTTTTTTATATATTAAATTGGAATGATTTAAATGAGCTTTCAAATATAGAGATTAAATGAATTTAAATTGATTTAAATTCTAGTTAATTGTGTTTTGCGTGTATTCTATTTTAGACTTGATATATGGTATGACCATGACTTAGTGCTTGATATATATTAATTTGAGACCATTTGAACAACATTTGAAATCTAGAGATTTAATTGATTTAAATTAATTAAATTCTATTTGATGGTATCTTGCTCATTTTGTACTTTTGATTTGATATATGTAATGACCATGATATGTTATTTAACATATATTAAAATGAGAACATTTGGAATAAATTTGAAATCTAGATAATTTAATTATTTTGTTTAATTAAATTCTATTTAATGGCTCCATGGATCTATTTGTGTTTTAGAAGTTATTTCTATATTCAAATCATGGACTTGGACTTAATGTGTATACACTTGGTTATGTTTTGAGCATTGGATAACATTGTTGTTATATTTATATTCATAAAAATATGTTTTCTTTATGGAATATATTTTTTCCTTGTGTAATGAATTACACACCTTGTAATTGACATTATACATGCCATTTTAGAATTTAAACTCTAAGGTATGGATTGTGTGGTGTTAACCTACCTGTGCATGGAAGGTGATTTCGTGCATTATATAAATTATGTATAAGTTATGAACTTATTTGGTTTATTTTGGAGTCTTGGGACATTGTTGTTACAAGTGACATGGCTACAGTTTGGCTCTAGTGCGGGAGATATGAGTTCTCCCCAATTGAGATAGTGCGCACTAGGGTGGTCTTCCCGGCGGGTTAATGCCCAGAATAACCATTTAGTTCTCGACGAAAATCCGAGACGTGATGTCTAAGTCTTCCACTATTTGATTTCGCATTCAATTCCAAGTTGACAATTATATTTAATTGTGACTTGTGGTTTTGGCTATTGGCGATTTGATGTTGTTAAGTATATTTATACTAAATTTTTATATTTAGTTGTTTTCACACTTTTAGATTTCTAGTTGATAACCTAGAGAATCTATGTTTTGATGTGTGGTATTAGAAATTCTAATTATACTAAATTGCTATATTTAGTTGGTTTCGTACTTTTAGACTTCAAGTTGATGACTTTGAGAATCTACATCTTGTTGCTTTGTATAGCATGCCCTTATGATGTTTGGGATTGTACGCATGATGTGAGATGTGCTAGAAATGTTCAGGTACAGGATTCAACACTTGGAGAATTGCTCTTGCCTTGGGTGGTTTGGAGAATTGAAGTTCCTTTTAAAGCATTCTTGTTCACATGCAAGTGTTAGCATGTTTAAGTCTCATTATTGATATTGTAACACTTAGTTGGGTTCAACATACCCTTTTTGTCGTATTGTTTGTAAAGTGTACTCAGATACACTACTTGGGACCTATTCGATATGTATGATATGAGGCCAAGGGCCATTAGCTTTAAAGTTCAAGTGTATGTATTTAAATTTCAAGTTTTGCATTTGAAATGTACTTTCATCAACCTTTGAGGTTTGGCATGTGAATTGGAGTAAATATCATGTAATGAGGCCACGAGTCATTGTAACATGTTTCAATATATAAAGTACACTTGTGAGCATGCATGTATAGTTTAAAATCATGTTTTTGGTTCACATTCATGTTAGGGTTTGAGGTTTGAGTGAAGCTTCAACAAATTTTGTTCATAGCAGGTCATTTAGCAGCTTTTCGAGGAGATTCGGTCGACCGAAACTCCAGTTTGGTCGACTGATGGCCTATTTCGGCCTACCAAACCATCCTCTCCTTAAAATGTAGTTTTTAGAAATCTTTCTGTGAGTTTCGGTCGACCGAAACTCACCCTACTTCTATTTCGGTCTACCGAAATAGCCCTCATTTGCACAGCTCTTCAGTTTTAATTCAACACTGAAGTTCCAACTTCGAACGGCTATATCTCCTTCGCTTCTAATCCAAATGGGGTGATTATTGAGCCTAAATTGTAACGACCCGGAAATTTCCCTTCCTTTTCTTTTTCCTGAAATTTTACGGATAAATTTTTTTTTTCCGTTTAATTTTCCTTTCTGAACTCTGTTTCTTGTCGCTTAGTGTCATCTCGAGTGCTTGGAAATGATTTCCAAGACTCTTTTCTATGGATTGACAACTTCCTTTGAGGACCGAGTCATTTCCACATTTTTCGTTTTTCGACACTATGCACTATTTCGTCCTTTTCCCTATTCTGTCTTTTCCCCGTTTGTCAGTTTTTGGCACAACCTTACTTTTCATGCTCAGAGTTAGTTTTTGACTTCACATATCTTGATCTTGTGTGGTTTCCATGAAATACGTATCTTCACTTTTTCAAGAAAGTACTCTGGTTGCTCCCGATGTCCATAGGGGCATGGATGCACAGTTCTTTGGAATTATTTTCTTTTTTCATAGATATCTTTTAAAGATATTTTATTTAAGGGGTATCTAAGAAAATATCTTTTGGAAGATATTTTTATTCTGGGGTAGTTTTGCAATTAACCCTTTTTGTAGGGGCCATTGTGCAATTAATGAAAGTTATTGCAAAATATCTTGTTTGGTGCCTGGATCCTAGTACGGGATTCATTTTCACATTTTGTCGAGTCGTGTACTCATAGAATTCTGCCCTGGTCATTTTTCTCCACTTTTAGAGTTTCTGGACCCGGTTACCACTGAACTTGTTCGGGGCATATCTCTCTGCTCGGGACTCATTTTTTGATGCCGTTTCTTTCATTGTTTATATTTTCTCATTGTAAATCTTTTTTGTTCATGGAGTTTTGCCGTTTGAGCGCGTCTGCTCAAATTCCACTTTTCCAGACTCGGCGGGGCCCATTCAGGACACTTTTTGAGATTTTCTATAAATAGGGGGTCTTAAGAAGAAAAGTCAGATTTTCTTTTCTCTCTCCTCTCTCTTGGCCAAAGTCCATGGCTGCCAAGGGGCTGCCATGCTTCTTCTTCATTTTTCGGCCGCTTCGCTCGAGTGAAAACTCTTCGGCCTTAACGATTAATGCTTCTCTTGACGCCGCGCATCTTATGCCCTTATTAGAACCCCGTTTTTGACCAAATTTTGAGTTCGGGTTTGGATTCAAGTTTGGATTTTCATCGGGCTTCTTGCGGATGCTTGTTCCCGGTGTAGTCCCCAACAAAACCCTTCGGTATCGCCGGATTCGGGGCACTTTTATTTTGGTGGGCCTTTGAGGTTTTCATCTCAAATTGAGGTAGGGCATGTTTTAGGCTTAATTCTTGTTATATAACATGCTATTGATGCTTATACAACTTGTTTACATGCTTAAATATAAAATCTAGAGATTTTATTATTTATTTTTCTTGTACTGGATCTGATTTTCCTGGTTGCCCATGACTTGGTTTAAACATGTAGCATGGTATTATATTACCCCTTGATATGGTCATTATCATGTATTAAATTTGGAACGTTTGAATAAGTATTAAAGCTTTTATTTAATATTTATCTTAGGTGAAAGATTAATTCACATGGCCTTAACTAGCTTGAAATCAATGTGTGTTAGCATATTAAATTAGGCCCTAGCATGCTCTTCAACATAAATTAAATTGAGAGTAATCGGAGTTGTTCTGAAATTTAGTAATATTTAATTAATTTGATTAATTAATTTATTCCGAGTGTACTATTCACTCCATTGGAATTCCGACTTGACATTCTTGATATGCATGCTATATGGTTTCACATATATTAAATCTAGAATATTTGATTAGGTTTTGAAACCTTGCATTTATTTATTTTCTAGTATTAAAGTTTAATACTCGTGGTCTTCTCTTGCATGGAATTCACTTGTGTCGTGTTTTTAAGTCAAGTCTTGGCATGTTGTATAACATATATTAATTTGAGATCATTTAGATGAATTTCAAAACCTTGAGATTTTAATTAAATGAAGTAATTAAAATCCATTTCAGGGTTCATTGGTCTTGATTCAGTTTCGAACCTTGTATTCATGATTTTCTAGACAAGTTCATTCACGTGTATCAAATCGAGAATAATCGGATAAGTTTTGAAACTTATATTTAATTAATTCCTTTGTATGGAACTTAATTCACATGGTTGTATCTTGCTTAGAATGAACTTGTAACTTGACATTGGACTTGCCTTATGTAATGATTTGCACACTTCGCATTAAACATCCTTCATGCATAGCGTGTAATGAATCGCACATTGAAGATTCGACATTCATCATATCATATTAATGCGAACTTAGGGCATAACTTGTATGTTTCAAAATCTTGGTTGTGCATGAGATGTGGTTAATGTGTTTCTAGTATTTTGATACAATCTTGACTTGCACAACTTATTGATTTTGGGACTCGAGATATCAATCAAGAATAGGGGAAGGTACCCTTGGGTTGATAATCCCTAAAGTGCTCCCAAGAATAGGGGAAGGTACCCATAGTTTGATAATCCCTAAAGTGATCCCAAGACTAGGGGAAGGTACCCTTGGACTGGTAACCCTAAAGTGATCCCAAGAGTACGATTTTAATCTAGGCGATATCCAAGTTTCTACAATGGTTGATTTCACTCTTTAAATTTCAAGTTGCCATTCCTTGAAGATTTAAAACTTGTTGTATTATGTGAAATGCTCCAATCTTGTCAATTGCATAGACATTATGCCTCATTCGTGATGTCAAGTATACTTCATGTCATGTAAATTGGTATAGTCCAACCATGTAAATTGCATTGATAACGCAATTCTTGTTAACTTATATCCAAGTATACTTATTGTTGTGTTATATAGAATATTCCATCCTTGTTTACCTACATAGATAGTATGCCTTGTCCTTGATTCCATATGTTACCTCTTGACGTGTTTTATGAAATGCACAAACCTTGTTAATCGCATAGATATTATGCTTTGTTCCTGATTTCGTGTATAACTCTTGTCTTGCTAATTGGATTATCCCAATCTTATTATTTGCATAGATATTAGGCCTTGTTCTTGATTCCTTGTATAACTCCTATCGTGTAAATTAGAATGTTCTAATCTTGTCATTAGTATAGATATTATACCTTATTCGTGATTCAAGTATACTTCATGTCGTGTATTCTATCTTTGTTTACTTGCATAGATTTTATGCCTACTTCTTGATTCCGAGTATGCTTCTTGTTGTATTCTTGGGTTGTCCCAAATCTTGACTTGTTTCATATGAGTATATATCAAGATTCTTGTTGTTAGTACTCTAGGGTAACTTAGGATGCTCCCTGAGTCTCATTGTGACATAGATGTTAGGTGGCATAAGCCACTTTAACATGTTTCACCCTAAGGTGATAAAACTGTAAAACGCTAGGTCGATGCATGCTCATCTCCTACGAGTGATAAGCGCCGAATATTGTATATTCAAGCGCCCTAAATTGCATTAGTAAAGTCCGTTGTATGTTAATTTATGTAGATTATCTTCATTTCTATGTTTTTATGCATTTTCAGGTTCATTGGCCAAAATGGAACAAGAATAAGGCCTTTTGGAATCTTGAGCAACAAAAGGTGCCAATGCTGAATTCTGGCAGCAGTAGAACCTGGACTTTGCTTGCCATTTTGACCTTCCAAAATCGAGAACTGGACTTCCCTCATAACATGAAAGATTTAGAGCTCTGAATTAGCTTTCTAAATCTTCAAATGGTTTGTCATTCGGAGCTCGGAGCAGAGAGTTATGGCCTTGTTACCAGAGGTGCGCAGAACTGCCTGGCAGCAATGAAATTCTGCCTTGATCTTCATTTTCGACCAACCATCCTTGAGAATTGGATCTCCACCAACACATGAAATATTTAGATCTCTGAATTAGATTTCTAAATCTTCAAACGGTTTATCATTCGGAGTTCGGAGCGCAAAGTTATGGCTGTTTAACCAAAGTAGGTCTGGGCGGAGCAAGTGAAGCATGGAGCTTTTTACACTAAATTCGAGTGCTCGAGGCCTTGCTTAGAGTGCTCGAATTTTGGGCAGAATGCCCTTCGGAAATGGCTCATTTCAGCCCACTTGCACCTTGGTTTCTTCATTTTGTTTTCCTCTTTAATGAAGTGGTTGGAGATGTTGGTTGGTGGCCTTTTGGTGGTAGATAAGAGGGATAAGAGCCACACAATAGGGGAGAGCTTCATTCTACAAGATTAGAGGAGAGAGAAGAGAGCAAAGAAAGGAGAGTTCTTGGAGCAAGAAAGGGGAGCTCAAAAATGGAAGGAGGATCCATGGTTCTTCTTCATTCTAAGGCTCCCATGTGTAACTAACTCCTCCTCTACGGAGGTAATGGAACCCCTCATTGTAAGCATGCTTTACTTTTGATTCTAGTTTGGGAAAAATAATGTATTTTTGTGGTGATTCAATAATCTAGAACTCTTACTTGATGTAATGAATTGATTTTGATTTAATGATCATGTTGGACCTACTTTCTTGTCTTAGAATGTATGTTTTCATGGTTGTATGGTTTACATTTTCATGGTGACAATGAAGATGAGATTTTTGGAATGGTTTTAATGGCATGTTGTTGAGAGATTTGATAGGCCATAGCTTAGGTTCTTCCTTTGATGGCTTATTCTTAATTCTTAACTTCATGTGCTCTTATCATGTGATTGATGGTTTGACAATTTCTAACTTAGTGAACATGTCTTAAATTACACTTTAGTTTAGGTAATTGAGCATGTAAAATCTTTGATAAATTGTTCTTGCCTATTGATTCCATGAATCCTTTGAAGGTAATGTAGTAACCATGAGTAACTACTTATCATAGCCACATATTTATGTTGTTTTTCCCCGAATGAATCATATTCTAGCATGTTTATATTGTAGGTGGTGAAGTTACTTCCCTAGTCTCTTTTACCGACATTTTATCTCTTTTAAATTCTTACAAGTTCTATTTTATGCATCTTAATTTCATAGCCTTAGTGACAAACCAAGCAAACACCCTATTCCCCCTTATCATTCTAAAACGATTCTAGACGCTTAGGTTGCCTTAAACTAGCGTAGTCCCAGTGGTTCGACTTACCCGACCAATAGCCCTATTTTACAATGATTCGTGCTATTGCGAAGGTTGATGTATAGTTGATCAACCGATCAATTTTTGGCGCCGTTGCCGGGGACTGCAAACGGTTTAGCGACCAAAGTTTAGGGTTAAATTTAGTTTGATTGTACATATTGTGTTTTGTGCATATTTTTCGTGTGGTTTAACCATCTTTGTGCTGTAAGTGAGATTCTAGGAACTCAAAGCTCGTCGTGGGATTGCTAGCAAATTGTAAGTCTAGAGGACCCCAGGTAAGTCTCGTGGCTTCTATTTTCGAATTGTAAGATATCGTGCATGTGTTAAGCTTAGAAGTAGTTAATTTATTTGCAAGCCCTTGTTGAGGCTATATTATTGTTTTAATTCTGTGTATAAGCATCGGTCCTTGTCGTGGCCATTTATTTTCTGTCTTGATAATTGAGGAGAAAGGGAACATCGTATGTGGAGTTGTGGATAATGAATTGCTTTGTTGATTATATGTTGTGCTGTTGATGTTCGGTCGTAGGTCACTCTCTCTACCCACAATCGATTCGCCCATTGATATCAATTCTCTTGAAAGAACTCTTAGACGGAACCTTAGGGAACCCACTCTTACAAGGGATCTTGAAACTGAATTCAATACAATGGGGGATAACGTAGGAAATCCGGGGAATGAAAGGGTTGAAATTCCTAATGTAGAACCAATGACTCTTACAGATCATTTCATTCCTACCACCTATGCTTCTCCTTCTTGCATAGTAATGCCAAACATCGATGCAGCTCAATATGAGATCAAATCAAGCACCATCCAAATGCTTCCATCATTTCATGGCTTTGATAATGAAGATCCATATAAGCATCTTGATGAGTTCCTTGAAATCTGTTCGACCATCCGGTTGAGAGGTTTTCCGGACAATGCACTTCATCTCCATCTTTTCCCATTCTCCCTAAAGGATAGGGCAAAATATTGGTTGAACTCCCTCGCTCCCAATTCCATTACTTCTTGGGCTCAATTGCAACAAGAATTCCTTAAGAAGTATTATCCGGTGAGTAAAACCAACCACATGAGGCGTTCCATTCTAAGTTTTTCTCAAGTTGATGGAGAACAACTCCATGAGACTTGGGAAAGGCTACAAGATCTTCTTCGAAAATGTCCTCATCATTTGATCCCAAAATGGCAATTAGTGCAAGCTTTCTATGCCGGCTTGACCGAAACCCATAGATTCATGGTTGATTCTTCTTGTGGTGGGATGTTCATGTCCAAGAATGCGGATGAGGCTTGGACCCTACTTGAGAATTTAAGCGAAAATTCACTTCAACATAATTCTCGTAGGGCTCCGACCGCAACCATTCCAAAGAACACCAATCCTTGTCAACAAAAATCAATAAGGGAGGAATCATCTCAAGTGGATGCCATTGCTCATAAATTCTACCAATTGATGGCACCACATCTTCCCCCTTCATTGTCTCAAAATTCGGCAAGTTCGGTTTGTGCTTCATGTACTAGTCCATTCCATCTCTCGGAAGATTGCCCCACACCGGAGCAATTTCCCAATCCCAACCAAGAGCAAGCTAATGCCATGTTCTCAAGGCCCAGGCATAACCTGTATTCCAATACATATAATCCAGGTTGGAGGGACCATCCGAATTTTTTGTGGAGGCAACAAGCCCCACAAAATTCCCAACTTCAAAATCAAGGGCCTCAAAATCAGCCCTCTTCTCAATATCAAGGTAGGCCTTTCCAAGCCTCTTCAAGCTACCAACCTCCATATAATCCAAATGTCTCCACTCAACCTCCTGTGAATCCAATTGATGAGATAGTGGCTGCAAACAAGCAAATGATGGAATCATTAAATGTGCAAATGATGGAATCATTAAACAAGCAAATCATAGATTCCAACAAGCATCTCTTGACATCCTTGCAACCTACTGTCCAAATGGTTCACTTCCATACTCAATCCATAGCTAGGCTCGAAAATCAAATGGGACAAATAGCTAACCAAGTGAACTAACTTCTTCAAAAAGACAAGGGTAAGCTTCCCGCTCAACTATTTGAAAATCCTAGAGGAATGCATGTGATTGATGAAACCCCTCCTTCAAGTGGGCCGACTCATGAACAAGTTCAAGCTATCACCACCCTTCGGAGTGGTAGAGTGGTTGACAACAAGGTTGATGGAGACACAAGTGAGAAAAACCCTCCGTTGAAAAATCCAAATTCAAGCTCTTCAAGTCCAAATCCAAGTTCTTCTTGTCCAAATACCATTCACGGAAGTCCCACGCATGTCACCCCAAATGTGGAAACTACTTATGAGCCAAAAGCTCCGTTCCCTCAACGTCTTCAACAGTCGACACATTTTGGGAATAAGAATTGCAAAATTCAAGACATGTGGGAGGTCTTTAGGCAAGTAAAGATCAATCTTCCTCTCTTGGATGCTATCAAGCAAATTCCTCCCTATGCAAAATTCCTTAAGGATTTGTGCACTCAAAAGCGCACTTCCAGAAGTTATTTACCAAAGAAAGTGAGGTTAACCGAAAATGTTAGTGCGATCATTCAGCACAGCACTCCTCCGAAGTATAAGGATCCGGGTGCCCCCACAATCTCTTGTGTCATTGGTGACAACAAAATCGAGAGGGCCCTCCTTGACTTAGGAGCTAGTGTGAATTTGATTTCATATTCGGTTTACCTACAACTTGGTTTGGGAGATCTAAAGCCAACTCCGATAGTGTTGCAATTTGCTGATCGATCTATTAAGCAACCACGGGGAATTATTGAAGATGTGATCATAAAAGTGGACAAATTCTACTTCCCAGTAGACTTCGTGGTTCTTGATACGGAACCAGTCCATGATCCAAGAAAACACATTCCCATAATTCTCGGACGTCCTTTTCTAGCTACAGCTAATGCTTCCATTAACTGTAGATCCGGATTGATGGATATCTCTTTTGGGAATATGAATGTTAAGCTCAATATCTTCAATGCTGTGCAACTTCCTTCAGATGACAATGAGTGTTTTGAAATCACTATTGCTGATGAACACATTCAAAATCCAATCCCACGTCCTTCAATGGAGGATCCCCTACATGCTTACTTGGTCCCTTTTGATTTTGAGGATTTTGGTGTGGACAAATCCATTCGGGAAGTCAACTCCTTGCTTGATATTCCATCACCATTTTCCTCTCCTTTATGGGAAGCACCAAATCCATCTCTATCGTGGGATTGTCCATCTCCTTCCATTTCTTCACCGGAGTTACCTCAACATTTTGAGGGTGAACCACCGGACAAAGGTAAGGAGAATGTTGACAAGTTGCTGAAAATTCTTCCAATCATTCCAGCCCAATCTAGAATCATTGTCCATGATACTCAACCTGTGAACAAACCATTTGCGTACAATGAGGTATATGACTTGGAGATTGCAAATATGAAAGGTCATGATCCTACCATTGTTAGTCAAAACAATGACATTCAACGAGCCTCCATAATCTCGAACAAGCAACACCTTTGCTTAAATCTGAAAAGAAAAGAAGTGAGATTAAAAGCGATGCTCAAATCCTCTAAGGCCAAACTTGTTTCTCTTCGGAAGGATCAATATCCCTCACCATTCATTGATCCAAGTTTGAGACCATATGAAGGAGGCAAGTTGCATACGGAGCGTTAAGGATCCATCTCTCCAATGGATCCTGATCCGGGTTCGTCTAGCTATAGACATTAAATTTAGCAAAGCAAGGGAAGAAATTCTTTCGATGTTCCAAGCTTCCCTACCTTCTCAAATTGCTCGTGCCTTGAAATTTTCTGGGAAATGGTTTAGAAAAGCCAAAAATTTGATTTTTCTGAAATGGTCTTCACTTGCGTTCCGCAATTTTAGACCGGCCTCTTAGACCTTCTCAGCTCTAATTTTCATTCCCGGAAATTTCCATCGCTTTCGAGCAAGTTCATAGGATCTTTGGCATGCAACTCATGTGCACAACCTCTCATTTTTAATGCATTGTTGGATCATGGTTCCCCAAAATTTTCCATGCATTGGAGATGAAATGCAAAGTTTGACAATTTTTCATCTAGGCATTAGAAATGTTGACCAATTTGACCATTTTTCCAAAAATTTTCCATCCATGCAGTGGAATGGACTGAATTTGCAAATTTTAAAATTTTTTCCATGCTTTAGAGATAAAGTGCTAAGTTTCAAAAATTTTCCATCCATGCATTGGATTGGAATTATCTTGCAAAGCTTCAAAAATTTTCCCTACATTAAAATTGGAATGATGTTGCGATGCAAAAGTTCAAAAATTTCTTCTATGCATGGGAATGCCATGCAAAGCTTCAAAAATTTTCCCTACATTAAAATTGGAATGATGTTGCGATGCAAAAGTTCAAAAATTTCTTTTATGCATGGGAATGCCATGCAAAGCTTCAAAATTTTTCTATGCATAGCTTGAATTTAGGTCGCCGCATGCAAAGTTTAAAACTTTCCCCATGCATTACATGGAATGACATGCAAAAATTTTCAAATTTTTTTCCATGCATGGGAAGGTTGCATTCATGGAAAAATGTTGCCACATTTTCAAAATGCATACCTTAATGGGAATGAAGTTGCCACTTTCTAATGCCATGCGAGGTTTACAATTTCCATCTCAATATTGCAGTCCAATTTAATGATTCCATAGCATGCATTCATGCAATGCATAAGAATAAAAAAATCATTCATCCATGCTAGCACACCATGCATGAAAATGCATCCAATGCATGCAATAGTGCCCATTGTCAACCCACAATGAAGATGTCCAGTTGAGTGCTCGAAACCAAATATCCTGAGGCTACTGCTATGATTTCGAGCAATCTACCTTCCCTGTCGAGTGCTCGCTGCTGCCTCCAATCTTGCTTGCACCAGTCCTAATTTCGAGCACTCGAAGACCAAGCTTCGAGTGCTTGCAGTTGCCTACCTCAATTTCGCGGCTACTGCTTCTAATTCGAGCACTCGAAGACCCCATGTCGAGTGCTCGAATTACACCCCACTCTCTCCTCACTCAACCCCGAGCCTACTGTCCTATCTTCGAGCACTCTACTTCAATGCTTAGAGTGCTCGAAAAATAACCCCAGCAGCAACCACCTTCCACTATCCCTCATTCTTCATCTCTCTATCTCAAAACAAAACCAACCCACCAAAGCCTCACTCCCTCACCTCAACCAACCTGCTGCAACACCCCAAGCAACCCCTCTCGGCATCTCTCTTCCTCATCCACTCTTTAACTCTCGGCTACCACCAAACCCAATCTCACTTCTATCTCTTCAACCCATGCACCCCATTCCCAGCTCCGGCTAACTTCCCTTCATCAACCAACCAACACCATTCCCTCAACCTCATGCCTGCCCAAAACCATCTCTCTCTCTCGGCACTTTCATGCAACTTGCATGCACCTCACAACCAACTCCAACCACCATTCAACCCAACTCCCATCATGCACACCAACCTTCCTCTCTCTCTCTTCCCAAACCAAATCATGCATCACCATCCCTCATCTCTCACTCTCTGTAGAATTTTCGAGCACTCGAATCCAAGCTTCGAGTGCTCGCAGCTACTCAACTTCTTACCACCATGCCCCATCCGAGCACTCGGCCCCCCCTCAACCTCTCACCATGCATGCCCTCAAGCA
Organism: Cornus florida; assembly: GCF_030987335.1. Taxonomy (NCBI): domain Eukaryota; kingdom Viridiplantae; phylum Streptophyta; class Magnoliopsida; order Cornales; family Cornaceae; genus Cornus; species Cornus florida. The sequence goes on along the minus strand of NW_026775573.1, from coordinate 79,092,106 downwards.
CACCACCCAACCCTCGCTTCACCAAACCATAACCCTTACCAGCTCTCGGCATCAACCATCTTCCCTATCTCCCTCACCTGCAAACCACCAACTTCCTCAACTCACACACACACACCCTCTCCCTTCTCGGCAGAAACCACCTTCCACTCCCCAAACCAACCACCATCCCTCTCGGCCTCACACCATTCAACCCACATCTCCCTCACTCACTGCCAAGACTTCGAGGACTCGAAGTCCCATTTCGAGTGCTTGAAGTGTGAACCAACTACACCATCCTCACAATCCCGAACCCACTGCCCAAAACTCGAGCACTCCAACTCCCATTTGGAGTGCTCGAGCCCAACACCAACCACTCATCCCTCTTAACCGAGCCTCACCAACATCCACACAAACCAACCAACCCACACACAACCCATCTTTCCCTCTCTGCAACTCAACCACTCCATCCCTCCATAACCAAACCACCACACAAGGAAATGCATTTATGCATGCACCACCACTTCCACCCCACATTTCCCACCATGCATGCATGCATGCACCTCCCCATGCATGCTTACCCACCTATCTATCACTCTCTCATCCACATCTTCCATTAACCACAAATAATGGGCCTTATGTTCTCCATTGTTGGGTAAGTGTCTAACCCTCTTTTTCTTTCAATTTTTGATCAATGGAGGATGGGATTGTTTGTGTGAAGGATTTGTGATTGTTTGGGAGTTGTGTATTGCATTTGCAGGGCCAAATTTTTGGATTTTCTCATCTCTAATCAACCTTTGGCCCTCTTCCTTTTTGTCTTGCACACCACGTGTTTGACGAATTGCCTAAGCCAACTTCATCTCTCTAAATGCACGGCTTTTGGCATTATTTTGTTTTCCATTTTAAACTTATGACTCATGTGTGCCAATTTGTATTTTGTATGGATTTTTACCTTACAATAACATTCATCTTAGTGTTTTCATTTCTGTTTTGATTTTTCTTAAGAGACCTATGCTTTTACCTGTGTATATTCGTTGTATTTTGATAGGTCTTCATGTCCAAGTTTGGGGGACGCAGTTGCGCACTCACATAGCTGAACATCTTCGCCTTTGTCACTCCACTTGGTATTATTGTTCCTTTCCCCCCTTTTTTTGCTCTTAGTTTGGTATGCTTGACTTCACACATTGCGGACAATGTGACATTCAAGTTTGGGGGTGAAATATTGTATTTTTGGCATATTTTTGGTTTCATAATTTTTGCTAAGCAATGATAATGGAATTTGAAACCTGTTGGAGATGAAAGCATATGTTTAAAACTTTGTGTATAGAAGCAGCTGATATTTTTGAAAATAAAGAAAATTTGAATTGAAATGATCATGTAGATTTAAATTAGTCTGTATAAATGTCTCAATTAGATTCTTGCTGGATTTACACTCTTATAAGCTTCACAATGCACAGATGCACATTGGAAACTTAACTGTGAGGCATGCAACTTGATCAACCTTGACCTTGGCCTAGTTAATCTGATTTAATGAACCTGATAGATGAATATCTTTGGCATGATTTAAGTTGAAAAAAAAAAAAAAAAAAAAAAAAAAAAAAACTGAGAAAGAAAGAAAAAAAAATGACCAGTTGACGTTCGTAGCCTTTCCAACTCGAGCTATTAAGCCCTAGGAGTGTCTCTACACTTAGCGCCCTAAAGCCGTCTGGTTTGGGAGTTGTTGGCCTAACGCTTGCTACAAGGGTTGGTTAGAAAGCTTAAAGGACTTAAACATTGCACGGTCATTCAAAAAAATTGTAATAAACATGGTTCGCTAGAGTTCGTAGCCTTTCCAACTTGAGCTATTAAGCCCTTTGGAGTGTCTCTACACTTAACACCCTAAAGCCGTCTGGTTTGGGAGTTGTTGGCCTAACGCTTGCTACATAGGTTGGTTAGAAAGCTTAAGGGACTTCAGCATTGCACAACCATTCTATGTTTCGCTTATGAGTTACAATAAATTGTCAATAAGCAACAAAAGTTGTCTTGTAAATAAAATCATGCCTTAGGGACCTCATTTAAAGGGGAATTCAATGATTTGAAAACTTGTGCTTTGGAATTGAAAAAGAAAGTAAAAGCCGCATGTTGAGAATCCAATTCACTTTCACTGAAGCTAGAGTTGATTTCCTTTCAAGAGATGATAATTGAGTTATTTATATAGACTTTGATGTTGATGCATGTATGTGGAAATGTATTTAGCCAATTTTTGTATCAATGCTTCATATATGCAAGGTAGTCTTCCCAATCACCCCATCTCCAGCTCTTTTTCTATTTCAAGTTATTTTTGAGCAATGTATATATCTTATTTTACCATGGATGATATTTTTGTAGTAGCAAGCCCATGGTTGTCTTTTCATTAAGTTTTTCATTGTAGTTTTGCTAAGGGACAAGCAAAATGTAAGTTTGGGGGTGTGATAAACGCCGAATATTGTATATTCAAGCGCCCTAAATTGCATTAGTAAAGTCCGTTGTATGTTAATTTATGTAGATTATCTTCATTTCTATGTTTTTATGCATTTTCAGGTTCATTGGCCAAAATGGAACAAGAATAAGGCCTTATGGAATCTTGAGCAACAAAAGGTGCCAATGCTGAATTCTGGCAGCAGTAGAACCTGGATTTTTCTTGCCATTTTGACCTTCCAAACTCGAGAAATAGACTTCCCTCATAACATGAAAGATTTAGAGCTCTGAATTAGCTTTCTAAATCTTCAAACGGTTTGTCATTCGGAGCTTGGAGCAAAGAGTTATGGCCTTGTTACCAGAGGTGCGCAGAACTGCCTGGCAGCAATGAAATTCTGCCTTGATCTTCATTTTCGACCAACCATCCTTGAGAATTGGATCTCCACCAAAACATGAAATATTTAGAACTCTGAATTAGCTTTCTAAATCTTCAAATCGTTCATCATTCAGAGTTCGGAGCACAAAGTTATGGCTGTTTAACCAAAGTAGGTCTGGGCAGAGCAAGTGAAGCATGGAGCTTTTTACACTAAATTCGAGTGCTCGAGGCCTTGCTTAGAGTGCTCGAATTTTGGGCAGAATGCCCTTCGGAAATGGCTCATTTCAGCCCACTTGCACCTTGGTTTCTTCATTTTGTTTTCCTCTTTAATGAAGTGGTTGGAGATGTTGGTTGGTGGCCTTTTGGTGGTAGATAAGAGGGATAAGAGCCACACAATAGGGGAGAGCTTCATTCTACAAGATTAGAGGAGAGAGAAGAGAGCAAAGAAAGGAGAGTTCTTGGAGCAAGAAAGGGGAGCTCGAAAATGGAAGGAGGATCCTTGGTTCTTCTTCATTCTAAGGCTCCCATGTGTAACTAACTCCTCCTCTAGGGAGGTAATGGAACCCCTCATTGTAAGCATGCTTTACTTTTGATTCTAGTTTGGGAAAAATAATGTATTTTTGTGGTGATTCCATAATCTAGAACTCTTACTTGATGTAATGAATTAATTTTGATTTAATGATCATGTTGGACCTACTTTCTTGTCTTAGAATGTACGTTTTCATGGTTGTATGGTTTACATTTTCATGGTGACAATGAAGATGAGATTTTTGGAATGGTTTTAATGGCATGTTGTTGAGAGATTTGATAGGCCATAGCTTAGGTTCTTCCTTTGATGGCTTATTCTTAATTCTTAGCTTCATGTGCTCTTATCATGTGATTGATGGTTTGACAATTTCTAGCTTAGTGAACATGTCTTAAATTACACTTTAGTTTAGGTAATTGAGCATGTAAAATCTTTGATAAATTGTTCTTGCCTATTGATTCCATGAATCCTTTGAAGTTAATGTAGTAACCATGAGTAACTACTTATCATAGCCACATATTTATGTTGTTTTTCCCCAAATGAATCATATTCTAGCATGTTTATATTGTAGGTGGTGAAGTTACTTCCCTAGTCTCTTTTACCGACATTTTATCTCTTTTAAATTCTTATAAGTTCTATTTTATGCATCTTAATTTCATAGCCTTAGTGACAAACCAAGCAAACACCCTATTCCCCCTTATCATTCTAAAACGATTCTAGATGCTTAGGTTGCCTTAAACTAGCGCAGTCCCAGTGGTTCGACTTACCCAACCAATAGCCCTATTTTACAATGATTCGTGCTATTGCGAAGGTTGATGTATAGTTGATCAACCGATCAACGAGTAGCTTTATGTTACTCACCCCTACGTTACTGGGGCATATTTCAGGTACAGGACTCAAGACTTGAAGATTTCATTACTTGGGTGATTTGTGGCTTCACATGACAAAACTTGTATTCTTGATTCTATGTATGTAAAGTGTACATAAGTACACTCTTTTTAATGTATTTGACATGTATGACATGAAGCCAAGGGCCACGAACCTTTAAGTTCACATGTATGTAATTAAAACTTCAAGTTTTGCCATTAAAATGTATTTTGTTAACTTTTGGCAACTTTTGAGGTTTGACATGTCAAATTTTGTAAATGGGATGTAATGAGGCCATAGGCCATTATAACAGGTTTAAATATCCATATTACACTTGCGTGCATGTTCACATCATCACACACTGGCATATTTTGTGAATTGAACATGCCATAGGGGATTCCAAGTAGATTTTCAGCCTTCAATGCATAACATGAAATTTTTGCACTTTCTCGAGTCATTTCGGTCGACCGAAGCCTTTTGGGTTTGTTTGAACCTTGAAACTTCACTTTCCAGTAGCCAAAGTCAGCATTTAGGGTCATTTCAGTCGACCGATGACTCATTTCGGTAGACCGATGGTTCCTTTTGGTGTATCAAACTAACTAAGCCTTAAAAACTTGCTTTCAACAGAGATTTAAGTCATTTCAGTCATCCGATGGATTATTTCGGTCGACTGAAATAGCCTGATCCCGAGAGTTGCTTCAGTTCAGTTTCAGCACTATTGTTTCGACTTCAAACGGCCATAACTTCTTTGTTTCTAATCCAAATGGGGTGATTCTTAAGCCTAAATTCATGATCTTGAAGTCAAATTTCCAATAACACCAACCATACATTCAAACTCCATTTGTGGTGAGATTTATTTAGGTTTTAGTGAGAGGGTGTCAGTTTTTACTTAAACCGGGAAGGGGCATTTCGTGGGATTCTTGTCCAATGTTCTTGGAACCTCTTGGAATGTTTTGAAACGATTGGATTAGGTTTTGTGGACCTTATTTGACTTGTTTAGATTCAAATCTCCCCTTTTTAATTGCAAATTGACTACTTTGCCCTTTACTGAAGGATTTTGCTCGCTTCTTTTCATCTTGTTGTTTCTCCTTCGTCCGGACTCCAAATCATGCGATTCTTGGGTCCATCTTGATTAGTTTTTCATTGCTTTTCTAGTGGTGTGGTCGGTGACACCTGAATTCATACTTTCAGAAATGACTACCTTGCCCCTGGGGGCTTAAATTGTCATTCTTCCTGTCCTTTGCTTTCGCACCTTGTTTCTTTGAGTTCCATGACCTCATGGAGGGTCATCTTAGGGTCTTAGAGGTGTGTTGTGCATTGGAAGACCATGGTTTTGTTTCTTACTTCCGCATCTGGATCCGTTATCGGGTCAATCTTCGGTTCATCATTGTAGTACCGGGTTAATTCAAAAACCCGGGTCGTTACAAGTGGTATCAGAGCGTCCGAGTTCGAATACCTTGGACGACGGGTTTTGGGTGCATATCGTGTTTGTGTTGCCATGCTCTACGTGTTTAAATGCTTCTTGGAAACATGTTTTGTTTGATAACATGTCTTGTTTGATAACATATCTTGTGTGATAACATGTTTTGATTTGATAACATGTTTGTTTGCTTATGTGGCATCTTGAGTAGATAGTCCATTACTATGTTGTAAGCTAGCTTTTTACTTTTATGTCAGGTTTTGACGATGTCTCTTAGGGTCTGTCGTATCCCTTAGATACATTCTTGTTTTACGAGTTTCTTCCTTGGATAGGAGAAATTCATTCTGCAAGGACCCATGTCGGGAACCTTCTTGTCTGTTTTCTTGGTGGGGTGTTTTGAGACCTTAGTCTGTTGGTTGATGCGAGAAAGCTCATGTGAGCGTAGGATCGAAATCCTTATCTGGTGGAGTAAGACGTGTGCCAGGGAGGCACCGTTTCTTCCTTTTCCTTTGTGGCTTCTAGATTCAAGGCCTTAAGCATAATGGTGCCAGTGTCATTGTTGTCTGAGTTTTGGGATTAGCTACCCCAATTCTCACAGATGCCTGGTTCCCGTGGTGCTTTTGGTAATGATCATTTCTGACATTAATGTCATTGGTATCGATAGGTTTTTTAGAGTTGACCTGGTTGGGGTAGGTTATGAACTAGTGCCTTATACCGTCATGCTACCTTACTGACGAGTAAGTGTGGGCGGGTTCTGGCCACTGTTCGTACTGCCTTATCACTCTCTTCTTTTATTATGTTTCAACGTTTCTTTACCCTGAGATTCTTTCGGTAGTTGACATTGAGTTAACGTGCCGATTCGTATGAGGTGTTGTCTCAGTTCGTGCTCTCACGTTCCTTCAGTTGATCTTAAGACTTCTGAAGTTATCCTTTAGTGCTTTATAAGCTGTCCTTTGGTTCAACCTTTTGTTCGGTCCTTGTTCTGTTCTCTTCCGGTATGTTCTAAATTTCGGGACAAAATTTCTTTATAGAGGGTAGGTTCTAATGACCCGGAAATTTCCCTTCCTTTTCTTTTTCCTGAAATTTTACGGATAATTTTTTTTCCGTTTAATTTTCCTTTCTGAACTCTATTTCTTATAGCTTAGTGTCATCTCGAGTGCTTGGAAATGATTTCTGAGACTCTTTTCTATGGATTGACAACTTCCTTTGAGGACCGAGTCATTTCTACATTTTTCGTTTTTCAACACTATGCACTATTTCGTACTTTTCCCTATTTTGTCTTTTCCCCGTTTGTCAGTTTTTGGCACAACCACACTTTTCATACTCGGAGTTAGTTTTTGACTTCACATATCTTGATCTTGCGTGGTTTCCACGAAATACGTATATTCACTTTTTCAAGAAAGTACTCTGATTGCTTCCGGTGTCCGTAGAGGCATGGATGCACAGTTCTTTGGAATTATCTTCTTTTCTTGGAGTGTTTTTCATAAATATCTTTTGAAGATATTTTATTTCAAGGGTATCTAAGAAAATATCTTTTAGAAGATATTTTCATTCTGGGGCAGTTTTGCAGTTAACCCTTTTTGTAGGGGCCATTGTGCAATTAACGAAAGTTATTGCAAAATATCTTGTATGGTGCCTGGATCCTTGTATGGGATTCATTTTCACATTTCGTCGAGTCGTGTACTCATAGAATTCCGTCCTGGTCGTTTTTCTCCAATTTCAGAGTTTCTGGATCTAGTTGCTGCCAAACTTGTTCGGGGCATATCTCTCGGCTCAGGACTCGGTTTTTGATGCCGTTTCTTCCGTTGTTCATATTTTATCATTGTAAATCCTTTTTATTCACAGAGTTTTTCCGTTTGAGAGCGTCTGCTCAAATTCCACTTTTCTAGAGCCGGCGGGGCCCATTCGGGGCACTTTTTGAGATTTTCTATGAATAGGGGGTATAAAGAAGAAAAGTCAGAATTTCTTCTCTCTTTCCTCTCTCTTGGCCGTCGACCATGGCTGCTAAGGGGCTGCCATGCTTCTTCTTCATTTTTCGGCCGCTTCCCTCGAGTGAAAACTCTTCGGCCTTAACGATTAATTCTTCTCTTGACGCCGCGCATCTTATGCCCTTATTAGAACCCGTTTCTAACCAAATTTTGAGTTCGGCTTTGGAGTCAAGTTTGGATTTTCATGGGACTTCTTGCAGATGCTTGTTCCTGATGTAGTCCCCAATAAAACCCTTCGGTATCGTCGGATTCGGTGAGCCTTTGAGGTTTTCATCTCAAATTGAGGTAGGGGATGGTCTAGGCTTAATTCTTGTTATATAGCATGCTATTGATGCTTATACAACTTGTTTACATGCTCAAATATAAAATCTAGAGATTTTATTATTTATTTTTCTTGTACTCGATCTGATTTTCCCAGTTGCTCATGACTTGGTTTAAACATGTAGCATGGTATTATATTACCCCTTGATATACTCATTATAGTCTATTAAATTTGGAACGTTTGAATAAGTTTTAAAGCTTTTGTTTAATATTTATCTTAGGTGAAAGATTAATTCACATGGCCTTAACTAGCTTGAAATCAATGTGTGTTAGCATATTAATTTAGGCCCTAGCATGCTCTTCAACATAGATTAAATTGAGAGTAATCGAAGTTGCTTTGAAATCTAGTAATATTTAATTAATTTGATTAATTAATTTATTTCGAGTGTACTATTCACTCCATTGGAATTCTGACTTGACATTCTTGATATGCATGCTATATGGTTTCACATATATTAAATCTAGAATATTTGATTAGGTTTTGAAATCTTTCATTTATTTATTTTCTAGTATTAAAGTTTAATACTCGTGGTCTTCTCTTGCATGGAATTCACTTGTGTCGTGTTTTAAAGTCAAGTCTTGGCATGTTGTATAACATATATTAATTTGAGATCATTCAGATGAATTTCAAAACTGAAAGATTTTAATTTAATGAAGTAATTAAAATCCATTTCATGGTTCATTGGTCTTGATTGAGTTTCTAACCTTGTATTCATGATTTTCTAGACAAGTTCATTCACGTGTATCAAATCGAGAATAATCGGATAAGTTTTGAAACTTATATTTAATTAATTCCTTTGTATGAAACTTAATTCACATGGTTGTATCTTGCTTAGAATGAACTTGTAACTTGACATTGAACTTGCCTTGTGTAATGATTTGCACACTTCGCATTAAACAACCTTTATGCATAGCGTGTAATGAATCGCACACTGAAGATTAGACATTCATCATATCATATTAATGCGAACTTAGGGCATGACTTGTATGTTTCAAAATCTTGGTTGTGCATGAGACATGGTTAATGTGTTTCTAGTATTTTGATACAATCTTGACTTGCACAACTTATTGATTTTGGGACTTGGGATATCAATCAAGAATAGGGGAAGGTACCCTTGGGTTGATAATCCCTAAAGTGATCCCAAGAATAAGGGAAGGTACCCTTGGGTTGATAATCCCTAAAGTGATCCGAAGACTAGGGGAAGGTACCCTTGGGCTGGTAAAGAGTACAGTTTTAATCCGGGCGATATCCAAGTTTCCAAAATGGTTTATTTCACTCTTTAAATTTCAAGTTGCCATTCCTTGAAAATTTAAAACTTGTTGTATTATGTGAAATGCTCCAATCTTGTTAATTGCATAGATATTATGCCTCATTAGTGATTTCAAGTATACTTCATGTCATGTAAATTGGTATAGTCCAACCATATAAATTGCATGGGTAACGCAATTCTTGTTAACTTATATCCAAGTATTCTTATTGTCGTGTTATATGGAATATTCCATCCTTATTTACCTACATAGATAGTATGCCTTGTCCTTGATTCCATATGTTACCTCTTGACGTGTTTTATGAAATGCATAAATGTATCGACTCGGTCATTTACCTTCCTTTTATTTTTCCTGAAATTTTACGAATGATTTTTTTTCGTTTAATTTTCTTTTCTGAGCTCTGTTTCGTGTCGCTTAGTGTCATCTCGAGTGCTCAAAATTGGTTTCTGAGTCTCTTTCATGTGAATTGACAACTTCCTTTGAGGACCGAGTCATTTTCGCATTTTTCGTTTTTCAGACACTATGTGTTATTTCGTCTTTTCCCTATTCTGTCATTTTCCCTATTTCGTCTTATCTCTGTTTGTCAGTTTTTGGCACAACCTCACTTCTCATGCTCGGAGTTGGTTTTTGACTTCACGTGCCTTCATCTTGAGTGGTTTTCTCGAAATACGTATCTTTACTTTTGCAAGAAAGTACTCTGATTGCTCCCAGTGTCCACAGGGGCATAGATGCACAATTCTTCAGAATCTTTTTCATTTCTTAGGGTGTTTTTCGTAAATATCTTTTAAAGATATTTTATTTTTGGGGCATCTAAGAAAATATCTTTTAGATAACCCTTTTTGTAGAGGCCATTATGCAATTAACGAAAGTTATTGCAAAAATGTCTCGTTTGGAGCCTGGATCCTCGTACGGGATTCATTTTCACTTTTCGTTGACTCGTAAATTCATCGAATTTCCTTCTAGTCATTTTTCTCCAGTTTCAGAGTTTCTGGACCCGGTTGCTTCCCAACTTGTTCGGGGCATAACTTTCTGCTCGGGACTCAGTTTTCAATGCCATTTCTTCCGTTGTTTATATTTTTTCATTTTAAATCGTTTTTATTCACTAAGTTTTGCCGTTTGAGTGCATTTGCTCAAAATCCACTTTTCTGGACCCGGCGGGGCCCTTTTAAGGCACTTTTTGAGACTTACTATAAATATGGGACTTAAGAACAAAAAAATCAGATTTCTTCTTCTTCTTGCTCTCCCATGGCTGGCCAAGCTCCCTCCCATGGCTACCACCTTCTCTCTCCTCCTTTGATCCACTTTTCTTTGATGAAAAGTCTTTGGCCTTAACATTTGTTGTTCCCCTCGTCGTGCTCTACCATTACCCCTTATTAGAAACCATTTCTGACCAAATTTTGAGTTTGGGATTGAGGTCAAGTTTGGATTTTCATGGGACTTCTTGGGGATTCATATAGATCGTGTTGTCCCCGACAAAACCTAGGAGTTTCGTCGGATTCGGAACCGTTTCAATTCGGTGGGGATTTGGGATTTTCATCTCAAATTGAGGTAGGAGGTGTTATAAGTTTAATTCTTGTTATATAACATGCTATTGATGCTTATACAACTTGATTGCATGCTTAAATATGAAATCTAGAGATTTTATTATTTAATTTTCTTATATTGGATTTGATTTTCCCGGTTGCTTATGATTTATTTTAAACATATACCATAGTAATATAATACTCTATAATATGGTCATTGACATATACTAAATTGAGGGAAATTGAACAAGTAATAAAGATTTTATTTAATATTTATCTTGAATAAAATATTAAATCATATGGCCTTAACTAGCTCAAAATCAATATATGTTAGCATATTAAATTAGGCCTTAGTATGCTCTCCAACATAGTTGAATTTGAAAATTAGTAATTATTAATTAATTTGCCCCGAGTGCACTATTCACTCTATTTGAATTCCGACTTGATATTCTTGATTTACATGCCATATAACTTCACATATATTTGATTTAGAATATTCGGTTAGGTTTTGAAACCTTTTATTTAATTAAATTCCATGTTTAAGATTTAATCCTTATGGTGATATACAACTTGGAATTGTATTGTGGCATGCTAAAAAATTAAGCTTAGGTATAGTTGTTTACATATATTAAATTAGGATTAATTGAATGAGAATTGCAACTTTTAATTTATATTTAACTTTAGTGAAAGTTTAATTCACGTGGTCTTAAATTGAATGAAATAAACTTGTAATGTGATATTACATTAGTTCTTGGCATGTTTTCTAATATAGGTCAATTTGAGGGCATTTGGTTAAGTTTGAAAATCAAGAGATTTTAATTAAAAGAATTAATTAAAATCTATTTTGTGGTCCCATTAGCTTAATTAAGGTTTTAACTTAATATTTGTATTGGCCATGACTTGTTTACTAGTATATATTAATTTGGGACTATTTAAAGTTGTTTTAGAACCTTGGGATTTAAATTAGCATGATTTAATTAAAGTTATACTTTGTTGTTCTAACAACCTAATTGAGTTTTAAAATAGATATAGGTGATGACCTTACCATGTCCTTTAACATGTGTTAAATTGAGATTAATTGGAATTGAATCGGAATCTATAAAATTTAATTGTGTTTATCTATTTAAATTCTATCAATTTGCTCCATGATCTAGTTGTGTTTTAGAAGTGGTTTCTATATTCAAATCATGGACTTAGACTTGTTGTATATTCATTTAGTTATGTTTTGGACATTAAATAACATAGTTGCTATGTTTGTACTCATGAGAATATGTTTTCCTTATTGAATATATTGTTGCCTTCTGTAATGATTTGCACATTTCATATTTTACATCTTTTATGCATAGCGTGTAACGAATCGCACACTGAAGATTCGACATTCATCATATCATATTAGTTGTGGATTTAGAGCACGTATTGTATAGGTTTCCAAATTTAGTTGTGCTTGGTAGATAGTTGATTATCTTGCATATTCCTGTTGATATATGCGTTGTTGCACAGCTTGTTGATTTTGGAAACTTGGGGATGTCGTTGTTTGACTATGGCTAGGACGTTGTTCTAGTACGGGGGATAGTCCCTCTATATAGTCTCGCACATAGGGAGGTTACCCATGGGCTAGTAACCCTAAAGTAACTATGTTGTCGATCTGATCTGGCGTGACGTCCGAGTATCCACTTTGTTTGATTTCGGATTTCATTTTCAAGTTAATAACTAGATGATGTTGTAACTTGTTGTTCCTTATTTGTCATTCCATTTTAAGTTACATGATGTTAACTTTGTGAAACTGTGCTTTATGCCTTGTATTGGAAGTTCCAATGTTGGTTAAATTGCATCGATATTGAAAATTGTGTTTTGACGTTTTAACAAAGCTTAGGATTGATCCTATTGATTCATTTAGAACTTAGACGTTAGGTGACATGAACCACCACTATTATTTTGTGCTTTAGATTCTAAGTTGATGGCTTTGAGAACTTATACCTTGTTGCATTGTATAACATGCTCTTTTGTTGTTGAATTGCATGGATAATGTGATTCTTGTTAACTTGTATTCAAATTTGTCATGTTATATGGATTAGTCTAGACCTAGTTCAATTGTATTGAAAACGCAATTCATGTTAATCTATGCTCAAGCATTCTTCTTGTAGTGTTCTTTGGATTATCCCATCCATGATTCATTTAATACACGTATGTATATCATGATTCTTGTTTCTTAAACTCTAAGGTAGCTTAGGATGCTCCCCGAGTCTCATTTGGACATAGACGTTAGGTGGCATGAGCCCCTTTAACATGTTTCACCTTAAGGTGATAAATTTGTAAAATGCTAGGTCGATGCATGCTCATCTCCTACGAGTACCTTTATGTTACTCACCCCTACGATACTGGGGCATATTTCAGGTACAAGAATCAAAGTTGAGGTTCTCATTATGCTTGGATGGTTTGCGGACTTGGAGACTTCCATTTTTGTGAAGGTTGCTCGGAATGCCAAATGTAGCTTACATGTCAACATGTGTACATTTGACTCCATATATGTAATGTGTACTTAAGTACACTCCTTTTCAATGTATTTTGATATGTATGAGATGAGGCCAGAGGCCAATGACCATTGTATTGTATTCTATGCAACTTTTTAACTTCATGAAATGTTATGAAAACCTTGAAAAATCGCAAGTCATTGCTTCACCATGGTTGCATCGGGTATGGGAATTCCATTTTCATTCTTTCATAGGGTCTTATTAATCATGTATGAAGTGTGGCCAAGGGCCAAACAGTCAATTGACTCCATTTTGTATTTTTGGATTCTATGTTTTCCATTCCAAGTCCATTTTTGCCTTTTTGCTCGTTGGGGGGTCGAATTTTGCATTGGCTATGTTTTTAAGCCATGGACCATTGTAGCGCATCTAAATAGGTAAGTTACATTTGCGTGCATAGTCATTTCCGGGCAAAACCTCATCGTTTGTGTTTTGAGCCTCCAACGAACTCATTATGCGTTTTTGTTGCATATTATGACCTAAGGGTATTTTTAGAATTTTCTTTCGGAAATAGATTCCGTTCTTCACATGGTTGAATAGAAAACATGATTTTACAGGGGGGTTTCTTTTTCGTGTTTTTCCAGAAAATGTTGCCTTGACATCAGAAATCGCATCCGAAGTTCAGCTCTCAGTTTTTAAATTTAGCAGCTTTTTGGACCCTCTGGACCAGTTTTCTTGGGAGGGCATTTTAGGCATTTCACATTGATTTTTTTGATTTTTCTTTCTAGTCACGTAGAAAACTCAATTTTGAGAGAGGTTTCTTCTTTGTGTTTTTCCAGAAAATGTCATCTTGGCCCTCAAATTTCCATTTTTCCCGGAAAAACCCCTGCTGCCAGGTTTTTGGGTCGCACCCTTACTGCCTCTTCACATCTAAACGGTTAGATGGGATCTCGTAACCGGTTAGATGAGTGTGGGCAGCATTTTTGTCATTGTTTTTGGCCTCCTAACTGGTTAGGAAGGTCTCCTAACCGGTTAGATGTTCATGGGTTACCTCTTTTGGACCGTTTTGCCCCTTCTTCTTCCGTTAGCCATATCTTCTTCATCCGGACTCCTAATCAAGCAATTTTTGAGTCTAAGTTCATTGATTTTTTGTTGTATTTCTAATGGTGTGCTCGGTGACACCCACTTTTAAGCTGGAAATGATGATTTTGCCCCTAGGTTCAATCTTGTTCGTTTTTGAAAAGTTGTTTCCCCATCTGATTCTTTTGGGTTCCGTGACCTCGTTGAGGGTCATAATGGTGTCTTAGAGCCATGTTGTATCTCTAGAGACCATTGTTTTGTCTTTTGCTTCCGCACTTCAGATCCGTTATCGGGTCATCTTTCGGGTCATCACTGACGCACCCGGTTGAAAAACTTGGGCCGTCACAACAAACCTTGTTAATCACATAGATATTATGCCTTGTTCCTGATTTCGTGTATAACTCTTGTCTTACTAATTGGATTATCCCAATCTTGTTATTTGCATAGATATTAGGCCTTGTTCTTGAATCCTTGTATAACTCCTATCGTGTAAATCAAAATGTTCTAATCTTGTCATTAGTGTAGATATTATACCTTATTCGTGATTAAAGTATACTTCATGTCGTGTATTCTATCCTTGTTTACTTGCATAGATTTTATGCCTAGTTCTTGATTTCAAGTATGCTTCTTGTCGTGTTCTTGGGTTGTCCCAAATATTGACTTGTTTCATATGAGTATATATCATGATTCTTGTTGTTAGTACTCTAGGGTAGCTTAGGATGCTCCCTGAGTCTCATTGTGACATAGACGTTAGGTGGCATGAGCCCCTTTAATATGTTTCACCCTAAGGTGATAAAATTGTAAAACGCTAGGTCAATGCATGCTCATCTCCTACGAGTAGCTTTATGTTACTCACCCCTACGTTACTAGGGCATATTTCAGGTACAGGACTCAAGACTTGAAGATTTCATTGCTTGGGTGATTTGTGGCTTCACATGACAAAACTTGTATTCTTGATTCTATGTATGTAAAGTGTACATAAGTATACTCTTTTTAATGTATTTGACATGTATGATATGAGACCAAGGGCCACGAACCTTTAAGTTCACATGTATGTAATTAAAACTTCAAGTTTTGCCATTAAAATGTATTTTGTCAACTTTTGAGGTTTGACATGTCAAATTTTGTAAATGGGATGTAATGAGGCCATAGGCCATTATAACAGATTTAAATATCCATATTACACTTGCGTTGATGTTCATATCATCACACACTGGCATATTTTGTGAATGAAACATGCCATAGGGGATTCCAAGTAGACTTTCAGCCTTTAGTGCATAACATGAAATTTTTGCACTTTCTTGAGTCATTTCGGTCGACCGAAGCCTTTTGGGTTTTGTTTGAATCTTGAAACTTCACTTTCCAGTAGCCAAAGTCAGCATTTAGGGTCATTTCGGTCGACCGATGGCTTATTTCGGTCGACCGATGGTTCCTTTTGGTGTATCAAACCAACCAAGCCTTAAAAACTTGTTTTCAGCAGAGATTTAAGTCATTTCGGTCATCCAATGGGTTATTTCGGTCGACTGGAATAGCCTGATCCCGAGAGTTGCTTCAGTTCAGTTTCAGCACTGTTGTTCCGACTTCAAACGGCCATAACTTCTTCGTTTCTAATCCAAATGGGGTGATTCTTAAGCCTAAATTCATGAGCTTGAAGTCAGATTTCCAATGAAACCAACCATGAATTTAAAATCCATTTATGGTGAGAGTTATTCAGGTTTTAGTGAGAGGGTGTCAGTTTTTACTTAAATCGGGAAGGGGCATTTCGTGGGATTCTTGTCCAATGTTCTTGGAACCTCTTGGAATGTTGTGAAACGATTGGATTAGGTTGTGTGGACCTCATTTGACTTGTTTAGAGTCAAATCTCCCCTTTTTAATTGCAAATTAACCACTTTGCCCTTTACTAAAAGGTTTTGTTCGCTTCTTTTCATCTTGTTGTTTCTCCATCGTTCGGACTCTGAATCATGCGATTATTGAGTCCATCTTGAGTAGTTTTTCATTGCCTTTCTAGTGGTGTACTTGGTGACACCTGAATTCATACTTTCAGAAATGACTACCTTGCCCCTAGGGGCTTAAATTGTCATTCTTCCTGTTCTTTGCTTCCGCACCTTGTTTCTTTGAGTTCCGTGACCTCATGGAGGGTCATCTTAGGGTCTTAAAGGTGTGTTATGCTTTGGAATACCATGGTTTTGTTTCTTGCTTCCGCATCTGGATCCGTTATCGGGTCAATCTACGGTTCATCACTGTAGTATCGGGTTGAATCAAAAACCCGGGTAGTTACATAAATTCATGGTTTTTGAGTTAGCTTTCCAATTGTACCTATGTCATTCTCATAATCCAAATACAGTGGAAGTTATTCTTGTTTTAGTGAAGTGGTGTCAGTTTTCACTTCAACCGGGAAAGGGCAATTTGTGAGATTCTTGGCCAATGTTCTTGAAACCTCTTGGAATGTCTTGAAATGATTAGATTATGTTGTATTCACCTTGTTTGACTTGTTTAGAGTCAAGTTTCTCTCTTTAATTATGAATTGACCGTTTTGCCCCTTTGATAACGAATTTTGACCTTTTTGAACTTTGCTTCGGATTTTGCTCTCTTTAAGCCTCGTGATCTCATGAAAGGTCACATTAGTGTCTTATGAGTGATTCCTATCTCTTAAGACCATGGTTTATCATTTCCTTCCGCATGTCGGATCCGTTATTGGATTAACTTTCGGTTCATCACTGACGCACCGGGTTAAAAAACTTGGGCCATCACAAAATCATTGAATGAAAATTCCTCCATAAAAGTACATATTATGTCACTAGTCCTTTTTAATGTATAAAGATTGAATCTTTGAAAGAAAATGAGAGTTTTGAATTTAACTTATTCGAGTTACCAATGAAGTTGCAAAGAGTGTTTTAATGAGTAAAGATTGAATCATTGAATGAAAAAACCTGAATAAAGGTACCTATTATGTCACAAGACATTTTTAATGTATAATGATTGAATCTTTGAAAGAAATTGAGAGTTTTGAGTTCAAGTTATTCGAATTCCCTATGACGTCCCAAATCGTGTTTTAATGAGTATAGATTGACTATTTCAATGAAATTACCCTAATCAAGGTACCTATTATGTCACTAGACCTTTTTAATGTAAACAGATTGAATCCTTGATAGAAAATGAGAGTTTTGAGTTTAACTTATTCGAGTTACCTATGAAGTCGCGAAGAGTGTTTTTATGACCAAAGATTGAATCTTTGAATGAAAATACCTGAATCAAGGTACCTATTATGTCACAAGACCTTTATAATGTAAAAAGATTGAATCTTTGAAAGAAAATAAGAGTTTTAAGTTTAACTTATTCGAGTTACCTATGAAGTCGCGAAGAGTGTTTTAATGACTAAAGATAGATTCTTTGAATGAAAATATCTCAATAAAGGTACCTATTATGTCACTAGATCTTTTTAATGTATAAAGATTGAATCTTTGAAAGAAATTGAGAGTTTTGAGTCAAACTTATTCGAGTTACCTATGAAGTCGCGAAGAGTATTTTAATGAGTAAAGATTGAATCTTTGAATGAAAATACCTCAATAAATGTACTTATTATGTCACTAGATCTTTTTAATGTATAAAGATTAAAATTTTGAAAGAAAATGAGAGTTTTAAGTTAACTTATTCGAGTTACCTATGAAGTCGCGAAGAGTGTTTTAATGACTAAATATTGAATTTTTGAATGAAAATACCTCAATAAAGGCACCTATAATGTCACTAGACCATTTTAATGTATAAAGAATGAATCTTTGAAAGAAATTTAGAGTTTTCAGTTAAACTTATACAAGTTCCCTTTAACGTCCTGAAGAGTGTTTTAATGAATAAAGATTGAATCTTTGAATAAAATTACCTCAATCAAGGTACATATTATGTCACCTAGACTTTCTTAATGTAAAAAGATTGAATCTTTGACAAAAAATGAGAGTTTTGAGTTTAACTTATTCGAGTTACCTATGAAGTCACAGCTACTGTTTTAATAAATAAAGATTGAATCTTTCAATGAAAATGCCTTAATAAAGGAACCTATTATGTCACTAGACCTTTTTAATGTATTACGATTAAATCGTTGCAAGAAAATGAGAGTTTTGTGTTAAAGTTATTCGAGTTCGCTTCGACATCCCAAAGAGTGTTTTAATGAGTAAAGATTGAATTTTTGAACAAAAATATCTCAATTAAGGTACCTATTATGTCACTAGACCTTTTTAATGTATAAAGATTGAATATTTGAAAGAAAATGAGAGTTTTGAGTTTAATTTATTCGAGTTACTTATGAAGTCGCGAAGAGTATTTTAATTACTATAGATAGAATCTTTGAATGAAAATAACTCTATAAAGGTACCTATTATATCACTAGACCTTTTTAATGTATAAAGATAGAATCTTTGAAAGAAAATGATAGTTTTGAGTTAAACTTATCTGAGATCCCTTTGACGTCCTGAAGAGTTTTTTAATGAGTAAAGACAGAATCTTTGAATGAAAATGCCTCAACCAAGGTACCTATTATGTCGCTAGACCTTTTTAATGTGAAAGATTAAATATTTGAATGAAAATGAGAGTGTTGAGGTTAACTTATTCGAGTTACATATGAAGTCGCGAAGAATGCTTTAATGACTAAAGATTGAATTTTTTAATTAAAATACCTAAATAAAGGTACCTATTATGTCACTAGACCTTTTTAATGTATAAAGATTGAATCTTTGAAACAAATTGAGAGTTTTGAGTTAAACTTATTCGAGTTACCTATGAAGTCGCGAAAAGTGCTTTAATGAGTAAAGATTGAATCTTTGAATGAAAATACCTCAATAAGGGTACCTATTATGTCACTAGACCTTTTTAATGTACAAAGATTGCTTTGAAAGAAAATGAGTGTTTTGAGTATAACTTATTCGAGTTACCTATGAAGTTGTGAAAAGTGTTTTAATGACTAAAGATTGAATCTTTGAATGAAAATACCTCAATAAAGGTATTGTTGCCTAAGTAATGGCCCTAGAGGGGGGGGGTGAATAGGGTCATTGACAAACTATGGAACTTTTTCGATTAACTTCTCTAAGCTCCTTTAACTTGTCTCTTTACTGTAAAGCCAAATATGATTCATTGGGATAAATGCACTTCTACTAAGTTTTAGTGTAGATAACACTTAATATATGGAATGTAAAACAATGAGCATACTACACTTAGTAGATTAACAAATGATTAATTCATTTTATACATTTAATCATGCTAATTAGTCATGTAACTAAGTGTAATCATCATTGACTTAAATACATTAATTCCTTTAAACTTTAATGCCTTCAATTCAATTTAAAATAAACTAAACATTTGATATATGATGACAGAGCAAATAAATATGCAATCGGCAGACTGAAATTGCAGCTGGGAACTTGTGATTTGGTTATCAGAGCTTGAATGCAAGCTTAGAGCTTTCGGTTTTGGGTCTTATTGATCTGAGTTGTTGCCGAAAAGTTGATTGCTGTAGCATTTTCACCGGACTGATATACACAGTTTTGAAATAGAGGGAAGCTCGCCGGAGGTTGTGGATGATGTAAGCTGTGGCAAAAGCTGTTGCAGCTTTCGATTTGGTCTTTGAACCTCACTGTAGCTGAACTGTACCTTTGCCTTTTAGGAACTGAAACTCACCATCATTTGAATCTGGTATTCGCCTTCACATTAGTGGAGCTACAGTTGAGTCTGAACTGGTTTGATAGACTGAAGCTCACTTGGTCGGAGTTTCGCCGAACTGATATGGAACTCAAAGGTAGCTCAGGCATCACCAAAGCCAATAGACACTCGAAGCGCACCCACGACCCAGAAGCTCTTTTTTTTTTTTTTTTTTTTCAAAGCAACAGTCATGTATCAATGGAGCTCACTGGTTTTGAATTGATGCTCTTCTCTCTCTGTTTAAGCTCTCCAAGTATATTTTTCGATGAAGCTCAATGGAGCTCATTGTGATAGCTCAAAACATTGTATATTTTCTTTGCTCCGCCGCTCACCCACATCTATTTACCCTAATCTCATATATTATATATAAGATAAAAAAAGACAACTTTTCTTTAGCCGTTGGATGAAGCAAATCAAATTTGATGGCTTATATGAGTTCCCTTTGACATCCCAAAGAATGTTTTAATAAGTAAAGATTGAATCTTTGAATGATATTTTCTCAATCAAGGTACCTATTATGTCACTAGACCTTTTTAATTTAAAAAGATTGAATCTTTGATAAAAAATGAGAGTTTCGAGTTTAACTTATATGAGTTACCTATGAAGTCACGAAGAGTGTTTTAATGAATAAAAATTGAATCTTTGAATGAAAATACCTCAATAAACACACCTATTATGTCACTAGACCTTTTTAATGTATAAAGATTGAATATTTGAAAAAAATGAGAGTTTTGAGTTAAACTTATTCGAGATACCTATGAAGTCACGTAGTGTGTTTTAATGTGTAAATATTGAATTTCAGAATAAAAATACCTCAATCAAGGGACCTATTATGTCACAAGACCTTTGTAATGTAAAAAGATTGAATCTTTGAAAGAAAATGAGAGTTTGAAATTTAACTTATTCATGTTACCTATGAAGTCGCGACTAAAGATAGAATTTTTTAATTAAAATACCTTAATAAAGTTACCTATTATGTCACTAGACCTTTTTAAGGTATAAAGTTTGAATCTTTCAAAGAAATTAAGAGTTTTGAGTAAAACTTATTCGAGTTACCTACGAAGACGCGAAGTGTGTTTTAATGAGTAAAGATTGAATCTTTAAATGAAAATAATTCAATAAAGGTACCTATTATGTCACTAGACCTTTTTTATGTATAAAGATTGAATCATTGAAATAAAATGAAAGTTTTGAGTTTAACATATTTGAGTTACGTGTGAAGTCGCGAAAAGTGATTTAATGACTAACGATTGAATCTTTGAATGAAAATACCTCAATAAAAGTGTCTATTATGTTAGTAGATCTTTTTTAATGTATAAAGATTGAATCTTTGAAAGAAATTGAGCGTTTAGAGTTAAATTTATTCCAGTTCCCTTTGACGTCCCAAAGAGTGTTCTAATGAGTAAAAATTGAATTTTTAAATGGAATTAGGTCAATCAAGGTACCAATTATGTCACTAGACCTTTCTAATGTATAAAGATTAAATATTTGAAAGAAAGTGAGAGTTTTGAGTTTAACATATTTGAGTTATCTATGATGTCGCGAAGAGCGTTTTAATGACTAAAGATTGAATCTTTGAATGAAAATACCCGAATAAAGGTACTTATTATGTCACTAGACCTTTTTAATGTATAAAGATTGAATCTTTGAAAGAAATTAAGGGTTTTGAGTTAAACTTATTCGAGTTACTTTTAAAGTTGCGAAAAGTGTTTCAATGAGTAATGATTGAATCATTGAATGAAAATACCTCCATAAATGTACCTTTTATGTCACTAGACCTTTTTAATGTATAGAGGTTCAATCTTTGAAAGAAAATTAGAGTTTTAAGTTTAACTTATTCGAGTTACCTATGAAGTCGCAAACAGTGTTTTATTGAGTAAAGATTGAATCTTTGAAAGAAAATATCTCAATAAAATTACCTGTTGTGTCACTAGACCTTTTTAATGTATAATGATTGAATTTTTGAAAGAAATTTATAGTTTTGAGTTAAACTTATTCGCATTCCCTTTGACGTCCCGACGTATGTTTTATTGAGTAAAGATTGAATTTTTGAGTGAAATTACCTTAATCAAGGTACCTATTTTGTCACTAGACCTTTTTAATGAAAAAAGATTGAATCCTTGATAGAAAATAAGAGTTTTGAGTTTAACTTATTCGAGTTACCTACGAGGTCACGAAGAGTGTTTTACTGACTAAAGATTGAATCTTCGAATGAAAATACCACAATCAAGGTACCTCTTATGTCAGAAAACCTTTTTAATTTAAAAAGATTGAATCTTTGAAAGAAAATGAGAGTTTTGAGTTTAACTTATTCGTGTTACCTAAGAAGTCATGAAGAGTGTTTGAATGACTAAAGATTGAATCTTTGAATGAAAATACCTAAATCAAGGTACCTATTATGTCACAAGACCTTTTTAGTGTAAAAAGATTGAATCTTTGAAAGAAAATGAGAGTTTTGAGTTTAACTTATTCGAGTTACCTATGAAGTCACGAGAGTGTTTTAATGAATAAAGATTGAATCTTTGAGTGAAGATATCTCAATAAATGCACCATGATGTCGCTAAACCTTTTTTAATGTTTAAAGGTTCAATGCTTGAAAGAAAGTAAGAGTTTTGAGTTTAACTTATTCGAGTTACCTATGATGTCACGAAGAGTGTTTTAATGACTAAAGATTGAATCTTTGAATGAAAATACCCGAATAAAGGTACTTATTATTTCACTAGAACTTTTTAATGTATAAAGATTGAATCTTTGAAAGAAATTGAGAGTTTTGAGTTAAACTTATTCGACTTACCTATGAAGTCGCGAAGAGTGTTTTAATGAGTAAAGAATGAATCTGTAATGACCTAGTCATTTTCCGTCCTTTTCTTTTTTTCAGATTTTCACGGATATTTTTTTTCCATTGATCTTTTCCTTTCTGAGTTCGATTTCTCGTCACTTAGTGTCATCTTGAGTGCTCTGGAATGGTTTCTGAGACTCTTTTCCTTGGATTAACAACTTTATTTGAGGACCGCGTCAATTCCACATTTTAATTTTTTTTGACACTATTCACATTGGTGGAGCTACAGCTGAGTCTGAACTGGTTTGATAGACTGAAGCTTACTTGGTCGGAGTTTCGCCGAACTGATATGGAACTCAAAGGTCGCTCGTGGGTCACCAGAGTCAATAGACACTCGAAGCACACCCAAGACCCAGAAGCTCAAGCTCTTTTTTTTTTTCAAATCTACAGTCATGTATCAATAGAGCTCACTGGTTTTAAATTGATGCTCTTCTCTCTCTGTTTAAGCTCTCCAAGTATATTTTTCTATGAAGCTCAGTGGAGCTCATTATGACGGCTTAAAACATTGTATGTTTTCTTTACTTCACCGCTCACCAACATCTATTTACCCTAACCTCATATATTATATATAGGATAGAAAGAAAACAACTTTTCTTTAGCCATTGGATGAAGCAAACCAAATTTGATGGCTTAGATCATCTGTCCGTTGCCACCTAACCCTTTATATGTATTGAGCTGTAATCCTTGCTTGCTTTGCCCACCATATTTTCTCTGACTAAATTTTCAGCCATTTAAAAAGAACTGTTAAGCACTCATTTTCGGGCTATTAAATTAGGCAATAGGTTGGCCACTCATTCAAGGCCCTAGGATCAAAACCAAGTTGATGCACTTTTCTAATATGTCCATTGCTGCCCTTAAAATACCAAATAGCCCCTATTATGCCAGCAAATTAAATCCCTTGGATCATTGTACGGAGGATTTGTTTCCTTAGCAGCTGCCAATGAAAACTTCGATAGCAAAGCACTATTCAACAGTATATTTTATAATCTTTTTTACATCCACAACCAATTGAGCCATTTGAACTATTTCCTCTTTAATTTAAATTTCTCTCCAAGACTTCTTAACTTGTAACTTACACGAGAAATGACCAGCACGTCCTTGATAGGACTATTAGTGTAAACCTGCTATATATGATTGAATAACATTATGCAGAATTAAATGTATCAAAAATACAAAGCAAATATATCATCTCCATACACACTTGAATTGACATTAAATTCAACACCTTCAACGATTTGTTGTCATCAAAATATCTCATTCATCCTAGGCTAAAAAGCCTTGGGTCAACAATCACCCCCTTTTTGAATAAAAATACCTCAATAAATGTACCTATTATGTTACTTGACCTTTTTAATGTATAAAGATTGAATCTTTGAAAGAAAATGAAAGTTTTGAGTTTAACTTATTCAAGTTACCCATAAAGTTGCGAAGAGTGTTTAAATGACTAAAGATTGAATATTTGAATGAAAATACCCCAGTAAAGGTACCTATTACGTCATTTGTCCTTTTTAATGTATATAGTTTAATTGTTTGAAAAAAATTGAGAGAACTGAGTTAAACTTATATGAGTTCCCTTTGACATCCCAAAGAATGTTTTAATAAGTAAAGATTGAATTTTTGAATGATATTTTCTCAATCAAGGTACCTATTATGTCACTAGACCTTTTTAATGTAAAAAGATTGATTCTTTGATAAAAAATGAGAGTTTTGAGTTTAACTTATATGAGTTACCTATGAAGTCATGAAGAGTGTTTTAATGAATAAAGATTGAATCTTTGAATGAAAATACCTCAATAAACACACCTATTATGTCACTAGACCTTTTTAATGTATAAAGATTGAATATTTGAAAAAAATGAGAGTTTTGAGTTAAACTTATTCGAGATACCTATGAAGTCACGTAGTGTGTTTTAATGTGTAAAGATTGAATTCCTGAATAAAAATACCTCAATCAAGTTACCTATTATGTCACAAGACCTTTGTAATGTAAAAAGATTGAATCTTTGAAAGAAAATGAGAGTTTGGAGTTTAACTTATTCATGTTACCTATGAAGTCGCGACTAAAGATAGAATTTTTAAATTAAAATACCTCAATAAAGTTACCTATTATGTCACTAGACATTTTTAAGGTATAAAGTTTGAATCTTTAAAAGAAATTAAGAGTTTTGAGTAAAACTTATTCGAGTTACCTACGAAGTCGCGAAGTGTGTTTTAATGAGTAAAGATTGAATCTTTAAATGAAAATAACTCAATAAAGGTACCTATTATGTCACTAGACCTTTTTTATGTATAAAGATTGAATCTTTGAAATAAAATGAAAGTTTTGAGTTTAACATATTCAAGTTACCTGTGAAGTCGCGAAGAGTGATTTAATAACTAACATTTGAATCTTTGAATGAAAATACCTCAATAAAGGTGTCTATTATGTTAGTAGATCTTTTTAATGTATAAAGATTGAATCTTTGAAAGAAATTGAGCGTTGGGAGTTAAATTTATTCCAGTTCCCTTTGACGTACCAAAGAGTGTTTTAATGAGTAAAAATTGAATTTTTGAATGAAATTATGTCAATTAAGGTACCTATTATGTCACTAGACCTTTTTAATGTATAAAGATTAAATATTTGAAAGAAAGTGAGAGTTTTGAGTTTAACTTATTTGAGTTACCTATGATGTCGCGAAGAGCGTTTTAATAACTAAAGATTGAATCTTTGAATGAAAATACCCGAATAAAGGTACTTATTATGTCACTAGACCTATTTAATGTAAAAAGATTGAATCTTTGAAAGAAATTGAGAGTTTTGAGTTAAACTTATTCGAGTTACTTTTGAAGTCGCGAAAAGTGTTTCAATGAGTAATGATTGAATCATTGAATGAAAATACCTCCATAAAGGTACCTTTTATGTCACTAGACCTTTTTAATGTATAAAGATTCTGTCTTTGAAAGAAAATTAGAGTTTTGAGTTTCACTTATTCGAGTTACCTATGAAGTCGCAAAGGGTGTTTTATTAAGTAAAGATTGAATCTTTGAAAGAAAATACCTCAATAAAATTACATGTTATGTCAGTAGACCTTTTTATTGTATAATGATTGAATCTTTGAAAGAAATTTAGAGTTTTAAGTTAAACTTATTCGAATTCCCTTTGACGACCCGAAGAGTGTTTTATTGAGTAAAGATTGAATCTTTGAGTGAAATTACCTCAATCAAGGTACCTATTTTGTCACTAGACCTTTTTAATGTAAAAAGATTGAATCCTTGGTAGAAAATGAGAGTTTTGAGTTTAACTTATTCGAGTTACCTATGAAGTCGCGAAGAGTATTTTAATGACTAAAGATTGAATCTTTTAATAAAAATATCACAATCAAGGTACCTATTTTGTCAGAAGACCTTTTTAATTTAAAAAGATTGAATCTTTGAAAGAAAATGAGAGTTTTGAGTTTAACTTATTCGTGTTACCTATGAAGTCGCGAAGAGTGTTTGAATGACTAAAGATTGAATCTTTCAATGAAAATACCTAAATTAAGGTACCTATTATGTCACAAGACCTTTTTAGCGTAAAAAGATTGAATCTTTGAAAGAAAATAAGAGTTTTGAGTTTAACTTATTCTTGTTACCTATGAAGTCGTGAAGAGTGTTTGAATGACTAAAGATTGAATTTTTGAATGAAAATACCTAAATCAAGGTACCTATTATGTCACAAGACCTTTTTAGTGTAAAAAGATTGAATCTTTGAAAGAAAATGAGAGTTTTGAGTTTAACTTATTCGAGTTACCTATGAAGTCACGAGAGTGTTTTAGTGAATAAAGATTGAATCTTTGAGTGAAGATATCTCAATAAATGCACCATGATGTCACTAAACCTTTTTTAATGTTTAAAGGTTCAATGCTTGGAAGAAAATAAGAGTGTTGAGTTTAACTTATTCGAGTTACCTATGAAGTCGCGAAGAGTGTTTTAATGAGTAAAGAATGAATCTGTGATGACCCAGTCATTTTTCGTCCTTTTCTTTTTGTCAGATTTTCACGGATATTTTTTTTCCATTGATCTTTTCCTTTCTGAGTTCGATTTCTCGTCACTTAGTGTCATCTTGAGTGCTCTGGAATGGTTTCCGAGACTTTTTTCCTTGGATTGACAACTTTATTTGAGGACCGCGTCAATTCCACATTTTTATTTTTTTTGACACTATTCACATTTGTGGTGCTACAGCTGTGTCTGAACTGGTTTGATAGACTGAAGCTTACTTGGTCGGAGTTTCGCCGAACTGATATGGAACTCAAAGGTCGCTCGTGGGTCACCAGAGTCAATAGACACTCGAAGCACACCCAAGACCCAGAAGCTCAAGCTCTTTTTTTTTTTTTTTTCAAATCTACAGTCATGTATCAATGGAGCTCACTGGTTTTAAATTGATGCTCTTCTCTCTCTGTTTAAGCTCTCCAAGTATATTTTTCTATAAAGCTCAGTGGAGCTCATTGTGATGGCTTAAAACATTGTATATTTTCTTTGCTTCACCGCTCACCAACATCTGTTTACCCTAATCTCATATATTATATATAGGATAGAAAGAAAACAACTTTTCTTTAGCCATTGGATGAAGCAAACCAAATTTGATGGCTTAGATCATCTGTCCGTTGCCACCTAACCCTTTATATATATTGAGCTGTAATCCTTGCTTGCTTTGCCCACCATATTTTCTCTGACTAAATTTTTAGCCATTTAAAAAGAACTGTTAAGCACTCATTTTCGGGCTATTAAATTAGGCAACAGGTTGGCCACTCATTCAAGGCCCTAGGATCAAAACCAAGTTGATGCACTTTTCTAATATGTCCATTGCTGCCCTTAAAATACCAAATAGCCCTTATTTCGCCAGCTATTGCTTTTTTAGACTTCAAGTTGATTACCTTGAGAATCTATATGTTGTTGTTTTATGTAAGCATGCTCTTATGTAGTTGCTTTGTGTAAGCATGACCCTATGTTGCTAACATTGCATGAATGAAGTGATTGATGCTAGAAATGATCCTAGGTAGCTAGGATGCTCCTTGAGTCTCACCTTTGACATAGACGTTAGGTGGAATGAACCACAATAATTAAATCATGCAAACTTGTAAAACGTGGGTCAATGCATGCACATTTCCTACGAGTAGCTTTGTGTTACTCACCCCTACGATACTGGGGCATATTTCAGGTACAAGAATCAAGGTTGCGATTCTCGTCATGCTTGGATGATTGGTGGACTTGAAGATTTCCATTTCTTGTAAAGGTTGGCTTGAAAAGCCACTTGTAGCCTTATATGTCAAAATATGTATATCTGAATTTAAACATGTAATGTGTACATGAGTGCACTCCTTACAATGTATTTGACATGTATAAGATGAGGCTGGAGGCCAATGACATGTTTTTGTATTCTATGTAGTTTTGACTTTATGGTATATTATGAAAATATTGAAAAATGTCAAGTTGTTGTCTCACTAGGTTTGCATCGGTCGTTTTCGGGAGCCGTGGACCATTCCCGCGCGCTCAAAATCACTTATTACGTTTGCATGCATATTTGTTTCAGCCTAGAAGTGTATTTGGAGTCAAAAGTATGTTTGGTGCAAACTTACATTTTTTGCCGTTTTGAGCCTAAACTGAACATAAGGGTATTTTGGGGTTTTCACATGAAAAATAAAGTTTTCTTTTGGCATTGTTGGCTACAAAACATGATTTTGAGGGTAGTTTCTTCTTTGTGTTTTTCTCAAAAAAGCCCAGAAAGTCCTCAAAGTTGCATTTCAAGTCAGCATTTTAGGCGCAGCCTACAGGAGTTCGAGCGCTCTAAATAGGGAGTTCGAGCGCTCGAACTTTGGGCAGATTTCTTAGGGCAATTTTCAAGCACTCGAAGTCCTTGTTCGAGCGCTTGAAGTACTGTTCACGGGTGTGTGTGTCTTAGTTCAGCACTGCACCTCCGACTTCAAATCATCATAACTTCTTTGTTTTAACTCCGAATTGGTCCGTTCTTGAGTCTATATTGATCGGGTCAAAATAAGCTTTCCAATGGTACTAATTAGAGCTTCAGATTCTTCTTGTACATCAAGTTATTCAAGTTTTAGTAAGGTAGTGTCTGTTTTTGGTTCGAACCGGGATAGGGTATCCTTCCTTCGACCTCAGAACTTGATATCTTTGCCGCCCGGACCCCGAATCAAGTGATTCTTGAGTCTATCTTTATTAATTTTTCATTGTCTTTCCAATGGTATGCACGTTGGCACCCATTTCAGTGTGGAATGACCATTTTGCCCCTAGGTTCATTCTTTTCCGTTTTTGAAACGTTGCTTCCGCATTTTCTTCCTTTGGGTTTCGTGACCTTGTTAAGGGTCACATTGGTGTCTTTGAGGAGTGTTGTATCTCTAAAGACCATTTTTCTATCTTTTACTTCCACATTTTGGATCCATTTTGGGTCATCACAGGACACACTGGGTTGAAAAATTCAGGGTTGTCACAGGTGGTATCAGAGCTCCTAGGTTTGAATACCTTGGATGACGGGTTTTAGGTGTATATCGTGCTTATGTTGCCATGCTCTATATGTTTATATGCTTCATGATAACATGTTTTGGTTTGATAACATGTTTATATGCTTATGTGCTTATGTGGTATATGTAGTATGCCGTTTGTTTAAGCATGAATTTATTCTAATGTAAAGAGCATGACATATGATGTGTGCTAGATTAGAATTGTATATGCATTGTTGTGTTGAATATTTGGCAGGATTTGGGATTAGTCATTGGATGTTTGAGTTGAGATTAAGTCGTTTGGCGAGTTTTCACTTAGTACGATGGTTGGCGAAATTGGTTTCATTTTGGCATTCTTCCTTGAGGTTGTTGGTGATTGTCCACATGGTTTTATGGTAGTATAGGTTGTTGTCGACCTAACATTGGTTTGAGGTAGGTGGTGAGACACCTTTTGTTTAGGCTCTAGTGAGGTGAGTCTTTTGGCGTTGCCATAGTGCTGGATTTTTGGTTTTGGGCCATGATGAGGTCATGGACCTCTTAGGATCCTTAATTGTTTTGGAAGGTTCCTCTGATATTGCAATTTCCGTGGACAGGTACGTTGTGGGCGGGTGCATGGCACTGTCATGCTACCGTACTGGCTAGCTACAAGTGCAGTTCGGATGGAATCAATGTTGGTTTTGTTGTGATAGGCGTTGTCCTTTTGGTTGGTGATGATATGAGTTTTGTTTTGGGTGTCCGGTGTTGAGACGGTGATTGATGGTCATTTTGAGGACGATTTTGGAGATTGAATTGGTTGTTTGATTGTACGGCTAAAGTAGCCATTTTGTTTGAGTTCTTTTTGTGTGATGATGCTTTTGGGATCAAGTTGATTGATCAATGTTTTGGGTTGGTGAGAGCATTGCATTGTTAGTGTCATTTATAGTGTCACCTCTAGATTCGGAGTTGGATTGTTGGAGTCTTCCCATTGTGGTAAAGGCTCACGTTTGTTTTGAGACAGGTTGTTGTCGCATTGGTTTTGGAGTCAATTTATGGCTAGGACTGGTCCTTCCTTTTACCTAGACACTCTAGGACACGATGTGCATAGGGTTCATTGTTGCATCATTTTGTTTTCTGTAGTTTCGCTTACTACCATGTTAGTAGTATGATTTCAGATATTGTGATGCATGAGTAGGTGGAAGTGTATCCACATTGGTTTCCTTGAACTTGTTATGTATTCACTTGGTTGTGTTTTGAGCATTGGACAACTTTGTTGTTATATTTATATTCATGAGAACATGTTTTCTTTATAGAATATATTGATACCATGTGTAGTGAATTGCACACATTGTAATTGGCATTATGTATGCCATTTTAGAATTGAAACTCTAAGGCATGGATTATGTGGTTTCAACCTACTTGTGCATGGAAGGTGTTTTCATGCATTATATAAGTTATGTATAAGTTGTGAACTTATTTGGTTTAATTTTGGAATCTTGGAACATTGTTGAGTTGAGATGGCTAGGGTTTGGCTCTAGTACGGGGACGTGAGTCCTCTAAGTCTGAGATAGTGCACACTTAGGGTGGTCTTCCCTGCGGGTTAGTGCCCGGAATAACCATTAAGGTCTTGGCAGAATTCCGAGCGTAGATGTCTAAGTCTTCAATTATTTGTTTTCACATTCAATTCCAAGTTAACAATCATGTTTATATTGTAATTTGTGGTTTTAGTTATTGGCAATTTTGATGTTGTTAAGTATATCCATGAATATGATTTTAATGAATCATTTTGATGTTGTTAAGTACATCCATACTAAATTGATAT
This sequence comes from Cornus florida, assembly GCF_030987335.1. Taxonomy (NCBI): domain Eukaryota; kingdom Viridiplantae; phylum Streptophyta; class Magnoliopsida; order Cornales; family Cornaceae; genus Cornus; species Cornus florida. Next base: position 79,061,061 of record NW_026775573.1, on the reverse strand, counting down.
ATTTAGTTGATTTCACACTTTTAGATTTCTAGTTGATAACCTAGAGAACCTATGTCTTGATGTGTGGTATTAGATATTCTAATTATGCTAAATTGTTATATTTAGTTGATGTTGTATTTTAGACTTCAAGTTGATTACCTTGAGAATCTATATGTTGTTGCTTTATGTAAGCATGCTCCTATGTAGTTGCTTTGTGTAAGCATGACCCTATGTTACTAACATTGCATGAATGAAGTGATTGATGCTAGAAATGATCCTAGGTAGCTAGGATGCTCCTTGAGTCTCACCTTTGACATAGACGTTAGGTGGAATGAACCACAATAATTAAATCATGCAAACTTGTAAAACGTAGGTCGATGCATGCTCATTTCCTACGAGTAGCTTTATGTTACTCACCCCTACGATACTGGGGCATATTTCAGGTATAAGAATCAAGGTTGCAATTCTCGTCATGCTTGGATGATTGGTGGACTTGAAGATTTCCATTTCTTGTAAAGGTTGGCTTGAAAAGCCACTTGTAGCCTTATATATCAAAATATGTATATTTGAATTTAAATATATAATGTGCACATGAGTGCACTCCTTATAATGTATTTGACATGTATAAGATGAGGCCGGAGGCCAATGACATGTATTTGTATTCTATGTAGTTTTGACTTTATGGTATATTATGAAAATATTGAAAAATGTCAAGTTGTTGTCTCACTAGGTTTGCATCGGTCGTTTTCGGGAGCCACGGACCATTCCCGCGTGCTCAAAATCACTTATTACGTTTGCGAGCATATTCGTTTCAGCCTAGAAGTGTATTTGGAGTCAAAAGTCTGTTTGGTGCAAACTTACATTTTTTGCCGTTTTGAGCCTAAACTGAGCATAAGGGCATTTTGGTGTTTTCACATGAAAAATAAAGTTTTATTTTGGCATGGTTGGCTAGAAAACATGATTTTGAGGGTAGTTTCATCTTTGTGCTTTTCTCAAAAAAGCCCAGAAAGTCCTTAAAATTGCATTTCAAGTCAGCATTTCAGGCGCAGCCTATAGGAGTTCGAGCGCTCTAAATAGGGAGTTCGAGTGCTTGAAGTCCTTGTTCGAGCGGTCGAAGTACTGTTCACGGGTGTGTGTGTCTTGGTTCAGCACTGCACCTCCGACTTCAAATCATCATAACTTCTTTGTTTTAACTCCGAACTGGTCCGTTCTTGAGTCTAAATTGATCGCGTCGAAATAAGCTTTCCAATGGTACTAATTAGAGCCTCATATTCTTCTTGTGTCTCAAGTTATTCAAGTTTTAGTAAGGTAGTGTCTGTTTTTGGTTCGAGCCGGGATAGGGTATCCTTCGTTCGACTTCAGAACAATATCTTTGCCGTCCGAACCCCGAATCAAGTGATTCTTGAGTCTATCATTATTAATTTTTCATTGTCTCTCCAATGGTGTGCACGTTGGCACCCATTTTTGTGTGGAATGACCATTTTGCCCCTAGGTTCATTCTTTTCCGTTTTTGAAATGTTGCTTCCGCATTTTCTTCCTTTGGGTTTCGTGACCTCGTCGAGGGTCACATTGGTGTCTTAGAGGAGTGTTGTATCTCTAAAGACCATTTTTCTATCTTTTGCTTCCACATTTTGGATCCATTTTGGGTCATCTCAGAACACACTAGGTTGAAAAATCCAGGGTCGTCACATTTAATGTACAAAGGTTGAATCATTGAAAGAAAATGAGAGTTTTGAGTTTAACTTATTCGAGTTACCTATGAAGTCACGAAGAGTGTTTTAATGACTAAAGATTGAATCTTTGAATGAAAATAACTCAATAAAGGTACCTATTATGTCACTAATCCTTTTTAATGTATAAAGATATAATCTTTAAAAGAAAATGAGAGTTTTGAGTTAAACTTATTCGAGTTCCCTTTGGCGTTTCAAAGAGTATTTCAATGAGTAAAGATTGAATCATTGAATGAAAATACATCAATCAAGGTAGCTATTATGTCACCAGACCTTTTTAATCTGTAAAGGTTAAATCTTTGAAAGAAAATATGAGTTTTGAGTTTCACTTATTCGAGTTACCTATGAAGTCGCGAAGAGTATTTCAATGACTAAAGATTGAATCTTTGAATGAAAATAACTAAATAAAGGTACCTATTTTGTCACTAGACCTTTTTAATGTATAAATATTGAATCTTTGAAATAAATTAAGAGTTTTGAGTTAAACTTATTCGAGTTACCTATGAAGTTGAGAAGAGTGTTTTAATGGCTAAGGATTGAATCTTTGAGTGAAAATACCTCAATAAAGGTACCTATTAAGTCGCTAGACCTTTTTAATGTATAAAGATTAAATCTTTGAAACAAATTGGAGTTACTTATGAAGTCGCAAAGAGTGTTTTAATGAGTAAAGATTGAATCTATGAATGAAAAAAGCTAAATAAAGGTATCTATTATGACACTAAACCTTTTTAATGTATAAAGATTGAATCTTTGAAAGAAATTTAGAGTTTTGAATTAAATTTATTCGAGTTACCTATGAAGTCGCGAAGAGTGTTTTAATGAGTAAAGATTGGATCTTTGAATTAAAATACCTCAATAAGGATACCTATTATGTCACTAGATCTTTTTTATATATAAAGATTAAATTTTTGAAAGAAAATGAGAGTTTTGAGTTTAACTTATTCGAGTTGCCTATAAAGTTGGGAAGGCTGTTTTAATGACTAAAGATTGAATCTTTGAATGAAAATTCCTTATTCAAGGTACCTATTATGTACAAGACATTTTTAGTGTAAAAAGGTTGAATCTTTGAAAAAAAATGAGTGTTTTGAGTTAAACTTATTCAAGTTCCCTATGAAGTCACGAAGAGTGTTTGAATAAATAAAGATTGAATCTTTGGATGAAAATAGCTTAACAAAAGGTAACAATTATGTCACTGGACCTTTTTTATGTGTAAAGATTGAATCAACGAAAAAAAATGAGACTTTTGAGTAAAACTTATTCGAGATCCCTTTGACATCCCAAAGAGTGTTTTAATAAGTAAAGATTGAATCTTTGAATGAAAATACCTCAATCAATGTACCTATTATGTCACTAGACCTTTTTAATGTATAAAGGTTTAAAATTTGAAAGAAAATGAGAGTTTTGATTTTAACTTATTTTCGTTACCTATGAAGTCGCAAAGAGTGTTTTAATGACAAAAGATTGAATCTTCGAATTAAAATAACTCTATAAAGGTACCTTTTTAATGTAAAAAGATTGAATCTTGGAAAGAAATTGAAAGTTTGATTTAAAGTTATTCCTGTTACCGTTGACGTCCTGAAGAGTGTTTTAATGAGTGAAGATTGAATCTTTGAATAAAAATAACTCAATCAAGGTACCTATTATGTCACTAGATCTTTTTAACGTAAAAAGGTTGAATCTTTGAAAGAAAAAAGTGTTTTAAGTTTAACTTATTCGACTTACCTATAAAATCTTGAAGAGTGTTTTAATGACTAATGATTGAATCTTTGAACGAAAATACCTCAATCAAGGTACCTATTTTGTCAATAGAACTTTTTAATGTCAAAATACTGAATATTTGAAAGAAAATGAGAGTTTTGAGTTTAACTTATTCGAGTTACATATGAAGTCGCGAACAGTGTTTTAATGACTAAAGATTGATTCTTTCAATGAAAATATCTCAAAAAAATGTACCTATTAGGTCACTTGACCTTTTAAATGTATCAAGATTGAATCTTTGAAAGAAAATGAAAGTTTTGAGTTAAACTGATTCGAGTTCCCTTTGACGTCTCGAAGAGTGTTTCAATGAGTAAAGATTGAATTATTGAATGAAAATAACTCAATCAAGGTAGCTATTATGTCACTAGACCTTTTTAATGTATAAAGGTTGAATCTTTGAAAGAAAATATGAGTTTTGAGTTTAACTTATTCGAGTTACCTATGAAGTCACAAAGAGTATTTTAATGACTAAAGATTGAATCTTTGAATGAAAATAACTCAATAAAGGTACCTATTTTGTCACTAGACCTTTTCAATGTATAAATATTGAATCTTTGAAATAAATTAAGAGTTTTGAGTTAAACTTATTCGAGTTACCGATTAAGTCACGGTGAGTGTTTTAATGACTAAATATTGAATCTTTGAATGAAAATACCAAAATAACGATACATATTATGTCACTAGACCTTTTTAAAGTGTAAAGATTGAATTTTTGAATGAAAATGAGAGTTTTGATTGTAACTTATTCGACTTACCTATGAAGTCGAGAAGAGTGTTTTAATGACTAAGGATTGAATCTTTGAGTGAAAATACCTTAATAAAGTTACCTCTTAAGTCGCTAGACCTTTTTAATGTATAAAGATTGAATCTTTGAAACAAATTGGAGTTTCCTATGAAGTCGCGAAGAGTGTTTTAATGAGTAAAGATTGAATCTATGAATGAAAATACCTAAATAAAGGTACCTATTATGACATAAGAACTTTTTAATGTATAAAGATTGAATCTGTGAAAGAAATTTAGAGTTTTGAATTAAATTTATTCGAGTTACTTATGAAGTAGCGAAGAATGTTTTAATAAGTAAAGATTGGATCTTTGAATGAAAATACCTCAATAAAGATACCTATTATGTCACTAGATCTTTTTTATGTATAAAGATTAAATCTTTGAAAGAAAATGAGAGTTTTGAGTTTAACTTATTTGAGTTGCCTATAAAGTTGGGAAGACTGTTTTAATGACTAAAGATTGAATCTTTGAATAAAAATACTTCATTCAAGGTACCTATTATATACAAGACCTTTTTAATGTAAAAAGGTTGAATCTTTGAAAGAAATTGAGTGTTTTGAATTAAACTTATTTAAGTTCCCTTTGAAGTCCTGAAGAGTGTTTTAATGAGTAAGGATTGAATATTTGAAAGAAATTACCTTAATCAGGATACCTATTACGTCAGTAGACCTTTTTAATGTAAAAAGATTGAATCTTTGACAAAAAATGAGAATTTTGAGTTTAACTTATTCGAGTTACCTATGAAGTTACCAAGAGTGTTTTAATGAATAAAGATTGAATCTTTGAATGAAAATACCTCAACAAAGGTGCCAATTATGTCACTGGACCTTTTTTATGTATAAAGATTGAATCATTGAAAAAAAATGAGACTTTTGATTAAAACTTATTCGAGATCCCTTTGACGTCCCAAAGAGTGTTTTAATGACTAAAGATTGAATCTTTGAATGAAAATACCTCAATCAATGTACCTATTATGTCACTAGACCTTTTTAATGTATAAAGGTTGAATATTTGAAAGAAAATGAGAGTTTTGATTTTAACTTATTCGAGTTACCTATGAAGTCGCAAAGAGTATTTTAATGACAAAAGATTGAATCTTTGAATTAGAATAACTCCATAAAGTACCTTTTTAATGTATAAAGATTGAATATTGGAAAGAAATTGAAAGTTTTGATTTAAACTTATTCGAGTTTCCGTTGACGTCCCGAAGAGTGTTTTAATGAGTAAAGATTGAATTTTTATGCAAAAATAACTCAATCACGGTACCTATTATGTTACTAGACCTTTTTAACGTAAAAAGATTGAATCTTTAAAAGAAATTTTTTTTTTTGAGTTTAACTTATTCGAGTTACCTATAAAGTCTTGAAGAGTGTTTTAATGACTAATGATTGAATCTTTGAACGAAAATACGTCAATCAAGGTACCTATTTTGTCATTAGAACTTTTTAATGTCAAAAGATTGAATATTTGAAAGAAAATGAAAGTTTTGAGTTTAACTTATTCGAGTTGCATATGAAGTCGCGAACAGTGTTTTAATGACTAAAGATTAATTCTTTCAATGAAAATATCTCAAAAAAGGTACCTATTAGGTCACTTGACCTTTTAAGTGTATCAAGATTGAATCTTTGAAAGAAAATGAGAGTTTTGAGTTTAACTTATTCGAGTTACCTATGAAGTCGCAAAGAGTGTTTTAATGACTAAAGATTGAAAATTTGAATGAAAAAACCTCATTAAAGGTACCTATTCTATCACTAGGCCTTTTAAATGTATAAAAATTGAATCTTTGGAAGAAATTGAGTGTTTTGAGTTAAACTTATTCGAGTTACATATGAAGTCGCGAAGAGTGTTTTTTATGTGTAAAGACTGAATGTTTGAACGAAAATACCTCAACAAAGGTGCCTATTATGTCACTAAACCTTTTTAATGTAAAAAGATTGAATTTTTGACAGAAAATGAGAGTTTTGAGTTTAACTTACTCGAGTTACCGATGAAGTGATGAAGAGTATTTTAATGAATAAAGGTTGAATCTTTGACTGAAAATTCCTTAATAACTGTACCTATTATGACTCTAAACTTTTTAATATAAAAAGGTTGAATCTTTGAAAGAAAATGAGAGTATTGAGTTACACTTGTTTGAATTATCTTTGAAGTCGCGTAGAGTGTTTTAATGTGTAAAGAATGAATCTTTGAATGAAAATACCTCAATAAAGGAACCTACTATGTCAGTAGACCTTTTTAATGCATTAAGATTGAATCGTTGAAAGAAAATGAGTGTTTTAAGTTAAACTTATTCGAGTTACCTTTGACATCCCAAAGAGTGTTTTAATGAGTAAAGATTGAATCATTGAATGAAAATACCTCAATCAAGGTACCTATTTTGTCACTAGACTTTTTTAATGTATAAAGTTTGAATCTGTAAAGAAAATGAGAGTTTTTAGTTTACTTATTCGAGTTACCTTTGACATCCCAAAGAGTGTTTTAATGAGTAAAGATTGAATCATTGAAAGAAAATAAGAGTTTTGAGTTAAACTTATTCGAGTTCCCTTTAACGTCCCGAAGAGTGTTTGTGATGGCCTACGTTTTTCAACCCGGTGCGTTAGTGATGAACCGAATGTTGATCCGATAACAGATCCGAAATGCGGAAGTAAAAGATAAATCTAAAGTCTATAGAGATGCAAACCATCCCCAAGACGCCAATGTGACCTTCCATGTAGTCACGGAGCTCAAGGAAATAACCAGAAGCGGAAACTTGAATGAAAAGGTCAAACGATACCCTATGGTACCAATGACACCCAAGGGAACAAGATCTAGTTCAAACTAGACTACTTATACCATTAAATGGCTTGAACAAGGCCAACAAGTTCAAATGGAAACAAGTGGAACAAGGTTAAACTGTCAAGGCAACAAACCAAGCAAAACTTACAAGGCAGCTCTATTTCTGTCGACCGAAATGGAGCATCGGTCTGCCGAAATAAGCCTGGAAAAAGAAGAGAAAAGAGCTCTCAGTTCGGCCGACCGAAGTGACAAACCAGTCGACCGGTTTAGGGCTCGAGATGAAAAAAATTAGTTTCGGTCGACCGATATAGAGAACCGGTAGACCGAAATAAGCCTCGAAGTGAAAAAGGCCACTAGAAGTGGAGTTTTTGCTTCACAATGAAATCCAAAAGGGGTTCGGTCGACCTAAACAAGCCATCGGTCGATCGAAACTGGTCAAAAATGTGTAAAATGGACCTGCTATACACTAAAGCTGAAATGGGTTCCTAAGCCTCATTTGAATCCCCCATGGCATGATCAAACTTAATAATATGCTATTGTGTGATGGTGTGAACATACCCGCAAATGTCATATGGCATTTTAGACATGCTACAATGGCCCATGGCCTTATTACAAATTATTTACAACATTTGACATGTCAAACCTCCAAGTTAGAAAAATTACATTTCATAGGCAAAACTTAAACATGCTAACACTTGCATGTGAACAAGAATGCTTTTAAAGAAACTTCCATTCTGTAATTCACCCAAAGCAAGTACAAATCTCCAATCTTGAATCATGTACCTGAAATATGCCCCAGTAACTTTGGGGTGGGCAACATAAAACTACTCGTAGGAGATGAGCATGCATCAACCTAACGTTTTACAATTTTATCACCTTAAAGTGAAACATGTTAAAGGCTCATGCCACCTAACGTCTTTGTCAAGGTGAGACTCAGGGAGTATCCTAAGCTACCCTAGATCATTTCTAACATAAGTCACATCATTCATGCAAATCAAACGACATAGAATCATGCTATACAAGCAACATGACATATATTCTCAAAGTCACCCACTTGAAATCTAAAATGTTAAAACAACTATAGTGGATCATGCCACCTAAAGTCTATGTTCCAAATAAATCTATAGGCTCATTCCAAAGTCACATTTGAACAACAAAGCACAAATCATAATATCTACGCAATTAACCAACATAGAAACATGCTAGACAAGTATCAAGATATAGATTCTCAAGGTTACCATCTTGAAATCTAAAATGCAATAACAACTAAATATAACAATTTAGTACAATTAGAATTTCTAATACCACACATCAAGACATAGATTCTCTAAGTTATCAACTTAAAATCTAAAAGTGTAAAAACAACTAAATATAACAATTTAGTATGGATGTACTTAACAACATCAAATCGCCAATAGCCAAAACCACAAAGTCACAATTAAACATGATTGTCAACTTGGAATTGAATGGAAAATCAAATAGTGGAAGACTTGGACATCACATCTCGGGCTAAACCAAGAACAAAATGGTTATTCTGGGCATTAACCAGCTGGGAAGACCACCCTAGTGCGCACTATCTCAATTGGGGAGAACTCATACCTCCCGCACTAAAGCCAAACTTTAGCCATATCACTTGTAACAATGTTCCAAAACTCCAAAATAATCAAATAAGTTCACAACTTATACGTAATTTATATAATGCACGAAAATCACCTTTCATGCACAAGTAGGTTGAAACCACACAATCCATGCCTTAGAGTTTAAATTTAAAAATGGCATATATAATGTTATACACAAAGTGTGCAATTTGTTACACAAGTCAATCATATATTCAATATTTGTAACAAATTTCATGAATATAAATTTAACAACAATGTACTCAATGCTTAAAACATAACCAACAGACTACAGAACAAGTCCAAATCCATGATTTAAATATAGAAACAACTTCTACAACATAATTAAAATCCATGGAACAATGAGATATGATTTAATTAAATCATGATAATTAAATCTATAATTTCCAAATCAACTCTAAATGGTCCCAAATTGATATACGCTAGTATACAAGTCCTAGTCATCACCAATATCAAGTTAAAAACTCAATTTAAGCCAATGGACCCATTAAATAGATTTTAATTAATTCTTTTAATTAAAATCTTTAGAATTTCATACTCATCCAAATGCTCTCAAATTAAAGTATGTTAAACAACATGCCATTACTTAATTTAAAAATATATCATAAGTTAATTTCAGGCAAGGTACGGCCATGAGAATTAAACGTTCATCAAAGATAATTATTAAATAAAAATTCCAATTCTTATTCAATTAATTTCAATTTAATATATGTTAACAAACATATCAAATCCAAACTTTCTAGCATGCCACAATTTATTTTCTAACTTATACATCATTATGAGAATTAAATCCCAACCATAGAAATTAATTAAATTAAATTCTAGGACTTAAACAAAAGCAAGCATACAAGTTGTATAATCATGGGAAACACTCCATACAACATATATAAAATCCTAAAACATCCCCTACCTCGATTTGAGATGGAAATCTCAATTCCGCATCGGAAGAAAAGTGCTCCGATTCCGACGATACCGCGGGGTTTTGTCGGGGACAACGCGATGAACAAGAATCCCCAAGAAGCCCCATGAGAATAACAACTTGACTTCAAACCCAAACTCGAAAAATGGTCAGAAATGAGTTCTACTAAGGGTGAAAGATAGAGCACGACGAGGGGAATAATAAATGTTAAGGCCGAAAATTTTTCACTTAGGAAAAGTAGATCAAAGGAGGAGAGAGAAAGTGGCAGCTCCATGGGCATCCATGGCAGCTGGCCAAGAGAGGAAGAAGATGAGAAAAATCAGATTTTTCTTCTTTAAGTCCGCTATTTATAGAAAATCTCAAAAAGTGCCCCGAAAGGGCCCCGCCGGGTCTGGAAAAATGGAATTTGAGCAGACGCTCTCAAACGGCAAAACTCCAAGAACAAAAAAGATTCAAAATAACAAAAAATGAACAAAGAAAGAGACGGCATCAAAAACCAAGTCCCGAGCAAAGAGATATGCCCCAAACAAGTTTGGCGGCAACTAGGGCCAAAAACCCTAAAACTGGAGAAAAACCTCCAGAAGGAAATTCCATGAGTACATGACTCGAGAAAAAGTGAAAATGAATCACGTACGAGGAAACAGGCTCAAAACGATATATTTTGCAATAACTTTAGTTAATTGCACAATGACCCCTCCAAAAAATGAAAACTACACTAATGCCCCAGCATGAAAATATTTTCCAAAAATATTTTCTTAAAAACTCCTAAAATAAAATATCTTCAAAAGATATTTATGAAAAATGCCCTAAGAAAAGAAAATGTTTCTGAAGAACTATGCATCCATACCCCTATGGACACCGGGAGCAACCAGAGTACTTTTCTGCAAAAGTAAAGATACGTATTTCATGGAAACCACTTAGAATAAAGATACGTGAAGTCAAAACCAACTCCGAACACAAGAAGTGAGGTTATGCCAACAAACGGGGAAAAGGCAGAATAGGGAAAAGGACGAAAAAGTGAATAGTGACCGAAAAATGAAAATATGGAAATGACTCGGTCCTCAAAGGAAGTTGTCAATCCAAAGAAAAGGGTCTCAGAAACTATTTTTGAGCACCCGAGACGACACTAAGTGACAAGAAACCGATCTCAGAAAGAAAAGATTAACAGAAAAAAAATATCCGTGAAAATCAGAGAAAAGGGAAAGGAATGAAAATGACTTGGTCATTACAACCTTCCCACCTTAAAGGGATTTCGTCCTCGAAATCTATTCCCAAGAAAACAAAAAGGCGAAACCAGGATAACTGCGGAGTACATCTCCCGAGTATCCCACAAAACATGCTACAAAAGTAAATCCAACACTGAAGGACAACGTAGAAGCCAATGTCAGTTGCACCCACGTGCTCATGACAAGACAACCTCTCAAAAGGAAAGTGACCAGGCGGCCACAGAATAAGTCAAGACTCACACACAAAATCCAAGGTCAGACGAGGGAATGGAAGACAACCACCAAAGCATCCCTCTTGACAAACCATCACACGGATGCAAAAACAACTACCAAAAGAACTCCAAGATCCCCACATATCGAATCAAGGTACAGAACAAAGACAATGTGGCAGTACGAATAGCGACCAGAACCCGCCCACGACGTACTCAAATGTGTGGTAGCAATGACAGTACCTAGCGCCCGCCCACACTTACTCGTCAGTAAGGTAGCATCGACGGTAACTAGCACTTGCCCAAAACACACAACTTTGTATGGTAACATGACGGTATAAGGCACTAGTTCATAACCTGCCCCCCCACTAGGTCTACCCATGAAACCTCTCGATACAAATGACATCACTGTCAAAAATGATCATTACCAAAAGCACCACGGAGGCCAGACATTTTGTGAGAGTTGAGATATGGTCCAAAGATGTCTGGCCGAACCATCTTGGCTAATCCCAAACTCTGACAACAATGCCATAGGTACCGCTACGCTTAAGGCCTTAAATCCTTAATACAACAAAACTCACAACTCCAATGTTTCAAAATACTTCCATGACAACATCAATCAAGAGTTCCAAGCCTGAAAAACAAGTTAAAACATCCAGAATCCAAAATGAACCTCATTACAAGACATTTCATCGAAAGTCCTACATATCTCCTTAAAACAGATCAACTACAAGACCACACCGCAGTCAAACATCAGATTCACATCCCTATCACAGATAACTAGATCCTCGAAACACAAGTCCACCAAGTGGCACACATATCAAAATCTCGACAATCAAAATCACCAAATGAGTCCCTCAAAACTATACTTGGCAACACCAAGTTAAATCAAAATTCCTCAATTTCCATCAATCCATAACAACCACTGGAACTACAATTCCTTAAAACTATGCCTAGTCATAACTAGGACGAGAAAACTCCATAAACAAGTCATATCCAACAGCAGTCCTCCAAAACTTCTCCTAAGAGTCAACCATATCTAGGTTTCCAAAACGGAAACAAGTCTCCAAAAGACATTCTCAAAAGAGCATCGAGCCTCACGAATCAAATATATCCTCAATTATATGGACACAAGTCCCCGAAAAATGATCTCACACCAATCCACTCATTCTGAGCTCCACAACCCATTAACAATCACGGCAAAACTCCCCAAGGGAAGACACGAAAGAAAGGGAACCATCAGTCCTAAGAAGGATTACACCATGACTACATCTCTAAAGTAAAAGACAATAATGTCAAAGACTTCACCCCCTACATGGAAGTAAGTCAACCAAAATCAACCAAATCCTCACCAAGGACTCAAGACAACAATGGTGATCCTCATGGACCAGCCAACCCTAAAGCTATGCACAACACAACGAAGAGAAGAGACTCACTCCTTGTGAAGTCCCTAACATGAACCAAGAAAAGAGGAGAAACCCTATTCCCCCTATAAGTGTCAACATGACAAATAAGAAAATGGAGCATCCTTCCCACCTTAGGGAAGTGGACAACCCAAGACAAAACAAATGTGACAACTCCTCTACAAGGAATCTCACAATGAAACCCTTACGGAAACCCACATACACACTATGTGCGACCGAGGGGAAACAAAAGGGAAAAACTAAACATGGAAGTTATGCAAATAACAAGGAAATGCAACTACCAAGGAAGTAAATCTACTCATATAGATAAAATCAAGGGTATATGCAGAACGTCTCCACATAAGCACAAAATCATGTTACTAAAATACAGTAACAACATGGTATCTCTAAGCATATAACGAAGGCACGCTAATGCCACACAACAAGAAGGCAAATGTGGACATATCTCCACCTACTCATGCATTGCAATATCATAAATCAAACTACTAACATGATAGTAAACGAAACTGCAGAAGATAAAAATGATGCAACAATGAACCCTATGGACATCGTGTCCTAGAGTGTCTAGGTGAAAGGAAAGACCAGTCCTAGCCATAAACTGACTCCAAAAACCAACGCGATAATAACTTGTCTCAAAATAAATGTGAGCCCTTACCACAATGGTAAGACTCTAACAATCCATCTCTGAATCTAAAGGTGACACTACAAGTGACACTAGCAGTGTGATGTTCTCTCTACCCCAAACATCAATCAATCAACTTGATCCGAAAAGCATCATCACGCAAGAGAACTCAAAGAAAATGGCAACCACAGTTATACCATCAACAACCAAGTCAATCACTACAACTGATCCCTAAAACAACCATCATTATCATCGATCAAAAGGACAACGCCTATCAAAACAAAACCAACATTGATTCCATCCGAACTGCACTTGTAGCTAGCCAGTACGGTAGCATGACAGTGCCATGCACCTACCCATAACGTACCTGCCCACGAAAATTGCAATCCCAGAGGAATCATTCCGATCAACCAAGGATCCTAAGAGGTCCATAACCTCACCATGGCCCAAAACCAACAAATCCAGCACTACGGCAATGCCAAATGACTCAACTCACGAGAGCCTAAACAAAAGGTGTCTCACCACCTACCTTAAAACCAATGCTAGATCGATAACAACCTACACTACTACGAAACTGTAACTACAATCACCATCATCCCCAACTCGTGCCTTAATGACCAATCCCGTGTCATGCCAAATATGCAACACAGCTATACATATACAAATCAAATCTAGCATACATCATATGTCATACTTTTTACAACAAAATTTAAATCATGCTAAACAAACGGTATACCACATGTAGCACATAAGCACATAAACATGTTATCAGCCCAAAACATGTTATCATGAAGCATATAAACATATAGAGCATGACAACACAAGCATGATATACACCTAAAGCCCGTCGTCCTAAGGTTTTTGAACCTAAGAGCTCTGATACCACTTGTGATGGCCCAAGTTTTTCAACCTAGTGCGTCAATGATGAACCGAAAGTTGATCCGATAATAGATCTGAAATGCGGAAGTAAAAGATAAATCTAAAGTCTATAGAGATGCAAACCATCCCCAAGACGCCAATGTGACCTTCCATGAAGTCATGGAGCTCAAGGAAATAACCAGAAGCGGAAACTTGAATGAAAAGGTCAAACGGTACCCTATAGCACCAATGACACCCAAGGGAACAAGATCTAGTTCAAACTAGACTACTCACACCATTAAATGGCTTGAATAAGTCCAACAAGGTTAAATGGAAACAATTGGAATAAGGTTAAACCGTTAAGGCAACAAACTAAGCAAAACTCACAAGGCAGCTCCATTTCAGTCGACTGAAATGGAGCATCGGTCTACTGAAATAAGCCTGGAAAAAGAAGAGAAAAGAGCTCTCAGTTCGGTCGACTGAAGTGACCAACCGGTCGACCGGTTTAGGGCTCGAGATGAAAAAAATGAGTTTCGATTGACCGATGTAGAGAACCGGTAGACCGAAATAAGCCTCGAAGTGAAAAAGGCCACTAGAAGTGGAGTTTTTGCTGAACAATGAAATCCAAAAGGGGTTTGGTCGACCGAAACTGGTAAAAAACATGTAAAACGGACCTATTATGCACTAAAGCTGAAATGGGTTCCTAAGCCTCATTTGAATCCCCCATGGCATAATCAAACTTAATAATATGCTATTGTGTGATGATGTGAACATACCCGCAAATATAATATGGCATTTTCGACATGCTACAATGGCAAATGGCCTTATTACAAATTATTTACAACATTTGACATGTCAAACCTCTAAGTTAGAAAAATTACATTTCATAGGCAAAACTTAAACACGCTAACACTTGCATGTGAACAAGAATGCTTTTGAAGAAACTTTCATTCTGCAATTCACCCAAAGGAAGTACAAATCTCCAATCTTGAATCATGTACCTGAAATATGCCCCAGTAACTTTGGGGTGAGCAACATAAAACTATTCGTAATAAATGAGCATTCATCGACCTAACGTTTTACAATTTTATCACCTTAAGGTGAAACATGTTAAAGGCTCATGCCACCTAACGTCTATGTCAAGGGTGAGACTAAGGGAGCATCCTAAGCTACCCTAGATCATTTCTAATATAAGTCACATCATTCATGCAATTCAAACGACATAGAAGTATGCTATACAAACAACATGATATAGATTCTTAAAGTCACCAACTTGAAATCTAAAATGTTAAAACAACTATAATGGATCATGCCACCTAAAGTCTTTGTTCCAAATAAATCTATAGGGTCATTCCAATGTCACATTTAAACAACAAAGTGTAAATCATAACATCTATGCAATTAACCAACATAGAAACATGCTACACAAGTATCAAGATATAGATTCTCAAGGTTCCCATCTTGAAATCTGAAATGCAATAACAACTAAATATAACAATTTAGTACAATTAGAATTTCTAATACCACACATCAAGACATAGATTCTCTAAGTTATCAACTTGAATTCTAAAAGTGTGAAAACAACTAAATATAACAATTTAGTATGGATGTACTTAACAACATCAAATCGCCAATAGCCAAAACCACAAGTTACAATTAAAAATGATTTTTAACTTGGAATTGAATGCGAAATCAAATAGTGGAAGACTTGGACATCACGTCTCGGACTAAACCAAGAACAAAATGGCTATTGCAGGCATTAACCAACTGGGAAGACGACCCTAGTGCGCACTATCTCAATTGGGGAGAACTCATACCTCCCGTACTAAAGCCAAACTTTAGCCAAATCACTTGTAACAATGTTCTAAGACTCCAAATTAATCAAATAAGTTCACAACTTATACGTAATTTATATACTGCATGAAAATCACCTTCCATGCACAAGTAGGTTGAAACCACACAATCCATGCCTTAGAGTTTTAATTCTAAAATGGCATATATAATGTTAAACATAAAGTGTACAATTCATTACACAAGTCAATCATATATTCAATATTGATAACAAGTTCTTATGAATATAAATTTAACAACAATGTACTCAATGCTTAAAACATAACTAAGAGACTACACAACAAGTCCAAATCCATGATTTAAATATAAAAATAACTTCTACAACATAATTAAAATCCATGGAACAATGAGATATGATTTAATTAAATCATGATAATTAAATCTCTAATTTCCAAATCAACTCTAAATGGTCCCAAATTGATATACGCTAGTATACAAGTCCTAGTCATCACCAATATCAAGTTAAAAACTCAATTTAAGCCAATGGACCCATTAAATAAATTTTAATTAATTCTTTTAATTACAATCTCTAGAATTTCATACTCATCCAAATGCTATCAAATTTAAGTATGTTATTCAACATGCCATGACTTAATTTAAAAATATATCATAAGTTAATTTCATGTAAGGTACGGCCATGAGAATTAAACTTTCACCAAAGATAATTATTAAATAAAAATTCCAATTCTTATTCAATTAATTTCAATTTAATATATGTTAACAAACATATCAAATCCAAACTTTTTAGCATGCCACAATTTATTTCTAAGTTATACATCATCATGAAAATTAAATCCTAACCATAGAAATTAATTAAATTAAATTCTAGGACTTAAACAAAAGCATGCATACAAGTTGTATAATCATGGGAAACACTCCATACAACACATATAAAATCCTAAAACATCCCCTACCTCGATTTGAGATGGAAATCTCAATTCCCCATCGGAAGAAAAGTGCTCCGAATCCGACGATACCGTGGGGTTTTGTCGGGGGCAACACGATGAACAACAATCCCCAAGAAGCCCCATGAAAATCACAACTTGACTTCAAACCCAAACTCAAAAAATGGTCAAAAATGAGTTCTAATAAGGGTGAAAGATAGAGCACGACGAGGGGAACAATAAATGTTAAGGCCGAAGACTTTTCACTTAGGAAAGTGGATCAAAGGAGGAGAAAGTGGCAGCTCCATGGGCATCCATGGCTGCTGGCCAAGAGAGGAAGAAGAGGAGAAAAATATGAATTTTCTTCTTTAAGTCACTTATTTATAGAAAATCTCAAAAAGTGCCCCGAAAGGGCTTTGCCGGGTCTGGAAAAGTGAAATTTGAGTAGACGCGCTCAAATGGCAAAAATCTATGAACAAAAAAGATTTAAAATGAGAAACTATGAACAACGGAAGAAACAGCATCAAAAACTGAGTTCCGAGTAGAGAGATATGCCCGAAACAAGTTTGGCGGCAACTAAGGCCAGAAACCCTGAAACTGGAGAAAAACCACCAGAAGGAAATTCCATGAGTACACGACTCAACAAAAAGTGAAAATGAATCCCATAAAAGGATCCAGGCTCAAAACGATATATTTTGCAATAACTTTCGTTAATTACACAATGGCCCCTCCAAAAAGTGAAAACTGCACTAGTGCCCCAGAATAAAAATATCTTCCAAAATTTTTTTCTTAAAAACCCCTGAAATAAAATATCTTCAAAAGATATTTACGAAAAACACCCCAAGAAAAGAAAATATTTCTGAAGAACTATGCATCCATGCCCTAATGGACACCGGGAGCAACCAAAGTACTTTTCTGCAAAAGTAAAGATACTTATTTCATGGAAACCACTTAAAATAAAGATACGTGAAGTCAATACCAACTCCGAACATAAGAAGTGAGGTTATGCCAACAAAGTGACAAACGGGGAAAAGACAGAATAGGGAAAAGGACCAAAAAGTGAATAGTGTCCGAAAAATGAAACTATGGAAAGGACTCGGTCCTCAAAGGAAGTTGTCAATCCAAAGACAAGAGTCTCAGAAACTATTTCTGAACACCAAAGATGACACTAAGTGATGAGAAATCGATCTCAGAAAGAAAAGATCAACTAAAAAAAAAAATATCCGTGAAAATCTGAGAAAAGAGAAAGGAATGAAAATGACCGGGTCATTACAGTATTTTAGTTAGTAAAATTGAATCTTTGAAAAAAAAACTTAAATCAGGGTACCTATTATGTCAATAGACATTTTTAATGTAAAAAGATTGAATCTTTAAAAGAAAATGAGAGTTTTGAGTTTAACTTATTCGAGTTACCTATGAAGTCGCGAAGAGTGTTTTAATGACCATAGATTAAATCTTTGAATGAAAATACCTCAATAAATGTACTTATTATGTCTGTAGACCTTTTTAATTTATAAAGATTGAATCTTTGAACGAAATTAAGAGTTTTGAGTTAAACTTATTCGAGTTACCAATGAAGTCTCGAAAAGTGTTGTAATGACTAAAGATTCAATCTTTGAATAAAAATACCACAATAAAGGCACCTATTTTGTCACTAGACCTTTTTAATGTATAAAGATTGAATCTTTAAAAGAAATTAAGAGTTTTGAGTTAAACTTATTTGAGTTACCAATGAGGTCACGATGAGTGTTTTAATGATTAAAGATTTAATTTTTAAATGAAAATACCTCAATAAAGGTACCTACTATGTCACTAGATCTTTTAAAAGTATAAAGATTAAATCTTTCAATGAAAATTAGAGTTTTGAGTTAAACTTATTCAAGTTACCTATAAAGTCGCGATGAGTGTTTTAATGACTAAAGATTTAATCTTTGAATGATAATAACTCCATAAAGGTACCTTTTTAATGTATAAAGATTGAATCTTTGTAAAAAATTGAGAATTTTGAGTTAAACTTATTCAAGTTACCTTTGGTGTTCCGAATAGTGTTTTAATGAGTAAAGATTGAATCTTTGAATGAAAATAACTCAATCAAGGTACCTATTAAGTCACTAGACCTTTTTAACGTAAAAAGATTGAATCTTTGAAAGAAAAAGGGAGTTTTGAGTTTAACTTATTCGAGTTAAAAGATTAAATCATTGAAAGAAAATGAAAGTTTTGAGTTTAACTTATTTGAGTTACATATGAAATCGCGAAGAGTGTTTTAATGTGATGATCCTAGTTTTTAGGCCAGCGTGTCCTGTGATGAACCGAAGGTTGACCCAATAACGGATCCGAATGCGGAAGCAAAAATAGAAAACAAGATTCTAAGAAGTCAAAATGACCTTCCATGAGGTCATGGAACTCAATAAGAACTAATGCGGGAACGAATGATCAGAAAAAGACCGAACAGGCCCCCAAGGGCAAAATGGTCATTTCTGAAAAATATGGTTTCGGTTGCCACCGAGTACACTGCTGGAAGGAAAACGAAAAACTAATCAAGATGGACTCAAGAATCGCATGATTCAGAGTCCGGATGAAGGAGAAATGGCATAACGACGAAAAACGGACACTTAAAGCTTTAAGGGCAAACTGGTAATTATCCAGGAAGAACCGGGTGCAACCGAGCATACCGTTGGAAAGACAGCGAAAAATTAGTCAAGTTCAAAAAAAAATTCACTTGAATCAGAGTCCGGACGAAGGAGAAAAGCCCAAAAGAAGAATTGACGTCGCGGCGGCCCGACGAGGGGCCATGGCGCACACGGCGCCCATGCGCGAGCCCATCGGCGTGCATGCCGGCACCCAAAGACATGGCTGGTGGCAGCCCTTGGCTGCTGCTACATTTTTTTTTTGATCTGCCCAAAACTGAGGCTTGAAACGGAGGTCAAGACGAGTTTTTCTGGAAAAACACGAAGAAGAAAACCTGCTTTAAAATCGCGTTTTCTACCCGATACCGCGAACGGAATAACAAAAACTCACTGTGAAATCTCCAAAATGCCCCTAGATCAGAACTGAACAAGAGGGTCATAAAGCTGCTAAATGAAAACTGGAAGCTGAAACTTCACGAGGGATTTCCGGTACCAAGACGACATTTTCTGGAAAAACACGAATAAGAAACCCCCCCTAAAATCATGTTTTCTAAGCGACCATGTTGAAAGAAGAAAATAAAACTGAGGTGAAAGGTTCATAATACCCCTAGATCAGAATATGCAAAAAAAATGCGAAATGAATTCACAAGAGGCTCAAAACACAAACGATACGGTTTTACCCGGAAACGACCATGCACGCAAACGTAACTTACCTATTTAGACGCGCTACAATGGTCCATGGCTTAAAAATATAGCCGATACAAAATCCGACCCCCCAACAAGCAAAAAGGCAAAAATGGAACTTGGAATGAAAACTTAGAATCCAAAAATACAAAACGGGGTCAAATGACCGTTTGGCCCTGGGCCACACTTCACACAAGATTAATAAGACCCTATGAAAGAATGAAAATGGAATTCCCACACCCGATACAACCATGGTGAAGCAATGACTTGCAATTTTTCAAGGTTTCCATAATATTTCATGAAGTTAAAAAGTTGTATAGAGTACAATACACATGTCATGGGCCTCCGGCCTCATCTCATACATGTCAAATACATTGAAAGGAGTGCACTTATGTACACATTACATACATGAAATTAAATATACATATTTTGACATATAAGTCTACAAAATGACATTTCATGCTAATATTTGCTTGAAATGGAAACTTGAAAGCTACACGACATCTAAGGAATGCTAGGCTTCACGAACCAAGTCTTCGTACCTGAAATATGCCCCAGTATCGTAGGGGTGAGTA
Organism: Cornus florida; assembly: GCF_030987335.1. Classification (NCBI taxonomy): domain Eukaryota; kingdom Viridiplantae; phylum Streptophyta; class Magnoliopsida; order Cornales; family Cornaceae; genus Cornus; species Cornus florida. Next base: position 79,040,520 of record NW_026775573.1, on the reverse strand, counting down.
ACATAAAGCTACTCGTAGGAGATGAGCATGCATCGACCTAGCATTTTACAAATTTGTCACCTTAAGGTGAAACATGTTAAAGGGGTTCATGCCACCTAACGTCTATATCGAAATGAGACTCAGGGAGTATCCTAAGCTACCTTAGAGTGTTTCTAGCATAAATCACATCATCTATGCCATTTAAACAATATGGAAGCACGTTATACAAAGTAACACGATATAGGTTCTTAAAGGTATTAACTTGCAATCTCGAATACAGAAACAACTAAAATGATCATGTCACCTAACGTCTATGTTCTAAATAAGTCTAAGGAATCATCCTAGGCCATGTTGAACAATCAAAATGCAATTTACAACTTCAATGCAATCTAACCACATAAAAGCAAATTATACAAGGCAACAAAATACAATTTCTTAAAGCTATCAGCTTGAAATCTAAAGCACAAAAACAACAGAAGTGGGTTATGCCATCTAACGTCTAAGTTATAAATGAATCAATAGGATCAATTCTAAGCTTTATTAGAACGTCAAAACACGATTTTCAATATCGATGCAATTTAACCAACATTGGAACTTCCAAAACAACGCATAAAGCATAATTTCGCAAAGTTAACATCCTGTAACTTAAAATGGAATGACAATTAAGAAACAACAAGTTACAACATCATCTAGTTATCAACTTAAAAATGAAATGCGAAATCAAACAAAGTGGATACTCGAACGTCACGCCGGGTCAAACCGACAACATAGTTACTTTTGGGTTACTAGCCCATGGGTAACCTCCCTATGTGCGCACTAGACCATATAGAGGGACTATCCCCCGTACTAGAACCACGTCCTAGCCGTAGTCAAATAACGACATCCCCAAGTTCCCAAAATCAACAAGTTGTGCAACAACGCATATATCAACAGGAATATGCAAGATAATCAACTATCTACTAAGCACAACCAAATTTGGAAACCTATACAATACATGCTCTAAATCCACAACTAATATGATATGATGAATGTCGAATCTTCAGTGTGCGATTCGTTACACGTTATGCATGAAAGATGTTAAACACGAAGTGTGCAAATCATTACACAAGGCAACAATATATTCAATAAGAAAAATATATTATCACGAATACAAACATAACAACTGCGTTATCCAATGTTCAAAACATAACCAAATGAATATACAACAAGTCTAAGTCCATGATTTGAATATAGAAACCACTTTTAAAACACAACTAGATCATGGAGCAAATTGAAAGAATTTTAATTGATAAACACGATTAAATTCTATAGATTCCGATTCAATTCCAAATAACCTCAATTTAATACATGTTAAAGGACATGGTATGGTCATCACCTATATCCATTCTAAAACTCAATTAGGTTGTTGGAACAATAAAGTAGAACTTTAATTAAATCATGCTAATTTAATTACCAAGGTTCTAAAACAACTTCTAATAGTCCCAAATTAATATATACTAGTAAATAAGTCATGGCCAATACAAATATCAAGTTAAAACTTTAATTAAGCTAATGAGACCACAAAATAGATTTTAATTAATTCTTTTAATTAAAATCTCTAGATTTTCAAACTTAATCAAATGCTCTCAATTTAACATATCTCAGAGAACATACCAAGGACTAATGTAATATCACATTACAAGCTTATTTCATGCAAGTTACACCTATGTAAATTAAACTTTCACTAAAGTTAAATATAAAATAAATGTTGCAATTCTCATGCAATTAATCCCAATTTAATATATGTGAACAACCACACCAAAGCTTAATTTTCTAGCATGCCACAATTCAATTCCAAGTTGTATATCACCATGAGAATTAAATCTTAAACAAGGATATTAATTAAATGAAAGGTTTCGAAACCTCACCGAATATTCTAAATCAAATATATGTGAAACTATATGGTATGTAAATCAAGAATATCAAGTCGGAATTCAAATAGAGTGAATAGTGCACTCGGGACAAATTAATCAATAATTACTACTTTTCAAAACACCTCCAATCACTTTCAAATTTAACTATGTTGGAGAGCATGCTAAGGCCTAATTTAGTATGCTAACACATATTGATTTTAAGCTAGTTAAGGCCATGTGAATTAATCTTTCACCTAAGATAAATATTAAATAAAATCTTTAATACTTATTCAATTGTTCTAATTTTAATACACGACAATGAGCATATCAAGGGGTAATATAAAATTATGCTACATGTTTAAACCAAGTCATGAGTAACCGGGAAAATTAGATCCCGTACAAGAAAAATAAATAATAAAATCTCTAGATTTTATATTTAATCATGCAAACAAGTAGTATAAGCATCACAAGCATGCTATATAACAAGAATTTAAACATAGAACATCTCCTACCTTAATTTGAGATGAAAATCCCAAAGGCCCACCAAAATAAAAGTGCTCCGAATTCGACGATACCGAGAGGTTTTGTCGGGGACAACACCGTGAACATAACCCCCATCAAAGCCCCATCAAAATCATAACTTGACCTCAAAACCAAACTCAAGAAATGGTCAAAACTGAATTCTAATAAGGGGGAAAGGTAGAGCACGGCGAGGGGAACAACAAACATTAAGGCCGAAGACTTTCAATCAAGGAAAAGTGAACCAAAAGAGGAGAGAGAAGATGGTAGCACCCCTCGGGCAGCCATGGGAGCTCCAGGTCATGCATGAAGAGGGGAGAAGATGAAAAATGAAATATCTCACCCCTTTTTATAGAAATCTCAAAAACTGCCCCGAACGGGCCCTGTCGGGTCCGAAAAAGTAAAATTTGAGCAGACGCGCTCAAATGGTAAAACTTTGTGAACAAAAAGATTCAAAATGATAAAATATGAATAACGGAAGAAACGACGTCAAAAACTGAGTCCCGAGCAAAAAGTTATGCCCAAAACAAGTTTGGCGCTAACTGGGGCCAGAAACCCTGAAACTGGAAAACATCGTTCAGGAGGAAATTCCAAGAGTACACAACTCAACGAAATATGAAAATGAATCTTGTACGAGGATCCAGGCTCAAAATAAGACATTTTGTAATAACTTTCATTAATTGCACAATGGCCCCTCCAAAAAGTGAAAACTGCACTTATGGCCCAGAATGAAAATATCTTCCAAAAATATTTTCTTAAAAACCCATGAAATAAAATATCTTTAAAAGATATTTACGAAAAACACCCCAAGAAAAGAAAATAATTTTAAAGAACTTTGCATCCATGCCCCCTATGGACACTGGAGCAACCAGAGTACTTTCTTGCAAAAGTAAAGATACGTATTTCGTGGAAACCACTCAAGATGAAGGCACGTGAAGTCAAAAACCAACTCTGAGCATGAGAAGTGAGGTTGTGCCAAAAACTGACAAACGGAGATAAGACAGAATAGGGAAAAGGACGAAATAGCGCATAATGTCGAAAAACGAAAAATGTAAAAATGACTCGGTCCTCAAAGGGAGTTGTCAATCCACGGAAAAGAGTCTCTGGAACTAATTCCGAGCACTCGAGATGACACTAAGCGACACGAAACAGAGCTCAGAAAAGAAAATTAAACGAAAAAAATTCATTCGTAAAATTTCAGGAAAAAATGAAAGGAAGGCAAATGACCGGGTCGTTACATTTAATGGCCAAATATTAAATTTTTCGAATGAAAATATCTCAATAAAGGTACCTATTATGTCACTAGACCTTTTAATGTATAAAGATTGAATCTTCGGAAGAAAATGAGAGTTTTGAGTTTAACTTATTCGAGTTACCTTTGAAGTTGAAAAGAGTGTTTTAATGACTAAACATTGATTCTTTGAATCAAAAAACCTCAATAAAGGTACCTATTATGTCACTAGGCCTTTTTAATGTATAAAGATTGAATCTTTGAAAGAAATTGAGAGTTTTGAGTTAAACTTATTCGAGTTACAGATGAAGCCACGAAGAGTGTTTTAATGTCCAAAGATTGAATCTTTGAATGAAAATACCTCAATAAAGGTACCTATTATGTCATTAGACCATTTTAATGTAAAAAGATTGAATCTTTGACAGAAATTGAGATTTTTGAGTTAAACTTATTCGAGTTACTATGAAATCATGAAGAGTGTTTTAATAAGCAAAGATTGAATCTTTGACTGAAAATACGTCAATAAATGTACCTATTATGTCATTAGACCTTTTTAATATATAAAGATTGAATCTTTGACAGAAAATGAGAGTTTTGGGTTAAACTTATTAGAGTTAGCTTTGAAGTCGCGTAAAGTGTTTTAATGTGTAAAGATTGACTCTTTGAATGATAATTCCTCAATAAAGCTACCTATTATGTCACTATACCTTTTTAATGTATTAAGATTGAATCGTTGAAGGAAAATGAGAGTTTTGAGTTAAACTCATTCGATTTACCTTTGATGTCCCAAAGATTGTTTTAATGAGTAAAGATTGAATTTTTGAAAGAAAATACCTCAATCAAAGTACCTATTATGTCATTAGACCTTTTTAAAGTATAAAGGTTGAATCTTTGAAAGAAAATGAGAGTTTTGAGTTTAACTTATTCGAGTTACCTATGTAGTCGCGAAGAGAGTTTTAAGGACTAAAGATTGAATATTTGAAAGAAAATGAGAGTTTTGAGTTAAACTTATTCGAGTTCCCTTTGACGTCCCAAAGAGTGTTTTAATTAGTGAAATTGAATTATTGAATAAAAATACCTCAATCAAGGTAACTATTATGTCACTAGACCTTTTTAATATAAAAAGATTGAATCTTTGAAAGAAAGTGAAAGTTTTGAGTTTAACTTATTCGAGTTACCTATGAAGTCATGAAGAGTGTTTTAATGACAATAGATTGAATCTTTGAATGAAAATACCTCAATAAAGGTACTTATTATGTCAGTAGACCTTTTTAATGTATAAAGATTGAATCTTTGAAAAAATTAAGAGTTTTGAGTTAAACTTATTCAAGTTTCTAATGAAGTTTCAAAAAGTGTTTTAATGACTTAAGATTGAATCTTTGAATGAAAATACCACAATAAAGGTACCTATTTTATCGCTAGACCTTTTTAATGTATAAAGATTGAATCTTTGAAAAAAAACTTAAGGGTTTTGAGTTAAAATTTTTCAAGTTACCAATGAAGTCGCGACAAGTGTTTTAATAATTAAAGATTGAATCTTTAAATGAAAATACCTCAATAACGTTACATATTATGTCACTAGACCTTTTTAAAGTATAAAGATTGAATCTTTGAATGAAAATGAGAGTTTTGAGTTAAACATATTCGAGTTACGTACGAAGTCGCGAAGAGTGTTTTAATGGCTAAAGATTGAATCTTTGAATAAAAATACCTCAATCAAGGTACCATTATGTCACTAGAAATTTTTAATGTAAAAATATTGAATCTTTGAAAGAAAATGAGAATTTTGAGTTAAACTTATTCGAGTTACATATAAAGTCGCGAAGAGTGTTTTAATGACTAAAGATTGAATCTTTGAGTGAAAATACCTTAATAAAGGTACCTATTATGTCACTAGACCTTTTTAATGTATAAAGATTGAATTTTTGAATCAAATTGAGAGTTTTGAGTTCAAGTTATTGGAGTTACCTATGAAGTCGCGAATAGTGTTTTAATGAGTTAAGATTGAATCTTTGAATGAAAATACGTCAATAAAGGTACCTATTATATCACTAGACTTTTTTAATGTATAAAGATTGAATCTTTGAAAGAAATTTAGAGTTTTGAGTTAAACTTATTCGAGTTACCAATGAAGTCGCAAATAGAGTTTTAATGAGTAAAGATTGAATCTTTGAATGAAAATACCTCAATAAAGATACCTATTATGCCACTGGATATTTTTAATGTATAAAAATTGAGTTTTTTAAAGAAAATGAGATTTTTAAATTTAACTTATTCGAGTTACCTATGAAGTCGCGAAGGGTGTTTTAATGACTAAAGATTGAATCTTTGAATGAAAATACATCATTCAAGGTACCTATTATGTACAAGACCTTCTTAATGTAAAAAAATTTAATCTTTGAAAGAAATTGAGAGTTTTGAACTTATTCGAGTTCCGTTTGACGTCCCTAAATTCAGGAGTCACCAGTTGACTTACACAGCCAAACCACTTGGGGTTCTGCGTTAAAATATAATCTTTTGTTTTTGGGTGATATTCTTTTACTACTTGCAAAAACAGAGACAAAAAGGTGAAAAAAATCTCAACAAGGCTTGTTTCCGTATTCCATACTTTTGATTCTATAATTTCTTATTTGATTTTTGTTAAATTTAAGTAGTGTTAAACTTATTTTTGTAATTTTGTATATTTATACTTCTTTTTTTTTTTGGTTAATGGGCTTGTTTTACAGTGTTAAATATGCCATTGTTGATGAGGAAGTTGTAAGGCATGTACTGCTTTGTCGCATTATCTTGGGGAAGTCAGTGCTTGTTCAAACAAGGTCTGAATAGTGTCATCCAAGTTGTGAAGAGTTTGATTCTGGTATTGATAATCTTTCAGCTCCTAAAATGTACATTGTGTGTAGTACCCACATGAATACTCATATTTTGCCAGAATATGTCATAAGTTTTGAAGGTCTTAGTTTAAAAGGCTTAGAAGGTTAGAAATTTGACATACTTTTTCGAATTTAATAGTTTCAATGGTTTTCCATAATTTCAGAATAATTTGATATACTTACTGTGGTGAAATACTTACTTGTATTAGACAATGGCATGTGAAATTGGATGTATTTGTTAGATTTATATGCCCTGGCATAACAAATTCCTATTTGGATTAATGTGACATAAGTTCTTGATGTTTCTGAAATATTTATGCTTTATACAATTGGTGAATTCAATGTATTATTGTGACGACCCTGGTTTTAGGCCAGCGTGTCCTGGGATGAACCGTAAGGACGATCCGATAACGGATCCGAATGCGGAAGCGAAAGCAGAAAACAAGACTCTAAGAAGTCAAAGTGACCTTCCATGAGGTCATGGAACTCAACAAGAACCGATGCGGAAGCAAAAGATCGAAAATATGACAAATAAGCCCCCAGGGGCAAAATAGACATTTTTGAAAATTGTAGATTCGGGTGCCACCGAGCACACCGCTGGAAGGACAACGAAAAACTAATTAAGATGGACTCAAGAATCGCATGATTCGGAGTCCGGACGAAGGAGAAACGGCATGACGAAGAAAAACGAGCATTTAAGACAAAAAGGGTAAACTGGTAATTATCCAGGAAGAACCGGGTGCAACCGAGCAACTGTTGGAAAGACAGCGAAAAATTAGTCAAGTTCAAAAAAAAAATTCACTTGAATCGGAGTCCGGACGAAGGAGAAAAGCCCCAAAGAAGAATTGACTTCGCGGGGGCCCGATGAGGGGCCATGGCGCACACGGCACCCATGCGCGAGCCCACCGGCGTGCATGCCGGCGCCCAAAGACATGGCATGGTGGTAACCCTTGGCTGCTGCTACATTTTTTTTTATCTGCCCAGAACTGAGGCTTGAAACGGAAGTCAATACGAGTTTTTCTGGAAAAACACGAAGAAGAAACCCCCCCTAAAATCGAGTTTTCTACCTGACATTGCAGACGGAATCGAAAAAAACTCACTGTGAAATTCCAAAAATGCCCCTAGATCAGAACTGAACAAGAGGGTCATAAAGCTGCTAAATGAAAACTGGAAGCTGAAACTTCACGAGGGATTTCCGGTACCAAGACGACATTTTCTGGAAAAACACGAAGAAGAAACCCTCCCTAAAATCATGTTTTCTATTCAACTATGTCAAAAGAAGAAAATAAAACTGATGTGAAAGGTCCATAATGCCCCTGATCAAAATATGCAAAAAAAATGCAAAAATTCACACGAGGCTCAAAACACAAACGATAAGGTTTTGCCTGGAAACGACCATGCACGCAAACGTAACTTACCTATTTAGACTCCCTACAATGGTCCATGGCTTAAAAATATAGCCGATACAAAATCCGACCCCCCAACGGGCAAAAAGGCAAAAATAGACTTGGAATGGAAAACATGGAATCCAAAAATGTAAAATGGAGTTAAATGACCATTTGGCCCTTGGTCACACTTCATACAAGATTAATAAGACCCTATGGAAGAATGAAAATGGAATTCCCACACCCGATGCAACCATGGTGAAACAATGACTTGCGATTTTTCAAGGTTTTCATAATATTTCATGAAGTTAAAAAGTTGTATAGAATACAATACACATGTCATTGGCCTTCGGTCTCATCTCATACATGTCAAATACATTGAAAGGAGTGCACTTATGTACACATTACATACATGGAATCAAATATACATATTTTGACATATAAGTCTACAAAATGACATTTCATGCTAACATTTGCATGAAATGAAAACTTGAAAGCTACACGACATCCAAGGAATGCTAAGCTTCATGAACCAAGTCTTCGTACCTGAAATATGCCCCAGTATCGTAGGGGTGAGTAACATAAAGCTTCTCATAGGAATGAGCATGCATCGACCTAGCATTTTACAAATTTATCACCTTAAGGTGAAACATGTTAAAGGGGCTCATGCCACCTAACGTCTATGTCCAAGTGAGACTCAAGGAGCATCCTAAGCTACCTTAGAGTGTTTCTAGCATAGATCACATCATCCATGCATTTCAACAACATAGAAACATGTTATACAAAGCAACAAGAATCATGATATAAATACATGAATGAAACAAATCAAAGTTGGAGTAATCTGATTAATACAACGAGTTTATAGTTACCACGGATCACATTATCAATGTAATTGAACAAAGTCTAGAGGAATCCATACAACATGATAAAAGCATATTTGAATACAAGTTAACAAGAATTACATTATCCATGCAATTCAACAACAAAAGAGCATGTTATACAATGCAACAAGGTATAAGTTCTCAAAACCATTAACTTAAAATCTGAAGCACAAAATAATAGTAGTGGGTCATGCCACCTAACATCTAAGTTCTAAATGAATCAATAGGATCATTCCTAAGCTATGTTAGAACGTCAAAACACAATTTTCAATATTGATGCAATTTAACCAACATTGGAGCTTCCAATACAATGCATAAAGAACAATTTCGCAAAGTTAACATCCTGTAACTTAAAATGGAACGACAAATAAGAAACAATAAGTTACAACATCATCTAGTTATTAACTTGAAAATGAAATGCGAAATCAAACAAAGTGGATACTCGGACGTCACGCCGGATCAGACCGACAACATAGTTACTTTAGGGTTACTAGCCCATGGGTAACCTCCCTATGTGCGCACTAGACCATATAGAGGGACTATCCCCCGTACTAGAACCACATCCTAGCCATAGTCAAACAACGACATCCCCAAGTTTCCAAAATCAATAAGTTGTGCAACAACGCATATATCAATTGGAATATGCAAGATAATCAACTATCTACTAAGCACAACCAAATTTGGAAACCTATACAATACATGCTCTAAATCCACAACTAATATGATATGATGAATGTCGAATCTTCAGTGTGCGATTCGTTACACGCTATGCATGAAAGATGTTAAACACGAAGTGTGCAAATCATTACACATGGCAACAATATATTCAATAAGGAAAACATATTATCACGAATACAAACATAGCAACTATGTTATCCAATGTTCAAAACATACCCAAATGAATATAAAACAAGTCCAAGTCCATGATTTGAATATAGAAACAACTTTTAAAACACAACTAGATCATAGAGCAAATTGAAAGAATTTAAATAGATAAACACGATTAAATTCTATAGATTCCGATTCAGTTCCAAATAACCTCAATTTAATACATGTTAAAGGACATGGTATGGTCATCACCTATATCTATTCTAAAACTCAATTAGGTTGTTGGAACAATAAAGTAGGACTTTAATTAAATCAAGCTAATTTAATTACCAAGGTTCTAAAACAACTTCTAATAGTCCCAATATATATTAGTAAACAAGTCATGGCCAATACAAATATCAAGTTAAAATCTTAATTAAGCTAATGGTACCACAAAATAGATTTTAATTAATTCTTTTAATTAAAATCTCTAGATTTTTAAACTTAACCAAATGCTCTCAATTTAACATATCTTAGAGAATATGCCAAGGACTAATGTAATATCACATTACAAGTTTATTTCATTCAATTTAAGACCATGTGACTTAACCTTTCACTAAAGTTAAATATAAATTAAAAGTTGCAATTCTCATGCAATTAATCCCAATTTAATATATGTGAACAACTATACCTAAGCTTAATTTTTTAGCATGCCACAATACAATCCCAAGTTGTATATCACCATGAGGATTAAATCTTAAACATGGAATTTAATAAATAAAAGGTTTCAAAACCTAACCGAATATTCTAAATCAAATATATGTGAAACTATATGGCATGTAAATCAAGAATATCAAGTTGGAATTCAAATAGAGTGAATAGTGCACTCGGGGCAAATTAATTAATCAAATTAATTCATAATTACGAATTTTCAAAACACCTCCAATTACTTTCAAATTCAACTATGTTGAAGAGCATGCAAAGGCCTAATTTAATATGCTAACACATTTTGATTTTAAGCTAGTTAAGGCCATGTGAATTAATCTTTCACCTATGATAAATATTAAATAAAATCTTTAATACTTATTCAAATGTTCCAATTTTAATACACGACAATGAGCATATCAAGGGGTAATATAAAATCATGCTACATGTTTAAACCAAGTCATGAGCAACTGGGAAAATTAGATCCCGTACAAGAAAAATAAATAATAAAATCTCTAGATTTTATATTTAATCAAGCAAACAAGTAGTATAAGAATCACAAGCATGCTATATAACAAGAATTTAAACCTAAAACATTCCTTACCTCAATTTGAGATGAAAATCCCAAAGGCCCACCAAAATAAAAGTGCTCCGAATTCGACGATACTGAGAAGTTTTGTCGGGGACAACACCGTGAACATAACCCCCATCAAAGCCCCATCAAAATCATAACTTGACCTCAAAACCAAACTCAAAAAATGGTCAAAACTGAATTCTAATAAGGGGGAAAGTTAGAACACGGCGAGGGGAACAACAAACGTTAAGGCCGAAGATTTTCCATCAAGGAAAAATGAACCAAAAGAGGAGAGAGAAGATGGCAGCACCCCTTGGGCTGCCATGGGAGCTCTAGGTCGTGCATGAAGAGGGGAGAAGATGAAAAATGAAATATCTCACCCTCCTTTTATAGAAATCTCAAAAAGTGTCCCGAACGGGCCCCGCCGGGTCCAAAAAGTAACATTTGAGCATACATGCTCAAATGGCAAAACTTTGTGAACAAAAAAGATATAAAATGAAAAAATATGAACAACGGAAGAAACGGCATCAAAAACAGAGTCCCGACCAAAAAGTTATACCCAAAACAAGTTTGGCGAAAACTAGGGCTAGAAACCCTGAAACTGGAAAACATCGACCAGGAGGAAATTCCAAGAGTACACAACTCGACGAAATGTGAAAATGAATCCCGTACGAGTAGCCAAGCTCAAAACAAAACATTTTGCAATAACTTTCATTAATTGCATAATGGCCCCTCCAAAAAGTGAAAACTGCACTTATGACCCAGAATAAAAATATCTTCCAAAAATATTTTCTTAAAAACCCCTGAAATAAAATATCTTCAAAAGATATTTATGGAAAACACCCCAAGAAAGGAAAATAATTTCAAAGAACTTTGCATCCATGCCCCTATGGACACCGGGAGCAACCAAAGTACTTTCTTACAAAAGTAAAGATACGTATTTCGTGGAAACCACTCAAGATGAAGACACGTGAAGTCAAAAACCAACTCCGAGCATGAGAAGTGAGGTTGTGCCAAAAACTGACAAATAGAGATAAGACATAATAGGGAAAAGGACGAAATAGCGCATAATGTCGAAAAATGAAAAATGTGAAAATAACTCGGTCCTCAAAGGAAGTTGTCAATCCACGGAAAAGAGTCTCAGGAACCAATTCTGAGCACTTGAGATGACACTAAGCGACACGAAACAGAGCTCAGAAAAGAAATTTAAACGAAAAAAATTCATTCGTAAAATTTCAGAAAAAATGAAAGGAAGGCAAATGACTGGGTCGTTATAATTATGTTCATTATAGAATTGATAGTGTCCACTTGATTACAAGAGATATTTATATATGTATGTGATGGCGATCAATACATGAATATAAATAGTAATCATAAATTGTTCATAGTCGGTAATTATAAATGGACTCATAATTAATTAAGATTTGAACTGGATCCACGTTAGGTTGAGATAGATTGCGAGAGCCGTCGTATGCAATTGCTCCCTTTCACCGTCATGGCACTTGCCTCTTAAGCATGAGAAAAGTATAGACTCTTTTATTAATTAATAATTACTTTGATTTATTCGACGGATTCTTCGGGATCCTTAGACCGACACTTTGGGTAGTTATGTAGTTAATAGTTAGAGGGTTATATTTTCAATATTTGCATCATTACTACTTGTATTTATTTTGTATTGATTATGGTTGATCACAAAGTAAATTCGAAGGCCTTCGTGTGTTTTTAGACAAGATGATTTATTATATATTTATTTATTTAAATTATTGTCAAACAAATGTTTTATTGTGATCAAGCCAGAAATAATCAATGGTACCAAAATAAATATATTAATTAAGTAGTCGGATTGATGACTTTATTTATCCGATAACTAATTATGCATAGAGGGGTCAAAGTGCAATATTGACTTAGAGGGTATTTATTATTTAATTGGAGTTCAATTAATTTCTTTTAATGGAGTAGAAATTAATTTATGAATTAATTGAATTGGGTCCATGGACCGGGCCAATTATTAATTCATTGTAGCCAATAAAATAATAAGCCCAAAGGATTCTCACTCATAGCCCAACTTGACATTAGAATCCTATTAGATTTGAGACATGTGAATTAGAAATTGAGAAGGATTTGTTGTTTCCTTTTCTTTATCTTTATGTTGCCTATAAATATACATGGTCTATGTATATTTTAGGTGTGCTTTTTGGTAGAAGGAAAAAGGAACATATTTTCTCTCTCTAGAATATTAGGGTTTATGTTCTCATCTAATGTAGGCTCCCATAAGTCTAGTTTTTCCAAGGTCATTCATGGAGGCTTATGAGTGATTCCTAAAGGCAAAACAATTACCAAGAAGATGGAGATCAAATGAGAAGGCATCTTGCAAAGGGATCTACAATAAGTGAGAATATTCACTTTAGAGGAAAGTTTTAAAGGTTTACTCAGACCTTTGATGTAAGTATTCGATCTGTTAATTGAATGATACATCATATTTTATTTTTACATAAAACTTGTATCTATGTGATGAATCAAGATTTATGAATCAAAATCCCTCAAAAAGTTTTAAAACTTGCACGTTTCCCAACAGTGGTATCAGAGCATGGTTTGATTCATTACTAGAGATCAAGACTTTATAAAAATCATCTTCATGGATCCAAATTATATATACATATATATAATTATTGATATATGTTGATGTATGGTTTATTATGTTGATATATATCAATACATGATGATGTATGTATAATTCTGAATGAATGATGATGTGTGTTTGAGCCATAGATGGAGCTTATAGGTAAATTGAATGTAATTTTATCTTTAGATGAATGTAATTAAGGCTTTGATTTAGCCGTTTGAAAGTTCAATGATGTAATTTAATTTTTTCCATTGTAGTTCAAATTGTAAATATTTTTAAAGCCATGTAATTTTCATCAAAGGATGCTATGAAGCTTCAAAAAGGTCTAAGAGGTTTAAATTAGGCTTCAGAAATTTTTTGGAATTTTTTCAAAATTTTTCGGAATTTTTCTAGAATTTTTTGGGCTTAAATTTAATTTTTGGATATTTTTTTAATTATTTTCGGCGGCTTTCAGGCGAAATTCCGGCGGCTAGAGCGCCGCCGGCAGTGGCAGGAGCACCGGAAAGTAGGACGGTAATCCCATGCTTCGCGGTGCATCATCATTTAGTGCAACCGCAGCAAGGAACCATTAGATGAAGATGGTGGCTGAAGATTTATCCCATGCGGCGCGCCTATTGTAGGCATGGAGAGACCACCAGCCATCTGGCATGTGAGGATCATACGCCAGGAGATAGAGGAGGCAAGGACATGCTGGAGCGTGAGATACACGCGCCAGCACAATGCATGTGCGCTCCACGCGCGTGAAGGGGAGTTTCACGTGCCACAACGCGCCCCAGGCGCGTGCCAACGCGTGGGAGCGCGTATGGGGTCCTCCGAGCTTGTTCCAAGCAGTGTTTTGCTTCTCTTAACACATACAAGCTTCCTACGGGTGTTTACAAACTGTTGAAGGACGCCCATACAACAAAAATAGTATTTAAATGTTAAAAATAGAATCCATTGGCCATTTAAATGTCTTCTGTCTGTTATTTAATTATTTATGTGATGCATAGAATAATTTAATACTAATTATAATTGTTCATGCATTGGATCCATGATATTTAATTAAATGACTTGATTTATATTAATTAAATTATGAAAATTAATTGGATTTAAATACTAATTAATTTGAGGGTACTTATTGGGAAATGAAAAATCATTTTTGTAAATTATTTTTAAAGTGTGCCTCAAATTAAATATTAGTAAATCGTTTAAAGTCCAAATATTTTCTAAATTTAATTGGATTAAAATCAAGACGTTTTGCATGCATTATATCATGTAAATAAATAAAATGAAAACCCTAATTATAAATGATTAAAAATTGAGTGGGAGCGAGGATTTTTATACATTGCCCCATGGCCTTCGTTATTAAAACCATTGTAATAAGATCTTCAAAAATAAGGCCCCACGCATGATTTGAAGAGTCTTAATATTACAAGAATAGTTGTCTCATGAAAATAAAAATATTAAATGTTCATTGTAATTAGATCTTTAAAAATAAGGCTATACGCATGATTTAAAGAGTCTAGATTATAATGATAAGATATTTAATGTTTTATTTTTCATTAGAACATTAATAACGTTATACACTCAATCTAGAATCAATACTGTTAGCTCCCCAATGGAGTGGTCTACAGTAATTGATTTTAGAAAGGCTAAACATAATCGGGAATCATTTCATATAGATAGACAAGGCATTGTCTTAAGAGATATGGAAATAATGGGATTTGCCCGCCAATAGCAATAATGAACTTTGCCAATTGAATAAGCTATTGGCGTACTGGTTATCCGATTTTTCATGCAGTGGTTAAGGGACCCACATACTATTTTAATGGAAGTGCTCGCCTAATAGCAAATAAATCTTAGAAATAGTAATAATGAACTCTTCCATTATGATAAGTTATTGACTTATTGATTGTGTGATTTATTATGTTACAGAGTTGAGGGACCCGCATTAATTAAAAGGGATTGTTCACCAATAATGATAATGATCTTTTATTCTATTGAAATTTATTATATTA
This sequence comes from Cornus florida, assembly GCF_030987335.1. Taxonomy (NCBI): domain Eukaryota; kingdom Viridiplantae; phylum Streptophyta; class Magnoliopsida; order Cornales; family Cornaceae; genus Cornus; species Cornus florida. The sequence goes on along the minus strand of NW_026775573.1, from coordinate 79,025,057 downwards.
TATGGTTGACAAACACATTTTAATTTTAAATATGCATGATAGTATTAATAATTCACCTTGCATATTGTATGAATGCATTTATATTCAAATTTATTATGTCTAATCCATTTTATCTGCTTGCTTACATTATTAATGTATTTGGACCTCATTTGTATTGTCTAGAAAAGGAACTTAAATATTTTATTCACAACGTAAGGGTACAAAATGTATTTAATACTTCTATACCTAATTCCTTTACTTTAAGATACTTAATGAGATATTTTTAGTGAGATTAGATAGGGCGTATGCCTACGTACTATGTCAGACTTGAACACCATCAAGATAGCCTAAAGATTTCCAGTAAAAGATTGTATTTTGAAAACGATTATTTTTATTTAAAAATTTAGCTGGAGATCAATAGGGCTGACTTGGGTGGTAAGTTTCAAATTGACATGATTATTGCCTTGTTACCAAACTGGTTCAGCTCTTCTAGAGTAAACTAAATAAGGAATTAGTTTGAGTTCACACTCGTTGATATTCTTATTGAATTGGTAACAAATGAAGGGATAATCAAAAGTATAGGCATTCCTATCAATCTAACCTAGTCTATACCATCTTCTTCTAGGCCCAAATGGAAGGGCAAAACAAAGAAGAAGGGTGATAATAGAACTAGGCTAGCACAAAACATGGGTATCCAAAAGGTTAAAGGGAATAAGGCAGTGAATGTTGAGGGCGAAGGAAATTATTTCTTTTGCCGCTAACTAAGATACTCAAGGACGAACTGTCTAAGCAATGACGTGGCATAAGAAAATATATATTTAATCATTGAGCCATGTTATGTAGTTGTATCTATTAATTCCTGATGGATAGATTCTGGAGCCACTAAACATGTTTGCAATTCGTTGCAAGGATTTCAGGAATCTAGAAGCCTCGATGATATGGATATATATTTGTCTTTTGACCTGATGTCGAAGTTGTAGCTAAGTCAGTGAGAGTAATACATCTAAAATTAGAGAGTATGAGGATATTAGTATTAGAGAACTATCTTTATGCACAGAAGTTAGACGCTTGTTCCACTTGTGGTTTATAAAAACTGGATTGTTATTTTGAAAAACTGGTTTTATAAAATTGAATAAATGTGCAATTGCTTCTGGTGTATTGAAAGATGGTTAATATACTATAACTACAAGCTCTTAATATTTATAGGATGTATAAACTAATGTTCTATCTTCTAGATTGAATGTTAAGAGAAAATTTGTTATTCCTGACTCATTGCATTTTTAGTGTCTATTTTTGGGGTTGTAATCAGTCAAAATGAGATTCAAAGATTGGTCAAAGAATGTTTATAACCTAGTGAGTCAAGGGAGCCTAAACCAAATTGTGAATCCTGTTTTGAAGGATAGATAAACTCTAAGGGCTTAATCAGCCAAATGAAATAGACATAAAGAATAATTGGAGTCGGTACACATAGACACATGTGGTCTTATGAACATCCAAGTAAGATTACTCAAGTTTTGGATAAATTTATCTGATGCAACAAGAGTCTTAAACTTTTGGTATATTCTAAAAGTGTCAAGACTGATGTGGAGCATAGATTAGGTAAACTTATCAAAACACTTCGATCTGATCGTGGATATGAGTATTTCTTGGGATAGTGCAAAGACTATATAGTCAATGAGGGTATTGTGTACCAATTTTTCGCAATTGACGCTAAATAGATTTAGGTGTCAAATAGGAATAACATAATTCCGCTTAACATGGTTAGATCAATGAACAGTTATGCTACATTATCTCTTTCATTTAAAAGGCGTTAATGATATCGATGCGTATTATGAACTGCATTCCATCTTAGTCTGTCTCAAGGATACCGTTTGAGCTGTGTTTTTGACTAAATCTTAGTTTGAATCACATGCACATATGGGGTAGTCTTGCACATGTGCGCTTGATATAGACAAGTAAGTTAGAAGCAGATCATAAGCATGCTTGATTTGATGGCTACTCTAAATGCACTAGGATGAATTATTTTATGATTTCAATGATAAAAGTTGATAGTTTACACTCACTGTTTATCCATAGTAGGATCATATTATGAATCATATACCTAGTAGCATAATATTAGAGAATATGGTATGAGTACCAGATGTACCACAAGTGAACACACTTATTATAGAGATTGAGAATAATATATGAATTCCCTATTGATGCGTCAGCATCATCTAGTACACAGATTCCTACATCGGTACATTGTTGTAGTGGGAGGATTATCATCCAATCTGACAGAATCATGTTTTTAGGTGAGACCTTTACGGATTTCCCTGTTAAACATGAGTTGGACCCAGTAAGCTGCACGGAAGCGTGAACCTATATGGATACAGATCATTTTGGTAAGTTGCTATGAAATCAAAGTTGGAATCTATGTATTCTAATAAAATCCGGGATCTTGTAGAACTTTCTAGTAGGGTGATACCTATAGAAGGCAAGTTAATATACAAAATGATACTAGAAGATTTCTTAGTGAATGAACCATGTGTGTACAGGGTAATGTCATTATTTTTCCTAATTCTATATATTGATGACATCCTACTCATTTATAATGACATGGAAGTTTTGTTATCAATAAAGAGGTAGTTATTCAATTATTTTGAAATGGTGGATTTTCAAGGTGTAAGCTATATTCCTAGGATCAAGCTTTTGTAAGATCAGGTTAAAAGGAAAATAGGCTTATCTTAATAATCCTACATTGATAAATTTTTGACCAGGTTTGGTATGCATAACTCATAGAATGAGTTCTTGCTTTATTGATATGGATTGCTCTCTCTAGTAAGTAGTTTTCCAAGACTAGCAGAGGAGATTGAGCAAATAAGACTGGAACCATATGCTTTGGAATATGGGAGTCTCATATATGCCATGGTCTAAACCAAATAGGACATCCGCTACAGAGTAGGGATAGTCAGATGATATCAGTCCAATCCTGGACTTGATAACTGGTCTGTTGTGAAAAATATCATTAAGTACCTAAGGAGAACCAATGATCTCACACTCATTTATGGATGTGATGATGTGGTTCCAGTAATGTATGATAGTTCTGTTTTCCAATCAGAAGTAGATACTATGAGGTTCATGACTTAGTGTATGTTCACTTAATGGAGGGGAAATCAGTTAGTAGATTGTTAAGCAGATTTCAACTACTGACTCAAACCTGAAGGTGGAGTACATTGCAGCCTTGAAGGCAGCAAAGGAAGTTTTTTTTTGGTTTGATCTCACTGATTTAGAGGTTGTGGAGTATACTAGCCTACCTATAAAGCTATATTGTGACAATAGTGCAGAAGTAGTCCAAACCAATGATCCAAGGTTCCATAGAGGAACAAGATACACTGAGAGGAAGTATCATGTTCTACATGATATTATCCGGTAAGAAAATGTACTCGTGGCTGAAACATTGCATTGGAACACAACTTTGTTGATCCATTAACAAGGGTGTCATTGATCAATAATTTTGATCGTCATCCGGATAACATTGAAGTTAGATGCAATTTGAATTGGCTATGAGGGAAAGTGGGAGCTGTTGGATTTATATGCCCTGGCATAACAAATTCCTATCTGGATTAATGTGACATAAGTTCTTGACATTTCTGAAATATTTATGCATTATACAATTGGTGAATTCAATATATTATGTTCATTATAGAATTGATAGTGTCCACTTGATTACAAGAGATATTTATATATGTATGTGATGGCGATCAACACATGAATATAAATAATAATCATAAATGATTCATAGTCGGTAATTATGGATGTACTCATAATTAATTAAGATTTGAACTGGATTCACGTTAGGTTGAGATAGATTGCGAGAGCCGTCATATGCAATTGCTCCCTTTCACCGTCATGGCATTTGACTCTTAAACATGAGAAAAGTATAGACTCTTTTATTAATTAATAATTACTTTGATTTGTTCAGCGAATTCTTCGGGATCCTTAGACCGACACTTTGGGTAGTTATCTAATTACTAGTTAGAGGGTTATATTTTCAATATTTGCATCATTACTACTTGTATTTATTTTGTATTGATTATGGTTAATCACAAAGTAAATTCGAAGGCCTTCATGTGTTTTTATAGACAAAATGATTTATTATATATTTATTTATTTAAATTATTATTTTTGTCAAACAAATGTTTTATTGTGATTGAGCCAGAAATAATCAATGGTACCAAAATAAATATATTAATTAAGTAGTCGGATTGATGGCTTTATTTATCCGATAACTAATTATGCATAGAGGGGTCAAAGTGCAATATTGACTTAGAGGTTATTTATTATTTAATTGGAGTTCAATTAATTTCTTTTAATGGAGTAGAAATTAATTGAATTGGGTCCATGGACCGGGCCAATTATTAATTCATTGTAGCTAGTAAAATAATAAGCCCAAAGGATTATCACTAATAGCCCAACTTGATATTAGAATCCTATTAGATTTGAGACATGTGAATTAAAGATTGAGAAGGATTTGTTGTTTCCTTTTCTTTATCTTTATGTTGCCTATAAATATACATGGTCTATGTATATTTTAGGTGTGATTTTTGGTAGAAGAAAAAAGGAACCTATTTTCTCTCTCTAGAATATTAGGGTTTATATTCTCATCTAATGTAGGCTCCCACAAGCCTAATTTTTCCAAGGTCATTCATGGAGGCTTATGAGTGATTCCTAAAGGCAAAACAATTACCAAGAAGATGGAGATCCAAGGAGAAGGCATCTTGCAAAGGGATCTACAATAAGTGAGAACATTCACTTTAGAGGAAAGTTTTAAAGGTTTACTCAGACCTTTGATGTAAGTATTCAATCTGTTAATTGAATGATACATCATATTTTTTTTTTTTTGCATAAAACTTGTCTCTATGTGATGAATCAAGATCTATGAATCAAAATCCTTAAAAAAGTTTTAAAACTTGCACGTTTCCCAACAGTATTTTGGTCTATGAATCCCAAACATGTTGGCCGAAGTCTGCACAAAATTGTAGAACTAACAATGGCATCTTTAAGCTAATTAAACAGTGAACATGTACTATGACATTGAAAAATGTAATCAGTCTGTAGTGATATTTTAACTTCAATTGTTGTCGAGTTGGGGAAATGTTGGCTGAGATGGTTTGATAAAATTCAACATAGATATACTAACTGCATCTAGTTGATTATTATTTTCTTTTTGTTGATCGAAGGATGGTGATGATTTATATTTCTATTTTATTTCACCTTTTTGTTCTTTTTATGATGTGTTTCTCTGGGTGATTTTTGTTATTATTATTATTTTTTTTATAAAACGATAAAGATGTGGCGGGCTGAGGGCTTTGCAATTCCTAAGCCTGAGAAATTCATTTAGGGCTATGCAATTCCTAAGCTTGAGAAATTTATAGAGGGCTGTACAATTTGTTTTTGCATCTGATAGAGTCATCTTTACTCTTACACAATATGCTCTCTAATTATTGTTGGCATTCGGTCAACAAATAGATTCAAAGCTTCGCTTTTTATGGTAATTCTTGTGATTTATCACAATTCTTCAACATTTTTGTTTCCAAATTTCCAAAATTCGTTTGAACAGAGCTCTCGTTTAGCTTAATTGAAGCTCTTAAATATAATTATTGTTTTATAGTACTGTAACGACCTGGTCATTTGCCTTCCTTTCCTTTTTCTTGAAATTTTACGAATGAATTTTTTTCGTTTAATTTTTTTTTTTGAGCTCTATTTCGCGTTGCTTAGTGTCATCTCGAGTGCTCAGAATTGGTTTTTGAGACTCTTTCATGTGAATTGACAACTTCCTTTGAGGACCGAGTCATTTTCCCATTTTTCATTTTGCGGACACTATGCGGTATTTCGTCTTTTTCCTATTTTGTCATTTTCCTTATTCTGTCTTATCTCCGTTTGTCAGTTTTTGGCACAACCTCACTTCTCATGCTTGGAGTTGGTTTTTGACTTCACGTGCCTTCATTTTGAGTGGTTTCCTCGAAATACGTATTTTTACTTTTGCAAGAAAGTACTCTGGTTGCTCCCGGTTTCCATAGGGGTATGCATGCAAAGTTCTTTGAAATTATTTTCTTTTCTTGGGGTGTTTTTTGGAAATATCTTTTGAAGATATTTTATTTCAGGGGTTTTTAAGAAAATATTTTAGGAAGATATTTTCATTCTGGGCCATAAGTGCAGTTTTCACTTTTTAGAGGGGCCATTGTGCAATTAATAAAAGTTATTGCAAAATGTCTTATTTTGAGCCTGGATCCTCGTACAAGATTTATTTTCACATTTCGTCGAGTTGTGTACTCTTGGAATTTCCTCCTGGTCGATGTTTTCCAGTTTCAGGGTTTTTGGCCCCAATTTTCGCCAAACTTGTTTTGGGCATAACTTTCTGCTCGGAACTCAGTTTTTGACGCTGTTTCTTTTATTGTTCATATTTTATCATTTTAAATCTTTTTTGTTCACAAAGTTTTGCCATTTGAGCGCGTCTGCTCAAATTTTACTTTTTCGAACCCGGCGGGGCCCGTTTAGGGCACTTTTTGAGATTTCTATAAAAGGGGGGTGAGATATTTCATTTTTCATCTTCTCCCCCTTCATGCATGACCTGGAGCTCGCATGGCAGCCTAAGGGGTACTGCCATCTTCTCTTTCCTCTTTTGGTTCACTTTTCTTTGATTGAAAGTCTTCGGCCTTAACGTTTGTTGTTCCTCTCGCCGTGCTCTACCTTTCCTCCTTATTAGAATTTAGTTTTGACCATTTTTTGAGTTTGGTTTTGAGGTCATGTTATGATTTTCATGGTGCTTCTTGCGGATTCTTGTTCACGGTGTTGTCCCCGACAAAACCTCTCGGTATCGTCGAATTCGGAGCACTTTTATTTTGGAGGGCCTTTGGGATTTTCATCTCAAATTGAGGTAGGGGATGTTCTAGGCTTAAATTCTTGTTATATAGCATGCTTGTGATGCTTATACTACTTGTTTGCATGATTAAATATAAAATCTAGAGATTTTATTATTTATTTTTCTTGTACGGGATCTAATTTTCCCGGTTGCTCATGACTTGGTTTAAATATGTAGCATGATTTTATATTGCCCCTTGATATGCTCATTGTCGTGTATTAAAATTGGAACATTTGAATAAGTATTAAAGATTTTATTTAATACTTATCTTAGGTGAAAGATTAATTCACATGGCCTTAACTAGCTTGAAATTAATATGTGTTAGCATATTATATTAGGCCTTAGCATTCTCTTCAACATAGTTGAATTTGAAAGTAATTGGAAGTGTTTTGAAAATTAGTAATTATTAATTAATTTGATTAATTAATTTACCCCGAGTGCACTATTCACTCTATTTGAATTCCGACTTGATATTCTTGATCTATATGCCATATAGCTTCATATATATTTGATTTAGGATATTCGGTGAGGTTTTGAAACCTTTCATTTAATTAATTTCCTTGTCTAAGATTTAATCCTCATGGTGGTATACAACTTGGAATTGAATTGTGGCATGCTAGAAAATTAAGCTTAGGTATAGTTGTTCACATATATTAAATTGGGATTAATTGCATGAGAATTGCAACTTTTAATTTATATTTAACTTTAGTGAAAGTTTAATTCACGTGGTCTTAAATTGAATGAAATAAACTTGTAATGTGATATTACATTAGTTTTTGGCATGCTTTCCAACATAGGTTAATTTGAGAGCAGTTGGTTAAGTTTGAAAATCTAGAGATTTTAATTAAAAGAATTAATTAAAATCTATTTTGTGGTTCCATTAGCTTAAGGTTTTAACTTGATGTTTATATTGGCCATGACTTGTTTACTAGTATTTATTAATTGTGGACCATTTGAAGTTGCTTTAGAACATTGGTAATTAAATTAGCATGATTTAATTAGAGTTCTACTTTGTTGTTCCAATAACCTAATTGAGTTTTAGAATGGATATAGGTGATGACTATGCTATGTTCTTTAATATGTATTAATTTGAGGTTATTTGGAATTGAATTAGAATTTAGAGAATTTAATTATTTTTATTTAATTAAATTCTATCGAATTGAGCCACGGATTTAATTGTGTTTGAAAGTCGTTTCTATATCAAAATCCTGAATATGGACTTGTTGTATATTCATTTGGTTATGTTTTGAGCATTGGATAACATAGTTGCTATGTTTATACTTATGAGAATATGTTTTCCTTATTGAATATACTGTTGCCTTGTGTAATGATTTCCATATTTTGTATTTAACATCATTCATGCATAGCGTGTAACGAATCGCACACTGAAGATTCGACATTCATCACATCATATTAGTTGTGGGCTTAGAGCATGTACTGTATAGGTTTCCAAATTTGGTTGTGCTTGGTAGATAGTTGATTATCTTACATATTCCTGTTGATATATGCGTTATTGCACAACTTGTTGATTTTGAAAACTTGGGGATGTTGTTGTTTGGCTATGGCTAGGACGTGGTTCTAGTACGGGGGATAGTCCTTCTATATGGTCTAGTGCGCACATAGGGAGGTTACCCATGGGCTAGTAACCCTAAAGTAACTATGTTGTCGGTCTGATCCAGCGTGACGTCCGAGTATCTACTTTGTTTGATTTCACATTTCATTTTCAAGTTGATAACTAGATGATGTTGTAACTTGTTGTTTCTTATTTGTCGTTCCATTTTAAGTTACAGGATGTTAACTTTGCAAAATTGTGCTTTATGCGTTGTATTGGAAGTTCCAATGTTAGTTAAATTGCATCAATATTGAAAATTGTGTTTTGACGTTCTAATAAAGCTTAGGATTGATCCTATTGATTCATTTATAACATAGACGTTAGGTGGCATGAACCACTACTGTTATTTTGTGCTTTAGATTCTAAGTTGATGGCTTTGAGAACTTAAACCTTGTTGCATTGTATAACATGCTCTTTTGTTGTTGAATTGCATGGATAAGGTGATCTTGTTAACTTGTATTCAAATATGCTTTTGTCATGTTGTATGGATTACTCTAAACCTAGTTTAATTGTATTGAAAATGCAATTCATGTTAATCTATGCTCAAGCATTCTTCTTGTCGTGTTTTTTGGATTATCCCAACCATGATTCATTTCATACACGTATGTATATCATGATTCTTGTTGCTTAGACTCTAAGGTAGCTTAAGATGCTCCCTGAGTCTCACTTGGACATAGACGTTAGGTGGCATGAGCCCCTTTAACATGTTTCACCATAAGGTGATAAATTTGTAAAATGCTAGGTCGATGCATGCTCATCTCCTATGAGTAGCTTTATGTTACTCACCTCTACGATACTGGGGCATATTTTAGGTATGAAGACTTGGTTCGTGAAGCCTAGCATTCCTTGGATGTCGTGTAGCTTTCAAGTTTCCATTTCATGCAAATGTTAGCATGAAATGTCATTTTGTAGACGTATATGTCAAAATATGTATATTTGATTCCATGTATGTAATGTGTACTTAAGTACACTCCTTTCGATGTATTTGACATGTATGAGATGAGGTCAGAGGCTAATGACATGTGTATTGTATTCTATACAACTTTTTAACTTCATGAAATATTATGAAAACCTTGAAAAATTGCAAGTCATTGCTTCACCATAGTTGCATCGGGTGTGGGAATTCCATTTGCATTCTTTCATAGGGTCTTATTAATCTTGTATGAAGTGTGGCCTGGGACCAAACGGTCATTTGACTCCATTTTACATTTTTGGATTCCATGTTTTCCATTCTAAGTCCATTTTGGCCTTTTTGCCCGTTGGGGGGTCGGATTTTGCATCGGCCATGTTTTTAAGTCATGGACCATTGTAGCACGTCCAAATAGGTAAGTTACGTTTGCGTGCATGGTCATTTCCTGGCAAAACCTTATCATTTGTGTTTTGAGCCTCTTGTGAATTCATTTCGCACTTTTTTTACATAATCTGATCTAGGGGCATTATGGACCTTTCACGGTGGTTTTATTTCTTTCTTTCAACATGGTTGAATAGAAAACGTGATATTGGGGGGGGGGGGGGGGTTTCTTTTTCGTGTTTTTCGAGAAAATGTCGTCTTGGTGCCGAAAATCGATCGCAAAGTTCAGCTTTCAGTTTTCTATTTAGCAGCTTTTTCGACCCTCTGGACCAGATTTCTTGGGAGGGCATTTTGGGCATTTTACATTACGTTTTTTTTGAATTCTTTCGCGAGTCATGTAGAAAACTCAATTTTGAGGGGGGTTCTTTCTCTATGTTTTTGCAAATAATTCATCTAGGCCTCCAAATTCAGCCTCTGTTTCGGATTTTTCTGAAAAACAAACCCACAGTAGCTTTATGGGCTGCTGTTGCCAGCCATCTGTGCCCCGGCGCACGCGCGGCGTGCATAGGGGCGCGCATGGGCGTGCGCATGGGGCTGTCGTGGCCCCTCGTCGGGCCGTCGCGACGTCATTTCTTCTTTTGGGCGTTTCTCCTTCGTCCGGACTCCAATTCAAGTGAATTTTTTTTTGAACTTGACTAATTTTTTGCTGTCTTTCCAACGGTGTGCTCGGTTGCACCCAGTTTTTCCTGGATAATTACCAGTTTACCCTTTTTGCCTTAAGTGCTCATTTTTCTTCGTCGTGCCATTTCTCCTTCGTCCGGACTCCAAATGATGCCATTCTTAAGTCCATCTTGATTAGTTTTTCGTTGTCCTTCCATCCTAACAAATGTGGAAACAAGACTTCAAAAATGGACAAAAGGAACCCAAGGGTAAAATGGTCATTTCCATCCTAAAAGTGAGTACTACCAAGCACACCGTTGGAAAGACAATGAAAAATTAATGAATTTAAACTCAAGAATCACTTGATTCGGAGTCCGGACGACAAAGATATCAAATCTTGAAGTCGAAGGAAGAAAAGCCCTATCCCGGTTTGAGCCAAAACCTGACACCCCTCTACTAAAACTGGAATAAGTTGAGGTACCAGATGAATCTGAAACTATAATTGGTATCATTGGAAAGCTTATTTTGATGTGGTCAATTTAGACTCAAGAACGGACCAATTTAGAGTTAAAACGAGGAAGATATGACAATTTGAAGTTGGAGGTGCAGTGATGAACCAAGACACAAAAATGCCCTGTGAACAGTACTTCGAGCGCTCAAACTTAGGACTTCGAGTGCTCGAACAGTACCTGCCTGAGGCCAAAAGTTTCTGCCCAAACTTCAAGCGCTTGAACTCCCATTTAGAGCGCTCGAACTCCTGTAGCTGCACCTGAAATGCGACCTTGAAATGCCATTTTGAGGACTTTTTGGGACTTTTTTGGAAAAAAGTTGTGAAGTAACCCCCTTTAAAATCATGTTTTCTGGTCAACCATATCAAGACCAACATTTTTTTTTCAAGTGAAATACCAAAAATGCCCTTGAGGTCTCATTTAGCAAAAATATGTAAATGAATGCTACTCTAAGTGTTCATTTCTTTAAGAATGGTGTTGTGTGCCAAAGTGAGCATGCACACATATGTAAAATGAGTAAATACACATGTTCCAATAGCTCATGGTCACATAACATGTCATATACAAAATACAACCTTTCAAACCTCGAATTCTCCTCATTTCATAAGACAACTATAGGATTAAACTAGCATACGTGTGATATAAATGTACATGGCACTTGGCCTCATGTTATGCTTACAAAATAGACATCTTCAAGTGTTCTTAGATATACATTACACATCAAGGAAGCCATCTTAGCTTCTACAATACCATACATCCATGGTATACAAAATTAACATCCAAAAAGGAAGGCATGCTAAACAAGTGCATGTCAATATACAAAAATGCTTCAAATAACTCAAAATCTTCTAAGGATGATGAGCATCCAAGAACATGGTCTCTTTACCTGAAAAACAACCCAAACCACTAGGGTGAGTAATCAAGTTACTCGTAGGAGAAGCATATGCGTATACCCTAAAGTTTCAATATCATTGCAAGATTAATATAGACGAATACAAGGGAGCATTCCACTTAATGTCTATGTTCAAGGTGTTCTAAGGGATCATCTTAAGCTAACTTAAATGTTTCTTAGCAACACAATATCAAAATGGATGTACTTAGCAACATCAAACCGCATCTAACAAAATTTACAAGTTACAAATAGCATTGATTGTCAACTTGGAAATGAATGCGAAATTAATAAAAATAGAATCCTTGGACACCTAAGCTCGGAATTCTGCCGAGACCTCAACGGTTATTCCGGGTATTAACCCGTAGGTAAGACCACCCTAAGTGCGCACTATCTCGATTGGGGAGAACTCATACCTCCCACACTAGAGCCAAACTCTAGCCATGTTACTAGTAACCATGTCCCAAGAGCATCCAAAGTATATATATCAAGTTCAAAACTTATATATAGATAACAAGGCATATAAACCACCTTCCATGCACAAGTACTTTGAAACCATACAAACCATGTCTTAGGGTTCCAAGTCTAGAATGACATGATAGATGACAAGTTCTTAACATGATATTATATACAAAACAATATCATTAACTTATCAATTTAAACATGCCTCAACAATAAGCCATATATACTAAATGTTTGCATTTTAGCAAATAGCTTCTAAAACAACCATGATTATCAATAGTAATACACTAGAATGTAGGATTTCCATCACAATAGCATAGTAATTCAAATCATTAAGAATTCTATACAACTTCAACAATCCTACTCAAGATATATACACAACATACATGCTTGATCAATGAAATCCTAAGTCAATCATAAGGATTTCCTATAGTATGCAATACTACAATTCTAAAAGCATGTATACAATATATATTAAACCCCAAAGGATTTCAAAACACTTAGAAAATAAACATACTACCACCCCTACCTCAATAGAGAATTGTATCTCTATAATCCAAGCAACCAAGCACTAAATGGAAAACAAGCTTAGGGTTAACGAAGAGGAGAATGAGAGGAAACTTTTACTAGTTAAGATTCTTAGTCTAAGATGAATGGAAGGGCACCAAAATTGAAGAAGAAAGCTATTAACCAAGCTTTTCTCCAATGGTGGCTAGGTTAGAACTTTGAAGAACTAAGGGAAAAATGAAGAGGATAAGTGAAAAATGGTGAGTGGAAGGGCTAGAGATCCTCCACTCACTATGTGCTCTTACACTACCTCTCTCACACACACAATGCGAGACTAGATCATGGCCTTACACTTGTCACTAATCCAATGCCTCTTCCAAGACTTAATCCTAAGCTTACACTTGTCAACAATCCAATGCCTCTTCCAAGACTTAATCCTAAGCTTACACTTGTCAACAATCCAATGGTTACTTGTGCACCAATCTAAGGCCAACACATGGATGAATCTCCACCCACCAAATGTCAAAAGATCATGGTGCCAAGTCTCTTCACCTAAATGCTAACAAATGGCTCCATGAGAGTGTGACACTTGTCACACTTTCTAAAAATTGCAAAATGGTCCTTTTTCAAAATATCCTCTAAAATAAATTGCAAAAAGGTCCCTTAAACGAAAAATAATAATTTTGCATAATTACACTAAAATCCCAAAAGTTATGTATAATTACACTGAAGTAAGCATTCATGCCCTTTACGAAAAATAAAAGCAACTAGCATGCTTTTCAACAAAAGTGAAAATACCAATGTCATAAAAATCAAGTATTATGAATGCATGCAAAACCGGAATCAAATCCGAACACCCGAAGTGAGGTTAAGCGAGGAAAAATGATAAACGAGTAAAAGACAAAAAAAAAAAAAAAAAAATCACCAAAAATGAAAAAGGAGGAAAAAGTCCGGGTCATTACAACCTACACTCCTTAAAAGGATTTCGTCCCCGAAATCGAGCCATACCTGAAAGAGAGAACAAATGGGGATACCGAGAGTGAACCTCCTGCTTGAGCTCCCAAGTAGCCTCCTCAACGCCGTGATGTCTCCACAAAACCTTAACCAATGGAATGGTCTTGGTCCTCAAAACCTGCTCCTGTGAATCAAGAATCTGGACTGGACCCCCCTCGTAGGTCACATCCTCATCAACAATAACATCAGTCCACCGTAAAACATGCGATGGATCCGGCTCATACTTCCTCAACATAGATACATGAAAGACGTCATGAACTCTATCCAAGTCTGGCGGCAATGCCAAATGATAAGCAACTTCACCGACGCACTCCAAAATCTGAAATGGTCCTATGAACCTAAGAGACAACTTGCCCGTCTGTCGAAATCTCAGAAGTCCCTTCCGTGGAGAAATCTTGAGAAAAACGTGGTCCCCTACCTCAAAAGACAAGGATCTCCTCCTCTTATCAGCATATCTCTTCTGTCTGCTCTGAGCTGTAGCCAACCGCTGACGAATCAACTTGATCTTCTCTATAGTCTCAATGACAATGTTGGGACCCAAGGCAACTGTATCACCTACCTCGGTCCAATAAACTGGAGATCTGCAAGGTCTGCCATACAACGCCTCAAAAGGTGCCATGCCAATACTGGTCTGGTAACTATTGTTGTAAGCAAACTCAACCAAGGGTAAGTAGTCTTCCCAACTACCCCCAAAATCCAAAATGCAAGCCCGTAGCATATCCTCCAATATCTGAATGGTACGCTCTGACTGACCATCAGTCTGAGGATGGAATGCCGTGCTAAAGTGAAGCCCTGTGCCAAGAGCCTCTTGAAAACTCTGCCAAAAGTGAGACGTGAACCTGGGATCCCTATCCGAAACAATGGATACTAGAACCCCGTGAAGCCTGACAATCTGCCCCACATACAGTCCACTAAGTCTCTCTGCATCGTCCGTCACTGCGATAGGCAGAAAGTGAGCCGTCTTAGTCAATCTATCAACAATGACCCAAACGGCATCATTCCCTGCCTTGGATCTCGGAAGTCCCGTCATGAAATCCATAGTGATGTGCTCCCACTTCCACTCTACCACTGGTAGTGGTTGCAACAAACCTGCCGGTCTCTGACGCTCTGCCTTCACTTGCTAACAAGTAAGGCATTTAGCCACGAACTGAGAAACATCCCGTTTCATACCCTTCCACCAAAACTGTCTCCGCAAATTGTGATACATCTTCGTACCATGATAAGCGCCGAATATTGTATATTCAAGCGCCCTAAATTGCATTAGTAAAGTCCGTTGTATGTTAATTTACGTAGATTATCTTCATTTCTATGTTTTTATGCATTTTCAGGTTCATTGGCCAAAATGGAACAAGAATAAGGCCTTGTGGAATCTTGAGCAACAAAAGGTGCCATTGCTGAATTCTGGCAGCAGTAGAATCTGGATTTGCTCGCCATTTTGACCTTCCAAACTCAAGAACTGAACTTCCCTCATAACATAAAATATTTAGAGCTCTGAATTAGCTTTCTAAATCTTCAAACGGTTTGTCATTCAGAGCTTGGAGCAGAGAGTTATGGCCTTGTTACCAGAGGTGCGCAGAACTGCCTGGCAGCAATGAAATTCTGCCTTGATCTTCATTTTCTACCAAGCTTCCTTGAGAATTGGATCTCTACCAAAACATGAAATATTTATAGCTCTGAATTAGCTTTCTAAATCTTCAAACAGTTCATCATTCGGAGTTCGGAGCGCAAAGTTATGGCTGTTTAACCAAAGTAGGTCTGGGCGGAGCAAGTGAAGCATGGAGCTTTTTACACTAAATTCGAGTGCTCGAGGCCTTGCTTAGAGTGCTCGAATTTTGGGCAGAATGCCCTTCGGAAATGGCTCATTTCAGCCCACTTGCACCTTGGTTTCTTCATTTTGTTTTCCTCTTTAATGAAGTGGTTGGAGATGTTGGTTGGTGGCATTTTGGTGGTAGATAAGAGGGATAAGAGCCACACAATAGAGGAAGCTTGATTTTGACAAGATAGAGGAGAGAGAAGAGAGGAGGAAGGAGGAGTTCTTGAAGCTTCAAGGAGGGTGCACGAAAATGGAGATGAGGATCAAGCTTCTTCTTCAATCTAGGGCCACCATGGGTAACTAAACCCTCTTCTAGGGAGGTGATGAAGACCTCTCTAGTAAGCATGTTCTAGCCTTAGTTTATTTTGGGGAAAATGATGTATATATGTGATTATTTCACAATCTAGAGTTACACTTGATGTAATGAACCTAATTTCTTATAAATGATTATGATGAATGTATTATCTTGTCTTAGATCATATTTTCTCATGATTGTATGCCTTGCATTTCTATAGTGACATTGGAAATGAGATTGTGAAATGGGTTTCTTGGCATGTTGTATGAGAATCTTGATATTCCATAGCTTAGGACCCTCCTTTGATGGACTATTCTTGACTTTTGACTTCATGTGCTCCTATCATGTGATTAAAGGCTTGATAATCTATAACTTAGTAAGCATGTCCAAGGCTACACACTAGTTTAGGTAGTTCAAACATGTGAATCTTTGATAGGTTATACTTGCCATTGATTTCATGAATTTCTTGAAGGAATGTAGCAATTTTGGTTGTAGCATTCCATGGTCACATATTTATGTTGTTTCCCCAATTTAGCTCTAATCTAGCATGTGTTTAGGGATGGAGTGGATTCATTTCCTTAGGCTTCTCTACTTGTATTATATCTCTTTACTTCCTAGAACATTACTATTTTATGCATTCTAAGTTCTAAGTTTAAGTGACAAACAAACAAAACCCTCTATAAACCCCTTATCATTCTAAGAACAATTCTAGACACTTAGGTTGCCATAGACTAGCGCAGTCCCAGTGGTTCGACTTACCCGACCAATAGCCCTATTTTACAATGATTCGTGCTATTGCGAAGGTTGATGTATAGTTGATCAACCGATCAATTTTTGGCGCCGTTGCCGGGGACTTGCATACGGTTTAGCAACCAAGGTTCTAGGGTTAATTTTAGTTTGATTGTTAATATTGTGTCTTGTGAATATTCCTTGTGTTTTTTGATCATCTTCGTGTTGTAAGATTCCAGGGACTCGAAGCTCGCCGTGGGATTGCTAGCAAATTGTAAGTCTACAGGACCCCAGGTAAGTCTCGTGACTTCTAGTTTCGAATTGTGGATATTGTGCATGTGTTAAGCTTAGAAGTAGTTAATTTATTTGCAAGCCCTTGTTGAAGCTATATTATTGTTTTAATTTCGTGTTCAAGCATCGGTCCTTGTCGTGGCCATTTTAATTTTTGTCTTGATAATTAAGGAGAAAGGGAATATCATTGTATGTGGAGTTGATGATAAAGAATTGTTGTGTTGATTATGTTGTGTGTTGTTGATGTTTAACTCCTAGATGGAGAATAATTATATCCTAAGTCAATTCTACACACCACATGCGTTTTGTGCTTTTTGCTCTAGTAATACACATCATACAAGAGATTGTCTTCCAACGAGACAATTCTCGGATTTTTATCTAGGGCAACCAAATGCAAATTTCTCTGAACCGGGTAGTGATCCATACTTCAATGGTTATAACTCGGGTTGGGGAGACCAACAAAACTTCTTGTGGCATGACATAGGAAATTCAACCACACAATCTCATATGCAACCTTTTCAACCCAATGATCATTCTTTCCCGCCCTCTTCTCCTTTTCCACCGTCTCCATTGGATGAGCTAATTGTTGCTAACAAACAAATGATGGAGTCTATGCACACGCAAATGATGGACTCCAACAATCAACTATTGGCTTCCCTTGCTAGCATGCAATCCACAGTAGAGTCTATCAATCAAGTGGTACCATATCACCAGTCCCAAGTTAGTGCAATGATAGATGACCAAATATCTCAAATTTAACAAAGGATTAATGCTAAAAATCATGAAGAGGAGGAAACATTTTCATTTGAATTTATGGCCAATCCAAAAGAAAATTCTATGAATGATGAGATTACTCCTAGTAACTTTCATCATGAGAATGATCAAGTGGTTATTACATGTGACAATGATGAAATGGTGGTTGAAGATCAAATTGTTGCCCCACATCAAAATGAAGCAATTGTGGCTCAAAATAGGAAAAATAATGATGTAGAGATTGTCTACCCTACTCCAAAACAGCCCCTACATAATCCCTTGCTTGATGCACCTCCTTTAATGGAGGATCCTCTAAAAACATGCTTAGCTCATTTTAATTATGAGGATTTTGATGTTGCCAATTCTATTTGCGAGGTCAATTCTTTGCTTGATATTCCTCCTATTCATTCTCTTCCTTTGTCAACATCAAATGTATCTCTTTCTTGGGAGCTTGCATGTCATCCCATTCCCTCACTTGAGTTATCTCAAACTGTTGAGCCCGAACCACCGGATAAGTGTGGGGAGGATGTTGAAATTCTGAAGGATAACTTGTTGAGCATTCCCGTGCTCAATATGACCCTTCATAAGTCGTTGCTTGGTGCACCCTCACCTAATCCATCTTCCTATAATCCAAATCAGCCCCATAGTCCAAAGTTCTTCATTGAGAAAGAAGAGTGGGTTGAGGTCTTTCCGTTACCTCTTTTCCACTTTTGTCTTCAAAGTCTTCCTCCTCCACTTTTAAAAGAATTATCCTATTTGGGGACCTATGACTCTCTAGAGAGACATGGTATAGGGTAAGGAGGATTAACCTGATCTCGGTGCGTCTAGTTATCGACGTTAAATTTAGCACCCATGGGGAGCAATTCTTTCGACTTCAATGCCTCCCTAATGTTCAATTGCCTGAGCCATGAAATTTTATGGGAAATGGTTAAGAAATGCCAAAATTTAACTTTCTCTGGAACTATCTTAAGTTATGTTCCACATTTTTAGACTGACTTCTTAGACCTTCTCAACTCTTGTTTTCATTCCCGGAAGTTTCTGGCTCTATCAGGCAATTTTCTCGGACTTTCGACATGGCACTCACATGCATAACCTCTCATCTTCAATGCATTGTTGGATCATGGTTTCTCAAAATCATCCATGCGTTGGAAAGGTGCTACATTTTGAAAAAATTTCCAAATTGTCCATGCATTAGAAAGAAATTGAAAAGTTTTCAAAATTTTCCATCCATGCATTACATTGGAATGAAAGTGCAAAGTTTAAATTTTTCTATGCATTGAATTAAAATGGACTTGCAAAGTTTTAAATATATATATATATATATATATATATATATATATATATATTTCCATGCATTTGAGATGATTGCAAAGTTTGAAAAAAAAAAAATTGCAAAGTTTAAAAACAAAATTTTCAAAATTTTCCATGGAATGGAATGAAGTTCATTGGAGGAAAATTGCACAATCTGAAAAATTTTCAAAATTTTCCTTGCATTGCAATGAAGTGTAGAGTTTGACAATTATCCATCCATGCATTAGATTGTATTAATATGCAAAGTTTCATTATTTTCCATGCATGCAAGGTGAAAATAATCCATCCATGCATTGATTTGGAAGCATGTTGCAAGGTTTTATCAATTCTTCAGCTCTCAGTTGATCATGTATACATTCACAATGCATAAGAATGAGGCACCTAATGGAATGACATGCAAAGTTCATCTCTCAACCTCACTGCATAATGTTACAATGCATGCAAAACAAATTCATCTCTCAACCTCAATGCTACTGCCTTCATTTCGAGCACTCTATTTCCTCTTTGGAGTGCTCGAAAGCTCTATGAAGCTTGCCCAAAACCATTCCGAGGCTACTGCTTGTATTTCGAGCACTCTAAGTCCATTTTCGAGTGCTCGAAATGTGAACCAATCTCATCCCAAGCTCACTGCCCTCCCTTCAAGCTCTCTAGCTTTCATTTCGAGTGCTCGCCAATCCCACACAACCATGCAACCATTCTCCTCTCTGCCTGTATTTCGAGCACTCGAAGCAGGCATTTCGAGTGCTCGAAACCTGCTCGACTAACCAAACCAACCTCCTGCAACAAAACAAACATTAACCAACCATCCCAACAACCACCTTACTCCCCTTGCATGATCCCATCCCCATGACCTGCATGCATGCATGCAAGCCCCATGCATGCATGCACCTCCATCTTCCCTCATCTCCCACCATCCAACACCATCTCTCTGCAACACTCAACTACCATGCAAACCCAACCACCATCAACCCAGAAACCACACAACCACCTCAACTCCAACCCACAAACCTTTCCCCATGCATGCAATCATGCCACCATCCCCACAACCCAACTCTCGGCATCTCTCTCTCCTTCCGCAGCCACTGCCAGTTTTTCGAGCACTCGAAGTCCAACTTCGAGTGCTCGAACCCCCTCTCAACCTCACCCAAGCTCTCTCACTCAATAGCCGAGCCCTCTGCCAAAATTTCGAGCACCCCAAGCTCTTATTTGGAGTGCTCGAGATTGCTCAACCTCACCCCTAAACTCCCTCTCTCTTGGCAACATACCACACCACCCCCCTCGGCAAACCATGCTCCTTCTCTCTCTCTCACCTCACCACCATGCACTCTCCACTAACCTATCCCTCTTAACTCATCCCACACTCATGCCCACCTCTCTGTTTGTTTTTCGAGCACTCGAAGCCAAGCTTCGAGTGCTCGCAACTACATTCCACCTTCAGCCCAAACATCCCGAGCCCTCGCAGCCAACTCCAACCTGCTGCAACACCCCAAGTAACCCCTCTCGGCATCTCTCTTCCTCATCCACTCTTCATTCTCGGCATCCACCCCCACACCAAACCAACCTCACCTTCTCTCTCTCTCTCTCTCTCGGCAACCACCTCATGCCAACCTCGCAACCCAACCCCATCACTCCTCTCGGTTTGCACCAATCAACACCAACTCCACGACCTGCATCACCCTCTCTCTCAACCTCACACTCCACCTCCACATTCAACCAACCCAACTCACAAACTCAACCTTATCTCCTCTAACCCCAACCACCTCACCACCCCCATGCATGTCTTCCACGGCCACCCTCCCAACACAATCCCAACCATTCACATCAACACCATGCACACACCAACCAAACCGACCACCACCCCAACCTTCACCCTTCTCTCATTCACCAACCAACCCTCACACCAGCCTTCTCTCTCTCGGCACCTTCACTCCCTAACCACCCACCACCCTTCACACTCAATCAACCCCATCCTCAATTCCTCCACAACACCCTCATGCATGCCATTCAAAAAAAAAAACAAAAAAAAAAAAAAAAAAATTTGGCACACTTTTGGCATTCTTTTGCTATCCATTTTACACTTGTGGCTAATGTCTGCATTTGTGTTTTGTTTGGATTTTTATCTTGCACTACAATTCAGGTTAGTGTTTTTAATTCTGTTTTAATTTTTCTTAAGAGCCTATGCTTTTACATGTGTATATTAGTTGTGTTTTGCTAGGTCTTCATGTCCAAGTTTGGGGGACACACTTGCATATTCACATAGATGGAAACCTTTGCCTTCCTCACTCCGCTTGGTATTATTGTTCTTTAACCCTCTCTGTTCTTATTTTCATTTACTTGTCTTCTCACATTGAGGACACTGTGACATTCAAGTTTGGGGGTGCATTTATGTATTTTTGGTTTTACATTTTTGCTAAGCAATGATAATGGAATTTGAAACCTGTTGGAGATGAAAGCATATGTTGAAAACTTTGTGCATAGAAGCAGCTGATATTTTTGAAAATAAAGAAAATTTGAGTTGAAATGATCATGTAGATTCAAATTAGTCTGTATAAATGTCTCAATTAAATTCTCGCTAGATTTGACACTCTTTTAAGCTTCACAATGCACAGATGCACATTGGAAACTTAACTGTGAGGCATGCAACTTGATTGACCTTGACCTTGCCCTAGTTAATCTGATTTGATGAACCTAATGGATGAATACTTTTGGCATGAATCTAAAAAAAAAAAAATAAAAAAAAATAAATAAATAAAAAAAAAAAAAACTGAGAAAGAAAGAAAATAATGATCAGTTGACATTCATAGCCTTTCCAACTCGAGTTATTAAGCCCTAGGAGTGTCTCTACACTTAGCACCCTAAAACCGTCTGGTTTGGGAGTTGTTGGCCTAACGCTTGCTACAGGGGTTGGTTAGAAAGCTTAAGGGACTTAAACATTGCACGGTCATTCAAAAAAATAAACTGGTAACAAACATGGTTCGTTGGAGTTCGTAGCCTTTCCAACTTGAGCTATTAAGCCCTATGGAGTGTCTCTACACTTAACACCCTAAAGCCATCTGGTTTGGGAGTTGTTGGCCTAACGCTTGCTACATAGGTTGGTTAGAAAGCTTAAGGGACTTCAGCATTGCACAACCATTCTATGTTTCGCTTATGAGTTACAATAAATTGTCAATAAGCAACAAAAGTTGTCTTATAAATAAAATCACGCCTTAGGGACCTCATTTAAAGGGGAATTCAATGATTTGAAAACTTGTGCTTTGGAATTGGAAAAGAAAGTAAAAGCCGCATGTTGAGAATCCAATTCACTTTCACTGAAGCTAGAGTTGATTTCCATTCAAGAGATGATAATTGAGTTATTTATATAGACTTTGATGTTGATGCATGTATGTGGAAATGTATTTAGCCAATTTTTGTATCAATGCTTCATATATACAAGGTAGTCTTCCCAATGACCCCATCTCCAGCTCTTTTTCTATTTCAAGTTATTTTTCAGCAATGTATATATCTTATTTTACCATGGATGATATTTTTGTAGTAGCAAGCCCATGGTTGTCTATTCATTAAGTTTTTCATTGTAGTTTTGCTAAGGGACTAGCAAAATGTAAGTTTGGGGGTGTGATAAGCGCCGAATATTGTATATTCAAGCGCCCTAAATTGCATTAGTAAAGTCCGTTGTATGTTAATTTATGTAGATTATCTTCATTTCTATGTTTTTATGCATTTTCAGGTTCATTGGCCAAAATGGAACAAGAATAAGGCCTTGTGGAATCTTGAGCAACAAAAGGTGCCAATGCTGAATTCTGGCAGCAGTAGAACCTGGACTTTGCTCGCCATTTTGACCTTCCAAACTCAAGAAATGGACTTCCCTCATAACATGAAATATTTAGAGCTCTAAATTATCTTTCTAAATCTTCAAACAGTTTGTCATTCGGAACTTGTAGCAGAGAGTTATGGCCTTGCTACCAGAGGTGCACAGAACTGCCTGGCAGCAATGAAATTCTGCCTTGATCTTCATTTTTGACCAATCATCCTTGAGAATTGGATCTCCACCAAAACATGAAATATTTAGAGATCTGAATTAGCTTTCTAAATCTTCAAACGGTTCATCATTTTGAGTTCATAGCGTAAAGTTATGGCTGTTTAACCAAAGTAGGTCTGGGCGGAGCAAGTGAAGCATGGAGCTTTTTACACTAAATTCAAGTGCTCGAGGCCTTGCTTAGAGTGCTCGAATTTTGGGCAGAATGCCCTTCGGAAATGGCTCATTTCAGCCCACTTGCACCTTGGTTTCTTCATTTTGTTTTCCTCTTTAATGAAGTGGTTGGAGATGTTGGTTGGTGGCATTTTGGTGGTAGATAAGAGGGATAAGAGCCACACAATAGAGGAAGCTTGATTTTGACAAGACAGAGGAGAGAGAAGAGAGGAGGAAGGAGGAGTTCTTAAAGCTTCAAGGAGGGTGCACGAAAATGGAGATGAGGATCAAGCTTCTTCTTCAATCTAAGGCCACCATGGGTAACTAAACCCTCTTCTAGGGAGGTGATGAAGCCCTCTCTAGTAAGCATGTTCTAGCCTTAGTTTATTTTGGGGAAAATGATGTATATATGTGATTATTTCACAATCTAGAGTTACACTTGATGTAATGAACCTAATTTCTTATAAATGATTATGATGAATGTATTATCTTGTCTTAGATCATATTTTCTCATGATTGTTTGCCTTGCATTTCTATAGTGACATTGGAAATGAGATTGTGAAATGGGTTTCTTCACATGTTGTATGAGAATCTTGATATTCCATAGCTTAGGACCCTCCTTTGATGGACTATTCTTGACTTTTGACTTCATGTGCTCCTATCATGTGATTAAAGGCTTGATAATCTCTAACTTAGTAAGCATGTCCAAGGCTACACACTAGTTTAGGTAGTTCAAACATGTGAATCTTTGATAGGTTATACTTGCCATTGATTTCATGAATTTCTTGAAGGAATGTAGCAATTTTGGTTGTAGCATTCCATGGTCACATATTTATGTTGTTTCCCCAATTTAGCTCTAATCTAGCATGTGTTTAGGGATGGAGTGGATTCATTTCCTTAGGCTTCTCTACTTGTATTATATCTCTTTACTTCCTAGCACATTACTATTTTAAGCATTCTAAGTTCTAAGTTTAAGTGACAAACAAACAAAACCCTCTATAAACCCTTATCATTCTAAGAACAATTCTAGACACTTAGGTTGCCATAGACTAGCGCAGTCCCAGTGGTTCGACTTACCCGACCAATAGCCCTATTTTACAATGATTCGTGCTATTGCGAAGGTTGATGTATAGTTGATCAACCGATCATACCACCTGGATGAATTGCGAGTCAAGAATGGTAAAAATCCCGAAGAACATCATCACGACAAGACAAAGGGATAAACATCCTCCCCCTGTACCTGAGACCACTGTCTGAATGCAAGGTCCAACCCTCTACATTCCCGCTGCCTGAAATCTGATCGTAGATGGACTTCATCTCCCTATCCTCTTGCTGTGCCTCAATAACTCTGCTAACCAGAGCCGGTTGAGCCACAAGGCTAAATAAAATAGCCGGTGAAACATCCTCATACAACTGCAAACCAAGATCTGCAGGCTCTTCTAGCATCTTCCATCTGTGAATGGAAATGCTAGCTAGAGTACCTCGTGACTTCCTACTCAATGCATCAGCCACCTCATTGGCTTTCCCCGGATGATACTGCAACACAAAATCATAGTCCTCCATAAACCCAACCCATCTGCGCTGTCTCAAATTCAAATCCTTCTGAGAGAAGAGATATTTGAGACTCTTATGATCGGAGAAAACTTCGAACTTCTCCCCATACAAATAGTGTCTCCACCCCTTAAGGGCAAAGATAACTGCTGCCAACTCCAAATCATGTGTCGGATAGTTCAACTCGTGAGTCTTCAACTGTCGAGACCTATAAGCTACCACCCGTTCAGTCTGCATCAGAACACAACCTAAACCTTCCCGTGAAGCATCACAATAGATCATATAACCCAAACCACGTTCAGGTATGATCAAAACTGGAGCTGATGTTAACCTGACCTTTAACTCCTGAAAAGCAAAATCACAAGCCTCATTCCATATGAACTTGACTCCCTTGTGAGTAAGTCAAGTCATTGGTGCCGCTAGACGAGAGAAATCCTGAACAAATCTCCTGTAATAGCCGGCTAGGCCAAGAAAGCTCTGAATCTCAAACACTGTCTTCAGCCGCTCCCAATCCATTACAGACTCAATCTTTGACGGATCCACAGCAACACCGCCCCCTGACACGACGTGTCCAAGGAACTTCACCTTCGGTAGTCAAAATTCGCATTTCTCGAACTTGGCATACAATTGGTTATCCCTAAGGATCTGCAAAACTGCTCTCAAGTGATACTCATGCTCTTCCCTTGAAGCTGAGTACACGAGAATGTCATCAACAAACACTACCACAAACTTATCAAGATAGTCACTAAATACACGGTTCATCAAGTCCATGAAAGTTGCTGGAGCATTGGTCAAACCAAATGGCATCACCAGAAACTCATAATGGCTAGACCGTGTACGAAAAGTAGTCTTGGATATATCCTAATCCTTAACCCTTAACTGATAGTAGCCCAACCTCAAATCAATCTTCGAAAAGCATGTCGCTTCCTTCAACTGATCAAACAAGTCATCGATCCTAGGCAAAGGATACCTGTTCTTGATCATAGCTTGATTCAACTTGCGATAATCGATGCAAAGTCTCAAAGACCCATCCTTTTTCTTCGCAAAAAGAACTGGTGCTCCCCATGGTGAAGCACTAGGACGAATAAAGCCCTTAGCTTTCAAATCATCCAACTGACCCTTCAGTTTATCAAGTTCTGCCGGTGCCATATGATATGGTGCCATAGAGATGGGTGCCGTGCTGGGAATGACATCAATGGCAAAAACTACTTCCCTTAAAGGAGGTAACTCTGTCAGTTCCTCTGGAAAGACATCAACAAACTCCTCAACAACTGCCGGAAGAACACGGCCTAAACTGCTATCCTCGTCAACTAGAAAACTAGCCAAGTAGGATCTGTGGCGACTCCAGTCACCAATGCTGAAAACCATTGCCGGGTGGGAATTGCTCCGATCTCCCACAAAATGGAAACAATCTCCCTTGGGAGTGCAAACAGACACCCTCCCACGGAAGCAATCGATCATAGCCCGAAAGAATGACAACCAATCCATCCCAAGAATGACGTCAAAACTCATCATGTCAAGAATAACAAAATCGAACTCCAAAGTCCATCCAGCTATCTCAATAGCACAACCTCGACAAACACGATCCAAAGACACTGGACCCCCTACTGGTGTGTCAACACAGAGAAAACTATCCCAAAGTGTGACCTCTAGACCCAATGAATGTGCAAATGATGCAGAAATGAAAGAATGTGATGCACCCGTATCAACAAGAACTCGTGCCCAAGAACTAAAAACTGGAAAGATACCTCGAACTAAAGAGGTGCCTGCGGAAGCATCTGCCTGTGGAAGAGCGTAGGCTCGTCCCTGAGTCCCTGAGCCTTGTTGTGAATTGCCCTAATAGCCTGACTGATGTGTAGAAGCAGTAGGTGTAGAACCTCTGGCTGGATAAGTGCCAACTGGTGCCACTGCCTGTGGTGCCTGAGGAACTCTGAAACCAGACTGAACCACTGCAGACTGTGCTGGTACCATCTGTGAATCTGTGCCACTACGTGACTTATTCAACAACTTTGGACAATCCTTCCTGAGATGACCTGGCCGCTTGCAATAGAAGCAAGCTCCCTGCCCTATCTTTGTAGAAATTGAAGTCTGACTGGCCTGTGCCCGAAGCTATGGGCAATGAGGCTTGATGTACCCCGGCTACTGACAATGGTAACAAACCACTCCCTGGGTTGACCCCGAAGATACAGGAACTGTGGGTCCTGAATGATTCTGCTGTGATGCCCCCTGTGAGTGAGTACTGTTCCCTACCTTAGCCTTCTTCCATTGACTCCCAGAAGATGATGGATTATTTCCATGAGGCTGCTTGCGTGAACTCCTGATCCGTAACTGATCCCGTTCCTCTGCTTCAGCGAGCATAGCCCTCTGAACCACCTCCCTGTAGGTCCTCAAATCAAGAATGGAGACCCGTGGCCTAATGTTAAGATGTAGCCTATCCTGAAACTTCATTGCCCTGGCCTCGTATATTGCTACCATATCCTCGGCATAACGAGAGAGAGAAGTAAATCGTGTCTCATACTCAATGACACTCATAGTGCCCTGATAAAGACTTGCGAACTGTGTCCTCATCTCCCGCCTCATAGCCCTAGGAAAGAAGCGCTCGAAGAACAAACCCCTGAACTCATTCCAAGTCATCAACTCAACATTGTGGACATTGGTCATAGACCTCTACCAGATATCTGCATCCCCCATGAACAAAGAAGCAGTCAAAGAAATCCTCAACCTGTCTGTGGGTACCGCCATACTGTCTAACTTACGAAGCATAAGGTCCAACCAAGCTTCTGAGACTAGCGGATCTGAACTCCCCTCAAATGGATCAATCTTGACCCTCTGAAGTCGCATAAAGTACTCTAGCGCCTCATTGACAATCGGTGCCGGTGCCGGTGCCGGAATCTGTATCCCTGCCACCTGTCTGAGTATCATCTCCTGTAGGGATTCAGCAATTCCCTGAGTGATACCCTGAGCCACTCGCTCCTCGTAAGTCTGTGCCCGCGGTGGATCAGCATTCGTGCCACGAACTGGAATCCTGGGCCTCCCCGGACCCCTCGTGAACTCTGTGTCAGCCACCTGCTCTTCAATGCTCTGACATGAAGACTCTCCACGCGTGACAACCATGATTCTAAACATGTAAAAGAAAGGCAGCCAATAATAACACAAGTTATTATGACTAAATGCAACTCATACTATGAATGCAATGAAGTAAGAAGCAAGACTAGGTGTGCAACATACTATCATGCTAAAGCAATTAACAAAAGCTTTTAAAATAGTTAAGCACTTAAACAGATAAGCATACATGTCAAACAAAGGCACTCTTAACCACATAGGCATATAAGCACAAAGACATGTCATACTACTAAGCATGTTATCACGAAACATCTAAACATGTTATAAAGTCAAAACATGTTATCAAAAGCATGTGAATGCATCAAAGTACATCAACAAAAGCATGATATGCACCCAAAACCCATCATCCTAAGGTGTTCAAACCTAGGAGCTCTGATACCACTTGTGACGGCCCAAGGTTTTTCAACCCTGTGCGTCAGTGATGAACCGAAAGATAACCCGATAACGGATCCGAATTGCGGAAGCAAAAGATAAAACAACATCCCTAGGGATACAACATGTCTCTAGGACACCAAAGAGACCCTCAATGAGATCATAGAACCCAAAGAAAACAAATGTGGAAACAAGACTTCAAAAATGGACAAAAGGAACCCAAGGGTAAAATGGTCATTTTCATCCTAAAAGTGAGTACTACCAAGCACACCGTTGGAAAGAGAACGAAAAATTAATGAATTTAGACTCAAGAATCACTTGATTCGGAGTCCGGACGTCAAAGATATCAAATCTTGAAGTCGAAGGAAGAAAAGCCCTATCCCGGTTCGAGCCAAAAACTGACACCCCTCCACTAAAACTGGAATAACATGAGCTACCAGATGAATCTGAAACTCTAATTGGTATCATTGGAAAGCTTATTCGGATGTGGTCAATTTAGACTCAAGAACGGACCAATTTGGAGTTAAAACGAGGAAGATATGACAATTTGAAGTTGGAGGTGCAGTGCTGAACCAAGACACAAAAATGCCCTGTGAACAGTACTTCGAGCGCTCAAACTTAGGACTTTGAGTGCTCGAACAGTACCTGCCCGAGGCCAAAAGTTTCTGCCCAAACTTCAAGCGCTCGAACTCCCATTTAGAGCGCTCGAACTCCTGTAGCTGCACCTGAAATGCGACCTTGAAATGCCATTTTGAGGACTTTCTGGGACTTTTTTGGAAAAATCTTGTGAAGTAACCCCCCTTAAAATCATGTTTTCTGGTCAACCATGTCAAGATCAACATTTGTTTTTCAATTGAAATACCAAAAATGCCCTTGAGGTCTCATTTAGCAAAAATATGTAAATGAATGCTACTCTAAGTGTTCATTTCTTCAAGAATGGTGTTGTGTACCAAAGTGAGCATGCACACATATGTAAAATGAGTAAATACACATGTTCTAATAGCTCATGGTCACATAACATGTCATATACAAAATACAACCTTTCAAACCTCGAATTCTCCTCATTTCATAAGACAACTATGGGATTAAACTAGCATACATGTGATATAAATGTACATGGCACTTGGCCTCATGTTATGCTTACAAAATAGACATCTTCAAGTGTTCTTAGATATACATTACACATCAAGGAAGCCATCTTAGCTTCTACAATACCATACATCCATGGTATACAAAATTAACATCCAAAAAGGAAGGCATGCTAAACAAGTGCATGTCAATATACAAAAATGCTTCAAATAACTCAAAATCTTCTAAGGATGATGAGCATCCAATAACATGGTCTCTTTACCTGAAAAACAACCCAAACCACTAGGGTAAGTAATCAAGTTACTTGTAGGAGAAGCATATGCGTATACCCTAAAGTTTCAATATCATTGCAAGATTAATATAGACGAATACAAGGGAGCATTCCACTTAACGTCTATGTTCAAGGTGTTCTAAGGGATCATCTTAAGCTAACTTAAATGTTTCTTAGCAACACAATATCAAAATGGATGTACTTAGCAACATCAAACCGCATCTAACAAAATTTACAAGTTACAAATAGCATTGATTGTCAACTTGGAAATGAATGCGAAATAAAAAAAAAAAATAGAATCCTTGGACACCTAAGCTCGGAATTCTGCCGAGACCTCAACGGTTATTCCGGGTACTAACCCGTAGGTAAGACCACCCTAAGTGCGCACTATCTCGATTGGGGAGAACTCATACCTCCCACACTAGAGCCAAACTCTAGCCATGTTACTAGTAACCATGTCCCAAGAGCATCCAAAGTATATATATCAAGTTCAAAACTTATATATAGATAACAAGGCATATAAACCACCTTCCATGCACAAGTACTTTGAAACCATACAAACCATGTCTTAGGGTTCCAAGTCTAGAATGACATGATAGATGACAAGTTCTTAACATGATATTATGCACAAAACAATATCATTAACTTATCAATTTAAACATGCCTCAACAATAAGCCATATATACTAAATGTTTGCATTTTAGCAAATAGCTTCTAAAACAACCATGATTATCAATAGTAATACACTAGAATGTAGGATTTCCAACACAATAGCATAGTAATTCAAATCATTAAGAATTCTATACAACTTCAACAATCCTACTCAAGATATATACACAACATACATGCTTGATCAATGAAATCCTAAGTCAATCATAAGGATTTCCTATAGTATGCAATACTACAATTCTAAAAGCATGTATACAATATATATTAAACCCCAAAGGATTTCAAAACACTTAGAAAATAAACATACTACCACCCCTACCTCAATAGAGAATTGTATCTCTATAATCCAAGCAACCAAGCACTAAATGGAAAACAAGCTTAGGGTTAACGAAGAGGAGAATGAGAGGAAACTTTTACTAGTTAAGGTTCTTAGTCTAAGATGAATGGAAGGGCACCAAAATTGAAGAAGAAAGCTATTAACCAAGCTTTTCTCCAATGGTGGCTAGGTTAGAACTTTGAAGAACTAAGGGAAAAATGAAGAGGATAAGTGAAAAATGGTGAGTGGAAGGGCTAGAGATCCTCCACTCACTGTGTGCTCTTACACTACCTCTCTCACACACACAATGCAAGACTAGATCATGGCCTTACACTTGTCACTAATCCAATGCCTCTTCCAAGACTTAATCCTAAGCTTACACTTGTCAACAATCCAATGCCTCTTCCAAGACTTAATCCTAAGCTTACACTTGTCAACAATCCAATGGTTACATGTACACCAATTTAAGGCCAACACATGGATGAATCTCCACCCACCAAATGTCAAAAGATCATGGTGCCAAGTCTCTTTACCTAAATGCCAACAAATGGCTCCATGAGAGTGTGACACTTGTCACACTTTCCAAAAATTACAAAATGGTCCTTTTTCATAATATCCTCTAAAATAAATTGCAAAAAGGTCCCTCAAACGAAAAATAATAATTTTGCATAATTACACTAAAATCCCAAAAGTTATGTATAATTACACTAAAGTAAGCATTCATGCCCTTTACGAAAAATAAAAGCAACTAGCATGCTTTTCAACAAAAATGAAAATACCAATGTCATGAAAATCAAGTATCATGAATGCATGCAAAACCGGAATCAAATCCGAACACCCGAAGTGAGGTTAAGCGAGGAAAAACAATAAACGAGTAAAAGACAAAAAAAAAAAAGAAAATCACCAAAAATGAAAAAGGAGGAAAAAGTCCGGGTCATTACAACAGGACACGCTGGCCTAAAAACCAGGGTCGTCACAAGTACACACACACTTACACATGTATAGAATAAGAAAATGAGTTTTTTGGACTGGATTATATTTTCTGGTGATTTTTTTGGAGTATTATGGTCATGTTTTTGTGAAAAGGTTTGCTATTGTTGCTTTAACAATGAGTTTGAATTGTTAATTTAGTATTACAATTTGTGTTTTTTTTTTTTTTTTATAAATTCTGATTATCACTCAGTAGTTTAATGGAACTATTATAGTGTTTTCGTTTAGTGTACTTTTTCTATAGTTTTGATAATGGTTTTTTATTTTCTTAAGCTCCTATAAATTATTGCTTTGATATAACTTTGTTTGGGGTATTAGTGCTATAAATTTTGTGCAATTGAAATTCTGATCTTTATTCCCTAGTTTTGAACATGAGCTACATTACAATTTTTTTTTTTGAATTGTTGCATCCAAATCAACTAGGGATTGGATCAATTTAATTAGATAGCAAGTTAATGGATAATGATTTTAGCAAACTCTTGGAAACATTTAAATCAAGTAAAGACCATGATAACTATTTATTATCATCAAAATATTAGTATGATTTATTTAGTTGAATAGCAAGCTATATGTGAATATATTACTGTATGATTATCGAGAGAGATTGACCAAATTACTTGGTGTTTTTTCAGTTACTTAGGTTTCTTTAAGGCTACAACTTCAAGGTAAATTGTCTTTATCAAAAGAGTACAAGGTTAGTGTAATGACCCAGTCATTTCCTTCCTTTCCTTTTTCCTCAGAATTTTACGGATGAATTTTTTTCGTTGACATTTCTTTTCTGAGTTCAGTTTCTCGTCGCTTAGTGTCGTCTCGAGTGCTTGACAACTTCCTTTGTGGACCGAGTCATTTCCACAATTTTCGTTTTTCGACACTATTCACTTTTTTGTCCTTATTCCTATTTCGTCCTTTTCCCAATTTCGTCTT
This sequence comes from Cornus florida, assembly GCF_030987335.1. Lineage (NCBI taxonomy): Eukaryota > Viridiplantae > Streptophyta > Magnoliopsida > Cornales > Cornaceae > Cornus > Cornus florida. The sequence goes on along the minus strand of NW_026775573.1, from coordinate 78,992,547 downwards.
TTCCCCGTTTGTCACTTTGTTGGAAAAACCTCACTTCTTGTGCTCGGAGTTGGTTTTTGACTTCATGTATCTTTATCATGAGTGGTTTCAACGAAATACATATCTTTACTTTTGCAGGAAAGTAGTCTGGTTGCTCCCGGTGTCCATAGGGGCATGGATACATAATTCTTTGAAATTAATTTATTTTCTTGGGGTGTTTTTTGTAAATATCTTTTGAAGATATTTTATTTCAGGGGTATCTAAGAAAATATCTTTTGGAAGATATTTTCATTCTGGGGCAGTTTTGCAGTTAACCCTTTTTGTGAGGGCTATTGTGCAATTAATGAAAGTTGTTACAAATTATCTTATTTTGAGCATGGATCCTCATTCAGGATTCATTTTCACTTTTCGTCGAGTCGTAAACTCTTAGAAGTCCCTTCTGGTCGATGTTTTCCAGTTTCAGGGTTTCTGGCCCCGATTTATGCCAAACTTGTTCGGGGTATAGCTTTCTGCTCGGGACTCAGTTTTTGATGCCGTTGCTTCCTTTATTCTAATTTTCTCATTTTGAATCTTTTTCGTTCACAGAGTTTCATCATTTGAGCTCGTCTGCTCAAATTTCAATTTTCCGGACCTGACGGGCCAGTTCGGGGCACTTTTTGAGATTTCTATAAAAGGGGGATGAGATATTTTATTTTTTCATCTTCCCCAATCTCTTGCACAACCTGAAGCTTCCATGGCAGCCCAAGGGAGCCTGCCACCTTCTCTTTCCTCATTTGAGCGTAATTTCTTTGCTAGAATATAGTAGGGCCTTTGCGTTTTGTGTTCGTGTTGACTACGTGCTTCTTTCACCCTTATTAGAACCCGTTTTTGGCCAAATTTTGAGTTCAGGTTTGAAGCCAAGTTGTGATTTTGATGGGGCTTCTTGTGGGTTCATGTAGATCGTGTTGTCCTCGACAAAACCCTTCGGTATCGCCGGATTCGGAGCACTTTTTTTTTGGTGGACTTTTGAGATTTTCATCTCAAATTGAGGTAGGGGTGTCTTAGGTTTATATTATTGTTGTATTGATTGTTTTATAAGCATATACAACTTGTGAGCATGCCTTATTCAAGTTTTTAGAATTTAATTTATTTATTTTCTTTGTTTAGGATTTAATTCTAAGATGATATATAGTTTAGAATTAAATTGTGGCATGCTAGTAAATTATACCTTGGTAAGTTGTGTAACATATATTAAATTTGGAGTATTTGAGTAAGAATTGCAATAACTTATTTAATATTTATCTTTTGTGAAAGATTAATTCACATAGTTGCATCAAGTATGAAACCAACTTGTAATGTGATATTAAAGTAGGCCTTGGTGAGTTCTTTAACATATATTAAATTGAGGACATTCGGATATGTTTGAAAATCTAGAGAAAAATTAATTAATGAGCTTAACTAATTTTATTTTAAGTGTGTTGGTCACTTAAATTGATATTGGAGGTAATAGGTTAATAATTCCTTGAAATGTAGTTTGTTTAATCACCTTGTGAGCATGTTACTAATTTGATGTAGAATTAGTACTCGAGACCTCTTGAAATGGCGATTGGACTTAGCATGATATAGAATATCATTGACTTGCATAGCTTGTTTAGATATATCTTGTGTAGGTGTATAGCTTGTTAGAATATTACAATTGTTTACCTTGGAAGCTAGTTACTAAATTGGGAATTATTTAGTACTTGTGGCTTAGTGTGGTAATGTGGTTCAATTGTTGTAAAATATTCTTGTTTTGATATATAAATTGCATATTGGAGGCTTGACATGTCATATGCTATCTAAACTTGAATTATATGACATGGTTTGTGTGGTTTCAAACTTATTTGTGCATGGAAGATGGTTTGATGCATTAGTAGATTTGGTATAAGTTTGGTCTAACTTATTAATTTTTGTATAAGTTTTGGACTTATTGAATTTGGAAAGCTTGTAAGGACATATTTCACGTGATGGCTAGGGTTTGGCTCTAGTACGGAGATAAGAGTCTTCTAAGTCATACGTGCGCACTAGGTAGTACCTTGTGGGTTGTAATTGCCCGAAATAACTTATGCATGTACGCACTAGGTAGTGCCTTGTGGGTCGTAATTACCCGTAAACACTTGCTTGGTCTAGTGACCACATGTCCTAGTCTTTCTACTTTGATTTCGCATTCAATTTCAAGTTGTTCATCATGGATTACTTGTAACTTGAGAATTGGTGCTTGCCTATGTATTTTGATCTCATTTATTATACTTGAAACTGTATACTTGAACTTGTATCCTTGTTGGTGTATCTAAACTCTATCTAGTGTATTTACGCTTAGTATGCTTGTCTTGTGTGTGCGGATTTCATTTTTGTATACTTGTAACATGTATACTTGTCTTGTGCGTATGTCTTTAGCTTAGTATACTTGTGTTTGTATACTTGATTTATCAGTACTCTAAACATATATCTTATACTTGTGTATGTATGTTAGATATTGCTTATCCCGTTTAACATGATTTAGTATACGTGTAAGCATGTATACTTGAATGTTGTGTATCATGTTTTAATAAAGTTTAGTGTACTTTGGGATGTATACTTGTGTGCCGTAGTTCATTTCAATTGCATGAGTAGCTTAGGATGCTCCCTGAGTCTCATTTTGATATAGACGTTATGTGGCATGAGCTCTTTTAACATGTTTCACCATAAGGTGATCTTATTGTAAAATGCTAGGTCGATGCATGCTCATCTCCTACGAGTAGCTTTATATTACTCACCCACGTAGTGGGGACATTTTTCAGGTACAGGAATTAAGATTCGAGATTCTCATATTGCTTGGATGATTTGTAGCCTTGAAGGTTTCAATTCTTGTAAAAGTTGGCTTGAAATGCCACTTGTAGCCTTATATGTCAAAATGTGTATATTTGATTCCAATTATGTAATGTGTACATAAGTATACTCTATGCAATGTATTTGACATGTATGAGATGAGGCCGGAGGCCAATGACATGTATCGTGTATTCTATGCAACTCTAACTTTATGAAATAATATGAAAATATTGAAAAATGCTACGTCATTACTTCATAACTTTTGTATCGGGTGTGGGAATTCCATTCTTATTCTTTCATAGGGTCTTATAAATCATGTTTGAAGTGTGGCCAAGGGCCAAATGGTAATTTGAAATCATTTGATAATTTTGGTTTTCAAATTTCCCTTTTCTTGTTCATTTTTGCCTTTTTGCCCGTTGGGGGGTCGGATTTTGTATCGGTGGTATTTTTAAGCCCTGGACCATTGTAGCGAATCCAAATAGGTAAGTTACATTTGCATGCATGGTCGTTTCCGGGCAAACCTTCTTCTTTGGTGAAATAAGCCTCCTATGGACTCATTTTGAAATTTTGTTGCATAATCTGATCTAGGGGCATTCTAGACCTTTCATATCAGTTTTAATTTCTTCTTTTAACATGGTTAAATAGAAAATGTGATTTTAGGGGGGGTTTCTTTTTCGTGTTTTTCCAAAAAATGTCGTCTTGGTATCAAAAATTTCTCATGAAGTTTCGGCTTCCAGTTTGCATTTTAGCAGCTTTTTGGCCTTCATGACTAGATTTCATTGAGGGGCATTTTGGGCATTTTACAGTTAATTTTTTTTGAATTGTCTCACTAGTAACGTAGAAAACTTGATTTTAGGGGGGGTTTCTTCTTCGTGTTTTGCCAGAAAAACTCATCTTGACCTCCGTTTTGAGCCTCAGTTCTGGAAAACCTACTTTGAACCCTTGCTGTCAGCATGGGCATGCCATTGGGCACCGGCGCGCGCGCCGGCATGGGCGCCGGGCGCGCATGGGGCATGTCATGGCCTTCGTCGAGTCGCCGTGACGTCAAAACTTCAAACACTCGTTTCTCCCTCGTCCGGATTCCAAATCGAGTGAACTTTTTTTTGAACTTGATTAATTTTTCATTGTCTTTCCAACGGTGTGCTTGGTTGCACACGGATCTTCCTAGATAATTACCAATTTACCTTTTTAGCCTTAAGCGCTCGTTTTTTTCGTCATGCCATTTCTCCTTCGTTCGGACTCCGAATCATGCGATTCTTGAGTCCATCTTGATTAGTTTTTCATTGTACTTCTAGTGGTGTACTTGGTGGCACCCGAGTCCACAGTTTTTAGAAATGACTATTTTGCTCTTGAGGGCTTATTTGTCATATTTTTGATCTTTTGCTTCCGCATCAGTTCTCATTGAGTTCCACAACCTCATGGAAGGTCACTTTGACTTCTTAGAGTCTTGTTTTCTGTTTTCGCTTCCGGAATTCGGATCTGTTATCGGGTCAATCTTCGGTTCATCACAGGACGCACTGGCTTGAAAAACTAAGGCCGTCACAGGTGGTATCAGAGCTCCTAGGTTCGAAAACCTTAGGACGACGGGTTTTGGGTGCATATCATACTTATGTTGCCATGATCTATATGTTTAGTGGCTTCCTGGTAACATGTTTACGTGCTTATGTGGACGTATGTTTAGAAGTTTACTTAACTGTCTTAACATCATATATATACTTGTTGCTTTAACATATAGTATATATTTGTGGGTCTTAGCATGTTATATGTGCTTGTTGTCTGGGTACATTGTATATGCTTGTCTGTTTCAGCATGTTGATTTACGCTTGTCTGCTTAGCATGTGGGTTATACTTATTTGCCTTGGCGTGTTACATGTGCTTGTTATTCTTAGCATGATTGTATGATACTTACATTGATATTCCTTATGTGATTATTTTCTACTTGTGTGAGTACGTAGTCCATTGTTATATTACGTGACAACTACTTATTTTATGTCTTGTTTAGGCATTGCGGGTTGTCCTAGCTTGGTTGGTTGAGATTAATACTAGGGCATCATCTCTTGGAGTTTCGTGGTGACCTTGATGTGATGACGTCATTGGGGTCTTGTTTCTAAAGCCACAGGACGACGAGTCGGATTGACTCGAGTCCTTCCCTGGGGATTGGGAGATTCATTTTTGTGAGCCTCAATGGTGAGGTCCTCACGTTTCTTATTCTTAGAGTGATGGTTGGAGATTTGATAGGTGTGTTGACCTAGGATTCTTCTTATTTTGCCTTGGACAGCTCTTACAAGCTAAGGTTGGGGTGTGAGTGGTTACGCTTAATTAATTACATTGGTGCAATTAATTATTCTCCCTCGTCCTTGGAGACTTGGGATTTTGTATGGATAGGATCCTGTAGAGTTCTCATCAAACTTATTGGCATCTTGAGTTGAGTTCTCTTGTTGATGTCTCGTAATGGTTAGTATTGGGACTATCCATTACACCGTTGTTTGTTTTGTGTGGCGCTAGGATTCCACCTTGTGTTTGGGCTAGTCTTGGGAAAGACTTGTAGACTCTTTGTTTCAGGTTCCTTAGTGTTCATTCTAGGAGATGATTCCTTTCCTCACGGAGAGAGATCAGACTCATCCGGGTTTTTGGGATTCACTTTCCGTGAGTTTGTCCTTCTGAGAGGCATTTCATCCCTTTTTGCTTGTGATTTTGTAGGATTGTTATTTGCATAGTGATTCCTACATGTTTATATGCCTTGTTGTTTTGAGCATGCCTTAGAAACATGTTAGGGGATGTGACTATTTGGTGGTTATGTGATGATATAGATGATGTCTTTTTCAATTACTATATCTGCTTGTCATGCTAGCGTCATAGGTGATGTGTAGCGTGTCTCTGATGCTTGACCCCTATGTGATAGGTAGCATATTTGAGTGCCCTTGTACACTATGTGTTTAGTTGTATGGTGTGATATTGTTTCTGTGAAATTGTTTGTGGAATTTCATTTACGTTTAGTATACTTGTACCTAGCATGCTTGCACGTTGTTTATTTCAGTTCGTTTTGGGTATAGTATACTTGAGCCTGTATACTTGTCTAGCATGGATTTAATACTGCTTAGTATACTTACGAATGTATTCTTGTACATATATATATATATATATATATAGTATTTCCATTTCAATATTTCTTAGTATACTTGTGAGTGTATACTTGCATATGTATATATATGTTTCATACCTATTTGCTTTATTAGTTTATTCCTTTTTATCATTCCACACTATGCTTGGGGTTGTATGACCTTGGTTGTCGCGATTGTGTGTGTGAGCTTGATCTAATGTCTTAATTCCTAGGCGTAGCCTTATAGTAAGTCAACTTTAGGATGACGTGGAAGATTTTGGGTGCATTGTTTTGTTAGGAGTCGTTATGACTAAGGCGATGATGATGTTGTTTGATTTGTAAAGTCCAATCCATTGGCTTGAAGGAATAGACTTGTCAGGCTTTGGATTCATGACTGGTGTGGTTGACAACAGTGTTTTGAGACTTATGGTTGTCAGTTTTCCAGTATTGAGGATTTAAGACCTATGATATTGTTGTCAGGGTTTTGGATTGACCAGAATGGTCCGGCCGGACATTTTGGACCATATTGTAACTCTCACAGAATGCCTGGTTTCCATGGTGCTTTTAGTAATGATTGTTTGACATTGATGTCATTTGTATCGATAGGTTTCACGGGTGAGCTTGTTGGGGGCAAGTGATGAATTAGGGCTTTATACTGTCATGCTGCCGTACAGGTTGTGTGTGGGCAAGTGCTAGTTGCTGTCGATGCTACCTTGCGTTACCTAGCTAGTAATGTGAGTGTGGGCGGGCACATGACACTGTGGATGCTACCACACCTTGGGTACATTGTGGGCAGATTCTAGTCAGTATTCGTGCTGCCATGTTGCTTCTGGTTGTGTTCCTTGTTTAGTTATGTAGTTTCCTTAATCTCTTTAGGGTGGTTGACATTGGGTTAGTATGTCAATTCGTTGGAGAGATGTCTCACTATTCGCGGTTTCGTGTCTCTTCGTTGATTTTAAGACCTTTGGAGTTGTCCTTAGATACTTTATGATTTGTTCTTTCGTGTGACCTTGTGTACGGTCCTTTTTCGGTTCTTCTAGGAATGTTCCTAATTTTGGGAACGAAATCTCTTTAAGGAGGGTAGGTTGTAATGACTCGGTCATTTCTTTCTCTTCCTTTTTCCTCAGAATTTTACGGATGAATTTTTTTCGTTGAAATTTCTTTTCTGAGTTCAGTTTCTCATCGCTTAGTGTCATCTTGACTGCTCAGAATGGTTTCTGAGACTCTTTCTTTTGGATTGACAACTTCCTTTGAGGATCGAGTCATTTTCACAATTTTCGTTTTCCGATACTATTCACTTTTTTGTCCTTATTCCTATTTTGTCCTTTTCCCTATTTTGTCTTTTCCCCATTTGTCACTTTGTTGGCAAAACCTCACTTCTTGTGCTCGGAGATGGTTTTTGACTTCACGTATCTTTATCGTGAGTGGTTTCCACGAAATACGTATCTTTACTTTTGCAGGAAAGTACTCCGGTTGCTCCCGGTGTCCATAGGGGCATGGATGCATAATTCTTTGAAATTAATTTATTTTCTTGGGGTGTTTTTTGTAAATATATTTTGAAGATATTTTATTTTATTCAGGGGCATTTTTGCAGTTAAACCTTTTTGTGGGGGCCATTGTGCAATTAATGAATGTTGTTGCAAATTATCTTATTTTGAGCCTGGATCCTCATACGGGATTCATTTTCACTTTTCATCGAGTCACAAAGTCTTAGAAGTCCCTTCTGGTCGATGTTTTCCAGTTTCAGGGTTTTTGGCCCCAGTTTGCGCCAAACTTGTTTAGGGCATAACTTTCTGATCAGGACTCAATTTTTGACACCGTCTCTTTCGTTATTCTTATTTTCTCATTTTGAATCTTTTTTGTTCACAAAGTTTCATCATTTGAGTGCGTCTGCTCAAATTTCACTTTTCCAGACCCGGCGGGGCCCATTTGGGGCACTTTTTGAGATTTCTATAAAAAGGGGATGAGATATTTTATTTTTTCATCTTCCCCACTCTCTTGCATGACTTGAATCTTCCATGGCAGCCCAAGGGAGGCTACCACCTTCTCTCTCCTCATTTGAACTTAATTTCTTTGTCAGAACACAGTAGGGCCTTTGCGTTTTGTGTTCGTGTTGACTACGTGCTTCTTTCACCCTTATTAGAACCTGTTTTTGGCCAAATTTTGAGTTCGGGTTTGAAGTCAAGTTATGATTTTGATGGGGCTTCTTGTGGGTTTATGTAGATCATGTTGTCCCCAACAAAAGCCTTCGGTATCGTCGGATTCGGAGCACTTTTTTTTCAGTGGGCTTTTAAGATTCTCATCTCAAATTGAGGTAGGGGATGTCTTAGGTTTATATTATTGTTGTATTGATTGTTTTATAAGCATATACAACTTGTGAGCATGCCTTATTCAAGTTTTTAGAATTTAATTTATTTATTTTCTTTGTTTAGGATTTAATTCTAATGATGATATATAGTTTAGAATTAAATTATGGCATGCTAGTAAATTAGGCCTTGGTGAGTTGTGTAACTTATATTAAATTTGGAGCATTTGAGTAAGAATTGCAAAACTTATTTAATATTTATCTTTTGTGAAAGATTAATTCACATAGTTGTATCAAGTATGAAACCAACTTGTAACGTGATATTAAAGTAGGCCTTGGTGAGTTCTTTAACATATATTAAATTGTGGACATTTGGATATGTAAGAAAATCTAGAGAAAAATTAATTAATAAGCTTAATTAATTTTATTTTAAGTATGTTGGTCACTTAAATTGATATTGGAGGTAATTGGTTGATAATCCCTTGAAATGTAGTCTGTTTAATCACCTTGTAAGCATGTTACTAATTTGATGTAGAATTAGTACTTGAGACCTCTTGAAATGGTAATTGGACTTAGCATGATATAGAATATCATTGACTTGCATAGCTTGTTTAGATATATCTTGTGTAGGTGTATAGCTTGTTAGAATATTACAATTATTTACCTTGGAAGCTAGTTACTAAATTGGGACTTATTTAGTACTTATGACTTAGTGTGGTAATGTGGTTCAATTGTTCTAAAATATTCTTGTGTTGGTGTGTAAATTGCATATTGGAGGCTTGACATGTCATATGCTATCTAGACTTGAATTATATGACATGGTTTGTGTCGATTCAAACTTATTTGTGCATGGAAGATGGTTTTATACATTAGTGGATTTGGTATAAGTTTGGTCTAACTTATTGATTTTTGTATAAGTTTTGGACTTACTGATTTTGGAAAGCTTGTAACGACATATTTCACGTGATGGCTAAGGTTTGGCTCTAGTACGGAGACAAGAGTCTTCTAAGTCAAAAGTGCGCACTAGGTAGTACCTTGTGGGTTGTAATTGCCCGGAATAACTTATGCATATGCGCACTAGGTAGTGCCTTGTGGGTCGTAATTACCCGGAAACACTTGCTTGGTTTAGTGACCCCATGTCCTATTCTTTTTACTTTGATTTCGCATTCAATTTCAAGTTGTTAATCATGGATTACTTGTAACTTGAGAATTGGTGCTTGCCTATGCATTTTGATCTCATTTATTATACTTGAAACTGTATACTTGAACTTGTATCCTTGTTGGTGTATCTAAACTCTATCTAGTGTATTTACGCTTAGTATGCTTGTCTTGTGTGTGCGGATTTCATTTTTGTATACTTGTGCCATGTATACTTATCTTGTGCGTATGTGTTTAGCTTAGTATACTTGTGTTTATATAATTGATTTATGAGTACTCTATACAAATATCTTATATTTGTGCATGTATGCTAGATATTGCTTCTCTTGTTTAACATGATTTAGTATACTTGTGAGCATGTGTACTTGAATGTCGTGTATCATGTTTTAATACGGTTTAGTGTACTTTGGCATGTATACTTGTATGCCGTAATTCATTTCAATTGCATGAGTAGCTTAGGATGCTCCCTGAGTCTCATTTTGATATAGACGTTAGGTGGCATGAGCCCTTTTAACATGTTTCACCATAAGGTGATCTCCTATGAGTAGCTTTATGTTACTCACTCACGTAGTGGGGACATTTTTCAGATACAGGAATCAAGATTCGAGATTCTCATATTGCTTGGATGATTTGTAGCCTTGAAGGTTTCAATTCTTGTAAAAGTTGGCTTGAAATGCCACTTGTAGCCTTATATGTCAAAATATGTATATTTGATTCTAATTATGTAATTTGTACATAAGTACACTCTATGCAATGTATTTGACATGTATGAGATGAGGCCGAAGGCCAATGACATGTATCTTGTATTCAATGCAACTTTAACTTTATGAAATATTATGAAAATATTGAAAAATGCTACGTCATTGCTTGATAACTTTTGCATCGGGTGTGGGAATTCCATTCTTATTCTTTCATAGGGTCTTATAAACCATGTTTGAAGTGTGGCCAAGGGCCAAACAGTAATTTGAAATCATTTGATAATTTTAGTTTTCAAATATCCCTTTTCTTGTTCATTTTTGCCTTTTTGCCCGGTTGGGGGGTCGGATTTTGTATCGGTGGTATTTTTAAGCCATGGACCATTGTAGTGCGTCCAAATAGGTAAGTTACGTTTGTATGCATGGTCATTTTCGGGCAAACCTTCTTCTTTGGTGAAATGAGCCTCCTATGGACTCATTTTGAAATTTTGTTGCATAATCTGATCTAGGGGCATTCTAGACCTTTCACATTTGTTTTATTTTCTTGTTTTGACATGGTTGAATAGAAAATGTGATTTTAGGGGGGGTTTCTTCTTCATGTTTCTCTAGAAAATGTCGTCTTGGTACCGGAAATCCCTCGTGAAGTTTCAGCTTCCAGTTTGCATTTTAGTAGCTTTTTGGCCTTTATGACCAGATTTCATGGAGGGGCATTTTGGGCTTTTTACAGTGAGTTTTTTTTTTTAATTCTGCCCGTGTCACATAGAAAACTCAATTTTAGGGGGGATTTCTTCTCCGTGTTTTTCCATAAAAACTCGTCTTGACCTCCGTTTCAAGCCTCAATTCTAGAAAACCTGCTTTGGACCTTTCCTGTCAGCATAGGCATGCCATTGGGCGCCTGCGCGCGGCGGCGCGCATGGGGCAGCCTTCGTCGTGCCGCCGTGACGTCAAAACTTCAAATACTTGTTTCTCCCTCGTCCAGACTCCAAATCGAGTGAACTTTTTTTTGAACTTGATTAATTTTTCGCTGTCTTTCTAACGGTGTGCTCGGTTGCACCCGGATCTTCCTGGATAATTACTAGTTTACCCTTTTAGCCTGAAGTGCTCATTTTTCTTCGTCATGCCGTTTCTCCTTCGTCCAGACTCTGAATCATGCGATTCTTGAGTCCATCTTGATTAGTTTTTCGTTGTCTTTTCAGCGGTGTGCTCGGTGGCACCCAAGTCCACAATTTTTAAAAATGACTATTTTGCCCCTAAGGGCTTATTTGTCATATTTTTGATCTTTTGCTTCCGCATCAGTTCTCATTGAGTTCCACGACCTCATGAAAGGTCACTTTAACTTCTTAGAGTCTTGTTTTCTGTTTTCACTCCCGCAATTCGGATCCGTTATTGGGTCAATTTTTGATTCGTCAGAGGACGCACTGGTTTGAAAAACCAAGGCCGTCACTGTTAGGGAGAGTTGAATGGACTTGGCTTCCTTTTCACCAATTAAATTCATACTACCTAAGGCTGCTAGCTAGATTTAAGATGCCATGGAAGTATCTATCAACCTGTATAATTTTCTTCTCTTTTCTTCTTATAAAATAATCAAGAAAAAATTTAGGTTAATTTATAGATGATTCTTTTTTCACCTCCAGGATGAATGGACTGAAGTTATTAAAAGAAAACTAACTACGAATAGTGAATTTTTTTAGAACTTTTAATTAAGTTTATATATCTCACACTAAGAACTTAATTGGCCTTATGTTCGAAACTTTAAGCCTAACACTATTTTCTATTAATTGGGTCTTAATTTCACAGAGATTACTAAAGTTGGATAAGTGAATTAAATTACTTACTGAAGAAATTCAAACTCCATATCTTGGTGCTCCTCTTATATAAAATAACTAAAATTGTTTCTATTAATGAACAAAATTATTACAAGACCCAATGCATATGTACAAAATAACTAAAATTGTTTCTTCTGTTTATTATTGCTTCTTTAATGCTCAAATTCAGACTCAATAATATATATATATATATATATATATATATATATATATATATTTATACATACACATAGAAGTGCATTGCAACTCTATCGTTGGCAATCTTTAGATGAATTCACATGGTTGAGAATAGTCAGAGTTAAAACAAAAGCGTATTAGAAGCCCAAACGAAGGATAAGAAATAAAACTACTACATTTTGGCTCTCTTAGAGTAACTTTCTGTTATTATTTATATGTGACTTTTTGTTACTGTAATCCAATACAAATTTATTTTGTGTCAGTGTATGTGAAAAAGATGTTTAATTCATTAAGAGTTGTTATGAGTATTAAATTATTACCATCAGTATAAAACTATTCTTCTCCGTAAAGATATGCCTTAGGTATTTGGAAAGTGCATTCTCAAATTTTGCCATGAAGGTTAGAATTTATTTTTTTGAAGAGAGTTCAGATCAAGGCCACACCAATGAAAAATCCTAAATGGGTTATTGCACTTCTCTCTTTATGGATTCATGTGTTGTTGCTTTCATGTTGGGTTGATTTATTGGGAATGATAATTTTTGGCTGAAATCAACCTTGAATTCAAATGGAATTAGTTAGCATGATGGGATTGTTCAATTTCATTTCTTGAAGATTGTTGATTGTTTAATTTAAATTTTTGCAGATTGTGCTTTTGTTGCAAATATGAAATGGAGATTGTTTCACTTATTTTTTAGGGTTTTGAAAGCTTTGATTGCTTATTTGAATTTGGAAGATAGTTTGCCACAAAAATTGATTTTGTCTTTATATCCTGTATTTGTTTCTTGATACAGAATATTAGGTTGTGGGATGGTAGAGAGATTATTTATAGGACTAACATTTTGTTAATATCAACAAATGGAGAAAGAGAGATAGGTGAGCATATAGCCAAGGCAATGGAGAAAGTTGGCGAAGGTCTTATTACAATTGTTGTAGGTAAGCTTTTCATTTATTCATCTTTTATGCCTAAAGTGTTAATGGTTGTGCTTCTGAATTTTCCAATAGATATAGGTGTAGATTACCTTGCATTTAATATTATTATTTTAATTTTTTGTCAGTTAAGTAGCTTTTTTCAGCTTACTATGATGTTCTTTCTTTCTGATCGCTTTCTTAGCAAAACAATTCTCCAGCTTTTACTTGGGTGTGATTCAACTTTGTGCAAAACTAATTAATTTTTTTTTTATGACTGGCTGAATGTAGAGGTTAAACATTAATGAAACTATTTTTTATTTTATTATTATTTTTTTTTTCATTTTCGCATTTTAGAGTTGAATGGAAAGGCCATTGTAGTTATCATAAAGTTCATGAGACAGTTCATTTTTCAGATTATTTGGAAATCACTGACTAAGTGATTACTTGCGAGTTGAAATTGTTGGAATTTTATGTAGTTGCACTAGGCCATTAGAAATCACCAAAATTGAAATTATAAGTTATTCTTCTTCCTTCAAATTGCTCAGATACATGCACTCCTAGAAAATAATGTTGATTGGATGGCCCTCAATTGTGGTTTGTAAACTTTGTTGCAGTATGTGATTGAGGAGATCTATTGCAATATTAATAATATGTTGATTATAGACATATATGTCAACCATGTTATATCAAGTTGATGATCGAACTTCTTTGGATATTTTTTTTTTACATTATATCAAGTTGGTTTAATAATTATATCATTCCTTTTGTATGAACATGATCACCTATTTTAAAGCTTTTGAAAGATCGTGGTTGCATAAGAAGATCAACTAATAAGTTCCAGAATCACTCGACATGATTTTAGCTAACTATTTATAGTTAATATACATATTTTATTGTAGTTTGAGATATTGATTTTCATTGTAATTGATCTTGAACTAAAATTTGAATTGTTAATTATTTGCATTAATGTGAAGTGCATGTTTAAAATTTTTTATCTTTTTGCATATCATATATTTTGTAGTTGATTATGCTTGTGTTTGGTTATTTGATTGATTTTCTCAATTACTATTAGCGTGTTAAGGGTTAAAGTCTATATAGGGAAATAATGGATGAAATTAGTTTATTTATTATTTTTTTTAAAAAAAAAGAAAAATTACAACATGCAAGTGACTCTTGTAAATATCCAAGTAAGATAATTGCAACATGAGATAAGACTTTGTGAATATGTGCAATTATAACAAACATATAACCCTTGTAATTGTTTGTTACTAATTACAACAGGCTTGAAACCTTGTTGAATATATTATTTACAAAATACAAAACACCTTGTGAATATAGAAGCTATTTACAACACGCTATGTAATGTTGTAGATAATACTTTTATAAGGTGTATCCATCTTCTTCTACAAGGTGCCTCACATCTTGTAAAAATGAGACACTTTTTACAACATGGGATTTAACAACATATTACTTGTACGTTGTAAACTACTTTTTACAACTCAAACGGCTTCTTGTAAAAAGTCAATTTTCTTGTAGTGTATGTCATTAGATATTTTTAATGCAAAAAAGATTGAATCTTTGGCAGAAAATGAGAGTTTTGAGTTAAACTTATTCGAGTTACCTTTGAAGTCGCGTAGAGTGTTTTAATATGTAAAGATTGAAATTTTGAATGAAAATACCTCAATAAAGGATCCTATTATGTCACTAGACCTTTTTAATGGGATGACCCAAGTTTTTCAACCCGGTGCGTTAGTGATGATCCGAAAGTTAATCCGATAACGGATTTGAAATGCGGAAGAAAAAGATGAACAAAGGTATTAGGAGATAGAAGTCACTCCTAAGACACAAATATGACCATTCATGAGATCATGAAACTTAAAGATAGTAAGAATGGAAACAAAGATCAAAAAGGACAAAATTCATCATTTAAGGGGCAAAATGGTCAATTCACAACAAGAGAGAGAAACTTGACTCTAAACAAGTCAAACAAGGTGTATACAACCTAATCTAATCATTTTGAAACATTCCAAGAGGTTCCATCTATATCCTCAAGCTTAAGTCTAAGTAGTGCTCCCAAACATGCATCAGTAGCTAGCTGAGTAACAAACCTGAGATTACTCTCCTTCCATATATTTCAAATAATCACAATACCATCTAATGAACTTTACTTCCATTTGTGATCCTTTTGAACTAGTCACAAACCATGCAGAACCTCCTCGAAAGATGCAGCCTGTAAAAGATTAATCCAATTGCATATACTAGAAAACCAGATCCGCACTTCTTTTACCAAACAATATGCCTAGAAAAAAGTCTGCCCAATGCAAGTTAACAAAACAAAGAAAGTGGAGAAAAAAATTATTTTCATTTACTAAAAACTAACAATATTAGATAAAGGTAAAATATTTGTTTAGCTTAATCTAATACTAATGAACACTTGGTCCACCTGCACACATATATAACATCAATATATCTCTTTATATATTCAGTATTCGCATTCCAAACATTCAATTAAAATCCTAATAATTGTTTAACTCAAGACTTAAAATTTAAAATCCCAACTGAGAAAACTAAATAAAGAGAAACTTTTTAAGCTCATATCTGCCATACACAAACAATTGGACTACCTTTAAATGAGAAGGAGCCTAATTTAGGCAAGATGGGGGAAAGAAATTATCTAAGGTCAAGCTGTTATAAATAATAAATTGAACGATAAACACGTGGATGCACTCAATACAATTTAATGTGCTTTAAACAATCAAAATTTAAATGCACAAGAAATTTTTAAGTTTTAATTTAAAAATAAGATCAAGGGGGATGTTATCCATGTAAATAAAATTTAGAACTTCAACAAAGAACTAAAAATTACATACAAGAGAATGAAAAATAAGTATTTTTCGCTCAATCTTACATAACAACTCAATTGAACCACCTATAAAAGAATTTACCCTTAAATATTCAAAATCATCAATATATACATTATCATTCATGTTAGAATATACTATAATAGAGTAGTATTTAGGAAACCATTCAGAACATTAAGCCCATAAATTCATTCATTCTAAGACATTAAAAGAAAGACTAAACGTAACATGGCCCCTAACATAATTTCACCATTTATGCTCTATTTTTAAGCAAAAAATCCGTGCAAGATAACTAAAGTCACAGACATGGTAGAAATTCAAGATACCCTAAAATCGGCAATTTTGACTTGTTTTCGAGAATTGATTCCGTGAATGATTTTTCTTTTAGGAAGATCTGGCGAGTGAGATCAGCGAGAGAGCAGATTCATGAGTACAAGGGAACTTACTCGACCTAAATCTCGCGCGGCCTGATCCATGTTATGCACTTGACAAATTTGGGGTTGTCGACGGAGGAGAGGATAAGCTTGGCGGCTATTAGTTTTGTTTTGGGAGAAATTTTTGATCTAACTTGATTTGAGGAACCCATTTTTAGTTTTTTTTTTTTTTTTTTTTTTTTTTTTTTTTTTTTTTTTTTTTTTTTTACTTGTTTGTATTAAGAAAAATTAGAACTTAACGGCGAAAAAGGAAGTTAACGGTGATGGAAAAAGCTATTTTGTTCTAACTAGTATCATTGTTATAATGGGACCCACATAACTTTTAAATATAGAAAGACGGTGCCAACTATGTGCTGCATATTATGCACTTCATGGGACAGTAGGATAATCCACTTCAGACGATTTGCGCCCGTTGTAATTTGTTTCTTTTAAGCAAATGATGACTTTGAAGCCGATAGGCTTAATCAATGGTGATGCAGCGGATGACCTGTCCTATGGATTATTTCCATTTTGATTTTTGGCTCAATATCATTTTATTATATACCCATACATACTCCAAAACAATTAATAAAAACTTAGAAAACTGATTTATAATCTAATTGGAACAATTTTTTGGAAACAGTTTTTCAAAAACTAAGTTTTATAGTTATGGTTTTTAGAGAACTCCCCTAAGCTGTTTTGGGAGTGTTGGTCCTAAGCTGTCTTAAGGATGTTTGTCTGTTTAATGTCAAAAGCCTTGTTTGTGTTGATTCAAGTATGATCTCTACCTGCATTGTGGTTTGAAATAAGGTCTAAGGGTAGTATTGTCATTTACTCATAAATAACACATTTTATACATTGGTCTTAGATAGTGCATTACAATTTGTTTACCTGTCTTAGCTGAAATCACTGTGATAGTGAAGGTTTAGCTCTTCAAATTTAGCTACAGGTGTTCGCAGGGGCATTATGGCCTTTTCTCTATTGTATTCCATGTATATACGTTTGCCTTGATAGCTACATTGCACTGAACAACCTTGGTTGAACCTACATTGTGAATTACATAGCCTCAGGTGTAATGACCCGGTCTTTTTCCTCCTTTTCCATTTTCGGCGATTTTCTTTTTTCGTCTTTTAGTCATTTTTCGTTTTTCCTTGCATAACCTCATTGTTGTGCTCGGATTTAATTCCGGTTTTGCATGCATTCATGGTATTTGATTTCCATGACATTGGTATTTTTACTTTTCTTGAAAAGCATGCTAGATTAGTACTTTTCTTGTAAAGGGCATGAATGTGTAATTATTTATAATTTTTGGGATTTTAGTGTGATTATGTAAAATAATTATTTTTCATTTTAGGGACCTTTTTGCAATTTATTTTAGAAGATATTTTGAAAAAGGACCATTTTGTAATTTTTGAAAACTGTGACAAGTGTCACACTCTCATGGAGCCATTTGTTGGCATTTAGGTGAAGAGACTTGGCACCATGGCCTCTTGACATTTGGTGGGTGGAGATTCATCCATGTGTTGGTCTTGGATTAGGGCACATGTAGCCTTTGATTTGTGACAAGTGTGGGCTTGGGATTTAGTCTTGGAAGAGGCATTGGATTTGTGACAAGTGTAGGATCAAGGTGTAGTCTTGCATTGTGTGTGTGAGAGAGGTAGTGCAAGAGTACATAGTGAGTGGAGGATTTCTAGCCCTTCCACTCACCATTTTACACTTTATCTTTTTCATTTCATTATCCATAGCAAATCCACAATTGGAGGAAAGCTTAGTTCATAGCTTCTCCGTTCAATTTGGCTCACTTCCTTACACCTTAGAGTTGAAACCTTGGGAGAGAAAAGATTCCTCTCACTCTCCTCTTCAATAACCCTAAACTTGTTTTATATTTAGGGCTTGGTTGCTTGGATTATAGAGATTCAATTCTCTATTGAGGTAGGGGTGGTTGTATGTTTATCCTCTTTGGGTTTTATATATATTAGAGCTTGATATATATTGATTACAGGCTTTAAAATTCTTGTATTTGCATATGAGTAGAGTTTTTATATGTTTGACTTAGGATTTGTGGATTAAAGCATGTATATAACTATTAAATTTTATAGGTAGATTATTGCTTAATGATTTGCCTATTACTTGTGATTTCATTAAGGATTTATGATGAATATCTTGAAATTACTCTTGTGTTGTTAAGTAATATAGATTTCATTGAAATACTTGTAAGTATTACTTGAAATTGCTTGTAGGTAAATTGCTATATTGCATAATTAGTAATTGTGGCCTACATTAATATTAAATCCATTTGGCATAATGTGTAGTATCATTAGCTTGCCCCTTTAAACATGAAACCTTAGGACATGGTTTGTGTGGTTTTACCCTACTTGTGCTTGGTAGGTAGTTCATGCATTGAGATTGTATAAATGTCATGAACTTGTTGATTTTTTGGAAGCTTGTAAGGATATGAAATGTTTGATGGCTAGAGTTTGGCTTTAATACGAAGAATAAGAATTCTCCTAAGTCATAGTGCGCACTAGGTAGTACCTTGTGGGTCATAATTATCCAAAATAACTTGTATGGTCTCGTGGCCACATATCCTAGTCATTCCATTACTTGATTTCGCATTACTTTCCAAGTTGTAAATCATGGATTTCTTGTAGCCTGTGATTTGGTAAGTCTTAGTTTTAATGTGGTTAGTGTACTTGCTTATGTATACTTGGATGTTACGTGTTTACCGTTTCAACATTTATATAGCTTGAGATGATCCCTTAGAGCACCATGGGAACATAGACGTTAGGTGGAATGCACCCTTGTGATGGTCTATGTATGGTTCACATCATACTTGAAACTATGGGGTATGCGCATGCACCACATCCTACGAGTAACTTGATTACTCACCCTAGTGGTTTGGGTTGTTTTTCAGGTAAAGAGATTATGTTCTTGGAGGCTCATCATCCTTAGAAGCTTTTGAGATAAATGAAGCATTTTTGTATATTAACATGCAAGTGTTTAGCATGCCTTTCTTTTGATATCCTGATATGTAATGATACTCAAACATTTACTTTTGACATTATAATCATGTATGTAAAGAGGCCAAGGTCCAAACATGTATACTTTTGTACTTAAACACCTTTGGTATCAACCTTTGCATCAAAAGTGTATTTAAACCAAAGTTTGAGGTCTAACATATGAAAATTTGTAAATAATGTGTATGAGGCCATGGGCCATTGTTTTATGTTTATTTATTCATATCAAAGTTGTTGACGTGTACACATTCTCAAAACTCAAGAAAAATCAGTTTTATATATTCATTCTAAACCAAAACATCATGGGATTCAAAGTTGAGGTTGAACCTTAACACCCTGGACTGATAGCAACCTTTTTAGCAGCTTTTTGTGGTGTTTCGATCGACCAAAACTCTATTTTGGTTGACTGATGGCAAATGGAATTGCCAATGCATAGTATAATCACATTATAGTAGCCAAATGCACTGTTCATGAGTCATTTCGGTCGACCGAACCTTTATTTTGGTTTACCGAAGCAACACGAACCTTTTCTTCATGATTTCAGGTCTCAGCACTTTCATTTTGGTCATCGGAAATTCCATTTCGGTCGACCAAAATAGCTTGATCCAAAGCCTAGTCTCTGTAGAGTTCCAGCACTGATCATCCAACTGCAATGGGTTATAACTTCTTCAATGCTAATCCAAATGGGGTGATTCTTGATCCTAAACTCAAGGATTTTGAGTCAGATTTCCAATGGTACCTATATCATTCTCAAATTCCAAACATAGTGGGAGTTATGTATATTTTAGTGAAGTAGTCAGTTTTGACTTCAACCGGGACGGGGCATTTTGTGGGATTCTTAGCCAATGTTCATGGAACCTCTTGAAATGTTTCAAAATGATTAGATTAGGTTGTATTAACCTTGTTTGACTTGTTTAGAGTCAATTTTCTCCTTTTAATAGTGAATTAACCTTTTTGCCCCTTGGATAGCAAACTTTGTCCTTTTTGACCTTTGTTTCCGTTTTTGTCCTCTTTAAGTTCCGTGACCTCATGAAGGGTCACATTTGTGTCTTAGGAGTGACTAATATCTCTAGAGACCTTGGTTTACCTTTATCTTCCACATTTTGGATCCGTTATCACCGGGTCGAAAAACTTGGGCCGTCACATCAAGACTATTATTTGGTCCTTTCCAACTGTGCTTAGAGTGTGTCACGTCTCAGTGGTCCTAGAGAGATAGTATATGCAAGAATATTACATTTCTTAGAGGCTAAATCTGGATAAAATTGCAATTGTAGCATATAACCTGTAACTTGTTGAAGCTAGTGAGATTAGTGACAAAATAGCTGAGGTGGCAGGCCTACATTGGTTCATTGCCCTGAAAATATCTTAATTATTCTCTCTCAATGATTGGTGGAAGGTGATAGGTGTATTGTATAGCTGTGCAAAGGGCCGCTGTATTGTATGGAGTATAAATATGCTGTGATAAGGCTTTTTAGGGTTTCTAAGCCTTGAAATCTCACTGAATATTAGGCTGCAGCTAAGAAATCTCGAGTATTATATGTTAAGCAAGTTTTTCTCTGTTATTTGATGACGATCTATGCAAGAAAAACTCACTGAATCAAGCCTTAGGTGTGTACAAGTGCTGAGATGATTCTGCTATCAAGTTTATTAGTGCAAGGGGTGGATTGAGTAGTGATTTTGAGTTCCAAGCTGCTATGGTCTATTCCAAGGGCTATCATAGGTATAACCAAGCTATTTACACTTGCTCAGTATTTTATTTTGAACAAAAACATGCTGGAACTGAATTAATCTGTGATTTAAGTAAAAAATGGTTAAGTCTAGCTGTTTCATGAATTATCTAACTGCTAGCAAGTTTATTTTGGTGAATCAGAGCTGTTGAAATTAGCTGTGGAACATACTATTGGCACATAATGGTATTGAACTTCTAGAACCCTAAATCTGTGTTGTGGTGTGCTTGTTTAAGCACTGTAACTGAACCTTTTGATTAACTCATGCGATTCAAGAATATTTTATGCTACAAACATGAGTACTACAGTGAAAGAAGACTGTGTAAGGTGCTGGTAAATTGACCTCGAGAGGAAATTCCCATTTTACCCTCGATTCCTGATTGGAGCAGATTGTGGTTTTGTGGTTGTAACTTGGAGTTTTAAGCTGTCTGTACTATTTTAATTATAGGAAAGACTTGTTGATATAGTTTTACATCTGTAATGGTGTGTGTGGTGAGCTATGAGAGCTTACAAGGTCCATACAAGGTTGCTTAGGATAAGGGGAGTGCTTGTGTGCACTGTGTGAACTAGTGTGTGTATTGGTTATGAAAACTAGTGTCTATTCTTGTACCTGGGTGTGTACAGAGAGTGAGATAGTTGAGTGTGTAACAAGATACATACAGCTAGTAGTGGATTTCATATTGGCAGAGGCCAAGAACCAAGGTTTTCCTTAGTTAAGAGGGTTTCCTTATAATCCTTGTTTGCATTAATCTTTGTGTGCTTGTTTCTGTGAAGACTTAAAAATAAAGGTTTTAACCAAAATACCCCCCTCTTGGTTTAACAATTGGTATCAGAGCTTTGTTATGCACTGAAGGTTCTAACAGGCCTGTAGTTGATCCTAGCAATGGATGAAGGTCAAGTTATCAACAACGCCTCAAGGTTTGAAGGTTCAAACTATGATTCTTGGAAAACTAGAATGGAAGCTTTTCTAATGTCTCAGTCCTATGATGTGTGGCATGCTACTATACTTGGTGTTGTGATTCTCAGTCCAGATAACCCTTCTGCAGAAGACAAAATAGCTATGGCTAATGGAAAGGAAAAACATGTTCTTTTCTATGCCTTGAAGCAACAAGAGTTAAAAATTATAAGACAGCCAAGGAAATGTGGGATTCTCTTTAGGTTGCTCATGAGGGAAATAATATTACAAAAGACAACAAAATATAGCTGTTCAAAGTCCAATACGAAATCTGTAAAATGGAAGAAAAGGAAACTGTTGCTGAGTACGTATTCAGAATTAATGATCTTGTCAATAATATGAAATCTCTTGGTGAAAATATTAAAGACTCTGATGTTTGCAAGAAGATACTTAGGTCTCTCACTTCTAGGTTCAATGTTAAGGTTACTATCCTAGAAGACAAGGATTTAATAAACATGAAGATAGATGAACTTCAAGCTGCTTTAACAGCCTATGAAATGAGGATCGGTCCTCCAACCTTACATAGAAGATAAGTTGCTCTCAAAGCCAAGGAAGTTGTTGAGGAAGCTGATACAAAGTCTAAAGATGATCTGGAAGAGGATAAAGTGGCTTATCTTGCTAAGAAATTCAGAAAATTCAAGTTCAAGAAGAAATCTCAACTGCAAAATCTAACCTGTTATGGTTTTGGTAAACTTGGTCATGTAGTGTCAAACGACCCTAGTTCAAAGGGACAATATCAAAGGAAGTTTAAAGGGCCAAATAACAAGGAAAGAAGGCACTAATTACTGATTGGAATATAGCTCCTGAAGAAAAAAAATCTAAAGAACCACAAGAAGATGAATGCCTCTTCATGGTTATTCTTGAAACACCAACAGACTCGGTCCAAGTTGAAAAAGATAGTGACACTAAAATAGAAGAAATTCTAGAATAATATGAGAGACTTGCTATGAAGTGTAATCAATAGAAATCTCAAATCAAAAGACTTAATGTAGCTCTACTAAAGTCAAAACAAATCCTCACCAAACACTTCAAGCTTAAACTGTTAACCTTGTGTTCAATCTCCCTTATCTTTCTGAACCTACTAAGAGGTGTAAAGAAGAACTGTCCCTTATACTTGAAGAGAGATCCTTGAAAATGGTTGAGATTTGGAAGCAATCTACTAAGTAAATTGGGAAGCCTGGAATTGGCTATGTATGTGATACAGCCTCAAAGTAAAAAAAAAAAATTCACTCTGTGTTTGTTAAAGCCACAATTGGTGAAGTGTATGCAAGGTTTCCTATTGTAAAACCCCTGAGGTCACTTGATAACACTTACAATACCTTAAGTTTCAACAGAAGAAACTTTGTTACCACAGCCATAAGAAACTTCAAGGTTTCTAAGATATATGTTAAGAAGTCTGACTTAACTCCAATTCAAAAAACCAAGGACAAAGGGTCAATTGTGAAATCTAAGATGATATGGATTCCTAAGAAGTTAAACTTTTTGAGTTTACTTATGTATACAATTTTCAAGGCCTGTAACACACAGGACAAATGGTATGTTGACAGTGGCTGTTCAAGACACATGACAGGTGATGGTTCCAAATTTGTTTCTCTAAAATAGTTTGATAGGGGAAATGTAGTCTTTGGGGACAATCAAAAGGAAAAAATTGTTGGCATTAGTATTGTGATCAAGTTTGAAGAATTACCTGAGATCCAAGAAATTCTACTTGTTGAAGGGCTTAAACACAATCTTCTCAATGTTAGCAAACTGTATGACAATGGAAAAGAAGTATGCTTGAATAAGGAAAAATGCAATGTGGTTAATCTAAAACCTAAACAAGTTTTATTCACAGCTTGTAGATCCTCAGGAAATGTGTATACTGTCACTGAAGAAACTCAGTCCACTCAATGCAATCTGACAATCTATGATGAAGCTAAGCTGTGGTACAAAAGGTTCAGACATCTTCATTCAAGGAATTTGTCTAAAATTCTCAAGTTAAAAGTTGTTAAAGGACTAATTGACATCAATTTTAAAGAAGATCATCTTTGTAAAGCTTGTCAACAAGGAAAGCAAACCAAAGTCTCATTCCCCTTCAAGGAAACAAACTCCTCAAGAGCCCTTAACTTGATACATATGGATCTCTGTGGCCCTACTAGAACCACTAGTATTAGTGGAAGTAAGTATTTCATGCTTCTTATTGATGATTTTAGTAGAATGGTGTGGGTTTACTTTTTGAAAGAAAAATCTGAAGGTATTACACACTTCATCTAATTTGTCAATCTTGTTGAAAATGAAAGAAGTTGTATTGTGAAGAGACTCATGTCTAATTTTGGTTCTGAATTTATCATAAGAGAATTTGAGTATTACTGTGATGATTAGGGGATTAAGAAAGAATTCTCAGCTGTAGCTACTCCCCTACAAAATGGGGTTATGGAGAGAAAGAACAAGACAGTTCAAAAAATGGGAAGAATAATGTTGCTTGAAAAAGGGTTTGGCAAAAGGATTTTGGGCTGAAGTTGTGTGTACCTCTGTACACATAATCAATAGGGTTCTTCTTAGACCAAATTCAACTAAAACACCTTTTGAATTATTGTATGGAAGACCTACAATAGTTCACTACTTCAAGGTGTTTGGCGGCAAATGTTATGTACTGAACCACATTGAAAGTTTGGGAAAGTTTGATTCAAAGGCTGATGAAGGCATATTCTTGGGGTATTCTACAAAAAGTAAGGCTTATAAGTGCTATAATCTCATGTCTTCAAAGATGGTTGAGTCAATCCATGTGAAGTTTGATGAGAATCCTCAGTTAACACTACATGAAGATAGTAACAACACACTAGGTTCAAATGAAACCAGTTTCTTAGTCTTTGAACCTGAAAATCCAAGAGAAATCACTTATCCAAGGCTGCAAAAGTAGGTTCAAGCTGAAAACATTATTAGTTCACCTCAAACTAGAATTCAAACAAGGAACAAAAAGAGACTAACTGATCTAGAAGCTGAAGATGGTGAAGAATATAGTCATTTTGCTATGCTGTCATCCATTGAACCAAAGTCTTATTTTGAAGATAAAAAGGTAAAGAATGGATAGTAGCTATGCAAAAAGAAATTGATTAAATTTACAAGAATGATACCTAGACACTTGTACCTATACTTAAAGACAAGAATGTAATTGGCTCAAAGTGGATTTAAAGAAATAAGATGGATAAGAAGGGGTCTGTTATCAAAAACAAGGCAAGATTGGTGTGCAAGGGTTTTTCTCAATAGGTTGGTATTTATTATGATGAAACTTTTGCTCCAGTTACAAGAATGGAATCCATAAGAATGCTTTTATCTTTTGCCTATCACAAGCAAGTCAAAGTGTACCAAATGAATGTTAAGTCTGCCTTCTTAAATGAATACTTAAATAAAGAAGTTTACTTGAAATAACCTGAAGGCTTTGAAGATTCAGAGTATCCCTTTCATGTGTTCAAACTAAGAAAGGCCTTGTATGGTCTCAAACAAGCCCCTAGAGCCTAGTATGAAAAGCTACATCAGTTTTTAGTTGAACAAGGATTCCACAGAGGCAAGGTTGATAACACCTGTATATCAAAATTCATCAAGAACAGTTTATAATTCTGCAAATCTATGTTGATGATATCATATTTTGTGGCTCAGACACCTCATTAGCTTTAGAATTTGATAATCTCCCGAAGACAAGGTTTGAAATGTCACTCTTAAGCACTCTCATATATTTTTTAGGCCTACAAATCACTCAAACATCCAAAGGAATCTTTATTTCTCAACAAAAGTATGCCTTTAAGCTACTTAAAAAGTTTAAAATGGCTGATTGTAAGGCTATCTCAACACCACTGTATCTTACTACTAAATGGTGGTTTGTCGCACACTGACCCAAAGTTTGTACACTAAAAGATAGTGGTGTAGAGCTATGATGAATGTGGCCAAGTTTTACATTTAGAAATTGCCACTACTACCTTTCACGAAAAATATAGCTAGGGCAAGTAGGGATCGTCCCAAGGGATTGGTGGGTCGTACTAGGTTGAGGAATCAAGATTAGGGTTAGTAGGTTGAGTGATCAAAATAGTGGTTGGTTGGTTGAATTACACTAGATGCAACTTAAACTAAAGTAAACAATAATGCAATAAAGAAAATAAAAGAGAGAGAGAGAGAGAGATCTTAGGGTTTAGAGATCACCACTAAGCATACTTTTCTACACCTTTAATGAATGATTAATGAGGGGAAGATATGTGTTGCAATATTTGTGTGTGTGTGTTTGGTTGTTTGAATTAGCAAGGATGACCAATTAAGCATATATTGTCTAAGCAACATAATGAAAAGCACAATATATCAAACTAAGCCATTAATCCTTTCATTAAGCTCATAATCCAAACACATCATAAGGTTAGAGACAAATGCTACTTGCATTCAAAAGCATGGAACATCAAACAACAAGCATGGATTGTCCTCTCGTTTAACAACTACACTACATCTACACTACAACTAAGCTAATGACATGAAATTAACTAATTAAACTAAGGGAGAGGCACAATCCATCAAGAAATGAGTATGAACCATCAAGTAAATCACAAGAGCATTCTATTAAGCACTATATCTTGACAATCTCTAGATCCATAGCATTAATATACATAGACATGCATCAATAACACAAGAAATAGAGACAAACACATGAACATCTATTCTAGCATACATAGACATATGGATAGAATGAAATGAACAATTGGAAGCATTAAACCATACAAATCATTGAATAAACAAGATCTATATATAAAAGTGTCAAAACATGTATCATAATACAAATCCCCTCAAAAATACATAAATCAAGATATAGAAAGCATGCTTAGGGCTAACTCTAGCCGCAAGAGGATGTCTAGCCACTCATGGATGATGTCGTCCAACCCTCAAGGACAAGCTCCATGGAAGAAAGTTGCTCCATGGTTGATGAAGAGCCTCCAATGGTGTCTCTAGCCTCCTCTTCTCCTTTGCTTCCTCACTAAGAATTCTCTAAAAATCCCCCTCTATGGTTGTGTGTGAATCCCCCCTCAAAAGTTACTCAAATCCTCCTTTTTGGTAGGTTAGGTGACACCCAAAAAAGATCTGGCACGTACTCCAATATTCTCCCAATGATTGGATAGAGGACAACTTTCTATGAGCTAGCAATTTAACTTTTTCGCACTGGAGGAAGTTCGATCGATTGAACCTTGACCTTGGATCGATCGAACATGGCTGAGATCTATCGAACTGAAGATGGATCGATCCTCTATGGCGGTGCCTTTTTGGATAAAAACAAATCTGAGATATTTTGAAGATATTTTTGGGAAAAGGACAAAAATGGTTAGCAGAGTGGTACAGCTGGAAAAGATCAATCATTTGGATAAGGACAAGATAGTTCGATCGATCAGAGAATGAAGTTGGATTGATCAAACTTTGAGATCTTTGAATAGGGACAAACATGGCTCAAATCCATCTTGAAGTGCTGAGATCGATTAAAGTTGGATCGATCGAACTTTTCTTGAGATCGATCGAAGTTGCTGAAATTCCACCTTTTGCTTCCTTTTGCTGTACTTTGCTCCTTTCTTTGATTCATCCCAGAATTGCTTTATTTCTGCTCTTATTTGGCTGAGTTAGCTTATTTTAGGGATAAGTACCTGAAAATGGAAATAATACGAAATCAATCTAAAACAGGAAAATAAGATAGATAAAAGTCCTTGAACACCTAAGCTTAAGGGGTTTAAATGCGCACTTTTCACCACTCATCACACCCCCAAACTTAAATATTGCTAGTCCCTAGCAATGAACTATAAAGTAAATGAATAAAATGAACAACTATACAACTATGAACTAGAAAGTAATAAATGGATAACGCCACTTTCGTAGGGAACAAGCCTTGTAAACTCCTAGGTTACCCCTAATGGACGAGTGAAGTCTCGTGAGGGTTTTCAGAAATAATAGCCACAAACATTAAGCTCATTCTTTCAAAAGAGGTACCAATATTGCAAACAAGCATTGGGAGAAAACTACCTCAAGTATGCAATTTTTTAACCCATTCCAAGCAATCTCCCAAAATTTTAACATCAAGCAAACAATTATGGTCCTCCCACATCAAGAAAATGATCATGAAAATCAAAACAACTATAGAATCCTTTTTGAGTGGACCGACATCAAATATGTTGCTATCTTAGCCAACTAAAGAATTAATCACATCCTTACCCTCAAACTAGCACACAAATCTAGTACCAATCATTAAGATAAAAAGTGGACCTTTTCTTAAAGCTTTATTGCTCTAGGTGCGCTTATTCTTTTCACTCAATTTTTTTGTTTTTATTTATTTATTTTTTTTTTTCGATCAAAGATGGAAGCATAGTGTAATGTGTTTATCTATTAAGCTTTCTAGCGATCCATGAGGTCGAGCGTTAAGTCAATGACTCCCAAACCAGACGGCTTTAGGGCATTAGGTGTTCAAACACCCTTAAGGACTTACAAGTTCAAATCAACTAGGTTACAAATTAAAACAACCTCCATCTAATTATTTCACATTTCTTCCTTTTTGGGAGAAGTCCTCACTTTTTTTTTGCTTTTGCAACTTTTTTTTTTTTTTTTTTTTTTTTGTTAAAAAAAAAAAAAGGCAAGTTCAATTATTAACCTAGAGTTTGGGCCCTCCACCTTTCGGCGCGAGAAGTTCAGTGCAGAGGCTAGAATCCTGGCTAGTTCGTGAAAAGGGGTTGTCATCACCTTTATCAAGAATGAAAGCTTTCAATGCACTACTAGCCCAATTGGGATATAACCAATTCAATAATCAACAAAGCATGTACCCCACAAATGAATGCTAGCATGCGCCTATGCTAGTGTAGAATACTAAAGTGAATCTCAAAATAATCACAAAATTAGGATGATATGGACCACAAGTGCAAGCAAGATATCAATCTTTTGAAAAATTTACCCCTAAATGGCATCCACAAGGCATATAAGGAGTATTGGACTCTCAAGTCAAGCAAATTTTAAATTTTAAGCAATATAGTCCTCAAAAGATCAAAATCATAGCTAATCATGGACCAATCATAGAAAATCTCTCAAATACACAAGTCATGCTCAAAATTTTGAATTTAAAAACAATCACTGCAAAGCACTATTACCCCCAAACTTAAATGGCACAGTATCCTCAATGTGCAAAGAGAACAAAAGGAAAGAGTATACTAGTGCAATTATAGCAATGATTTGCCGAAATAGAAGTATTCGAAGTAGGTGGCATAGCTCCCCCAAACTTGGGATTAACTATGATCCTGAAATTTTGGCACTTGGATAAAACTCATTAGATAACAAAAGGGATAATAATAGTGCACAGTGGACATGCAAGTGTAAATGGGATAGCAACGGAAAATAGAGAGAGGTATAAGGGTGGTTCTGAAAATTTTGGGCAGTACTCTCTCTCACTGAAGTCACTAGGATGCACCTGATGGAGTCAAATAGATAGATATAAGAATATTAAAATAGGACATCCATAAAGAAAACATATATAAACCAAAAATAAAGTACAGTACATCCAGTATCAAAGCCGACAGACACGGCTGCAAAAATAATATAACAATATAAAAAATATGCAGATATTACAGATATATAAGAGGAATAAGAAGAATGGAAAGATCAAGTGGAGGAGGTAGGATGGGCAGGTCGCACACCGTAGATGGCTCTGGATAGATCTCTGAATGCGGTCATGACATCCGTGCGGAGGGAAGCAATGTCAGCTCTAATGGAGACAGTCTCAGCGCGGATAGATACCATGGTGTCCTCTAGAGTCTGAAGTCGTTCTCCCAAGTTGGGTATGTGAGCAGGACCCTCAGGTGTGGCTAGATCAGCAGAATGATGATCCTGAGCCTGCTCCTCATCGTGAATGGGTGACCCAACTGGAGAGTGCTACTCTGGGTCCTCTGTAGGCTGCTCCAAATCAATATCCAAGTGTACGGCAGCCGAATCGACTGCGACGTCGTCCGCTACTGGGTCTGCTGCTGCTGCCATCTCTTCTGCCTCTAGATCCTCAGCTGCCTCGGGAGCATCTTCCCGGAGACTCTTGATAAGAGCGTTGTAGCTCTTATCCCAGTCCTTCTTCTTGAATAAACAGGCCCCAGACTCAGTCTTCTCCTGTGGCTGGAAGGGATAGCGTTGATCACGTAGAATCTGTGTGATGAGATGGCCAAATGGGAGATACTTAGCCCTTTTGGGCTTGGCCTTACTGATGTGGTTAACATATAGCTTCATCATAACGCTCCAGATGAGCACAGGATTAGACAGCTAACACCCTGTGTAGAATGCATATAGAGCTGTCAGGTAGTCATCGCGTCTCTGTGTCTTATGGCCGGCCATGAAGATGTTACGGAACAAGACAGAGTCGAAACCACAGGTCATCTAGATGATAGGTGTGGGTGGCAAATATCTCACCACCAGTATAGTGACCTGTGAGTAAAATGGCCTTATCTGCATATGTGGGTCTATAGAGAGTGGGATATGTGTCCTGTAGCTCTAGAGGGCAGACATGTGGACAGTGGCAAGCTCTAGATAATGTATCCACTGTAATAGAGATCAAATAACCATCAATGGTGGTCCTCAGCTCCACCGTGTTGCGCAGGGCAGGCCAGAGATTTTGGATGAACATCCGTGCTAGCCTCGGGTACACCAGGTATGTGACAGGGGCAAGAATGGCTACAAGGCCCCTCCGTAATATATCATCATATGCTATTCGGGTAAGTACCGATCGGGAAAAGAAGTCTGTATTGAAGACCGACTCTTGCGCCACTGAATGGCGTGAGTATCTATGTAATGGTTGGTCTAGCTCCTGAACTGGCTGAGGTAGTACAGGTGAAGGAGATGGTGAATGTACAGCCTCAGCCTCAGCCTGTGAAGTAGATGCCTCAGCAGCAGAGTGCAATTTGCTGTCAGATAAGGGAGACTAAGGTGGAGTGGGCTCGGCTGGCTGGTTCTCCTGAATAGGGTCCTAGGCGTGAGATGGACCTGTCTTGTCATCCAAACTCTGCCTGCCCCTATGGTGATAGTGTCCGCGAGCTATAATCTTGACCCTAGCCATGGCCTGCAAAATGAAAAAGAAAACTTACAAGGGAAGTTAGTGCCGATATAAAGAATTAAAGCACAATTCATAGAATCATGTATGTCAAATAAGATAGACAAAACAGATAAAGAACATGAATATATGCAAGTGACAAGGAATAAGTGTCATGATGTAAAGCATGCTAGACAGGATAAGTATGAAATGCATCCAATGTGGAAAACACAGGCATTGGGCATGTATAAGATAGCATGAAACACAATATATTATGGATGAAATGTGTGTTGCAAATCTGCAAAGTTTGATCGATCACAAAAGTTATGAGATCGATCTCACTTGGATCGATCTTAAAAATGAGAAATCGATAAAAGTTTGATCGACCTTAAAAAAATGAGTGGAATCGATCTCACTCAGATCGATCGGAGAAATATGTTCAATCGATCAAACTCTGTAACAGAAAATGAAAAGTCACAGATCTGTGACGTGGATGGCACGGGGCCTTCACGAACATGGTCGTGGGCCCATCAACACAATAAACATCAACCTAGTCACTGGATTCGGCCCATAACTCCGAAAATCAAATCAAAGCAAGACCAATACAAAAACATTTATACATATATATACACATATATACACAGAGGTCAAAGCTTCATCAATGGAGATAGGCATCATGAAAACAACCTAGATGTAACAGTTAAAGCATGTGTTCTTGAAATCAAAGCTTGAATCAAAGCGGTGAAGTCTCGGATCTTATCGGAATTGAGAGAGAAGGTGAGATGAAGATGAGGTCCTACATCCAAGAAGAGAGAGAGAGATTCGACTCTTGGGATGCTCGCCGGAGTCTCGCCGGAGATAAAGAAGAGTTGGGATGCAGCGGCGAAGGGGGAACGAGGGTTTGAGATCGATTCTTGTGGAATCGATCGAATGACCCTAAATCGATTTTTTAAAACATTCCCTTGCCAGTTCGATCGATCGAACTGAATCCTCAGATCGATCGAACTGACATCGATCTCTCCACCTAAGTGACAAAGTATTTTTGGGATTTTTGAAAAATAAAAAGTAAAAATATTTTTAGGATTTTTTTTTTAGGAAAATAAAAATGACAATAAAAATAATAAAATATTTTTTTGGAATTTTTGAAATTAAGAATTTAAAACAAAGTCAAAATTAAAAAATAAAGAATAAATATTGATCTCTCTAAGATCAATCTCAGGATACCTTCGATCGATCGAGAATGCATAGAAATGAAGAAATGTTCGATCGATGAGACAGAGAGGCTTTTGGATGCAGGTGATGCAGGTTCAAAATTTTTTCTAAGTGTTGGAACTGTAGATTAATCCAAGATAAAGTTGGATCGATCGAAGAACTAAAGATCAATTTAGGAATAAGTTTGAACGATGGGACAGAGAGTTGAAATATGCAGGTTTTGTTCAAACCATTGGACAGATAGTGATTTAGATGTAGGTTTGATGCAGGTGGGAAGTTCGATCGATCGAACTCATTTTGAGATCGATCGAACTTATGCAAAATGCTCAATTTCAACTTCAAAGTGCATGCAATCCTAATCACAGTTCCTAGCAACGCATATGAACCCAAAGCCAATATCTAAACTTCGCAAGAAATGAAATTAAAGATAGAAATGAGGGAGGAATAGGGTTTTGACACCTTACGAAATGTCTTGCTGGTCTTTAACGTCTTTAGCAAGACGTTGGGCTCTTTTAGCCTAGCTCAAACATCTTATAATGCATCCCCTCCTTGATGGGGTGATAAGTACTTTGAACTCCACCCAACAAATGGTTCCCTAGAGAACTTGTTGGATTAAGCTCAAAAGTCGTTTTCGGTCCTTGATCAAAACAATCTTTGGGCTTCCACGCCCTTTCAAAACAAGACTTTGAAACAATTTTCTTAGAATGCAGGGTTGAAGATGAACCATTTGAAACTTTGGTTTCACTTAAAAACTCTATTCCTTCACATTTAAGGTCATGATATTTTTCTACAACATTAACCTCTTCATGCTTGTCAAATGAGTTGGGGGTTGGGTTAAAAATATTCAACTTTACCTTCATGTGGCCAAATGAGATTTTCATTATCCCCATCCTACAATTAATGTTGGCATTCGCGGTTGCCAAGAAAGGAAGGCCAAGGATAACGGGAATTTGGCTCTTAGGATTTTGAACCGGTTCCGTGTCAATGACAACGAAATCAACGGGAAAGAAGAATTTATCAATTTTAATCAAAACATCCTCAATGATCCCCTTAGGATTTTTGATTGATCGGTCGGCAAGTTGTAAAACCACTGACGTCAGTTTCAAGTCTCCTAAGCCTAATTTGACATACACCAAGTGTAATGACCCGGATTTTCACGGATAATTTTTTGCCGTTGTCTTTCCTTTCTGAGTTCGGTTTCTTGTTACTTAGTGTCATCTCGAGTGCTCTGGAATGATTTTCGAGACTCTTTTCTTTGGATTGACAACTTCTTTGAGGACCAAGTCAATTCCATACTTTCACTTTTTCGACACTATTCGCATTTCCTTTTTTTTTTTTTTCCCTATTTTGTCTTTTCCTCGTTTGTCACTTTGTTGGCATAACCACACTTCTTGTGTTCGGAGTTGGTTTCTGACTTCACGTATCGTCATTCTCAGTGGTTTCCACGAAATATGTATCTTTACTTTTGTGGTAAAGTACTCTGGTTGCTCCCGGTGTCCATAGAGGCACGGATGCACAGTTCTTTGAAATATTTTTCTTTTCTGGCGGTGTTTTTCATAAATATCTTTTAAAGATATTTATTTCAGGGGTTTCTAAGAAAATATCTTTTTGGAAGATATTTTCATTCTGGGCCGTTTCGCAGTTTTCACTTTTTGGAGGGGCCATTATGCAATTAATGAAAGTTATTGCTCAATGTCTTGTTTTGAGCCTGGATCCTCGTACAGGATTCATTTTTACTTTTCATCGAGTCATGTACTCTTGTAATTTCCTTGTGGTTGTTTTTTCCAGTTTCAGGGTTTCTGGCCCCGGTTAGCGCCAAACTTGTTTAATGAAAGTTTGGCTCGGGACTCGGTTTTCGATGCCGTTTCTTCCATTGTTCTTTTTTTCTCATTTTTAAATCTTTTTCGTTCACAGAGTTTTGCCGTTTGAGCGCGTCTGCGCGAATTTGACTTTTCCTGACACGGCGAGGCCCGTTCGGGGCACTTTTAGGGTTTTTCTATAAATAGGAGCACTTAAGAGAAAATATCAGATTGCCGGATCTCATGGCAGCCATGGCCACCATCCTTCTCTCTTCTTTTCCTGTCACTTCCCTTGGTTGAAAAGGTGTAGTACCTTTATGTTTATTATTCCCCTCGACGTGCTATTCCATTCCCCCTTATTAGAATTCAGTTTTGGCTATTTCTTGAGTTCGAGTTTGGATTCAACTTGTGAGTTTGATGGGGCTTCCTTGGGGTTATGTTCACGGTGTTTTCCCCGACAAAACCTAGAAGTTTCGTCTGATTCAGAGCACATTCATTTTGGTGGGGATTTGAGATTTCATCTCAAATGGAGATAGGGGATGTTTTAGGATTTTATATGTGTTGTATTGTGTGTTTCCCATGATTATACAACCTATATGTATGCCTTGTATCAAATCTAGAGAATTGAAATATTTAATTCTTTGTATAAGATTTAATTTTCATAATGATGTGTAACTTGGATTTGAATTGTGGCATGCCAGAAAATCTTGTTTTAATATGTTGGTTAACATATATTAAATTGGGATTAATTAAATAAGGATTGCACTTTTTAATTAATATTTATCTTTTGTGAAAGATTAAAGTTCATGGCCGTACCTTGTATGAATTCAACTTGTGTTATGCTTTTAAATCATGTTTTAATATGTTCTTTAACATACTTTAATTTGAGAGCATTTGGTTTAGTATGAAAATCTAAAGGGTTTAATTATTTTTATTTAATTAAACTATATCTTATTGTTCCATGGATTTAATGATGTTTTAGAAGTTGCTTCTATTTTAAAATCATGGATTTAAACTTGTGGTGCATTCACTTGATTATGTTTTAAGCATTGAAAAGCATTGTTGTTAAATTTATATTCATGAGAACATGTTTCTAATATGAATATATTGTTGACTTGTGATTTCGTAGCATTATGAATATGAAATGCTTATTATGCACTATTGGGAGTTAAATTGCTAACTTGTTACTATATAGTAGTAATATGTATAAGTTGTGAACTTATTTGGCTTATTTTAGAATCTTGGGACATTGTTGAGTTGAGATGGCTAGGGTTTGGCTCTAGTACGGGGATGTGAGTCTTCTAAGTCATTGAGATAGTGCGCACTTAGGGTGGTCTTCCCTGCGGGTTAGTGCCCAGAATAACCATTGAGGTCTTGGCAGAAGTCCGAGCGTGATGTCTAAGTCTTACACTATTTGTTTTCGCTTTCAATTCCAAGTTAACAATCATGTTTATATTGTGACTTGTGGTTTTGGCTATTGGCGATTTTGATGTTGTTAAGTACATCTATGTTTGTAATTTTAATGAATCATTTTGATGTTGTTAAGTTCATCTATGTTTTATGATTTTAGTGAATCCTTTTGATGTTGTTAAGTACATCTATGTTTATGATTTTAATGGTTCATTTTAATGTTGTTAAGTACATCTATGTTTTATGATTTTAGTGAATCATTGTGAACTTTGATATTGCTAAGTACATTATGCCTTATATATTCAAATGTGGTTTAGGAATGACCCTATAGATTCATTTGGAACATAGACGTTAGGTGGCATGACCCACTTTGGTTATTCTAGCATTTTAGATTTCAAGTTGATAACCTTGAGAATCTACATTTTGTTGCTTTGTGTAAGCATGCTCCTATGTTGTTGGAATTGTATAAATGATGTGATTTATGCTAGAAATGATCTAGGGTAGCTTAGGACGCTCCCAGAGTCTCATCTTGACATAGATGTTAGGTGGCATGAGCCCTTTAGCATGTTTCACCTTAAGGTGATAAAATTATAAAACTTTAGGCCGATGCATGCTTATTTCCTACGAGTAGCTTTATGTTGCTCACCCCTACGTTACTGGGGCATATTTTAGGTGCAGGATTCAAGATATGGAGATTGGTATTTATCTTTGATGGTTTGGAGATTTGAAGTTCCTTTAGAAGCATTCTTGTTCACATGCAAGTGTTAGCATGTTTAAGTCTTACTTTTGACATTGTAACACTTAGTTAGGTTCAACATGCTCTTTTTGCCCTTTCATGTGTAAAGTGTACTTAGATACACTAACTGGGATCTATTTTATATGTACGACATGAGGCCAAGGGCTACAGACTTTAAATTTCAAGTGTATGTACTTAAATTCCAAGTTTTGCCTTTGAAGTGTAAACCTTTCCAACTTTGAGGCTTGGCATGTGAATTTGAGCGAATGAAATGTAATGAGGCCATAGGCCATTGTCATACATTTCAATATGTAAAGTACACTTGCTAGCATGTTTATATAGCTTAAAATCATGTTTTTGGACCATATTCATATTGGGGTTTAAGGCTTGGGTTAGGCCTTAATGTTTTTAGTTCATAAAAGGCCATTCAGCATGTTTTCGAGCCATTTCGGTCGTTCGAAGCTTCATTTCGGTTGACTGATGGCCTTTGGTATTTGTTTGAACTTCAAAAGCATCATTTCCAGTAGCCAAAAGTACTGTTCAAGCCTATTTCGGTCAACCGTCGGGTTATTTCGGTCTACCGAAACAACCAGCCCCTTTGAACCATGATTTCAGCTCTTAGCATGTCCATTTTGGTCATCCAATGGGTCATTTTGGTGGACCTAAATGACCCTTCTTATCCAACTTCTTCAGTTCAGTTTCAACACTGATGTTCTGACTTCGAATGACCATAACTTCTTCATTTTAAATCCAAATGGGGTGTTTCTTAAGCCTAAATTCATGGATTTTGAGTCAGATATCCAATGGGACCAATACAATACTCAGATTCCAGTTAGAGTGGGAGTTATTCATATTTTAGTGAAGTAGTGTCAGTTTTTACTTCGACCTGGATAGGGCATTTTGTAGGATTCTTGTCCAATGTTCTTAGAACCTCTTAGAAAGTCATGAAATATTTAAGTTAGGTTGTTCTCACCTTGTTTGACTTGTTTAGAGTTAAGTTTCTCTTTTTGGTTGTGAGTTGACCAGTTTCCCCTTTGGTTCATGGTTTTTCTCCGTTTCGACCTTTGTTTCCGTTTTCGTTCACCTTGAACTCCGTGACTTCTTAGAAGGTCACATTGGTGTCTTAGAGATGGTCTATATCTCTATAGACTTTGGTTCTATCTTTTGCTTCCGCATTTCAGACTCGTCATCGGGTCAACTTTCGGTTCATCACTAACAAACCGGGTTGAAAAACTCGGGTCGCTACAAGTAGTATCAGTGCTCCTTCGTTTGAATACCTTGGATAATGGGTTTTGGGTGCATATCATGCTTTTGTTACCATGCTTTATGTGTTTATATGCTTTATGATAATATATTTTGGTTCATAACATGTTTATGTGCTTACGTGCTATATGTTGTATGCTGTTTGTTTAAACATGATTTTAATTCTTATGTAAAGAGCATGACATATGATGGATGCTAGATTAGAATTACATATGCATAACTGTGTTGCATATTTGGTATGACACGGGATTGGTCATTGAGGCACGAGTTGGGGTTGATGGTGATTGTAGTCACAGTCTCGTGGTGGTATAGGATGTTGTCGACATAGCATTAGCTTTGAAGTAGGTGGATGGTCACCTTTTGTTTAGGTCTCATGAGGTGAGTCATTTGGAGTTGCTGTAGTGCTGGATTTATTGGTTGTGGCCCATTATAAGGTTATGGACCTCTTAGGATCCTTGATTGTTCGGGATGATTCCTCTGGAACTTGCATTTTTTGTGGGCGGGTACGTTTGTGGGTGGGTGCATGGCACTATCATGCTACTGTACTGGTAAGCTACAAGTGTAGTTCGGATGGAATCAGTGTTGGTTTCGTTTTGATAGGCGTTGATGATGGTTGTTTTGGGGATCAGTTGTAGTGATTGATTTGGTTGTTGTTAGTATGGCTATAGTTGCTATTTTCTTGGAGTTCTCCTTGCGTGATGATGCTTTTGGGATGAAGTCAATTGATTGATGCTTTGGGTAGAGAGAGCATTGCATTGCTAGTGTCATTTGTAGTGTCACCTCTAGATTCGGAGATGGATTGTTAGCGTCTTACCATTGTGGTAAGGGCTCATGTTTGTTTTGAGACAGGTTGTTGTCGCATTCGGTTTTGGAGTCAGTTTATGGCTAGGAATTGTCCTTCCTTTTACCTAAACACTCTAGGACACGATGTCCTTAGGGTTCATTGTTGCATCATTTTGTCTTATGCAGTTTCGTTTACTACTATGTTAGTAGTATGACTTATGATATCGTAATGCATGAGTAGGTGGAGGTGTATCCACATTTGCCTTCTTATTATGTGACATTAGCATGCCTTCCTTATATGCTTAGAGATGCCATGTTGTTACTGTACTTTAGTGACATGCTTTTGTGCTTATGAGGAGACGTGCTGCATGTACCTTTGATTTTATCTATGTGAGTAGATTTTCTTTCTGGTAGTTGCATTCCTTATCATATGCATGACTTCCAGGTTTGGTTTTCCCATTTGTTTCCCTCAGTCGCACATATTGTGTATGTGGGTTTCCGTAAGGGGTTTGTTATGAAATTCCTTGTAGAGGAGTTGTCACATTTGTTTTGTTTTGAGCTATCCATTTCCCTAAGGTGGGAAGGATGCTCCATTTTCGTGGTTGTCATATCGACACTTGTGGGAGGATAGGGTTTTTTCTCTTTCTGGTTCGTGTTAGGGACTTCACAAAGAGTGAGTCTCTTCCCTCCGTTGCGTTGTGCACTGTTTTGGGGGTTGGTTGGTCCATGAGAATCGTTGTTGTTGTCTTGAGTCCTTGATGAGGATTTAATAGATTTTGGTCGACTTACTTCCATATAGGGGGTGAAGTCTTTGACCTTGTTGTCTTTCATTTCAGAGACGGGTCGCTACAAGTGGTATTGTGGTGCTCAGAGTGAGTTGATCGGTGTGAGGTCATTTTTTGGGGACTTATGTCCATATCATTGAGGATTTATTTGATTGTGAGGTGAGCTCAATGCTTTTTTCAGAATGTCTTTTAGAGACTTGTTTCTGTTTTGGAGACCTAGATGTGGTTAACTTTTAGGAGAAGTTTTGGAGGATTGCTATTGGATATGGCTTGTTGTAGGGTTTCTCGTCCTAGTTATGACTAGGCATAGTTTTGAGGGATCGTAGTTCCGATGATTGGTTGCGGATTGAAATTGAGGAATTTTGATTTAGCTTGGTGTTGCCAAGCACGGTTTTGAGAGATTCATTTCGTAACCTTGGTTGTTGGCATTTTGATATGTGTGCTACTTGGTGGACTTGTATTTTGAGGATTTAGTTATCCATGATAGGGATGAAGATCTGATGTTTGATCATGGTGATTGGTCTTGTGATCGGTTGGTCAATCATACATCAAACTTCGCAATAGCACGAATCATTGTAAAATAGGGCTATTGGTCGGGTAAGTCGAACCACTGGGACTGCGCTAGTCTATGGCAACCTAGGTGTCTAGAATTGTTCTCAGAATGATAATGGGTTTATAGAGGGTTTTGGTTGTTTGTCACTTAAACTTAGAACTTAGAATGCATAAAATAGTAGTGCTAGTAAATGAGAGTTAGAGATAATAAAAGGGGAAACTAGAGAAGTGAATCCACCTACGCCCTAAGTACATGCTAAATCAAGACTAAATTGGGGATAAACACTATATAAGCAATGATCGAGAATTATGTAGCAACACATAGTTGCTTCATAACCAATAAAGAGTTCATGA
This sequence comes from Cornus florida, assembly GCF_030987335.1. Classification (NCBI taxonomy): domain Eukaryota; kingdom Viridiplantae; phylum Streptophyta; class Magnoliopsida; order Cornales; family Cornaceae; genus Cornus; species Cornus florida. The sequence continues at coordinate 78,952,659 of NW_026775573.1, read as the reverse complement.
GATTAAAACAAGAATGGTCTATCAAAAGACAACATATTTGGACTACCTAGACTAGGGTGTAGTATCAAATACATTAACTTAAGCAAAAGACCATCAAGCATTCAATCAAATGATGAAGCACATGAAAGTAAGAATCAAGCATAGTCCATCAAAGGAGGTACCTAAGCAATGAAATATCAAGTTTCAAAATTAACATGCCTTGAAAACCATTCATAGTTAATATCTTCATTGTCACTATGAAAATAAAAGCAATAAGACTAATGTAAGAATCATCAAGACAAGCTAAATAACTCACATCAATCATTTAAACATGAATGTTCATTACAAGAAGTAATAAGCTCCTAAACTATGAAAAGACCAAAGTTTATACATTATAATCCCCAAAATAGAACCTAATCTAGAACATGAACAAAAGGGGAGGCTTCATCACCTCCCTAGATGAGGTTTAGTTACCCATGAGTGAGCTAGGAGAAGGAAGAAGCTTGCCCTTTTCCTCCATTTTCGAGCTCCCTTCCTTTTGCTCCAAGAACCCTCTTCTTCTTGCTCTCTTCTCTCTCCTCTATCTTCTAAAAATCCAAGCTCCCTAATGTGTGGCCCTTGGGTAGCTTTTTATGCTCCAACAACACCCTCTCTCCTCCAAGGAACACCTCCAACCACTTCATAAAGAAGGAGGATGGCATTGAGGAAACCAATGTGCAAGTGGGCTGAAATGAGCCATTTCCGAAGGGCATTCTGCCTGATTTTCGAGCACACGCTTGGTGATCTCGAGCACTCTAACTTAGTGCAATGTGCAACATGCTCCTCTTGCTCAGCGCTGACCTATTTTGGGAAAACTGCTATAACTTTGTGCCCTGAACTCCGAATGATGATCTGTTTGAAGATTTAGAGAGCTGATTCAGTGCTTTAAAAACTTCATGTTTTGATGAAGACCCAATTCTCAAGTCTGGTTGGTCGAAAATGGGGAGAAAGGCAGTACATCAGTGCTGCCAGGCAATTCTGTGCACCTCTGTTATGAAGATCATAACTCTCTGCTCCGAACTCCGAATGATGAACCACTTAAAGATTTGAAAGCTGATTCAGAGATCTAAATCTTTCATGTTATGATGGAAGTCTAGTTCTTGAGTTTGCTAGGTTGAAAATGGCGGCAAAAGTCAGGATCACTGCTGCCAGAAATTCAGAAATGGCATCCTTTTTGTTCAAAATTCCACAAGGCCTCATTTTTGCTTCCTCTTTGCACTTCAACCTGAAAATGCATAAGAACATGCAAATGGAGTTAATCTACATAAAATAATTAATAACTGGACTTTGTTAATGTAATTTAGGGCGCTTGAATATACAATATTCGGCACTTATCACACCCCCAAACTTACATTTTGCTAGTCCCTTAGCAAAACTACAATGAAAAACATACTGAAAAGACAACCATGGGCATGCTACTACAAAAATATCATCCATGGTAAAATGAGTTAGATACATAGCTCAAATACAACTTGAAACAGAGAAAAACTGGAAATGGGGTCATTGGGAAAACTACCTTGCATATATGAAGCATTGATACAAAAAATGGGAAAAACCATTTCAACATGCATGCATCAACATCATAGTCCATATAAATAATTCAATTGTCATCTCTTAAATGGAAATAACTCAAACTCCAGTGAAAGTGAATTGGATTCTCAACATGCGGCTTTTACTTTCTTGTCCAATTCCAAGGCACAAGTTTTCAAATCAATGAATTCCCTTTTACATGAAGTCCCTAAGGCATGATTTTATTTTCAAGACAACTTTTGTTGCTTGTTAACAATTTATTTCAACACATAAGTGAAACATAGAATGGTTGTGCAATGCTAAAGTCCCTTAAGCTTTCTAACCAACCTATGTAGCAAGCGTTAGGCCAACAACTCCCAAACCAGACGGCTTTAGGGTGTTAAGTGTAGAGACACTCCAAAGGACTTAATAGCTCAAGTTGGAAAGACTACGAACTTCAGCTAACCATGTTTATTACAATTTTTTTTTTGAATGACCGTGCAATGTTTAAGTCCTTTAAGCTTTCTAACCAACCCTTGTAGCAAGCGTTAGGCCAACAACTCCCAAACCAGACGGCTTTAGGGTGTTAAGTGTAGAGACACTCCAAAGGGCTTAATAGCTCGAGTTGGAAAGGCTACGAACGTCAACTGGTCATTTTTCATTTTTTTTTTTTTTTTAATGACTTAAATCATGCCAAAGATATTCATCTATCAGGTCCATCAAATCAGATTAACTAGGCCAAGGTCAAGGTTAATCAGCTGCATGCCTCACAGTTAAGTTTCCAATGTGCATCTGTGCATTGTGAAGCTTATAAGAGTGTAAATCCAGCAAGAATCTAATTGAAACATTTATATAGACTAGTTTGAATCTACATGATCATTTCAACTCAAATTTTTCTTTATTTTCAAAAATTTCAATTGCTTCTATACACAAGGTATTAAACATATGTTTCATCTCCGACAAGTTTCAAGTTATACTATCATTGCTTAGCAAAAATTATGGAACCAAAAATATGCCAAGAATGCTTTGATGCACCCCCAAACTTAAACTACACAGTGTCCTCAATGTGGGACATGGATGCAAGTTAGAGACAAAAAGGACAAAGAGTATAAAAGGAACACCAATACCCAGGGGAAGGGAACGGCATTTTGAGACAAAAACCCCTAAACTTGAATTGGACTGCGCAACCTGGAGAGCAACATGAAGAACAAAAAGAAACAACCACAAACAGCATTAATAGCACAAGCATAAATACAGAAAAAGAATGTAGCGAAAGTTAACAGAACATAAAGAATTTGCATTGCAAAAAGAGTTTACATGATGACAAAAAGAGCTGTACAGGGATCATGTCGACCAGAGCAACCTATACATAGCAAATTCTTACAGTTTAAAAGGAAAACAAAAGATACAAGAGAAATAGTTACAGATGAAACAAAAAGAGAAGGTCCACACTCGCAACAAGCTACTGTCCAGAAGGTAAACGGGCGAGGATGGAATGGAGGAGAGATTGAGTCTTACGCCGTTCAGCGGAAGCCAAACGACGGTCCTCAGCAGCGACACGGCGGTCTTCAGCAGCAAGACGACGATCTTCTTCAGCACGTGAAGAAGTCTCACACAGAGTCTGAGTGCACGCGGACAAAGAATTCTCAAAACGATCTAGTCGCTCATGAATACCGGAAATGGAAGCCCGGATGAAAGCCTGGTCCTGGTGAGAGTCGACTGGAGGCTCTACCCTTGCAGTGGCTGCGGTGGTGGAAACCACCTCAGAAGGGGGAGGAGGTGGAGCGTGGATGAACAGGGGGGCAGGAGGCGGAGGGGTACTAGAATGGCTCAGAACATTGATCCACCGGCGCTGGGTAAAAATTTTAATTTTGTCGCCTTTTGGTTCATGGGGAGGAACAACGAAACCCTTGTGCTGAAGGAGCCGAGTGATGAAAAACGGCAAAGGCAATTTTCGATTTTCAACTCGCGGAGCCCGTGTATTATGAGCATCATGCCAAAACTTCATAAATGTGGACCAAATGAGCTCTGGGATGGAGAACCATTGGCCTTGGTCCATGGCATATAAGGCTTGCAGAAGGAGGCCCCGACGCTCGGTGCTATGCACCAAAGGGCAGACATTGTGCTTGAAGACCGTGTCAATGAACCATAGGCGTTCCGGAAGATTGGTTTTGCGGATTAAAGACCGGGGCCGAGTAGGATCGTCAATAGGGCAAATGGCAGCGGCAATCTGTGCCACAGTTAATGTATCCGGCTCCTCATATAAAGGGAGATTCTCACGATTGACAATGTCATCGGGGCACTCAATGGGGCAACCAGAAACCTAAATGATGTCGGTCATAGTGAAAGCATAGGCGGTGCCATCAATGGATGTAGTGAGAGAAATGGGTGGCTCTTCAGGGCATTGGAGATTCTGGTAGAAGAGGCGCACTACACGGGGGTAGGTAACCTTGGCAAGGGGTGCGCAAATGTGTTGCAGACGCCGGTTAGTCAATTCGGCTACAGCCCACGAAGTTGTGGGTAGAATGTCAAAGGCATCCGTGAGCGGAAATGAGAGTTCGTAGTTGAGTTGTTTGCGATCCCAAGGATCACGTGGTCGCTCACGAGTGACAGCACGGGCACCTGAAGAGGGTCGAGGAGGGCGAGAAGGACTGGCATGAGACATTTAGAGAGGTGGACTTGGTTGAGGAATTTCAGCGAACACCTGGCGTGCACCACAAAAAGGAGAAGGTGAAAATGAGTGTGGAGGAGGAGGAAACCCAAAATTTTTGACAAAGAAACAAGCCCTATTATCAACAAATCAACAACAAAGCACCAACAGAACCAAACTCCAACATTACAAGCCCATCCTCCTTGTAAAACACCATGAATGAACAAAGGAAAAGAAAAACAAATGAAGAGGACACAAACCTGAATTTCAGGGTATCCGAGAGCAAGAAGGAAGGCAGGAAGAGGGAGGTGAGAGGATGGGGTGGTTGAGGTGAGTGAGAAGTGGTGTGGGTGTTGGGTTGAGGGGGGGTGCTTGTGAGAGAGAGAGAAGGAGGTTGGGTGCTGGGAGGGGGAAGGTGGTGGGGTGGTGTTTGGTGTGTGGTTGGGGGGGGGGGTGGGTTTTAAAAGAGGAAGGCTTGGTTTGAGCACTCGAAGTTGGACTTCGAGTGCTCTAGAATGGGGCAGAGAGTGGGGAGCCGAGGGGTGAGAGGGCTCAATCAGGTGCGAGCACTCGAAGCTTGGGTTCGAGTGCTCGAAAGTTTGGCAGAGAGGGTTGGGTGTGTGTTGGTGTGGGTTTTGTAGTTGGTGTGGGTTGCATGGTGGGGTGGTGAAGTGTGGAGGAAGGAAGGTGGTGGTTTTGGGTGCAGACAAGGCTGCATGGTGTGTGGGTGTGTTTTGTGTGGTGTGTGCATTGAGGAGGTGGGTTGGTGTGGGTTGGGGTTGAGAGGAGGTTGGCTGCTGGAGGAAGAAAGGTGGTGGGGAGCATGCATGGCTTGCATGCTTGGGCGGGGAGGGGTGGGTTGTTTGGTGGAGAGTGGAGAGTGGAGAAGTGGTTGGGGGGGGGGGGTTGGTTGAGGGGCATGCATGGGGTGGCTGAGAGAGGTGGTGCCGAGAGGTAAGTTGGTTAGGCTTAGGTGGGTTGTGGGTGGCATGCATGCATGTGTTGTGCATGCATGATGTCGAGAGGAGATGAGGAAGGTTGTGTGAGTTGGTAGAGGTTGGGAGGTGGGTTAGTTGGTGGAGGTTTTGGTGCATGGGGGTGGCTGGGATGGTTGTGGTGGGTTGTGAATGCCGAGAGGGTGGTGAGCTTGGGGGTGGGATGGTGAGGGAGTTTGGTTTGGCATGCATGCATGGAGGTTGCATGCATGCATGGATGTCATGGGGTGTGCATGGAGTTTGGTTGGGCATGCATGCATGTGATAGTTGGTGGAGGTTTTGGTGCATGGGGGTGGCTGGGATGGTTGTCATGGTTGAGGCTAGGTTGGTGAGGAGGTGGAAGTTGTTTTGCATGGGTTGGGGTGGGGTGGTTGTGATGCAGAAAAGGCTGCATGGTTTGTGTGAGGTTGGTAATTCGAAAGCTCTACATGGATTGAGGTGCTTGTGTTGGGTTGAGGTGCTTCGAGCACTCGCAAGGGGGTGGTCGAGTGCTCTGCATGGAGACAGTAAGCGCGGGTGGTTTGTATGGGGAGTTCGAGCACTCGGAAGAGGGAGCTCGAGTGCTCGAAATGAGAGCAGTGAGCTGGGTGTGTTGGGGTATGAAATTCAAGCACTCAAACTAGAATATAGAGTGCTCGAAAATGGCTCAGTATGCTAGGGTGAGCTCGACTGGGAGGACTGAAGCAAGGAGTGAAGGGAACAACATGCAAGATAGTGAGCACCATGGAAGTTGAAATTGTTGCAAAGGAATATGGAATGTGAGCAACATGGAAATGGAAGCTGTTCAAAATGGAGTCCATGCATGGAAATTCCATGCATTTGCATTTGCAATCTCATTCCATGGGAGACAGTGAGCACTATTGCATGCATTTTCATGTATGTTGATGTATTTGCAACATCATTCCAGGAATTTTGCAAGGTGGCGACTTGGAAATGCAATGGAATGGAATGGAAGAATTTCTGAAAATTTTCAAATTGTCTCATAATGCTTGAATGAACTGAAGAAAATTTTCAAATTGCATCATCTTTGGAAAATTTCCAGACTTGGAATGAATTTGAAAATTTTGGAAATGGTGAATATCTCTTCAATGCAACATCACACAATTCATGGAAATTTTTTTTTTTTTTTTTTTTTTTTTTTTTTTTTTTTTTTTTTCAAACTTTGCAATATCTAATGCATGGAAAAAAATGCCAACTTTCAGAACATCACATAAAGCATGGGTGGATGTAAGAAAATTTTCAAACCTTGACAACAAACTTGCAAATTCATTCCATTCCAATGCATGGGAAATTTTGAAAGTTTTGTTTTGAAACCTTGCAATTTTTCAACTGTTTAAACATCTCAAATGCATGAAGAATTTTGAGAAAATTTTCAAACTTTTTAGTAAAAATGAGAAAATATGCACATGAATCGCATTTGAAAAATCTAATGAAATTGCTAGAAAGCGATGGAGAATTCCGGGAATGAAAATTAGAGTTGAGAAGGTCTAAGAAAAATCAAATTTTGGGCTTTTCTAAACCGTTTCCCAGAAATTTTTTTTTAAGGCACGAGCAATTTCAAATAGAAGGAAGCTTGGAACATCGAAAGAATTTATTCCCTTGCTTTGCTAAATTTAATGTCGATAGCTAGACCAAGCTAGAGCAGGCACTAATCCTCATAAATTGGATCCGTCAAGGGGACTTCCTCAACTTTTCGGGTTAGAATTGTGCCGTCAATGCAAGGCTTAAGCCTTTGGCCATTTACCTTAAAGAGTGATCCACTTGTAGGATCATGAAGTTCGATTGCTCCATGAGGAAAGACGGTAGTGACAATGTATCATCCCATCTTGACCGGAGTTTACCGGGAAAGAGTTTCAAGCGGGAATTGAAAAGCCAGACCTTTTGTCCCGGGGCAAAAGACTTTTTGACGATGTGTTTGTCATGAAAAGCTTTAGTCTTTGCCTTGTAAATTTTTGCGTTTTCATACGCGTCATTACGCAATTCCTCAAGTTCATTTAATTGCAACGCACGATTAGAGCCGGCTTATTTGAGATCAAAATTGAACCTTTTTATGGCCCAATAAGCACGGTGCTCTAATTCTACCGGGAGATGACATGCTTTGCCAAAGACAAGTCGATATGGTGACATGCCAATGGGTGTCTTATAAGCTGTCCGGTAAGCCCAAAGTGCATCGTTTAGCCTTAATGACCAATCTTTGCGGTCCGGTCTAACCGTTTTTTCTAAAATGTGCTTAATCTCCCGGTTAGAAATCTCTACTTGACCACTCGTTTGAGGGTGGTAAGGTGTAGCAACCTTATGAATGACTGAATACTTAGCAAGGACGGATTTGAGATAACGATTTCGGAAATGAGATCCGCCATCACTAATGATTGCTCGGGGCGTACCAAAACGACTAAAGATGTGAGATTGAATGAAATGGATCACGACTTTATGATCATCGGTTTTGGTAGCCGCGGCTTCAACCCATTTAGACACATAATCCACTGCTACAAGGATGTACTCATAGCCATAGGAAGATGGAAATGGTCCCATGAAGTCAATCCCCCACACATCAAAAATTTCAACAATTAAAATGTTGGTGAGGGGCATCATGTCTCTTCGGGACATGGATCCAAGTTTTTGACATCGTTCACACGATTTGCAAAAATTGTATGCATCCCGGAACAAGGTAGGCCAAAAGAATCCGCTTTGAAGGATTTTGTTAGCGGTCTTTTTGGCACTGAAATGGCCTCCACAAGCAAGAGTATGGCAAAAATTTAAAATGCTTGTGGCCTCGGTTTCAGGAATACATCGCCGGATGATTTGGTCCGGGCAATACTTGAATAGTTCCGGATCTTCCCAAAAGAAATGCTTGACTTGGGAGAAAAACTGGTCCCTCTCTTGTTTGGACCAATGAGCTGGAATTTTGCCAACCGCAAGATAATTTACAATATCCGCAAACCATGGAAGAGTAGAATGTGAAACTTGAAGAAGTTGCTCATCCGGAAAGGAATCATGGATGGCTGCAAATTCTGAAGATTTCTCAGTAAGTAAGTGAGAGAGATGATCGGCGACAACATTGTCGGTCCCTTTTTTGTCCCGGATGTCAATGTCAAACTCTTGAAGTAAGAGGATCCATCGAATTAGGCGGGGTTTTGTCTCTTTTTTCGCTAACAAATGCCTAAGAGCGGCATGATCTGAAAAGACGATGACCTTGGAGCCAAGAAGATAAGAGCGAAATTTATCCAAGGCGTACACCACAGCTAGCAATTCTTTTTCAGTGGTGGTGTAGTTCAATTGGGCATCGCAGAGAGTTTTGCTAGCATAATAAATGACATGCGGAAGTTTATCCAAACGTTGGCCCAAAACCGCCCCTAATGCATAGTCGGATGCATCACACATGATCTTAAAGGGAAGAGACCAATTAGGGGGTTTCATGATCGGGGCAGAGGAGAGGAGAATGCGAAGTTTGATGAAAGCTTCCATGCAAGCGTCATCAAAATTGAACGGAACATCCTTGGCTAAGAGATTACACAAGGGCCGTGAGATTTTGCTAAAATCTTTGATGAAGCGACGATAGAATCCGGCATGCCCAAGAAAAGAACGGATTTGACGGATGGAATTTGGAGGAGGAAGATTAGAGATTAACTCAACTTTTGCCTTGTCTACCTTGATTCCCCGCTTAGAAATGACATGTCCTAAAACAATGCCTTCTTGGACCATAAAGTGGCTTTTCTCCCAACTTAGAATGAGATTCGTCTCTTTGTATCTTTGGAGCACAAGAGATAAATTTTTGAGACACGAGTCAAAGGAGGAGCCAAATACAGAAAAATCATCCATGAAAACTTCCAAGAACCTTTCAACCATATCGGAGAATATGGACATCATGCACCTTTGGAACGTTGCCGGTGCATTGCATAGACCAAAAGGCATGCGTTGATAGGCAAAAGTACCAAAGGGACATGTGAATGTTGTTTTCTCTTGATCTTGGGGGGCGATGGCCACTTGGTTATAGCCGGAATAACCATCAAGAAAACAATAGAAGCTTTGGCCGGCTAACCTTTTTAGGATTTGATCAATAAATGGGAGTGGGAAATGATCCTTCCTAGTTGATGAGTTGAGTTTACGATAGTCAATGCACACACGCCACCCGGTGGTGGTTCGTTGTGGCACGAGCTCGCCCGCTGAATTTTCAACAACGGTGAGCCCGGATTTCTTGGGGACAACTTGTGTGGGGCTCACCCACTTGCTATCAGAGATAGAATAGATGATTCCCGCATCTAACAATTTGATCACCTCTTTCATGACCACTTCCTTCATGTTTGGATTTAACCGGCGCTGGACCTCTCTAGTAGGCTTTGCGTCATCCTCCATATGAATGCGGTGCATACAAATGGAGGGGTCAATTCCTTTCAAATCTGCCACTGTCCAACCAATAGCTTCTTTATGCTCTTGGAGCACCGCTAAAAGGTTGGTCTCTTGGTCTTTTCGAAGGTCCGAGGCAATAATGACTAGAAGGGTTTGCTTTGGACCAAGGAACACATACTTAAGATGGGCCGGGAGCGGCTTAAGCTCAAGTTGTGGCGGAGATAACAATGATGGGACCGGAGGAGTGGTGGAAAGTTGGGGAAGTGGTTCTTTTGGGATTTTCCAAGGAGGTACATCCATGATAGCATTAATATCAAGCAAGGAATTGACTTCTTGAATGGCTTGATCAACATCAAAGTTTGAGAAGTCAAAATGGGACATGCAAGTTTCAAGGGGATCTTTGCTTAGGATGAAGGGGAGAGATTCTTCGACCACTTCATCGATGACATACACAAGAAAAAATCATCCTCATTGGAGGGATGTTGAGTTGCATGAAAGATGTGGAGTTTGACTTGCATGTTTCCAAAAGCAATGTCCATCACCCCGGTTCGGCAATTAATTGATGCATTAGCCGTGGCTAAAAATGGCCTACCAAGGATCACGGGAATGTGCTTTTTTGGGTCATGGACTGGTTCCGTATCAAGAACCACAAAATCTACCGGGAAGTAGAATTTGTCCACTTTGATGATAACGTCCTCGAGAATACCTCGTGGATGCTTGACCGATCTATCGGCAAGTTGCAAAACCACGGAAGTCGGCTTAAGATATCCCAAACCAAGTTGTAGGTAGACCGAGTAGGGAATTAAATTCACACTAGCTCCTAAGTCAAGGAGGGCCCTCTCGATTTTGCTGTCACCAATGACGCACGAGATTGTGGGGGCACCCGGATCCTTATACTTCGGGGGAGTGCTGTGCTGAATTATAGCACTAACATTTTCAGTCAACCTCACTTTTTTTGGCAAAATGATTTCTAGAATTGCGCTTTTGAGTGCACAAATCTTTGAGAAATTTTGCATAGGGAGGGATTTGCTTGATAGCATCCAAGAGGGGCAAGTTAATCTTCACTTGCTTAAAAACTTCCCACATGTCTTGAATTTTACAATTCTTGTTCCCAAAATGTGTCGACTCTTGAAGATGTTGAGGAAAAGGAGCTTTTGGCTCATAAGAAGTTTCCACATTTGGGGAGACATGTGTGGGATTTCCGTGAATGGTATTTGGACAAGAATTTGGATTAGAAGAGCTTGAATTTGGATTTTTCAAAGGAGAAACTTCCTCACTTTTGTCTCCATCGACCTTGTTGTCAACCACTCTACCACTCCAAAGGGTGGTGATAGCTTGAACTTGTTCATGAGTCGACCCACTCGGAGGAGGGGTTTCGTCAATCACATGCATTCCTCTAGGATTTTCAAAAGGTTGAGAGGGAAGCTTGCCCTTGTCCTTTTGAAGCAATTGATTCACCGAGTTAGCTATTTGGCCCACTTGATTTTCGAGATTAGCAATGGATTGAGTATGAGAGTGAACCATTTGGAGAGTAGGCTACAAGGATGTCAAGAGTTGCTTGTTGGCATCCATTATTTGCTTATTTAATGATTCCATCATTTGGTTGTTTGCAGCTACTATCTCGTCAGTTGGACACACAGGAGGTTGATTGGAGACATTTGGATTGTAAGGAGGACGGTAGCTTGAAGAGGCTTGGAAAGGTCTACCTTGATATTGAGAAGAGGGCTGATTTTGCCACCCTTGGTTTTGGAATTGGGAATTCTGTGGGGCTTGTTACCGCCACGAGAAATTCGGATGATCTCGCCAACCCGGATTGTAGGTGTTGGAATATGGATTGTTCCCGGGCCGCGAGAACATGGCATTAGCTTGCTCTTGGTTGGAACTAGGAAATTGCTCCGGTGTGGGGCAATCTTCCGAGAGATGGAATGGGCTAGTATATGAAGCACAAACTGAACTTGCCGAATTTTGAGACAATGAAGGAGGAAGATGTGGTGCCATCAATTGGTAGAATTTATGAGCGATGGCATCCACTTGAGATGATTCCTCCCTTATTGACTTTGGTTGACAAGGGTTGGTGTTGTTTGGAGTGGTTGCGGTCGGAGCCCTACGAGAATTGTGTTGAAGTGAATTTTCACTCAAATTCTCAAGTAAGGTCCAAGCCTCATCCGCATTCTTGGACATGAACATCCCACCACAAGAAGAATCAACTATGAATCTATGGGTTTCGGTCAAGCCAGCATAGAAAGCTTGCACTAATTGCCATTTTGGGATCAAATGATGCGGACACTTCCGAAGAAGATCTTGTAACCTTTCCCAAGTCTCGTGGAGTTGTTCTCCATCAACTTGAGAAAAGCTTAGAATGGAACGCCTCATTTGGTTGGTTTTACTCACCGGATAATACTTCTTAAGAAATTCTTGTTGCAATTGAGCCCAAGAAGTAATAGAGTTGGGAGCGAGGGAGTTCAACCAATATTTTGCCCTATCCTTTAGGGAGGATGGGAAAAGATGGAGATGAAGTGCATTGTCCGGAAAACCTCTCAACCGGATGGTCGAACAGATTTCAAGGAACTCATCAAGATGCTTATATGGATCTTCATTATCAAAGCCATGAAATGATGGAAGCATTTGGATGGTGCTTGATTTGATCTCATATTGAGCTGCATCGATGTTTGGCATCACTATACAAGAAGGAGAAGCATAGGTGGTAGGAATGAAATGATCTCTAAGAGTCATTGGTTCTACATTAGGAATTTCAGCCCTTTCATTCCCCGGATTTCCTACGTTATCCCCCATTATATTGAATTCAGTTTTAAGGTCCCTTGTAAGAGTGGGTTCCCTAAGGTTCCGTCTAAGAGTTCTTTCAAGTGAATTTATATCAATAGGCGAGTCAAGTGTGAGAAGAGAGAGTGACCTACGGCCAAACATCAACAATTCACAACAACATCATCGCAACAAATCTTTATCATCAACTCCACATACGATGTTCCCTTTCTCCTCAATTATCAACAAGATAGGAAATAAATGGCCACGACAAGGACCGATGCTTTGCAATATAGTAAAACAAAAATAGCCTCGACAAGGGCTTCACAAATAAATTAACTACTTCTAAGCTAAACACATGCACAATATCCACAATTCGAAACTAGAAGTCACGAGACTTACCTGGGGTCCTCTAGACTCACAATTTGCTAGCATTCCCACGGCGAGCTTCGAGTCCCTAGGATCTCACTTACAACTTAAAGATGATTAAAACACACAAGGAATATTCGCAAAACACGATATTAACAATCAAACTAAAATTAACCCTAGAACTTTGGTCGCTAAACCGTATGCAAGTCCCCGGCAACGGCGCCAAAAATTGATCGGTTGGTCAATCATACATCAACCTTCGCAATAGCACGAATCATTGTAAAATAGGGCTATTGGTCAGGTAAGTCGAACCACTGGGACTGCGCTAGTCTATGGCAACCTAGGTGTCTAGAATTGTTCTCAGAATGATAATGGGTTTATAGAGGGTTTTGGTTGTTTGTCACTTAAACTTAGAACTTAGAATGCATAAAATAGTAGTGCTAGTAAATGAGAGTTAGAGATAATAAAAGGGGAAACTAGAGAAGTGAATCCACCTACGCCCTAAGTACATGCTAAATCAAGACTAAATTGGGGATAAACACTATATAAGCAATGATCGAGAATTATGTAGCAACACATAGTTGCTTCATAACCAATAAAGAGTTCATGAGATTAAAACAAGAATGGTCTATCAAAAGACAACACATTTGGACTACCTAGACTAGGGTGTAGTATCAAGTACATTAACTTAAGCAAAAGACCATTAAGCATTCAATCAAATGATGAAGCACATGAAAGTAAGAATCAAGCATAGTCCATCAAAGGAGGTACCTAAGCAATGGAATATCAAGTTTCAAAATTAACATGCCTTGAAAACCATTCATAGTTAATATCTTCATTGTCACTATGAAAATAAAAGCAATAAGACTAATGTAAGAATCATCAAGACAAGCTAAATAACTCACATCAATCATTTAAACATGAATGTTCATTACAAGAAGTAATAAGCTCCTAAACTATGAAAAGACCAAAGTTTATACATTATAATCCCCAAAATAGAACCTAATCTAGAACATGAACAAAAGGGGAGGCTTCATCACCTCCCTAGATGAGGTTTAGTTACCCATGAGTGAGCTAGGAGAAGGAAGAAGCTTGCCCTTTTCCTCCATTTTCGAGCTCCCTTCCTTTTGCTCCAAGAACCCTCTTCTTCTTGCTCTCTTCTCTCTCCTCTATCTTCTAAAAATCCAAGCTCCCTAATGTGTGGCCCTTGGGTAGCTTTTTATGCTCCAACAACACCCTCTCTCCTCCAAGGAACACCTCCAACCACTTCATAAAGAAGGAGGATGGCATTGAGGAAACCAATGTGCAAGTGGGCTGAAATGAGCCACTTCCGAAGGGCATTCTACCTGATTTTCGAGCACACGCTTGGTGATCTCGAGCACTCTAACTTAGTGCAATGTGCAACATGCTCCTCTTGCTCAGCGCTGACCTATTTTGGGAAAACTGCTATAACTTTGTGCCCCGAACTCCGAATGATGATCTGTTTGAAGTTCATGTTTTGACGAAGACCCAATTCTCAAGTCTGGGTGGTCGAAAATGGGGAGAAAGGCAGTACATCAGTGCTGCCAGGCAGTTCTGCGTACCTCTATTATGAAGATCATAACTCTCTGCTCCGAACTCCGAATGATGAACCACTTGCAGATTTGGAAAGCTGATTCAGAGATCTAAATCTTTCATGTTATGATGGAAGTCTAGTTCTTGAGTTTACTAGGTCGAAAATGGCGACAAAAGTCAGGATCACTGCTGCCAGAAATTCAGAAATGGCATCCTTTTTGTTCAAAATTCCACAAGGCCTCATTTTTGCTTCCTTTTTGCACTTCAACCTGAAAATGCATAAGAACATGAAAATGGAGTTAATCTACATAAAATAATTAATAACTGGAGTTTGTTAATGTAATTTAGGGCGCTTGAATATACAATATTCGGCGCTTATCATCTTGTAGTTGATATGTTTCAGGGAGAAATGTAGGACTATTGATGAAATGTCTTGTGGTGAGGTTCATTTTGATTTCTGGAGGCTTCGATTTGCTTGTTAGGTTTTGAATTCTCAAATGATATTGTTAATAGGAGAATTTTGAGACGTTAGAGTTATTGATTATTGTATTAAGGATTTGGGGCCTTAAGCATAGCGGTACCTATAGCATTGTTGTCAGAGTTTTGGGATTGGCCAGGATGGTCCGGCCGGACATCTTTACACCATATCTCAACTCTCACAAAATGTTGGTCCCCGTAGTACTTTTGGTAATGATCATTTTTGACATTGATGTGTCATTGGTATCGAGAGGTTTCATGGGTAGATCTAGTGGGGGGCAGGTTATGAACTAGTGCCTTATACTGTTATGTTACCGTACAAGTTGTGTGTTGTGGGCGAGTGCTAGTTGCCGTCAATGCTACCTTACTGATGAGTATGTGTGGGTGAGCACTAGGTACTGTCATTGCTACCACACATTTGAGTACATCGTGGGCGGGTTTTGGTCACTATTCATACTGCCATGTTGTATTTATTCTGTACCCTGATTTGATGCGTGGTTATCTTGGAGATCTTTTGGTGGTCATTTTTGGATCGGTATGATGGTTCATCTGGAGGGATGTTTACGGTTGTTGTCTTCATTCCTTTGTCTCACCTTGGGTTCTGTGTATGAGTTCCGACTTGTTGGGTGGCCATGTAGTCATTTTCCTTTTGAGAGGTTATCCTGTCGTTAGCACGTAGGTGCGAATGACATTGGTCTGTGCGTTGTCTTTCAGTTTTGGAATTGCTTTTGTATCGCTTTGTGTGGGATACTCGGAGGTGTACTCCGTAGTTATCCTGGTTACTCCTTTTTGTTTTGTTGGGGCTAGATTTCGGGGACAAAATCCCTTTAAGGTGGGAAGGTTGTAATGACCCGGATTTTCACGGATAATTTTTTTCCGTTGTCTTTCCTTTTTGAGTTCAATTTCTTATCACTTAGTGTCATCTCGAATGCTCTGGATTGATTTCTGAGACTCTTTTCTTTGGATTGACAACTTCCTTTGAGGATCGAGTCAATTCCGTACTTTTACTTTTTCTCACTATTCGCATTTCATTTTTTTTTTCTTTGTTTTTTTTTCCCCTATTTTGTGTTTTCCCCGTTTGTCACTTTGTTGGCATAACCACACTTCTTGTGTTCAGAGTTGGTTTATGACTTCACGTATCTTCATTCTCAGTGGTTTCCATGAAATACGTATCTTTACTTTTGTAGTAAAGTACTCTGGTTGCTCCCATTGTCCATAGGGGCACGGATGCACAGTTCTTTGAAATCTTTTTCTTTTCTTGGGGTGTTTTTCATAAATATCTTTCAAAGATATTTATTTCAGGGGTTTTAAAGAAAATATCTTTTTGGAAGATATTTTCATTCTAGGGCAGTTTCGCAGTTTTCACTTTTTGGAGGGGCCATTGTGCAATTAATGAAAGTTATTGCTTAATGTCTTGTTTTGAGCCTGGATCCTCATACAGGATTCATTTTCACTTTTCGTCGAGTCGTGTACTCTTGCAATTTCCTTCTGGTTGTTTTCTCCAATTTCAGGGTTTTTGGCCCTAGTTAGTGCCAAACTTGTTTGGGGAATAACTTTCAGCTCGAGACTTGGTTTTTAACGCCGTTTCTTCCGTTGTTCTTATTTTCTCATTTTGAACCTTTTTTGTTCACGGAGTTTTTCCTTTTGAGCGTGTTTGCTTGAAATTTGACGTTTCCTAACCCGAAGGGCCCGTTTGGGGCACTTTTAGGGTTTTTCTATAAATAGGAGCACTTAAGAGAAAATATCAGATTTTTATCTCTCTCTCTCTCCTCTCTCTTGGCCAAATCTCATGGCAGCCATGGCTTCCATGCTTCTCTCTTCTTTTCCAGTCACTTCCCTTGGCTGAAAAAGTGTAGTACCTTTATGTTTATTGTTCCCCCCGACATGCTCTTCAATTCCCTCTTATTAGAATTTAGTTTTGCCCATTTCTTGAGTTTGAGTTTGGATTCAAGTTGTGAATTTGATGGGGCTTCCTTGGGGGTTATGTTCACGGTGTTGTCCCCGACAAAACGTAGAAGTTTCTTTAGATTCAGAGCACATTCATTTTGGTGGGGATTTGAGATTTCATCTCAAATGGAGGTAGGGGATGTTTTAGGATTTTATATATGTTGTATTGTGTGTTTCCCATGATTATACAACCTATATGTATGCCTTGTATCAAATCTAGAGAACTGAAATATTTAATTCTTTGTATAAGATTTAATTTTCATAATGATGTGTAACTTGGATTTGAATTGTGGCATGCCAGAAAATCTTGTTCTAATACGTTGGTTAACATATATTAAATTGGGATTAATTAAATAAGGATTGCACTTTTTAATTAATATTTATCTTTTGTGAAAGATTAAAGTTCATGGCCGTACCTTGCATGAATTCAACTTGTGTTATGCTTTTAAATCATGTTTTAATATGTTATTTAACATACTTTAATTTAAGAACATTTGGTTGAGTATGAAAATCTAGAGGGTTTAATTATTTTTATTTAATTAAACTATATCTTATTGTTCCATGGATTTAATGATGTTTTAGAAGTTGCTTCTATTTTAAGATCATGGATTTAAACTTGTGGTGTATTCACTTGATTATGTTTTAAGCATTGAAAAGTATTGTTGTTAAATTTATATTCACGAGAACATATTTCTAATATGAATATATTGTTGACTTGTAATTTCATAGCATTATGAATATGAAATGCTTATTATGAACTATTAGGAGTTAAATTGCTAACTTGTTACTATGTAGTAGTAATATGTATAAGTTGTGAACTTATTTGGCTTGTTTTGGAATCTTGGGACATTGTTGAGTTGAGATGGATAGGGTTTGGCTCTAGTACGGGGATGTGAGTCCTCTAAGTCATTGAGATAATGCGCACTTAGGGTGGTCTTCCCTACGGATTAGTGCCCGAAAAAACCATTGAGGTCTCGGCAGAATTTCGAGCGTGATGTCCAAGTTTTCCACTATTTGTTTTCGCTTTCAATTCCAAGTTAATAATCATGTTTATATTATGACTTGTGGTTTTGGCTATTGGCGATTTTGATGTTGTTAAGTTCATCTATGTTTATGATTTTAATGAATCATTTTGATGTTGTTAAGTACATCTATGTTTTATGATTTTAGTGAATCATTTTGATGTTGTTAAGTACATCTATGTTTATGATTTTAATGAATCATTTTGATGTTGTTAAGTACATCTATGTTTTATGATTTTAGTGAATCAATGTGAACTTTGATGTTGCTAAGTACATTATGCCTTATATGTTCAAATGTGGTTTAGGAATGATCCTATAGATTCATTTGGAACATAAACGTTAGGTGGCATAACCCACTTTGGTTATTCTAGCATTTTTGATTTCAAGTTGATAACCTTTAGAATTTATATTTTGTTGCTTTGTGTAAGCATGCTCCCATGTTATTGGAATTGCATGAATAATGTGATTTATGCTTGAAATGATTTAAGGTAGCTTAGGATGCTCGCCGAGTCTCATTTTGACATAGACGTTAGGTGGCATGAGCCCTTTAGCATGTTTAACCTTAAGGTAATGAAATTGTAAAACTTTAGGTCGATGTATACTCATTTACTACGAGTAGCTTTATGTTGCTCACACCTACGTTATTGGGGCATATTTTAGGTGCAGGATTCAAGATATGGAGATTGGCATTTATCTTTGACGGTTTGGAGATTTGAAGTTCCTTTAGAAGCATTCTTGTTCACATGCAAGTGTTAGCATGTTTAAGTCTTACTTTTGACATTGTAACACTTAGTTAGGTTCAATATGCTCTTTTTGCCCTTTTATGTGTAAAGTGTACTTAGATACACTAACTAGGATCTCTTTGATATGTACGACATGAGGCCAAGGGCCATAGACTTTAAATTTTAAGTGTATGTACTTAAATTTCAAGTTTTGCCTTTGAGGTGCAGACCTTTCCAACTTTGAGGTTTGGCATGTGAATTTGAGCGAATGACATGTAATGAGGCCACAGGCCATTATAATACATTTCAATATGTAAAGTATACTTGCTAACATGTTTATATAGCTTAAAATCATGTTTTTGGACCATATTCATGTTGGGGTTCAAGGCTTGGGTTAAGCCTTACTGTTTTTGGTTCATAATAGGCCATTCAGCATGTTTTCGAGCCATTTCGGTAGTTTGAAGGTTCATTTCGGTCGACCGATGGACTTTGGTAATTGTTTGAACTTCAAAAACATCATTTCCTGTAACCAAAAGTACTGTTCAAGCCTATTTCGGTCGACCGATGGGTTATTTCGGTCTACCGAAACATCCAGCCCCTTTGAACCATGATTTCAACTCTCAGCATGTCCATTTTGGTCGTCCAATGGGTCATTTTGGTCGACCGAAATGACCCATTTTACCCAACTTCTTCAGTTCAGTTTCAGCACTGATGTTCTGACTTCAAATGACATAACTTCTTCATTTTAAATCCAAATGGGGTGTTTCTGAAGCCTAAATTCATGGATTTTGAGTCAGCTATCCAATGGGACCAATACAATACTCAAATTCCAGTTAGAGTGGGAGTTATTCATGTTTTAGTGAAGTAGTGTCAGTTTTTACTTCGACCGGGATAGGGTATTTTGTGGGATTCTTGTCCAATGTTCTTAGAAACTCTTGGAAAGTCATTAAATGATTAATTTAGGTTTTTTTTCACCTTGTTTGACTTGTTTAGAGTCAAGTTTCTCTTTTTGGTTGTGAGTTGACCACTTTACCCTTGGTTCATGGTTTTTGTCCGTTTCGACCTTTGTTTCCGTTTTTGTTCGCCTTGAACTCCGTGACTTCTTGGAAGGTCACATTGGTGTCTTAGAGATGTTCTATATCTCTATAAACTTTGGTTCTATCTTTTGCTTCCGCATTTCTGATTCGTTATTTGGTCAACTTTCGGTTCATCACTAAGGAATCGGGTTGAAAAACTCGGGTCGCTACACCGAGTATGGAAGAAGATTAACACTTGCTCCTAAATCAAGGAGAGCCCAATTAATGATATGATCACCAATGATGCATGAAGGGGTTGGTGAACCGGGTCCTTAAACTTTGGAAGAGTGTTATGTTGCAGGATTTAGTTTACTTCCATGGTTAAGACCACTTTTCTAGGTGCTTGGCTTTTGTTCTTCCTCTTTTGGGTGCACAAGTCTTTCAAGAATTTCGCATAAGCTGGAATTTGCTGGATCTCATCTAAAAGTGGAAGATTAACTTTCACTTGCCTTAACACATCCATAATTTCATTTGTTTTGGCCTTTTGCTTGTCATTTGAAATGGATCCTTTTAAGGCATCCGAAAATGGAGCTCTTGGTTCAAAAACCTCTTCAGAATTTTTCTTTGAAGTCTCTTCAATACAAGAAGTTTTGAAATCATGTTGCAAATCTTTCTTTTCAAAATCACCTTTCAAATCATTTTTCAAGATATTTTCATTTGAAAAATCATGCATATGCAATGAAAGAGGAATAGGATGATAAACGGGACGGGTGTCGACTTGTGGTTGCACCGGTTCACTCTCTTCATTGGATATACCCACTTGGTTGTCCATAATCTTCCCGCTTCTCAAAGTAGTCACCGCATTGACATGCTCTATTGTGTGACCTTCCGATGAGGAATGAGTCTCCACAACACATTGTTGCTTTTGTGGGGCATTCAAAGGCATTTTTCCTTTCTCTTTTGCATTTAAAGTGCTAGCAATTTGCCTACTTGGGCTTCTAGCTTTGCAATGGATTGAGAGTTAGAATGAAGTAATTGTGTGTTTGCCTCTAGAGTGCCCAAAGCGGTCAAAACTTTCTCTTCAAAAGCGGGACTTCTAACATTTCCTTAGGAATATGATTGATTGGGAAAATGAGAATTCGAAAATTGGTTTCCTTGTGATTGGTATGATGATCTAAAAGCTTGGGAACCTTGGCCTTATAATGGAGGTGGAATGTACTTTCCTTGAAAACCACCTTGGGAAGGGTTTAAGCCTTCCCCTTGGCTTTTCCAAGAGAAGTTTTGGTGATTTCTCCAACTAGGATTATAGTGCTTGTCATAAAGATTGTTCCCTTGATTAACAAAAGTTGCATTTACTTGTTCATAATGCTCACTTTACACATGTCCAAGGAGACAATTGGAAGTAGAATGTAAAACACTTGAACAAGTCATACATGTCTCATTAGATGCATGATGAGAATGATTACAGAAGGAAGATACTTAATTTGCCGAGTTTTAGTTGATCAAGAATTGATCAAACCTTTTAGATAATGATTTCATCTCAGCGGCAATTTCATTGGAGTGGTCGACTTGATGTAAGCCAACACTCTTCCTACCACTAGAATTTCTACCATTCTTCGAAGATAAAGTTCGATGCAAAGAATTTTCACTCATGCTCTCATAAAGACACCACACATCATCCTCATGCCTATCAATGTAACAGCCACCCATGGAAGCATCAACCATGCCCTTGTAATTATCCGATAAACTCTCAAACAAATATTAAACTAATTGCCATTTGGGCATGTCATGATGTGGACACTTCCTAAGCAATTCATTAAAGCGTTCCCATGCCTCATGGAACATTTCCCCATCCCTATGTGAAAATTTCCTAATTGAAGTTCTCATGGCATTGGTCTTAGAAACCGGATAGTACTTCTTCAAGAACTCTTGTTGCATTTCTGCCTAAGAAGTTATTGAAAAAGGCCTAAGATTGTTAAACCAATATTTTGCCTTGTCTTTGAGGGTGAATGGAAAAAGTTTAAGCCTTAAGACCTCTTCCGGCATGTCCGTATATTTCACGGTGGAACATACTTTAAGAAACTCATCCAAATACTTGTAAGGTTCTTCACTTGGAAGTCCATGATAGTTAGGAAGCATTTGAAGGGTTTGTGGTTTGATCTCATAGTGGTGTGCTCTAAATGGTGGCAATTGAATGCATGTGGGTGCATTGTATTCATTAGGTACATAGTGATCTTTTAAAGCAAGGGGAGGATTAGTAATTGGAGGTGCAACATGGGCACCTTAATTGCCTTGAATGATGGGAGGTGGTGGAGCATAGATTGGCCTTGGCATTCCCAATAGAACTTGGTTTTGTTGTTGTGGTGGATAAACGAATGGCCTCGGCATGCCTAATAGAACTTGCATGTTATCATGATGCACATTGGGGTGGAGCATGCCTTGTTGGTCTATATGACCAAGGTCCTCCACATGGTCCTCATTATGTCCTTCCATTGATGAAATGGATTGACTAGAACTTCCTCTTCCCCTAGGGTTTTGAACAGTGGATTCAAGATGAAAATTTAGAGGGACAAGAGTGGGTCTCAATGATCTATGACCATGCATGCACAATGCAACACAACAAGCAATAATGACAAACACTTCACCTTCACAACAAATCAACAATCAACAAACTTCCTCCACATACAATGTTCCTATACTCCCATGCTTTCAAAAATATGCAAAGAAAAGTAAATTGCCTCCACGCGGGCTCACGATTTATCTAAGAATTGAAATACAAGTATACACGAGGGCTGACGATTTAACTAAGGGTTGAGTAAGGAAAAGCTTACAAAGGTCCTTTAGCACTTCAACTCCAATTTTTGCTTTGCAAATTTTTAGATTTTTAGCTTTTTCTTTCTTTTGCTTAGCTCTTTTACTTGAATGCTCCTTTGCTTGCTTCCTAGCTCAATACTCCTAGTCAAACAAGAACAAACACAATGAGTAATTAAAAGAAAAATAAAAAGCAAAGTAAAGATACGATCAAAAGAGGACTAATTCCTAATTGATTCCACAAATATGATGTTGCCTTCAATCAATCCCCAGCAACGGCGCCAAAAACTTAGTGGGTTTATCGCACACCGACCCAAAGTTTGTGCACTAAAAGATAGTGGTGTAGAGCTACGATGAATGTGGCCAAGTTTTACATTTAGAAATTGCCACTACTACATTTCACTAAAAATATATCTAGGGCAAGTAGGTATCGTCCAAAGGGATTGGTGGGTCGTACTAGGTTAAGGAATCAAGATTAAGGTTAGTAGGTCGAGTGATCAAAATAGTGGTTGGTTGGTTGAATTATACTAGATGCAAATTAAACTAAAGTAAACAATAATGCAATAAAGAGAATAAAAGAGAGAGAGAGATCTTGGGGTTTAAAGATCACCACTAAGCATACTTTTCTACACCTTTAATGAATGATTAATGAGGGGAAGATATGTGTTGCAATATTTGTGTGTGTGTGTTTGGTTGTTTGAAATAGCATGGATAACCAATTAAGCATTTATTGTCTAACTAACATAATGAAAAGCACAATATATCAAACTAAGCCATTAATCCTTTCATTAAGCTCACAATCCAAACACATCACAAGGTTAGAGACAAATGCTACTTGCATTCAAAAGCATGGAACATCAAACAACAAGCATGGATTGTCCTCTCATTTAACAACTACACTACAACTAAGCTAATGACATGAAATTAACTAATTAAACTAAGGGAGATGCACAATCCATCAAGAAATGAGTATGAACCATCAAGTAAATCACAAGAGCATTCCATTAAACACTATGTCTTGACAATCTCTAGATCTATAGCATTAATATACATAAACATGCATCAATAACACAAGAAATAGAGACAAACACATGAACATCTATTCTAGAATACATAGACATATGGATAGAATGAAATGATCAATTGGAAGCATTAAACCATACAAATCATTGAATAAACAAGATCTATATATAAAAGTGTCAAAACATGTATCACAATACAAATCCCCTCAAAAATACATAAATCAAGATGTAGAAAGCATGCTTAGGGCTTCCTCTAGCCCCAAGAGGATGTCTAGCCACTCATGGATGATGTCGTATAACCCTCAAGGGCAAACTCCATAGAAGAAATCTACTCCTTGGTTGATAAAAAGCCTCCAATGGTGTCTCTAGCCTCCTCTTCTCCTTTGCTTCCTCACTAAGAATTCTCTAAAAATCCCCTTCTATGGTTGTGTGTGAATCCCCCCTCAAAAGTTGCCCAAATCCTCATTTTTGGTAGGTTAGGTGACACCCAAAAATGATCTGGCATGTACTCCAATATTCTCCCAATGATTGGATAGAGGACAACTTTTTATGAGTTGGCAATTTAACTTTTTCGCACTGGAGGAAGTTCAATCAATCGAACCTTGACCTTGGATCGATCGAACATGGCTGAGATCTATTGAACTGAAGCTGAATCGATCCTCTATGGCTGCGCCTTTTTGGATAAAAACAAATCTGAGATATTTTGAAGATATTTTTGGGAAAAGGACAAAAGCGGTTAGCAAGGTGGTACAGCTGGATAAGATCAATCATTTGGATAAGGACAAGATAGTTCGATTGATCAGAGAACGAAGTTGGATCGATCGAACTTTGAGATCTTTGAATAAGGACAAACATGGCTCAAATCCATCTTGAAGTGCTGAGATCGATGAAAGTTGGATCGATAGAACTTTTCTTGAGATCGATCGAAGTTGCTGAAATTCCACCTTTTGCTTCCTTTTGTTGTACTTTGCTCCTTTCTTTGATTCATCCTAGAATTGCTTTATTTCTGCTCTTATTTGGCTGAGTTAACTTATTTTAGGGATAAGTACCTGAACATGGAAATAATACGAAATTAATCTAAAGCAGGAAAATAAGATAGATAAAGGTCCTAGAACGCCTAAGCTTAAGGGGTTTAAATGCACACTTTTCAGCGCTCATCACACCCCCAAACTTAAATATTGCTAGTCCCTAGCAATGAACTCTAAAGTAAAGGAATGAAATGAACAACTATACAGCTATGAACCAGAAAGTAATGAATGGATAACGCTACTTTCGTAGGGAACACGATTGCATTTAGCATATGCAACAAGCCTTTTAAACCCCTAGGTTACCCCTAGTGGACGAATGAAGTCTCGTGAGGGTTTCCAGAAATGATACCCACAAACATTAAGCTCATTCTTTCAAAAGAGGTACCAATATTGCAAGCAAGCATTGGGAGAAAACTACCTCAAGTATGCAATTTTTCAACCCTTTCCAAGCAATCTCCCAAAATTTTAACATCAAGCAAACAAGTATGGTCCTCCACAAATCAAGAAAATGATCATGAAAATCAAAACAACTATAGAATCCTTTTTGAGTGGACCGGCATCAAATATGTTGCTATCTTAGCCAACTAAAGAATTAATCGCATCCTTACCCTCAAAATAGCACACAAATCTAGTACCGATCATCAAGATAAAAAGTGAACATTTTATTAAAGCATTATTGTTCTAGGTGCTTATTCTTTTCACTCAATTTTTTTTTTTTTTAGGATCAAAGATAGAAGCATAGTGGAATGTGTTGATTTATTAAGCTTTCTAGCGATCCATGAGGTCGACCGTTAAGTCAATGACTCCCAAACTAGACGGCTTTAAGGCATTAGGTGTTTAAACACCCCTAAGGACTTACAAGCTCAAATCAACGAAGCTACAAATCAAAACAACCTCCATCTAATCATTTCCCACTTCTCACCTTTTGGGAGAAGTCCTCACTTTTTTTATTGCTTTTGCAACTATTTTTTTTTTTTTTTCTTTTAAAAAAAAACAAGTTCAATTATTAACCTAGAGTTTGGGCCATCCACCTTTCGGCGCGAGAAGTTCAGTGCTGAGGCTAGAATCCTGGCTACTTAGTGAAAAAAGGGTTGTTATCCACCTTTATTAAGAATGAAAGCTTTCAATGTACTACTAGCCCAATTGGGATATAACCAATTCAATAATCAACATAGCATGTACCCCACAAATGAATGCTAGCGTGCGCCTGGGCTAGTGTACAATACTAGAGTGAATCTCAAAACAATCACAAAATCAGGACGATGTGGACCACAAGTGCAAGCAAGATATCAATCTTTCAAAAAATTTACCCCTAAATGGCATCCACAAGGCATACAAGGAGTATTGGACTCTCAAGTCAAGTTATTTTTAAATTTTAAGCAATATAGTCCTCAAAAGATCAAAATCATAGCTAATCATGAACCAATCATAAAAAATCTCTTAAATACACAAGTCATTCTCAAAATTTTGAATTTAAAAACAAACACTGCAAAGCACTCTTTTCCCCAAACTGAAATGGCACAATGTCCTCAATGTGCAAAGAAAACTAAAGGAAAGAGTATACTAGTGTAATTATAGCAATGATTTGCCGGAACAGAAGTATTCGAAGTAAGTGGCATAGCCCCCCCAAACTTGGGATTAACTATGATCCTGAAATTTTGGCACTTTGATAAAACTCATCAGATAACAAAATGGATAATAACAATGCACAGTGGACATGCAAGTGTAAATGGTATAGCAGCAGAAAATAGAGAAAGGTATAAGGGTGGTTCTGAAAATTTTAGGCAGTACTCTCTCTCATTGAAGTCACTGGGATGCACCTGATGGAGTCAAACAGATAGATATAAGAATATGAATATAAGACATCCATAAAAAAAGTATATATAAACCAAAAATAAAGTACAGTACATCCAGTATCAAAGCCGACAAATACGGCTGCAAAAATAATATAACAGTATAAAAAATATGCAAATATCACAGATATATAAGAGGAATAAGAAGAATGGAAAGATCAAGTAGAGGAGGTAGGACGGGCAGGTCGCGCTCCGCGGATGTCTCTAGATAGATCTCTGAATGCGGTCTTGACATCCGTGCGGATGGAAGCAATGTCAGCTCTAATGGAGACAGTCGCTGCGCGGATAGATACTATGGTGTCCTCCAGAGTCTGAAGTCACTCTCCGAAGTTGGGTATATGAGCAGGACACTCAGGTGTGGCTGGATCGAGAGAATGACTATCCTGAGCCTGCTCCTCATCGTGAACGGGTGACCCAACTAGAGAGTGCTGCTCTAGGTCCTTTGCAGGCTACTTCAAATCAATATCCATGTGTACGGCAGCTGAATCGACTGCAACGTTGTCCGCTACTACTGCCATCTCTTCTGCCTCTAGATCCTCAGCTGCCTCGGCAGCATCTTCCCGGAGACTCTTGATAAGAGCGTTGTAGCTCTTATCCCAGTCTTTCTTCTTGAATGAACAGGCCCCAGACTCAATCTTCTCCTGTGGCTGGAAGGGATAGCGTTGATCACGTAGAATTTGTGTGATGAGATAGCCAAATGGGAGATACTTAGCCCTTTTAGGCTTGGCCTTGCTGATGTGGTCAAAATACATCTCCATCATGATGCTCCAGATGAGCGCATGAATGGACAGCCAACACCCTGTGTAGAATGCATATAGAGCTGTTAGGTAGTCGTCGTGCCTCTATGTCTTATGGCCTGCCATGAAGATGTTACGGAACAAGACAGGGTCAAAAAACCACAGGTCATCTGGAAGATAGGTGAGGGTGGCGAATATCTCACCACCGGCATAGTGACCTATGAGTAAATTGGCCATGTTTGCATATGTGGGTCCGTAGAAAGTGGGATATGTGTCCTATAGCTCTGGAGGGCAGACATGTGGACAGTGGTAAGATCTGGATAATGTATCCACTGTAATAGAGATCAAATAACCATCAATGGTGGTCCTCAGCTCTGCCGTGTTATGCGGGACAGGCCAGAGGTTTTGGAAGAACGTCCGTACTAGCCTCGGGTACACCAGGTATGTGACAGGAGCAAGAATGGTTGCAAGGCCCCTCCGTAATATATCATCATATGCTGATCGGGTAAGTATCGATCTGGAAAAGAAGTCTGTATCCAAGACTGACTCGTGCGCCACTGAAAGACGTAAGTATCTATGTAATGGTTGGTCTAGCTCCTGAACTGGCTGAGCTAGCAGAGGTGAAGGAGATGGTGAATATACAACCTTAGCCTGAGCCTGTGAAGTAGATGCCTCAATAGTAGAGTGCAATTTGCTGTCAGATAAGGGAGACTGAGGTGGAGTGGGCTCGGCTGGCTGGTCCTCCTGAATGGGGTCCTGGGCATGAGATGGACCTGTCTTGTCATCCAAACTCTACCTGTCCCTGCGGTGATAGTGTCTGCGAGCTATAGTCTTGACCCTAGCCATGGCCTGCAAAATGAAAAAGAAAACTTGCAAGGGAAGTTAATGCCGATATAAAGAATTAAAGCACAATTCATAGAATCATGTATCTCGAATAAGATAGACAAAACAGATAAAGAACATGGATATATGCAAGTGACAAGGAATAAGTGTCATGATGTAAAGCATGCTAGACAGGATAAGTATGAAATGCATCCAATATGGAAAACACAGGCATTGGGCATGTATAAGATAGCATGAAACACAATATATAATGGATGAAGTGTGTGTTGCAAATCTGCAAAGTTTGATCGATCACAAAAGCTGTGAGATCAATCTTACTTGGATCGATCTTAAAAATGAGAAATCGAAAAAAGTTCGACCGACCTTAAAAAATGAGTGGGATCGATCTCACTCAGATCGATCGGAGAAATATGTTCGATCGATCGAATTCTGTAACAGAAAACAAAAAGTCACAGATCTATGACGTGGATGGCACGGGGCCTTCACGAACATGGTCGTGGGTCCATCAACACAACAAACATCAACCTAGTCACTGGATTCGGCCCATAACTCCGAAAATCAAATCAAAGCAAGAACAATGCAAAAACATTTATACATATATATACACATATATACACAGAGGTCAAAGCTTCATCAATGGAGATAGGCATCATGAAAACAACCTAGATCTAATAGTTAAAGCATGTGTTCATGAAATCGAAGCTTGAATCAAAGAGGTGAAGTCTCGGATCTTACCGGAATTGAGAGAGTAGGTGAGATGAAGATGAAGTCCTAGATCCAAGAAGAGAGAGAGAGATTCGATGCTTGGGTTGCTCGTCGGAGTCTCGCTGGAGATGGAGAAGAGTTGGGATGCAGCAGCGAAGGGGGAATGAGGGTTTGAGATCGATTCTTGTGGAATCGATCGAATGACCCTACATCAATTTTTGAAAACATTCCCTTGCCAGTTCGATCGATCGAACTGAATCCTCAGATCGATCGAACTGACATCGATCTCTCCTCCTAAGTGACAAAGTATTTTTGGGATTTTTGAAAAATAAAAAGTAAAAATATTTTTAGAATTTTTTTTTTTAGGAAAATAAAAATGACAATAAAAATAATAAAATATTTTTTTGGAATTTTTGAAATTAAGAATTTAAAACAAAGTCAAAATTGAAAAACAAAGAACAAAGATCGATCTCTCCTAGATCGATCTTCGGATACCTTCGATCGATCGAGAATGTATAGAATTGAAGAAATGTTCGATCGATGAGACAGAGAGGCTTTTGGATGCAGGTTCAAAATTTTTTCTAAGTGTTGGAACTGTAGATTGATCCAAGATAAAGTTGGATCGATCGAAGAACTAAAGATCGATTTTGGAACAAGTTCGAACGATGGGATAGAGAGTTGAACTATGCAGGTTTTGTTCAAACCATTGGACAAAGAGTGATTTGGATGCAGGTGGGAAGTTCGATCGATCGAACTCATTTTGAGATCGATCGAACTCATTTTGAGATCGAACGAACTTATGCAAAATGCTTAATTTTAACTTGAAACTGCATGCAATCCTAATCACAGTTCCTAGCAATGCATATGAACCCAAAGCCAATATCTAAACTTCACAAGAAATGAAATTAAAGATAGAAATGAGGGAGGAATAGGGTTTTGACACCCTACGAAATGTCTTACTAGCCTTTAACGTCGCTAGCATGACGTTAGGCTCTTTTAGCCTGGATCAAACATCTTATAATGTATCCCCTCCTTGATGGGGTGATAAGTACTTTGAACTCCACCCAACAAATGGTTCCCTAGAGAACTTGTTGGAATAAGCTCAAAAGACGTTTTCGGTCCTTGATCAAAACAATCTTTAGGCTTCCACGCCCTTTCAAAACAAGACTTTGAAACAATTTTCTTAGAATGCAGGGTTGAAAATGAACCTTTTGAAACTTTGGTTTCACTCAAAACTCTATTCCTTCACATTTAAAGTCATGATATTTTTCTACAACATTAACCTCTTCATACTTATCAAATGAGTTGGGCGTTGGGTTAAAAATATTCAACTTTACCTTCATGTGGCCAAATGAGATCTTCATTATCCCCATCTTACAATTAATGTTGGTATTCGCGGTTGCCAAGAAAGGAAGGCCAAGGATAACGGGAATTTGGCTCTTAGGATTTGGAACCGGTTCCGTTTCAATGACAACGAAATCAACGAGAAAGAAGAATTTATCAATTTTAATCAAGACATCCTCAATGATACCCATAGGCTTTTTGATTGATCGGTCGGCAAGTTGTAAAACCACCAACGTCGGTTTCAAGTCTCCTAAGCCTAATTTGACATACACCGAGTGTAATGACCCGGATTTTCATGGATAATTTTTTTCCATTGTCTTTCCTTTCTGAGTTCAGTTTCTTGTTACTTAGTGTCATCTCGAGTGCTCTGGAATGATTTCCAAGACTCTTTTCTTCGGATTGACAACTTCCTTTGAGGATCGAGTCAATTTCGTACTTTCACTTTTTCGACACTATTCGCATTTCGTTTTTTTTTCTTTTTTTTTTTTTTTCCCTATTTTGTCTTTCCCCGTCTGTCACTTTGTTGGCATAACCACACTTCTTGTGTTCGGAGTTGGTTTCTGACTTCACGTATCTCCATTCTAAGTGGTTTCTATGAAATACGTATCTTTACTTTTGTAATAAAGTACTCTGGTTGCTCCCGGTGTCCATAGGGGTACGGATGCACAGTTCTTTCAAATCTTTTTCTTTTCTTGGGGTGTTTCTCTTATTTTAGGGGTTTCTAAGAAAATTTCTTTTTGGAAGATAATTTTATTTTGGAGTAGTTTCGCAGTTTTCACTTTTTGGAGGGGCTATTATGCAATTAATGAAAGTTATTGCTCAATGTCTTGTTTTGAGCCTGGATCCTCGTACAAGATTCATTTTCACTTTTCATCAAGTCGTGTACTCTTAGAATTTCCTTGTGGTTGTTTTCTCCAGTTTCAAGGTTTCTGGCCCTAATTAGCGCCAAACTTGTTTGGGGTATAACTTTCGGCTCGGGACTTGGTTTTTGAACCCGTTTCTTCCGTTATTCTTATTTTCTCATTTTGAACCTTTTTCATTCACAGAGTTTTACCGTTTGAGAGCGTCTGCATGAATTTGACTTTTCTGGACTCGGCGGGGCCCGTTCGGGGCACATTTAGGGTTTTTCTATAAATAGGAGTACTTAAGAGATAATATCAGATTTTTCTCTCTCTCTTCTCTCTCTTGGCCGGATCTCATGGCAGCCATGGCTTCCATGCTTCTCTCTTCTTTTCCGGTCACTTCCCTTGGTTGAAAAGGTGTTGTACCTTTATGTTTATTATTCCCCTCGACGTGCTCTTCTTTCCCCCTTATTAGAACTCAGTTTTGGCCATTTCTTGAGTTCGAGTTTGGACTCAAGTTTTGAATTTAATGGGGCTTCCTTGGGGGTTATGTTCACGGTGTTGTCCCCGACAAAACCTAGAAGTTTTGTCGGATTCAGAGCACATTCATTTTGGTGGGGATTTGAGATTTCATCTCAAATGGAGGTAGGGGATGTTTTAGGATTTTATATGTGTTGTATTATGTGTTTCCTATGATTATACAACTATATGTATGCCTTGTATCAAATCTAGAAAATTAAAATATTTAATTCTTTGTATAAGATTTAATTTTCATAATGATGTGTAACTTGGATTTGAATTGTGACATGCCAGAAAATATTGTTTTAATATATTGATTAACATATATTAAATTGTGATTAATTAAATAAGGATTGCACTTTTTAATTAATATTTATCTTTTGTGAAAGATTAAAGTTCATGGTCGTACCTTGCATGAATTCAACTTCTGTTATGCTTTTAAATCATGTTTTAATATGTTTTTTAACATACTTTAATTTGAGAGCATTTGGTTGAGTATGAAAATCTAGAGGGTTTAATTATTTTTATTTAATTAAACTATATCGTATTATTCCATGGATTTAATCATGTTTTAGAAGTTGCTTCTATTTTAAAATCATGGATTTAGACTTGTGGTGTATTCACTTGATTATGTTTTAAGCATTGAAAAACATTATTGTTAAATTTATATTTATGATAACATGTTTCTAATATGAATATATTGTTGACTTGTGATTTCATAGCATTATGAATATGAAATGCTTATTATGCACTATTGGGAGTTAAATTGCTAACTTGTTACTATATAGTAGTAATATGTATAAGTTGTGAACTTATTTGGCTTATTTTGGAATCTTGGGACATTGTTGAGTTGAGATGGCTAGGGTTTGGCTCTAGTATGCGGACGTGAGACCTCTAAGTCATTGAGATAGTGCGCACTTAGGGTGGTCTTCCCTGCGGGTTAGTGCCCGGAATAACCATAGAGGTCTCGGCAGAATTCCGAGCTTGATGTCCAAGTCTTGCACTATTTGTTTTCGCTTTCAATTCCAAGTTACCAATCATGTTTATATTGTGACTTGTGGTTTTCGCTATTGGCGATTTTGATGTTGTTAAGTACATCTATATTTTATGATTTTAGTGAATCATTTTGATGTTGTTAAGTACATCTATGTTTTTGATATTAATGAATCATTTTGATGTTGTTAAGTACATCTATGTTTTATGATTTTAGTGAATCATTGTGAACTTTGATGTTGTTAAGTATATTATGCCTTATATGTTCAAATGTGGTTTAGGAATGATCCTATAGATTCATTTGGAACATAGACGTTAGGTGGCATGACCCACTTTGGTTATTCTAGCATTTTAGATTTCAAGTTGATAACCTTGAGAATCTACATTTTGTTGCTTTGTGTAAGCATGCTCCTATGTTGTTGGAATTGCATGAATGTTGTGATTTATGCTAGAAATGATCTAGGGTAGCTTAGGATGCTCCCAGAGTCTCATCTTGACATAGACGTTAGGTGGCATGAGCCCTTTAGCATGTTTCATCTTAAGGTGATGAAATTGTAAAACTTTAGGTCGATGCATGCTCATTTCCTATGAGTAGCTTTATGTTGCTCACCCCTACGTTACTGGGGTATATTTCAGGTGCAGGATTCAAGATATGGAGATTGACATTTATCTTTGATGGTTTGGAGATTTGAAGTTCCTTTAGAAGCATTCTTGTTCACATGCAAATGTTAGCATGTTTAAGTCTTACTTTTGACGTTGTAACACTTAGTTAGGTTCAACATGCTCTTTTTACCCTTTAATGCATAAAGTGTACTTAGATACACTAACTGGGATCTATTTGATATGTACGACATGAGGCTAAGGGCCATAGACTTTAAATTTTAAGTGTATGTACTTAAATTCCAAGTTTTGCCTTTGAAGTGTAAACCTTTCCAACCATGAGGTTTGGCATGTGAATTTGAGCGAATGACATGTAATGAGGCCATAGGCCATTGTAAGACATTTCAATTGGTAAAGTACACTTGCTAGCATGTTTATATAGCTTAAAATCATATTTTTGGACCATATTCATATTGGGGTTCAAGGCTTGGGTTAAGCCTTAATGTTTTTGGTTCATAACTGGCCATTTAGCATGTTTTCGAGCCATTTCGGTCATCCAAATCTCCATTTCGGTCGACCGATGGCCTTTGGTATTTGTTTGAACTTCAAAAACATCATTTCCAGTAGCCAAAAGTACTGTTCAAGCCTATTTCGGTCGATCGATGGGTTATTTCCGTCTACCAAAACAACCAACCCCTTTTAACCATGATTTCAGTTCTTAGTATGTCCGTTTTGGTCATCCAATGGGTCATTTCGGTCGACCGAAATGACCCCTTTTACCCAACTTCTTCAGTTTAGTTTCATCACTGATGTTCTGACTTCAAATAACCATAACTTCTTCATTTTAAATCCAAATGGGGTGTTTCTTGAGTCTAAATTCATGGATTTTGAGTCCTCTTTCCATTGGTATGAATACCATTCTTATATTCTAATCACAGTGGGAGTTATTCATGTTTTAGTGAAGTAGTGTCAGTTTTTACTTCGACCGGGATAGGGCATTTTGTGGGATTCTTGTCCAATGCTCTTAGAACCTCTTGGAAAGTCATCAAATGATTAAGTTAGGTTTTTTTCACCTTGTTTGACTTGTTTAGAGTTAAGTTTCTCTTTTTGGTTATGAGTTGACCACTTTGCCCTTGGTTCATGGTTTTTGTCCGTTTTAACCTTTGTTTCCGTTTTCGTTCGCCATGAACGCCGTGACTTCTTGGAAGGTCACATTGGTGTCTTGGAGATGGTCTATATCTCTATAGACTTTGGTTCTATCTTTTGCTTCCGCATTTCGGACTCGTTATCGGGTCAACTTTCGGTTCATCACTAATGAACCGAGTTGAAAAACTCGGGTCACTACACCAAGTATGGAAGAAGATTAACACTTGCTCCTAAATCAAGGAGAGCCCAATTAATGATATGATCACCAATGATGCATGAAGTGGTAGGTGAACCGGGGTCCTTAAACTTTAGAAGAGTGTTATGTTGCAAAATTAAGCTTACTTCCTCGGTTAAGACCTCTTTTCTAGGTGCTTGCCTTTTGTTCTTTCTCTTTTGGGTGCACAAGTCTTTCAAGAATTTCGCATAAGCCAGAATTTGCTTGATCGCATCTAAAAGTAGAAGATTAACTTTCACTTGCCTAAACACATCCATAATTTCATTTGTTTTGGCCTTTTGCTTGTCATTTGAAATGGATCATTTTAAGGCATCCGAAAATGGAGCTCTTGGTTTAGAAACCTTTTCAGAATTTTTCTTTGAAGTCTCTTCAACACAAGAAGTTTTGAAATCATGTTGCAAATCTTTCTTTTCAAAATCACCTTTCAAATCACTTTTCAAGATATTCTCATTTGAAAAATCATGCATATGCAATGAAGGAGGAATATGTTACTTTAGTTCAAGGCCCTTGGATTACTTTGGGGGATTGGAATGCAATTACGTCTCATAGGGATAAAAAAAAAGTGGTAGTAGAGTGCCTCAGAGATTGCTGGATAAGTTTAACATGTGTTTGCAGAATGCAAATTTATCAAAACTAATCCCTACAAATCGGGATTGGTCATGGTGTAATAGGCAAAGGGTGAGAAGGATAATTCATATGAAGTTGGAAAGGGTTTTTCTTAATGATGTTTGGTTGGATAAATTCCCTAGAATAAAGTTCTCTTACTCAATGGCAAAGACTTCAGATCATTATAGTGTGCTGGTGTGATAAGAAGAAGGTTTTGCCTTTGATCCAATAAGCTTGGGATATTGGGGTTGAGGGTTATCCAATGCATAGATTACTGTCTAAACTTAGGAATGTGAAAAAGGCTGTCAACGAGTGGAATAAAAATGTGTTTGGGAATGTAAGTGAGAAGATCATTATGACTACTTTGAATCTAGAATCAATTCAGCAGGGTCTATTAAGTACTCCAACTGATGTCTTACTTGATGAGGAAACTAAAGCTAGAGAAGAGTATGAGGCTGCAATGGCTGATCAAGAAATTTTATTGTCTCAGAAATCTAGGTTGTTTTGGCTGCAGGATAGTGATAGGTGTTTAGCTTATTTTTATTAAAAAACTCAAATAACACAGAAACTTCAATGCTATTACAAAAATGAAAAATGAGGAAGGGGTTAAATCAGTTGATCCTAAAGTGATATGGTTAGTTTGTTGATTATTACCAGAAATTGTTCTCTAAGAGTCCATCAGAGGTGGTTTGTGATTTTAATCCTAGGAATACTCTGGAGGTTTGTGATCAGCAAATGTTAGATGGTTTGGTTACCTATGAAGAAATTAAAGGAGTTGTGATTAGCTTTAATCCTAATAAGGCTCTAGGCCTGACGGCTTCCCAGCTAGATTTTATCAAACTTTTTGGAATATAATTAATAAAGAGGTGGTGGCTGTAGTTTAACATTTTTTTTAACATTTTTGGAATATATTGGGGTTAGTTGCTCCTTTATCACTTTGATACCAAAGGTATGTGATAAGCGCTGAATATTGCATATTCAAGCGCCTTTAGCTGCATTAGTTAAATCCATTATTTGATTATTCTTTATAAATTATCTTTATTTGCACATTTTTATATATTTTTAGGTTCATTGGCCAAAAAGGAGCAAAAATGATGTTTTATTCAATCTTTGAATAGCAATGTGCTCAAGGCTAAGTTCTGGCAACAGTGGAATCTGACTTTGCTCACCATTTTTGACCAATCAAACTTGAGAACTAGACTTCCATTAAAACATAACATATTTAGAGCTTTGAATTAAATTTTCAAATCTTTAAACGGTTCATCATTTGGAATTCAGAGCAGAAAGTTATGGCTATTCTACCAAAGTAGTGCAAAGCAGGTCAAGAGGAAGGAGTATACTGGTCTAACTTCGAGCGCTCGAAGTACTTAGTTTGAGCGCTCGAACTATGGGCAGACTACTCTCCGGGAACCATCACTTCAGCCCACTTGCACCTTGTTTCCCTCATCTATGATTTCCATCTTTATGGGTTGGTTGGAGATGTCTTTTGGTGGGGTTTTAAGCCTTGTTTGGTGGAGAGGAATGTCTACAAAAGGAAGAGGACCACATATAACATCATAGATCATCTTTGCAAGATTTGTGGAAGGAGAAAGAGGAGGAAAAAGATAGAGTTCTTGAAGCCAAGGAAAGGGAACTCGAAGATGGAGGTTGCAACCAAGCTTCTTCCATTTTCTAAAGCTTCCATGGGTAACTAAACCTCCATCTAGGGAGGTGATGAGGCCCCTCCCTTGTAAGCATGTTCTAATTTAGGCTATATTTTGGGGATTACAATGTATATTCTTTGGTCTTTTCATGGTCTAGAGCAATTTGCCTTTTGTAATGGATCTTCATGTATTTAAATGATTAATGTTGAGTCAATTATCTATCTTTGATGGTTTATTCTTTTAATCATGTTGCTTGCACTCTCATGGTGACAATGGTAGTGAGATCATGGAATCGTTTTAATGGCATGGAGTTGGAGGACTTTGATAGATCATTGCTTAGGTGAAACCTTTGATGATTTATGCTTATTTCTTACCTTCATGTGCTTCATCATTTTATCTAGGGCTTGATAGTCTTTCATTCAATTAAATGTGGTTAAGCTACACCTTAGTTAGGTAGTCTAAACATGTTAACCTTTGATGGATCATGCTTGCTTCAGATTTAATGAACTTCTTGAGGATATTATAGCAAACAAGTGTTGCTATGTATCATGACCATAGTATATATTGTTTTTCCCCCAATTTAGCTCTAACCTAGCATGTGTATAGGGATGGAGCCGGATTCACTTCCCTAGTCCTCTTTACTTGTATTTCATCTACTTTAAATTCTTGCAAGCTTTTAATTTATGCACCTTAATTTCATAGCTTAAGTGACAACCAAAAAATCCTTTATGAACACCCTGTATCATTCTAAAAAGACTCTAGACACTTAGGTTGCCATAGATTAGCGCAGTCCTAGTGGTTTGACTTACCCGACCAATAGCCCTATTTTACAATGATTTGTGCTATTGTGAAGGTTGATTTATAATTGTAATCTACTTAACTGATCAATTTTTGGCGCCGTTGCCGGGGACTGCAAACGGTTTAGCAACCGAAGTTCTAGGGTTAACTTTAGTTTGATTGTTAATATTATGATTTGTGAATATTTCTTGTGTGGTTTTGACAATTCTGTTGTTGTAAGTTGTGTGAGATTCTAGGAACTCGGGGCTCACTGAGGGAACGCTAGCAAATTTGTAAGTCTAGGGGACTCCAGGTAAGCTCCTTGACCTTCTAGTTTCGAATTTGTAATATATTGTGCATGTGTTAACCTTAGTGATAATTTAGTTTTAAAGCCCTGGTTGAGGCTATTATCTTATTTAAATTTCGTGTACAAGCATCGGTCCTTGTTGTGGCCATTTAAATTCTGTCTTGATAATTAAGGAGAATGGGAACATCGTATGTGGAGTTGTGAATGATGAATAATAGCATTGATAGCATTATGTATTGTTGATGTTTGGCCGTAGATTGCTCTTCCTACCAACTCTTGACTCGCCAGTTGACATAAATTCACTCGAAAGAACTCTTAGACAAAACCTTAGGGAATCTTCTAGCGTAAGAGAGCTTGAAACTGAATTTAACACAATGGCTGAAAATATATGAGATGTTAGAAATGAGGGAATTAGGGCCGAAATTCCAAATGAAGAGCCAATGACTCTCAGGGACCATTTCATTCCTACTACATATGCTTCACCTTCATGCATAGTGATGCCAAACATTGATGCGGCTCAATATGAGATCAAATCAAGTACCATTCAAATGCTTCCATCTTTCCATGGCCTTGATAATGAAGATCCGTATAAGCATCTTGATGAATTCCTTGAAATCTGTTCGACCATCCGGTTAAGAGGTTTTCCTGAGAATGCACTCCATTTGCATGTTTTCCCATTTTCTTTGAAAGATAGGGCAAAGTATTGGTTAAACTCACTCACTCCAAATTCCATCACTTCTTGGGCTCAATTACAGCAAGAATTCCTTAAGAAGTATTATCCGGTGAGTAAAACCAACCAAATGAGGCATTCCATTCTTAGCTTTTCTCAAACAGATGGAGAACAACTCTACGAGACTTGGGAAAGGCTACAAGACCTTCTTAGAAAATGTCCGCATCATTTGATTCCAAAATGGCAATTAGTGCAAGCTTTCTATGCTGGCTTAACTGAACCCCATAGATTCATGGTTGACTCTTCTTGTGGTAGGATGTTCATGTCCAAGAATGCAGATAAGGCTTGGACCCTACTAGAGAATTTAAGCGGAAATTCACTTCAACATAATTCTCGTAGGGCTCCGACCTCAAGCAATGCAAAGAACACCAACCCGTGTCAACCAAAATCAATAAGGGAGGAATCATCCCAAGTGGATGCCATAGCTCATAAATTCTATCAATTGATGGCACCACATCTCTCTCCTTCATCATCTCAAAATTCGGCAAGTTCGGTATGTTCATCATGTATTAGTCCATTCCATCTCACGGAAGATTGCCCCACACTGGAGCAATATTCCAATCCAAATGAAGAGCAAGCTAATGCAATGTTCTCAAGATTCGGGAATAATCCCTATTCCAATACCTACAATCTGGGATGGCGAGATCACTCTAATTTTTCATGGCGGCAACAAGCCCCACAAAATTCCCAATTCCAAAATCAAGGGCAACAAAATCAGCCCCCTCCTCAATTTCAAAATAGATAATTTCCATCTTCCTTAAGCTACCGTCCTCTGTATAATCCAAATGTCTCTAATCAACCTCCGGTGTACCCAACTGATGAAATTGTGGCTGCAAACAAGCAAATGATGGAGTCATTAAACAATCAAATCATGGAATCCAACAAGCAACTCTTGATATCTTTGCAGCCTACTCTTCAAATGGTTCACTCTCATACTCAATCCATAGCTAAGCTTGAAAATTAAGTGGGCCAAATAGCTAACTCTGTGAACCAATTGCTTCAAAAGAACAAGGGTAAGCTTCCCGCTCAACCATTTGAAAATCCTAGAGGGATGCATGCGATTGATGGAACCCCTCCATCGAGTGGGCTGAGTCATGAGCATGTTCAAGCAATCACCACCCTTAGGAGTGGTAGAGTGGTTGAAAACAAGGTTGATGGAGACAAAAATGGAAAAGAACCTCCTTTGAGAAATCCAAATTCAAGCTCTTCCAATCAAATTCCAAGCTCTTCTCGTCCAAATACCATTCACGGAAATCCCACACATGTTAACCCAAATGTGGAAACTACTTATGAGCCAAAAGCTTCATTTCCGCAACATCTTCAAAAGTCAACACATATTAGGAACAAGAATTGTAAAATTCAAGACATGTGGGAAGTTTTCAAGCAAGTGAAGATCAACTTGCCCCTCTTGGATGCTATCAAGCAAATCCCTCCCTATGCAAAATTTCTCAAAGACTTGGGCACTCAAAAGCGCACTTCTCAAAGTCATTTGCCAAAGAAAGTGAGGTTAACTGAAAATGTTAGTGCTATCATTCAGCACAACACTCCTCCAAAGTATAAGGATCCGGGTGCCCCCACAATCTCTTGTGTCATTGGTGACAACAAAATCGAGAGGGCCCTCCTTAACTTAGGAGCTAGTGTGAATTTAATTCCATACTCAGTTTACTTATAGCTTGGCCTAGGAGATTTGAAGCCGACTTCCGTGGTTTTGCAACTTGCCGATAGATCGGTCAAGCATCCACGAGGCATTCTTGAGGATGTTATCATCCAAGTGGACAAATTCTACTTCCCGGTAGACTTTGTGGTTCTTGACACAGAACCGGTCTACGATCCAAAAAAGCATATTCCAGTGATCCTTGGCAGGCCATTCTTAGCTACGGCTAATGCATTAATTAATTGCCGAACCGGGGTGATGGACATTGCTTTTAGAAACATGCAAGTCAAACTCCATATCTTTCATGCAACTCAACATCCTTCCAATGAGGATGATTGTTTTCTTGTTGATGTCATTGATGAAGTGGTCGAAGAATCTCTCCCCTTTATTCTAAGCAAGGACCCCCTTGAAATTTATATGTCTCATTTTGACTTTTTGAACTTTGATATTGACCAATCCACCCAATAAGTTAATTCTCTGCTTGATGTCGACACTGTCATGGATATTCCCCCTTGGAAAATTCCAGGAGAGCCGCTTCCTCAGCTTTCCACTACTCCTCCGGTTCCGTCTATGAAATTTCCACCACTACTTGAGCTTAAGCCGCTCCCGGCCCATCTCAAGTATGTATTCCTTGGTTCAAATCAAACTCTCCCGGTCATCATTGCATCGGATCTTCTAAAGGACCAAGAAACCAACCTTTTAGCGGTGCTACAAGAGCACAAAGAAGCTATTGGTTGGGCTATGGCTGACTTGAAGGGAATTGACCCCTCTATTTGTATGCACTGCATTCATATAGAGGATGACGCAAAGCCTACTAAAGAAATTCAGCGCCGGTTAAATCTTAACATGAAGGAAGTGGTAATGAAGGAAGTAATAAAATTGCTAGATGCGGGAATCATCTACCCCATCTCTGATAGCAAGTGGGTAAGCCCCACACAAGTTGTTCCCAAGAACCACCAAAGGGTGGCGTGTGTGTATTGATTACCGGAAGCTCAATTCGTCAACTAGGAAAGATCATTTTCCATTACCATTTATTGATCAAATCCTAGAAAGGCTAGTCGGCCAAAGTTACTATTATTTTCTTGACGGTTATTCCGGCTATAACCAAGTGGCAATCGCCCCTCAAGATCAAGAGAAAACAGCATTCACATGTCCCTTTGGAACTTTTGCATATCGACGCATGGCTTTTGGGCTATTCAATGCTCCTGCAACGTTTCAAAGGTGTATGATGTCCATATTTTCCGATATGGTTGAAAAATTCTTGGAAGTTTTCATGAGCGATTTTTCTGTCTTTGGCTCCTCCTTTGATTCTTGTCTCAACAATTTATCTCTTGTACTCCAAAGATGTAAGGAGACAAATCTAATTCTAAGCTGGGAGAAAAGCCATTTCATGGTCTAAAAAGGCATTGTTCTAGGACATGTCATCTCTAAACAGGGAATCGAGGTAGACAAGGCCAAAGTTGAGTTAATTTCTAATCTTCCTCCTCAGCATTCCGTCTGTCAAATCTGTTCTTTTCTTGGCCATACCGGATTCTATCGTCGCTTCATTAAAGACTTTAGCAAAGTCTCACGGCCCTTATGTAATCTCTTAGCCAAGGATGTTCCATTCGATTTTGATGAAGCTTGTATGGAAGCTTTCATTAAACTTTGCACTCTCCTCTCATCCGCCCCAATAATGAAACCGCCTAATTGGTCTCTTCCTTTTGAGATCATGTGTGGTGTATCCGACTATGCATTAGGCGCAGTTTTGGGCCAACGTGTGGACAAGCTCCCATACGTCATTTATTACGCTAGTCGAACTCTTTCTGATGCTCAATTAAATTACACGACTACTGAAAAAGAGTTGCTAGCTGTAGTTTATGCCTTAGACAAATTCCGCTCCTATCTTCTAGGTTCCAAGGTCATAGTTTTCTCGGATCATGCCGCCCTTCGGCATTTGCTATCAAAAAAGGAGACCAAACCCCGCTTGATTCGATGGATACTCTTACTTCAAGAGTTCGACATTAAAATCCAGGATAAAAAAAAGGCAGACAATGTTGTCGCCGATCATCTCTCTCGCTTACTCATTGAAAAATCTTCCGATTTCACTGTTGTCCGTGATTCTTTTCCGGATGAGCAACTCTTCCAGATTTCCCATGCAAATCTTCCATGGTTTGCGGATATTGTTAACTACCTTGCGGTAGGTAAAATTCCAACTCATTGGTCTAAACAAGAGAAGGACCGGTTCTTTTCTTAAGTTAAGCATTTCTTTTGGGAAGATCCGGAGCTATTCAAATTCTGCCCGGACCAAATCATCCGGCGATGTATTCCCGAAACTGAGACCACAAGCATCCTCAATTTCTCTTATACTCTTGCTTGTGGAGGCCATTTTAGTGCCAAAAAAACCGCTCACAAAGTTCTTCAAAGCAGATTCTATTGGCCCTCCTTGTTTCGAGATGCATACAATTTCTGTAAATCATGTGAAAGATGCCAAAGGCTCGGATCCATGTTTCAAAGAGACATGATGCCCCTCAATTCAATATTAATAATTAAAATTTTTGATATGTGGGGAATCGACTTCATGGGATTATTTCCACCTTCTTATGGCTACGAGTACATCCTTGTAGCGGTGGACTACGTTTCCAAATGGGTGGAAGCCGCGGCCACCAGAACCAGTGATCATAAAGTTGTGATCAAGTTCATTCAATCTAACATCTTTAGTCGTTTTAGTACGCCCCGAGCAATCATCAGCGATGGCGGATCACATTTCATAAATCGTTATCTTAAATCCGTCCTTTCTAAGTATTCCGTCATCCATAAGGTTGCTACACCTTACCATCCTCAAACGAGTGGTCAAGTAGAGGTTTCTAACCGGCAGATAAAGCACATTTTGGAAAAAATGGTTCGATCGGACTGCAAAGATTGGTCACTAAGACTAGACGATGCACTTTGGGCTTACCGGACGTCTTATAAGACACCCATTGGCATGTCGCCATATCGACTTATCTTTGGCAAAGCGTGTCATCTTCCAGTAGAATTAGAGCACCGTGCTTTTTGGGCTATAAAAAGGCTAAATTTTGATCTCAAACAGGCTGGCTTTAATTGTGCTTTGCAATTGAATGAACTTGAGGAAATCCGAAATGATGCATATGAAAATGCCAAAATCTATAAGGCAAAGACTAAAGCTTTTCATGACAAGCACATTGTTAGCAAGTCTTTCGCCCTGGGACAAAAGGTTTGGCTTTTCAATTCCCGCTTGAAACTCTTTCCCGGTAAACTTCGGTCAAGATGGGATGGTCCATACATCGTCACTACTAT
The DNA here is from genome assembly GCF_030987335.1 of Cornus florida. Classification (NCBI taxonomy): domain Eukaryota; kingdom Viridiplantae; phylum Streptophyta; class Magnoliopsida; order Cornales; family Cornaceae; genus Cornus; species Cornus florida. The sequence goes on along the minus strand of NW_026775573.1, from coordinate 78,909,581 downwards.
CTTCCCTCATGGAGCAATCGAACTCCAAGATCCGGCAAGAGGATCGCTCTTTAAAGTTAATGGCCAACGGCTTAAGCCTTGCATTGACGGCATAGTCCCAACCCAAAAAATTGAGAAAGTCCTCTTGACGGACCCAATTTATGAGGATTGATGCCTGCTCTAGCTTCGTCTAGCTATCGACTTTAAATTTAGCAAAGCAAGGGAAGAAATTCTTTCTATTTCCAGGCTTCTCTACATTTCCAATTGCCTGAGCCTTGAAATTTTTTGGGAAATGGTTAAGAAAAGCCAAAACTTTAACCTTATCTAGAACTATTTTAAATTGTGTTCTTGCAATTCAGGCTGGTTTTCTTAGACCTTCTCAACCTTTGTTTTCCTTCCCGGATGTTTCCATCTCTTTCCAGCAATTTCATCGGATCTTTGGAATGCTGCACATGTGTGTAACCTCTCATTTTTAATACATTGTTGGATTATGGTTCCCCAAATTCCATCCATGTAGTGGAGTGATGTTGCAAAGTTCGAAAATTTTCTCCAAATTCCATCCATGCATTGAACAGATGTTGATAAATTGGCAATTTCAATCATTTTACCCAGGCTTTTGCTCAATAGTCAAATTTCAAGCACTCGAAGTCCAAGCTTTGAGCACTCAAAACTTCCATTTTTCATTCAAGAGCCTACTGCCTCAAGTTTGAGCACTCGAAGACACACTTCGAGCGCTTGAACATCCATAAAAGCTCACTGCCTCAACTTCGAGCGCTGGAAGTATTTACTTCGAGCGCTCGAAACTCACTGCCTCAAGTTCGAGCGCTCGAAGGCCTAACTTCGAGCGCTCGAACCCTCCTTCCCCACTTTTTAAATCTGAACTCTCTCTCTCTCCCGCGTCTTTCTAGGTCCTCAACCCACTTCCTCCATCAACCCACGACCTCCTCCCTTCATTTCCAACTTCCTCTCTCCCATTACTTCCCTTCCACCCCCCCCCCACTCCCTCCATCAACCCACAACCTCAACCTTTCCACCTTCCTCTCTTCCTCCATTAACTCCTAACCCATCCCACTTCTCTCCTTCATTTACCAACAACCCACGACCTCCAACCTTCCAACTTCCCCTCTTTCTTCTTCATCCATCCCTTTATATATAACCATCACCCCCACTATTCCTCCTCATTCCATCCGTGCTTCTCTCCACTCCTCTTTCAAGGTATGTCTCTTCCCTCTTTCTCTTCAATCTTTGTGTTCCATTTATGTTACATTTGAGGAGTATGGGCATCAAATCCTTGGAGTTTAGTTGTGCTTGTTGCTATGCTCTACCATAGAGAGCATTGTGTCTGAAAATTTTTGGGTTTCTTCATCAATTCTTCTCCTTCTCACATCCTCTCTTTCTTTATGCATACCAGGTGCTCGCTGAAATTCCCCAACCAAGTCCGCCTCTCCAAACGTCTCGTGCCGGCCCTTCCCGTTGTCCTAGACCCTCTGAGGATGTTCCCGTCGTTCCTTATGAATAGCCCCGAGCCCCTTGGCTCGACAAAAAGCTCAATTATGAGCTTCTCTTCCCGCTCACGGATGTCTTTGACACTCTTCCCACCACTTCATGGGCTGCCGCGGAACTAGTTAACCGGCGCCTTCAGCACATTTGCCAACCCGTTGCAAAGGTCACCTACCCCCGTGTGGTGCGGCTCTTCTTCTAGAATCTTAATTGCCCCGAAGAGCCACCGGTCTCTCTTACCACATCCATTGATGGCATCCCTTTTTCCTTCACTCTTGCTGACATGGTGACGGTCTCTGGCTGTCCTCTGGAGTGCCCTGATGACATTGTCAATCGTGAGAATCTCCCTTTATATGAGGAGCCGGATACTTTAACTATGGAGCAGGTTGTCGCTGCCATTTGCAACGTGGATGACCCTCATCGACCTCAGAGCTTTACCTTCAAATCCACCCTTCCGGAGCGAGTTTGGTTCCTTGACTCCGTTCTTAAGCATAATGTTTACCCCTTGGCGCATAACACTGAGCGCCGAGGCCTGATATTGCAAGCCTTGTATGCCATGGACCAAGGAAAATGGTTTTTTGTCCCGGAACTCATTTGGGACACATTTATGCGGTTTTGGGATGAGTGTATCAACGCATGGCAGTAGCATCTTAAAAATCAGCCTTTGCCATTACCATTCTTCATTATCAAGCTCTTGAAGCACAAAGGCTTCATTGTTCCTCCTCATGAACCAAAGGGCAAAAAGATTCAAACTTTTACTCTCCGCCGGTGGACCAATGTTCTAAGCCATTCTTGGAACCCTCGGCTCGCTCCTCCTCCTTTGCCCCACTCTCCACCTCCTCCTTTTTCTGAGGATAACCCCATGGTGGAGGACGCTGAAAGGGACGAGCCTCCTGTTAATCTTCCACCAGACCAGGCCTTCATCCGGGCTAGTCTTGCCCGTATTCATGAGCAGATGGATCGTTTTGAGATTTCTTTGGCCGACTACACTCGGACTGTGCGTGAGGACTACTTCCATGCCGAAGAAGACCGTCGTCTTGCTGCAGACAACCACCGTGTTGTGGCGGAGGACCGTCGTGTGGCACAGGAGGACCGGCGTGAGACTCAATCTCTCCTCAATACCATCTTCGCCCGTTTTCCCCCGGCCACGTAGATAGTTGCCAGTGTTGGACTTTATCATTTTGTTTCGTATTTGTGTATGTTTCCTTTCTATTTTTGTTTTACTTTTCAACTTTAGGATTGTGCTATGCATAAGTTGCTCTGGTTCAACATGATTGACTTTTAGTTCCTTTTGTAATCATGCTATTATGAATGAAAATCCTTTAGCACTTCTGTTATCTTCTTTTCAGCAATTTTTCGTCCATATTTTACTGTTTATTACTATTTTTGTCGTTGTTATGCCTTTTCTTCGTGTCCCATTACAGGTGGCACATTTCAAGTTTGGGGGAAGCATTTTGCGCTTTTATATAGCTGAAAACCTTTGCCTTCGTCGCTCCACTTGGTATTTTTGTTCCTTTTATCCCATATGCCTTTTATTTATCCATCTTTGTCTCCCACATTGAGGACAATGTGTACTTCCAGTTTGGGGGTGCAAGTTGCATTATTGGTTCCATATTTTTGCTAAGCAATGACAGTATAATTTGAAACTTGTCGGAGATAAAGCATATATTTAATACCGTGTATATAGAAGCAATTGTGAATTTTTGAAAATAAAGAAAAATGTGAATTTAAAGTGATCATGTGGATTCAAATTAGTCTGTATAAATGTCTCAATTAGATTCTCGCTGGATTTTACACTCTTTCATGCTTCACAATGCACAGATGCATATTGGAAACTTAACCATGAGGCATGTAACTTGATTAACTGTGATCTTGATCTAGTTAATCTGAATTGATGAACCTAATAGATGGATACCTTTGGTGTCAAAAAAAAAAAAAAAAAAAAAAAAAAAAAAAAAAAAAAAAAAAAAAAGAAGAAGAAAAAGAAAATAATGACCAGTTTGAGTTTGTAGCCTTTCCAACTTGAGTTATTAAGCCCTAGGAGTGTCTCTACACTCAGCACCCTAAAGCCATCTGGTTTGGGAGTTGTTGGCCTAACGCTTGCTATATGGGTTGGTCAAAAAGCTTAAAAGACTTAGACATTGCACGGTCATTCAAAAATATTTTTATTGTAATAAACATGGTTCGTTGGAGTTCGTAGCCTTGCCAATTCGAGCTATTAAGCCCTAGGAGTGTCTCTACACTCAGCACCCTAAAGCCATCTGGTTTGGGAGTTGTTGGCCTAACGCTTGCTATATGGGTTGGTTAGAAAGCTTAAAGGATTTCAGCATTGCACAACCATTTTATGTATCATTTTTGAGTTAAAATAAATTGTCAACAAGAAACTAAGTTGTTTAAAAATTAATTCATGTCTTAGGGACTTCATTTAAAATGGAATTCAATGATTTGAAGACTTGTGTCTTGAAATTGGAAAAAGAAAGTAAAAGCCGCATGTTGTGAATCCAATCCACTTTCACTGAAGCCAGAGTTGATTTCCAGTCAAGAGATGACAATTGAGTTATTTATATAGACTAGGATGTTGATGCATGTATATTGAAATGTGTTTAACCAATTTTTATATCAATGCTTCATATATGCATGGTAGTCTACTCAATGACCCCGTCTCTAGTCCTGTGTCTGTTTCGAGTTATATTTGAGCTATGTATATATTTCATTTTGCCATAGTTGATTTTGTGGTAGCATTCCCATTGTTGTCATTTCACTGAGTTTTTCATTTTAGTTTTGCTAAGGGACTAGCAAAATGTAAGTTTGGGGGTGTGATAAGCGCCGAATATTGCATATTCAAGCGCCTTTAGCTGCATTAGTTAAATCCATTATTTGATTATTCTTTATAAATTATCTTTATTTGCACATTTTTATATATTTTCAGGTTCCTTGGACAAAAAGGAGCGAAAATGGTGTTTTATTCAATCTTTGAATAGCAATGTGCTCAAGGCTAAGTTCTGGTAGCAGTGGAATCTGACTTTGCTTGCCATTTTTGACTAATCAAACTCGAGAACTGGACTTCCATTAAAACATGACATATTTAGAGCTTTTAATTAACTTTCTAAATCTTCAAATGGTTTTTCATTTGGAGTTTAGAGCAGAAAGTTATGGCTATTCTACCAAAGTAGTGCAAAGCAGGTCAAGAGGAAAGAGTATACTGGTCTAACTTCAAGCGCTCGAAGTGCTTAGTTCGAGCGCTCGAACTATGGGCAGACTACTTTCCGGGAACCATCACTTCAGCCCACTTGCACCTTGTTTCCCTCATCTCTGATTTCCATCTTTATGGGTTGGTTGGAAATGTCTTTTGGTGGGGTTTTGAGCCTTGTTTAGTGGAGAGGAATGTCTACAAAAGGAAGAGGACCACACATAACATCATAGATCATCTTTGCAAGATTTGTGGAGGGAGAAAGAGGAGGAAAAAGATAGAGTTCTTAAAGCCAAGGAAAGGGAGCTCGAAAATAGAGGTTGCAACCAAGCTTCTTCCTTCTTCTAAAGCTTCCATGGGTAACTAAACCTCCATCTAGGGAGGTGATGAGGCCCCTTCCTTGTAAGCATGTTCTAATTTAGGCTATATTTTGGGGATTACAATGTATATTCTTTGGTCTTTTCATGGTCTAGAGCAATTTGCCTTTTGTAATGAATCTTCATGTATTTAAATGATTAATGTTGAGTCAATTATCTATCTTTGATGGTTTATTCTTTTAATCATGTTGCTTGCACTCTCATAGTGACAATGGTAGTGAGATCATGGAATTGTTTTAATGGCATGGAGTTGGAGGACTTTGATAGATCATTGCTTAGGTGAAACCTTTGATGATTTATGCTTATTTCTTACCTTCATGTGCTTCATCATTTTATCTAGGGCTTGATAGTCTTTCATTCAAGTAAATGTGGTTAAGCTATACCTTAGTTAGATAGTCTAAACATGTTAACCTTTGATGGATCATGCTTGCTTTAGATTTAATAAACTTCTTGAGGATATTATAGCAAACAAGTGTTGCTATGTATCATGACCATAGTATATATTGTTTTTCCCCCAATTTAGCTCTAACCTAGCATATGTATAGGGATGGAGCCAGATTCACTTCCCTAGTCCTCTTTACTTGTATTTCATCTCCTTTAAATTCTTGCAAGTTTTTAATTTATGCACCTTAATTTCATAGCTTAAGTGACAACCAACAAATCCTCTATGAACACCCTGTATCATTCTAAAAAGACTCTAGACACTTAGGTTGCCATAGATTAGCGCAGTCCCAGTGGTTCGACTTACCCGACCAATAGCCCTATTTTACAATGATTCATGCTATTGCGAAGGTTGATTTATAATTGTAATCGACTCAACCAATCAGTATGAGATGCTGCTAAATTAGGGGATTTTAGACCAATTGCTCTTTTCAATTTGGTTTATAAAATCACTTCTAAAATCATAGCAAACAGGTTAGCTTTGGTGTTACCAAAATTAGTTGAGGCAGAACAATGTGCTTTTGTTTAAGGCTGGAAGATACAGGATGCGGTTATTATGGCACATGAGTTAGTTAAGGATTTTAAAGACATCTAGGTATGGCATAAAAAATTGACATCAAGAAAGCTTACGACTCAGTTTTTTAGGAGGGCTTGATGACAGCATTGAAGAAGTTTGGTTTCACAGACATTTAGATTGAATTGATTGCTGCCTTATTCAAGTCTTCTAGATATTCTATATTATTGAATGGGTCACCTGCAAGCTTTTTTCACCGAGAGAGAGGCTTGAAGTAAGGTTGCCCACTATCCCCTTTGTTGTTTACATTTATTACTGAACTATTTTCCACTTTGGTTGCTGATGCTATGCAAAGGAAAGAGTTTTCAGTTTTAAAGTCTGTGAAAAAATTTCAGACTCCTATTAGCCATATATTTTTTGCAGATGACTTAATTCTGGCTTATGAGGCATCTGTGCATAATGCTACTGTTATTGCAGCTATTTTTAAGAGACTTGAAGAGATTACAGGTTTGCAAATTAATCAAGGGAAGAGTAGCGTTATATTCTCGAGAGCTGTGAGAAGGAAACAGGTGCTTTTACAAGTGTTGAATTATGCAGAAGATGAGTTTCCACTCAAATACTTAGGGCTACCTTTGTGTCCTAATGGTTTAAAGAAAACTCACTATAAGGAGCTGCTGGACAAGATCTCAAATAAATTATGTGCTGGAACACTAAACTGCTGTCTTTAGCAGGGAGATTGGAATTAATAAGGATAGTGGTAACACTTATTTTTCAATATTGGTGTAGTATTTATGACATTCTTGTGGCTACAATCAATTAAATTTAGAAAAAATGTAGAGATTTTCTTTGGGGAAGTAAGGAGGATGAAAAGAAGATGCACTTGTTAAAGTGGGATAAAGTTACTCAACCTAAAACTGAAGGAGGTTTTGGGATTAGGAAACTTTTTGACATTCAAATTGCTTCTAGGTGCGTGATTGCTTGGGATTTCTTGAATCGTAAAGGACAAATTATGGATTTCTTGGTTTAAGTTTAAGTATGTTGAGAATGCTAATTATTGGACTATAATTGTGAAACAAACTAGCTTTTCTTTTTGGAAATCATTGGTTGATGTTAGAGAACTGATGCAGTAGCATGTTCAGTTTCAGTTTGGGGATGGCTAGAATACTTGGTTGTTTAAGGATCCTTGGTGTATAGGCCAGTTTTTTAAGGCTGTTTTTGGTCATAGTGTGGTTCAAAGTTTGCAGTTGCCGAGAGATACTTTAGTAAGTTTTTTAATACAGAATGGGGCTTGGAATTTTCATTTTTTGCAACACGAAAATCTGGAGCAACTTAAATTATTTCTACAGAGTGTTGTGATTAAAGAAGGGGATGATAAAGTGTTGTAGGCTGAGGGCAGGTTTTCTTTTAAAATTGCTTGGGATGGTATAAGGTTAAGGGATGCTGAGATACCTTGGTTTAAATTGTGTTGGGGTAAGGCAAGGCCTCACCAGTCTATTACAACAGCCCTAGTTTTTTTGGATAAATTGCCTTTGATAGTAAATTTGCAGAGGAGGAAAGTTTGTTTAGCTGCTAGATGCTCCCTCTGTCAGCAAAGTAATGATACTATTGACTATATTTTCATTTCATGTCCCTTCTCACAAGGGATGTGGAGTTGGATCGGTAGTATTTTGGGATGGGATTTACAGCTTTTCAAGAAGATAGTTTAGTGTGGGATCTGTTTGTGTGGATGGATAAGCTGTATTAGAATTCAAAGAGGCTCCAAAGTTTGTTTGTTGTAGTTTTGTGGTTTATTTGGCGAGAAAGAAATAATCGACTCCATGGTTCAGGTAGTCTTCTTTCTGAGGCGGTAGCTAGAACTACTCTAATGGAAGTGTGTGATGTTCAGAGGGTAAATTTGATTGATGTCATTGTTTAGTTTTTGGTTATATGGTGCTATATTCACCATGAAGTTTTGTGGGCTGAAGGATACTATTTGGGCAACTAAGACACTGATGTTCTTTATCTTTTTGTCTCATCTTTTTTGCTTTGTTGTTTTTACTGGAAATGGTTATTCATTAAGAATTTGTTTCTTTCCAATATTTTTCTGAGGGTATGCCCTCTATGAGCTTGTAAATATAAATTTTTTCACTTTTAGGCAAAAAATCATTTATGAAAAAACACTCTTTGTGACGTCAAAGGGATCTTGAATAAGTTTAACTCAAAACTCTCATCTTCTTTCAAATATTTAATCTTTATACGTTAAAATGGTCTAGTGATATAATAGGTACCTTGATTGAGATATTTTCATTCAAAAATTCAATCTTTACTCATTCAAACACTCTTTGGGATGTCAAAGGGACTTGAATAAGTTTAACTCAAAACTCTCATTTTCTTTCAAAGATTCAATCTTTATACCTTAAAAATGTCTAGTGACATAATAGGTACCTTGATTGAGATATTTTCATTCAAAAATTCAATCTTTACTCATGAAAACACTCTTCGGGACGTCAAAGGAAACTCGAATAAGTTTAACTCAAAATACTTATTTTCTTTCAAATATTTAATCTTTATACATTAAAAAGGTCTAGTGACATAACAGGTACCTTTATCGAGGTATTTTCATTTAAAGATTAAATCTTTAGTCATTAAAACTTTCTGTGCGACTTTATAGATAACTTGAATAAGTTAAACTCAAAACTCTCATTTTCTTCTAAAGATTCAATCTTTATACATTAAAAAGATCTAGTGACATAATAGGTACCTTAATTGGGGTAATTTTATTCAAAGATTAAATCATTACTCATTAAAACACTCTTCGTGTTGTAAAAGGGATCTCAAATAAGTTTAACTCAAAACTCTCATTTTTAATCAGAGATTTAATCTTTATACATTAAAATTGTCTGGTGACATAATAGGTACCTTGATTAAGGTATTTTCATTCAGAGATTCAATTTTTATTCATTAAAACATTCTTCAAGATGTTAAAGGGAACTCGAATAAGTTTAACTCAAAATTCTAATTTTCTTTCAAATATTCAATCTTTATACATTAAAAGGGACTAGTGACATAATAGGTACCTTTATTGAGGTATTTTCATTCAAAGATTTATTCTTTAGTCATTAAAACACTCTTTGCGACTTCCGAGGTAACTCAAATAAGTCAAACTAAAAACTCTTATTTTCTATCTAAGATTCAATCTTTATACATTAAAAAGGTCTATTGACATAATATGTACCATAATTGAAATAATTTCATTCAAAGATTCAATACTTACACACTAAAGCACTTTTCGTGATGTCAAAGAGATCTCGAATAAATTTAACTCAAAACACTTATTTTCTTTCAAAGATTTAATCTTTATACATTAAAATAATCTAATGACATAATAGGTACCTTGATTGAGGTATTTTCATTCAAAGATTCAATCTTTACTCATTAAAACACTCATCGGGATGTCTAAACGAACTCAAATAAGTTGTGTCAAAACTCTCGTTTTCTATTAAAGATTCAATCTTTATACATCAAAAAGGTCTAATAACATAATAGGTAACTTCATCGAGATATTTTCAATTAAAGATTCAATCTTTAGTCATTAAAAAACCCGAATAAGTTAAACTCAAAAATCTCATTTTCTTTCAAAGATTCAATCTTTTTACATTAAAAAGGTCTATTGGCATAGTAGGTACCAAGATTGAGTTAATTTCATTCAAAGATTCAATCTTTACTCGTTAAAACACTCTTTGTGACATAAAAGGGATCTCGAATAAGTTTAACTTAAGACTCTCATTTTCTTTCAAAGATTTAATCTCTATACATTAAAATGGTCTAGTGACATAATAGGTACCTTGATTGAGGTATTTTTATTCAAAGATTCATTCTTTACTCATTAAAATACTATTCGGGAAATCATAGGGAACTTGAATACGTTTAACTTAAAACTCTCATTTTCTTCCAAAGATTCAAACTTGATATACTAAAAAGGTCTAGTAACATAATAGGTACTTTTATTGAGGTATTTTCATTCAAAGATTCAATCTTTAGTCATTAAAACACTCTTTGAGACTTCACAGGTAACACGAATAAGTTAAACTCAAAACTCTCATTTTCTTTCAAATATTCAATCTTTATACTTTAAAAAGTTCTAATAGGTATCCTAATTGAGGTAATTTCATTCAAATATTCAATCTTTGCTTATTAAAACACTCTTCGTGACGTCATGGGGATCTCGAATAAGTTTAACTTAAAACTCTCATTTTCTTTCAAAGATTTAATCTTTATACATTAAAATGATCTAATGACATAATAGGTACCTTGACTGAGGTATTTTCATTCAAAGATTCAATATTTAATCATTAAAACTCTCTTCGGGACGTCAAAAAGAACTCGAATAAGTTTAACTTAAAACTCTTATTTTCTATCAAAGATTCAATCTTTCTACATTAAAAAAGTCTAGTGACATAATAGGTACCTTTATTGAGATATTTTTATTCAAAGATTCAATCTCTAGTCATTAAACACTCTTCGCGACTTCATAGGGAACTCGAATAAGTTAAACCAAAACTTTCATTTTGTTTCAAAGATTCAATCTTTATACATTAAAAAGGTTTAGTGACATAATAGGTACCTTGATTGACATAATTTCGTTCAAAGATTCAATCTTTACTCATTAAAACACTCTTCGTGATGTCATAGGGATCTCGAATAAGTTTAACTCAAAAGTCTCATTTTTCATTCAAAGATTTAATCTTTATATATTAAAATGGTTAAGTGACATAATAGGTGCCTTGATTGAGGTATTTTCATGCAAAGATTTAATCTTTACTCATTAAAACACTTTTTGGGACATCAAAGGGAAATTGAATAAGTTTAACTCAAAACTCTAATTTTCTTTCAATGATTCAATCTTTATGCATTGAAAAGGTCTAGTGAAATAATGGTTTTATTGAGGTATTTTCATTTAAAGATTCAATCTTTAGTCATTTAAACACTCTTCAACGTCATAGGTAACTCGAATATGTTAAACTCAAAACTCTCTTTTTCTTTCAAAGATTTAATCTTTATACATTTAAAAGGTCTAGTGACGTAATAGGTATCTTGATTAAGATAATTTCTTTCAAAGATTTAATCTATACTCATTAAAACACTCTTCATCACGTCAAAGGGATCTCAGATAAGTTTAACTCAAAACTCTTTATTTCTTTTAAAGATTTAATCTTTATGTATTAAAATGGTCTACAGATATAATAGGTACCTTAATTGAGGTATTTTCATTCAAAGATTCAATCTATGGTCATTAAAACACTCTTCGCGACTTTATTTGTAACTCGAATAAGTCAAACTTTAATCTCTCATTTTCTTTCAAAGATTCAATCTTTAGACATTAAAAAGGTCTTGTGACATAATATGTACCTTAATTGAGGTAATTTTATTCAAAGATTCAGTCTTTACTCATTAAAACACTCTTCGTGACGTCAAAAGGATCACGAATAAGTTTAACTCATAACTCTTATTTTCTTTAGAAAATTTAATCTTTATACTTAAAAATGGTCTAGTGACATAATAGGTACCGTGATTGAGGTATTTTCATTCAATGATTCAATATATACCCATTAAAACACTCTTCTTGACGTCAAAGGTAACTCGAATAAGTTTAACTCAAAACTCTTACTTTATTTCACAGATTCATTCTTTAAACTTTAAAAAGGTCTAGTGCCATAATAGGTACACTTATTGAGGTATTTTCGTTCAAAGATTCAAATTTTGGTCATTAAAACACTCTTCACGACCTCATAGGTAACTCGAATAAGTTAAACTCAAACTCTCATTTTCTTTTAAAAATTCAATCTTTGTACATTAAAAAGGTCTAGTGACATAATAGGTACCTTGATTGAGTTAATTTCATTTAACGATTCAATTTTTACTTATTAAAACACTCTTCGTGACATTAAAGGGGTCTCGAATAAGTTTAACACAAAACTCACATTCTCTTTTAAAGATTTAATCTTTATACATTAAAATGGTCTAGCGACATAATAGGAAACTTGTTAGAGGTATTTTCATTTAAAGATTCAGTCTTTACACATTAAAACACTATTCGGGACGTCAAAGAGAACTCGAATAAGTTTAACTCAAAACTCTCATTTTCTTTCAAAGATTCAAAGTTTGTACATTAAAAAGATCTAATGACATAATGGGTACCTTTATTGAGGTATTTTGGTTCGAAGATTCAATCTTTAGTCATTAAAACACTCTCCGAGTCTTCATAGGTAACTCGAATAAGTTAAACTCAAACTGTCATTTTCTTCCAAAGATTCAATCTTTATACATTAAAAAGCTCTACTAACATAATAGGTACCGTGATTGAGGTAATTTCATTCAAAGATTCAATTTTTACTTATTACAAAACTCTTCGTTACGTCAAAGGGATCCCGAATAATTTTAACTCAAAACTATCATTTTCTTTCAAAGATTTAATCTTTATACATTAAAATGGTCTAGTTACATAATAGGTACCTTGATTGAGGAATTTTCTTCCATAGATTTAATCTTTACCCATTAAAACACTTTTCTGGATGTCAAAGGGAATTCAAATAAGTTTAACTTAAAACTCTCATTTTCTTTCAAAGATTCAGTCTTTATACATTGAGAAGGTCTAGTGACATAATAGGTGCCATTATTGGGCTATTTTCATTCAAAGATTCAATTTGTGATCTTTAAAACACTCTTCGTGACTTCATAGGTAACTCGAATAAATTAAACTCAAAACTCACATTTTCTTTCAATGATTCAATCTTTACACATTAAAAAGGTCTAATGTAATATTAAGTACCTTGATTGAGGTATTTCATTCAAAGATTTAATCTTTACTCAATAAAACACTCTCCGAGACGTCAAAGGGATCACGAATAAGTTTAACTCAAAACTCTCATCTTCTTGTAAAGATTTAATCTTTATACATTAAAATGGTCTGGAGACATAATGGGTACCTTGACTGAGATATTTTCATTTAAGGATTCAATATTTACTCATTAAAATACTTTTTGGGACGTCAAAGGGAACTCGAATAAGTTTAACTCAAAACACTCATTTTCTTTTAAAGATTCAATTATAATACCTTAAAAAGGTCTAGTGACATAATAGGTAACTTGATTGAGGTAATTTTATTCAAAGATTCAATCATTACTCATTAAAACACTCTTCATGAAGGCAAAGGGATCTCAAATAAGTTTAACTCAAAACTCTCATTTTCTTTCAAAGATTTAATCTTTATACGTTCAAATGGACTAGTGACATAATAGGTACCTTAATTGAAGTTTTTTCATTTAAAGATTCAATCTTTACTCATTAAAACACTCTTCGGGACGTCCAAGAGAGCTCGAATATGTTTAACTCAAAACTCTCATTTTTTTTCAAAGATTCAATCTTTATACGTCAAAAAGGTATAGTTACATAATAGGTAATTTTATTGAGGTATTTTCATTCAAAGATTTAATCTTTTAGTCATTAAAACACTCTTCGTGACTTTATAGTTAACTCGAGTAAGTTAAACTAAAATCTCTCAATTTATTCAAAGATTCAATCTTTATACATTAAAAAGGTCTAGTGAAATAATAGGTACCTTGATTGAGGTAATTTCATTCAAAGATTCAATCTCTACTCTTTAAAACACCCTTTGTGATGTCAAAGGGATCTCGAATAAGTTTAACTCAAAACACTTATTTTTTTTTTTCAAAGATTTAATATTTATACAATAAAATAGTCCAGTGGCAGAATAGGTACCTTGATTGAGGTATTTTCATTCAAAGATTCAATCTTTACTCATTACAACACACACTTCGTGACGTCAAAGGGAACTCAAATAAGTTTAACTCAAAACTCTCATTTTCTTTCAAATATTCAATCTTTATACATTAAAAATGTCTAGTGACATAATAGGTACGTTTAGTCATTAAAACACTCTTCGCTACTTTATAGGTAACTCGAATAAGTAAAACTTAAAACTCTCACTTTCTTTCAGAGATTCAGTCTTTATACATTAAAATGGTCTAGTGACATAATATATGCCTTGATTAAGGTATTTTCATTCAAAGATTCAATCTTAACTCATTAAAACACCCTTCGTAACCTCAATGGGATCTCGAATAAGTTTAACTCAAAACTTTTGTTTTCTTTCAAAGATTTAATCCTCACCCATTAAAATGGTCTAGTATATAATAGGTACCTTGATTGATGTATTTTTATCTAAGGATTAAAACTTTACCAATTAAAACACTCTTCGGGACTTGAAAGGGAACTCGAATAAGTTTAAGTCGGAACTTTCATTTTCTTTCAAACATTCAATCTTTAAACATTAAAAAGGTCTAGTTATATAATAGGCACCATTATTGAGGTATTTTAATTCAAAGATTCAAACTTTACCCATTAAAATACTATTTGCGACTTAAAAGGTAACTCGAATAAAATAAACTCAAAATTCTCATTTTCTTTCAAAGATTCAACCTTTATACATTAAAATGTACTAGTGACATAATAGGTACCTTGATTTAGGTAATTTCATTCAAAGATTCAAAGTTTACTTATTAAAACACTCTTCGAGATGTTAAAGGGATCTCAAATAAGTTTAACTCAAAAACTCTCATTTCCTTTAAAAGATTTAATCTTTATACACTAAAATAGTCAAGCAACATAATAGGTACCTTGATTGAGATATTTTCATTTGAAGATTCAATATTTACTCCTTAAAACACTTTTCTGGACGTCAAAAGGAATTCGAATAAGTTTAAATCAAAACTCTCATTTTCTTTAAAAAGGTCTAGTAACAAAATAGGTACCATTATTGTGATTTTTTTATTCAAAAATTCAATCTTTTGTCATTAAAACACTCTTTGCAACTTCATAGGTAACTTGAATAAGTTAAACTTAAAATTCTCATTTTTTTTCAAAGATTCATTCTTTATACATAAAAATGTCTAGCGACATAATAGGTACCTTGATTGAAGTAATTTCATTCAAAGATTCAAACTTTACTCATTAAAACACTTTTCATGACGTCAATGGGATCTCGAATAAGTTTAACTCAAAGTACTCATTTTCTTTCAATGATTTAATCTTTATACATTAAAATGGTTTAGTGACCTAATAGGTACCTTGATTGAGGTATTTTCATTCAAAAATTTAATCTTTACCCATTAAAACATTCTTCAGGACGTCAAAGGGAACTCGAATTAGTTTAACTCAAAATTTTATTTTCTTTCAAAGATTCAATCTTTTTACATTAAAAAGGTCCAGTGACATAATTGGTACCATTGTTGAGATATTTTCAATCAAAGATTCAATCTTTAGTCATTAAAACACTCTTTGCGACTTCATAGGTAACTCAAATAAGCTAAAGTCAAAACTCTCATTTCCTTTCAAAGATTCAATCTTTATACATTAAAATGGTTTACCGACATAATATATACCATTATTGAGATTGTTTCATTCAAAGATTCAATCTTTACTCATTAAAACACTCTTCGTGACGTCAAAGGGATCTCGAATGAGTTTAAATCAAAACTCTCATTTTCTTTAAAAGATTTAATCTTTATATATTAAAATGGTCAAGTGACATAATAGGTACCTTGATTGAAGTATTTTCATTCAAAGATTCAATCTTTACCAATTAAAACACCCTTCGGGACGTCGAAGTGGACTCTACTATTCGGGACGTCAAAGGGAATTTGAATAAATTTAACTCAAAACTCTCATTTTCTTTCAAAGATCTAGTCTTTACACATTAAAAATGTCCAGTGACATAATAGATACATTTATTGAGGTATTTTCATTCAAAGATTCAAATTTTGGTCATTAAAACACTCATCGCGACTTCATAGGTAACACGAATAAGTTAAACTCAAAACTCTCATTTTCTTTCAAAGATTCAATATTTATACATTAAAAAGGTCTAGTGACATTATAGGTACCTTGATTGAGGTAATTTTATTCCAAGATTCAATCTTTACTCATTAAAACACTCTTCGTGACGTCAAAGGGATCTCGAATAAGTTTATTCAAAAATCTCATTTTCTTTCAAAGATTTAATCTTTATACATTAAAAAGGTCTAGTGACTTAATCGCTAACTTTATTGAGGTAGTTTCATTAAAAGATTCAATCTTTAGTCATTAAAACATTCGTGACTTTACAGGTAACTCGAATAAGTTAAACTCCAAACACTCGTTTTGTTCTAAAGATTCAGTGTTTATACATTAAAAATGGTCTAGTGACATAATAGGTACCTTGATTAAGTTATTTTCATTCAAAGATTCAATCTTTGGTCATTAAAACACTCTTCGGGACGTCAAAGGGAACTCGAATAAGTTTAACTCAAAACTCTCATATTCTTTCAATAATTTAATCTTTTTACTTTAAAAAGGTCTAGTGACATAATAGGTATCTTTATTGAGTTATTTTCGTACAGAGATTCTATCTTTAATCATTAACACACTCTTAACGACTTCATATGTAACTCGAATAAGTTAAACACAAAACACTCATTTTCTTTCAAAGATTTAGTGTTTATACATTAAAAAGGTCTAGTGATATAATAAGTAACTTGATTGAGGTAATTTCATTCAAAGATTCAATCTTTACCCATTAAAACACTCTTTGTGACGTCAAAAGGATCTCGAATAAGTTTGACTCAAAACTCTCATGTTCTTTCAAAGATTTAATCTTTATACATTAAAAAGGTCTAGTAACATAATCGCAAAACTTTATGGAGGTATTTTAATTCAAAGATTCAATCTGTAGTCATTAAAATATTCTTCGTGATGTCAAATGGATCTCAAATAAGTTGAACTCAAAACTCTCATTTTTTTCAAAAGATTTAATCTTTATACATTAAAATGGCCTAGTGACATAATTGGCACCTTGATTGAGGTATTTTCTTTTAAAGATTCAATCTTTACTCATTAAAACACTTTTCGAGACGTCAAAGGGAACTTGAATAAGTTAAACTCAAAATTTTCATTTTCTTTCAAAGATTTAATCTATATACATTAAAAAGGTCTACTGACATAATAGGTACCTTTATTGAGGTATTTTCATTCAAATATTCAATCTTTAGTCATTAAAACACTCTTTGCGATTTCACAATTAACTCAAATAAGTTTAACTCAAAACTCTTATTTTGTTTCAAAGATTCAATCTTTATACATTAGAAAGGTCTAGTGACATAATAAGTACTATGATTGAGGTACTTTCATTCTAAGATTCAATCTTAACTCATTAAGACACTCCTATTAACGTCAAAGGGATCACAAATAAGTTAAAACCAAAACTCTTATTGTAATGACCCGGTCATTTTCCTTCCTTTCCTTTTCTCAGATTTTCACGGATATTTTTTTTCCGTTGATCTTTTCCTTTCTGAGTTCAGTTTCTCGGCACTTAGTGTCATCTTGAGTACTCGAGAATGGTTTCTAAGACACTTTTCGTTGGATTGATGACTTCCTTTGAGGACCGAGTCATTTTCACATTTTCACTTTTGTGACACTATTCACTTTCGTCTTTTTCTCGGTTATCACTTTGTTGGCATTACCTCACTTTTCGTGTTCGGATTTGATTCCGGTTTTGCATGCTTCCACGATATTTAAATTCCATACTATGCGTATTTTCACTTTTGTAGAAAAGCATGCTAAGTGCTTATTTTTCTTGTAAAGGGTATAGATGCATAACTATTTTGTAATTTTCTAAACTTTAGGGGTTTTCGTGTAATTACTGTAAAGTAATTATTTTTCGTCTTAGGGACCATTTTCCAATTTAATTTGGAAGATATTTTCAAAAATGATTTTTTTTACAATTTTTAGAAAGTGTGACAAGTGTCACACTCTCATTGGTCCACTTGTTGACATGTGTGTGGAAACACTTTGAGGCCTTGGATGAGGACATGTGGAAGGTGGAGATTTAACCACTTGTTGGCCTAGGATTGGTGCACTTGTTGGCTTGGATGGTTGACAAGTGTAGGCTTGAGATTTAACCTAGGATGGAGCCTTAGATTTGTGACAAGTGTATGATCACAATTTGATCTTACATTAGTGTGTGTGTGAGAGGTAGTGTAAGAGCACATAGTGAGTGGAGGATCTCTATCCCCTCCACTCACATTTCATCTTTATCATTTTTCATTTCCTCCCTCTTTTGTAAAGAAAACCCTAGCCTCCATGGATGGAGCCTAAAACCTTAAGCTTTGACCTTGATTTTTGAGAGCCTTCCATTGATTTCCAAGCTTGAACTTGTGAATACATTTTGTTCCCCTTATCTTCCTCTTCATAACCTTAGAAGGGTTTGCCATTTTGTGTTGATTTTGCCTTGGATTCTAAAGAGACACTTCTCTAGTGAGGTAGGGAATGTTATAGGGTTATATGTTTGTTGTCTTACATGTTTCTTATACTTATACAACTTGTATGCATGTGGTGTATTAATTTGAGAAATTATGATTAATGGTAGTTTGCTTATAACTCATTTTAGACTTGGTAAATGGCATGGCCATGAGTTGATCTTTGATATATATTAATTTAGGTTGATTTAGATGAGTTTTCAAATCTAGAGATTAAATGGATTTAATTTGGTTTAAATTCTAGTAAATTGTGTTTTGCTTGTAATCTATCTTAGACTTGATATATGGTATGACCATGACTTAGTGCTTGATATAAATTAATTTGAGATCATTTGGACAACTTTTGAAATCTAGAGATTTAATTGATTTTAATTAATTAAATTCTATTTGATGATATCTTGCTTATCTTGCACTTTTGATTTGATATATGTAAAGACCACGATATGTTGCTTAACATATATTAATTTGAGGTTATTTGAAATCTAGAGAATTTAATCACCTTGTTTAATCAAATTCTATCTAATGGCTCCATGGATCTATTGGTATTTTAGAAGTTGTTTCTATATTCAAATCATGGACTTGAACTTGTTATGTATTCACTTGATTATGTTTTGAGCATTGGACAACTTTGTTGTTATATTTATATTCATGAGAACATGTTTTCTTTATAGAATATATTGATGCCATGTGTAGTGAATTGCTCACTTTATAATTGACATTATGTATGTCATATTAGAATTGAAACTCTAAGGCATGGATTGTGTGGTTTCAACCTACTTGTGCATGGAAGGTGTTTTCATGCATTATATAAGTTATATATAAGTTGTGAACTTATTTGGTTTAATTTTGGAATCTTGGAACATTGTTGAGTTGAGATGGCTAGGGTTTGGCTCTAGTATGGGGACGTGAGTCCTCTAAGTCATTTAGATAGTGCGCACTTAGGTGGTCTTCCCTGCGGGTTAGTGCCCGGAATAACCATTGAGGTCTCGGCAGAATTCCGAGCATAGATGTCCAAGTCTTCCATTATTTGTTTTCGCATTCAATTCCAGGTTAACAATCATGTTTATATTGTAACTTATGGTTTTAGTTATTGGCAATTTTGATGTTGTTAAGTACATCCATGTATATGATTTTAATGAATCATTTTGATGTTGTTAAGTACATCCATACTAAATTGATATATTTAGTTGATTTCACACTTTTAGATTTCTAGTTGATAACCTAGAGAACCTATGTCTTGATGTGTGGTATTAGATATTCTAATTATGCTAAATTGTTATATTTAGTTGATGTTGCATTTTAGACTTCAAGTTGATTACCTTGAGAATCTATATGTTGTGCTTTGTGTAAGCATGCTCCTATGTTGTTACTTTGTGTAAGCATGACCTTATATTGCTAAAATTGCATGAATGAGGTGATTGGTGCTAGAAATGATCTTAGGTAGCTAGGATGCTCCTTGAGTCTCACCTTTGACATAGACGTTAGGTGGAATGAACCACAATAACTAAATCATGTAAACTTGTAAAACGTAGGTCGATGCATGCTCATTTCCTACGAGTAGCTTTATGTTACTCACCCCTACGATACTGGGGCATATTTCAGGTACAAAAATCAAGGTTGCGATTCTTGTCATGCTTGGATGATTGGTGGACTTGAAGATTTTCATTTCTTGTAAAGGTTGGCTTGGAAAGCCATTTGCCTTATATGTCAAAATATGTATATTTGAATTTAAACATGTAGTGTGTACATGAGTGCACTCCTTACAATATATTTGACATGTATGAGATGAGGCCAGAGGCCAATGACATGTAATTTTATCCTAACTAGTTTTAACTTTATGAAATATTATGAAAATGTTGAAAAATGTTAAGTTATTGCCTCACTATGTTTGCATCGGGTGTGGGAAATCCATTCTTACTCTTTCATAGGATTTCATTAATCATGTATGAAGTGTGGCCAAGGGCCAAATGGTAATTTCCAATCATTTGCTAATTTTGGTTTTCAAAATTTCCATTTCATTTTCATTTTCGCCTTTTTGGCCGTCGGGAGGTCGGATTTTGGCTCGACCATTTTCGGGAGCCACGGACCATTCTCACGCGCTCAAAATCATTTATTACGTTTGCGTGCATATTTGTTTCAGCCTAGAAGTGTATTTGGGGTCAAAAGTAAGTTTGGTGTAAACTTACATTTTTTGCCGTTTTGAGCCTAAACTGAGCATAAGGGCATTTTGGGGTTTTTACTTAAAAAATAAAGTTTTATTTTGGCATGGTTGGCTAGGAAACATGATTTTGAGGGTAGTTTCATCTCTGTGTTTTTCTCAAAAAAGCCCAGAAAGTCCTTAAAATTGCATTTCAAGTCAGCATTTCAGGCGCAGCCTACAGGAGTTCAAGCGCTCTAAATAGGGAGTTCGAGGGCTCAAACTTTGGGCAGATTTCTTAGGGCAAATTTCAAGCACTCGAAGTCCTTGTTCGAGCGCTCAAAGTACTATTCATGGGTGTGTGTGTCTTGGTTCAGCACTGCACCTCCGACTTCAAATCATCATAACTTCTTCGTTTTAACTCCGAATTGGTCCGTTCTTGAGTCTAAATGGACCGCGTCGAAATAATCTTTCCAATGGTACTAATTAGAGCTTCAGATTCTTCTTGTGACTCAAGTTATTCAAGTTTTAGTAAGGTAGTGTCTGTTTTTGGTTTGAACCGGGATAGGGTATTCCTTCCTTCGATTTCAGAACTTGATATCTTTGCCGTCCGGACCCCAAATCAAGTGATTCTTGAGTCTATCTTTATTAATTTTTCATTGTCTTTCCAATGGTGTGCACGGTGGCACCCATTTCAGGGTGGAATGACCATTTTGCCCCTAAGTTCATTCTTTTCCGTTTTTGAAACGTTGCTTCCGCATTTTCTTCCTTTGGGTTTCGTGACCTCGTTGAGGGTCACATTTGTGTCTTAGAGGAGTGTTGTATCTCTAGAGACCATTATTCTATCTTTTACTTCCGCATTTTGGATCCGTTTTGGGTCATCACAGGACACACTGGGTTAAAAAATCCAGGGTCGTCACACTTATTTTCTTTCAAAAATTTAATCTTTAACCATTAAAATGGTCTTTTTAAATAATAGGTGCCTTGATTGAGGAATTTTCATTCAAAGATTCAAACATTACCCTTTAAAACACGTTATAGGGAACTTGAATAAATTTAACTCAAAACTCTCATTTTCTTTCAAAGATTCAATCTTTATACATTAAAAATGTCTAGTGACATAATAGGTACCTTTATTGAGGCATTTTCTTTCAAAGATTCAATCTTTAGTCATTAATACACTCTTCGCGACTTCATAGGTAATACGACTAAGTTAAACTCAAAACTCTCATTTTCTTACAAAGATTGAATGTATATACACTAAAAAGGTCCAGTGACATAATAGGTACCTTAATTGAGGTAACTTCATTCAAAGATTCAATCTTTACTCATTAAACACTATTCGTGACGTCATAGGGATCTCGAATAAGTTTAACTCGAAACTCTCATTTTCTTTGAAAGATTTATTCTTTATACATTAAAATGGTCGATCTACTGATATAATAGGTACCTTGACTGAGGTATTTTCATTCAAAGATTCCATCTTTGCTCATTAAAACACTCTTCGGGACGTCAAAGACAACTTGAATAAGTTTAACTCAAAACTCTCATTTTCTTACAAAGATTCAATCTTCATACATTAAAATGGTCTATTAATAAAAAAAGGTATCTTTATTTCGGTATTTTCATTCAAAGATTTAATTTTTAGTTGTTAAAACACACGTCGGGACTTTTTAGGTAACTCGAACAAGTTAAACTCAAAGCTCTCACTTTCTTTCAAAGATTCAATCTTTGTACAGTAAAAAGAGCTAGTGACATAATAGGTACATTAATTAAGGTAATTTCATTCAAAGATTCAATCTTTACTCATTAAAACACTCTTCATGACGTCAAAGGGATCTCGAATATGTTTAACTCAAGACTCTCATTTTCTTTCAAAGATTTAATCTTTATATATTAAAATGGTGTGGCGACATTATAGGTACCTTGATTGAGATATTTTTATTCAAAAATTCAATCTTTACTCATTAAAACACTCTTCGGGACGTCAAACGGAACTGGAATAAGTTTAACTCAAAACTGTCATTTTCTTTCAAAGATTTAATCTGTATACATTAAAAAGGTCTAGCGACATAATAGGTACCTTTATTGAGGTATTTTAATTCTTAGGTTCAATATTTTGTCATTAAAACACCATTCGCGACATCGTAGGTAACTCGAATAATTTAAACTCAAAACTCTCATTTCCTTTCGAAGATTCAATCTATATACATTAAAAAGGTCTAGTGACATAGTAGGTATCTTAATTAAGGTAATTTCATTCAAAGATTCAAACTTTACTCATTAAAACACTTTTCGTGACTTCAAAGGGATCTCGAATATGTTTAACTCAAAATTCTCATTTTCTTTCAACGATTTAATCTTTATATAGTAAAATGGTCTTGAGACATAATAGGTACCTTGATTGAGGTCATTTTATTCAAAGATTCAATCTTTACTCATTAAAATAGTCTTTCTGATGTCAAATGTATCTCGGTTAAGTTTAACTCAAAACTCTTATTTTGTTTCAAAGATTTAATCTTTATACATTAGAATGGTCTAGTGACATAAGAGGTACCTTGATTGAGGTATTTTAATTCAAAGATTCAATCTTTGGTCATTAAAACAATCTTTGGGACGTCAACGGGAACTCGAATTAGTTTAACTCAAAACTCTCATATTTTTTCAATGATTCAATCTTTATATTTTAAAAAAGTCTAGTGACATAATGGGTACCTTTATTGAGGTATCTTCATTCAAAGATTAAATCTTTAGTCATTAAAACATTCTTCGCGACTTCATA
Organism: Cornus florida; assembly: GCF_030987335.1. NCBI lineage: Eukaryota > Viridiplantae > Streptophyta > Magnoliopsida > Cornales > Cornaceae > Cornus > Cornus florida. Next base: position 78,886,311 of record NW_026775573.1, on the reverse strand, counting down.
GGTAACTCGAATAAGTTAAACTCAAAACACTCATTTTCTTTCAAAGATTCAATCTGTATACATTAAAGTGGTCTACTGACGTAATTGGTACCTTGATTGAGGTATTTTCTTTTAAAGATTCAATCTTTACTCTTTAAAACACTCTTCGGGACGTCAAAGGGAACTCGAATAAGTTAAACTCATAACTCTCATTTTCTTTCAAAGATTTAATCTTTATACATTAAAAAGGTCTAGTGCAATAATAGGTATCTTTATTGAGGTATTTTCATTCAAAAATTCAATCTTTAGACATTAAAACACTCTTCCCAATTTCACAGGTAACACGAATAAGTAAAACTCGAAACTCTCATTTTCCTTTAAAGATTCAATCCTTATACATTAATATGGTCTAGTGGCATAATATGTACTATGAATAAGGTACTTTTATTCAAAGATTCAATCTTAACTCATTAACACACTCCTCTTGACGTCAAAGGGATCACGAATAAGTTTAACTCCAATCTCTCATTTTCTTTCAAAGATTTAATCTTTATACATTAACCTAGTCCAGTGAAATAATAGGTACTTTAATTGAGGTATTTTCATTCAAAGATTCAAACTTTACCCTTCAAAACACGTTAAAAGGAACTCGAATAAATTTAACTCAAAACTCTCATTTTCTTTCAAAGATTGAATCTTTATATATTAAAAAGGTCTACTGACATAGTACATACCTTTATTGAGGTATTTTCATTCAAAGATTCAATCTTTAGTCATTAAAACACTCTTCGTGACTTCATAGGTAACTTGACTAACATAAACTCAAAGCTCTCATTTTCCTTCAAAGATTCAATCTTTATATACTAAAAAGATCTAGTGGCATAACAGGTACCTTGATTGAGGTAATTTCAATCAAAGATTCAATCTTTATTCGTTAAAACACTCTTCGTGATGTCAAAGGGATCTCGATTAAGTTTAACGCAAAACTCTTTTTTTCTTTCAAAGATTTAATCTTTATGTATTAAAATGGTCTAGTGACATAATTGGTACCTTGATTGAGGTATTTTCATTCAAAGGTGCAATCTTCACTCAATAAAACTCTTCGGGACGTCAAAGCGAACTCGAATAAGTTTAACTCAAAACTCTCATTTTCTTTCACAGATTCAATCTTTATAAATTAAAAAAGTTTCGTGACATAATAGGTACCTTTATTGAGATATTTTCCTTTAAAGATTCAATCTTTTGTCATTAAAACACTCTTCGGGACTTCATATGTAACTCGAATAAGTTAAACTCAAAACTCTCATTTTCTTTCATACAATCAATCTTTATACATTAAAAGGTCGAGTGACATAATAGGTACCTCGATTGAGGAAATTTTACTCAAAGATTCAATCTTTACTGATTAAAACACTCTTCGTGGCATCAAAAGGATCTCGAATAAGTTTAACTCGAAATTCTCATTTTCTTTCAGAGATTTATTCTTTATGCATTAAAATGGTCTGGTGACATATTCTTTATTCATTTGAAGATTCAATCTTTCCTCATTAAAACACTCTTCGGGACGTCAAAGAGAGCTCGAATAAATTTAACTCAAAACTCTCATTTTCTTTCAAAGATTCAATCTTTATACGTTAAAAAGGTCTAGTGACATAATAGGTACCTTTATTGAGGTATTTTCATTCAAAGATTCAATCTTTAGTCATTAAAACACTCTTTGTAACTTCATAGGTAAATGAAACTTTATACAATAAAACGGTCTAGTGACATAATAGGTATTATGATTGAGGTATTTTTATTCAAAGATTCAATCTTTACTCATTGAAACACTCTTTGGGACGTCAAAGAGAACTCGAATAAGTTTGACTCAAAACTCTCATTTTCTGTCAAAAATGCAATCTTTATACATTAAAAAGGTCTTGTGACATAGTAGGTACTTTTATTGAGGTATTTTCATTCAAAGATTCTATTTTTAGTCATTAAAACACTCTTCATGACTTCATAGGTAACTCGATTAAGTTAAACTCAAAACTCTCATTTTCTTCCAAAGATTCAATATTTATACATCAAAAAGGTTTAGTGACATAATAGGTACCTTTATTGAGGTAATTTTATTCAAAGATTCAATCTTTACACATTAAAACACCCTTCGTGACGTCATGGGTATCTCGAATAAGTTTAACACAAAACTCTCATTTTTATTCAAAGATTTAATCTTTATACATTAAAAAGGTCTAGTGACATAATAGGTACCATTATTGAGATATTTTCATTCAAAGATTCAATCTTTGGTCATAAAAACACTCTTTCCGACTTCATAGGTAAATCGAATAAGTTAAACTCAAAACTCTCACTTTCTTTCAAAGATTCAATCTTTATACAATAAAAAGGTCAAGCGACATAATATGTACCAATATTGAGGTAATTTCATTCAAAGATTTAATCTTTACTCATTAAAACACTCTTCGTGACGTCAAAGGGATCTCGTATAAGTTTAACTCAAAACTCTCATTTTGTTTCAAAGATTTAATCTTTATACATTAAAATGGTCTAGTGAGATAATAAGTACTTTGATTAAGGTATTTTTATTCAAAGATTCAATTTTTACCCATTTACACACTTTTGGGGAATTCAAAGGGAACTCAAATAAGTTTAACTCAAAACTCTCATTTTCTTTCAAAGATTCAAACTCCATACACTAAAAGGTCTAGTGACATAATAGATACCTTTATTGAGGTATTTTCATTCAATGATTCAATCTTTAGTTATTGAAACACTCTTCGCGACTTCATTGGCAATTCGAATAACTTAAACTCAAAACTGTCATTTTCTCTCAAACATTGAATCTTTATACATTAAAAAGGTCTTGTGACATAATTGGTACCTTCAATCTTTACTCATTAAAACACTCTTTGTGACACCGAAAGGATCTCGAATAAGTTTAACAAACTCTCATTTTCTTTCAAAGATTTAATCTTTATACATTAAAATGGTCTAATGACATAATCGGTACCTTTATTGAGTTATTTTCATTCAAAAATTCATTATTTACTCATTAAAAGACTCTTTGGGATGTCAAAGAGAACTCGAATAAGTTTAACTGAAAACTTGTATTTTCATTCAAAGATTCAATCATCATATATTTAAAAGGTCTAGTGATATAATAGGCACCATTATTGAGGTATTTTAATTCAAAGATTAAATCTTTGGTCATTAAAACAGTCTTTGCGACTTCAGAGCTCGAATAAGCTAAACTCAAAACTCTCATTTTTTTTTCTGAGATTCAATCTTTATACGTTAAAAAGGTCTAGTGACATAATAGGTATTGTGACTAGGGTAATTTCATTCTAAGATTCTATCTTTACTCATTAAAACACTCTTCTTGGGATCAAAGGGATCACTAATAATTTTTACTCTAAACTCTCATTTTCTTTCGAAGATTTAATCTTTATACATTAAACTTGTCTATCGAAATAATAGGTAGCTTGATTGAGGTCTTTTCATTCAAAGATTCAGACTTTACCAATTAAAACACTATTCGGGACGTCAAAGGGAACTCGAAGAAGTTTAACCTAATACTCTCATTTTCTTTCAAAGATTCAATCTTAATAGGTACCTTTATTAAGGTATTTTCATTCAAAGATTCAATCTTAGTCATTAAAACACTCTTCACGAGTTCATAGGTAACTCGAATAAGTTAAATTCAAAACTCTCATTTTCTTTCAAATATTCAATTTTTATACATAAAAAAGGTCTAGTGACATAATAGGTACCTTGATTAAGGTAATTTAACTCAAAGATTCAATCTCTATTTATTAAAACACTCTTCGTGATGTCAAAGGAATCTAGAAGAAGTTTAATTTAAAACTCTCATTTCCTTTGAAACATTTAATATTTATACATTAAAATGGCATAGTGACATAATAGGCACCTTGATTGAGGTATATTCATTCAAATATTCATTCTTTACTCGTTTAAACACTCTTCGAGATGTCAACGGGAACTCGAATATGCTATACTCAAAGCTATCATTTTCTTTCAAAGATTTAATCTTTATACAAAAAGGTCTAGAAACATAATAGGTACCTTTATTGAGATATTTTCATTCAAAGATTGAATCTTTAGTCATTAAAATACTCTTCGTGACTTCATAGGTAATCCGAATAAGTTAAACTCAAAACTCGTACTTTCTTTCAAAGATTCAATCTTTATACTTTAAAAACGTCTAGTGACATAATATGTACCTTGATTGAGGTAATATCTTTTAAAGATTCAATCTTTGTTCATTAAAATATTCTTTGTGATGTCAAAGGGATCTCGAATTAGTTTAACTCAAAACTCTCATTTTCTTTCAAAGTTTTAATCATTATGCATTATAATGGTCTACTGACATAATAGGTACCTTGATTAACTCAAAAATCTCATTTTTTTTCAAAGAGTCAATCTTTATACATTAAAAAGGTCTAGCAACATAATACTTACTTTGATTGAGGTAATTTCATTCAAAGATTCAATCTTTACTCATTAAAACACTCTTCGGGACGTCAAGGGGAACTCGAATAAGTTTAACTCAAAATTCTAATTTTCTTTCAAAGATTCAATATGTATACATTAAAAAGGTCTTCTGACATAATCAGTACCATAATTAAGATATTTTCATTCAAAGATTTAATCTATAGTCATTAAAACACAATTCACAACTTCATAGGTAACTCGAATAAGTTAAACTTAAAACTTTGATTTTTTATCAAAGATTCAGCCTTTAATAATGAAAAAGGTCAAGTGACATAATTCTTACCTAGATTGAGCTAATTTCATTCAAAGATTCAATCTTTACTCATTAAAACACTCTTCGTAACGTTAAAGGGATCTCAAATAAGTTTAACTCAAAACTCTCATTTTCAATCAAAAATTTAATATTTATACAGTAAAATGGTCTAGTGCCATAATAGGTACCTTGATTGAGGTATTTTCTTTCAAATATTCAATCTTTATTCATTAAAACACTCTTTGGGATGTCGAAAGGAACTCGAATAAGTTTAACTCAAAACTCTCATTTTCATACAAATATTCAATCTTAATGAATTTAAAAGGTATAGTGACATAATAGGTACCTTTATTGTGGTGTTTTAATTCAAGGATTCAATCTTTAGTTGTTAAAATACTCTTCGCGACTTTGTAGAGAACTCGAATAAGTTAAACTGAAAACTCTCATTTTCTTTCAAAAATTCGATCTTTTTACGTTAAAAAGGTCTAGTGACATAATAGGTATCTTGATTGAGGTAATTTTATTCTAGGATTCAATCTTTTCCTATTAAAACACTCTTCGTGACGTCAAAGGAAACTCGAATAAGTTTAATTCAAAATTTTTATATTCTTTCAAAGATTTAATCTTTATATATTAAAATGGTCTATTGACATAAAAAGTATCTCGATTGAGGTATTTTCATTCAAAGATTCTATCTTTACTATTTAAAACACTCTTTGGGACGTCGAAAGGAATACGAATAAGTTTAACTCAAAACTGTAATTTTCATTCAAAGATTCAATCTTTAGGCATTGAAAAGGTATAATGATATAATTGGTACCTTTATTAAGGTATTTTTATTCAACGATGTAATCTTTAGTCATTAAGACACGTTTCTGACTTCATAGGTAACTCGAATAAGTTAAACTCAAAATTTTCATTTTATTTCAAAAATTCAATCTTTTTACGTAAAAAATGTCTAGAGACATAATAGGTACCTTGATTGAAGGAATTTCATTCAAAGATTCAATCTTTACTTATTAAAACACTCTTCTTAACGTCAAAGTGATTTTGAATAAGTTTAACTCAAAACACTCATTTTATTTTAAAAATTTAATCATTATACATTAAAATGTTCTGGTGACATAATAGGTACGTTGATTGAGGTTTTTTCAATCAAAGATTCAATTTTTACTTTTTAAAACACTCTTCGGAATGTCAAAGGAAACTCTAATAAGTTTAACTCAAAACTCTCATTTTCATTCTAAGAGTTAATCTTTATACATTAAAAAGGCCTAGCAACATAATCGAAACTCTTATTGAGAGATATTTTCATTCAATGATTCAATCTTTAGTCATTAAAACACTCTTCGTGACGTCTAGGTAACTCGAATAAGTTAAAGTCTCATTTTCTTTTAAAGATTCAATCTTTAGACATTAAAAAGGTATAGTGACACAATAGGTACCTTTATTGAAGTATTTTCATTCAAAAATTCTTTCTTTAGTCATTAAAACACTCTTCTCGACTTCATAGGTAACTCGATTAATATTCAAAGATTCAATCTTGACTCATTAAAACAGTCTTCGGGATGTTAAATGCAACTCGAATACGTTTAACTCAAAACTCTCATTTTCTTTCAAAGATTCAATCTTTATACATTAAAAAGGTCTAATGACATAATAGGTACCTTTATTGATGTATTTTCATTCGAAGATTCAATCTTTAGTTATTAAAACACTCTTCGTGAGTTCATAGGTAACTCTAATAAATTAAAATCAAAACTCTCAATTTCTAATAAAGATTCAACCCTTATACATTAAATAGGTCCAGTAACATAATAGGAACCTTGATTGACATAATTTCATTCAAAGATTCAATCTTTACTCATTAAAACACTCTTCCTAACGTCAAAGGGAACTCGAATAAGTTTAACTCAAAACTCTCTTTTTCTTTCAAAAATTTAATCTTTGTACATTAAAATGCTCTAGTGACATAATAGGGACCTTGATTGAGATATTTTCATATAAAGACTCAATCTTAACTCATTAAAATACTCTTCGGGATGTCAAAGGGAACTCGAATAAGTTTAACTCAAAACTCTTATTTTCTTTCAAAGATTTAATCTTTATACATTAAAAAGGTCTAGTTTGTAATAGGTACCTTTATTAGGGTATTCTCATTCAAAGATTCAATCTTTAGTGATTAAAACACTTTTCGTGGCTCCATAGGTAACTCTAATATATTAAACCCAAAACTCTCATTTTCTTTCAAAGATTCAATCTTCATACATTAAAAAGGTTTAGTGACATAATAGGTACCTTGATTGAGGTAATTTCATTCAAAGATTCAGTCTTTACACGATAAAACACTCTTCGTGATGTCATAGGGATCTCAAATAAGTTTAACTCAAAATTTTCATTTTCATTTAAAGATTTAATATTTATACATTAAAATGGTCTATTGACATAATAGATACCTTTGTTAAGGTATTTTCATTTAAAGATTCAATCTTTAGTCATTAAAATACTTTTTGCGACGTCATAGGTAACTCGCATAAGTTAAAGTCTTATTTTCTTTCAAAAAGTCAATCTTTATACATTAAAAAGGTGTAGTGACATAATAAGTACCTTTATTGAGGTATTTTCATTCAAAGATTCTATCTTTAGTCATTAAAACTCTTTTCGGGATATCATATGTAACTCTAATAAGTTAAACTCAAAACTCTCATTTCTTTCAAAGAGTCAATCTTTATACGCTAAAAACGTCTAGCGACATAATTGGTTCCTTAATTGAGGTAATTTCTTTCAAAGATTCAATCTTTACTCATTAAAACATTCTGCGTGACGTCAAAGGAATCTCGAATAAGTTTAACTCAATACTCTAATTTTCTTTCAAATATTTAATCTTTATAAATTGAAATGGTCTAGTGTTACGGGATTGATTTACCCCTGTGACATCTAGTGACATAATAGGTACATTGATTAGAGTATTTTCATTCAAAGATTTAATCTTTACTCATTAAAACACTCTTCAAGACGTCAAAGGGAACTCGAATAAGTTTAACTCAAAACTCTTATTTTCTTTCAAAGATTCAATCTTTATACATTAAAAAGGTGGTTTGACATAATAGGTACCTTAATTGAGGTATTTTCATTCAAAAATTCAATTTATAGTCATTAAAACACTATTCATGACTTTATAGGTAACTCGAATAAGTTAAACTCAAAACTATCATTTTCTATCAAAGATTCAGTCTTTAAACATTAAAAAGGTCAAGTGACATAAAAGGTACCTAGATTGAGGTAATTTTATTCAAAGATTCAATCCTTACTCATTAAAACACTCTTTGTGATGTCAAAGGGATCTCGAATAAGTTTAACTCAAAACTCTCATTTTCATTCAAAAATTTAATATATATACATTAAAATGGTCTAGTGACATAATAGGTACCTTGATATAGATATTTTCTATCAAAAATTCAATATTTACTCATTAAAACACTCTTTGGGAAGTAAAAAAGAACTCGAATAAGTTTAACTTAAAACTCTCATTTTTATTCAAAGATTCAATCTAAATGCATTGAAAAGGAATAGTGACATAATTGGTACCTTTATTGTTGTGTTTTAATTCAAGGATTCAATCTTCAGCCATTAAAACACTGTTCGCGACTTCATAAATAACTTGAATAAGTTAAACTCAAAACTCTCATTTTCTTTCAAAGATTCAATCTTTTTACATTAAAAATGTTTAGTGACATAATAGGTACCTTGATTGAGGTAATTTTATTCAAAGATTCAATTTTTTCTTATTAAAACACTTTTCATGACGTCAAAGGAAACTTAAATAAGTTTAACTCAAAACTCTCATTTTCTTTTAAGTATTTAATCTTTATATATTAAAATGGTCTAGTGAGATAATAGGTACATTGATTGAGGTATTTTCATTCAAAGATTCTATCTTTACTTATTAAAACACTCTTCGAGACGTTAATGGGATCTCGAACAAGTTTAACTCAAAACTCTTATTTTCTTTCAAATAATAAATCTTTATAAGACGAAACGGTCCAGTGACATAATAGGTACCTTTATCGAGGTATTTTCATCCAAAGATTCAATCTTTAGTCACTAAAACATTCTTCGTGACTTCATAGGGAACTCGAATATGTTAAACTCAAAACTCTCATTTTCTTTCAAAGATTCAATCTTTATACATTAAAAAGGTTTAGAGACATAATAGGTATCTTAATTGAGGTAATTTCATTGAAAGATTTAATTTTTACTCATTAAAACACTCTACGTGACGTCAATGGTATCTCGAATAAGTTTAACTCAAAATTCTCATTTTTTTTTTCCTAATTAAAATTCTCATTTTCTTTCAAATATTTATTCTTTATATATTAAAATGGTCTAGTGATATGTAATGACCCGGTCATTTTCCTTCCTTTCCTTTTTCTCAGATTTTTACGGATATTTTTTTTTCCGTTGTCTTTTCCTTTCTGAGTTCGGTTTCTTACCACTTAGTGTCATCTCGAGTACTCAAAAATAGTTTATGAGACTCTTTTCTTTTGATTGACAACTTCCTTTGAGGACCGTGTCATTTCTAAAATTTCACTTTTCAGACTCTATTTACTATTTCGTCCTTTTTCCTTTCGTCTTTTCCCCGTTTGCCACTTTGTTGCATAACCTCACTTCTTGTGTTTGGAGTTGGTTTTTGACTTCACGTATCTTCATTCTAAGTGGTTTTTAGGAAATGCGTATCTTTACTTTTGCAGTAAAGTACTCCGGTTGCTCCCGGTGTCCATAGGGGCATGGATAACCTCACTTCTTGTGCTCGGAGTTTGGGGCATAGCTCTCTACTCGGGACTCAGTTTTTGACGCCGTTTCTTCCATTGTTCATATTTTCTCATTTTAAATCTTTTTCATTCATGGAGTTTTGCCGTTTGAGCGTGTCTGCTCAAATTTCACTTTTCTGGACCCTGCGGGGCCCTTCCGGGACACTTTTAGAGTTTTTCTATAAATAAGGTGTGAGACAAGAGAAATCAGATATTTTCTCTCTCTCTCTCCTCTCTCTTGGCCAGATCTCATGGCAGCCATGGCTGCCATGCTTCTTTCTTCTTTTCCGGTCACTTCCCTTTAGTGAAAAGGTGTAGTGCCTTAGTGTTTTTTGTTCCCCTTACCGTGCTCTACCTTTCCCCTTTATTAGAATTCAGTTTTGGCCATTTCTTGAGTTCAGGTTTGAGGTCAAGTTGTGTTTTTGATGGGGCTTTCATGGGGTTAAGTTCATCGTGTTGTCCCTGATAAAACCTAGAAGTTTCGTCGGATTTGGAGCTGTTTCATTTCTATGGGGATTTGAGAATTCATCTCAAATAAAGGTAGGGGATGTTTTAGGATTTTGTATGTGTTGTATTGGGTGTTTTGCATGATTATACAACTAAATTCCATGCCTCGTATCAAATCAAAAAAGTTAGTAATATGTATTTCTTGTGTAAGATTTAAAATTCAAAGGTGTATATAACTTGGAATTGGATTGTGACATGATGATAAATTAGGCTTTAATATGTTTATTAACATATATTAAATTGAGATTATTTGAATAAGATTTCCACATTTTATTTAATATTTATCTTTTGTGAAAGATTAAATTCTATGGCCGTACCTTGCATGAAATTAACTTGTAGCATGCTTTTAAATTAAGTCTTGGCATGTTGTTTATCATACTTTAATTTGAGAGCATTTGGATGAGTAAAAAAATCTACAGATTTTAATTAAAAAGGCTTAATTAAAATCTATTTAATGGTTTCGTTGGCTTAATTAAGTTTTTAACTTGATAATTGGGATGACTAGGACTTGCATACTAGTATATATTAATTTGGAGCCATTTAATGTTGTTTTAGAATTTAGGGATTTAATTATCATGTTTTAATTAAATTCTATCTTAGTGATCCAATGACCTAAGTAAGCTTTTAGTTTGATTCATGTAATAAATAAGTTATGTTGTTTAACATGCGTTATTTAGGGTTCATTAGTTGAGTTATGAAACTTAGAGAAATTAATTACATTATATAATTAATTTTCGTTTCTATTGTATTATTGATTAAATCATGCGTTTAACATTGATATTATGTTTGAAGCATGATTTTAGAGTTGTAATGGATTTATAAGTTATGCTTTCAATATTGTATTATATTATTATAGCATGTAATGAATCACATACTGAAGATTCGACATGTGATGTTATTATAGCGTGTAACGAATCGCGCTCTGAAGATTCGACATTTGTCATCCTATAGTAGTTGTGGATTTAGAGCATGTATTGTGTGGCTTCAACCTACTTGTGCATGAAGGTAGTTTCGTGTACAATTTAATGCGTATATAAGTTGTTAACTTATTTATTTTGGAGTCACTTGGGACATGGTTACTATGATATGGCTAGAGTTTAGCTCTAATGCAGGAGGTATGAGTTCTCCCCAATTGAGATAGTTCGCACTTAGGGTGGTCTTCCCTGCGGGTTAATGCCCAGAATAACCATTGAGGTCTCGGCAGAATTCCGAGCTTAGATGTCCAAGTATTCCACTATTTGATTTCGCACTTTTAGATTTCTAGTCGATAACCTAGAGAATCTATGTCTTGATGTGTGATATTAGAAATTCTAATTATACAAAATTCTATATTTAGTTGTTCTTGCACACTTTTAGATTTCAAGTTGATAACTTTGAGAATCTATGTTTTGTTACTTGGTATAGCATGCATCTATGCTGGTTAAATTGCATAGATATTGTGATTCATGTTTTGTTGTTCAAATGTGGCTTAGGAATGATCCTATAAATTCATTGAAACATACACGTTAGGTGGCATGACCCACTTTTGTCGTTTTCGTATTTTAGATTTCAAGTTGATGACTCTAAAAATCTATGTCTTGTTGCTTTGTATAGCATGCTTCTATATGGTTTGAATTGCATGAATGATGTGATTTATGCTAGAAATGATCTAGGGTAGTTTAGGATGCTCCCTGAGTCTCACCCTTGACATAGACGTTAGGTGGCATGAGCCCTTTAACATGTTTCACCTTAAGGTGACAAAATTGTAAAATGCTAGGTCGATGCATGCTCATTTCCTACGAGTAGCTTTTTGTTGCTCACCCCAAAGTTATTGGGGCATATTTCACGTACAAGAATCAAGGTTAGAGATTCTCACCGTGTTTGGATGATTTGAGGACTTGAAGGGTTAAATTCTTATGTAGGTTGGCTTGAAATGCCAATTTTAGCCTTTTATGTCAAAATGTGTATATTTGATTCTAAACATGTAAAGTGTACATAAGCACACTCTTTACTATGTATTTGATATGTATGACAAGAGGTCAAGGGCCATAAACTTTAAAGTTTAAGTGTATGCATTTAAATTCCAAGTCTTGCCTTTGAAATGTATTTCTTTCTAATTTTGAGGTTTAGTATATGATTTGGAGTAAATGTTATGCAATGAGGCCATGGGCGATTGTAATACATTTCTATATGTAAAGTATACTTGTTAGCATGCTTACATAGCTTAAAATCATGTTTTTGGACCAATTTCATGTTGGGGTTTGAGACTTGGGTTAAGTCTCAACATTTTTGGCATATATCAAGTTTTTCAAAGCTTCCTCGAGTCATTTCGATCGACCATTTCATCATTTCGGTCGACCGATAGCCTTTGGGAACTTCAATTAACAGTAAAAACTCAATTCCAATAGCCATTCTTGCTGTTTGGGTCTATTTCGGTCGACCGATGCTTCATTTCGGTCTACCGAAGTGACCTTCCCTCAAAATTAGTTTTTGGACAATTTTTTTGTGTTCATTTCGGTCTACCGAAATGGCTATTTCGGCCTCCCTAAATGACTTCCTTCAACTTTGTTTCAACTTTGTTTCTCCGACTTCAAATGGTCATAACTCCTTCATTTCTAATCCAAATGGGATGATTCTTGAGCCTAAACTCAAGGATTTTGAGTCAGCTTCCAATGGTACCTATACTATTTTCAGATTCCAATCACAGTGAAAGTTATTCATGTTTTAGTAAGGTAGGGTCAGTTTTCGCTTAAACCAGGAAAAAGGGCATTTTGTGGAATTCTTGTCTAAAGTTCCTAGAACCTCTTAGAAAGTTGTGAAATGATTAGATTAGGTTGTATTCACCTTGTTTAACTTGTTTAGAGTCAAGTTTCTCCTTTGTCTGTGAATTGACCATATTGCCCCTTGGTTAATAGTTTTTGCCCGTTTAGACATTTGTTTCCGCTTTTGCTTTCTTTGAGTTCTGTGACTTCATGGAAGGTCAAATTGGTATCTTGGGGATGATTTATATCTCCATAGACTTTGGTTTCATCTTTTGCGTCCGCATTTTGGATCCATTATCGGATCAACCTTTGGTTCATCACTGACGCACCGGGTTGAAAAACCTAGGTCGTTACAAGTGGTATCAGAGCTCCTAGGTTTGAATACCTTAGACGACAGGTTTTGGGTGCATATCATGCTTTTTTTTATTTGCTTTGATATATTCACGTTGTAACGACCCAGTCATTTGCCTCCCTTTCCTTTTTCTTGAAATTTTACGAATGAATTTTTTTCGTTCAATTTTCTTTTCTGAGCTCTGTTTCGTGTCGCTTAGTGTCATCTCGAGTGCTCGGAATTGGTTCCTGAGACTCTTTTTCATGGATTGACAACTTCCTTTGAGGACCGAGTCATTTTCACATTTTTCGTTTTTCGACACTATACGCTATTTCGTCCTTTTCCCTATTCTGTCTTATCTCCGTTTGTCAGTTTTTGGCACAACATCACTTCTCATGCTCGGAGTTGGTTTTTGACTTCACCTACCTTCATCTTGAGTGGTTTCCTCGAAATACGTATCTTTACTTTTGCAAGAAAGTACTCTGGTTGCTCCTGGTGTCCATAGGGGCATGGATGCAAACTTCTTTGAAATTATTTTCTTTTCTTGGGCCATTTTTCGTAAATATCTTTTGAAGATATTTTATTTTAGGGGTTTTTAAGAAAATATTTTAGGAAGATATTTTCATTCTGGGCCATAAGTGCAGTTTTCACTTTTTGGAGGGGCCATTGTGCAATTAATGAAAGTTATTGCAAAATGTCTTGTTTTGAGCCTGGATCCTTGTATATGATGCATTTTCACATTTTGTCGAGTTGTGTACTCTTGGAATTTCCTCCTGGTCGATGTTTTCCAGTTTCAGGGTTCGTGGCCCCAGTTTACGCCAAACTTGTTTTAGGCATAACTTACTGCTCGGGACTCGGTTTTTGACGCCATTTCTTCCTTTATTCATATTTTATCATTTTGAATCTTTTTTATTCACAAAGTTTTGCCATTTGAGTGCGTCTGCTCAAATTTTAATTTTTCGGACCTGGCGGGGCCCGTTCGGGGCACTTTTTGAGATTTCTATAAAAGGGGGGTGAGATATTTCATTTTTCATCTTCTCCCCTCTTCATCCACGACCTGGAGCTCCCATGGCAGCCCAAGGGGTGCTGCCTTCTTCTCTCTCCTCTTTTGGTTCACTTTTCTTTGATTAAAAGTCTTCGGCCTTAACGTTTGTTGTTCCCCTCGCCGTGCTCTACCTTTCCCCCTTATTAGAATTCAGTTTTGACCATTTCTTAAGTTTGGTTTTGAGGTCAAGTTATGATTTTGATGGGGCTTTGATGGGGGTTATGTTCACGGCGTTGTCCCCGACAAAACCTAGTAGTTTCGTCGAATTCGGAGCCGTTCCATTTTGATGGCTTTTGAGATTTTCATTTCAAATTACGGTAGGGGATGTTCTAGGTTTAAATTCTTGTTATATACCATGCTTGTGATACTTATGCTACTTGTTTGCATGATTAAATGAAAATCTAGAGATTTTATTATTTATTTTTCTTGTACGGGATCTAATTTTCCCGATTGCTCATGACTTGGTTTAAACATGTAGCATGATTTTATATTGCCCCTTGATATGCTCATTATTGTGTATTAAAATTGGAACATTTGAATAAGTATTAAAGATTTTATTTAATATTTATCTTAGGTGAAAGATTAATTCACATGGCCTTAACTAGCTTGAAATGAATATGTGTTAACATATTAAATTAGGCCTTAGCATGCTCTCCAACATTGGTTAGCATATTATTGAGGTATTTTAATTAGGCCTTAACTAGCTTGAAATCAATATGTGTTAGCATATTATTGAGGTATTTTAATTCAAAGGTTCAATTTATATTTAATAAAACATTTTTCGCGACTTCATAGTAACTCCAACTAATTAAACTCAAAACTCTGATTTTTTTTTTAAGATTAAATCTTTATACATTAGAAAGGTCTAGTGACATAATAGGTACATTTATTGACTAATTTTCATTCAAATATTCAATATTTACTCATTAAAACACTCATCGCGACTTCATAGGTAACTCGAGTAAGTTTAACTCAAAACTCTCAATTTCTTTTAAAGATTCTATCTTTATACATGAAAAAGGTTTACTAACATAATAAGTACCATTATTGAGTTATTTTCATTCAAAGATTCAATCTTTAGTCATTAGAACACTCTTCAAGACATTATTTATAACTCGAATAAGTTAAACTCAAAACTCTCATTTTCTTTCAAAGATTAAATCTTTATACACTAAAAAGGTCTAGTGACAAAATAAGTACCTTTATTTATGTATTTTAATTCAAAGATTCAATCTTTATTCATTAAAACACTCTTTACAACTTCATAGATAACTCGAATAAGTTTAACTCAAAACTTTCAATTTGTTTCAAAGATTCAGTATTTTTACATTAAAAAGGTTTAGTGATGTAATAGGTACCTTTAATGAGTTATTCTCATTCAAAGCTTCAATCTTTCCTAATTAAAACATATATCGCGACTTCATAGGTAACTCGAATAAGTTTAACTCAAAACTCTCAATTTCTTTCAAAGATTCTAGTTTTATACATTAAAAAGGTCTACTGACATAATAAGTACCTTTATTGAGGTGTTTTCATTCAAAGATTCAATCTATAGTCATTAAAACATTCATCACGACTTCATTGGTAACTCGAATAAGTTAAACTCAAAACTCTCATTTTTTTTCAAAGATTCAATCTTTTTACGTTAAAAATGTCTAGTGACATAATAGGTACCATGATTGAGTTATTTTCATTCAAATATTCAATCTCTGCTCATTAAAACATTCTTTGGGACGTCAAAGGGAACTCCAATAAGTTTAACTCAAAACACTCAATTTCTTTCAATGATTCAATCTTTATACATTAAAAAGGTTTAGTGATATAATATGTACCTTTATGGAGTTATTTTGATTCAAAGATTGAATCTTTAGTCATTAAAACACTCTTCGTGACTTCATAGATAACTCGAATAAGTGAAACTCAAAACTCTCATCTTCTTTCAAAGATTCAACCTTTATACATTAAAAAGGTCTAGTGACATAACAGGTACCTTGATTGAGTTATTTTCATTCAAAGATTCAATCTTTACTCATTAAAACACTCTTTGGGACGTCAAAGGGAACTCGAATAAGTTTAACTCAAAAGTCTCAATTTCTTTGAATGATTCAATCTTTATACATTAAAAAGGTATAGTGATACAATAGATACCTTTATTAAGGTATTTTCATCCAAATATTCAATATTTATTCATTAAAACACTCTTCGTGACTTCATATGTAACTCGAATAAGCTAAACTCAAAACTCTCATTTTCAGTTAAAGTTTCAATCTTTTTACATTAAAAAGGTCTAGTGACATAATAGGTACCTTTATTGAGATATTTTAATTCAAAGATTCTATCTTTACTTATAAAAACGCTCTTCGCGACTTCATAGGTAACTCGAATGAGTTTAACTCAAAACTCTGAATTTGCTTCAAAAATTCAATCTTCACACATTAAAAAGGTCTTATGACATAATAGGTATCTTTATTCAGGTATTTTCATTAAAATATTCAATCTTAGCCCATTAAAACACTATTCACGACTTAATTGGTAACTCAAATATGTTAAACTCAAAACTCTGATTTTCTTTTAAAGATTCAATCTTTATACATTAAAAAGGTCTAGTGACATAATAAGTACATTTATTGAGTAATTTTCATTCAAAGATTCAATCGTAACTTATTAAAACACTCATCGCGACTTCATTAGTAACTCGAATAAGTTTAACTCAAAACTCTCAATTTCTTTCAAAGATTTAATCTTTATACATTTAAAAGGTCTACTGACATAATAAGTACCTTTATTGAGGTATTTTCATTCAAAGATTCAATCTTTAGTCAATAAAACATTCTTCGCAACTTCATAGGTAACTCGAATAACTTAAACTCAAAACTCTCATTTTCTTCCAAAGATTCAATCTTTCTATATTAAAAAGGTCTAGTGACATAATAGGTACCTTGATTGAGTTATTTTCATTTAAAGATTCAATCTTTACTCATTAAAACACTCTTCGGGACGTTAAAGGAAACTGGAATAAGTTTGACTCAAAACTCTCAATTTCATTCAAATATTGAATCTTTATACATTAAAAAGGTCTAGTGACATAATAGGTACCTTTATTAAGATATTTTCATTCAAAGATTCAATCTTTAGTCATTATAACACTCTTCGCCACGTCAAAGGTAACCCGAATAAGTTAAACTCAAAACTCTCATTTTCTTTCAATGATTCAATCTTTATACACTAAAAAGGTCTGGTGACATAATAGTTACCTCTATTGAGGTATTTTAATTCCAAGATTCAATCTTTACTCATTAAAACACTCTTCACGACTTCATAGATAACTCGAATAAGTTTAACTCAAAACTCTCAATTTGTTTCAAAGATTCAATCTTTATACATTAAAAAGTTCTAGTGACATAATAGGTACCTTTATTGAGTTATTTTCATTCTAAGATTCAATTTTTACTCATTAAAACATTCATCGCGACTTCACAGGTAACTCGAATAAGTTTAACTCAAAACTCTTAATTTCTTTTAAAGATTCTATCTTTATTAATTAAAAAGGTCTACTGACATAATAAGTACCTTTATTGAGGTATTTTCATTCAAAGATTCAATCTACAGTCATTAAAACACTCTTCGCGACTACATTGGCAACTCGAATAAGTTAAACTCAAAACTCTTATTTTTTTTTTTCAAAGATTCAATCTTTTTACATTAAAAAGGTATGGTGACATAATAGGTACCTTGATTGAGTTATTTTCATTCAAAGATTCAGTATCTAATCATTAAAACACTCTTTGGGACGTCAAAAGGAACTCGAATAAGTTTAACTCAAAACTCTAAATTTCTTTCAAAGATTCAATCTTTATACTTTAAAAGGTCTAGTGATATAATAGGTACCTTTATGGAGTTATTTTCATTCAAAGATTGAATCTTTAGTCATTAAAACACACTTCACAACTTCATAGGTAACTCGAATAAGTCAGACTCAAAACTTTAATTTTCTTTCAAAGATTCAACTTTTATACATTAAAAAGGTCTAGTGACATAATAGGTACTTTGATTGAGGTATTTTCAGTCAAAGATTCAATCTTTACTCATTAAAACACTCTTTGGGACAACAAAGGAAACTCGAATAAGTGTAACGCAAAAGTCTCATTTTCTTTGAATGATTCAATCTTAATACATTAGAAAGGTCTAGTGACATAGTAGGTACCTTTATTGAGGTAATTTGATTAAAACACTCTTCGTGACTTCGTAGGTAACTCGAATAAGTTAAATTCAAAACTCTCATTTTCTGTCAAAGATTCAATCTTTTTACATTAAAAAGGTTTACTGACATAATAGGTACTTTGATTGAGATAATTTCATTCAAAGATTCAATCTTTACATTATAAAGGTCTTGTACATAATAGGTCCCTTGAATGAGGTGTTTTCGTTCAAATATTCAATCTTTAGTCATTAAAACACTCGTGGCGACTTCATTGGTAACTCGAATAAGTTAAACTCAAAAACACTTATTTTCTTTTAAAGATTCAATTTTTATACATTAAAAAGATCTAGTGACATAATAGGTACCTTTATTGAGCTATTTTCATTCAAAGATTCAGTCTTTACTCATTAAAACACACTTCGGGACATTATAGGTAATTCGAATAAGTTTAACTCAAAACTCTAAATTTCTCTCAAAGATTCAATCTTTATATATTAAAAAGGTCAAGTAACTTAATAGGTACCTTTACTGAGGTATTTTCGTTCAAAGATTCAAACTTTACTCGTTAAAACACACTTTACGACTTCATAGATAACACCAACAAAAACTCTAAATTTGTTTCAAAGATTCAATCTTTAGTCATTAAAACACTCTTCGAGACTTCTTATGTAGCTCGAATAAGTAGAACTCAAAACTGTTATTTTCTTTCAATGATTAAATCTTTTTACATTAAAAAGGTCTAGAGACATAATAGGAACCTTGATTGAGGTATTTTCATTCAAAGATTCAATCTTTAGTTATAAAAACACTCTTCGCGACTTCATAGGTAACTCGAATAAGTTAAACTCAAAACTCTCATTTTCATTCAAATATTCAATAATTAAACTTTAAAAAAGGTCTAGTGACATAATAGGTACCTTTATTGAGGTATTTTCATTCTATGATTCAATCTTTAATCATTAAAACACTCATCGCCACTTCATGGGTAACTTGAATAAGTGTAACTCAAAACTTTTAATTTCTTTCAAAGATTCAATCTTTATACATTAAAAAGGTCTCGTGACAAAATAGGTACCTTTATTATGGTATTTTTATTCAAAGATTCAATCTTTAGTCATTAAAACACTCTTTGCGACTTCATAGGTAACTCGAATCAGTTAAATTCAAAATCTTAATTTCTTTCAATGATTAAATATTTTTACATTAAAAAGGTATAGTGACATATTAGGTACATTATTTGAGGTATTTTCATTCAAATATTAAATCTTTAGTCATTGAAACACTCTTCGCGACTTCATAGGTAACTAGAATAAATTAAACTCAAAACTCTCATTTTCTTTCAAAGATTCAATCTTTATACATTAAAAAAGTCTAGTGACACAATAGGCACTTTAATTGGGGTATTTTCATTCAATGATTCAATCTTTACTCACTAAAACACTCTTCGGTATGTGAATTAATCTTTTACATAAGATAAATATTAAATAAAATCTTTAATAGTTATTCAAATGTTCCAATTTTAATGCACGACAATGAGCATATCAAGGGGCAATATAAAATCATGCTACATGTTTAAACCAAGTCATGAACAACCAGAAAAATTAGATCCCGTATAAGAAAAATAAATAATAAAATCTCTAGATTTTATATTTAATCATGCAAACAAATAGTATAATCATCACAAGAATGCTATATAACAAGAATTTAAACTTCGACCATCTCCTACCTCAATTTGAGATGAAAATCCCAAAATCCCACGAAAATGGAACGGCTCCGAATCCGACGAAACTACTAGGTTTTGTCGGGGACAACGCCGTGAACATAACCCCCATGAAAACCCCATCAAAATCAAAACTTGACCTCAAAACCAAACTCAAGAAATGGTCAAAACTGAATTCTAATAAGGGGAAAAGGTAGAGCACAGTGAGGGGAACAACAAACGTTAAGGCCGAAGACTTTCTATTAAGGAAAAGTGAACCAAAAGAGGATAGAGAAGATGGCAGCACCCCTTGGGCTGCCATGGGAGCTCCAGGTCGTTCATGAAGAGGGGAGAAGATGAAAAATGAAATATCTCACCCCCTTTTTATAGAAATCTCAAAAAGAGCCCCGAACGGGCCCTGTCGAGTTCGAAAAAGTAAAATTTGAGTAGTTGCGCTCAAATGGAAAACTTTGTGAAGAAAAAAGATTTAAAATGATAAAATATGATCAATGGAAGAAACAACGTCGAAAATTGAGTCCCGAGCAGAAACTTATGCTGGAAATAAGTTTGGTGCAAACTAGGGCCAGAAACTGGAAAACATCGACCAGGAGGAAATTCCAAGAGTACAGAACTCTACGAAATGTGAAAAAGAATCCTGTACGAGGATCCAGGCTCAAAATAAGATATTTTGCAATAACTTTCATTAATTGCATAATGGCCCCTACAAAAAGGATTAACTGCGAAACTGCCCCAGAATGAAAATATCTTCCAAAAGATATTTTCTTAGATGCCCCTGAAATAAAATATCTTCAAAAGATATTTACGAAAAACACCCCAAGAAATGAAAAAGATTCTAAAGAATTGTGCATCCATGCCCCTATGGGCACCGGGAGCAACCAGAGTACTTTCTTGCAAAAGTAAAGATACGTATTTCGAGGAAACCACTCAAGATGAAGGCACATGAAGTCAAAAACCAACTCTGAGCATGAGAAGTGAGGTTGTGCCAAAAACTGACAAATGGAGATAAGACAGAATAGGGAAAAGGACGAAATAGCGCATAGTGTCAAAAAACGAAAAATGTAAAAATGATTCGGTCCTCAAAGGAAGTTGTCAATCCACGGAAAAGAGTCTCAGGAACCAATTCCAAGCACTCGAGATGACACTAAGCGACACGAAACAGAGCTCAGAAAAGAAAATTAAACGAAAAAAATTAATTCGTAAATTTTCAGGGAAAAAGGAAAGGAAGGAAAATTTTTGGGTCGTTACAACCAACCCACCTTAAAGGAATTTCATCCCTGAAATTAGGAACATACTAGAGGGAACAGAATAATGACCGACAAAAGGTCAAATCAAAGGACAGCTCACAACGCACTGAAGGACAAATGCTAAAGTCTAAAGATCAACTGAAGGAACGCGAAACCATGAACTGAGATAACACCCTATACGAATCGGCATATTAACTCAACGTTAACTACCGAGAGAATCCCAAGACAACGAAATGTTGAAACATGATAGAAGAAGAGAGTAACAAGGTAGTACGAACAGTGACCAGAACCCGCCCACACTTACAGTATAAGGCACTAGTTCGTAACATGCCCCAGAAGGGAACTTTTCGATATAAATGACATCAATGTCAGAAATGATCATTACCAAAAGCTCTGCGGGAACCAGGCATCTGGGAGAGTTGGGGTAGCTAATCCCAAAACTCTGACAACAATGACACTGGCACCATTACGCTTAAGGCCTTAGATCTAGAAGGCACGAAGGAAAAGGAAATGAAACGGTGCCTCCCTGGCCTACCTCTCACTCCACCAGATAAGAATTGCGATTCTACACTTACATGAGCCTTACTCGCATCGATTGACAGAACAGACAAGAAGGTTCCCGACATGGGTCCTCACAGAATGAATTTCTCCTATCCAAGGAAGAAACTCGTGGATCAAGAATGCATCCATGGGATACGACAGATCCTAAGTGACAATGCAAAAACCTGACATAAAGTAAATAAGTAGCATGTAACATAACATAACTATCTACTCACACAAGTAGTAAACAAGTTACCACATAAGCAAATAGGCATGTTATCAAATCAAACATGTTATCAGAAAGCACGCAGACATGTTATCACACCGGAACATGATAGTGACACAGAACATGTTATCAGGAAGCATATCTACACAAAAGCATGCTCAACCAATGATAGATGTCTCGAAACACCTGAACATGTGAACATGTTATCATACAAGACATGTTATCAAGATACAAATAACAAATCAAAGCAACACAACATGAGCATGATATGGACCCAAAACCCGTCGTCCAAGGTATTCGAACCCGGACGCTCTGATACCACCTGTGACGACCCTAGTTTTTAGGCCAGTGTGTCTTGTGATGAACCGTAAGGATGATCCGATAACGGATCCGAATGCAGAAGCGAAAACAGAAAATAAGACTCTAAGAAGTCAAAGTGACCTTCCATGAGCTCGTGGAACTCAACAAGAACTGATGCGGAAGCAAAAGATCGAAAATATGACAAATAAGCCCCCAGGTATAAAATAGTCATTTCTGAAAACTATAGATTTGGGTGCCACCAAGCACACTGCTAGAAGGATAACGAAAAACTAATTAAGATGGACTCAAGAATCGCATGATTCGGAGTCCGGAAGATGGAGAAAAGGCATGACAAAGAAAAACGAGCACTTAAGGCAAAAAGGGTAAACTGGTAATTATCCAGGAAGACCTGGGTGCAACCAAGTACACCGTTGGAAAGACAGCAAAAAATTAATCAAGTTAAAAAAAAAATTCACTTGAATCGGAGTCCGGACAAAGGAGAAAAGCCCAAGAGAAGAACTGACATCTCGGCGGCCCGACGAGGGGCCATGACAGCCCCATGCGCGCGCCCATGCACGCCGCGTGCGCGCTGAGTGCACCATGGCTGGCAGCAGCAGCCCATAAAGCTGCTGTGGGGTTATTTTTCAGAAAAATCCAGAACAGAGGCTGAATTTGGATGCCTAGATGAACTTTTTTGCAAAAACACAGAGAAGAAACCCCTCAAAATTGAGTTTTCTACATAACTCTCGAGAAAATTAAAAAAAAAACGCAATGTAGAATGCCCGAAATGCCCTTCCTTGAAATCTGGTCATGGAGGTCCAAAAAGCTGCTATGTTGAAAAACTAAGAGCTGAACTTCGTAAGCAATTTCCGATATCAAGACGACATTTTCTGGAAAAACACAGATAAGAAACCCCCCCTAAAATCATGTTTTCTATTTAACCATATTAAAAGAAGAAAATAAAACCACCGTGAAAAGTCTATAAAGCCCCTAGATCAGAATGTGCAAAAAAAGTGCGAAATGAATTCACAAGAGGCTTAAAACACAAACGATAAGGTTTTGCCCAGAAACGACCATGCGCGCAAACGTAACTTACCTATTTGGACGTGCTACAATGGCCCACGACTTAAAAATACCACCAATACAAAATCCAACCCCCCAATGGGCAAAAAGGCAAAAATGGAACTTGGACTGAAAACTCGGAATCTAAAAATACAAACCGGGGTCAAATGACCGTTTGGCCCTTGGCCACACTTCATACAAGATTAATAAGACCTTATGAAAGAATGAGAATGGAATTCCCACACCCGATGTAACCATGGTGAAGTAATGACTTGCGATTTTTTAAGATTTTCACAATATTTCACGAAGTTAAAAAGTACATAGAATACAATATACATGTCATTGGCCTCCGGCCTCATCTCATACATATCAAATACATTGAAAGGAGTGTACTTAAGTACACATTACATACATGGAATCAAATATACATATTTTGACATATAAGTCTAAAAAATGACATTTCATGCTAACATTCACATGAAATGGAAACTTGAAAGCTACACGACATCCAAGGAATGATAGGCGTCACGAACCAAGTCTTCGTACCTGAAATATGCCCTAGTATCGTAGGGGTGAGTAATATAAAGCTACACGTAGGAGATGAGCATGCATCAACCTAGCATTTTATAAATTTATCACCTTAAGGTGAAACATGTTAAAGGGGTTCATGCCACCTAACGTCTATATCGAAATCAGACTCAGAGAACATCCTAAGCTACCTCAGAGTGTTTCTAGCATAAATCACATCATCTATGCCATTTTAACAATATGGAAGCACGTTATACAAAGCAACAAGATATAGGTTCTTAAAGGTATTAACTTGCAATCTCGAATACAGAAACAACTAAAGTGATCATGTCACCTAACGTCTATGTTCTAAATATATCTAAGGAATCATCCTAGGCCATGATGAATAATCAAAACACAATTTACAACTTCAATGCAATCTAACCATATAAAAGCATATTATACAAGGCAACAAAATACAATTTCTTAAAGCTATCAGCTTGAAATCTAAAGCACGAAAACAACAGAAGTGGGTCATGCCACCTAACGTCTATGTTATAAATGAATCAATAGGATCAATCCTAAGCTTTATTAGAACGTCAAAACACGATTTTCAATATCGATGCAATTTAACCAACATTGGAACTTCCAATACAACGCATAAAGCACAATTTCGCAAAGTTAACATCCTGTAACTTAAAATGGAATGACAAATAAGAAACCACAAGTTTCAACATCATCTAGTTATCAACTTGAAAATGAAATGTGAAATCAAACAAAGTGGATACTCGGACGATACGCCGGATCAGACCGACAACTTAGTTACTTTAGGGTTACTAGCCCATGGGTAACCTCCCTATGTGCGTACTAGACTATATAGAGGGACTATTCCCCGTACTAGAACTACGTCCAAGCCATAGTCAAATAACGACATCCCCAAGTTTCCAAAATCAACAAGTTGTGTAACAACGCATATATCAACAGGAATATGCAAGATAATCAACTATCTACTAAGCACAACCAAATTTGGAAACCTATACAATACATGCTTTAAATTCGCAACTAATATGATATAATGAATGTCAAATCTTCAGTGTGCGATTCGTTACACGCTATGCATAAAAGATGTTAAACACGAAGTGTGCAAATCATTACACAAGGTAACAATATATTCAATAAGGAAAACATATTCTCATGAGTATAAACATAGCAACTATGTTATCCAATGCTTAAAACATAACCAAATGAATATACAACAAGTCCATGTCCAGGATTTTGATATAGAAACGACTTTCAAACACAATTAAATCAATGGCTCAATTCGATAGAATTTAATTAAATAAAAATAATTAAATTCCCTAGATTCTAATTCAATTCCAAATAACCTCAAATTAATACATATTAAAGAACATGGCACGGTCATCACCTATATCCATTCTAAAACTCAATTAGTTTATTGGAACAACAAAGTAGAAGTTTAATTAAATCATGCTAATTTAATTACCAAGGTTCTAAAACAACTTCTAATAGTCCCAAATTAATATATACTAGTAAACAAGTCATGGCTAATACAAATATCAAGTTAAAACCTTAATTAAGCTAATGGGACCACAAAATAGATTTTAATTAATTCTTTTAATTAAAATCTCTTGATTTTCAAACTTAACCAAATGCTCTCAAATTAACCTATGTTGGAAACCATGCCAAGGACTAATGTAATATTACATTACAAGTTTATTTCATTCAATTTACGACCATGCAAATTAAATCTTCACTAAAGTTAAATATAAAACAAAGGTTGCCATTCTCATGCAATTAATCCCAATTTAATATATGTGAACAACCACACCAAAGCTTAATTTTCTAGTATGCCACAATTCAATTCCAAGTTGTATATCACCATGAGGATTAAATCTTAAACAAGGAAATTAATTAAATGAAAGGTTTCAAAACCTCACAGAATATTCTAAATCAAATATATGTGAAGCTATATGGCATATTGATCAAGAATATCAAGTCGGAATTCAAATGGAGTGAATAGTGCACTCGGGGCAAATTAATTAATCAAATTAATTAATAATTACTAATGTTCAAAACACCTCCAATTACTTTGAAATTCAACTATGTTGAAGAGCATGCTAAGGCCTAATATAATATGCTAACACATATTAATTTCAAGCTAGTTAAGGCCATGTGAATTAATCTTTCACCTAAGATAAATATTAAATAAAATCTTTAATACTTATTCAAATGTTCCAATTTTAATGCACGACAATGAGCATATCAAGGGGCAATATAAAATTATGGTACATGTTTAAATCAAGTCGTGAGCAACTGGGAAAACTAGATCCCGTACAAGAAAAATAAATAATAAAATCTCTAGATTTTATATTTAATCACGCAAACAAGTAGTATAAGCATCACAAGCATGTTATATGAAAAGAATTTAGACTTAGAACATCTCCTACCTCAATTTGAGATGAAAATCCCAAAGGCCCGCCAAAATGGAACGGCTCCGAATCCGACGAAACTACTAGGTTTTGTCGGGGACAACGCCGTGAACATAACCCCCATGAAAGCCCCATCAAATTCATAACTTGACCTCAAACCAAACTTAAGAAATGGTCAAAATTGAATTCTAATAAGGGGGAAAGGTAAAGTACGGCGAGGGGAACAACAAACGTTAAGGCCGAAGACTAACCATTAAGGAAAAGTGAACCAAAAGAGGAGAGAGAAGATGGCATCAACCCTTGGGCTGCCATGGGAGCTCCAGGTCGTGCATGAAGAGGGGAGAAGATGAAAAATGAAATATCTCACCCCCCTTTTATAGAAATCTCAAAAAGTGCCCCGGACGGGCCCCGACGGGTCCGAAAAAGTAAAATTTGAGCAGTCACCCTCAAATTCCAAAACTTTGTGAACAAAAAAGATTCAAAATGATAAAATATGAACAACGGAAGAAACGGCCTCAAAAACTGAGTCCCGAGCAGAAAGTTATGCTGAAAATAAGTTTGGTACAAACCGGGGCTAGAAACCCTGAAACTGGAAAACATCGACCCGGAGGAAATGCCAAGAGTACACAACTCTACAAAATGTGAAAAAGAATCATGTACAAGGATCCAGGCTCAAAACAAGATATTTTGCAATAACTTTCATTAATTGCACAATGGCCCCTACAAAAAGGGTTAACTGCGAAACTGCCCCAGAATGAAAATACCTTCCAAAAGATATTTTCTTAGATGCCCCTGAAATAAAATATCTTCAAAAGATATTTACGAAAAACACCCCAAGAAATGAAAAAGATTCTAAAGAATTGTGCATCCATGCCCTTGTGGGCACCGGGAGCAACATGAGTACTTTCTTGCAAAAGTAAAGATACGTATTTCGAGGAAACCACTCAATATGAAGGCACGTGAAGTCAAAAATCAACTCTAAGCATGAGAAGTGAGGTTGTGCAAAAACCCGACAAACGGAGATAAGACAGAATAGGGAAAATGACGAAATAACGCATAGTGTCGAGAAACGAAAAATGTGAAAATGACTTGGTCCTAAACGGAAGTTGTCAATCCATGCAAAAGAGTCTCAGGAACCAATTCCGAGCACTGGAGATGACACTAAGCGACATGAAACAGAGCTCAGAAAAGAAAATTTAACGAAAAAATTTAATTAGTAAATTTTCAGAAAAAAAAAGGAAAGGAAGGAAAATTTTCGGTTCGTTACAACTTACCCACCTTAAAGGAATTTCGTCCCCAAAATTAGGAACATACCAGAGAGAACAGAATAATGACCGACAAAAGGTCAAATCAAATGACAGCTCACAACGCACTAAAGGACAAATCCTAAAGTCTAAAGATCAACTGAAGGAACGCGAAACCATGAACTGAGACAACATCCCATACGAATCGGCACGTTAACTCAACGTCAACTACTGAGAGAATCCCAAGACAACGAAATGTTGAAACATGATAGAAGAAGAGAATGACAAGGCAGTACGAACAGTGACCAGAACCCGCCCACACTTACTCGTTAGCAAGGTAGCATGACACTATAAGGCACTAGTTCGTAAAATGCCCCAGAAGGGAACTTTTCGATACAAATGACAACAATGTCAGAAATGATTATTACCAAAAGCTCTGCGGGAACCAGGCATCTGTGAGAGTTGGGGTAGCTAATCCCAAAACTCTGACAACAATGACACTGGCACCATTATGCTTAAGGCCTTAGATCTAGAAGCCACGAAGGAAAAGGAAATGAAACGGTGCCTCCCTGGCCCACGTCTCACTCCACCTGACAAGAATTGCAATTTTACACTCACATGAGCCTTACTCCAATCGATTGACAGAACAGACAAGAAGGTTCCCGACATGGGTCCTCACAGAATGAATTTCTGCAATCCAAGGAAGAAACTCGTGAAACAAGAACGCATCCAAGGGATATGACAGATCCTACGAGACAATGCAAAAACCTGACATAAAGTAAACAAGTAACATGCAACATAATATAACTATCTACTCACACAAGTAGTAAACAAGTTGCCACATAAGCAAATAGGCATATTATCAAATCAAACATGTTATCAAGAAGCACGCAGACATGTTATCACACCAGAACATGATAGTGACACAGAACATGTTATCAGGAAGCATATATACACAAAACATGCTCAACCAATGATAGATGTCTCAAAACACCTGAACATGTGAACATGTTATCATACAAGACATGTTATCAAGATACAAATGACAAATCAAAGCGAAACAACATGAGCATGATATGCACCCAAAACCCGTCGTCCAAGGTATTCAAACCCGAACGCTCTGATACCACTTGTGACGACCCTGGTTTTTAGGCCAGCGTGTCCTGTGATGAACCGTAAGGATGATCCGATAACGGATCCGAATGCGGAAGCGAAAATAGAAAATAAGACTCTAAAGAGTCAAAGTGACCTTCCGTGAGGTCTTGAAACTCAACAAGAACTGATGCGGAAGCAAAAGATCGAAAATATGACAAATAAGCCCCTAGGGGCAAAATAGTAATTTTTGAAAACTATAGACTCGGGTGCCATCGAGCACACCGCTGGAAGGACAACAAAAAACTAATCAAGATGGGCTCAAGAATCGCATGATTCGGAGTCCGGACGAAGGAGAAACGGCACGACGAAGAAAAACGAGCACTTAAGGAAAAAAGGGTCAGTTGGTAATTATCCAGGAAGAACTGGGTGCAACCGAGCACACCATTGGAAAGACAGCGAAAGATTAATCAAGTTTTAAAAAAAATTCACTTGAATCGGAGTCCGGACGAAGTAGAAAACCCCAAGAGAAGAATTGACGTCGCGGCGGCCTGACGAGGGGCCATGACAGCCCCATACGCACGCCCATGCGCATGCCCATACACGCCGCGTGCGCGCTGAGTGCACCATGGCTGGCAGCAGCCGCCCATAAAGCGGTTGTGGGGTTATTTTTCAGAAAAATCCAGAACAGAGGCTGAATTTGGAAGCCTAGATGAATTTTTTTGCAAAAACACAGAGAAGAAACCCCCCTCAAAATTGAGTTTCCTACATGAATAACACGAGAATTAAAAAAAAAAAAAAAAAAACGCAATGTAGAAGGCCTGAAATGCCCCTCCATGAAATTTGGTCATGGAGGTCCAAAAAGCTGCTATGTTGAAAAACTGAGAGCTGAACTTCGTAAGCGATTTCCGATATCAAGACGACATTTTCTGGAAAAACACGGAAAAGAAAACCCCCCTAAAATCATGTTTTCTATTTAACCATGTACAAAGAAGAAAATAAAACTACCGTAAAAAGTCTATAATGCCCCTAGATCAGAATATGCAAAAAAAATGTGAAATTAATTCACAAGAGGCTCAAAACACAAACAATAAGGTTTTGCCCGGAAACGATCATGCACGCAAACGTAACTTACCTATTTGGATGTGCTACAATGGTTCACGACATAAAAATACCACCGATACAAAATCCGACCCCCCAACAGGGCAAAAAGGCAAAAATGGAACTTGGAATGAAAACTCAGATTCCAAAAATACAAAATGGGGTCAAATGATAGTTTGGCCCTTGGCCACACTTCATACAAGATTAATAAGACCGTATGAAAGAATGAGAATGGAATTCCCACACCCGATGCAACCATGGTGAAGCAATGACTTGCGATTTTTCAAGATTTTCACAATATTTCATGAAGTTAAAAAATACATAGAACACAATATATATGTCATTGGCCTCCGGCCTCATCTCATACATATCAAATACATTGAAAGGAGTGTACTGAAGTACAGATGACATACATGGAATCAAATATACATATTTTGACATATAAGTCTACAAAATGACAATTCATGCTAACATTCGCTTGAAATGGAAACTTGAAAGCTACACGACATCCAAGGAATGCTAGGCGTCACGAACCAAGTCTTCGTACCTGAAATATGCCCTAGTATCGTAGGGGTGAGTAACATAAAGCTACTCGTAGGAGATGAGCATGCATCGACCTAGCATTTTACAAATTTATCACCTTAAAGTGAAACATGTTAAAGGGGTTCATGCCACCTAACGTCTATATCGAAATGAGACTCAGGGAGCATCCTAAGCTACCTTAGAGTGTTTCTAGCACAAATCACATCATCTATGCCATTTAAACAATATGGAAGCACGTTATACAAAACAACAAGATATAGGTTCGTAAAGGAATTAACTTGCAATCTAGAATACAGAAACAACTAAAGTGACCATGTTACCTAACGTCTATTTTCTAAATAAGTCTAAGGAATTAACCTAGGCTGTGCTAAACAATCAAAATGCAATTTACAACTTCAGTACAATCTAACCACATAAAAGCATATTATACAAGGCAACAAAATACAATTTCTTAAAACTATCAGCTTGAAATCTAAAGCACGAAAACAACAGAAGTTGGTCATGCCACCTAACGTCTATGTTATAAATGAATCAATAGGATCAATCCTAAGCTTTATTAGAACGTCAAAACACAATTTTCAATATCGATGCTATTTAACCAACATTGGAACTTCCGATACAGTGCATAAAGCACAATTTTACAAAGTTAACATCCTGTAACTTAAAATGGAATGACAAATAAGAATCAACAAGTTACAACGTCATCTAGTTATCAACTTAAAAATGAAATGCGAAATCAAACAAAGTGGATACTCGGACGACACGCCGGATCAGACCGACAACGTAGTTACTTTGGGGTTACTAGCCCATAGGTAACCTCCCTATGTGCGTACTAGACTATATAGAGGGACTATCCCCTGTACTAGAACCATGTCCAAGCCATAGTCAAACAACGACAGCCCCAAGTTTCCAAAATCAACAAGTTATGCAACAACGCATATATCAACAGGAATATGTAAGATAATCTACTATCTACTAAGCACAACCTAAATTGGAAACCTATACAATACATGCTCTAAATCCACAACTAATATGATATGACGAATATTGAATCTTCAGTGTGCGATTCGTTACACGCTATGCATAAAAGATGTTAAACACGAAGTGTGCAAATCATTACACAAGGCAATAATATATTCAATAAGGAAAACATATTCTCATGAGTATAAACATAGCAACTATGTTATCCAAGGCTCAAAACTTAACCAAATGTATATACAACAAGTCCATGTCCAGGATTTTGATATAGAAACGACTTTCAAACACAATTAAATCCATGGCTCAATTCGATAGAATTTAATTAAATAAAAATAATTAAATTCCCTAGATTCTAATTCAATTCCAAATAACCTCAAATTAATACATATTAAAGAACATGGCATGGTCATCACCTATATCCATTCTAAAACTCAATTACTTTATTGGAACAACAAAGTAGAAGTTTAATTAAATCATGCTAATTTAATTACCAAGGTTCTAAAATAACTTCTAATAGTCCCAAATTAATATATACTATTAAACAAGTCATGGCCAATACAAATATCAAGTTAAAACCTTAATTAAGCTATTGGGACCACAAAATAGATTTTAATTAATTCTTTTAATTAAAATATCTTGATTTTCAAACTTAACCCAATGCTCTCAAATTAACCTATGTTAGAAAACATGCCAAGGACTAATGTAATATCACATTACAAGTTTATTTCATTCAATTTACGACCATGCGAATTAAACCTTCACTAAAGTTAAATATAAAACAAATGTTGCAATTCCCATGCAATTAATCCCAACTTAATATATTTGAACAACCACACCAAAGCTTAATTTTCTAGCATGCCACAATTCAATTCCAAGTTGTATACCACCATGAGGATTAAATCTTAAACAAGGAAATTAATTCAATGAAATGTTTCAAAACCTTACAGAATATTCTAAATCAAATATATGTGAAGCTATATGGCATGTAGATCAAGAATATCAAGTCGGAATTCAAATGGAGTAAATAGTGCACTAGGGGCAAATTAATTAATAATTACTAATTTTCAAAACACCTCCAATTACTTTCAAATTCAACTATGTTGAAGAGCATGCTAAGGCCTAATATAATATGCTAACACATATTAATTTCAAGCTACTTAAGGCCAAGTGAATTAATCTTTCACCTAAGATAAATATTAAATAAAATCTTTAATACTTATTCAAATTTTCCAATTTTAATGCACGACAATGAGCATATCAAGGGGCAATATAGAATCATGCTACATGTTTAAACCAAGTCATGAGCAACCGGGAAAATTAGATCCCGTACAAGAAAAGTAAATAACAAAATATCTAGATTTTATATTTAATCATGCAAACAAGTAGTATAAGTATCACAAGCATGCTATATAACAAGAATTTAAACTTAGAACATCTCCTACCTCAATTTGAGATGAAAATCCCCACGGCCCACCAAAATGGAACGGCTCCGAATCCGACGAAACTACTAGGTTTTATCGGGGACAACGCCGTGAACATAACCCCCATGAAAGCCCAATCAAAATCATAACTTGACCTCAAAATCAAACTCAAGAAATGGTCAAAACTGAATTCTAAAAAGGGAAAAAGGTAGAGCACGGTGAGGGGAACAACAAACATTAAGGCCGAAGACTTTCTATCAAGGAAAAGTGAACAAAAAGAGGAAAGAGAAGATGGTAGCACCCCTTGGGCTGCCATGGGAGCTCTAGGTCGTGCATGAAGAGGGGAGAAGATGAAAAATGAAATATCTCACCCCCCTTTTATAGAAATCTCAAATAGTGCTCCGAACGGGCCCCTTCGGGTCAGAAAAAGTAAAATTTGAGCAGTTGCGCTCAAATGGCAAAACTTTGTGAACAAAAAAGATTCAAAATGATAAAATATGAACAATGGAAGAAACGACGTAAAAAATGAGTCCCGACCAGAATGTTATGCCGAAAATAAGTTTGGCGCAAAGTAGGGCCAGAAACCCTGAAACTAGAAAACATCGACCAGGAGGAAATTCCAAGAGTACACAACTCTACGAAATGTGAAAAAGAATCCTGTACAAGGATCCAGGCTCAAAACAAGACATTTTCTAATAACTTTCATTAATTGCACAATGGCCCCTACAAAAAGGGTTAACTGCGGAACTGCTCCAGAATGAAAATATCTTCCAAAAGATATTTTCTTAGATGCCCCTGAAATAAAATATCTTCAAAAGATATTTACGAAAAATAGCCCAAGAAATGAAAAAGATTCAAAAGAATTGTGCATCCATGCCCCTGTGGGCACCGGGAGCAACCTGAGTACTTTCTTGCGAAAGTAAAGATACGTATTTTGAGGAAACCACTCAAGATGAAGGCACGTGAAGTCAAAAACCAACTCTGAGCATGAGAAGTGAGGTTGTGTCAAAAACTGACAAACGGAGATAAGACAGAATAGGGAAAAGAACGAAATAGCGCATAGTGTCGAAAAACGAAAAATGTGAAAATGTCTCTGTCCTCAAAGGAAGTTGTCAATCCATGGAAAAGAGTCTCATAAACCAATTATGAGCACTCAAGATGACACTAAGCGACACGAAACAGAGCTCAGAAAAGAAAATTAAACTAAAAAAATTAATTCGTAAATTTTCAAGAAAGAAGGAAATAAAGGAAAATTTTCGAGTCGTTACAACCTACCCACCTTAAAGGAATTTCGTCCCCGAAATTAGGAACATACCAGAGAGAACAGAATAATGACCGACAAAAGGTCAAATCAAAGGACAGCTCACAATGCACTGAAGGACAAATCCTGAAGTCTAAAGGTCAACTAAAGGAACGCGAAACCATGAACTGAGACAACACCCCATACGAATCGGCACGTTAACTCAACGTCAACTACCGAGAGAATCCCAAGACAACGAAAAGTTGAAACATGATAGAAGAAGAGAGTGACAAGGCAGTACGAACAGTGACCAGAACCCGCCCACACTTACTCGTCAGCAAGGTAGCATGACAGTATAAGGCACTAGTTCGTAACATGCCCCAGAAGGGAACTTTTCGATACAAATGACATCAATGTCAGAAATCATCATTACTAAAAGCTCTGCGGGAACCAGGCATCTGCGAGAGTTGGGATAGCTAATCCCAAAACTCTGACAACAATGACACTAGCACAATTACGCTTAAGGCCTTAGCTCTAGAAGCCACGAAGGAAAAGGAAAAGAAATGGTGCCTCCCTGGCCCACGTCTCACTCCACCAGACAAGAATTGCGATTTTACACTCACATGAGCCTTACTCACATCGATTGACAGAACAGATAAGAAGGTTCCCGACATGGGTTCTCACAGAATGAATTTCTTCTATCCAAGGAAGAAACTCGTGAAACAAGAACGCATCTAAGGGATACGACAGATCCTAAGAAGCAATGCAAAAACCTGACATAAAGTAAACAAGTAGCATGCAACATAGCATAACTATCTACTCACATAAGTAGTAAACAAGTTACCACATAAGCAAATAGGCATGTTATCAAATCAAACATGTTATCAAGAAACACGCAGACATGTTATCACACCAGAACATGATAGTGACACAGAACATGTTATCAGGAACCATATATACACAAAAGCATGCTCAACCAATGATAGATGTCTCAAAACACCTGAACATGTGAACATGTTATCATATAAGACATGTTATCAAGATACAAATGACAAATCAAAGCAAAACAACATGAGCATGATATGCACCCAAAACCTGTCGTCCAAGGTATTCGAACCCAGACACTCTGATACCACCTGTG
Source organism: Cornus florida (assembly GCF_030987335.1). Lineage (NCBI taxonomy): Eukaryota > Viridiplantae > Streptophyta > Magnoliopsida > Cornales > Cornaceae > Cornus > Cornus florida. The sequence continues at coordinate 78,851,119 of NW_026775573.1, read as the reverse complement.
ACGACCCTGGTTTTTAAGCCAGCGTGTCCTGTGATGAATCGTAAGGATGATCCGATAACGGATCCGTATGCGGAAGCGAAAACAGAAAACAAGACTCTAAGAAGTCAAAGTGACCTTCCATGAGGTCGTGGAACTCAACAAGAACTGATGCAGAAGCAAAAGATCGAAAATATGACAAATGAGCCCCAGAGGCAAAATAGTCATTTCTAAAAACTGTAGATTCTGGTGCCACCGAGCACACCGCTAGAAGGACAATGAAAAATTAATCAAGATGGACTCAAGAATCGCATGATTCGTAGTCCGGACGAAGGAGAAACGGCATGACGAAAAAAATGAGCACTTAAGGAAAAAAGGGTAAACTGGCAATTATCCAGGAAGAACTAGGTGCAACCAATCACACCGTTGGAAAGACAGCGAAAAATTAATCAAGTTCAAAAAAAATTCACTTGAATCGAAGTCCGAACGAAGGAGAAAAGCCCAAGAGAAGAATTGACGTCGCGGCCCGATGAGGGTCCATGACAGCCCCATGCGCACGCCTATGCGCGTGCCCATGCACGCCACGTGCACGCTGAGTGCACCATGTCTGGCAGCAGCAACCCATAAAGCTGCTGTGGGTTTATTTTTCAGAAAAATCCAGAACAGAGGCTGAATTTGGAAGCCTAGATGAATTTTTTTGCAAAAGCACAGAGAAGAAACCCCCCTCAAAATTAAGTTTTCTACATGACGCGTGGAAGAATTAAAAAAAAAAATACAATGTAGAATGCCCGAAATGCCCCTCCATGAAATCTGGTCATGTAAGTCCAAAAAGCTGCTATGTTGAAAAACCGAGAGCTGAACTTCGTAAGCAATTTCCGATATCAAGACGACATTTTCTGGAAAAACACGGAAAAGAAACCCCCCCTAAAATCAAGTTTTCTATTTAACCTTTTTAAAAGAAGAAAATAAAACCACATTAAAAAGTCTATAATGCCCCTAGATCAGAATATGCAAAAGAAGTGCGAAATGAATTCACAAGAGGCTAAAACACAAACGAAAAGGTTTTGCCCGGAAACGACCATGCACGCAAACGTAAGTTACCTATTTGGACGTGCTACAATGGTCCACGACTTAAAAATACTACCGATACAAAATCTGACCCCCCAACGGGCAAAAAGGCAAAAATGGAACTTGGAATGAAAACTCAGAATCCAAAAATACAAAACGGGGTCAAATGACCGTTTGGCCCTTGGCCACACTTCATATAAGATTAATAAGACCCTATAAAAGAATGAGAATGGAATTCCCACACCCGATGCAACCATGGTGAAGCAATGACTTGCGATTTTTCAAGATTTTCACAATATTTTATGAAGTTAAAAAGTACATAGAATAAAATATATATGTCATTGGCCTTCGGCCTCATCTCATACATATCAAATACATTGAAAGGAGTGTACTTAAGTACACATTGCATACATGGAATCAAAAATACATATTTTGACATATAAGTCTACAAAATGACATTTCATGCTAACATTCGTATGAAATGGAAACTTGAAAGCTACACGACATCCAAGGAATGCTAGACATCACAAACCAAGTCTTCGTACCTGAAATATGCCCCAGTATCGTTGGGGTGAGTAATATAAAGCTACTCGTAGGAGATGAGCATGCATCGACCTAGCATTTTACAAATTTATCACCTTAAGGTGAATCATGTTAAAGGGGTTCATGCCACCTAACGTCTATATCGAAATGAGACTCAGGGAGCATCCGAAGCTACCTTAGAGTGTTTCTAGCATAAATCACATCATCTATGCCATCTAAACAATATGGAAGCACGTTATACAAAGCAACAAGATATAGGTTCTTAAAGATATTAACTTGCAATCTCGAATACAGAAACAACTAAAGTGATCATGTCACCTAACTTCTATATTCTAAATAAGTCTAAGGAATCATCCTAGGCCATGCTGAATAATCAAAATGCAATTTACAACTTCAATGCAATCTAACCACATAAAATCATATTATACAAGGCAACGAAATACAATTTCTTAAAGCTATCAGCTTGAAATCTAAAACACGAAAACAACAGAAGTGGGTCATGCCACCTAACGTCTGTGTTATAAATGAATCAATAGGATCAATCCTAAGCTTTATTAGAACGTCAAAACACGATTTTCAATATCGATGCAATTTAATCAACATTGGAACTTCCAATACAATGCATAAAGCACAATTTCGCAAAGTTAACATCCTGTAACTTAAAATGGAACGACAAAAAAGAAACAACAAGTTACAACGTCATCTTGTTATCAACTTGAAAATGAAATGCGAAATCAAACAAAGTGGATACTCGGACGACACGCCGGATCAGACCGACAACGTACTTACTTTAGGGTTACTAGCCCATGGGTAACCTCCCTATGTGCATACAAGACTATATAGAGGGACTATCCCCCGTACTAGAACTACGTCCAAGCCATAGTCAAACAACGGCATCCCCAAGTTTCCAAAATCAACAAGTTGTGCAACAACGCATATATCAACAGGAATATGCAAGATAATCAACTATATGCATGATGAATGTCGAATCTTCAGTGTGCGATTCGTTACACGCTATGCATAAAAGATGTTAAACACGAAGTGTGTAAATCATTACACAAGGCAACAATATATTCAACAAGGAAAACATATTCTCATGAGTATAAACAAAGCAACTATGTTATCCAATGCTCAAAACATAACCAAATGAATATACAACAAGTCCATGTCCAGGATTTTGATATAGAAACGACTTTCAAACACAATTAAATCCATGGCTCAATTCGATAGAATTTAATTAAATAAAAATAATTAAATTCCCTAGATTATAATTCAATTCCAAATAACCTCAAATTAATACATATTAAAGAATATGGCATGGTCATCACCTATATCAATTCTAAAACTCAATTAGTTTATTAAAACAACAAAGTAGAGGTTTAATTAAATCTTGCTAATTTAATTACAAAGGTTCTAAAACAACTTATAATAGTCCCAAATTAATATATACTAGTAAACAAGGTATGGCCAATACAAATATCAAGTTAAAACCTTCATTAAGCTAATGGGACCACAAAATAGATTTTAATTAATTCTTTTAATTAAAATCTCTAGATTTTCAAACTTAATCAAATGCTCTTAAATTAACCTATGTTGGATTACATGCCAAGGACTAATGTAATATCACATTACAAATTTATCTCATTCAATTTACGACCATGCGAATTAAACCTTCACTAAAGTTAAATATAAAACAAAGGTAACAATTCTCATGCAATTAATCCCAATTTAATATATGTGAACAATCACACCAAAGCTTAATTTTCTAGCATACCACAATTCAATTCCAAGTTGTATATCACCATGGGGATTAAATCTTAAACAAGGAAATTAATTAAATGAAAGGTTTCAAAACCTCACTGAATATTCTAAATCAAATATATGTGAAGCTATATGGCATGTAGATCAAGAATATCAAGTCGGAATTCAAATAGAGTGTATAGTGCACTCGGGGCAAATTAATTAATCAAATTAATTAATAATTACTAATTTTCAAAACACCTCCAATTACTTTCAAATTCAACTATGTTGAAGAGCATGCTAAGACCTAATATAATATGCTAACACATATTAATTTCAAGCTAGTTAAGGCCATGTGAATTAATCTTTCACCTAAGATAAATATTAAATAAAATCTTTAATACTTATTCAAATGTTCCAATTTTAATGCACGACAATGAGCATATCAAGGGGCAATATAAAATCATGCTACATGTTCAAACCATGTCACGAGCAACCGGGAAAATTAGATCCCGTACAAGAAAAATAAATAATAAAATATCTAGATTTTATATTTAATCATGCAAACAAGTAGTATAAGCATCACAAGCATGCTATATAACAAGAATTTAAAATTAGAACATCTCCTGCCTCAATTTGAGATGAAAATCCCAAAAGTCCACCAAAATGGAATGGCTCCGAATCCGACGAAACTACTAGGTTTTGTCGGGGACAACGCCGTGAACATAACCCCCATGAAAGCCCCATCAAAATCATAACTTGACCTCAAAACCAAACTCAAGAAATGGTCAAAACTGAATTCTAATAAGGGGGAAAGGTAGAGCACGGCGAGGGGAACAACAAACGTTAAGGCCGAAGACTTTCCAACAAGGAAAAGTGAACCAAAAGAGGAGAGAGAAGATGGCAGCACCACTTGGGCTGCCACGGGAGCTCCAGGTCATGCATGAAGAGGGGAGAAGATAAAAAATGAAATGTCTCACCCCCTTTTTATAGAAATCTCAAAAAGTGCCCCGAACCGGCCCCGTCGGGTCCGGAAAAGTAAGATTTGAGCAGTCGCGCTCAAATGGCAAAACTTTGTGAACAAAAAAGATTTAAAATGATAAAATATTAACAATGGAAGAAACGGTGTCAAAAAATGAGTCCCGAGCAAAAAGTTATGCCAAAAATAAGTTTGGCGCAAACCGGGGCCAAAAACCCTGAAACTGGAAAACATCGACCAGGAGGAAATTCCAAGAGTACACAACTCTACAAAATGTGAAAAAGAATCCTGTAGGAGGATCCAAGCTCAAAACAAGACATTTCGCAATAACTTTCATTAATTGCACAATGGTCCCTACAAAAAGGGTTAACTGCGAAACTGCCCCAGAGTGAAAATATTTTCCAAAAGATATTTTCTTAGATACCCCTGAAATAAAATATCTTCAAAAGATATTTACGAAAAATACCCCAAGAAATGAAAAAGATTCTAAAGAATTGTGCATCCATGCCCCTGTAGGCACCGAGTGCAACCAGAGTACTTTCTTGCAAAAGTAAAGATACGTATTTCGAGGAAACCACTCAAGATGAAGGCACGTGAAGTCAAAAACCAACTCTGAGCATGAGATGTGAGGTTTTGCCAAAAACTGACAAACGAAGATAAGACAGAATAGGGAAAAGGACGAAATAGCGCATAGTGTCGAAAAACGAAAAAGGTGAAAATGACTTGGTCCTCAAAGGAAGTTGTCAATCCACGGAAAAGAGTCTCAGGAACCAATTCCGAGCACTCGAGATTACACTAAGTGACACGAAATAGAGCTCAGAAAAGAAAATTAAACGAAAAAAATTAATTCGTAAATTTTCAGAAAAAAATGAAAGGAAGGAAAATTTTCAGGTCGTTACAACCTACCCACCTTAAAGGAATTTCATCCCCAAAATTAGGAACATACCAGAGAGAACAGAATAATGACCGACAAAAGGTCAAATCGACAAATACTGAAGTCTAAAGATCAACTGAAGGAACACGAAACCATAAACTGAGACAACACCCCATACGAATCGGTACATTAACTAAACTTCAACTACCGAGAGAATCCCACAACAATGAAATGTTGAAACATGATAGAAGAAGAGAGTGACAAGGCAGTACGAACAGTGACCAGAACCCGCCCACACTTACTCGTCAGCAAATTAACATGATAGTATAAGGCACTAGTTCGTAACATGCCCCAGAAGGGAACTTTTCGATACAAATGACATCAATGTCAGAAATGATCATTACCAAAAGCTCTACGGGAACCAGGCATCTGCGAGAGTTAGGGTAGCTAATCCCAAAACTCTGACAACAATGACACTGCCACCATTACGCTTAAGGTCTTAGATCTAGAAGCCACGAAGGAAAAGGATATGAAATGGTGCCTCCCTGGCCCACGTCTCACTCCACCAGATAAGAATTGCGATTCTACACTCACATGAGCCTTACTCGCATCAATTGACAGAACAGACAAGAAGGTTCCCGACATGGGTCTTCACAGAATGAATTTCTCCTATCCAAGGAAGAAACTCGTGAAACAAGAACGCATCCAAGGGATACGACAGATCCTAAAAGACAATGCAACATAGCATAACTATCTACCCACATAAGTAGTAAACAAGTTGCCACATAAGCAAATAGGCATGTTATCAAGAAACACGCAGACATGTTATCACACCAGAACATGATGGTGACATAGAACATGTTATCAGGAAGCATATATACACAAAAGCATGCTCAACCAATGATAGATGTCTCAAAATACCTGAACATGTTATAGTACAAGACATGTTATCAAGATACAAATGACAAATCAAAGCAAAACAACATGAGCATGATATGCACCTAAAACCTGTCGTCCAAGGTATTCGAACCCGGACGCTCTGAAACCACCTGTGACAACCCTGGTTTTTAGGCCAGCGTGTCCTGTGATGAACCATAAGGATGATCCGATAGCGGATCCGTATGCGGAAGCGAAAACAGAAAACAGGACTCTAAGAAGTCAAAGTGACCTTCCATGAGGTCGTGGAACTCAACAAGAACTGATGCAGAAGCAAAAGATCGAAAATATGACAAATAAGCCCCCAGGGGCAAAATAGTCATTTCTAAAAATTGTAGATTCGGGGGTCACCGAGCACACCGCTGGAAGGACAATGAAAAACTAATCAAGATGGACTCAAGAATCGCATGATTCGGAGTCCGGACGAAGGAGAAACGGCATGACGAAGAAAAACGAGCACTTAAGGCAAAAAAGGTAAACTGGTAATTATTCAGGAAGAAATGGGTGCAACCGAGCACACCGTTAGAAAGACAGCAAAAAATTAATCATGTTCAAAAAAAAATTCACTTGAATCGGAGTACGGACGACCGAGAAAAGCCCAAGAGAAGAATTGACGTCGTGGCGGCCCAAAGAGGGGCCATGACAGCCCCATGCACACGCTCATGCATGCAGCGTGCGCGCTGAGTGCGCCATGGCTGGTAGCAGCAGCCCATAAAGCTGTTGTGGGGTTATTTTTCAGAAAAATCTAGAAAAGAGACTGAATTTGGAGGCCTAGATGAATTTTTTTGCAAAAACACAGAGAAGAAACCCCCCTCAAAATTGAGTTTTCTATATGACGCATAAAGAATTAAAAAAAAAAAATACAATGTAGAATGCCCGAAATGCCCCTCCATGAAATCTGGTCATGGAGGTCCAAAAAGCTGCTATGTTGAAAAACTGAGAGCAGAACTTCGTAAGCGATTTCCGATATCAAAACGACATTTTCTGGAAAAACACAGAACATAAACCCCCCCTAAAATCATGTTTTCTATATAACCACGTTGAAAGAAGAAAATAAAACCACCGTGAAAAGTCTATAATGGCCCTAGATCAGAATATGCAAAAAAAGTGCGAAATGAATTCACAAGAGGCTCAAAATACAAACGATAAGGTTTTGCCCGGAAAGGACCATGCACGTAAACGTAACTTATCGATTTGGACGTGCTACAATGGTCCACAACTTAAAAATACCACCGATACAAAATTCGACCCCCCCACGGGCAAAAAGGCAAAAATGGAACTTGGAATGAAAACTCAGAATCCAAAAATACAAAACGGGGTCAAATGACCATTTAGCCCTTGGCCACACGTCATACAAGATTAATAAGACCCTATGAAAGAATGAGAATGGAATTCCCACACCCGATGTAACCATGGCGAAGCAATGACTTGCGATTTTTTATGATTTTCACAATATTTCATGAAGTTAAAAGTACATAGAATACAATATACATGTCATTGGCCTCCGGCCTCATCTCATACATATCAAATACATTGAAAGGAGTGTACTTTAGTACACATTACATACATGGAATCAAATATACATATTTTGACATATAAGTCTACAAAATGACATTTCATGCTAACATTCGCATGAAATGGAAACTTGAAAGCTACACGACATCCAAGGAATGCTAGGCGTCACGAACCAAGTATTTATACCTGAAATATGCCCCAGTATCGTAGGGGTGAGCAACATAAAGCTACTCGTAGGAGATGAGCATGCACCGACCTAGCATTTTACAAATTTATCACCTTAAGGTGAAACATGTTAAAGGGGTTCATGCCACCTAACGTCTACATCAAAATGAGACTCAGGGAGCATCCTAAGCTACCTTATAGTGTTTCTAGCAGAAATCACATCATCTATGCCATTTAAACAATATGGAAGCACGTTATACAAAGCAACAAGATATAGGTTCTTAAAGGTATTAACTTGCAATCTCGAATACAGAAACAACTAAAGTGATCATGTCACCTAACGTCTATGTTCTAAATAAGTCTAAGGAATCATCCTAGGCCATGCTGAACAATCAAAATGCAATTTACAACTTTAATGCAATATAACCACATAAAAGCATATTATACAAGGCAACAAAATACAATTTCTTAAAGCTATCAGCATGAAATCTAAAGCACGAAAACAACAGAAGTGGGCCATTCCACCTAACGTCTATGTTATAAATGAATCAATAGGATCAATCCTAAGATTTATTAGAACGTCAAAACACGATTTTCAATATCGATGCAATTTAGCCAACATTGGAACTTCCAATACAACGCATAAAGCACAATTTCGCAAAGTTAACATCCTGTAACTTAAAATGGAACGACAAATAAGATACAACAAGTTACAACATCATCTAGTTATCAACTTGAAAATGAAATGCGAAATCAAACAAAGTAGATACTCGGACGACACGCCGGATCCGACCGACAACATAGTTACTTTAGGGTTACTAGCCCATGGGTAACCTCCTTATGTGCGCAGTAGACTATATAGAGGGACTATCCCCCGTACTAGAACCACGTCCAAGCCATAGTCAAACAACGACATCCCCAAGTTTCCAAAATCAATAAGTTGTGCAACAACGCATATATCAATAGGAATATGCAAGATAATCAACTATCTACTAAGCACAACCAAATTTGGAAACCTATACAATACATGCTCTAAATCCACAACTGATATGATATGATGAATGTTGAATCTTCAGTGTGCGATTCGTTGCACGCTATGCATAAAAGTTGTTAAACACGAAGTGTGCAAATCATTACACATGGCAACAATATATTCAATAAGGAAAACATATTCTCATAAGTATAAACATAGCAACTATGTTATCCAATTCTCAAAATATAACCAAATATATATATACAACAAGTCCATGTCCAGGATTTTGATATAGAAACGACTTCAAACATAATTAAATCCATGGCACAATTCAATAGAATTTAATTAAATAAAAATAATTAAATTCCCTAGATTCTAATTCAATTCCAAATAACCTCAAATTAATACATATTAAAGAACATGGCATGGTCATCACCTATATCCATTCTAAAACTCAATTAGGTTATTAGAACAACAAAGTAGAAGTTTAATTAAATCATGCTAATTTAATTACCAAGGTTCTAAAACAACTTCTAATAGTCCCAAATTAATATAAACTAGTAAACAAGTCATGGCCAAATTAAGCTAATGGGACCACAAAATAGATTTTAATTAATTCTTTTAATTAAAATCTGTTGATTTTCAAACTTAACCAAATGCTCTCAAATTAACCTATGTTGGAAAACAAGCCAATGACTAATGTAATATCACATTACAAATTTATTTCATTCAATTTATGACCCTGCGAATTAAACCTTCACTAAAGTTAAATATAAAACAAAGGTTGCAATTCTCATGCAATTAATCCCACTTTAATATATGTGAACAACCACACCAAAGCTTAATTTTCTAGCATGCCACAATTCAATTCAAAGTTGTATATCACCATGAGGATTAAATCTTAAACAAGAAGTTAATTAAATGAAAGGTTTCAAAACCTCACTAAATATTCTAAATCAAATATATGTGAAGCTATATGGCATGTTGATCAAGAAAATCAAGTCGGAATTCAAATGGAGTGAATAGTGCACTCGGGGCAAATTAATTAATAATTACTAATTTTCAAAACACCTCCAATTACTTTTAAATTCAACTATGTTGAAGAACATGCTAAGGCCTAATATAATATGCTAACACATATTAATTTCAAGCTAGTTAAGGCCATGTGAATTAATCTTTCACCTAAGATAAATATTAAATAAAATCTTTAAAATAATGAGCATATCGAGGGGCAATGTAAAATAATGCTACATGTTTAAACCAAGTTATAAGCAACCGGGAAAATTAGATCTCATACAAGAAAAATAAATAATAAAATCTCTAGATTTTATATTTAATCGTGCCAACAAGTAGTATAAGCATCACAAACATGCTATATAACAAGAATTTAGACCTAGAACATCTCCTACCTCAATTTGAGATGAAAATCCCAAAGGCCCACCAAAATGGAACGGCTCCGAATCCGACGAAACTACTAGGTTTTGTCGGGGACAACGCCGTGAAAATAACTCCCATGAAAGCCCCATCAAAATCATAACTTCATCTCAAAACAAAACTCAAGAAATGGTCAAAACAGAATTCTAATAAGGGGGAAAGGTAGAGCACGGCGAGGGGAACAACAAACGTTAAGGTTGAAGACTTTCCATCAAGGAAAAGTGAACCAAAAGAGGAGAGAGAAGATGGCAGCACCCCTTAGGCTGCCATGGGAGCTCCAGGTCGTGCATGAAGAGGGGAGAAGATGAAAAATGAAATATTTCACCCCCCTTTTATAGAAATCTCAAACAGTGCCCCGAACGGGCCCCGTCGGGTCCGAAAAAAGTAAAATTTGAGCAGTTGCACTCAAATGGTAAAACTTTGTGAACAAAACAGATTCAAAATGATAAAATATGAATAAAGGAAGAAATGGTGTCAAAAACTGAGTCCCGAGCAGAAAGTTATGCCAAAAATAAGTTTGGCGCAAACCGGGGCCAAAAACCCTGAAATTGGAAAACATCGACCAGGAGGAAATTTCAAGAGTACAAAACTCTACGAAATGTGAAAAAGAATCCTGTACGAGGATCCAGGTTCAAAACAAGACATTTTGCAATAACTTTCATTAATTGCACAATGGCCTCTACAAAAAGGGTTAACTGCGAAACTACCCCAGAATGAAAATATCTTCCAAAAGATATTTTCTTAGATGCCCCTGAAATAAAATATTTTAAAAGAAATTTACAAAAAATACCCCAAGAAATTAAAAAATTCAAAAGAATTGTGCATCCATGCCCCTATGGGCACCGGGAGCAACCAGAGTACTTTCTTGCGAAAGTAAAGATACGTATTTCGAGGAAATCACTCAAGATGAAGGCACGTGAAGTCAAAAACCAACTCTGAGCATGAGAAGTGAGGCTGTGCCAAAAACTGACAAATGGAGATAAGACAGAATAGGGAAAAGGACGAAATAGGGCATAGTGTCGGAAAACGAAAAATGTGAAAATGACTTGGTCCTCAAAGAAAGTTGTCAATCCACGGAAAAGAGTCTCAGGAACCAATTCAGAGCACTCGAGATGACACTAAACGACACAAAATAGAGCTCAGAAAAGAAAATTAATCGAAAAAAATTAATTCGTAAATTTTCAGGAAAAAAGGAAAGGAAGTAAAATTTTCGGGTCGATACAACCTACCCACCTTAAAGGAATTTCGTCCCCGAAATTAGGAACATACCAGAGAGAACAGAATAATGACCGACAAAAGGTCAAATCAAAGGACGGATCACAACGCACTGAAGGACAAATCCTGAAGTCTAAAGATCAACTGAAGGAACGCAAAACCATGAACTTAGAGAACACCCCATACGAATCGGCACGTTAACTCAACGTCAACTACCGAGAGAATCCCAAGACAATGAAACGTTGAAATATGATAGAAGAAAAGAGTGATAAGGCAGTACAAACAGTGACCAGAACACGCCCACACTTACTCGTCAGCAAGGTAGCATGACAGTATAAGGCACTAGTTCGTAACATGCCCCAGAAGGGAACTTTTTGATACAAATGACATCAATTTCAGAAATGATCATTACCAAAAGCTCTACGGGAACCAGGCATCTGCGAGAGTTGGGGTAGCTAATCCCAAAACTCTAACAACAATGACACTGGCACCATTACGCTTAAGGCCTTAGATCTAGAAGCCACGAAGGAAAAGGAAATGAAACGGTGCCTTCCTGGCCCACGTCTCACTCCACCAGACAAAAATTGCGATTCTACACTCACATGAGCCTTACTCGCATCGATTGACAGAACAGACAAGAAGGTTCCCGACGTGGGTCCTCACAGAACGAATTTCTCCTATCCAAGGATAAAACTCATGAAACAAGAACGCATCCAAGGGATACGACAGATCCTAAGAGACAATGCAAAAAACCTGACATAAAGTAAACAAGTAACATGCAACATAGCATAACTATCTACTCACACAAGTAGTAAACAAGTTGTCACATAAGCAAATAGGCATATTATCAAATCAAACATGTTATCAAGAAGCACGCAGACATGTTATCACACCAGAACATGATAGTAACACAGAACATGTTATCAGGAAGCATATATACACAAAAGCATGCTCAACCAATGATAGATGTCTCAAAACACCTGAACATGTGAACATGTTATCATACAAGACATGTTATCAAGATACAAATGACAAATCAAAGCAAAACAACATGAGCATGATATGCACCCAAAACCCGTCGTCCAAGGTATTCGAACTCGGACGCTCTGATACCACCTGTGACGACCCTGGTTTTTAGGCCAGCGTGTCCTTTGATGAACCGTAAGGATGTTCCGATAACGGATCCGAATGCGGAAGCGAAAACAGAAAACAAGACTCTAAGAAGTCAAAGTAACCTTCCATGAGGTCGTGGAACTCAACAAGAATTGATGCGAAAGCAAAAGATCGAAAATATAACAAATAAGCCCCCAGGGGCAAAATAGTCATTTCTGAAAACTATAGATTCGGGTGCCACCGAGCACACCGCTGGAAGGACAACGAAAAACTAATCAAGATGGACTCAAGAATCGCATGATTCGGAGTCCGGACGAAGGAGAAAAACGGCATGATGAAGAAAAACGAGAACTTAAGGCAAAAAGTTTAAACTGGTAATTATCCAGGAAGAACTGGGTGCAACTGAGCACACCGTTGGAAAGACAGGGAAAAATTAATCAAGTTCAAAAAAAACTTCACTTGAATCGGAGTCCGGACGAAGGAGAAAAGCCCAAGAGAAGAATTGACGTCGCGGTGGCCCGACGAGGGGCCATGACAGCCCCATGCGCACGCCGATGCGCACGGCCATGCACGCCGCGTGCGCGCTGAGTGCACCATGGCCCGCAGCAGAAGCCCATAAAGCTGCTGTGGGGTTATTTTTCAGAAAAATCCAGAACAGAGGCTGAATTTGGAGGCCTAGATGAAGTTTTTTTGCAAAAACACAGAGAAGAAACCCCCTCAAAATTGAGTTTTCTACATGACTTGCGAGAGAATTAAAAAAAAAAAATGCATTGTAGAATGCTCAAAATGCCCCTCCATGAAATCTAGTCATGGAGGTCCAAAAAGCTACTATGTTGAAAAACTGAGAGCTGAACTTCGTAAGCGATTCCCGATATCAAGACGACATTTTCTGGAAAAACACGAAAAATAAACCCCCCCTAAAATCATGTTTTCTATTTAACCATGTTGAAAGAAGAAAATAAAACCACCGTGAAAAGTCTATAATGCCCCTAGATCAGAATATGCAAAAAAAAAGTACAAAATGAATTCACAAGAGGCTCAAAACACAAACGATAAGGTTTTGCCTGGAAACGACCATGCGCGCAAACGTAACATACCTATTTGGACATGCTACAATGGTCCATAACTTAAAAATACCACTGATACAAAATCCGACCCCCCAACGGGCAAAAAGGCAAAAATGGAACTTGGAATGAAAATTCAGAATCCAAAAATACAAAACGGGGTCAAATGACCGTTTGGCCCTTGGCCACACTTCATACAAGATTAATAAGACCCTATGAAAGAATGAGAATGTAATTCCCACACCCGATGCAACCATGGTGAAACAATGACTTGCGAGTTTTCAAGATTTTCACAATATTTCATGAAGTTAAAAAGTACATAGAATACAATATACATGTCATTAGCCTCCGGCCTTATCTCATACATATCAAATACATTGAAAGGAGTGTACTTAAGTACACATTACATACATGGAATCAAATATACATATTTTGACATATAAGTCTACAAAATGACATTTCATGCTAACATTCGCATGAAATGGAAACTTGAAAGCTACACGACATCCAAGGCATGCTAGGCGTCACGAACCAAGTCTTCGTACCTGAAATATGCCCTAGTATCGTAGGGGTGAGTAACATAAAGCTACTCGTACGAGATGAGCATGCATCGACCTAGCATTTTACAAATTTATCACCTTAAGGTGAATCATGTTAAAGGGGTTCATGCCACCTAACTTCTATATCGAAATGAGACTCAGGGAGCATCCTAAGCTACCTTAGAGTGTTTGTAGTATAAATCACACCACCTATGCCATTTAAACAATATGAAAGCATGTTATACAAAGCAACAAGATATAGGTTCTTAAAGGTATTAACTTGCAATCTCGAATACAGAAACAACTAAAGTGATCATGTCACCTAACATCTATGTTCTAAATAAGTCTAAGGAATCATCCTAGGCCATGGTGAACAATCAAAACACAATTTACAACTTCAATGCAATCTAACCATTTAAAAGCATATTATATAAGGCAACAAAATACGATTTCTTAAAGCTATCAGCTTGAAATCTAAAGCACAAAAACAACAAAAATGGGTCATGCCACCTATCGTCTATGTTATAAATGAATCAATAAGATCAATCCTAAGCTTTATTAGAACGTCAAAACATAATTTTCAATTTCGATACAATTTAACCAACATTGGAACTTCCAATACAACGCATAAAGCACAATTTTGTAAAGTTAACATCCTGTAACTTAAAATGGAATGACAAATAAGAAACAACGAGTTACAACATCATCTAGTTATCAACTTGAAAATGAAATGCGAAATCAAACAAAGTGGATACTCGGACGACACGCCGGATCAGACCGACAACATAGTTACTTTAGGGTTACTAGCCCATGGGTAAGCTCCCTATGTGCGTACTAGACTATATAGAGGGACTATCCCCCATACTAGAACCACGTCCAAGCCATAGTTAAACAATGACATTCCCAAGTTTTCAAA
The DNA here is from genome assembly GCF_030987335.1 of Cornus florida. Classification (NCBI taxonomy): domain Eukaryota; kingdom Viridiplantae; phylum Streptophyta; class Magnoliopsida; order Cornales; family Cornaceae; genus Cornus; species Cornus florida. Next base: position 78,836,069 of record NW_026775573.1, on the reverse strand, counting down.
ATCAACAAGTTGTGCAACAACACATATATCAACAGGAATATGCAAGATAATCAACTATCTACTAAGCGCAACCAAATTTGGAAACCTATACAATACATGCTCTAAATCCACAACTAATATGATATGATGAATGTCGAATCTTCAGTGTGCGATTCGTTAGACGCTATGCATAAAAGATGTTAAACACGTAGTGTGCAAATCATTACACAAGCCAACAATATATTCAATAAGGAAAATATATTCCCATGAGTATAAACATAGCAACTATGTTGTCCAATGCTCAAAACATAACCAAATGAATATACCACAAGTTTATGTCCTGGATTTTGATATAGAAACGACTTTTAAACCCAATTAAATCCATGGCTCAATTCGATAGAATTTAATTAAATAAAAATAATTAAATTCCCTAAATTCTAATTCAATTCCAAATAACCTCAAATTAATACTTATTAAAGAACGTGGCATGGTCATCACCTATATCCTTTGTAAAACTTAATTAGATTATTGGAACAACAAAGTAGAAGTTTAATTAAATCATGTTAATTTAATTACCAAGGTTCTAAAACAACTTCTAATAGTCCCAAATTAATATATACTAGTAAACAAGTCATGGCTAATACAAATATCAAGTTAAAACCTTAATTAAGCTAATGGGACCACAAAATAGATTTTAATTAATTCTTTTAATTAAAATCTCTTGATTTTCAAACTTAACCAAGTGCTCTCAAATTAACCTATGTTGGAAAATATGCCAAGGACTAATGTAATATCACATTATAAGTTTATTTCATTCAATTTACGACCATGCGAATTAAACCTTCACTAAAGTTAAATATAAAACAAAGGTTGCAATTCTCATGCAATTATTCCCAATTTAATATATGTGAACAATCATACCAAAGCTTAATTTTCTAGCATGCCACAATTCAATTCGAAGTTGTATATCACCATGAGGATTAAATCTTAAACAAAGAAATTAATTAAATAAAAGGTTTCAAAACCTCACTGAATATTCTAAATCAAATATATGTGAAACTATATGGCATGTAGATCAAGAAAATCAAGTCCGAATTCAAATAGAGTGAATAGTGCACTCGGGGCAAATTAATTAATTAACTCGAATAAGTTTAACTCAAAACACTCAATTTCTTTCAAACATTTAATCTTTTTACATTAAAAAGGTCTTGTACATAATAGGTACATTGAATTAGGTATTTTAGTTCAAAGATTCAATCTTCACTTATTAAAATACTCTTCGCGACTTCAAAGGTAACTCGAATAAGTTTATCTCAAAACTCTAAACTTATTTCGAAGATTCAACTTTTATACACTAAAAAGGTCTAGTGACATAATAGGTACCTTCATTAAGGTATTTTTCATTCAATGATTCAATCCTTACTCGTTAAAACACTCTTCGCGACTTCATAGATAACTCCAATAAATTTAACTCAAAACTCTCAATTTGTTTGAAAATTTTAATCTTTATACTTTAAAAAGGTGTAGTGACAAAGTACGTACCTTTATTGAGGCATTTTAATTCAAAGATTCAATTTTTAGTCGTTAAAATACTGTTCGCGACTTCATATGTAACTCAAATAAGTTGAACTCAAAACTCTCATTTTTTATCAAAGATTCAATCTTTTTACATTAAAAAGGACTAGTGATATAATAGGTACCTTGATAGAGTTAATTTCATTCAAAGATTCAATCTTTACTCATTAAAACACTCTTCGGGACTTCAAAGGGAAGTCGAATAAGTTTAACTCAAAACTCTCAATTTCTTTCAAAGATTCAATCTTTTCATATTAAAAAGGTTTTGTACATAATAGGTACCTTGAATGAGGTATTTTAGTATAAAGATTTAATCTTTTGTCATTAAAACACTCTTCGCAAATTCATACGTAACTCGAATAAGTTAAACTCAAAACTCTCATTTTTTTTCAAAGATTCAATTTTTATACATTAAAAAGATCTAGTGACAAAACAGGTGCCTTGATTGAGTTAATTTCATTCAAAGATTCAATCTTTACTCATTAAAACACTCTTCAGGACGTCTAAGGAAACTTGAATAAGTTTAACTCAAAATCCTCATTTCTTTCAAAGATTTAATCTTTTTACATGAAAAGGGTCTTGTACATAATAGGTACCTTGAATGAGGTATTTTAGTTCAAAGATTCAATCTTTAGTCATTAAAACACTCTTCGCAACTTCATACGTAACTCGAATAAGTTAAACTCAAAACTCTCATTTTCTTTCGAAGATTCAATCTTTATATATTAAAAAGATCTTCTTTCAAAGATTCAATTTTTACTCATTAAAACACTCTTCGCGACTTTAAAGGTAACTCAAATAAGTTTAACTCAAAACTCTAAATTTCTTTCGAAGATTCAATTTTTATACATTAAAAAGGTCTAGTGACATAATAGGTATCTTTATTGAGGTATTTTCATTCAAAGATTCAATATGTACTCGTTAAAACACTATTCGCGACTTCATAGGTAACTCTAATAAATTTAACTCAAAACTCTAAATTTGTTTCAAAGATTCAATCTTTATACATTAAAAAGGTCTAGTGACAAAATACGTACCTTTATTGAGGCATTTCCATTTAAAGATTCAATTTTTAGTCATTCAAACACTCTACGCGACTTCATATGTAACTTGATTAAATTTAACTCAAAACTCTCATTTTTTTCAAAGATTTAATCTTTTTACATTAAAAAGGTCTAGTGACATAATAGGTACCTTGATTGCGGTATTTTTATTCAAAGATTCAACCTTTGTACTTTAAAAAGGTCTAGCGACATAATAGGTACCTTTGTTGACGTATTTTCATTCTAAGATTCAATCTTTAATCATTAAAACACTCATCGCGACTTCATTGGTAACTCGAACAAGTTTAACTCAAAACTCTTAATTTCTTTCAAAGATTCAATCTTTGTACATTAAAAGGATCTAGTGACATAATAGGTACCTTTAATGAGATATTTTAAGATTCAATTATTAGTCATTAAAACACTCTTTGTGACTTCATATGTAATTTGAATAAGTTAAACTTAAAACTCTCAATTTCTTTCAAAGATTTCATCTTTTTACATTAAAAAGTTCTACTAACAAGTGACATATTAAGTTCCTTAATTGAGGTATTTTCATTCAAAGATTTAATTTTTACTTATTAAAATACTCTTCAAGACTTTATAAGTAACTCGAATAGGTTAAACTCAAAATTTCATTTCCTTTTGAAGATTCAATATTTATACATTAAAAAGGTCTACTGAAATAACAGGTACCTTTATTAAGGTATTTTCATTCAACGATTCAATCTTTACTCATTAAAATACTCTCACGACTTCATAGGTAACTCGAATAACTTATAATCAAAACTCTCATTTTCTTTCAAAGATTCAATCTTTTTGCATTAAAAAGGTCTTGTGACATAATAGGTACCTTGATTGAGGTATTTTCATTCAAATATTTAATCTTTAGTCATTCAAACACTCTTCGCGACTTCATAGGTAACTCGAATAAGTTAAACTCAAAACTCTCATTTTATTTCAAAGATTCAATCGTTATACATTAAAAAGGTCTAGTGACATAATTAGTACCTTTATTGAGATATTTTTATTCAAAGATTCAATCTTTACTCATTAAAACACTCTGCGTGACTTCATAGCTAACTCGAATGAATTTGACTCAAAACTCTCAATTCGTTTAAAAAATTCAATCTTTATATATGAAAAAGGTCTAGTGATATTATAAGGTACCTTTATTGAGGTATTTTCATTCAAAGATTCAATCTTTACTCATTAAAATACTCTTCACGACTTCATAGATAACTCGAATAAGTTAAACTCAAAACTCTTAATTTCTTTCAAAAATTCAACCTTTATACATTAAAAAGGTCTAGTGATAAAATAGGTACATTTATTATGGTATTTTTATTCAAAGATTTAATCTTTAGACACTAAAACACTCTTTGTGACTTCATAGGTAACTCGAATAAGTTTAACTAAAAAGTCTAATTTTCTTTCAAAGATTAAATCTTTTTACATTAAAAAGGTCTAGTGACATAATAGGTACATTAATTGAAGTATTTTCATTCAAAGATTCAATCTCTACTCATTAAAACACTATTTGGGACGTCAAAAGTAACTCGAATAATTTTAACTCAAAACTCTCAATTTCATTCAAAGATTCTATTTCTATACATTAAAAAAGTCTAGTAACATAATAGATACGTTTATTGAGGTAATTTCATTCAAATATTTAATTTTTGGCCATTAGAACACTCTTCATGACATCATAGGTAACTCGAATAAGTTAAACTCAAAACTCTAATTTTCTTTGAAAGATTCAATCTTTATACATTTATTGAAGTATTTTCATTCAAAGATTCAATCTTTACTCATTAAAACACTGTTTGCGACTTCATAGATAACTCGAATAAGTTTAACTCAAAACTCTCAATTTGTTTCAAAGATTCTATCTTTATACATTAAAAATGCCTAGTGACATAATAGGTACCTTTATTGTGTTATTTTCATTCATAGATTTAATCTTTACTCATTAAAACACTCATCGCGACTTTATAGGTAACTCGAACAAGTTTAACTCTAAACACTTAATTCATTTAAAAGACTCTATCTTTATACGTTAAAAAGTGTACTGACATAAGAAGTACCTTAATTGAGGTATTTTCATTCAAAGATTCAATCTATAGTCATTTAAAGACTCTTGGCAACTTTATACGTAACTCGAATAAGTTAAGCTTGAAACTATCATTTTTTTTTTCAAAGATTCAATCTTTTTACATAAAAAAGGTCTTGTGATGAAATAGGTACCTTGATTGAGTTATTTTCATTCAAAGATTCAATCTTTACTACCTAAAACACTCTTCGGGATGTCAAAGAGAACTCGAATATGTTTAACTCTAAACTATCAATTTTTTTGAAAGATTAAATCTTTATACATTAAAAAGGTCTAGTGACATAATAGGTACCTTTATTGAGATATTTTCATTCAAAGATTCAATCTTTATTCATTAAAACACTCTTCGTGACTTCATAGGTAACTCGAATAAGTTAAACTCAAAACTCTCATTTTCTGTCAAAGATTCAATCTTTTTACATTAAAAAGGTCTACTGACATAATAGGTACTTTGATTGAGATAATTTCATTCAAAGATTCAATATTTTCTCATTAAAACACTCTTTTGGACGTCAAAGGGAACTCGAACAAGCTTAACTCAAAAGTTTCAATTTCTTTCAAAGATTCATTTTTTTTTTACTTTAAAATTGTCTTGTAGACAATAGGTACCTTGAATGAGGTATTTTCATTCAAAGATTCAATCTTTAGTCATTAAAGCACTCTTCACGACTTCATAGGTAACTCGAATAAGTTAAATTCAAAACTCTCATTTTCTTCCAAAGATTCAACTTTTACACATTAAAAAAGCCTAGTGACATAATAGACACATTAATTGAGGTATTTTAATTCAAAGATTTAATCTTTACTCATTAAAAAACTCTTTGGGATGTCAAAGGAAACTCGAATAAGTTTAACTCAAAAGTCTTATTTTCTTTCAATGATTCAATCTTTATATATTAAAAACGTCGAGTGACATAATAGGTACCTTTATTGAGGTATTTTGATTCAAAGATTCAATCTTGATTCATTAAAACACTCTTCGTGATTTCATAGGTGACTCGAATAATTTAAAATTAAAACTCTCATTTTCTGTCAAAGAGTCAATCTTTTTACATTAAAAAGGTCTAGTGACACAATAGGTACCTTGATTGAGATAATTTTATTCAAAGATTCAATCTTTACTCATTGAAACACTCTTCTGGATGTTAATAGTAACTCAAATAAGTTTAACTTAAAACTCTCAATTTCTTTCAAAGATTCAATCTATTTACATTAAAAAGGTCTTGTACATAATAGGTACCTTGAATGAGGTATTTTCATTCAAAGATTCAATCTTTAGTCATTAAAAACCTCTTTGCGAGGAAACTCGAATAAGTTAAACTCAAAATTATCATTTTCTTTCAAAGATTCACCCTTTATACGTTAAAAAGGTCTAGTGACATAATAGGTACCTTGATTGAGATATTTTCATTCAAAGATTCAATCTTTACTCATTAAATAACTCTTTCGGACGTCAAAGGAAACTCGAAAAGTTTAAGTCAAAAGTCTCATTTTCTTTGAATGATTCAATCTTTATATATTAAAAAGGTCTAGTGACATAATAGGTATTTTAATGAGTAAAAAAGATTCAATCTTTATATATTAAAAAGAGTCGATCTTTATTCTTTAAAACATTCTTCGCGACTTCATAGGTAACTCGAATAAGTTTAACTCAAAACTCTATATTTCTTTCATAGATTCAATCTTTGTACCTTGAAAAGGTCTAGTGACATAATAGGTACCTTTATTGAGGTATTTTCATTCAAAGATTTAATCTTTACTCGTTAAAACACTCTCCACGACTTCATAGGTAACTCTAGTAAGTTTAACTTAAAACACTCAATTTGTTTCAAATCTTCTATCTTTATACATTAAAAAGGTCTATTGACCAAATAAGTACCTTTATTGAGGCATTTGCATTCAAAGATTCAATCTTTAGTCATTAAAACACTCTTCACGACTTCGTATCTAATTTGAATAAGTTTAACTCGAAGATTCAATCTTTACACATTAAAACACTCTACGCGACTTCAAAGATAACTCAAATAAGTTTAACTCAAAACTCTCATTTTTTTTCAAAGATTCAATCTTTATACGTTAAAAAGTTCTAGTGACATAATAGGTACATTTATTGATGTATTTTCATTCCAATATTCAATCTTTACTCATTAAAAAACTCATCGCGAATTCATAGGTAACTCGAATAAGTTTAACTCAAAACTCTCAATTTCTTTCAAAGATTCTATGTTTTTACATTAAAAAGGTCTACTAACATAATAAGTACCTTTATTGAGGTATTTTCATTTAAAGGTTCAATCTTTAGTCATTAAAACACTCTTCGCTACTTTATAGGCAACTCGAACAAGTTAAACTCAAAACTCTCATTTTCTTCCAAAGATTCAATCTTTTTATATTAAAAATGTAATGACTCGGTCCTTTTCCTCCTTTTCCCTTTTCGGCGATTTTCTTTTTTTCGTCTTTTTCTTATTTTGTCTTTTCCCTTTTTCGTCTTTTTTCCAGTTTTTCATTTTTTCCTTGCATAACCTCACTTGTTGTGTTCGGATTTGAATCCGGTCTTGCATGCATCTATGATATTTGATTTCCATGACATTTGTATTTTTTCTTTTGTAAAAAATACATTCTAGTTGCTTACTTTTTTATAAAGGGTATGAATGCATACTTTAGTGTAATTATTCATTGTTTTGGGGTTTTGTGTAATTACATAAAGTAATTATTTTATGTCTTAGGGACCTTTTTGCAATTTAATTTGTAAGATATTTTGAAAAAGGACCATTTTGTAATTTTTGATAAATATGACAAGTGTCACATACTCATGGTGCCACTTGTTGGCAATGGGGTGGAGTGACTTGGATGTGTAATCTCTTGACATTTGGTGGGTAGAGATTCACCCACTTGTTGGCCTACGATTGGTGCACTTGTTGGCTTAGATGGTTGACAAGTGTAGGCTTAAGATTGAGCCTAGGAATGTGTGACGACCTTGGTTTTTAGGCCAGCGTGTCCTATGATGAACCGTAAGGATGATCTGATAACGGATCTGAATACGGAAGCGAAAACAGAAAACAAGACTCTAAGAAGTCAAAGTGACCTTCCATAAGGTCGTGGAACTCAACAAGAACTAATGCGGAAGCAAAAGATTGAAAATAGGACAAATAAGCCCCCAGGGGCAAAATGGTCATTTTTGGACAAAACCTTATCATTTGTGTTTTAAGCCTCTTGTGAATTCATTTCGCTTTTTTTTTGCATATTCTGATCTAGGGGCATTGTGGACCTTTCATGGTGGTTTTATTTCCTTCTTTCAACATGGTTGAATAGAAAACATGATTTTAGGGGAGGTTTCTTTTCCGTGTTTTTCCAGAAAATGTCGTCTTGATATCGGAAATCACTTACGAAGTTCAGTTCTCAGTTTTCAAAATAACAGCTTTTTGGACCTCCATGACCAGATTTCATGGAGGGGCATTTCGGGCATTGTACATTGCATTTTTTTTAATTCTCTCCGAATCATGTAGAAAGCTCAATTTTGAGGGGTGTTTCTTCTTTGTATTTTTGCAAAAAAGTTAATCTAGGCCTCCAAATTCAGCCTCTGTTCTGGATTTTTCTGAAAAACAAACCCATAGCAGCTTTATGGGCTGTTGCTACTAGCCATGTGTGCACCAGCGCGCGCATGGCATGCATGGGCATTCGCATGGGCGCGCATGGGGGGGCTGTCATGGCCCCTCGTCGGGCCGCCGCGACGTCAAATCTTCTTTTGGGCTTTTCTCCTTCGTCTGGACTCCGATTCAAATGAATTTTTTTTTTAACTTGATTAATTTTTCGTCGTCTATCCAACGGTGTGCTTGGTTACACCTGCATATTTATGGATAATTACCAATTTGCCCTTATAGCTTTAAGTGTTCATTTTTCGTCGTCATGCCGTTTCTCCTTTGTCCGGACTCCAAATCATGCGATTCTTGAGTCCATCTTGATTAGTTCTTTCAGCGGTTTGCTTGGTGGCACCAGAATCTACATTTTTTATAAATGACTATTTTGCCCCTAGGGGCTTATTTGTCATCTTTTCAATCTTTTGCTTCCGCATCAGTTCTTGTTAAGTTCCACGACCTCATGGAAGGTCACTTTGACTTCTTCGAGTCTTGTTTTCTGTTTTCGCTTCCGCATTCGGATCCATTATCAGATCATCCTTACGGTTCATCAGAGGACACGCTGGCCTAAAAACCAGGGTCGTCGCAGGTAGTATCAGAGCGTCTGGGTTCGAATACCTTGGACGACGAGTTTTGGGTGCATATCATGCTCACGTTGTTTTGCTTTGATGTGTCATTTGTATCTTGATAACATGTCTTGTATGATAACATGTTCACATGTTCAGGTTTTTTGAGACATCTATCATTGGTTGAGCATGCTTTTGTGTATATATGCTTCCTGATAACATGTTCTGTGTCACTATCATGTTCTGGTGTGATAACATGTCTCCGTGCTTCTTGATAACATGTTTGATTTGATAACATGTCTGTTTCCTTATGTGGCACCTTGAGTAGATAGTCCATTGCTATGATGCATGCTAGCTGTCCCCTTTTATGTCTATTTTTGGCATTGTCTCTTAGGATCTGTCGTATCCCTTGGATGAGTTCTTGTTTCACGAGTTTCTTCCTTGGATAGGAGAAATTCATTCTGTGAGGACCCATGTAGGGAATCTTCTTGTTTGTTCTGCCGATTGATGCGAGTAAGGCTTATATGAGCGTAGAGGACTGCGATTCGTTCCATTTCCTTTTCCTTCGTGCCTTCTAGATCTAAGGCCTTAAGCGTAATGGAGCCAGTGTCATTGTTGTCAGAGTTTTGGGATTAGCTACCCCAGCTCTCACAGATGCCTGGTTTCCGTAGTGCCTTTGTTAATGATCATTTTTGACATTGACGTCATTTGTATCGAAAAGTTCCCTTCTAGAGCATGTTACGAACTAGTGCCTTATACTGCCATGCTACCTTATTGATGAGTAAGTGTGGGCGGGTTCTGGTTACTGTTCGTACTGCCTTATCACTCTCTTCTTTCACCGCGTTTGACGTTTTGTTTTCTTGGGATTCTCTTGGTGGTTGACATTGAGTTAATGTGCCGATTCGTATAAGGTGTTATCTCAGTTCATGGTTTCACGTTCCTTCAATTGATCTTTAGACTTCAGGATTTGTCCTTCAGTGCATTGTGAGCTGTCCTTTGATTTGACCTTTTGTTCGGTCATTATTCTGTTCTCTCTGGTATATTCCGAATTTCGGGGATGAAATTCCTTTAAGGAGGGTAGGTTGTAACGACCCGGTCATTTGTCTTCCTTTCCTTTTTCCTGAAATTTTACGAATGAATTTTTTTCGTTTAATTTTCTTTTCTGAGCTCTGTTTCATGTCGCTTAGTGTCATCTCGAGTGCTCAGAATTGGTTCCTGAGACTCTTTTCTGTGGATTGACAACTTCCTTTAAGGACCGAGTCATTTGTGCATTTTCACTTTTCGGACACTATGCGCCTTCCGTCCTTTTCCCTGTTTCGTCTTTTTTCCTATTCAGTCTTTTCCCCATTTGTCACATTGTTGGCAGAACCTCACTTCTCATGCTCGGAGTTGGTTTTTGACTTCACGTGCCTTTATCTTGAGTGGTTTCCTCAAAATACGTATCTTTACTTTTGCAAGAAAGTACACTGGTTGCTCCCGGTGTCCATAGGGGGCATGGATGCAAAGTTCTTTGAAATTATTTTCTTTTCTTGGGGTGTTTTTCGTAAATATCTTTTGAAGATATTTTGTTTCAGGAATTTTTAAGAAAATATTTTTGGAAGATATTTTTATTCTGGGTCAGAAGTGCAGTTTTCATTTTTTGGAGGGGCCATTATGCAATTAATGAAAGTTATTGCAAAATGTCTTGTTTTGAACTTGGATCCTCGTACGGGATTCATTTTCACATTTTGTCAAGTTATGTACCCTTGGAATTTCCTCCTGGTCGATGTTTTCCAGTTTTAGGGTTTCTAGCCCCAGTTTTTGCCAAACTTGTTTTGGGTATAACTTTCTGTTCGGGACTCGGTTTTTGACGATGTTTCTTCCGTTGTTCATATTTTATCATTTTGAATCTTTTTCGTTCACAAAGTTTTTCCATTCGAGCGCGTCTGCTCAAATTTTACTTTTTCGGACTCGGCGGGGCCCGTTCAGGGCACTTTTTGAGATTTCTATAAAAGGGGGGTGAGATATTTCATTTTTCATCTTCTCCCCTCTTCTTGCATGACCTGGAGCTCCCATGGCAGCCCAAGGAGTGCTACCATCTTCTCTCTCCTCTTTTGGTTCACTTTACCTTGATGGAAAGTCTTCGGCCTTAACGTTTGTTGTTCCCCTCGCCGTGCTCTACCTTTCCCCCTTATTAGAATTCAGTTTTGACCATTTCTTGAGTTTGGTTTTGAAGTCAAGTTATGATTTTGATGGGGCTTTCATGGGAGTTATGTTCACGGCGTTGTCCCCGACAAAACCTAGTAGTTTCGTCGGATTCGGAGCCGTTCCATTTTGATGGCATTTGAGATTTTCATCTCAAATTGAGGTAGGAGATGTTCTAGGTTTAAATTCTTGTTATATAGCATGCTTGTGATGCTTATACTACTTGTTTACATGATTAAATATAAAATCTAGAGATTTTATTATTTATTTTTCTTGTACTGGATCTAATTTTCCCGGTTGCTCATGACTTGGTTTAAACATGTAGCATGATTTTATATTGCCCCTTGATATGCTCATTGTCGTGTATTAAAATTGGAACATTTGAATAAGTATTAATGATTTTATTTAATATTTATCTTAGGTGAAAGATTAATTCACATGGCCTTAACAAGCTTGAAATTAATATGTGTTAGCATATTATATTAGGCCTTAGCATGCTCTCCAACATAGTTGAATTTGAAAGTGATTGGAGGTGTTTTGAAAATTAGTAATTATTAATTAATTTGTTTAATTAATTTGCCTCGAGTGCACTATTCACTCTATTTGAATTCTGACTTGATATTCTTGATTTACATGCCATATAGTTTCACATATATTTGATTTAGAATATTCGGTTAGGTTTTGAAACCTTTTATTTAATTAAATTCCATGTTTAAGATTTAATCCTCATGGTGATATACAACTTGGGATTGTATTGTGGCTTGCTAGAAAATTAAGCTTAGGTATAGTTGTTCACATATATTAAATTGGGATTAATTGCATGAGAATTGCAACTTTTAATTTATATTTAACTTTAGTGAAAGGTTAAGTCACATGGTCTTAAATTGAATGAAATAAACTTGTAATGTGATATTACATTAGTTTTTGGCATGCTTTCCAACATAGGTTAATTTGAGAGCATTTGGTTAAGTTTGAAAATCTAGATATTTTAATTAAAAGAATTAATTAAAATCTATTTTGTGGTCCCATTAGCTTAAGGTTTTAACTTGATGTTTGTATTGGCCATGACTTGTTTACTAGTATTTATTAATTGTGGGCGATATGAAGTTGCTTTAGAACCTTGGTAATTAAATTAGCATGATTTAATTAGAGTTCTACTTTGTTGTTTCAATAACCTAATTGAGTTTTAGAATGGATATAGGTGATGACCATGCCATGTTCTTTAATATGTATTAATTTGAGGTTATTTGGAATTGAATTAGAATCTAGGGAATTTAATTATTTTTATTTAATTAAATTCTATCGAATTGAGCCATGGATTTAATTGTGTTTGAAAGTCGTTTCTATATCAAAATCCTGGACATAGACTTGTTGTATATTCATTTGGTTATGTTTTAAGCATTGGATAACATAGTTGCTATGTTTATACTCATGAGAATATGTTTTCCTTATTGAATATACTGTTGCCTTGTGTAATGATTTGCACATTTTGTATTTAACATCATTCATGCATAGCGTGTAACGAATCACACACTGAAGATTCGACATTCATTACATCATATTAGTTGTGGACTTAGAGCATGTACTGTATAGGTTTCCAAATTTGGTTGTGCTTGGTAGATAGTTGATTATCTTACATATTCCTGTTGATATATGCGTTGTTGCACAACTTGTTGATTTTGGAAACTTGGGGATGTCGTTATTTGACTATAGCTAGGACGTGGTTCTAGTACGGGGGATAGTCCCTCTATATGGTCTAGTGCGCACATAGGGAGGTTACCCATGGGCTAGTAACCCTAAAGTAACTATGTTGTCGGTCTGATCCGGCGTGACGTCCGAGTATCCACTTTGTTTGATTTCGCATTTCATTTTCAAGTTGATAACTAGATGATGTTGTAACTTGTTGTTTCTTATTTGTCGTTCCATTTTAAGTTACAGGATGTTAACTTTGCGAAATTATGCTTTATGCGTTGTATTGGAAGTTCCAATGTTGGTTAAATTGCATCAATATTGAAAATTGTGTTTTAACGTTCTAATAAAGCTTAGGATTGATCCTATTGATTCATTTATAACATAGACGTTAGGTGGCATGAACCACTGCTGTTATTTTGTGCTTTAGATTCTAAGTTGATGGCTTTGAGAACTTAAACCTTGTTGCATTGTATAACATGCTCTTTTGTTGTTGAATTGCATGGATAATGTGATTCTTGTTAACTTGTATTCAAATATGCTTTTGTCATGTTGTATGGATTACTCTAGACCTAGTTCAATTGTATTGAAAATGTAATTCATGTTAATCTATGCTCAAGCATTCTTCTTGTCGTGTTTTTTTTGGATTATCCAAACCATGATTTGTTTCATACACGTATGTATATCATGATTCTTGTTACTTAGACTCTAAGGTAGCTTAGGATGCTCCCCGAGTCTCACTTGGACATAGACGTTAGGTGGCATGAGCCCCTTTAACATGTTTCACCTTAATGTGATAAATTTGTAAAATGCTAGGTCGATGCATGCTCATCTCCTACGAGTAGCTTTATGTTACTCACCCCTACGATACTGGGGTATATTTCAGGTATGAAGACTTGGTTCATGAAGCCTAGCATTCCTTGGATGTCGTGTAACTTTCAAGTTTCCATTTCATGCAAATGTTAGCATGAAATGTCATTTTGTAGACTTATATGTCAAAATATGTATATTTGATTCCATGTATGTAATGTGTACATAAGTGTACTCCTTTTAATGTATTTGACATGTATGAGATGAGGCCGGAGGCTAATGACATGTGTATTGTATTCTATACAACTTTTTAACTTCATGAAATATTATGAAAACCTTGAAAAATCGCAACTCATTGCTTCACCATGGTTGCATCGGGTGTGGGAATTCCATTTTCATTCTTTCATAGGGTCTTATTAATCATGTTTGAAGTGTGACCAAGGGCCAAACGGTCATTTGATCCCGTTTTGCATTTTTGGATTCCATGTTTTCCATTTCAAGTCCATTTTCGCCTTTTTGCCCGTTGGGGGGGTCAGATTTTGTATCAGTAGTATTTTTAAGTCGTGGACCATTGTAGCACATCCAAATAGGTAAGTTACGCTTGTGTGCATGGTCGTTTCCGGGCAAAACCTCATCGTTTGTGTTTTAAGCCTCTTGTGAATTCATTTCGCATTTTTTTTTACATATTCTAATCTAGGGGTATTGTGGACCTTTCACGGTGGTTTTATTTCCTTCTTTCAATATGGTTGAATAGAAAACATGATTTTAGGGGGGGTTTCTTTTCCGTGTTTTTCCATAAAATGTCGTCTTGATATCGGAAATCGCTTACGAAGTTCAGTTCTCAGTTTTCAAAATAACAGCTTTTTGGAACTCCATGACCAAATTTCATGAAGGGGCATTTCGGGCATTCTACATTGCATTTTTTTTAATTCTCTCATGTATCATGTAGAAAACTCAATTTTGAGGGAGGTTTCTTCTTTGTGTTTACTCAACCAAGTTTCAATCTTTGAATTCTGTGGCAAAGGTGAGACTCAGGGTTCGATTCTTGTGAAGGTTGGCTTGAAAATCTATTTGTAACCTTATATGTCAAATGTGTATATTTGCTTCTAGACTTGTAACGTGTGCCGTAGCACACTTTTTGATTCTCATTTTATGTATATGACATGAGACCAATGGCCAAACTCTTTTTGAAATTACATTTATGTCATGGATGTTAATTTTTGCCTTCAATGAGAACATATGGAAAACCATGTGTTTTAGTATGCTATTTTGCACCGGAGCGTGCATTATGTATGAACTTCTTCCATTAGCATTCATTTAACATGCATGAAGTATGGCCAAGGGCCAAACGGCATTTCGAAACCATTTCATGATTTTAGGTTTCAAGTTTTCATTCCAAACTTCATTTTTGGCATTTTGGCCGTTGGGGGGGTCATATTTTGCTTCGGCCATATTTTTGAGCCACAGACCATTGTAGCATATCTTATTAGGTAAGTTACATTTGCGTGCATAGTCATTTCCGGGCAAAGCTTCTTCTTTGGTGAAATGAGCCTCCTACGGACTCATTTTACACTTTTGTTGCATATTCTGACCTAAGGGTATTTTTGAAATTTTCTTTGAAAAATAAATTCCATTCTTCACATGGTCACTTAGAAAATATGATTTTAGAGGGGGTTTCTTTTTTGTGTTTTCCCAGAAAATGCTATTTTGGCATCGGAAATCGCATCCAAAGTTCAGCTCTCAGTTTTAAATTTAGCAGCTTTTTGGACCCTCTGGACCAGTTTTCGTGGAGGGGCATTTTGTGCATTTCACATTCCGTATTTTTCGATTTTTCATAATAATCACGTAGAAAACTCAATTTTGAGGGGGGTTTTTTCTTTGTGTTTTTCCAGAAAATGTCATCTAGGTCCTCAAATTTCATTTTTTTTGGGAAAAACCCCTGTTGCCAGAATTTCTTGTTTCCCATTCTGCCTCCTTCACATGTAAACGGTTACGAGAAGTTTGGTAACCGGTTACATTTGCTTGGGCAGTGTTTTGGTCAATTTTTTTTGTCTCCTAACCGGTTAGGAAGGCTTAGTAACCGATTAGATGATCTAGGGTTTGTACTTTTTGACGGTTTTGCCCCTTCTTCTTCCGTTAGCCATATCTTCTTTATCCGGACTCCAAGTCAAGTGATTTTTGAGTCTAAGTTCATTAATTTTTTGTTGTCTTTCCAATGGTGTGCTCGGTGGCACCCACTTTTAAGCTAGAAATGACAATTTTGCCCCTAGATTCAATCTTTTTCGTTTTTGAAACGTTGCTTTCCCATTTAATTCCTTTGGGTTCCGTGACCTCGTTGAGGGTCATAATGGTGTCTTAGAGCCATGATGTATCTCTAAAGACTGTTGTTTTGTCTTTTGCTTCCGTATTTCGGATCCGTTATCAGGTTATCTTTCGGTTCATCACTGACGCACCGGGTTGAAAAACTTGGGCCGTCACAACTTTGAGGGACGCCATTGTATTGTTCTCTTATGCAATTCACTATCATGTCTTGAAGTTGTTAGACAGAAAGTAAGGTGACAGAGGCAGCATCAATTGTTGGATTGGCGTACACGTCATTTTGATTATCAATTGGAGTGTTCTCTGGCATGGAATTAGAATGAGGAATTTGGTCTTTGCTTGACTCAGCATTGTCGTCACGTAATTTTAACTTTTTTGTTAGCGAGGCAATTTTCAGATTTTGCTCCTTGAGAGAGTGTCGTAATCTTTCAATTGCACGGGCCATAGTCGTCAATTGCTCTTCATACGAGGTAGTACTTGTCATCATGACTAGCATAGTGATGGAGTTAGAAAAAATCTTTGGCCTTGGGTGCACGAGCCTTAAACTTGTGACTGGTGCAACCTTTGAGGTTGTTAGAACCTTCCTCCTTGCCCCCAGCGATGTGGAACTTGAACTTGTGAATGGAGCAACCTTTGAGGTTGTAGAAACCTTCCTCCTTGCCCCCAATGAGGTGAAGCGGTATGAGTTTGAGTTGTTACTTTGATAGATTTGGTAGAAATTCTCATCGCATCGTGTTGTCTTTTGGCATGAACGGATGATTTGACCATGCTCCACATCATTGAACTTGCAGAGGTATTTGTACCTCTTGATGAAGTTGTAACCTTCTTACTACCTTTTATGATGGTATTAATGTTATCCGTCATGACCGCGATGTCTTTGGTGGTATTCTTACTTTTCTTCTGAATCTTATTGGAAGTCATAGAATCTGACGATGAATTTGTTGAGGATTTTATGTAGGAGAAAGAGATGAGAGGCAGAGGATGTCCCACCGGGCATGCCAAAAATTTATACACATAAATTTTGTAGTCTGTGAATGAAAACAAAATAGGGAGTAAAAATAATATTTTAATAATTTATAAAGATGGAGTACAATCCTTTATAATATTCTTCACAAAAAGAAAGGTCCTCTGATTCGATCTCCTTTTTGGTTTGTTGGATCCAAGGGCTACACGAGCTTGATCTTGAATCACCGTGAAATTTGGATGAAGAACGACATGTCTTTGGATGTGCTTGTTGTTGATCACCGTGGAATTTGATGAAGAACGACACGATTTGATGTGCTCGTTGTTCTTCATCTTCAGAAAGGATTTGTTGAATTTGGTGAAGAACGGCACAATTTTGGATGTTCTTGGTGTTCTTCGTCTTCAGGTTTGCCCTCTGGATTTCTAATTCTCTCAATTTCTGGACCTTCTGGATTTCTGGACCCTGAATTTGTGTTTGAATTTCTTAACCTTCTGGATTTCTAAATTTATGTGTCCTAGATTTCTGAGTCTCTGGATTTCTGGACTCAGAATTTGTGTCCCTTCCTTCTTCCTCCAGGCCTTTATTTATATGCTTCTTGGGTTGATAGGATGATGACACGTATCATATCCTAATAAGGATAAAATTATAACTGGGCCGGGCCGGTTATATTATGATAATTATCCTTAAAAGTAATTATTCCAAATATATTTTATTAGGAATAATTATCTGTTTATTTAACCATCTAGGCTGGACTAATTAAATAATTTAAATGGACCAAGCTTGGGCCAATTAAATAACTTAATTAAACATTAGGCACATATTTAATGGGTCCATTTGTCAAAACCAAAGCCCACTAAAATTTTAGTGTCTGCACATATATATGGGTATATATGTATTTAAGTTTTTATTATTGTTAATTATAATTAATAGTGACATTAATAGTGATTTTTAGTATATGATATATATTATATAATTATAATGGTATATATATATATATATGATATCACGGTGGATTAGGGTGCCGACATATATTAGATGTATTTATTTTATATTTTATTATTCTTTCCGTCTGACTTAGGGGATAATTAGGATTAGAATTAGGTTTTGTATAAGCCTATATATATTTATGTTTTTTCTGCCAAGGGTTTAGAAAACCATATTCACGTATCTATTAGCGAGGCAAGGAGAGTGAGATAAACAGAGAGAGACCGGGGCTAGGGTTTTGGTAAAGTATAAGACCAGACCAAGGAGGAAGAAGGGGAGGTTGTGTGTAGGCTAGAACAGTACAACAGAGAGCTTCTACGGCAACTAGAGTCGCCGGAAGATCTAGGTAGATGATATGGAGATTTTAATCCGAAATCTCAAAGGCAAGTTTTATTCTAACTCTTTCCTATAGACTTGTGCTTTGTACCAGCCGAGGTAGTCTCCAGGAATTAATTGTATATTAAAAATTATCTAATATTTATGCTTGAATGGAATGGATTAGAATTGAATTGAATTAAAATTATTTTGATGCTTGGAATGTATTTTTGATTAAATCTTGATTTTTCTTGCATAAGCTTGTTTTGATTCATGTAAATGATGCCTAATTATTTAATTAATTGAGACTATCTAGGACTTAGAACAGAGGGTTAGAAACCTTAAAAAGGGTAATCAAAAAGTTAGAAAATAACCGGCGTCGGAGAAGACGGAGGCTGGGAAGAGTGGAGGCGGCTCCACCCTTCAATGGAGGCGGCTCCACCCTTCAATGGAGGCGGCTCCATTGAAGTGGAGCCAGCTCCACACTAAATAGAGGCAGCTCCTTTGTAATGGAGCTGGCTCCCTTGCTGATTTTTATTTATTTATTTTTTAAATTTTCGGCGAGTTTTTGGTTACTGTTGTTGGAATTTTGATGTTCCAGGTGTAATTAGGACTAGAGTGGGGGATTTAAATAATGTCTAGGGTCATAATAAGACTCCATAGGACATTATAATACGTAATAAACCACATAGAATTGGTGGCTTGAAGAATATGAAATTTTAATTAAAACTGCATATTGTGCTTAGATGTGGATGATTAAATTTGTTACTTGTCTATTGGCAATTTGTTTATGTATGATATAGTTTTATCATGTATCTCGGATGTTAAATAAGCATGTTATTTTATATAATCCTACTATGCTTATTATGGATTAATTGATATCTACTTATTTTGTCAGTATTATCAATTATTGGTTTATGTGAAGTGGTATAAAATAAGCATGTCAATTTACATATTTTGATTATGTTTATTATGGATTATTTGGTATTTATATTTATTCTCTGTATTATCAATTACTGGATGTATGGATTATATGCACCGGTATGGGATGGTGGCATACTAAGGACGGATTAGTTTCAAAATACTAAATCTTACCTATTCTAGAATATGGGAATGAATTATAAAATAAAATCCTACTTATATTTAAGTCAGATCAGCTGAACAAAGTTGAATGACTAACTGAATTACTTGTTAGTTAAGTCAGATCAGCTGAACAAAGTTGAATGACTAACTTGATTACTTGTTAGTTAAGTCAGATCAGCTGAACAAAGTTGAATGACTAACTGGATTACTTGCTACTTATATTTAAGTCAGATCAACTGAACAAGTTGAATGTCTAACTGGATTTCTTATGGATGGATAGGATAGAATTTATATATATATGATTATGATACCTAGATATAAGCTTGAGTCTTAGGATCGACAGTTAGGAAGCGTATATGCATCGGGATGCATAGCTGGCTATGATGGTAGAGGTATACCCTGTTAGGCTTAGGTACACATGCCCACTTCTGGTGCGTTTTGTATGTTGCCTGTACTCAGGTTGAGACCCCCTATGTAGTCCAATGAGAGTCCTTTAATGTGTATATATATATATATATATATATATATATATATAGTTAAGGACTATATAACTATTGTTGGGATTGTCTAGGATGTATCTGCGTATGGAGTCTCTGTTTGGAATGTAGTAGAATAGAACTTGTTCATGGGCCTGACCCACTATTATTTTTCAGGAATCGAACAGTGCCAGTTTTAAGCTTGTTGGTGTTGAGCAGAGACAATCACTACTCTTCCGACTATATAGGACTATTAACTATGTTTTAGCTTGGGTTTTCCTTTTTAGATCAGTTTATTCAATTGGGATTTTCTTAGGGTCCACATAGTATGGATTCTCAAGTTGTATTATTGTTTGGAGGATTACTTTTATCAGAAGAATTTGTTTATCAATGAAAGTTATTGGTCTATCATTTTAGTTTCTTTTCAGCGTTTTATTTATTCTTGTTAATCATATTTATATTCTGTGTTCGATTATTGCCATTTGTTTTTATATCCACGGGTATTCAAGTGTGGGCTTGGCCAACCCGTATTCAGAAATCCGGGGGTATCACAGTTGGTATCAGAGCACTCCAGGTTTTAGTGTCCTTAGGAGTGTCTTTCGTTATATGACTTTCGTGCTGTGTCTTTTAAAACTTAGAGCTATGTTAGGATTCGTTGAACTCTTTTATGGTTTGTTATGAGGAGCAGATGTCGATTATATTAAGTATCACTAAATGGTTGACACTAGGAGGAGGATTGGGTCCGAGGCGAAAGCGATAAAGACCAAAAGGAGTAAAGGAGTCTGTTTTGCCGAACTTAGGAATCGAAGGTTTAGTTTCGGTTGGCGTTACTTTTAAAAGTATAAGCCAAGGAAGGATTTAGGTGTGTGTGATAAGTCATCGCATCTTAGGCCTACACAATTTCAGTTTTCTCAAAAAGGAGAAAATCGAAGAGGATGAGCCCGAAAAAGATTCTAATGGAGGAGATTTCAACGTATCCAAGAAAGAGGATATTGAATCTTGAAGATGAAAGATCGCACGAGGGTGATCTTATTCACTAGTAGTATAGTGAATGATACTAGTAAAGTTAGTGTGGATCAATCTACATATAGTTAAACTTTCGTATTATCCTTAGAAGAGGTAGATGAAAAGTACTCTTAATAAGTTTAGGAATCGGATAGAGTTCTTATCAAAACAAAGCAATGATTTTATATCACGTTCCAGAGTGTATGGGGATTAGGTTGTGACGTTCTAAGTTGCTTTATAAAGCTACGTTAGACGGTTTGCATTCCGCGTAAGGAGGATGAGGGTTAAGCCTTTGGTATTTGTTTAGGTAAATGGATTTTACTTTTAAGCTATATTTAAAGGATATGTTTCGAGGTTGGATGATTACCTACGAAACTATAAAAGGAAATTGTGAACCAATCTGGTAAGGTTGATTCCAATGGAGACTTTCTTTTCTAGAAAGAACGATGTTTTAAGTAGGATTATATTTTGTTTTGTTGTATGTATCTTATGTGTTTCATTTTCGTCAATTATTCAAGATTGGGAATATGGTTTAGTTAGGGACACAAGTATGTGATTAACCAACTATTGTTTTTAATAATATGGATTAATAGTGCTATTTACGCTAGGATTGTGAGCATGTTGTCATAGGATTTGGTAGATATACATAATTCTAGCCAATATATTGGACCAAGACATGCGTAATTATGGTATATTTTCAGGATGGGATAATTAAACCAGCAGTACGAGTTAAATAATCTAGTATGATTAGTTTGATATACTTTAACGCCATGATGATTTATCAGAGGTACTGACTTTGCTGAACATCTTCTTGGAAATTTCAAAAGTTGTTCCCAAGTCGAAAGGAGGATTTTGTATTGGTTTAAGTACTTATTGAATGACACCGACTGAGGATAGTAGACGGACTAACTATTCATCAGTCTATTCTTAATCAAGAATTTTACTCATGAGGGCGTGTCATTAGGAGGATTTGCCGAGGTTGCATATCGAGGAGGAAGCAAAGTCTCTTCATTTGCACAAATAATATGGAAAATTTGTTTTTTTAGGTCATAGTTCGCAACAAATAGTTGTTACTACGAAATTGCTGACTATTTGGAGGATGGAAAGATTCCATATTCTTTTGAAGTTAGACAGGAAGTCTAATAGACACTTACTTATGTTAAAGAAGTAGGGTGTGTCAAAGACAAGAAGGTGAGACCGAACACCTATATAAGGAAGAAGTACACGGTGTGTAGCTAGTTGACTTTCGATGAATAGAATTACTGGTTGATGTTCATTATCGGTAAGTTTATCACGGATCAGTAGTGCATGGATTTAGTTGCAGAATTAGCTTTTGATGATGTTCCAATTTAAACAATGGGTGCAGACGAAAGATGGTGGTACCAGACTAATGGTACTTTCGGTAGACAAATTGGATGGAGGATGCAAGGACTGAGGTTCACAACACTAAATTCTTTATTCATCTAGGTGAAAATAGGCTACTTCACGATATGGAGCAGACGTTTTAGAGGACCGGCAGGAGGAGGAACAAAATGATTTTGTCTCCAATTCTAATATTTAGTAGATAATCAAGATGGACCATCAGAGATCACTAGATCCTTGCAGTCATTTCTTATACTGAAGTAGACATGACAGAGCATTTTCCACGGATTTAGTTGAGAGATTGCTGATTTTATGCAAGGGTCAGGATTTTGGTTGGGACATTGGTTAACTAATAAATTAAATGAGTTTCATTTGGTCTATTTTGAACTGGTAGGATATTAATTCATACAAATAGAATGGATCACTAGATGGCTTAGATGGATAAAAGTGGTGATTCACACTTTACATTAAGTTCCGTCTGGTGGAAGTAAATATGGAAGTGGATACTCTTAACAACCGATATGGTAATTAAACCGTCGGGTAATTGTTGAGAAATCAGTTGAACTTATAGCTTGTATAATAATGACACTGGCTATTACCAAAGAAATTAAGGAAGTTAACTTCAAATATTGGAGCTGACTTTAGTAGATTTGTTACCTTACTCAGATAGAGCTTAAGGTACTGGAGGAGGATTAGTAGTTTCTATAAATGATGTTAGAGTAAAGGAAAGGTATCATTCGTAAATTTTTCTCGATGCACTCATATGGTTATAAGGTACATCAACACATCCAATGTTAGTTTTGGTGAGCCGGTACGGATAGGGACATATATATAACTATCTCTAAAAGTAACACCTGTTAGGAAAGTGGAAAATTTATAATCAGATATTATTAAAGGTTTTTGTCACCTCCTATCTCAAATTAGGAGTAGGACTAATCAGGACTAGAGGGTCAGTAGGAATTATCGACATTGATTGGAATTTTGATTCCATATAGGTTAAAGAATGGTGAATGGAGCAGATTCTCTTATGGACAATATTCATGTAGTGTTCACTTTGGCGCTTTAATATCAGTTCTACATTGCACTGATAGTAGTGTTAAAGTATGTGAATATCCATTATACTGGATGAACAGTGCTATTTAGCAGGAGCTTTATGAGGATTTTGGAGCAACAGTTTTGATTCATATCTCTAGACGGAGGATTTGATCGAGAGCGTAAAAAAAAAATAAAAATAAAAAAAATAAAATAAAATTGATCATGGATGATAGGCTTGGGATATATACCCTAGGTTTTCATGGATAATTGGAAGTGGTTTATTTCACTTTTCAGATTTTTGTCTATCCTATTGTTGGCACAAGGACGTTGGTATGACAACGTTTGAGGTTTTTTATAGTATATAGTGCAGACCTCTTACTTGTTGGTTTGAAATGGAAGTGAGGGTTGTACAATAAGACTTTAACTTCATTTAAGGATACATCGGAGAGACATACTCTCCTTTGTAATGGATTGCATGCGGTTTGGAGGAGGCAGTAGGATTTTGTACATAGTTGAATTCATACACTAGAGTTTTCTATCAGGAAATGGTTGCTTAGGATGTCTTCTATATGGGAAGCAATATGTTTTGGAGGAAGGTCAATTTTTATGTATTAAATTAACTTTTCACGGAATGTGTTTCTCACTTGAGGCAGTAGCCTATAGCTTAGCATTACTAAAACATTAGGATTAGACGCATAGAAGTTTTGCAAATCTATGCTTTGGACCTTGGAAGAATATGGATATGTAACCTTGTAAAAAAATAAATAAATGTATAAATAATTGGGTAAGGATGAGTTGTTGTTAAATACAACCTACGTATAATATAATTTTTGTGTTTCCTAAAGATAGGACCCATAATTTTTTTTCTATGAAGATTTGGAATTGACGTGGAGCCTATCTAAAGAGGCAGTGTCCACAATGGAATGAAAATGAATTTAAATGAAAAGAATTTAGAGTTTCGTGAATTCTGAGGACGAAATTCTTTTTGTTAGGCAGGAAGAATGTAATACCCCTAGTTTTCAAAAGGATATAAATGGAATTTAATTTTAATTTCTTGTGCATTTTTAATTGATTATGTGGCTATGTGCTTATATGGCTATATGTTTATTTGATAAGTTGTTTATTTGAAATAGGTGATTTAATTGTGTGTTTTAGGTGATTGATAGTGTGTGAATTGCTTGTTTGATTGTGTGGAATTTTTTGTATCTTATTTGTTAGTTTAAATGATTAATTATTTAATTTTAATTTCATTTTTATTTTAAAGGAGTTGGACTTGCACAGTAGTAATGGACCAACCGTTTGGGGTCTCATGGACTACTTGGAAAGGAGGTTTAAATGCGTACAGATATTACCCATGGATAGTAGTACATATATATATAAGTATATATGTATTTAAGTTTTTATTAATTGTTAATTATAATTAATAGTGACATTAATAGTGATTTTCAGTATATGATATATATTATATAATTATAATGGTGTATATATATATATGATATCACGGTGGATTAGGATGTCGACATATATTAGATGTATTTATTTTATATTTTATTTTATTTTATTTTCCTTTCCGTCTGACTTAGGGTGTAAGTAGGATTAGAATTAGGTTTTGTATAAGCCTATATATATTTATGTTTTGTCTGCCAAGGGTTTAGAAAACCCTATTCATGTATCTATTAGAGAGGCAAGGAGAGTGAGATAAATAGAGAGAGACCGGGGCTAGGGTTTTGGCCAAAGTCCAAGACCAGACCAAAGAGGAAGAAGGGGAAGCTGTGTGTAGGCTAGAACAGTACAGCAGAGAGCTTCTACGGTAATAGAGTTGCCGGAAGATCTAGGAAGACGATGTAGAGATTTTAATCCGAAATCTCAAAGCCAAGTTTTATTCTAACTCTTTCCCCTAGACTTGTGCTCTGTACATGCCTAGGTAGTCTCCAGGAATTAATTGTATATTAAAAATGATCTAATATGCATGCTTGAATGGAATGGATTTGAATTGAATTGAATTAAAACTATTTTGATGCATGGAATGTATTTTTTTATTAAATCTTGATTTTTTTTTGCATAAGTTTGTTTTGATTCATGTAAATGATGCCTAATTATTTCATATAATTAATTGGGACTATCTGGGACTTAGAACAGAGGGTTAGAAACCTTAAAAAGGGTAATCAGAAAGTTAGAAAATAGTAGGCGTCGGAGAAGACGGAGACTGGGAAGAGTGGAGGCGGCTCCACCCTTCAATGGAGGTGGCTCCATTGAAGTGGAGCCAGCTCCACACTAAATAGAGGCGGCTCCTTTTAAATGGAGCCAGCTCCCTTACTGATTTTTATTTATTTATTTATTTTTATTTTCGGTGAGTTTTTGGTTACTATTGTTGGAATTTTGATGTTCTAGGTGTAATTAGGACTGGAGTAGGGGATTTAAATAATGTCTAGGGTCATACTAAGACTCCAGAGGACATTATAATGCGTAATAAACCACATAGAATTAGTGGCTTGAATAATATGAACTTTTTATTAAAACTGCATGTTATGCTTAGATGTGGATGATTAAATTTGCTACCTATATATTGGCAATTTGTTTATGTATGATATAGTTTTATTATGTATCTGGGATGTTAAATAAGTATGTTAATTTATATAATCCTACTATGCTTATTATGGATTAATTGATATCTACTTATTTTGTCAGTATTATCAATTATTGGTTTCTGTGAAGTGGTATAAAATAAGCATGTCAATTTACATATTTTGATTATGTTTCTTATAGATTAATTGGTATTTGTTGCCCAAGTATAAACTCTAGAAGGGGGGTAAATAGAGTCTTTGGCAAACAATGGCCAATTTTCGGATTTGAAAATTCTATTAAACCCTTCTAGCAATTATGCAATTATCAAGATATAAACATGAATAATTAATAGCATAAATGTAAAAGAGATAAAGGAAGAGAGATTGCAAACATTCACATGGCGATTTTAGCGAGGTTCGGAAACTCCTACTCCTCGGCTCAAAATCCCTCTTGAGACTTCCCAATCCACTATGGCTTCTCCTTACGGGTGGAAAGCAAACATTTACATGAAGCAACTCCTTGCTTCACCTTGCTAAGAGACAACCTCTCTTAGTCTTCCTTTGGGTCACTCCAACCCTTACAAATTGAAGCTAGCTTGCTTCTTCTTTCTTGGGCCACATTAGGCCTTACAAATTGAAGATCAAATTTGTTGCATACAAATATAGCTCTCAAAGATTGATATGCAAATATTAGCTCACAACTTTCAGCTCACTCTAGAGTATATATATAAATAGATTTGAAGCTCAATACTCTATGAATGATATGGGATAAGAGAGTATGATGTATAATGAAGAACAAAAGCTCTTTGGAAGCTATATAATGTTTGTCAATGGTAGCAACACTTAATCCCAAAGTCCCCTTGCTCTATTTATAGAATTTCAGCATCAGATTCAAAAATATAGCTGTTGTGCACAGAGTTCAAGGTAAAATAGCCGTTCAGATTTAGATCTGGGCAAGGTTCGGTCGACCGAAATGAAACACCCTTGTGTTTCAGTCGTCCAAAATGACTTAAGGTTGGATATCATCCTCTCAGTATCTCTGTTTCAGTAGACTGAAGTAAAACCCACACTTGTTTCGGTCGACCGAAATGATTTATGGATTTGAACATCACTCTCAGTACTTTTACTTCGGTAGACAGAAGTGAAACCCTTCTATGTGTCGGTAGACTGAAATGGTTCAGGTTGGCCATGGTTCCTTATTTCGGTAGACCGAAATAGAATGGTCCTGAATTTCGGTAGACCAAAATAGACCTGCTGCCTCATGAATTGTTCTAAGTTAATAGGTGAGACAGTGCACTATAGGACATCTGCACAAACAGGACATCGGCACAGACCTTATTTCCATTGAAAACATTTCAGTAAATGTTTATATATCCATTTACTTTAAGTTTACAATGTAAATAAGGAAGTACCCCCCATTTGGATTCAATAAAAAATACTAGAAAATTCAAATCCAACTAAATCAAAATGTAGAAATTCAGTTTTAGTACAAATTTGGATTTTCGACAGTTTTGGCAAAAATGAATCCGCGTGTAGACCACTGTAGACTTGGTCAAAAATTCTGATAAAATCAGTTTAGGCTAGTTTAAGTATAAGGAGTTATTACCGGGAAAAATTATTTTGAAATAATCATTATTTCAAAAATCCATTTTTCACACTTAGCCAAAAAAACAGTTTTTCATGACGCGCATTTTGGGGTCCTAATGTCCGTTACCAACTCATGGTAATGAAGGCTTCTTATGCCTTAATTGTTGACCAATATGAATTATATGATTGATGTGCATGGTCTTAGCATTTCTAGCACAAGTGAAGAGTTCTTTCAAAGCTTATGCAAGCTTGAACTAACTCTCTGTTTAGCAATGACTTCATGTGTCAATTGTATATAAATGAAGTGCATAGTCTATTGCTAATGGATATAGGGGCATATGAATGACGATATGATATGCATGGTCCTTTAGAGATGAGCTTCAAATGGATTCATAAATACTTTGACATTGAATCCTAAACACTCACCATCCTATCTACCCCTTTCTTCAAGCTTTGTCCATGATCTTTAGGTTTTGAGGTAGACTTGTTTTCTTCCTTCATTTGAGTTGCTTTCTTGCTCATTGTAGTCCAAGCTACCTTTGGATGGACTTTGCATTTGGTTCTTTGCAACTTCATGTTCCTTTTGTCTCCTTTGCTTTCTATTGATGTGATCTTGAGTAATAGAATACTTGGTATGATCTTTCATGCTTCATTGAGTTCATCTTTTGAATTTGAATAATCTATAACACTCAATGTAAACATTAGTCCTCAAACACCATTAATGGTTTATTATCATCAAAACCTCTAGATTGTCCTTGGATGGAATCCTTAAGGTCAATAGTATTTACATTTATTCTCTATAATATCAATTACTGGATGTATGGATTGTATGCACCGGTATGGGATGGTGGCATACTAGGGACGGATTAGTTTCAAAATACTAAATCCTACCTATTATAGAATAAGGGAATGGATTATGAAATAAAATCCTACTTATATTTAAGTCAGATCACCTGAACAAAGTTGAATGACCAACTGGATTACTTGTTAGTTAAGTCAGATCAGCTGAACAAAGTTGAATGACTAACTGGATTACTTGCTACTTATATTTAAGTCAGATCAGCTGGACAAGTTGAATGACTAACTGGATTTCTTATGTTTGGATATGATAGAATTTTTATATATATGATTATGGTACTGACGATGTCGCTTGATATATACGCCAAATTAATGTAGTGAATGTGCGGTTCAAGAAAAGCCTTTTGGGTCAAATTTAAACTTATAAAAACCACTACCAACACTACTACTAACGTAGCAAGAGTGAGTAGGGATCGTCCCAAGGGACTATAAGGATCGAGCAATGTCGTGGAATCACAATTAAGGCTAGTAGGTCGAGTGATCAAACAATTGGTTGGTTGGTTGATTAAAGAGAAACTAAATTAAACTAAGTAATAGCAAAAGAGTGCAATTAAGAGTAAGTAAGAAAGAGAGAAAGAGATCTTGGGGTTTAGAGATCACCACCAAGCAATGCATTTCTATATCATTGACAAGTGATTAATGAGGGAAAATAGTGGGTTGCAATATTGGTGTGTGTGTATTTGGTTGATTCAACAAGCAAGGATGACTAGTTAAGCATGTATTGTCTAAACATCATGTGAAAGGCACAATATATCTAAACTATGAAGCATATATTGTCTAAACAACATGTAAAAGGCACAATAAATCAAAACAAGTCATTAATCATTTCATTAAGCTCACAATCCAAATACAACACAAGGATAGAAACATATGCTAATTGCATTCAAAAGCTTGGATCATCAAACAACAAGCATAGATTGTCCTCCCATTTAACACTACACTACAACTACACTACATCTACACTACTAGCATGAAAATAAACTAGGGAAGAGGCATAATCCATCAAGAGATAAGCATGAACCATCAAGAGAATCACAAAAGCATTCTTTTAAGCACAATGTTTTGACAATCTCTAAATCTATAGCATCAATACACATAGACATGCATCAATAACACAAAATCTAGAGATAAGCACATGAATATCTATTCTAACATACATAGACATATGGATAGAATGAAATAACCAATTGGAAGTATTAAACCACATAAATCATTGAATAAACAAGATCTATATATATATCAAAGTGTCAAAACATCAATTACAACACTAATCCCTCAATAATACACAAGATTAAGATATAGAAAGCATGCTTGGGGCTAACTTTAGCCCCAAGAAGATGTCTAGCCACTCATGGTGATGATGCTCCAACCCTCAAGGGCTAATTCCATGGTTAAAATCTGCTCCTTGTTGATGAAAAGCCTCCAATGGTGTCTCTAGCCTCCTCCTCCTCCAAACTTCCTCTCCAAGAGATGATATGAAAATAATGTTGGCTCTATTTGAAAAAGCAATCCTTATCCTTATATAGGTAGGTTAAAATGACACCCAAAATGAGCTGGGGTCATGCACACAATATTCCCTAATGATTGGATAAAGGACAACTTTCAATGAGATGGAATTTTAACTTTTTCGCACTGGAGGAAGTTCGATCGATCGAACCTTGAACTTGGATCAATCAAAAGTAAGTGAGATCGATCGAACTTAGGCTGGATCGATCCAACTGGCTGAGCTTTTTGGAAAAAGACAAATCCGAGATATTTATGGGAGATATTTATGGGAAAAAGACAAAAGTGGTTAGTGGGTGGTACAATTGTGGATAGGATCAATCATTTGAATAAGGACAAAAGTGTTCGATCGATCGAAGGATGGTGTTTGATCGATCGAACTTTTGGAACTTTATGCTTTTGGGTCAAGGCTTGGATCTATCTTGAAGTGCTGAGATGGATCATTGTTCGATCGATCGAACCTTGAACTTGGATCAATCAAACTTTGCTGCTTGCCACCTCTGGCTTCATTTGCTTCCTTCTTTCTCCACTGTAATGACCCGGTCATTTTCTTCCTTTTCTTTTTTCCTCAAATTTTGCGGATAAATTTTTTCTGTTGTTTTTTCTTTTCTGTGGAAGGTTTTTCGTCACTTAGTGTCGCCTTCAGTGCTCGAAAATGGTTTCTGAGACTTTTTTCTGTGGATTGAGAACTTCCTTTGAGGACCGAGTCATTTCCACAATTTCATTTTTTGACACTATTCACCTTTTTGTCCTTATTCCTATTTCGTCCCTTTTCCCTATTTCGTCTTTTCCCCGTTTGTCACTTTATTGGCAAAACCTCACTTCTTGTGCTCAGAGTTGGTTTTTGACTTCATGTATCTTCGTCTTGAGTGGTTCCCATGAAGTACGTATCTTCACTTTTTCAGAAAAATACTTTGGTTGCTCCCGGTGTCCATGGGGGCATGGATGCATAAATCTTTAAAATTAATTTATTTTCTTATGGTGTTTTTCGTAAATATCTTTTGAAGATATTTTATTTCAAGGGTATCTAAGAAAATACTTTTTTAGAAGATATTTTCATTTTGGGGTAGTTTCGCAATTAACCCTTTTTGTAGGGGTCATTGTGCAATTAACGAAAGTTATTGCAAAATGTCTTGTCTGGAGCCTGGATCCTCATACGGGATTCATTTTCACTTTTTGTTGACTTGTAAATTCATAGAATTCCGTTCTGCTCGTTTTTCTCCAATTTCAGAGTTTCTGGACCCGATTGCCGCCGAACTTGTTCGGGGCATATCTTTCTGCTCGGGATTCAGTTTTTGACGCCATTTCTTCCGTTGTTCATATTTTCTCATTTTGAATCTTTTTTGTTCATGGTGTTTTTCCGTTTGAGCATGTTTCTGAAATTTTCACTATTCAAGGCGTTTTGGGGCCTTTTTGCAATTTTGTAAAGTTTTGGGGTAAGTTTGCGATTATTGAAAAAATGGGAATTATAAATAGGACAAAAATTAGAAAATTTTCTAATTTTCCAGAATGCTTCCTCTTCAGCCGTGGGTTCTCTTTCTCTCCCAAAATCATTTCATTTTATTTTATTTTTTGCCTTCAAGCTTCCCTTCCATTTTCTGGCTGATTGGCTGGTCTTCTGGACTTGGTTCCTTGATGGAAAACGTTCCCCTCATCTCTCTCTACATCATACTCAAAGGCCTTAATTTTTGGAGGTATGTAAAATATTTTACGAATTTTTGAAGGTTTGAATCTAGGAAATTCAATGGGGGTTTTGAACCATTTGTAGCCGGATTCCGGAGTGGGTCCTTTTTGGCAGAATGAACTCCTCGGCGTCGGCCACATTCCCACTGAACAGTTTTCCATTCCGCCACTATTGACCAGAGTTAACCGGCGTTGACCGGCGTTGACTTTCCGGCCGGGAATGCATTTGGAGATAGGAGATGTTTATAGGCTTATGTGCTATGTGATTTATCATTTTTGATGTGTATACCATGTTTTTGTATGGAATTTAGAATTTTATTTCATTATTCATTAGTTAAAAATTAATTCACATGGTTGTATATGATGAAGAATTAATTAAGGACTTGATATTTGATTAGGCCTTGTCTTAATTTATGTTATATATTAATTTGGGAACTTTTAGAGTTGTTTTGAAATCTAGAGAATTATTTAAATTTTATGTAATTAAATTCTATTTAATTACTCCATAGATGTAATTAAACTTTTGACTTGATATTAGTGATTATCATTAATTAATCTTTGTTATATATTAAATTTGGGACATTTTGATGAATGTTGAAATCTATGGATTTAATTATTTATATTTAATTAAATTTTAATTTACTATTCATGGCTTAAATTAAAGTATTGATATGACATATGTAATGGCCACAATGTGATCTTTGACGTGTATTAATTTGAAGCCATTTGGAATTGAATTGAAATCTAGAGAATTTAATTATTTTTATTTAATTAAATTCTATATAATTGTTCTATGGATTTAATTATATTTTGGAAGTTGTTCCTAAGTTTAAATTATGGATTTGGACTTGTTGTTTATTCACATTGTTATAGTTTAAGCATTGAACTAGATTGTTGTTATGTTCAATTCATGAGTTTATGTTTTCAACGTTGAAATATATTGTTATAGCGTGTAACGAGTTGCCCACTGAAGATTCGACATTTGTCATGCCATCGTAGATGTAGATTTAGAGCATGTATTGTATATGTTTCCAAATTTGGATTGTGCTTGCTAAATAGTTGATATCTTGTATATGCATGTTGAGATATATATGTTGTTGCACAATTTGTTGATTTTGGAAACTTGGGGATGTTGTTGTTTGGCTACGGCTAGGACTTGGTTCTAGTACGGGGGATTGTCCCTCTATATAGTCTAGTGCGCACATAGGGAGGTTACCCATGAGCTAGTAACCCTAAAGTAACTATGTTGTCGGTCTGATCCGGCGTGATGTCCGAGTATCCACTTTGTTTGATTTCATATTTCATTTCAAGTTGATAACTAGATGATATCGTAACTTGTTGTTCCTTATTTGATTTCCTATTTTGAGCTTAAGATGTAGCTTTATGAAAGCATGCTTCTTGCATTGTATTGGAAGTTCCATTGTTGGTTAAATTGCATCAATATCATAATTTGTGTTTTGATGTTCAAATGTAGTCTAGGAATGACTTTATAGATTCGAACATAGACGTTAGGTGGCATGACCCACACTTGTTGTTTTCGTATTTGGATTTCAAGTTGAAGACTTTGGGAATCTATATCTTGTTGCCTTGTATAACATGTTTCCATGTTGTTTGAATTGCATGAACAATGTGATTATGATATAAATGATCTAGGTAGCTTAGGATGCTCCCTAGGTCTCATCTTGACATAGACGTTAGGTGGTATGAGCCCCTTTAACATGTTTCACCATAAGGTGATAAAATTGTAAAATGCTAGGTCGATGCATGCTCATCTCCTACGAGTAGCTTTATGTTACTCACCCCTACGATACTGGGGCATATTTCAGGTATAGGACTCAGGATTTGAAGATTCCATTGCTCCTTGGATGGCTTACAGTTTATAAGTTTTTATTTTATGCAAGTGTTAGCATAAGATGCCTCTATGTAGCCCTATTTATTTAAACTTGTATTCGTTGATTCGTATATGTAAAGTGTACGTAAGTGCACTCTTTTTAATGTATTTAACATGTATGAGATGAGGCCGGAGGCCAATGTCATGTATCTCATTTTCTATGCACTTTTGTTTTCAAAGTTTATTATGAAAATATTAGAAAATGTTAAGTTATTGCTTCATAACTTTCGTATTGGGTGCTGGAATTTCATATTTTTTCTGCCCGGACTCAGAATCAGATGATTCTTGAGTCTAATTTTGTTCATTTTTCATTGTCCTTCCAATGGTGTGCATAGTGGCACCCTTTTCAGTGAGAAATGACCTTTTTTCCCTTAGTTCATCTCTTTTCGGGTTTGGCATTCTTGCTTCATTTGCTTGGCTCATTTGAGTTCCGTGGCTTCATAGAGAGTCATTTTTGGGCCTTAGGAATGACGTCCATCTCTTGACGTCATTTGGCTTCTTTTGCTTCCGCATTTCGGGTCCGTTATTGGGTCAACTTCAGGTTCATCACTAACGCACCGGGTTAAGAATTCCGGGTCGTTACAGGTGGTATCAGAGCTCTTAGGTTTGAATACCTTGGGACGATGGGTTTTGGATGCATATCACATTTTTGTTGCTTTATTTTACGTGCTTATATGCTTTATAATAACATGTTTTGGTTTGATAACATGTTTAGGTGCCTATGTGCTATACGTGGTATGCTATCTATTTAACTTGTTTTGATTCCAATATAAAGAGCATGACATATGATGTATGCTAGATTAGATTCGCATATACATAACTGTGTTGCATATTTGGCATGACACGGGATTGGTCATTGAGGCACGAATTGAGGTTGATGGTGATTGTAGTCACGGTTGTATTATAGTTTAAGTTATTGTTAACCTAGAGTTGGTTTTGAGGTAGCTGGAGAGACACCTTTTGTTTAGGCTCTAGTGGAGTGAGCCATTAGGCACAACCGTAGTACTGGATTTGTTGATTTTAGGCCATGGTTAGGTTTTGGACCTATTGGGATCCTTGGTTGCTTTGGAAGGTTCCTTTGAGATTGCAATTTTTGTGGGCGGGTACGTTGTGGGCGAGTGCATGGCACTGTCATGCTACCGTACTAGCAAGCTACGAGTGCAGTTCGGATGGAATCAGCGTTGGGTTTTGTTTCGACAGGTGTAGTCCTTTTAATCGATAATGATGATGGTTGTTTTGGGAATCAGTCGTAGTGATCGATTTGGTTGTCTGATTGTATGGCTAGAGTAGCCATTTCATTTAAGTTCTCTTTGCGTGATAATGCTTTTGGGATCAAGTCGATTGATTGATGTTTTGGGTAGAGAGAGCATTGCATTGTTAGTGTCACTTGTGGTGTCACCTTTAGATTCAGAGATGGATTGTTAGAGTCTTACCATTGTGGTAAGGGCTCACGTTTGTTATGAGAAAGGTTGTTGTTGCGTTGGTTTTTGGAGATAGTTATGGCTAGGGCCGATAATTCCTTCTACCTAGACACTCTAGGACACGATGTCCATAGGGTTCATTGTTGCATCACTTTTATTTTCTACAGTTTCATTTACTACCATGTTAGTAGTATGATTTATGTTATTGCGATGCATGAGTAGGTGGAGGTCTATCCACATTTGCTTTCTTGTTATGTGGCTTTAGCATGCCTTCTTTATATGCTTAGAGATGCCATGTTGTTACTGAATTTTTGTGACATGACTTTTGTGCTTACGTGGAGACGTGCTGCATGTACCTTTGGTTTTATCTATGTGAGTAGATTTATTTATTTGGTAGTTGCATTCCTTGTCATATGCATGACTTCCGTGTTTGATTCTCCTTTCTATTTCCCTCAATCGTACGTAGTGTGTCCGATTTTTGTTATGAGATTCCTTGTAGATGAGTTGTCACATTTGTTTGGTTTTGAGTTGTCTATTCCTTTAAGGTGGGAAGTGGAAGAATGGGATTCCTCTTCTTTCTTGGTTCGTGGTTGGGACTTCACAAGGAGTGAGTCTCTTCTCTTCGTCGCCTTGTGCGCAGTTTTGGGGTTGGTTGGTCCGTGAGGATCATCGTTGTCATTTTGAGTCTTTAACGATGATTTGATGGATTTTGGTCGACTTACTTTCATGTAGGGGGTGAAGTCTTTGACCTTGTTGTCATTCATTTTAGAGGTGGAGTCGTTGTAATGACCCGGTCATTTGCCTTCCTTTCATTTTTCCTAAAATTTTAGGAATGAATTTTTTTCGTTTAATTTTCTTTTCTGAGCTCTATTTCGTGTCACTTAATGTCATCTCGAGTGCTCAGAATTGGTTTATGAGACTCTTCTATGTGAATTGACAACTTCCTTTGAGGATCGAGTCATTTTCGCATTTTTCGTTTTTGGACACTATGCGCTATTTCGTCCTTTTCCCTATTCTGTCTTTTCCCCATTTGTCACATTGTTGGCACAACCTCACTTCTCATGCTCGGAGTTGGTTTTTGACTTCACGTGCCTTCATCTTAAGTGGTTTCCTCGAAATACGTATCTTTACTTATGCAAGAAAGTACTCTGGTTGCTCCCGGTGTCCATAGGGGCATGGATGCAAAGTTCTTTGAAATTATTTTCTTTTCTTGGGGTGTTTTTCGTAAATATCTTTTGAAGATATTTTATTTCAGGGGTTTTTAAGAAAATATTTTAGGAAGATATTTTCATTCTAGGCCATAAGTGCAATTTTCACTTTTTGGAAGCGCCATTGTGCAATTAATGAAATTTATTGCAAAATGTCTTGTTTTAAGCCTGGTCCTCGTACAAGATTCATTTTCAAATTTCATCGAGTTGTGTACTCTTGGAATTTCCTCCTGGTCGATGTTTTCCAGTTTCATCGAGTTGTGTACCCCATGGCAGCCCAAGGGGTGCTGCTATCTTCTCTCTCCTCTTTTGGTTCACTTTTCCCTAATGGAAAGTCATCGGCCTTAATGTTTGTTGTTCCCCTCGCCGTGCTCTACCTTTCCCCCTTATTAGAATTCAGTTTTGACCATTTCTTGAGTTTGGTCTTGAGGTCAAGTTATGATTTTAATGGGGCTTTGATAGGGGTTATGTTCACGGTGTTGTCCCCAACAAAACCTAGTAGTTTCGTCGGATTTGGAGCCGTTCCATTTTGATGGCTTTTGAGATTTTCATCTCAAATTGAGGTAGGGGATGTTCTAGGTTTAAATTCTTGTTATATAACATGCTTGTGATGCTTATACTACTTGTTTGCATGATTAAATATAAAATCTAGAGATTTTATTATTTATTTTTCTTGTACGGGATCTAATTTTCCCGGTTGCTCATGACTTGGTTTAAACATATAGCATGATTTTATATTGCCCCTTGATATGTTCGTTGTCGTGTATTAAAATTGGAACATTTGAATAAGTATTAAAGATTTTATTTAATATTTATCTTAGGTGAAAGATTAATTCACATGGCCTTAACTAACTTGAAATCAATATGTGTTAGGATATTAAATTAGGCCGTAGCATGCTCTTCAACATAGTTGAATTTGAAAGTAATTGGAGGTGTTTTAAAAATTAGTAATTATTAATTAATTTGATTAATTAATTTGCCCCTAGTACACTATTCACTCTATTTAAATTCCGACTTAATGTTCTTGATTTACATGCCATATAGTTTCACATATATTTCATTTAGAATATTCGGTTAGGTTTTGAAACCTTTTATTTAATTAAATTCCATATTTAAGATTTAATCCTCATGGTGATACACAACTTGGAATTGTATTGTGGCATACTAGAAAATTAAGCTTAGGTTTAGTTATTCACATATATT
Organism: Cornus florida; assembly: GCF_030987335.1. Taxonomy (NCBI): domain Eukaryota; kingdom Viridiplantae; phylum Streptophyta; class Magnoliopsida; order Cornales; family Cornaceae; genus Cornus; species Cornus florida. The sequence continues at coordinate 78,799,014 of NW_026775573.1, read as the reverse complement.
AAATTGGGATTAATTGCATGAGAATTGCAACTTTTAATTTATATTTAACTTTAGTGAAAGTTTAATTCGCATGGTCGTAAATTGCATAAAATAAGCTTGTAATGTGATATTACATTAGTCCTTGTCATGTTCTCTAAGATATGTTAAATTGAGAGCATTTGGTTAAGTTTGAAAATCTAGAGATTTTAATTAAAAGAATTAATTAAAATCTATTTTGTGGTCCCATTATCTTAATTAAGATTTTAACTTGATATTTGTATTAGCCATGATTTGTTTACTAGTATATATTAATTGTGGACCATTTGAAGTTGCTTTAGAATCTTGGTAATTAAATTAGCATGATTTAATTAGAGTTCTACTTTATTGTTCCAATAACCTAATTGAGTTTTAGAATGGATATAAGTGATGACCTCGCCATGCCCTTTAACATGTATTAAATTGAGGTTAATTGAAATTGAATCGGAAATCTAGAGAATTGAATTGTGTTTATCTATTTAAATTCTATCAATTTGTTCCATGATCTAGTTGTGTTTTAGAAGTGGTTTCTATATTCAAATCATGGACTTAGACTTGTTGTATATTTATTTGGTTATGTTTTGAACATTGGATAACATAATTGCTACGTTTGTACTCGTGAGAATATGTTTTACTTATTAAATATATTGTTGCCTTGTGTAATGATTTGCACACTTCGTATTTAACATCATTCATACATAACGTGTAACGAATCGCACACTGAAGATTCGACATTCATCACATCATATTAGTGGTGGACTTAGAGCATGTATTGTATAAGTTTCCAAATTTGGTTGTGCTTGGTAGATAGTTGATTATCTTGCATATTCCTAATGATATATGCGTTGTTGCACAACTTGTTGATTTTGGAAACATGGGGATGTCGTTGTATGACTATGGCTAGAACGTGGTTCTAGTACAGGGGATAGTCCCTCTATATGGTCTAGTGCGCACGTAGGGAGGTTACCCATGGGCTAGTAACCCTAAAGTAACTATGTTGTCGGTCTGATCCGGTGTGACGTCCGAGTATCCACTTTTTTGATTTCGCATTTCATTTTCAAGTTGATAACTAGATGATGTTGTAACATGTTGTTTCTTATTTGTCGTTCCATTTTAAGTTACACGATGTTAACTCTGCGAAATTGTGCTTTATGCTTTGAATTGGAAGTTCCAATGTTAGTTAAATTGCACCGATATTGAAAATCATGTTTTGACGTTCTAATAAAGCTTAGGATTGATCCTATTGATTCATTTATAACATAGACGTTAGGTGGCATGAACCACTACTGTTATTTTGTGCTTTAGATTATAAGTTGATGGCTATGAGAACTTAAACCTTGTTACATTGTATAACATGCTCTATTGTTGTTGAATTGCATGGATAATGTGATTCTTGTTAACTTGTATTCAAATATGCTTTTGTTATATTGTATGGATTACTCTAGACCTAGTTCAATTGTATTGAAAATGCAATTCATGTTAATCTATGCTCAAGCATTCTTCTTGTCGTGTTATTTGGATTATCCCAACCATGATTCGTTTCATACACGTATTTATATCATGATTCTTGTTGCTTAGACTCTAAGGTAGCTTAGGATGCTCCCCGAGTCTTACTTGGACATAGACGTTAGGTGGCATGAGCCCCTTTAACATGTTTCACCTTAAGGTGATAAATTTGTAAAATGCTAGGTCGATGCATGCTCATCTCCTTCAAGTAGCTTTATGTTACTCACCCTATGATACTGGGGCATATTTCAGGTACGAAGACTTGGTTCATGAAGCCTAGCATTCCTTGGATGTCGTGTAGCTTTCAAGTTTCCATTTCACGCAAATGTTAGCATGAAATGTCATTTTGTAGACTTATATGTCAAAATATGTATATTTGATTCCATGTATGTAATGTGTACTTAAGTACACTCCTTTCAATATATTTGATATTTATGAGATGAGGCCGGAGGCCAATGACCATCATATTGTGTTCTATGTACTTTTTAACTTCATGAAATATTCTGATCTAGGGGCATTATGGACCTTTCACGGTGGTTTTATTTTCTTCTTTCAACATGGTTGAATAGAAAACATGATTTTAGGGGGGGTTTATTTTCTGTGTTTTTCCAGAAAATGTCATCTTGGCATCGGAAATCGCATCCGAAGTTCAGCTCTCAGTTTTTAAATTTAGCAGCTTTTTGGACCCTCTGGACTAGTTTTCTTGGGAGGGCATTTTAGGCATTTCACAGTGATTTTTTTTCGATTTTCCAAATGAGTCACATAGAAAACTCAATTTTGAGGGGGATTTCTTCTTTGTGTTTTTGCAAAAAAAATCATCTAGGCCTCCAAATTCAGTCTCTGATCTGGATTTTTCTGGAAAATAACCCCATAACAGCTTTTGGGCTGTTGCTGCCAGCCATGGTGCACTGAGCGCGCGCGCGGTGTGCATGGGCGCGCGCATGGGCATGCGCATGGGGCTGTCATGGCCCCTCGTCGGGTCGCCACGACGTCAATTCTTCTTTTAGGCTTTTCTCCTTTGTCCGTACTCCGATTCAAGTGAATTTTTTTTTTAAACTTGACTAATTTTTTGCTGTCTTTCCAACGGTGTGCTTGGTTGCACCCAGTTCTTCCTGGCTAATTACCAATTTACCCTTTTTGTCTTAAGTGCTCGTTTTTCTTCGTCATGCCGTTTCTCCTTCGTCCGGACTCCGAATCATGCGATTCTTGAGTCCATCTTGATTAGTTTTTCGTCGTCCTTCCAGCGGTGTGCTCGGTGGCACCCGAATCTATAGTTTTTAGAAATGACCATTTTGCCCTTGGGGCCCTGTTCGGTCTTTTTTCTGATCATTCGTTCCCGCATTAGTTTTTATTGAGTTCCACGACCTCATGGAAGGTCACTTTGACTTCTTAGAGTCTTATTTTTTATTTTCGCTTCTACATTCGGATCTGTTATCGGGTCAACCTTCAGTTCATCACAGGACACGCTGGCCTAAAAACCAGGGTCGTCACAGGTGGTATCAGAGCGTCCTGGTTCGAATACCTTGGACGACGGGTTTTGGGTGCATATCATGCTCATGTTGTTTTGCTTTGATTTGTCATTTGTATCTTGATAACATGTCTTGTATGATAACATGTTCACATGTTCAGGTGTTTTGAGAAATCTATCATTGGTTGAGCATGCTTTTGTGTATATATGCTTCCTGATAACATGTTCTGTGTCACTATCATGTTTTGGTGTGATAACATGTCTGCGTGCTTCTTGATAACATGTTTGATTTGATAACATGCCTATTTACTTATGTGACAACTTGTTTACTACTTGTGTGAGTAGATAGTTATGCTATGTTGCATGCTACTTGTTTACTTTATGTCAGGTTTTTGCATTGTCTCTTAAGATCTGTCGTATCCCTTGGATGCGTTCTTGTTTCACGAGTTTCTTCCTTGGATAGGAGAAATTCGTTCTATGAGGACCCTTGTAGGGAACCTTCTTGTCTGTTCTGTTGGTTGATGCGAGTGAGGCTCATGTAAGCGTAGATGACTGCAATTCATTTCCTTTTCCTTGTCTGGTGGAGTGAGACATGGGCCAGGGAGGCAGCGTTTCATTTCCTTTTCCATCGTGGCTTTTAGATCTAAGGCCTTAAGCATAATGGTGCCAGTGTCATTGTTGTCAGAGTTTTGGGATTAGTTACCCCAACTCTCATAGATGCCTGGTTCCCGTGGTGCTTCTGGTAATGATCATTTTCGACATTGATGTCATTGGTATCGAAAAGTTCCCTTCTGGGGCATATTACGAACTAGTGCCTTATACCGTCATGCTACCTTGCTGACGAGTAAGTGTGGGCGGGTTCTGGTTGCTGTTCGTACTGCCTTGTCACTCTCTCCTTTCATCGTGATTCAACATTCCTTTGTCTTGGGATTCTCTTGGTGGTTGACGTGGAGTTAACGTGCCGGTTCGTATGAGGTGTTGTCTCAGTCCATGGTTTTGCGTTCCTTCAGTTGATCTTTAGACTTCAGGATTTGTCCTTCAGTGCATTGTGAGATGTCCTTGGATTTGACCTTTTGTTTGGTCATTATTCTGTTCTCTCTGGTATGTTCCTAATTTCGGGTACGAAATTCCTTTAAGGAGGGTAGGTTGTAACGACACAGTCATTTGTCGTCCTTTCCTTTTTCCTGAAATTTTAGGAATGAATTGTTTTTGTTTAATTTTCTTTTCTGAGCTCTATTTCGTGTCGCTTAGTGTCATCTCGAGTGCTCAAAATTAGTTTCTGAGACTCTTTCATGTGAATTGACAACTTCCTTTGAGGACCGAGTCATTTTCGCATTTTTCGTTTTTGAACACTAGCGTTATTTCGTCCTTTTCCCTATTCTATCTTTTCCCCATTTGTCACATTGCTGGCACAACCTCACTTCTCATGCTTGGAGTTGGTTTTTGACTTCACGTGCCTTCATCTTAAGTGGTTTCCTCGAAATACGTATCTTTACTTATGCAAAAAAGTACTCTGGTTGCTCCCGGTGTCCATAGGGGCATGGATGCAAAGTTCTTTGAAATTATTTTCTTTTCTTGGGGTGTTTTTCGTAAATATCTTTTGAAGATATTTTATTTCAGGGGTTTTTAAGAAAATATTTTAGGAAGATATTTTCATTCTAGGCCATAAGTGTAGTTTTCACTTTTTGGAGGCGCCATTGTGCAATTAATGAAATTTATTGCAAAATGTCTTGTTTTGAGCCTGGATCCTCGTACAAGATTCATTTTCAAATTTCGTCGAGTTATGTACTCTTGGAATTTCCTCCTGGTCGATGTTTTACAGCTTCAGGGTTTCTGGCCCCAATTTGCGCTAAACTTGTTTTGGGCATAACTTTCTACTCGGGACTCGGTTTTCGACGCCGTTTCTTCCGTTGTTCATATTTTATCATTTTAAATCTTTTTTGTTCACAAAGTTTTGCCGTTTGAGTGCGTCTGCTCAAATTTTACTTTTTCGGACCAGGCGGGGCCCGTTCGGGGCACTTTTTGAGATTTCTATAAAAGGGGGGTGAGATATTTCATTTTTCATCTTCTCCCCTCTTCATGCACAACCTGGAGCTCCCATGGCAGCCCAAGGGGGGCTGCCATCTTCTCTCTCCTCTTTTGGTTCACTTTTACTTAATAGAAAGTCGTCGGCATTAACGTTTGTTGTTCCCCTCGCCGTGCTCTACCTTTCCCCCTTATTAGAATTCAGTTTTGACTATTTCTTGAGTTCGGCTTTGAGGTCAAGTTATGATTTTGATGGGGCTTTGATGGGGGTTATGTTCACGGCGTTGTCCCCAACAAAACCTAGTAGTTTCGTTAGATTCGGAGCCGTTCCATTTTGATGGCTTTTGAGATTTTCATCTCAAATTGAGGTAGGGGATGTTCTAGATTTAAATTCTTGTTATATAGCATGCTTGTGATGCTTATACTACTTGTTTGCATGATTAAATATAAAATCTAGAGATTTTATTATTTATTTTTCTTGTACGGGATCTAATTTTTTCGGTTGCTTGTGACTTGGTTTCAACATGTAGCATGATTTTATATTGCCCCTTGATATGCTCGTTGTCGTGTATTAAAATTGGAACATTTGAATAAGTATTAAATATTTTATTTAATATTTATCTTAGGTGAAAGATTAATTCACATGCCCTTAACTAACTTGAAAGCAATATGTGTTAGCATATTAAATTAGGTCTTAGCATGCCCTTCAACATAGTTGAATTTGAAAGTAATTGGAGGTGTTTTGAAAATTAGTAATTATTAATTAATTTGATTAATTAATTTGCCTCGAGTACACTATTCACTCTATTTAAATTCCGACTTGATATTCTTAATTTACATGCCATATAGCTTCACATATATTTGATTTAGAATATTCGGTTAGGTTTTGAAACCTTTTGTTTAATTAAATTCCATGTTTAAGATTTAATCCTCATGGTGATATACAACTTGGAATTGTATTGTGGCATGCTAGAAAATTAAGCTTAGGTTTAGTTATTCACATATATTAAATTGGGATTAATTGCATGAGAATTGCAACTTTTAATTTATATTTAACTTTAGTGAAAGTTTAATTTGCATGGTCGTAAATTGTATGAAATAAGCTTGTAATGTGATATTACATTAGTCCTTGTCATGTTTTCTAAGATATGTTAAATTGAGAGCATTTGGTTAAGTTTGAAAATCTAGAGATTTTAATTAAAAGAATTAATTAAAATCTATTTTGTGGTCCCATTAGCTTAATTAAGATTTTAACTTGATATTTGTATTGGCCATGATTTGTTTACTAGTATATATTAATTGTGAACCATTTGAAGTTGCTTTAGAATCTTGGTAATTAAATTAGCATGATTTAATTAGAGTTCTACATTATTGTTCCAATAACCTAATTGAGTTTTAGAATGGATATAAGTGATGACCTTGCCATGCCCTTTAACATGTATTAAATTGAGGTTAATTGAAATTGAATCAGAAATCTAGAGAATTTAATTGTGTTTATCTATTTAAATTCTATCAATTTGCTCCATGATCTAGTTGTGTTTTAGAAGTGGTTTCTATATTCAAATCATAGACTTAGACTTGTTGTATATTCATTTGGTTATGTTTTGAACATTGGATAACATAGTTGCTACCTTTGTACTCGTGAGAATATGTTTTTCTTATTGAATATATTGTTGCCTTATGTAATGATTTGCACACTTCGTATTTAACATCATTCATGCATAGCGTGTAACGAATCACACACTGAAGATTCGACATTCATCACATCATATTAGTTGTCTACTTAGAGCATGTATTGTATAGGTTTCCAAATTTGGTTGTGCTTGGTAGATAGTTGATTATCTTGCATATCCCTATTGATATATGCGTTGTTGCACAACTTGTTGATTTTGGAAACTTGGGGATGTCGTTATTTGACAATGGCTAGGACGTGGTTCTAGTACGGGGGATAGTCCCTCTATATGGTCTAGTGCGCACGTAGGGAGGTTACCCATGGGCTAGTAACTATAAAGTAACTATGTTATCGGTCTGATCCGGAGTGACGTCCAAGTATCCACTATTTTAATTTCGCATTTCATTTTCAAGTTGATAACTAGATGATGTTGTAACATGTTGTTTCTTATTTGTCGTTCCATTTTAAGTTACAGGATGTTAACTTTGCGAAATTGTGCTTTATGCTTTGAATTGGAAGTTCCAATGTTGGTTAAATTGCATCGATATTGAAAATCGTGTTTTGACGTTCTAATAAAACTTAGGATTGATCCTATTGATTCATTTATAACATAGACGTTAGGTGGCATGAACCACTACTGTTATTTTGTGCTTTAGATTCTAAGTTGATGGCTATGAGAACTTAAACCTTGTTACATTGTATAACATGCTCTATTGTTGTTGAATTGCATGGATAATGTGATTCTTGTTAACTTGTATTCAAATATACTTTTGTTATATTGTATGGATTACTCTAGACCTAGTTCAATTGTATTGAAAATGCAATTCATGTTAATCTATGCTCAAGCATTCTTCTTGTCGTGTTCTTTGGATTATCCCAACCATGATTCGTTTCATACACGTATGTATATCATGATTCTTGTTGCTTAGACTCTAAGGTAGCTTAGGATGCTCCCCGAGTCTCACTTGGACATAGACGTTAGGTGGCATGAGCCCCTTTAACATGTTTCACCTTAAGGTGATAAATTTGTAAAATGCTAGGTCGATGCATGCTCATCTCCTACGAGTAGCTTTATGTTACTCACCCCTACAATACTGGGGCATATTTCAGGTACGAAGACTTGGTTCATAAAGCCTAGCATTCCTTGGATGTCGTGTAGCTTTCAAGTTTCCATTTCACGCAAATGTTAGCATGAAATGTCATTTTGTAGACTTATATGTCAAAATATGTATATTTGATTCCATGTATGTAATGTATACTTAAGTACACTCCTTTCAATGTATTTGATATTTATGAGATGAGGCCAGAGGCCAATGACCATCATATTGTGTTCTATGTACTTTTTAACTTCATGAAATATTGTGAAAATCTTGAAAAATCGCAAGTCTTTGCTTCACCATAGTTGCATCGGGTGTGGTAATTCTATTCTCATTCTTTCATAGGGTCTTATTAATCTTGTATGAAGTGTGGCCAAGGGACAAACGGTCATTTGATCCCATTTTGTATTTTTGGATTCCGAGTTTTCATTCCAAGTTTCATTTTGGCCTTTTTGCCCGTTGGGGGGTCGAATTTCGTATCGGTGGTATATTTAAGTCGTGGACCATTTTAGCACGTCCAAATAGGTAAGTTACGTTTGCGTGCATTGTTGTTTCCGAGCAAAATCTTATCGTTTGTGTTTTGAACCTCTTGTGAATTCATTTCGCATTTATTTTGCATATTCTGATCTAGGGGCATTATGGACCTTTCACGGTGGTTTTATTTTCTTCTTTCAACATGGTTGAATAGGAAACATGATTTTAGGGGGGGTTTATTTTCCGTGTTTTTCCAGAAAATGTTATCTTGGCATCGGAAATCGCATCCGAAGTTCAGCTCTCAGTTTTTAAATTTAGCAGCTTTTTGGACCCTCTGGACCAGTTTTCTTGGGAGGGCATTTTGGGCATTTCAGAGTGAGTTTTTTTGATTTTTCTTGTGTTTCACGTAGAAAACTTGATTTTGAGGGGGGTTTCTTCTTTGTGTTTTTGCAAAATAATTCATCTAGGCCTCCAAATTCAGCCTCTGATTTGGATTTTTCTGGAAAATAACCCCATAGCAGCTTTTGCGCTGCTGCTCCCAGCCATGGTGAACTCAGCGTGCGGGCGGCATGCATGGGCGCGCGCATGGGCGTGCGCATAGGGCTGTCATGGCCCCTCGTTGGGCCTCCACGACGTCAATTCTTCTTTTGGGCTTTTCTCCTTCGTCCGGACTCCGATTCAAGTGAATTTTTTTTTGAACTTGACTAATTTTTCGCTGTCTTTCCAACGGTGTGCTTGGTTGCCCCCAGTTCTTCCTAAATAATTACCAGTTTACCCTTTTTGCCTTAAGTGCTCGTTTTTCTTCGTCATGTCGTTTCTCCTTCGTCCGGACTCCGAATCATGCGATTCTTGAGTCCATCTTGATTAGTTTTTCATTGTCCTTCCAGTGGTGTGCTCGGTGGCACCCGAATCTATAGTTTTCAGAAATGACCATTTTGCCCTTGGGGGCCTGTTTGGTCTTTTTTCTGATCATTCGTTCCCGCATTAGTTCTTATTGAGTTCCACGACCTCATGGAAGGTTACTTTGACTTCTTAGAGTCTTGTTTTTTATTTTCGCTTCTGCATTCGGATCCGTTATCGGGTCAACCTTCGGTTCATCACACGACACGCTGGCCTAAAAACCAGGGTCATCACAATCGTTGTGTTATCCTTCTTAGGACTGGTGGTTTCCTTTCTGTCATGTCTTTCCTTGGGGAGTTTTACCATGGTTGTTGAAGGAGTTGTGGTGCTCAGAGTGAGTTGATTGGACTCCTTTGAGAATGTCCTTTGGAGACTTGTTTTGTTTTTTTTGGAGACCTAGATGTGGTTGAACCTTAGGAGAAGTTTTGAAAGATCGCCGTTGGATTTGGCTTGTTTATAGAGTTTTCTCATCCTAGTTATGGCTAGGAATAGTTTTGAGGAATTGTAGTTCCAGTGATTGATTGTGAATTGAAATTAAAGGATTTTAATTTAGCTTGGCGATGCCAAGCACGGTTTTGAGAGATTCATTTTGTGACTTTGGTTGTCAGGACTTGATGTGTGTACCACTTAGTGGACTTGTATTTCAAGGATTTGGTCATCCGTAGTAGGGATTTTGATCTGATGTTTGATTTTAGTGTGCTTTCGTAGTTGATTTGTTTCAGGATGATATCTGGGATTTCAGAGATGATATTTTGCTTGTTAGACTTTGGACTCTTGATTGAGGTTGTTAATAGGAGTATTTTAAGGCGTTGGAGTTGTTGGTTTTGTTGTATTGAGGACTTAGGACCTTAAGCTTAGCGGTGCCTATGACATTGTTGTCAGAGTTTTGGAATTAGCTACCCCAACTCTCACAAGATGCCTGGTTCCCGTAGTACTTTTGGTAATGATGATTCACGACATTGATGTCATTTGTATTGAGAGGTTTCATGGGTAGACCTAGTGGGGGGCAGGTTATGAATTAGAGCCTTATACTGTCATGCTACCTTACTGATGAGTAAGTGTGGGCGGGTTCTGGTCACTATTCGTACTGCCATGTTGTCCTTGTTTTGTACTTTGATTCGATCTGTGATGATCTTGGAGTTCTTTTTGGGTTACTTTTGGATCGGTATGATGGTTCATCAGGAGAAATGCTTACAGTTGTTGTCTTCCATTCCTTTATCTGGCGTTAGGTTCTGTGAGTGACCTTGACTTATCGTGTGGCTGTGCGGTCATTTTTCTTTTGAGAGGTTGTCCAGTAGTAAGCACGTGGGTGCAAATGTAGTTGGCTTATGCGTTGTCTTTCAGTCTTGGGGTTGTTTTTGTTACATATTGTTTGGGGTACTTAGAGATGTACTCCGTAGTTATCCTAGTTTCGCCTTTTGCTTTGTTGGGGCTGGATTTCGGGGACGAAATCCCTTTAAGGTGGGAAGGTTGTAATGACCCGGTCATTTTCTTTCTTTTCTTTTTGCCTCAAATTTTGCGGATAAATTTTTTCCATCGTTTTTTCTTTTCTGTGGATGGTTTTTCGTCACTTAGTGTCGCCTTGAGTGCTCGAAAATGGTTTCTAAGACTCTTTTCCGTTAATTGACAACTTCCTTTGAGGACCGAGTCATTTCCACAATTTCATTTTTCGACACTATTCACCTTTTTGTCCTTATTCCTATTTCGTCCCTTTCCCTATTTCGTCTTTTCCCCGTTTGTCACTTTATTGGCAAAACCTCACTTCTTGTGCTCAGATTTGGTTTTTGACTTCACGTATCTTCGTCTTGAGTGGTTCCCATGAAGTACGTATCTTTACTTTTTCAGAAAAGTACTCTGGTTGCTCCCTGTGTCCATAGGGGCATGAATGCATAAATCTTTGGAATTAATTTATTTTCTTAAGGTGTTTTTCGTAAATATCTTTTGAAGATATTTTATTTCAAGGGTATCTAAGAAAATATTTTTTTAGAAGACATTTTTATTTTGGGGCAGTTTCGCAGTTAACCCTTTTGTAGGGATCATTGTGCAATTAACGAAAGTTGTTACAAAATGTCTCGTCTGAAGCCTGGATCCTCGTACGGGATTCATTTTCACTTTTTGTTGACTTGTAAATTCATAGAATTTCGTTCTGGTCGTTTTTCTCCAGTTTCAGAGTTTCTGGACCCAGTTGCCGCCGAACTTGTTAGGGGCATATCTCTCTGTTCGGGATTCAGTTTTTGACGCCATTTCTTCCGTTGTTCATATTTTCTCATTTTGAATCTTTTTTATGCATGGAGTTTTTTCGTTTGAGCATGTTTCTGAAATTTTCACTATTCAAGGCGTTTTGTGGCCTTTTTGCAATTTTGTAAAGTTTTGGGGTAAGTTCGCGATTATTGAAAAATTGGGAATAACAAATAGAACAAAAATTAGAAAATTTTCTAATTTTCCAGAATGCTTCCTCTTCAGCCGTGGGTTCTCTTCCTTTCCCAAAATCATTTCATTTTATTTCTTTTTTTTGCCTTCAAGCTTCCCCTCCATTTTTCGGCCGATCGGCTGGTCTTCCAGACTTGGTTACTTGATGGAAAACATTCCCATCATCACTCTCTACATCATACTCAAAGGCCTTAATTTTTGGAGGTATGTAGAATATTTTACGAATTTTTGAAGGTTTGAATCTAGGAAATTCAATGGGGGTTTTGAACCATTTGTAGCCGGATTCCGGAGTGGGTCCTTTAGGGCAGAATGATCTCCTCGGCGTCGGCCACATTCCCACTGAACAGTTTTCCATTCATCGTGTGTTGACCGGAGTTGACCGGCGTTGACTTTCCGGCCGGGAATGCATTTGGAGGTAGGAGATGTTTATAGGCTTATGTGCTATGTGATTTATCATTTTTGATGTGTATACCATGTTTTCGTATGGAATTTAGAATTTTATTTAATTATTCATTAGTTAAAAATTAATTCACATGGTTGTATATGATGAAGAATTAATTAAGGACTTGATATTTGATTAGGCATTGTCTTAGTCTATGTTATATATTAATTTGGGAACTTTTAGAGTTGTTTTGAAATCTAGAGAATTATTTAAATTTTATGTAATTAAATTCTATTTAATTACTCCATAGATGTAATTAAACTTTTGACTTGATATTAGTGATTATAATGAATTAATCTTTGTTATATATTAAATTTGGGACATTTTGATGAATGTTGAAATCTAGGGATTTAATTATTTATATTTAATTAAATTTTATTTTACTATTCATGGCTTAAATTAAAGTATTGATATGACATATGTAATGACCACAATGTGATCTTTGACGTGTATTAATTTGAAGCCATTTGGAATTGAATTGAAATCTAGAGAATTTAATTATTTTTATTTAATTAAATTCTATATAATTGTTCTATGGATTTAATTATATTTTGGAAGTTGTTCCTAAGTTTAAATTATGGATTTGGACTTGTTGTTTATTCACATTGTTATAGTTTAAGCATTGAACTAGACTGTTGTTATGTTAGATTCATGAGTTTATGTTTTTAACGTTGAAATATATTGTTATAGCGAGTAACGAGTTGCCCACTGAAGATTCGACATTTGTCATGCCATCGTAGATGTAGATTTAGAGCATGTATTGTATATGTTTCCAAATTTGGATTGTGCTTGCTAAATAGTTGATATCTTGTATATGCATGTTGAGATATATATGTTGTTGCACAATTTGTTGATTTTGGAAACTTGGGGATGTCATTGTTTGGCTACGGCTAGGACTTGGTTCTAGTACGGGGGATTGTCCCTCTATATAGTCTAGTGCGCACATAGGGAGGTTACCCATGAGCTAGTAACCCTAAAGTAACTATGTTGTCGGTCTGATCTGGCGTGACGTCCGAGTATCCACTTTGTTTGATTTCATATTTCATTTCAAGTTGATAACTAGATGATATCGTAACTTGTTGTTCCTTATTTGATTTCCTATTTTGAGCTTAAGATGTAGCTTTGTGAAAGCATGCTTCTTGCATTGTATTGGAAGTTCCATTGTTGGTTAAATTGCATCAATATCATAATTTGTGTTTTGATGTTCAAATGTAGTCTAGGAATGACTTTATAGATTCGAACATAGACGTTAGGTGGCATGACCCACACTTGTTGTTTTCGTATTTGGATTTCAAGTTGAAGACTTTGGGAATCTATATCTTGTTGCCTTGTATAACATGTTTCCATGTTGTTTGAATTGCATGAACAATGTGATTATGATATAAATGATCTAGGTAGCTTAGGATGCTCCCTAGGTCTCATCTTGACATAGACGTTAGGTGGCATGAGCTCCTTTAACATGTTTCACCATAAGGTGATAAAATTGTAAAATGCTAGGTCGATGCATGCTCATCTCCTACGAGTAGCTTTATGTTACTCACCCCTACGATACTGGGGCATATTTCAGGTACAGGGCTCAGGATTTGAAGATTCCATTGCTCCTTGGATGGCTTATAGTTTCTAAGTTTCTATTTTATGCAAGTGTTAGCATAAGATGTCTCTGTGTAGCCCTATTTGTTTAAACTTATATTCATTGATTCGTATATGTAAAGTGTGCATAAGTGCACTCTTTTCAATGTATTTAACATGTATGAGATGAGGCCGAAGGCTAATGACATGTATCTCATTTTCTATGCACTTTTGTTTTCAAAGTTTATTATGAAAATATTGAAAAATGTTAAGTTATTGCTTCATAACTTTCGCACCGGTGTTGGAATTTCATATCTTTTCTGTCCGAACTCAGAATCAGATGATTCTTGAGTCTAATTTTGTTCATTTTTCGTTGTCATTCCAATGGTGTGCACTGTGGCACCCTTTTCAGTGAGAAATGACCATTTTGCCCTTAGTTCATCTCTTTCCGGGTTAGGCATTCTTGCTTCATTTGCTTGGCTCATTTGAGTTTCGTGGCTTCATGGAGAGTCATTTTGTGGCCTTAGGGATGACGTACATCTCTTGAGGTCACCCAAAATGGAAATAATACCTCAAATATGCAAAATTGCTTCAACCATCTAGCTTATTTTGGGAGAAAACTACCTCAAGTATGCAATTTTTCAACCATTTCCAAGCAATCTCCCAAAATCTCAACATCAAACAAGCAAATATGGTCCTCCACACATCAAGAAAATGATCATGCAAATCAAAACAACTTTAGAATCCTTTTTGAGTGGTCCAGCATCAATGTGTTGCTATCTTAGCTAACTAAAGAATTAATCACATCTTTACCCTCAAACTAGCACACAAATGGAGTACCGATCATCAAGATAAAAAGTGGACCTTTTATTAAAGCTTTATTCATCTAGGTGCGATTATTCTTTTCTCTCATTTTTTTTATTTTTTTTATTTTTTATAAAGTATCAAAGATGGAAGCATAGTGCAATGTGTTGATCTCTTAAGCTTTCTAGCGATTCATGAGGTCGAGCGTTAGGTCAATGACTCCCAAACCAGACGGCTTTAGGGCACTAGGTGTTCAAACACCCCTATGGACTTACAAGCTCAAATCAACTAGGCTACAAATCAAGACAACCTCCATCTAATCATTTCCTACTTCTCACTTTTTGAGATAAGTGCTCACTTTTATTGCTTTTGCAACATTTTTATTATTTATTTATTTATTTATTTATTTTAATACAATTATTAACCTAGAGTTTGGACCCTCCACCTTTCGGCGCGAGAAGTTCAGTGCTTGATGAGGCTAGAATCCCAGCTACTTAGTGAAAAGGGGTTGTTATCCACCTTTATCAAGAATGAAAGCTTTCAATGCACTACTAGCCCAATTGGGATATAATCAATTCAATAATTAACAAATCATGTACCCCACAAATGAATGCTAGTGTACGCCGGTGCTAGTGTAGAAGACTAGAGTGAATCTCAAAACAATCACAAAATCAGGATGATGTGGACCACAAATGCAAGCAAGATATCAATTTTTCGAAAAATTTACTCCTAAATGGCTTCCACAAGGCATACAAGGAGTATTGGCCTCTCAAGTCAAGCAATTTATAAATTTTAAGCAATATAATCCTCAAAAGATCAAAATCATAGCTAGATATGAACCAATCATAGAAATATCCCTCAAATACACAAGTCATGCTAAAAATTTGAATTTAAAACTAACACTGTAGAGCACCATTCCCCCCAAACTTAAATTGTACAATGTCCTCAATGTGCAAAGAGAACAAAGGAAAGAGTATACCAGTGCAACTAAGCAAGAATGATCGAGACTGAAGTATCCGAAGTGGGTGGCATGTGATTAGTTGAGAATTCGATCTATAATAAATCAACCTTCGCAATAGCACGAATCATTGTAAAATAGGGCTATTGGTCGGGTAAGTCGAACCACTGGGACTGCGCTAATCTATGGCAACCTAAGTGTCTAGAGTCTTTTTAGAATGATACAGGGTGTTCATAGAGGATTTGTTGGTTGTCACTTAAGCTATGAAATTAAGATATATAAAATAAAAGCTTGCAAGAATTTAAAGGAGATAAAATACAAATAAAGAGGACTAGGGAAGTGAATCCGCCTCCATCACTATATACATGCTAGATTAGAGCTAAATTGGGGGAAAAACAATATATGATGGTCAAGAAATATATAGCAACACATAGTTTCCATATAATCAACAAGATGTACATTAAATCTCAAGCAAGTATGATCTATCAAAGGTGAACATGTTTAGACTACCTAACTAAGGTGTAACTTAACCACATTTGCTTGAATGAAAGATTATTAAGCCCTAGATAAAATGATGAAGCACATGAAGGTAAGAAATAAGCATAAACCATCAAAGGCTTCACCTAAGCAATGATCTATCAAAATACTTATCAACATGCCATTAAACCATTTCATAACCTTGTCTCCATTCTCACTATGAAAACTCAAGCAATATGATTAATATAAGACATCATCTAAAACATGATAATTAACTTACAGAAATCATCCATACATATATCAACATTCATTACAACAAATGAAGTGCTCTTGGTTATGAAAAGACCATAGAATATACATTGTAATCCCCAAAATATAGCCTAAATTAGAAAATGCTTACAAGGGAGGGGCCTCATCACCTCCCTAGATGGAGGTTTAGTTACCCATGGGAGCCTTAGAAGAAGGAAGAAGCTTGGAAGATCCCTCCATTTTCGAGCTCCCTATTCTTGGCCACAAGAACTCTATCTTCTCCTCCTCTTTCTCTCTCTAAAAATCTTGGCAAGATGAGATATGATATTGTTTTGTGTGGTTCCCCCTCCTTTGTAGACATCCTCTCCACCAAACCCTACCAAACAAGGCTCAACTCCCACCAAAAGACATCTCCAACCAACCCATAAAGATGGAAATTAGAAATGAGGGAATCAAGGAGCAAGTGGGCTGAAGTGATGGATCCTAGAGAGCATTCTGCCCAAACTTCAAGCGCTAGAAGTAAGCCCTTCGAGGGCTCGAAGTTGCATCAGCTTGCTCTCTTCTCTTGACCTGTTTTGCACTACTTTGGTAAAACAGCCATAACTTTCTGTTCCAAACTCCAAATGATGAACCGTTTGAATATTTAGAAAGCTAATTCAAAGCTCTAATTATGCCATGTTTTAATAGAAGTCCAGTTCTTGAGTTTGTTAGGTCAAAAATGGCAAGAAAAGTCAAACTCCACTGTTGCCAGAACTTTAGCCTTAAGCACATTGTTATTCAAAGATTTGAGCAAAACATTATTTTTGCTCCTTTTTGGCCAATGAACCTGAAAATATATAAAAACATGCAAATGAAGATAATCTACATAAACTAATCAAATAATGGACTTAATTAATGCAACTAAGGGCGCTTGAATATGCAATATTCGGCGCTTATCAACATGGCCCCCCTAAACTTAGGATGAACTGTGGTCCTGAAAATTGGCACTTGGATAAACCTATCCGATAACAAAATGGGATATTCAGTGCACAGTGGTCATGCAAGTGTAAATGGGATAAACAGATAACGAAACGAGAGAGGTATAAGGGTGGTCCTAGAAATTGGGTAGCACTCTCTCACTGAAGTCACTGTGATGCACCTGATGGAGTCAAACATATAGATATGAGAATATAATCATATGACATCCATAGCAAAAATAGATATATAAAATAGAGAAAGTGTAGGTACAACAAAAATATCAAAGCCGACAGACCGGCTGTAAAAATAATACAGTGACAATAATAAAGTATCAAAATGAGAGAGGGATCATAAGATAGAAAGGACTGGGAGCTTAGGAAGATAAGGTAGGACGGGCAGGTCTGGCTCCGCGGATGTTTCTGGATAAATCTCTGAACATAGTCGCGACATCCGTGTGGAAGGCAGCAAACTTAGCTCTATGGGCTGTGAGGTTAGCTCGGATGGTAACAACAGCATCCTCGATCGTCTGCGGACGTACTCCAAAGCCGGGGGTCATATCTGGAGTCTCAGGCATAGATGAATCAGAAGAAAGCTCCTGAGTCTGCTCCTGCTCATGAATGGGCGACCTGGCTGGAGAGTCCTGCTCTGCACCGTCTGCAGGGCACTCTAAGTCGATGTCTAAATGCTCAGCAGCTGGATCGACTGGTGCGTCATCCGCTGCGGGTTGTGCTGCCTCTACAGATACCTCTGCCTTGGCCTGTGCTACCGCCTTCTCCTCTAACTCTAGCTCTGCAGCCGCTAGTACGGCATGGACCTGCAAGTGAGTGATAATAGCTCTGCAGCTCTTGTCCCAGTCCTTCTTGAGGAAGTGATAGGAACCTCTCTCGGGGTGCTCCTGCGGGTGGATGGGATAGCGCTGGTCAATGAGAATGAGGGTGATGAGGTGGCTGAATGGAAGAGACTTGGCTCTTCTGGGCGCCTCTTTGCTGACGTACTCATTATAGAGCTTCCTTATCACGCTCCAAATAAGCGTAGGAATAGACACCCAGTGGCCAGTATAAAAGGTGTACAGGGCTGCTAAATAGTTATCCCGCCTCTGAATCTTGTGTCCCGCCATGTATATGTTTCAGTAGAGCACCGAATCTGTAAACCACAGGTCATCCGGCAAGAATGTTTAGGTGGCGAAGGTCTCGCCACCGGCATGGTGACCTATGAGAAAAATCGCCATATCAGCGTAAAAAGGCCTGTGGAACCTGGGATATCTCTCCTGTAGCTCGGGCGGGCACCGATGTGGACAGCGAGTCGAACGGGCTAGAGTATCCACTGTAATGGTGATCTCATGGCCATCAATAAAGGTGATGAGCTCGGCTGTAGTGAGCGGTGACGGTCGGAGGTTCTGGTAGAACAACCGTACCAGTCGCGGGTAGATCGGCTCTGTGATTGGGGCAAGAATAGCTGAGAGGCCCCGCTGAATGATGTCCTGATAGGTAGATCGAGTCAGCACTGATTTGGAGAAGAATGCAGTGTTAAATGCTGACTCGTGCTCGATAGTCATGTGTTCATATTGAGGTGTGAGTCTGTGACGCTGTAGATGAGCTGGTTGAACAGGTAGAGCCAGCTGAGCTGGCTACTCAGCGCCTCTATGTGGTGGAGATGGTGATGGAGTGAATGCTAGATGAGCCGGCAACTGGGGTGGAGTAGGGTGTAATGGCTCCTCTGTATGAGAGGGCTGCGCAGTCTCCCTAGTCCGCTGTCGGACTCTCCTCTGTGTGTGCTCAGGGCTAGGATCCCGGACATGAGATGGACCGGCCCCGTTGTCAAGTCTGCGGCTGGAGCCGTGACGGTGTCTACATGCTACCATCTTAACGCGAGCCATAGTCTGCAAATAGAAATTCAAAAGTTAGTGCTAGCATATATAGAATATAAAGCACAATATAGAAACATGTATGTCAAATAAGATAGACAAAACAAAATATTGCATGATTCTATGCAAGTGGCAGAATATGAAACATGCTAAACAATGTGAGTATGAAATGCATCCAATGTGGAATATCACAGGCATTTGGCATATATAAGTTAGCATGAACATAA
Organism: Cornus florida; assembly: GCF_030987335.1. NCBI lineage: Eukaryota > Viridiplantae > Streptophyta > Magnoliopsida > Cornales > Cornaceae > Cornus > Cornus florida. The sequence continues at coordinate 78,779,880 of NW_026775573.1, read as the reverse complement.
GATAAGATGAATGAAATGTGTATATGAGATCTGTGAAATTCGATCGATCAGAAAAAGAATTGAGATCAATCACAAAAGTTGGATTGATTAAAAATTAGTTGGATCGATCGCAAATATTCGATCGATCAAAAACTTGTTCGATCGATCGAACAGTGCGACGATGAAACCTAACAATCACAGATCTATGACTTTTGAAGCATGGGGCCCACACGACTGAGTTCGTGGGCCCTCCAACAACACAAATCAAGCCTAAATGCACTCCAAACGTGGCCCAAACACCTAAATCTAACAAAATCTCCAAAATCTATGCACACATATACACACACACACACACACAGATATATATATATATATATATATATATATATATATGGATGCTAAAGCTTTGAGAATGGAAGATTCAACATGAGAGCAATATGATTACGACATTTGAAACAAGTATTGATTCATGAGAGTTCAAATCTAGGGAAGGATGTCTCGGATCGTACCTCAAGAGAGCGAGAGAATGGAGAATGAACTTAGATGATCTGAGATGAAAAGGATGGAGATGAACTGAGATGAAGAGGATGGAGATGAACTGAGATTCGAGATACTTGGATCTTGCCGGAAGAGTTGCCGGAGCTAGGAGAGATGATTCACAGTGAAGAGGGACGAGAGGCTAGGGTTTGGTGAGTGAGATTGATCCAAATTATCGATCTCAAGACCCTTGGATCTGTTTTTAAAAGCATTTCCCGACTAGTTCGATCGATCGAAGATGAGTTGTGAGCGATCGAACTTTGATGAACTCCTTTCAAAGTATTTTTGGATTTTTGGGTGTTTTTATTTTTATTTTTTATTTTAATTTTTTATTTTAAATTTTATTAATTAAAGACTAAATAAATTAAAATATTTTTGAATTTTTGAAAACTTGTTGAAAATTAAAACAAAATAAAATGAGAGTCGAAATAGAATAAAATAAAAATGAAAATATTTTTGGATTTTTGAAAAGTTGAAAAGTCAAATTAAAGTTAAAATAATGAAATGAAGATTTGTGATCGATCGAAATAAGAGTTCGATCGATCAGACAGAGAGCAAAAATATGCAGGTTTTTGGTTCAAAAATTTGGCTAAGTGTTGGAACATGAGATCGATCGAACTGGGAAGTTGGATCGATCGAAGAACTTTTAGATCGATCTTGGAAAGTTTCGAACGATCAGACAGAGAGCTGAAATATGCAGGTTGATGTAGGCTCAAAATTTTTTTAAGTGTTGAGTCATGAGATCGATCGAACTTGGAAGTTGGATCGATCGAAGGTCTCTTGATCGATCTTGGAGTTGGTTCGAACGATGGGACAGAGAGGTGATTTGGATGCAGGTAGAGTTCGATCGATCGAACTCAAGTTTGAGATCGATCGAACTTTGTAGAATGCTCAATAATGACATGAAAGCTTATGCAATCCTCACTAAAGTTCCTTGAATTGCATATGAACCAAAAACAAGTATCTAGACTTCGCAAGAAATGAAATGAAAGATAGAAATGGGGGAGGATTAGGGTTTTGACAACCTACGAATGGTTTTGCTAGTCTTTAACATCTCTAGCAAGACATTGGGCTCTTTTACCCCAGATCAAAGATCTTATAATGCATCCCCTCCTTGTTGGGGTGATAGATGCTTTGAACTCCGCCCAACAAATGGTTCTTTGAAGAACTTGTTGGACTAAGCTCAAAAGACGTCTTTGGTCCCTTGTCTATGCAATTACAACCTTTGGGCTTCCATGCCCTTTCAAAGCAAGAGTTTGAAACAAGACTTTTAGAATACAAGGTTGAAGATGATCCTTTGGAAGTTTTGGTTTTACACAAAAGCTCATTTCCTTGGCATTGAGGATCATGACATTCATCTACAACATTGACTTCTTTTTTATATTTGTCAAATAAATTGGGTGTGGGATTAAAGATATTCAACTTCACCTTCATGTGGCCAAATGAAATCTTCATTATCCCCGTCCTACAATGATGTTGGCATTAGCGGTTGCCAAGAAAGGACGGCCAAGGATAACGGGAATTTGGCTCTTAGGATTGGGAACCGGTTCCGTGTCTATGACAACAAAATCAACCGGGAAGAAGAATTTGTCAATCCTTATCAAAACATACTCAATTATACCCCTAGGCTTCTTAATGGATCGGTCGGTAAGTTGCAAAACTACCGACGTCAGTTTCAATTCACCTAAGCCCAATTTGACATAAACTGAGTATGGAAGAAGATTAACACTTGCTCCTAAGTCAGGAAGCGCCCGATTAATGATATGATCACCAATAATACATGATGTAGTGGGTGAACCGGGGTTCTTAAACTTTGGAAGAGTGTTATGTTGCAAAATTGAGCTTACTTACTCAGTCAAAACCACTTTTCTTGGTGCTTGGCTCTTGTTCTTCCGCTTTTGGGTGCATAAGTCTTTCAAGAATTTGGCATAAGCCGAAATTTGCTTGATTGCATCAAATAGTGGAAAATTAACATTCACTTGCCTAAACATTTCCATAATTTCATTGGTTTTTGCCTTTTGCTTGTCTTTTGAAATGGATCCTTTTAAGGCATCCGGAAATGGAACCTTTGGTTCAAACACTTTTTCAAAAATTTCTTTTGAACTCTCTTCAACACAAGAAGTTTTCAAATCATTTTTCAATAAAACCTTTTTCAAAACTTCTTTTTTAAACACATCTTTTAAGACTTTCTCATCTACAAGGTCATGTATATGCAATGAAGGAGGAATGGGATGTGAAACGGGACGGGTGACAGATTGAGGTTACACCGGTTCATTCTCTTCATTAGACATTCCAACTTGATTGTTCACAATCCTACCACTCCACAAGGTAGTCACCGCATTAACATGTTCAATGGCGTGGCCTTCCGATGAGGAATGGGTTTCCACAACACATTGTTGCTTAGGTGGGGCATTTATAGGCATCTTTCCCTTCTCTTTTGTATTAAGAGTGCTTGCTATTTGCCCTACTTGGGTTTCTAGTTTTGCAATAGATTGAGAGTGAAAATGAAGCAATTGAGTGTTAGCCTCTAAAGTGCCCAAAGCATTCAAAACTTTCTCTTCAAAGGCGGGACTTCTAGTATTACCTTGGGAATAGGATTGGTTGGGAAAATGAGAATTACCAAATTGATTCCCTTATGATTGATAGGGTCTATAACCTTGAGATCCTTGGTTTTGAAGTGGAGGTGGAATGTACTTCCCTTAAAAACCGCCTTGGGAAAGGTTTGAGCCCTCTTCTTTGTTTTTCCAAAAGAAATTCGGATGATTCCTCCAACTTGGATTGTAGTGAGTACCATAAGGATTGTTCCCTTGGTCCACAAAAGCCATATTGACTTGTTCATTAGGTTCACTTTGCACTTGTCCATGAGGACAATGAGAAGTAGAATGAAGAACACTAGAACAAGTCATACATGTTTCATTTGATGCACGATGAGAATGGTTAGGGAAGGAAGATACTTGGTTCACCGAGTTTTGGTTAATAAAAAATTGATCAAACCTTTGAGACAAAGACTTCATTTCGGCGGCTATTTCATTTGAATATTCGACTTGATGTAAGCCAACACTCTTCCTACCTTGTGAATTTCTACCATTCTTGGATGATAGTGTTCTACGCAAAGAATTTTCACTCATGCTTTCATAGAGACGCCACATGTCATCCTCATGCCTATCAATGTATGAGCCACCCATGGAAGCATCAACCATACCCTTATAGTTGTCCGAGAAACTATCAAAGAAGTATTGAACTAATTGCCATTTGGGCATGTCATGATGTGGACACTTCTTAAGCAATTCATTGAAGCGTTCCCATACCTCATGAAATGTTTCTCCATCCCCATGTGACAATTCTTGAATTGAGGTCCTCATGGCATTGGTCTGAGAAACCGGATAGTACTTCTTCAAGAACTCTTGTTGCATTTCTGCCCAAGAAGTGATTGAAAAAGGCCTAAGATTGTTAAACCAATACTTTGCCTTGTCTTTTAAGGTGAATGGAAAAAGTTTGAGTCTTAAAACCTCTTCCGGGATTTTCGTATATTTTACGGTGAAACATACTTCAAGAAACTCATCCAAATGCTTGTAAGGTTCTTCACTTGGAAGTCCATGATAGTTAGGAAGCATTTGAATGCTTTATGGCTTAATTTCATAATGATGTGCTCTAAATGGAGGCAATTGGATGCATGTAGGTGCATTGTATTAATTAGGCACATAGTGATCTCTTAAAGCAAAAGGTGGGTTAGCTACTTGAGGTGCAACATGAACAACTTGGTTTTGAATTCCTTGATTGTTGATGGGAGGTTGTGGAGCATACATTGGCCTTGGCATTCCATATGGAACTTGGCCTTGTTGTTGTGGTGGTTGGTGAATGAATGGCCTAGGCATGCCTAATGGTACTTGTATGTTCTCATTGTATACATTGGGATGAAGGATTCTCATTGTGTACATTGGGATGAAGGATACCTTGTTGGTCTATGTGACCAATGTCCTCAACATGATTATCATTATGGTCATCCATTGAAAGATTGGCTCTATTTGAACTTCCTCTTCCCTTAGGATTTCTAACGATAGATTCAAGATGCAAATCAAGAGGGGCAAGAGTTGGTCTCAATGAACGACGCCCATGCATACACAATACAAAACACAACAAACACAAAGAATGACAAACACTATGCCTTCACAACAATGCAATTAGACTTCTTCCACAAACATTAAATTCATACTCCCACACTTTAACTCAATGATGCAAGACAATAAAAAATAAGCCTCCACGCAGGCCGACGATGTGATGACCCTGGTTTTTAAGCCAGCGTGTCCTGTGATGAACCGTAAGGATAATCTGATAACGGATCCGAATGCGGAAGCGAAAATAGAAAATAAGACTCTAAGAAGTCAAAGTGACCTTCCATGAGGTCGTGGAACTCAACAAGAACTGATGCGGAAGCAAAAGATCAAAAATATGACAAATAAGCCCCCAGGGGCAAAATAGTCATTTCTAAAAACTGTAGATTCGGGTGCCACCGAGCACACCGCTGGAAGGACAACGAAAAACTAATCAAGATGGACTCAAGAATCGCATGATTCAGAGTCCGGACGAAAGAGAAACGGCATGACGAAGAAAAACGAGCAATTAAGGCAAAAAAGGTAAACTGTTAATTATCCAAGAAGAACCGGGTGCAACCGAGCACACCGTTAGAAAGATAGCAAAAAATTAATCAAGTTCAAAAAAAATTCACTCGAATTGGAGTCCGGACGAAGGAGAAAAGCCCAAAAGAAGAGTTGACGTCGCGGCGGCCCGACGAGGGGCCATGACAGCCCCATGCGCATGCCCATGCGCACGCCCATGCACGCCGTGTGCACACTGGGTGCACCATGGCTGGCAGCAGCAGCCCATAAAGCTGCTATGGGGTTATTTTTCAGAAAAGTCCAGAACAGAGGCTGAATTTGGAGGCCTAGATGTACTTTTTTGCAAAAACACAAAGAAGAAACCCCCCTCAAAATTGAGTTTTCTATGTGACATGTGGAGCATTTAAAAAAAAACTCAATGTAGAATGCCCGAAAAGCCCCTCCATGAAATCTGGTCATGGAGGTCCAAAAAGCAGCTATGTTGAAAAACTGAGAGCTGAACTTCGTAAGCGATTTCCGATATCAAGACGACATTTTCTGGAAAAACACAGAAAAGAAACCCCCCCTAAAATCATGTTTTCTATTCAACCATGTTGAACGAAGAAAATAAAACCACTGTGAAAAGTCTATAATGCCCCTAGATTAGAATATGCAAAAAAAGTGTGGAATGAATTCACAAGAGGCTCAAAACACAAACGATAAGGTTTAGCCCGGAAACGACCATGCACGCAAACGTAACTTACTTATTTGGACGTGCTACAATGGTCCACGACTTAAAAATACCACCGATACAAAATCTAACCCCCCAACGGGTAAAAAAGCAAAAATGGAACTTGGAATGAAAACTCGGAATCCAAAAATACAAAACGGGGTCAAATGACCATTTCGCCCTTAGCCACACATCATACAAGATTAATAAGACCATATGAAAGAATGAGAATGGAATTCCCACACCCGATGCAACCATGGTGAAGCAATGACTTGCGATTTTTCAAAATTTTCACAATATTTCATGAAGTTAAAAAGTACATAGAATACAATATACATGTCATTAGCCTCCGGTCTCATCTCATACATATCAAATACATTGAAAGGAGTGTACTTAAGTACACATTGCATACATGGAATCAAATATACATATTTTGACATATAAGTCTACAAAATGACATTTCATGCTAACATTTGCATGAAATGGAAACTTGAAAGCTACACGACATCCAAGGAATGTTAAGCGTCATGAACCAAGTCTTCATACCTGAAAGATGCCCCAGTATCGTAGGGGTGAGTAACATAAAGCTACTCATAGGAGATGAGCATGCATCGACTTAGCATTGTACAAATTTATCACCTTAAGGTGAAACATGTTAAAGGGGCTCATGCCACCTAACGTCTATGTCCAAGTGAGACTCGGGGAGCATCCTAAGCTACCTTAGAGTCTAAGCAACAAGAATCATGATATACATACGTGTATGAAAAGAATCATGGTTGGGATAATCCAAAGAACACGACAAGAAGAATGCTTGAGCATAGATTAACATGAATTGCATTTTTAATACAATTGAACTAGGTCTAGAGTAATCCATATAACATGACAAAAGCATATTTGAATACAAGTTAACAAGAATCATATTATCCATGCAATTCAACAACAAAAGAGCATGTTATACAATGCAACAAGGTTTAAGTTCTCAAAGCCATCAACTTCGAATCTAAAGCACAAAATAACAGTAGTGGTTCATGCCACCTAACGTCTATGTTATAAATGAATCAATAGGATCAATCCTAAGCTTTATTAGAATGTCAAAACATGATTTTCAATATCGATGCAATTTAACCAACATTGGAACTTCCAATACAACGCATAAAGCACAATTTCGCAAAGTTAACATCCTGTAACTTAAAATGAAATGACAAATAAGAAACAACAAGTTACAACATCATCTAGTTATCAACTTGAAAATGAAATGCGAAGTCAAACAAAGTGGATACTCGGACGTCACGCCAGATCAGACCGATAACATAGTTATTTTAGGGTTACTAGCCCATGGGTAACCTCCCTATATGCGCGCTAGACCATATAGAGGGACTATCCCCTGTACTAGAACCACGTCCTAGCCATAGTCAAACAATGACATCCCCAAGTTTCCAAAATCAACAAGTTGTGCAACAATGCATATATCAACAGGAATATGCAAGATAATCAACTATCTACCAAGCACAACCAAATTTGGAAACATATACAATACATGCTCTAAATCCACAACTAATATGATATGATGAATGCCGAATCTTCAGTGTGCGATTCGTTACACGCTATGAATGAAAGATGTTAAACATGAAGTGTGTAAATCATTACACAAGGCAACAATATATTCAATAAGGAAAAAATATTCTCATGAGTATAAACATAGCAACTATGTTATCCAATGCTCAAAACATAACCAAATGAATATACAACAAGTCCATTTCCAGGATTTTGATATAGAAACGACTTTCAAACATAATTAAATCCATGGCTCAATTTGATAGAATTTAATTAAATAAAAATAATTAAATTCCCTAGATTCTAATTCAATTCCAAATAACCTCAAATTAATACATATTAAAGAACATGGCATGGTCATCACATATATCGATTCTAAAACTCAATTAGGTTATTGGAACAACAAAGTAGAACTCTAATTAAATCATGCTAATTTAATTACTAAGGTTCTAAAGCTACTTCAAATGGTCCACAATTAATATATACTAGTAAACAAGTCATGGCCAATACAAATATCAAGTTAAAATCTTAATTAAGCTAATGGGACCACAAAATAGATTTTAATTAATTCTTTTAATTAAAATCTCTAGATTTTCAAACTTAACCAAATGCTCTCGATTTAACATATCTTAGAGAACATGCCAAGGACTAATGTAATATCACATTATAAGCTTATTTCATGCAAGTTACACCTATGTAAATTAAACTTTCACTAAAGTTAAATATAAAATAAAGGTTGCAATTCTCATGCAATTAATCCCAATTTAATATATGTGAACAACCACACCAAAGCTTAATTTTCTAGCATACCACAATACAATTCCAAGTTGTATATCACCATGAGGATTAAATCTTAAACAAGGAAATTATTTAAATGAAAGGTTTTAAAACCTCACCGAATATTCTAAATCAAATATATGTGAAGCTATATGGCATGTAGATCAAGAATATCAAGTCGGAATTCAAATTGAGTGAATAGTGCACTCGGGGCAAATTAATTAATAATTACTAATTTTCAAAACACCTCCAATTACTTTCAAATTCAACTATGTTGAAGAGCATGCTAAGGCCTAATATAATATGCTAACACATATTAATTTCAAGCCAGTTAAGGCCATGTGAATTAATCTTTCACCTAAGATAAATATTAAATAAAATCTTTAATACTTATTCAAATGTTCCAATTTTAATACACGACAATGAGCATATCAAGGGGCAATAAAAAATCATGCTACATGTTTAAACTAAGTCATGAGCAACCGGGAAAATTAGATCCTGTACAAGAAAAATAAATAATAAAATCTCTAGATTTTATATTTAATCATGGAAACAAGTAGTATAAGCATCACAAGCATGCTATATAACAAGAATTTAAACCTAGAACATCTCCTACCTCAATTTGAGATGAAAATCTCAAAAGCCATAAAAAATGGAATGGCTCCGAATCCGACGAAACTACTAGGTTTTGTCGGGGACAACGTCGTAAACATAACCCCCATAAAAGCCCTATCAAAATCATAACTTGACCTCAAAACCAAACTCAATAAATGGTCTAAAATGAATTCTAATAAGGGGGAAAGGTAGAGTACGGCGAGGGGAACAACAAACGTTAAGGCCGAAGACTTTCCATCAAGGAAAAGTGAACCAACAGAGGAGAGAGAAGATGGCAGCACCCCTTGGGCTGCCATGGGAGCTCCAGGTCATGCATAAAGAGGGGAGAAGATGAAAAATGAAATATCTCACCCCCCTTTTATAGAAATCTCAAAAAGTGCCTTGAACGGGCCCGCCGGGTTTGAAAAAGTAAAATTTGAGCAGACGCGCTCAAATGACAAAACTTTCTGAACGAAAAAGATTCAAAATGATAAAATATGAACAACGGAAGAAACGGCGTCAAACACTGAGTCCCAAATAGAAAGTTATGCCCAAAACAAGTTTGGCCCAAACTAGGACCAGAAACCCTGAAACTGGAAAACATCGACCAGGAGGAAATTCCAAGAGTACACAACTCGACGAAATGTGAAAATGAATCCTGTACGAGGATCCAGTCTCAAAACAAGACATTTTGCAATAACTTTCATTAATTGCACAATGGCCCCTACAAAAAGAGTTAACTACGAAACTGCCCCAGAATGAAAATATCTTCCAAAAGATTTTTTCTTAGATGCCCCTGAAATAAAATATCTTCAAAAGATATTTACGAAAAACACCTCAAGAAATGAAAAAGATTATAAAGAATTGTGCATCCATGCCCCTGTGGGCACCGGGAGCAACCAAAGTATTTTCTTGCAAAAGTAAAGATACGTATTTCGATAAAACCACTCAAGATGAAGGCACGTGAAGTCGAAAACCAACTTCGAACATGAGAAATGATGTTGTGCCAAAAACTGACAAACGAAGATAAGACAGAATAGGGAAAAGGACGAAATAGCGTATAGTATCGAAAAATGAAAAATGTGAAAATGACTCGGTCCTCAAAGGAAGTTGTCAATCCACGAAAAAGAGTCTCAGGAACCAATTCCGAGCACTCGAGATGACACTAAGCGACACGAAACAGAGCTCAGAAAAGAAAATTAAACGAAAAAAATTCATTCGTAAAATTTCAGGAAAAAGGAAAGGGAGGCATATGACCGGGTCGTTACAGACGATTTAACTAAGGGATTGAGTAAAGAAAATCTTACAAAGGTCCTTTAGCACTTCAACTCCAAATATTAAAGCTTAGCTTAGCAAATTTTTTTTTTTTTTTTTTTAAAGTTTTTAGCATTTTTCCTTTCCCTGCTTGCTTGAATTGAATGCTCAATGGCTCATTTGCTTGCTTCCTCTCCAACAATGCACCTAGTTAAGTAAGAATAACACAATAAGTAACTAAAAAGAAAAATAAAAATAAAGTAAAAACACGATCAAAAGAGTACTAATCCTAATCAATTCCACAAATCCGACGTTGCCAAATCTAATCAACAAGTCCCCGGCAACGGCGCCAAAATTTGATGGTGCCGCTTGATATATATGCCAAATTGATGTAGTGAATGTGCGGTTCAAGAAAAGCCTTTTGGGTCAAATTTAAATTTATAAAAACCACTACCAACACTACTACTAACATAGCAAGAGTGAGTAGGGATCGTCCCAAGGGACTGTAAGGATCGAGCAATGTCGTGGAATCACAATTAGGGCTAGTAGGTCAAGTGATCAAATAATTGGTTAGTTGGTTGATTAAAGAGCAACTAAATTAAACTAAGTAATAGCAAAAGAGTGCAATTAAGAGTAAGTAAGAGAGAGAGAGAGATCGATCTTGGGGTTTAGAAATCACCACCAAGCAATGCATTTCTCTATCATTGATAAGTGATTAATGAGGGCAAATAGTGGGTTGCAATATTGGTATGTGTGTATTTGGTTGTTCCAAAAGCAAGAATGACTAGTTAAGTATGTATTGTCTAAACATCATGTAAAAGACACAATATATCTAAGCTATAAAGCATATATTGTCTAAACAATTTGTGAAAGGCACAATAAATCAAAATAAGTCATTAATCCTTTCATTAAGCTCACAATCCAAATACAACACAAGGATAGAGACATATGCTAATTGCATTCAAAAGCTTGGATCATCAAACAACAAGCATAGATTGTCCTCCCATTTAACACTACACTACAACTACACTACATCTACACTACTAGCATGAAAATAAGCTAGGGGAGAGGCACAATCCATCAAGAGATAAGCATGAACCATCAAGAGAATCACAAAAGCATTTTTTTAAGCACAATGTTTTAACAATCTCTAAATCTATAGCATCAATACACATAGACATGCATCAATAACACAAAATCTAGAGATAAGCACATGAACATCTATTCTAGCATACATAGACATATGGATAAAATGAAATGACCAATTGGAAGCATTAAACCACATAAATCATTGAATAAACAAGATCTATATATATATCAAAGTGTCAAAACATCAATTACAACACTAATCCCTCAATAATACACAAGATTAAGATATAGAAAGCATGCTTGGGGCTAACTCTAGCCCCAAGAGGATGTCTAGCCACTCATGGTGATGATGCTCCAACCCTCAAGGGCTAATTCCATGGTTGAAATCTGCTCCTTGTTAATGAAGAGTCTCCAATGGTGTCTCTAGCCTCCTCCTCCTCCAAACTTCCCCTCCAAGAGATGATATGAAAATAATGTTGGCTCTCTTTGAAAAAGCAATCCTTATCCTTATATAGGTAGGTCAAAATGACACCCAAAATGAGATGGGGTCATGCACACAATATTCCCTAATGATTGTATAAAGGACAACTTTCAATGAGATGGAATTTTAACTTTTTTGCACTAGAGGAAGTTCGATCGATCGAACCTTGAACTTGGATCGATCAAAAGTAAGTGAGATCGATCGAACTTAGGCTGGATCGATCCAACTGGCTGAGCTTTTTGGAAAAAGACAAATCCGAGATATTTGTGGGAAAAGAACAAAAGTGGTTAGTGGGTGGTACAGCTGTGGATATGATCAATCATTTGAATAAGGACAAAAGTGTTCGATCGATCGAAGGATGGTGTTGGATTGATCGAACTTTTGGAACTTTATGCTTTTGGGTCACGGCTTGGATCTATCTTGAAGTGCTGAGATCGATCATTGTTCGATCGATCGAACCTTGAACTTAGATCGATTGAACTTTGCTACTTGCCACATTTGGCTTCATTTGCTTCCTTCTTTCTCCACTTTGCTCCTTTCTTTGATTAATCCCAGAATTGCTTCAATTAAGCTCTTATTGGCTGAGTTAGCTTATTTTTGGGATAAGTGCCTGAAAATGGAAATAATACGAAATCAATCTAAAATGGTAAAGTAAGATAGATAAATGTACTAGAATGCCTAAGCTTAAGGGGTTTAAATACGCACTTTTTAGTGATCATCAGGTACCTCGATATGAGATTGAGTCTCAGGATCGATGGTTTGAAAGCGTATATGCATTAGAATGTATAACTGGCTATGATGATAGAGGTATACCCTGTTAGGCTCAGTTACACATGCCCACTTCAGGTGCATTTTGTATGTTGCCTCTACTCAGGTTGAGACCCCCTTTGTAGTCTAGTGAGAGTCCTTTAGTGTGGATATATATATATATATATATATATATATATATATATAGTTATGGACTATATAGCTATTGTTGGGATTGTCTAGGATGTATATGCGTATGAGTCTCTGTTTGGATTGCAGTAGAATAGAACTTGTTCGTGGGCCTGACCCACTATTATTTTTCAGGTATTGGACGGTACCAGTTTTAGAGCTTGTTCGTGCTAAGCAGAGACAGTCACTCACCCTTCTGACTATGTAGGACTATTAGCTATGTTTTAGTTTTGGTTTTCCTTTTTAGATCAGTTTGTTCAATCGGGATTTTCTAGGGGTCCACATAGTATGGATTCCTATGTTGTATTATTGTTTGGAGGATTACTTTTATCAGAGGAATTTGTTTATTAATGAAAGTTATTGGTTTATCATTTTAGTTTTTTTCCCGCATTTTATATATTCTTGTTAATCATATTTATATTTTGTGTGTGATTATTGCCATTTGTTTTGATATCCTCGGGTATTCGGGCGTGGGCCTGGACAACCCACATTCAGAAATCCGGGGGTATCACAGCTAACGTGGCATAAATATCTTGACACCTGGCGACCTTATCCACTGAGCTGGCATCACCTTAACTTCGATGGATCGAGAAGACTTCGATCGATCGTGGAGTACCTTCGATCGATCGAAGATACTCTAGTGCATTTTGTTTTTGACTTTTTCCAGATTTTCTTCTTGACTCCAAAAAGGAGCTAATAGGCTCTTTTTAGCCTGTTTGAACCTTATTGACTTGAAATAGACAAAAAAAACAAATTAGAACTAAAACGGGAAGGTAAGATAGATGAATGGACTAAAATACCATAACTTAGGTGCTAAAATGTGCAACATTGAGCACTTATCAGTTATCATTGGGTTTATGGGTATATTAGGTGCATAGCACGACATTCATGATATATATTACATTTGATGGATAGATGTTATCCGTAGAGTGCAGAAGGGCACTCATTTGTTTCTAGGTGCAGAATTTGATTCCGGCACAACATTATTTTGCATCATGGAGTTATAGTTGTGAGTTGCATCATAGTGACGTTCATGGGTTGCATTGAGTTCATAATTTATGGGATCATATGGATTTCGTTATGGTTATAGTTTCGTGGTAGCCATTATGTGATAATGTGCCTTATTCGGTTCATGGTTCTTTGTGGTTATTATTTGACAACTTAGTATTTTAATGCATGATTTGATTATGTGACTAGTTGAGTTGAGTCAGACTATCATGCTACGAAAATTATAGTTAGGGTGTATAATCTCATTTTTATTTCATGAAGCTTCGGCTTTAGGTTGTATGACCCTTCATCCTTAGGATACCGAGCATTTCTTGTATGCCCTTGGGATTTCGGAGGACATATTTACTTATATAATCCATTCCTTAATGAGCGGCTGTGCTCACCTCCTATTATACAAACATTTTTTAGGAAAGGAGTTGCTTGGGACAACAATCAGAGTTAATGACATGTTTCGATTCATTATGTTTACATTTTATCGTATATGTAATTCAATGTGCAATTTGGAATTGTACACTCAATGATATATTTTATATCTTGGTATTGTAAGCTTACTATATTTTACTTTCAAGGATGTATGTCAATAGGGTTCAAAACAATGTAATTGAGGCTAAAGGGGCCACTTTGTTTTCTCTATGCATGTTTAAAGGACCCTTTTTGTATCAAAATATGTATTTGTGTTATTTCATGTATTTTGATGAGTGTGTATATCATTTAATGCTTAATTTTACTTGGGATTGACCCTAGCGGCATTAGGCATCATTTTTGGGTAAGGAGGAGCAATATACAAAAAATTGGGTTTTCTCTTTTGAAACATTGGTCATAGTTACAATTCATCCACCAATTTTTTTTTTTTTTTTTTTTTTTTTTTTTTTTTTTTTTTACAATCGAACCGACCACTTCGGGATATTTCGGGGTCATTTGGGTGTATTTGGACACCGTATATTCAATTTAAACCTTGGAAAACAATTACGGGAGCCTACTTTAAGTGTTTGGGCAGAATGTGGCATTACTGTTCATGCGTTGGATAAATTTTTCACCTGATCTTAAAACAGTCATAACTCCCTCATTTCATATCCAAATTAGGTTATTCTTAAGTCTAGACTCAAGGATTTTGAGTTAGATTTCCAATGGTACCAATCCCATATTCATGTTCCAAACCTACTGAGAGATATATGCATTTTAGTGGGACAGTGTCGAGATATCACTTGACCGAGACGGGGTACTTTTGGGAAACCTTGACTTTGAGTCTTAGGAACTCTTTGGATGTCTCAAATTGTTTAGTTTGGATTAAGATCATTTAATTTGACTTGTTTAGAGTTATATTTCCTAATGCTTTAGGTAACATTTTACCTTTAGTATTTTGTTCGTTTTGACCTTAGCTTCCGCTTTTGTCTTCGAATTTTGTCTTAAGACTTCTTATGAGACTATATTGTTGTCCTAGAGGTGGTATTTACCTCTATTGACCTCTTTTTTTTTTTTTTTGTTTTGTTTTCGATTCCGCATTTCGAACTCAATATCGGGTTGGGTTTAAGGTTACTCGCTAACGCTCTGGGTTCTTGAAATTCGGGCTGTTACAATACCAATTGGCTTTTGCTCTATTTCAGGTTTCAAGTCGTAGTAAGAAGGTTCGTGTGGTTTGTCACCAAGGTGCTTGGGTGCCATGGCATTTGCTATGGAAATGTAAAATTCCATCAAAAGTGAAACTTTTTTTATGGAGGTGTTGTCATGACGTCATTTTACAGGGAAAACCCTTGTTAGCATAAACTGTTTAGATGATCCTTCATGCCCTCGCTGTGGATTGGAAGATGAGGATATTCTTCATCTTTTTTTCAGATGCTCTCATGCAATTCAGATTTGGAAGTTATCCCCTGTACGCTTGGACTTCACATGGGGGCATCCTTTATCATTTTCAGATTGGTGGAATCATCTGTCTACATAGGTATGTTCTCCATTTAATACACAATTTTTGTTAGGCGTGGTGTCTTTTTGCTGTTGGAATATCTGGATGGCCAAAATTTTTTATAAAAAAATAAAAATAAAAATAAAAATAAATTGAAAATGAATTTTGGTCTCTATTGAGGGTTAGTACCCTGGCTGTGGAACGATTCTGGGAATTTATGGAGGTGCAGCAAAGGTGTGGAACTATTTTGCAGAAACCGTCACCAAGAGTGTTGGATAATCTATGGTGTTAGCCAATGGAGGGGGTTATTAAATGTAACGTGGATGCTAGTTTCTCTAAGGATGCAATGATAGTTGGTGGTGGTGTTGTGTTTAGAGATTCTTATGGAGACATTGTCTGGGTTGTGGTCTTTAAACCTTTTCCTTCTTCATCGACTTTGGTGGCGAAAACTTTTTGCTTTCAAAAGGCAATTTGTTGGGCGCAGGAGTTTAATTTCCTGGCTATGTTATTTGAATTGGATGCTAAGATTGTTCTTGATGTCTTGTCTGGTTTGTATGCATTCCCCATTAAGATTGCTTCATTGACTTATGACATTTCCTTAATGTTGAACTCTTTTCCAAGGTATTCAGTGAGTTATATTCGATGGGATGAAAACAGAGTTGCTCATTTTCTTGCATTTATGTCAAATGGTGCTTTGGGCGCGGATTGGATTCTTTCCTATTACCCTCCAGAGCTCTTGCGGTTGATGGAATTAGACAGGATTGCAGCTGGTTGTTAGTGTCTTTATTGTTATATTGTATGCCAGGGAAAAAAAAAAAAAAAAAAAAACTAGAGAGAACCACCAATTATTAAGGTCGGCCTGGGCATAGGAACCTAAACGGTCCCTTAGGGCCTCAAATTTGAAAGGGTCTCTGATGAGCGCTGAAAAGTGTGCATTTAAAGCCCTTAAGCTCGGGTATTCTAGGATCTTTATCTATCTTACTTTCCCGTCTTATACTAATTTCATGTTATTGCCCTTTTCAGGTGTTTATCCCCAAAATAAGTCAATTAGGCTAAATTAGAGGATAAAAGAAGCAATCTCAAGCTGAATGGAAGAATGGAGCAAAGTGGTGGAAATCAGCAATCTTCGATCAATCAGGAATACTTTCGATCGATCTCACATTGATCGATCTTACCTCACCAAGATGGATCAGACCCCTTGTCCTTATCCTCAAAGAATTTCCATCTTCAATCGATCTAACTTTCTTCAGATCGATCGAACTTCCTTGATTTTATCCCCATCTACCACTTTTATCTTTTTCCCAAAATCTCTTAGAGATTTATCGTATTCTAAAAAGGCACCACCAAGAATTGATCGATCTGGCCTTAATTCAATGGATCTGGCCACAATTTGATCGATCTCATCTGAATTCGATCGATCGAACCTCCTTAAGTCCGAATTAAAACAGAGTCCAGCTCATTAAAAGATGGCTCATGGTGTAATCAATAAAGGGACCCTAGTGCACGAGACCTGACCATTTGGTGTAACACTTGAGCTTCCTATATAAGGATTTTGAGCCATTTTTACATCATAACTAACATATCTCATATGACATTATAGAATCACATATCTTGGAGAAGAGGCTAGAGCTTAGAGAGACATACACTATTTTAGGAGTTCTTCCATTCTTCTAGGGTTTCTATCAAGGAGAAGAGCATTTCTATTATCGAGATAGTCCTTGAGGGTTGGATGACTACATCAATTAGTGGCTAAACATCTTCTTGGGGCTAGAGTTAGCCCTAAGCATGCCTTCTAGACCTTAATGCTTTGTATTTTGAGGGGATTGGTGTTATAATATTCTCTTGACACTTGATTTATATATGAATCTTGTTCTTATAATGATTTGTGTTGATTAATACTTCCAATTGATCATTTCATTCTATCCATATATCTATGTATGCTAGAATAGATGTTCATGTGTCTATCTCTTAGTTTTGTGATGTTGATGCATGTCTATGTGTATTGATGCTATGAATCTAGATATTGTGAAGGCATAGTGCTTCAATAATATACTCTTGTGGTTTGTTTGATCGTTCATACTCATTTCTTGATGGATTGTGCCTCTACCTTAGTTTAATTAGTTTAATTTTCATATCTTTAGCATAGAAGTAGTGTAGTTGCTTTACTTTCTTAGATATGAAGACAATCCATGCTTGTTGTTTGATGTTCCATACTTATGAATGCAAGTAGTACAATTCTTTATCTTGTTAGTGTGTTAATTGCGAGCTTAAAGGAAGGATTAATGGTTTAGTTTGATATATTGTGATATTCACTAGGTTGTCTAGACATTATATGCTTAATTAGTCAATCCATGCTTATTGATTCAATCAATCACACCTCTTTGTATTGTAACACATATTTCCCCTTATTCATTATACATTGAGTGTCTAGAATGGTGATGTTTAATAGTGACCTCTAGATCCCAAGACCTCTCTCTCTTGTTCTCTAACCTTTTATTTATTTTAATTGCTTTACATTGAATTTATTTACATTATAGTTTAATTAACCAAATAAACAATCTTTTAATCATTCGACCTATTAATCTGACCTTGTTTCCATATCAACATAGCCCGCAATCCCTTAGGACGATCCCTACTAACCCTAGCTATATTAGTAGTTAGAGGTAGTAATGGCATTTATAAATTTAAACTTGGCCACACTTTTATTGCAACTTTGGGTGTTAACACGACCTTGAGAAAGAACACACCAAGTTTTAGTGCATTTGCCGGGGATTGATTTGGCAACGCCATGTTTTGGAAACAATTAGAAATTAGTACTCTTTTGATCGTGTTTTTACTTTATTGTTAGTTACTTATATGTTTGTTCTTATTTGGCTATGTGAATTGAGCAAGGAAGTCAAGCATAGAAGAAATGAAAGAGAAGGAGTTAAGCTAAGCACAAAAAGGGCTAAAATCTAAAATTTGCAAAGTTAAGTGGAAAAATTGAAAAATGAATTGAAGTTGCTTAAGGACCCTTTGTGAGATCTTTCTAACTCAATCTCTAGTTAAATCATCAGCCCGCGTGGTGGCAAGTTCTTAATTTCTTAGATAAATCGTGAGCCCGCGTGGAGGCAATTTACTTTTTCTTACATATTATTCAAGGATGGGAGTATGGAATCATTGTATGTGGATATTTGTTGATTGATTTGTTGTGGGGGCGAAGTGATTGCTATTTACTTGTTATTTGTTTTGTTAGTGCATACATGGTCGTAGGTCATTAAATCCTACCCTTGTCCCACTTGATTTCCATCTTGAATTTGTTGTTTGTAATCCTAAGAAATGAGGTGGTTCTTATCACTCCATTTCATCAAATGAGGAGCAGCATGACGACCATGTGGAGGACCTTGGTCATATAGACCAACAAGGCATCATTCACCCTAATGTGCATCATGATAACATCTAAATACCATTAGGCATGCCTAGACCATTCATTCCACAACAACAATAAGGCCAAATTCCATTGGGAATGCCTCGGCCAATTTTTGCTCCACAACCTCCCATGGTTCAAGTTAATCACGATGGTCGTTTAGCACCACCGGTTGGGAATCCTCCCATTGCTTTACGTGATCATTATGTTCCAAATGAATATAATGCACTGACATGCATTCAATTACCCTCATTTAGAGCACATCACTATGAGATTAAACTGTAAACCATTCAAATGCTTCCTAACTATCATGGACTTCCAAGTGAAGAACCGTACAAACATTTGGATGAGTTTCTTGAAGTGTGTTCCACCGTGAAATACACGGACATGCCAGAAGAAGTTTTAAGATTTAAACTTTTTCCTTTTACCCTTAAGGACAAAGAAAAATATTGGTTCAACAATCTTAGGCCTTTTTCGATAACTTCTTGGGTAGAAATGCAACAAGAGTTCTTAAAGAAGTACTACCCGGTATCAAAGACCAATGCTATGAGAACTTCTATTTGTGAATTTTCTTAAGGGGAAGGGGACCTGTTTCATGAGGCATGGGAAAGATTTAATAATTTTCTTAGGAAATGTCCACATCATGACATTCCTAAATGGTAATTAGTTCAATACTTCTTCGAAAGTTTGCCGGATAATAAAGAAGGAATGGTAGATGCATCTATGGGTCTATGGGTGGTTCTTACCTCGATAAACATGAGAATGATGTTTGGCAATTGTATGAAAGTATGAGTGAAAATTCCATGAATATATCTTTGTCCTCTAAAAATGGTAGAATTCTAGGTGGAAGGAAAAATGTTGGCTTATATCAAGTTGACAATTCGAATGACATAGCCGCCGACGTGAAATCCTTAACTCAAAGGTTTGATCAATTTTTGGTTAACCACAATCAAATTCAGCAAATCAATTGTCTTCGCCCTCTAATCGTATTCATCATGTTTCAAATGAATCTTGTATGACTTGTTATAGTGTCTTACATACTACTTCCAATTGTCCCCATGGACATGCGCAAAATGAGCATCATGAACAAGTGAATGCTGCATTTGTTAACCAAGGGAATAATCCCTATGGCTCACACTATAATCCCGGATGGAGGAACCATCCAAAATTCTCTTGGAAAAGCTAAGGGGAAGGCTCAAACCCTCCCCAAGGTGGTTTTCAAGGCAGGTATGTTTCACCTCCAATGCAAAGCCAAGGTTCCCAAGGTTATAGGTCTTCGTTTCAATCATCACATGGAAACTAATTTTCTAATTCTCATTTTCCTAATCAGTTATCTTATTCTCAAGGAAATTGTAGGAGTCCCGCATTTGAAGAGAAAGTGTTGACCGCTTTGGGCACTCTAGAGGCAAACACTTAATTGCTTCATTCTCATTCTCAATCCATTGCTAAGCTAAAAACCCAAGTCGGGGCAAATAACTAGTACTTTGAATGCTAGAAAGAAAGGGAAGATGCCTCTAAATGCACCACCAAAGCAACAATTCATTGTAGAAACCAATAAAAGTCACACAATTAAACATGTTAATGCGGTAACGACCTTAAGGAGTGGGAGAATTATGGACAATCAAAAGTTGACACCCATCCCGTTTCACATTCTATTCCTCTTTATTACATGTGTATGATCATTTTGTTGAGAAAGTGTTAAAAAATGATTTGAAAAGTGATTTGAACAATTATTTAAAGAATTCTTGTGTTGAAGATGTTGTGACAAAAGATTTTGAAAAAGACTTTGAGCCAAGAGGTCCATTTCCGGACGCCTTGAAAGGTCCATTTCTCTTGAAAAGCAAAAGACCAAAGTGAATGAAATCATCAAAGTGTTTAGACAAGTGAAGATCAATCTTCCACTTTTGGATGCAATTAAGCAAATTCTGGCTTATGGCAAGTTCTTAAAAGATCTTTGCACCCAAAAGAGGAAGAACAAGAGCCAAGCACCAAAGAAAATGGTCTTGACCGAGCAAGTAAGCTCTATCTTGCAACACAACACTCTCCCAAAGTTTAAAGACCCCGGTTCACCTACTACTTCTTGCATAATTGGTAACCATGTCATTAATTGGGCTCTTTTAGACTTAGGAGCAAGTGTTAACCTTCTTCCATACTTGGCATATGTTAAATTGGGCTTAGGAGACTTAAAACCGACGTCGGTAGTTTTGCAACCTGTCGACCGATCCATCAAAAAGCCCCGGGGTATCATTGAGGATGTGTTGATTAAGATTGATAAGTTCTTCTTCCCTGTTGATTTCATTGTTATTGACACGGAACCGGTCCCAAATCCCAAGAATTAAATTTCCGTTATCCTTGGCCGTCCTTTCTTAGCAACCGCAAATGCCAACATAAATTGTAAGACGGGGATAATAAATATATTATTTGGGCATATGAAGTGAAGTTGAACATTTTTAATCCAACCCTGAATTCAATGGATAAGCATGAAGAAGTGTGTGTTGTGGAGAAGTGTGTTAAAAATGAACCTGATAAAGATGACTCTTTGCTTGATGTTGAACATTCCCATGGTTTGCTTACCCAAAAGAGCTCAAAGAAAAATGTGTGCAAAGTTAGTGTTAAAAGGGCGTGGAAGCCCATGAATTGCATAGACAAAGGATCGTCAATCTCCTTTAAGTCAAATCCTACAAGTTCCTCAGGGAACAATTTGTTGGGTGGGTTTCAAAGTGCCATTCACCCCGTCAAGGAGGGGATGCATCATAAGATTTTTGATCCAGGCTAAAAGAGCCCAACGTCATGCTAGAGACGTTAAAGACTAGTGCTTCGTAGTTTAAACCCTATTCCTCCCCCATTTCTATTTTAACTTTCATTTCTTATGTCGTCTAGATATGTTCTGGGTTCATACACATTGTTAGGGACTTTGGTTGAGAATGCATGCACTTTCACTTTCAAATTAGGCATTTTACACCTGTTCGATCGATCTCAAAAGAGGTTCGATCGATCGAACTGCCAAACCTGCATCCAATCATCTCTCTGTCCCATCGAGCGTAATTTTCCTGCATATTTCAACTCTTTGTGTATCATGCGAACATTATTTCCGATCGATCTAAGTGTTCCAAGATCAATCCAGATTTTCCTTAGATGGATCTTCATTCCATACTTAGAAAATTTTTTGAACCAATGAAAAATCACCTCTCTGTGCATCGATTGAACTTTTCTGCAAGTTTTCACCTGTTGGATCGATCGAAGTTTCTTCCAGATCGATCTTTTATCGATCGATCCATGTTCCTTTTGTTAACTTTGACTGCTTTTCCAAAAAAAATTATTTTATTTTATTTTATTTTATTCCATTTTATTTTATTTTTATTTTCAACATTCAAAAAATCTAAAAAATTATTTTTCTTTATTTTTATTTTATTTTTATTCCATTTTATTTTTAAAAATCCAAAAAGATTTTTATTTTATTTTATTTTTACTTTTATTTTATTTTATTTTTATTTCCGAAAATCCAAAAATATTTTTAATTTTAATTTTGAAAAAAAAAAAAAAAATCAAAAACTTTCAAAAAAGTATACTTGTCGTTTTGCGAGGTTAGATCGATCTGAGTCCCTTTATCTTTGTTCGATCGATCTGAGTCCTTTTATCTTTGTTCGATCGATCTGATTTCTTAGTGATCGATCAGACATGTCATAAACTGTTTTTAAAAATAGAACCTAAGGGTCATTTAGATCAATTCAAATATCGATCTCAAACCTCAGCTCTCTCCCTTCGCTGTTCACCATCTCTCCCACCTCCGGCGAGTCCCTGACAACTTCTTCAAAGCTTTCGAACTCTCTCTCAACTTAGATCTCATCTTATTCTCTCTCGGTTTCCACTTCTCTCGTTTTATTTTTGTAAGTTTTGAGTTGTATTTTTATTTTTGAACTTCAATCTATATGTTCTTGATGTTGCCATGTTTAGATGTAGGGTTATCATGTTCCATTGTTGCCGTTTTTGATCTTTGAAGCTTGTATATATATGTATATATATCTATATATATATTTGATTCCGATTTTGTTTTTGAGGGTCACGTACTTGTATAAGTGACTATTTGTGATTTGTTAAAGTGTAGAGGGACCCACGAGCTTGCTCGGGTGCTCCCCGTGTTGTCCACGTCACAGATCTATGACTTTTTATATTTTTGTAGAGTTCAATCGATCATGTTTTTCTATGATCGATCAGAGAAAGATCGATCTCACTCAATTCCTGATCGATCCAACTTAGATCGATCTTATCTTTTCATAATTGATCGAACATCACAAATTTATATATCCACTTCACATGCCATCTTTTGTGTTCCATGCTATCTTATATTTGCCCAATGCTTGTGTTTTCCACATTGGGTGCATTTTATTCTGTCATATTTAGCATGCTTCACTTATTCATTGTCTATACCTGGCTGCATTACAACTTGCATAGATTCATGTCAATTATTCTGAGTTGTTTATCTTACTTGACATACATGTTTCTATATATTGTACTTTAATTCTTTATTCCTGTACTGACTTTATTTGCAAGTTTTCTTTTCTTTTTGCTGGCTATGGCTCGAGTAAAGACTGTCGCCCGTAGGTAGTATGAGCGTAGAGTGAGACAGCATATATAGGAG
Source organism: Cornus florida (assembly GCF_030987335.1). NCBI lineage: Eukaryota > Viridiplantae > Streptophyta > Magnoliopsida > Cornales > Cornaceae > Cornus > Cornus florida. Next base: position 78,756,401 of record NW_026775573.1, on the reverse strand, counting down.
CCCGGAGAGCCTTCCCATGCTTAGGACCCAGCTCCAGCTCAGTCCTCATCAGCCGATACCAGATTACAACCTTCTGCTTTCGCATTATCTTTTTCGGATGAGGCTGAGCATGTACGACCTCCTTCACCACCACCAGTACTGCTAGGTCAGGTCTGAGACAGACCAATCAGGAGATATACACGCCTTCAGATGGTGCATGAGTCGGTCTTTGACATTGCCTTCTTTTCCCGGTCGATTCTGACCCAGGCGGCATTTGATAACATTGATCGGCGGAGCATTTCAGCCATTTTTGCTCCAGTCATATACCCGGTTTACCCGAGACTCGTCCAGTTGTTCTTCCAGAACCTCTGACCTGCCCCGAGTAACCTATCGGAGCCGCGGACTACTATAGATGGCCACCTCATCCGTATCATTGTTGAGTCATTGGCCACTTCTTCTCGATGCCGGCACATCTGCCCTCTTGGCATTCACTATCCTATTCTGAGGAGGCCATTCGATACAGACATGGTCGTTGCACTGACTGGCCATTATAGTGATGGCGAGACATTCGCCATAAGGACTTATCTACCCAACGATTTATGGTTCTTTGATTTGGTCTTGTACCGAAACATATTTATAGTAGGCTATAAGATCCAACGGCACTCAGACTTTCTTGCAGCCCTCTACGCCTTCTATACAAGCCCCTGGTTCTCTATTCCTGCACTCATTTGGAATGTTATGATGAGATTATATGCGAGCTACATTAGCAAGGCCAAGCCTAAGCAAGACACTCTCCTCCCCTTTAGACATCTTATTACTCAGATCCTCTATGATTAGCACTACCCTTTCCATCCACATGAGCATACTGAGTCAGGGGCTTGCCACTATGACAAGAAGGATTGGAATAAGAGCTATAATGCTTTTATCAAGAGCTTAGAGCAGGAGGCTATCTTGGTAGCTGAGGAGGCGGCAGAGTTGGTAGAGGTAGAGCAGGCAGCAGAAGCAGAGCATGATCTAACAGACCCACCTGTGGTTATGGATGCACATATGGACATAGATTTAGAGCGAGAGCCTCCAGCAGAGTCACCACATCACTCCACGGCAGGGTCGCTATTACACTCTCAGGAGCAGGGTCAGGATATATCTCCAGTTCATGATCCAGTTATCTCTGATGCTCCAGTTCCGACACCTAGCATAGGAGAGCGTATACAGACCTTGGATGACATGGTTGTCTCTCTTCGGTCAGATGTGGCCTCCCTCAGCACTAACATGACTACTCTCTGCTCAGACGTCTTGGCTGCGCTGCAACATTTATCCAGAGATATCCGGGGATCACGCCCCGCTCGCCCGACCTCCTCTGCTTGACTATTGATGAGTGCTAAAAAGTACGCATTTAAACCCTTAAGCTTAGGTATTCTAGAACCTTTATCTATCTTATTTTCCTGCTTTAGATTGATTTTGTATTATTTTTATTTTCAGGTACTTATCACCAAAATAAGCTAACTCAGCTAAATAAGAACATAATTGAAGCAATCTTGAGATGAATCAAAAAAATAAGCAAAGTGGGAGCAAAAGGAAGCAAGTGGTGGAAATTCAGTAAGTTCGATCGATCTCAGCAAATATTCGATTGATCAATAGTTCATCGATCTCAGCATTCCAAGATGGATCCAAGCTCTTTTATCCTTATCCAAAGATCCCACAAAGTTTAATCGATCCAACTTTATTTCGATCGATCGAAAAGATTTCATCTTATCCACTTGTACCACCTTACCTATCGAAAAGATTTCATCTTATCCACTTGTACCACCTTACCTACCACATTTGTCTTTTTCCCAAAAATATATTCAAAATATCTCAGATTTGTTTTTATCCAAAAAGGCGCAGCCATAGAGGATCGATCTAGCTTAAATTCGATAGATCTCAGCCATGTTCGATCGATCTCACCACAAATTCGATCGATCGAACTTCCCAAAGCCCGAGAAAATCTAAATTCCAGCTTATTAAAAGTTGACTCATATCCAATCATTAAAAGGAATATTGGTATATTAGCCCAGCTTATTTGGGGTGATATTTAACCTACCTATATAAGGAATATGAGCCATTTTTTGAGGATATACTTGAGAGCATATACTTGAGAGTAGATAGAGACACAATTTCCATATTCTTAGGGAGGAAGAAAAGAAAGGAGGACGCTAGAGACACAAGCTTGGAGTTCTTCCATCAACCAAGAAGAGGAGCAATCTTTACCATGGAGTTAGCCCTTGAGGGTTGGAGGACACCATCCATGAGTGGCTAGACATCCTCTTGGGGCTAGAGTTAGCCCTAAGTATGCTTTTTACATCTTGATTTATGTATTTTTTTAGGGGATTTGTATTGTGATACATGTTTTGACACTTTTATATATATAGATCTTGTTTATTCAATGATTTATGTGGTTTAATGCTTTCAATTGATCATTTCGTTCTATCCATATGTCTATGTATGCTAGAATAGATGTTTATGTGTTTATCTGTGTTATTGATGCATGTCTATGTGTATTAATGTTATAGATCTAGAGATTGTTAAGACATAGTAGTTAATGGAATGTTCTTATGGTTTATTCGATGGTTCATACTCATTTCTTGATGGATTATGCCTCTCCCTTAGTTTAATTAGTTTAATTTCATGTCATTAGCTTAATTGTAGTGTAGTTGTAGCTTAGATATTAAATGGGAGGACAATCCATGCATGTTGTTTGATGTTCCATATTATGAAAGCAAGTAGCATATGTCTCTAACCTTGTGATGTGTTTGGATTGTGAGCTTAAAGAAAGGATTAATGGCTTAGTTTGATATATTGTGCTATCCACCATATTGCTTAGACAATATATACTTAATTTGTCATCTATACTTGTTGAAACAACCACACACACACACTATATTGCAATACATGTTTTTCCCCTCATTAATCATTCATTAAGGGTGTAGAAAAACTATACTTAGTAGTGATCTCTAAACTCCAAGATCTCTCTCTTATTTTGTCTCCATTACATTTAATTGCCTACTTTAGTTTAAATTGCATCTTAGTGTAATTCAACCACCAACCAATCTTTTGATCACTCGACTTACTAACCCTAATCTCGATTCTACAACCTAGTACGACCCACCAATCCCTTGGGACAATCCCAACTTGCCCTAACTATATTTTTAGTGAAAGGTAGTAGTGGCAATTTTTAAATGTAAAACTTGGCCACATTCATCATAGCCCTACACCACTATCTTTTAGTGCATTAACTTTGGGTTTGGGTACAACAACCACCAAGCTTTTGGCACCGTTGCCGGGGTTTGATTGAAGGCAACGTCGTATTTGTGGAATCAATTTGGAATTAGTACTCTTTTGATTATGGCTTTACTTTGTTTTCATTTTCATTTTGGTTACTTATTGTGTTGGTTCTTGTTTGACTAGGAGCATTGAAAAGAAGGTGAGCAAAGGAGTATTTCAAGCAAGGAGCTAAGCAAAAGCAGGGAAAAAGCTAAAATCTAAAACTTTTGCAAGGCTAAAATTGAAAATTGAATTGAAGTGCTAAAGGACCCTTTGTAAGCTCTTTCTTAACTCAATCTCTAGTTAAATCGTTGGCCCGTGTGGAGGCTTGTATTTTAATTCTTAGATAAATTTGATGAGCACTGAAAAGTGCGTATTTAAACCCGTTAAGCTTAAGCATTCTAGTACCTTTATCTATCTTACTTTGCCGTTTTAGACTTATTACGTGTTATTTATATTTTCAGGCACTAATCCCAAAATTGAGCTAACTCAGCCAAATAAGAGCTTAATTGAAGCAATCCTGAGATAAACCAAAGGAGGGAACAAAGTGGAGAAAGCAAGGAGCAAAAAGGAATCAAAGTTGTGCAGCTGAAAAGTTCGATCGATCCAACTTAGAGTTCGATTGATCGAACATCTATGATCGATCACAGTATTTCTCGATAGATCCAACCTTGGCCTTTGCTGAAATTCCAAGTTCGATCGATCCAACATCACCTTCGATCGATCGAACCCTATTTTGTCCTATTCAAATGATTGATCTTATCCACAACTGTACGCCTACCAACCACTTTTGTCCTTTTCCCCATAAATATCTTCGAAATATCTCAACCTTATCCTTATCCAGAGGAGTCAGACCACTTCGATCGATCCAAGATGCAGTTCGATCGATCGAATCCATCTTCGATCGATCCAAGTTAAGGTTCGATCGATCGAACTTCCTCCAGCGAGAAAAAGTTAAAGTCCAGCTCATTTATTCCGTCCTTCACCCAATCATTGGAGAATATGCCTTGCACGACCACAGCTCATCATAGGGTGTATTTGACCTACCTATATAAGGAATATGATACACTTTTTGGAGGAGAGCCTAGAGGAGTCTAGAGTCTCTTGTCACACATTGAAAATCATCTTGGAAGCTATTCTTGGAGAGGAAGAAGGGAGGAAGCTAGAGCAACCATTGGAGGAGATCTTCATCTACAAGGAGCAGCCATGGAGTTAGCCCTTGAGGGTTGGATCATCACTACCATGAGTGGCTAGACATCTTCTTTGGGCTAGAGTTAGCCCCAAGCATGCTTTTTATACTCTAATCTTGTGTATTATTGAGGGATTAGTGTTGTATGATACATCTTGATATTCATGTATATATAAATCTTGATTATTTCATGGTTTGTACGGTTTAATGCTTCCAGTTGACTATTCTATTCTACCCATATGTCTATGTATGCTAGAGTAGGATATTCATGTGCTTATCTCTAGATTTAGTGTTTTTGATGCATGTCTATGTGTATTGATGCTATAGATCTAGAGATTATCAAGATGATATGCTTAATGAATGCTATTTTGGTTCATTTGATGGTTTATGCCTATTCTTGATGGTTTATGCCTCTCCCCTAGTCTAGATAGCTTTATTTTCATGCTAGTAGTGTAGATTTAGTGTAGTGGTAGTATAATGTTAGATGGGAGGACAATCTACTCTTGATGTTTGATGTTCCATGCTTGTGAGTCCAAATGGCATATTCCTCTAATATTGTGTTGCATGTGGATTGTGAACTTAATGAAGGATTAATGACTTGTTTTGATCTATTGTGCTATCCCCATGTTGTCTAGACAATATATGCTCTATTGCTTAGATATATTGTGCTCTTCACATGATGTTTAGACAATACTTGCTTGATTTGTCATCCTTGCCAATTGAATCAACCTAATGCATGCACACCCTTATCATATTGCAACACATCCATCACCCTCAATTGATCACTTGTTAGTAGTATAGAAAAGTATTGCTTGGTGGTGATCTCTACACCCCAAGACCTCTCTCTCTTGTTTACCTTATATTATTTTATTTAGTTAAATTCAATTTAGCCTAATCAACCAACCAACCAATTATGTGATCACTTGACCTACTAACCCTAATTACCATAGTTCACAATTCGATACACCATCAAATCCCTTGGGACGATCCCTACTCGCCCTATCTATATTTTATATAGAGAAAGGTAGTAGTGGCTTTTTATAAATGTAAAATTTGGCCACCTCCTAAACACACACAACTCTTCAAGCTTGACTTGGTATCGCGACCCTTGTAAAGGACCGGTCAAAATTGTCGGCCCGTATGGAGGCAATTTACTTTTTCTTGCATATAATTGATAGCATGGGAGTATGGGAACATTGTATGTGGAGGAAGTTTGTTGATTGTTGATTTGTTGCGAAGGTGAAGTGTTTGTTCATTGCTTGTTGCTTGTTTTGTTGTGCATGCATGGTCGTAGATCATTGAAACCTACTCTTGTCCCTCTAAATTTTTATCTTGAATCCGTTGTTCGAAACCCTAGGGGAAGAGGAAGTTCTAGTCAATCCATTTTATCAATGGAAGGACATAATGAGGACCATGTGGAGGACCTTGGCCACATAGACTAATAAGGCATCCTCCACCCAAATGTGCATCATGATAACATACAAGTACTATTAGGCATGCCGAGGCCATTTGTTCACCCACCATAACAACAAGGCCAAGTTCCATTGGGAATGCCAAGGCCAATCTATGCTCCACCACCTCCCATCACTCAAGGCAATCAAGGTGCCCATGTTGCACCTCCAATTGCTAATCCCTCCCTTGCTTTAAGAGATCACTATGTGCCTAATGAATACAATGCACCCACATGCATTCAATTGCCATCATTTAGAGCACACCACTATGAGATTAAACCACAAACCATTCAAATGCTTCCTAACTATCATGGACTTCCAAGTGAAGAACTTTACAAGCATTTAGATGAGTTTCTTGAAGTATGTTCCACCGTAAGATACACGAACATGCCAAAAGAGGTCTTAAGGCTTAAACTTTTTCCATTCACCCTTAAAGACAAGGAAAAATATTGGTTTAACAATCTTAGACCTTTTTCAATAACTTTTTGGGCAGAAATGCAACATGAGTTCTTGAAGAAATACTATCCGGTTTCTAAGACCAATGCCATGAGAACCTCAATTCGAGAGTTTTCACACGGGAATGGGGAAACGTTCCATGAGGCATGGGAAGGATTTAATGAATTGCTTAGGAAGTGTCCACATCATGACATGCCCAAATGGCAATTAGTTCAATATTTCTTTGAGAGCTTATCGGACAATTATAAGGGCATGGTTGATGCTTCCATAGGTGGCTCTTACATTGATAGGCATGAGGATAACGTGTGGCATCTTTATGAGAGCATGAGTGAAAATTCTTTGTATCAAACTTTATCTTCCAAGAATGGTAGGAATTAAAGTGGAAGGAAGAGTGTTGGCTTACATTAAGTCGACCATTCTAATGAAATAGCTGCTGAGATGAAATCCTTATCTCAAAGGTTTGATCAATTCTTGATCAACCAAAACTCAGCAAATCAAGTATCTTCCATCCCTAACCATTCCCATCATGCATCTAATGAGACATATATGACTTATTCAAGTGTTTTACATTCTACTTCCAATTATCCCCATGGACATGTGCAAAGTGAGCATCATGAACAAGTCAATGCGGCTTTTGTTAATCAAGGGAACAATCCTTATGACAATCATTATAATCCTAGTTGGACGAATCACCCGAATTTCTCTTGGAGAAACCAAGGGGAAGGCTCAAACCCTCCCCAAGGTGGTTTCCAAGGGAAGTATGTTCCACCTCTAATGCAAAGTCAAGGTTCCCAAGGATATAGACCATTTCAATCACAAGGAAATCAATTTTTTAATTTTCATTTTCCTAATCAATCATCATATTCTCAAGGAAATGCTAGGAGTCCCACTTTTGAAGAGAAAGGTTTGACCGCTCTAAGAACTTTAGAGGCGAATACTCAATTGCTTTATTCTCATTCTCAATCCATTGCTAAGCTAGAAACCCAAGTAGGGTAAATAGCTAGTACTTTAAATGATAGAGAGAAAGGGAAAATGCCTTTGAATGCCCCATAAAAGCAACAATGTGTTGTGGAGACTCATTCCTCATCAGAAGGTCACACAATAGAGCATGTCAACGCGGTGACTACCTTGAGAAGTGGGAAGATTGTGGACAACCAAGTGGATATGTCCAATGAAGAGAGTGAAGCAGTGCAACCACAAGTTGACACCCGTCCCGTTTCATATTTTATTCCTCCTTCATTACATATGCATGATCTTTCAAATGAGAATACCATGAAAAATGATTTGAAAGGTGATTTTGAAAAGAAAAATTTGCAAAATGATTTCAAAACTTCTTGTGTTGAAGAGACTTCAAAGAAAATTTTTGAAAAGGTTTTTGAGCAAAGAGCTCCATTTCTGGATGCCTTAAAATGATCCATTTCAATTGACAAGCAAAAGGCCAAAACAAATGAAATTATAGATGTGTTTAAGCAAGTGAAAGTCAATCTTTCACTTTTAGATGCAATCAAGAAATTTCTGGCTTATGCCAAGTTTTTGAAAGACTTATGCACCCAAAAAAGGAAGAACAAAAGCCAAGCACCTAAGAAAGTGGTCTTAACCGAGCAAGTAAGCTCAATTTTGCAGCATAACACTCTTCCGAAGTTTAAAGACCCCGGTTCACCTACCACCTCATGCATCATTGGAGATCATATCATTAATTGGGCTCTTCTAGACTTAGGAGCAAGTGTTAATCTTCTTCCATACTCGGTATATGTCAAATTAGGCTTAAGAGACTTGAAACCGACGTCGGTCATTTTGCAACTTGCTGACTGATCCATCAAAAAGCCTAGGGGTATCATTGAGGATGTATTGATTAAGATTGATAAATTCTTCTTCCCCATTGATTTCATTGTCATTGACACGGAACTGGTCTCGAATCCTAAGAGCCAAATTCCCGTTATCCTTGGCCGTCCTTTCTTGGCAACCGTGAATGCCAATATTAATTGTAGGACAGGGATAATAAAGATCTCATTTAGACACATAAAGGGGAAGCTGAATATCTTCAATCCAACCCCCAATTCATTTGACAACCATGAAGAAGTGAATGTTGTAGAGAAATATCATGACCTTAAATTTGAAGGAATAGAGTCTTTGTGTGAAACCAAAATTTTAAAAAGTCCATCTTCAACCTTGAATTCCAAGAAAGTTATTTCAAAATCTTGTTTTGAAAGGGCATGGAAGCCTAAAGATCATTGTGACCAAGGACCAAAAATTTCTTTTGAGCCTAATCCAACAAGTTCTCTAGGGAACCATTTGTTGGGTGGAGTTCAAAACACTTGTCACCCCATCAAGGAGGGGATGCACTACAAGATGTTTAATCTGGGCTAAAAGAGCCCAACGTCTTGCTAGAGACGTTAAAGACTAGTACATTTTGCAGGGTGTCACAACCCTATTCCTCCCTCATTTTTGTTTTAAAATTCATTTCTTGCGAAGTCTAGATATTTGGTTTAGGTTCATTTGTATTGCTAGGAACTGTGATTAGGATTGCATGTAATTTCATGTTGGAAATGAGCATTTTGCATAAGTTCGATCGATCTCCAAGGAGGTTTGATCGATCGAACTCCATACCGGCATCTAATCACCTCTCTGTCCAATCGTTCGAAGAAAACCTACATATTTCAGCTCTCTGTCCCATCGTTTGAACTTGTTCTTAGATCAATCTTTAGTTCTTCGATTGATCTAACTTCATCTTGGATCGATCTGCAGTCTCAACACTTAGAAAATTTTTGAACCTGCATCCAACCTGCATCAAAAGGCTCTCTGTCCCATCGATCGAACATGTCTACAGATTTTTGCATGTTCGATCGATTGGAGTCATTCTTCGATCGATCTTGACGAGATCGATCTGTGTTCTTTAATTTACTGTTTTGTTTTCAGTTTGTTTCTTTTTGTTTTGAACTTTAAATTTAAAATAATATATTATAAATATTTTATTTTGTTTATTCAAATATATATATATATATATATATATATATATATATATATACATATATATTCAAAAGGCTTCAAAAACAATTTGCCTTTTAGTGAGGAGAAATCGATCACAGTTCGATCGATCTGAGATTTCAATTCGATGGATCGAACTGGTAATGCAATGTTTTTAAAAATCAAATCTAGGGTTGTTAGATCGATACCACAGATCGATCTGACACCCTCTCCTTCATCCCTCGCCGCTGCATCTCATTTTTCCTTCTCCGGCGAACCCTCCGGCGACTCCATCTCACCTTGAATCTCTCTCCCTCATCTAGGATCTCAAATCTCATCTTCACTTCATCTCATCTCTCGGTTTGAGGTAAGATCTGAACCCACCTCTTTTGATTTCAAGCTTAAATTTCATGAATCCATGCTTAAATGTTAGATCTAAGGTGTCTTGAAGATGAATCTTACCATTGATGACATTTTGAAGCTTTGTATATATGTGTGTATATATGTATATATAGGTTTTATATTTCTTGATTTTAATTTCGATTTTGGGGGTCACGGGCCACGGAAAGTGACCATATTTGTTGATTTATTGTGTAGAGAGGCCCACAAGCTTGTTTGTGAGGCCTCCGTGCCATCCAAGTCACAGGTCTGTGACTTTTCGATTTTCACCTCACAATTCGATCGATCAAACTTTTTCTCCGATCGATCTATAACAGATCAATCTCACTTATTCACAATCGATCGAACTTGCATCGATCTCACATTTTTGTGATTGATCGAACTTCACAGATTTACATCACACATTTCACATACCATTTCTTATGTTTCATGTTATCTCATACATGCCCAATGCCTGTGTTTTCCACATTGGATGCATTCCATACTTATACCATTTAGCATGCTTCACATCATGTCACTTATTCTTTGTCACTTGCATAGACTCATGTTCCTTATCTATTTTGTCTATCTTATTTGACACACATGATTCTATCAATTGTGCTTTAATTCTTTATACTTGTACTGACTTCCTTTTTGCAAGCTTTGCTTTTATTTTGCAGGCCATGGCTAGGGTAAAGACTGTTGCTCCTGGACACTATCACCGCAGGGCCAAGCGGAGTTTGGGCGACGAGGCAGGTCCATCTCATGCCCAGGACCCCATTCAGGAGGAGCCAGCAAAGCCCACTTCACCTCAGTCTCCATCCGCTGACAGTCGACTACAGTCTTCAGCCGAGGCATCTTCTTCATAGGCTGATACTGAGGCTGAGCACATACCATCTCCATCACCACCGCCAACTCAGCTAGCCCAGCACTTAGATTGGCCATTACTGAGATACTCACGCCTTCGAGTGGCGCACGAGTCAGTCTTTGAAATAGACTATTTTTCCCGGTCTGTTCTTACCAGAGCAGCATATGATGATATAGACTGGAGGGGCATCTTAGCCATACTAGCCCCTATCACATACCCAGTGTACCCGAGGTTGGTCCGGATGTTCTTCCAGAACCTCTGACTTGCCCCGAGTAACCTGGCAGAGCTGCGGACTACCATTGACGGCCACCCTATCAGTATCACGGTGGACACTCTTTCCAGATCCTACCATTGTCCACACGTCTGCCCTCCCGATCTCCAGGATACATATCCTACTCTATGGAGGCCCACATATGCAGACATGACCGTTGCACTCACAAGTCACTATGCCGGTGGCGAGACCTTCGCCACCCGGACTTATCTACCAAACGACCTGTGGTTCTTCGATTCGGTGCTATATCGAAATGTTTTCATGGCCGGCCACAAGATACAGAAGCGCGGTGACTTTCTGACAGCTTTATATGCCTTCTATACAGGGCACTGGATATCCATTCCTGCGCTCACCTGGAGCATTATGATGAAGCTGTATGTTGACCATATTAGCAAGGCCAAGCCCAAAAGGGCTTAGTATCTTCCATTTGGCCATCTCATCACACAGATTCTGAGAGACCAACGCTATCCCTTCCAGCTATGGGAGCGTACTGAGTCTGGGGCCTGTTCTTTCAAAAAGAAGGATTGGGATAAAAGCTACCAGGCTCTTATCAAGAGCCTACAGGACAACACTGTAGAGGTAGCTGAGGAGCTAGAGAGAGAGGAGTTGGAGAAGGCAGTGGCAGCAGCAGTAGAGCAGGCGGCGAATGATGTACCAGTCGATCCGCCTGCCATGCACATGGATATTAACTTAGAGCAGCCCGCAGAAGACTAGGAGCATCACTCTCCGATTGGGTCGCCCGTTCATGATGAGGAGCAGGCTTAGGATCATCATTCTCCAGCTCTAGCAGTACCAGAGGCTCCAGCATAGACACCTGGTTTTGTAGAGCGCATCCAGGCTTTGGAGGATACCGTAGTCTCTATCCGAGCAGACACTACCTCTATCCGAGATGACATTACTTCACTCTGCACGGATGTCGTAGCTGCATTATATGACCTATCCAGAGACATCCGCGGAGCACGCCCTGCTCGTCCTACCTCCTCTTCATGACTTCTATATCTCCTTCTCCTCTTATATATCTATGATATCTGCATATTTTTAATATTGTTATATTATTTTTGCAGCTAATCTATTGGCTTTGATATCTCACTGGATGTACTGTACTTTATTCTATTTTTCTATTTTATCCCTGATCTTTTGGATGTCATATTCTTTTATTGATATATCTGTCTGTGACTGACTCCATCAGGTGCATCCCAGTGACTTCAATAAGAGAGAGAGTGCTGCCAAATTTTTAGGACCACCCTTATACCTCTTTCTATTTTCAGTTGCTATACACTTGCATGTCTACTATACACTGTTATTATCCCTTTTGTTATCTGATAAGTTTTATCCAAGTGCCAAATTTTCAGAACCACAGTTAATCCCAAGTTTGGGGGGGCTATGCCACCTACTTTGGATACTTCTGTCCCGGCTATTCTTTGCTATAGTTGCACTGGTATACTCTTTCTTTTGTTCTCTTTGCACATTGAGGACATTATGTCATTTAAGTTTAGGGGGGGGGGGTAATAGTGTGAATTGCAGTGTTTGCTTTAAATTCAAAAAATTTAGCATGACTTGTATAATTGAGGAATTTTCTATGATTGGTCCATAACTAGCTATGATTTTAATCTTTTAAGGACTATATTGCTTAAAATTTAAAAATTTCTTGACTTGGGAGTCCAATACTCCTTGTATGCCTTGTGGATGCCATTTAGGAGTAAATTTTTTAAAAGATTGACAGCATGCTTACACTTGTGGTCCACATCATCCTAATTTTATGATTGTTTTGAGATTCACTCTAGTATTCTACACTAGCACAGGCACACACTAGCATTCATTTGTGGTGTACATGCTTTGTTGATTATTGAATTGGTTATATCCTAATTGGGCTAGTAGTGTAATGAAAGCTTTCATTCTTGGTAAAGGTGGATAACAACCCCTTTTCACTAAGTAGCCGGGATTCTAGCCTCATCAAGCACTGAACTTCTCGTGCCGAAAGGTGGAGGGCCCAAACTCTAGGTTAATAATTGAAATTCAAATTCAAAAAAAAAAAGAAAAAAAAAAAAAAAGAAAAGAAAAGAAAAAGTTGTAAAAGCAATAAAAAAAAAAAAAAAAAGGTGAGGACTTCTCCCAAAATGTAAGAAGTGGGAAATGATTAGATGGAGGTTGTTTTGATTTATAGCCTAGTTGATTTGAGCTTGTAAGTCCGTATGGGTGTTTAAACGCCTAATGCCCTAAAGCCGTCAGGTTTGGGAGTCATTGACCTAACGCTCGACCTTATGGATCGCTACAAAGCTTAATAGATCAACACATTGCACCGTGCTTCCATCTTTGATCCTATAAAAAAATAAATAACTAAATAAATCGATTGAAAAGAATAAGCACATCTAGAACAATAAAACTTTAATAAAAGGTCCACTCTTTGTCTTGATGTTCGGTACTAGATTTGTGTGCTAGTTTGAGGGTAAGGATGTGATCATTTCTTTAGTTGGCTAAGATAGCAACATACTTGATGCCAGTCCACTTAAAAAGGATTCTAGAGTTGTTTTGATTTACATGATCATTTTCTTGATGTGTGGAGGACTACACTTGCTTGCTTGATGTTAAAATTTTGGGAGATTGCTTGGAAAAGTTTAAAAAATTGCATACTTGAGGTAGTGTTCTCCCAATGCTTGTTTGCAATATTGGTGCCTCTTTAGAAAGAATGAGCTTAATGTTTATGGGTATCATTTCTGGAAACCCTCATGAGACTTTACTCGTCCACTAGGGAAAACCTAGGGGTTCAAAAGGCTTGTTGCATATGCTAAATGAAATCGTGTTCCCTACAAAAGTGGCGTCATCCATTTATTGCTTTCTAGCTCATTGTTGTATAGTTGTTCATTTCATTCCTTTACTTTCTAGTTCATTACTAGAGACTAGCAATATTTAATTTTGGGGGTGTGATAAGCGCTGAAAAGTGCACATTTAAACCCCTTAAGCTGAGGTATTCTAAAACCTTTATCTATCTTATTTTCCCGCTTTAGATTTATTTTATGTTATTTTCATTTTCAGGTACTTATCCCCAAAATAATCTAACTCAGCTAAATAAGAGCATAATTGAAGCAATCTTGAGATGAATCAAAGAAAGGAGAAAAGTGGGAGCAAAAGGAAGCAAATGGTGGAAATTCAGCAAGTTCGATCGATCTCAGCAAATATTCAATCGATTGAAAGTTCATCGATCTCAACATTCCAAGATGGATCCAAGCTCTTTTGTCCTTATCCAAAGATCCCACAAAGTTCGATCAATCCAACTTTATTCCGATCGATCCAAAAGATTCCATCTTATCCACTTGTACCACCCTACCTACCACATTTGTCTCTTTCCCAAAAATATCTTCAAAATATCTCAGATTTGTTTTTATCCAAAAAGGCGCCGCCATAGAGGATCGATCCAGCTTAAATTCGATAGATCTCAGCCATATTCGATCGATCTCACCACAAGTTCGATCGATCGAACTTCCCAAAGCCTGAGAAAATCCAAATTCCAGCTCATTAAAAGTTGTCTCATATCCAATCATTGGACGGAATATTGGTGTACGAGTCCAACTCATTTGGGGTGATATTTAACCCACCTATATAAGGAATATGAGCCACTATTTGAGGATATACTTGAAAGTACATACTTGAGAGTAAATAGAGACACAATTTCCATATTCTTAGGGAAGAAGAAAAGAAAGGAGGAGGGTAGAGACACAAACTTGGAGTTCTTCCATCAACTAAGAAGAGAAGCAATCTCTACCATGGAGTTAGCCCTTGAGGGTTGGAGGACACCATCCATGAGTGGCTAGACATCCTCTTGGGGCCAGAGTTAGCCCTAAGCCTGCTTTCTACATCTTGATTTATGTGTTTTTGAGGGGATTTGTATTGTGATACATGTTTTGACACTTTTATATATATAGATATTGTTTATTCAATAATTTGTGTGATTTAATGCTTCCAATTGATCATTTCATTCTATCCATATGTCTATGTATGATAGAATAGATGTTTATGTGTTTATCTCTATTTCTTATGTTATTGATGCATGTCTATGTGTATTAATGCTATAGATCTAGAGATTGTCAAGACATAGTGCTTAATGGAATGTTCTTGTGGTTTATTTGATGGTTCATACTCATTTCTTGATGGATTGTGCCTCTCCCTAAGTTTAATTAGTTTAATTTCATGGCATTAGCTTAATTGTAATGTAGTTGTAGTTTAGATGTTAAATGGGAGGACAATCCATGCTTGTTGTTTGATGTTCTATACTTATGAAAGCAAGTAGCATATGTCTCTAACCTTGTGATGTGTTTGGATTGTGAGCTTAAAGAAATGATTAATGGCTTAGTTTGATATATTGTGTTATCCACCATGTTGCTTAGACAATATATACTTAATTTGTCATCCATGCTTGTTGAAACAACTACACACACACACTATGTTGCAATACATGTTTTTCCCCTCATTAATCATTCATTAAGGGTGTAGAAAAGCTATGCTTAGTGGTGATCTCTAAACCCCAAGATCTCTCTCTTATTTTCTCTCTATTACATTTAATTGCCTACTTTTGTTTAAATTGCATCTTAGTGTAATTCAACCACCAACCAATCTTTTAATCACTCGACATACTAACCCTAATCTCGATTCCACAACCTAGTACGACCCACCAATCCCTTGGGGCAATCCCTACTTGCCTTAACTATATTTTTAGTGAAAGGTAGTAATGGTAATTTTTAAATGTAAAACTTGTCCACATTCATCATAGCCCTACACCACTATCTTTTAGTGCAAAAACTTTGGGTTTGGGTGCGACAACCACCATCTATCTCTCTATTTCTTTACTCCCATCATTTTATGTATCTGTGATACATTACTGTTATTTTGATACTACTATTTTTGCGGCTAGTCTATTGGCCTTGATACTGTGATGTATTGTACATTATTTTTCTCTTTCTATGCATGCTATGTTTGGATGTCAGATTCTTATATTGATACATCTATCTATTATTGACTCCATTATCAGGTGCATCCTAGTGACTTCAGTGAGAGAGAGTGCTGCCCAAAATTTTTTAGGACCATTATTTTTCCTCTTTCCTTATTTCATTTATTATCCCATTTACACTTGCATGTCCACTGTGCACTGTTATTATTCCTTTTGTTATCTGATTAGATTTTATCTCAGTGCCATCTATTCAGGACCACAGTCAATCCCAAGTTTGGGGGGTTGTACCACCTACTTCAAATATTTGTGTCTAGGCCATTTTTGCAATAGCTACACTGGTATACTCTTTCCTTTGTTCCCTTTGCACATTGAGGACACTGTACCGTTTAAGTTTGGGGGTAATGGGTGTTAATTGAAGTATTTGCTTTCAATTCAAAATTTTGAGCATGACTTGTGTATTTGAGGGATTTTCTATAATTGGTCTATGACTAGCTGTGATTTTGATCTTTTAAGGACTATATTGCTTAAATTTTAAAAATTACTTGACTTGAGAATCCAATACTCCTTGTATGCCTTGTGGATGTCATTTAGGAGTAAATTTTTTGAAAGATTGATATCATGCTTACACTTGTAGTCCACATCATCCTGATTTTGTGATTGCTTTGAGATTCATTCTAGGATTCTACACTAGCACAGGTGAACACTAGCATTCATTTGTGGGGTATATACTTTGTTGATTATTGAATTGGTTATATCCCAATTAAGCTAGTAGTCAATTGAAAGCTTTGCATGATTATTTTCCTGATGTGTGGAGGACCATACTTGCTTGTTTGATGTTAA
Source organism: Cornus florida (assembly GCF_030987335.1). NCBI lineage: Eukaryota > Viridiplantae > Streptophyta > Magnoliopsida > Cornales > Cornaceae > Cornus > Cornus florida. The sequence continues at coordinate 78,739,763 of NW_026775573.1, read as the reverse complement.
GATTCTGGGAGATTGTTTAGAAATGGTTGAAAAACTGCATAATTGAGGCAGTTTAATCTCAATGCTTGTTTGTAATATTGGTGCTTCTTTTATGAGAATGAGCTTAATGTTTGTGGGTATCATTTCTGGAAACCCTCACGATACTTCACTCGTCCACTAGGGGTAACCTAGGGGTTTAAAAGGCTTGTTGCATTCGTTAAATGCAATCATGTTCCCTACAAAAGTGACGTTATCCATTTATTGCTTTCTAGCTCATAGTTGTATAGTTGTTCATTTCATTCCTTTACCTTATAGTTTATGTAATGACCCAAATCCACTGGGTCCGAATCGTTAAACGATTCTTTATCCGACCCAAAATAATCCAAGGGTAATATGGTCAATTCAAGTAAAATTTGTATGTTTAAACCCAACAAGGACAAAATGGTCATTTGCCACAAATCTAATAGTATGAGATTCAAAGGGCATAATGGTCATTTACTTATGTCACTTAATAAATAAGATAGAGTTTGGGGTAATATAGTCTTTTCTGTGATAAAAAAAATAATTATTGAATTTTATTGGGTCCTAAAATAAATACTTGTAACTTTGAATAGAAGGATAATTAGGGAAACTAAACAAAAAATGTGTGGAACAGGAACCGGTCGACGTGTATGCATTACACGTCAGCTGGTTTAGGTCACGCACAGTGACATTGCCCACTGCCAAGATACCGGTCAATGTATGGGAGGCTATACGTCGATTGGTTCAGATCATGTACAGATAAATAACTACTGCCAAGATACCGGTCGACGTGTGGGAATTATACGTCGACTGGTTCAAGTCATCCGGTCGACGTATGGGAATTTTACGTCGACCAGTTCTGGGTTATCCAAACTCGAAATTTTTCACTGTTCGAAATACACCAACATTGATAACCAATCACCCACACCACTACGCTCACGTACACATTTAAATACATTTTAACATCTAATACATTAACAACAACAATGTTAACATAATTTACAACACGTTACATAAAATACACTAAATGATTTAGTGTAATAAGCATAATTACATTTCCCAAATGGCCATGCACAAAATGAAACTAAATACTTCACAAGCTGCAAAATGATACACTTTGGGTCAACACTTTACAAAATGGGGCCTAATATAAAAGGTAGCAAAAGATACATTCTTCTAATCCAAACTAAGACTGTGGTGGATTGTCGCCCGCCACTTCTTTTCCCGAACCTGAAAATGTTAAAAAAAAAATGGGGTGAGCTAAACGCTCAGTAATAAGTGTCTAAGACACACTTCTTGTGACCCCGTGAATCCACGTAAGGAATAGGTAAAAGAAAACGGGATCATAGCATAGAGGTACATGGCAATAACTACAGCGACAAGTAAATAACAATTGTCACCCAAACACATACACACCATATATTCTAATGAAGTGTAATGTCATGCAATGTCACTCCCCATATCCGAAACATTTCCGTTTCAACTTTCAAACGTTAGTGTAATCCGACCCGAGGCATCTCCAAGGCGTTACGAAAGGACGATTGGCTAACCATCCATGACCACAAGGCACCTCCAAGGCGTCACATCCGGGCTGGTTAGCTCAACCATACACCCCTCTAAACTACACTAACACCACGGACCACTAGGCACCTCCTAGGCGTCCGGGTTTTCGCAAACACTTTTAGAAAACTTTTTCCCAAAAACAATTTCACTTGTTTTAAAGACATTTTTGTTCCCTTTTTCTATCCCAATGAATGCATGGAATATTTTATACTTCAATTCATCAATTCCATCATAAAATTCTCACACATGCTATATAAAGCAAATTTCTAAACTACATAACTAAAGTTCTCGTTTAACATCAACTTTGCATAACAAGCATATAAGACATGAATTCAATTTCATATAAGCATGTTTAAATACTATAGAACACTAAAAATTTGTCACATCTATTCCATACTTTCATTTAAGCAATTTTTACAAAAATTTATACTAATTGAACATGCTAGACATCAATTCAAGTTATAAAACTCACAAAAATACAAGAAATTATGCATTAGAACACCCTTACCTCAATGGATATGAAAACCCCCAAAACTCCAAATTAAAGCCCTAATTTTCAAAATTCTTAGGATGCACCAAAGTTGTAATTGCTTACATCAACTTGAAGATCTCGCTGAACTCTTCGATTTGCTACAAACGGCATCCAAAATTTCCAAAAGACAAAAAAGTAATTGAAAATTGAAGCTTGAAGCCAAAAAGAAAATAAAAATGAGGAGGAAAGAGGGAGAGAGAGCTAGTGCTGGGTGAGAGAAGGAGAATGAGGCCAATGTTGGTCTCTTGGTTACAAAATCTCTAATGGTGGGTCCCACTACAAAATTTTCTTTTTGACTTTTCTTTTTCCTTCTATTTCCCATTACACACACATGTGTGCATATAACTATACAAAATGGCACACAACCACATTAAATATGCACAAAATAATTATGTATGGTATGCAATGAACCCAAAATAAAATTCCCGTACACAACGATTCCGGTAGCGGGTCCCACCCGAGACTATCTGACTTGAAAAACGGAGAAAAGTCGATATGACAACCGGTGCATTTCTAAGAATCCTGAACTCAAGGAAATGTCCCACCCACTCTCGAACATAGCCAGTACACCCCACGATGTTCGGCACGTAAAACGAAAAAAAAAACAAAAATACCCCTGAAAATTAGAAAATTCCAGAAATTGAAAAATGACAAAATTCAGGAACCTTATAGTTTATTGCTAGGGACTAGCAATATTTAAGTTTGGGGGTGTGATGAGCGCAGAAAAGTGCGCATTTAAACCCCTTAAGCTCGGGTATTCTAGGACCTTTATCTATCTTACTTTCCTATCTTAAACTAATTTCATGTTATTGCCCTTTTCAGGTGCTTATCCCTAAAATAAGTCAATTCGGCCAAATTAAAGCATAAAAGAAGCAATCTCAAGCTGAATGGAAGAATGGAGTAAAGTGGAAGCAAAGTGGTGGAAATCAGTAATCTTCGATCGATCAGGTATACTTTCGATTGATCTCACATTGATCGATCTCAGCTCACCAAGATGGATTAGGCCTTTTGTCCTTATCCTCAAAGAATTTCCATCTTCGATCGATCCAACTTTCTTCAGATCGATCGAACTTCCTTGATCTTATCCCCACCTACCACTTTTATCTTTGTCCCAAAATATTCCAAAATATCTCAGAAATTTGTTGTATTCCAAAAAGGCGTCAACACAGATTGATCGATCTGGCCTTAATTCGATGGATCTGGCCACAGTTTGATCGATCTCATCTGAATTCGATCGATCGAACCTCCTCAAGTCCGAATTAAAATAGATTCCAGCTCATTAAAAGATGGCTCATGGTGCAATCATTGAAGGGACCCTAGTGCACGAAACTTGACCTTGGGTGTGACACTTGAGCTTCTTATATAAGGATTTTGAGCCATTTTTACATCATAACTTACATATCTCATATGACCTTATAGAATCACATATCTTGGAGAGGAGGCTAGAGCTTAGAGAGACATACACTATTTTGGGAGTTCTTCTATTCTTCTAGGGTTTCCATCAAGGAGAAGAGCATTTCTACCATGGAGGTAGCCCTTGGGGGTTAGATGACTACATCAATGAGTGGCTAAACAGCTTCTTGGGGCTAGAGTTAGCCCTAAGCATGCCTTTTAGACCTTAATGCTTTGTATTTTAAGGGGATTTATGTTGTAATGTTGTCTTGACACTTGATTCATATATGAATTTTGTTCTTACAATAATTTGTGTTGATTAATACTTCCAATTGATCATTTCATTCTATCCATATGTCTATGTATGCTAGAATAGATGTTCATGTGTCTATTTCTTAGTTTTGTGATATTAATGCATGTCTATGTGTATTGATGCTATGAATTTAGAGATTGTCAATGCATAGTGCTTAAATAGTATATTCTTGTGGTTTGTTTGATGGTTTATACTCATTTTTTGATGGATTATGCCTCTACCTTAGTTTAATTAGTTTAATTTTCATGTCCTTAGCATAGAAGTAGTGTAGTTGCTTTACTTTCTTAGATATGAGGACAATCCATGCTTGTTGTTTGATATTCCAAACTTATGAATGCAAGTCGTACAATTCTCTATCTTGTTAGTGTGTTGATTGTGAGCTTAAAGGAAGGATTAATGGCTTAGTTTGATATATTGTGCTATTTACTATATTATCTAGACATTATATGCTTAATTAGTCAATCCATGCTTATTGATTCAATCAATCGCACCTCTTTGTATTGCAACACATGTTTCCCCTCATTCATTTTACATTGAATGTTTAGAATGGTGATATTTAGTGGTGACCTCTAGATCCTAAGACCTCTCTCTTTTGTTCTCTACCCCTTTATTTATTTTAATTGCTTTACATTGAATTTGTTTACATTATAGTTTAATTAACCAAACAAACAATCTTTTGATCATTCGACCTATTAATTCAACCTTATTTCTATATCAACATAGCCCCCAATCCCTTGGGACGATCCCTACTCACCCTAACTATATTAGTAGTTAGAGGTAGTAGTGACACTTATAAATTTAAATTTGGCCACACTTTTATTGCAACTTTGATTGTTAACACGACCTTGAGAAAGAACACACCAGTCTCAAAATTTTAAATTTCCTTATATAAGTATAATTATTTTCTAATATTATTAAAAATTAATTAATATAGAAATTTAATAGTGAGCCCTCAAAATTTTATATTTTAAAATAAGTTTTTATTTTCTCTCTTTTCTCTCACCACCTCATTCACGTTTTGTAATTAAACTCTAACCAGTAGAAAAATATTGGGCCCTAAGATTTATGTTTTTCTTTCTTTCTTTATTTTTGTTCTTTCTATCTCCTCCTCGTACAGAATCTTAATATTGGTCCCAAAGATTTATATTCTTAAATAATTTCTATTTCTTTCTCTCATTCACATTTTTTACAACACTATTTATTTATTTTTTTATTTTTTTAAGTTATAACTGTAGTAATTATTAAATATGTATTTAAGAAAGTGGTGAAACTTTCTATATTATTTTTTTTGCTTTTATCTTTTATTTATTTTCTTATTCCTCACATACTTTTTCTCCTCTCTCAACAAGTCGTCTCCCTCCTCTCTTATTACAAGTTTATACTTCTTTTTCTTTTCCACTTAATACTCATTATTCTCAATTTGAACCCATTTTTATTCTATTAAAAGAATTTGTTTTTCTAAATCAAGTTATATTGTTCATTTTCTTTAATTATTTTTTATTTTTATTAACTTTTGTTATTATAAATTTGTGTGTGTATATATATATATATATATATATTAGTGTATTTTAACCAAACGTTAAATAGAATAATCTAATTAGTAATTTTTCATTTCACAAACTAAAAATGGAATATGGTGATTTTTAAATATTTCTCCCTCCATCCCAAAATAGTTGTCCACCTTGAAAACTACAGTTTCACGGTGGACAACTATTTTGGAAGGAAGAAAATATTTAATATTAATATATTATTAAAATATCACTTCATATTTTTCGCTTAAGGTCCCAAATTAATTTGAGCACCTTTGCCCATTGTAATTTGTATAGCAAGATATGCCTGTGCTTTTCGAGCAGATATTGAATGTATCACGTGTGTCATGTTATTAGTGTACCCACCCAATAACGATGAATTATTTTAAAAAAATAATCTACTTCCTAATAAAATTGCTAATAACAAAATAATATGTTATGTTTCATTGTACATTTATCACATAACCCGTATGTGGCACTCCAAATTTATTAGTCGTTTTCATACTTAGTGCCTCTCACCAACTTTACACGTGGAAGAGAGACTATCAAGTTTAATCGATGGCATTATTCATCAGGAAAGGAAACCCATTACGAAAAGAACCGTAAAGGCATATTTCATTACTTCTCACATGGATTCTTCAGTGAAAAGGAATGGAATATAAGTGGATCCTACCATACATATTGTTGAGGGTGAATTCATGCAGTCCGATACGACACAATTTTTCTGTAAAGAAGAGAGCGGTGCCTGTCAAGAGTTCTCTAACGATCAAGTTAGTCACCGGAGATTTAAAAGGAAGGCATGAATTTAATCATAGTTTTTTCGTCGTACCTTATTCTCGAGTCGTCTTTCTATTTATGGTCACTTCCCTTATTCTTGCAAAGGAATATCATAATGCTTATCCCATGAAACTTATCCCATGAAAATCTTATACTTGATAAGATTTGTCATTATCTCATGAAATTTATCCAATGGAAATCGTTATCCTTAATAACGAAATATTATCTTTCCAAAGTAGAAGAAATTTGGCGGCTGGTTGACACTTAGTTGCCTCTATCGTTAGGTCAAGATATGTTAGGTTTATTTTACACTATCACATATATATATATACACTATTAGAGCAACTCCAATTACATATAAAAAATTTAGCAATTTAGATTTGTCAATTTAACATATTTTTAGAATCAGGTCAACATTTTAAATTCTTCAAATTTTAACTCTCATATGTTTTAATGATGCACTCTCAAAAAAATAATATTATTTAATATTTTAAAGTTTTTCGTAATTTTATTTAACTTTTTCCAAATCGCTCTTTTTCTAATGTCTATATTTCAAATGGGTATATTTTTTATTTTATATAAACATTCATTTTCTTATTAAAGAAAATAATAATTAAATTATTTATTGTACTATTTCTTAACAGCAATATTTTTCAACCAAACAAATATATTTGCAAATAATTCAATTTAGAAAATTATATTGAAAAAAAATTTTAAACAATACAATATCCATTATAAGTTGATGTATTTATTATATTGAAAAAAAAATGAAAAATAACTTTTTTATTAAGAGTAATAGAGTCTCTAAGACATGGCTAACAACTCTATTTTTAGTGTGGTGCAGAACAGGGAAAAAAAAAATATTAAAAAAAATTGAAATTAGACATTTTTTTTTTTTTTTTTTTTTTTTTTTTTTTTTTACTTTTTGTGTCCAAAAATGCCATCAAAATGGTGCCTTTTGCTACAGTATTGTTGAAGGAAATAAAAAAATAAAAAAATAAAAACCAAAAAATTGAATTTTGGGATTTGTCTGAGTTAAACAAACCCTTAGCCATTGCTACAGTGCTTTGGGCCAGCTTAAAAAAATAGTAATAATAATGAAAACGGCCCAGTAAATGGCCACAAATATTAGGGCAGAAATTGGCGACCCCATTGGGAGTAACTTGGGTGCCAAATAGGGTCTGAGCTCGCTACCATTGGAGATGCTTTATATTATTTTCAAATGTTTATTTTCAGACTTTTTTTATTTATTTAAAAAGTATAAATTTTTATCTACATATGGGTGATTGTTTTTGGTGCAATGGAAAAATATCATGTTGATGTCACTTAGCGTAAGACCAAGGCCTTGGTAATCAATTGTACTTCATAAACTAGATAACAGGGAATTTGCATACAGCTCTGTAATTTTAGCAAATTTTTAAAAAAAAGATAATGTAGCATCAGCTGCTTGACGTAAAGTGAGTCAGGGAGAATCCATACTCAAGGCATATATGCCAGCAACATCCTCATAATAAAGCAAACCCAACTTCTTATATAAACCATCCATGCATCACACACACACACACACACACACATGGACTGGTTCTATACTAAGAGGAGGGGTCCGGAGTGGAAACAAGGGTGGACAGGCCAGACTGTGTCCTCCATTTCCACTCCACCACTCCCATTTGCTGGCCATTTTTGCCATCGTAATTTTCTTACTCTCACTCTCTCAATACACAAACCACAAAGCTCGTTTACAGAATAGCATGGTCAACTTGCAGTTCTTCCTCTTCTTGGTGCCTGTTCTATTGATCTTCCTCTTGACTACAAGTTTTGTAAATGGGACGTTCAGCTTCGCAGCTCCACGTCCTGAGCACGACTCGATTCACAGGACCGGGGGGTCGCCTTGGGGTATTGCTATCTTGGTGCTAGTGCTTCTATTGTTGGTTTCCTACCAATCCTCATTTCATTCTAAGTGGTTTGGACCTCTGTGGAGGTCAGGTTAGTTGGAGAAATAACTCTTTGTATGTTGTTAATTAGTTTTTTTTTGGAAAGTTGTTAATTAGTTATTATGCATTATTGCTTGAAAATAAATAATTGTAAGAAGAAATTTACTCTTTTTGTGAGCAGAAAGATTGATGTTTTACTTGTCAATGATTTGAAGGAATACGTATGTAACTATGTATATGGATTTCCTTTAAACACTTTATATATATATTGGCATTTTGTATATATATATGGAATCTTGTTGAACTAAAAACAATTGCAGCATGGAAGCACTGGTTCCAGTAATGGGGCTTCTGTAGCATTGTGTTTGAAGGGATGGACATTTATTGCAAAATCTATAGGATATATGATGGACATGTTGGGATTATTGTATGCCTTTCATGGCAAATGGAATATGAGGTTAAATGCTTTTACATATGTATTGTGGGTAATGGGTATTGATCGATTCATGAGATGTGTTGAGGTATTCTATGATTATACGGGTTGATTCATGTGTATGATGGGTATTCATATACTGGCCTATATAAATCAGGGATGAACCGTATTAGTTCTAATTCAAAAATAGAATATGTACTTTCTATTTGCCAAGAATTATTGACAATTATTGGTTAAGAAATTGCAATTTTGTGATTTACTCATCATTCCTATGGAAGGTAACTCTGGCGGGCCGAGCTAGAAATTAAATCTGGGGCACAATGTAAAAAAAAATAAAAAATCAATAAGAAAAAATTATTGCAAAATAATATGTTTTATAGTAAAGTTAAATAGTTGGCAAAAATAATAATTAAAAAAAAAAAAGGAAGAAGAAAGAGAAATGAGAAAACTTTGAAATGGAAAAAAGAAAAAAAAAAAAAAAAAAATTAGAGTTTGATTCAAAAAGAAAAATTTAACTTTTTTAACCGGAAATTAAATAAATTTAAAGAGTAAAAGAGAAAAGAAACAAAAACTTAAAGAGATAATTTTAGAAAATAAAAACTTTAGGGGACATTATATGAATTTTTTCCTATATATATATATATATAAACATATAATTAGTATATATATTATAGTAGGCGGGGCCAGGCCAAGGGGGCATATGCCTCTGGGCACACATTGGCTCCACCCTGAACTCTCAAGTATGAGAGAGATACTGACCCTTGTTTCATAATTATTTTAATTTATTCAACGGGCTTTAGGATCCATAAACCGTATATTTTGGGTAGTTATTGAGTCATTGACTTTAGAAGATACTCTCAAGATTACATCTACGTGATTATTTACTTTTACAATGATTAGTTTAATCACAATAATTCCAAAAGGTCATTCCTATATATTGAATCTCCCACATTAGCTATTCCTTAAAAATATCTCTATAAGGGAACAGGAGTGACAACTATTGACGTGCATTCTGGAGCTTTGTAGGAGAAGCTTGAAGGGTGAGTTTCTTCCCCTTATATGTGTATATGCTTTGATATCATTCATGTTGGGAAACGTGCAAGTTTTAAAAACTTTTCGAGGGATTTTGATTCATAAATCTTGATTCATCACATAGAGACAAGTTTTATGCAAAAATAAAAATATGATGTATCATTCAATTAATGGATTGAATACTTACATCAAATGTCTGAGTAAACCTTTAAATCTTTCCTCTAAAGTGAGTGTTCTCACTTATTGTAGATCCCTTAGCAAGATGCCTTCTCCTTGGATTTCCATCTTCTTAGTAATTGTTTTGTCTTTAGGAATCACTCATAAGTCTCCATGAATGACCTTGGAAAACTAGGCTTGTGGGAGCCTCCATTAGATGAGAACATAAACCCTAATTTTCTAGAGAAAGAAAATAAATTCATTTTTCCTTCTTCTAAAAATTACCCCTAAAATATGCATAGACCATGTATATTTATAGGCAACATAAAGGTAAAGAAAAGGAAACAACGAATCCTTCTCAATCTCTAATTTACATGTCTCAAATCTAATATGATTCCAATATCAAGTTGGGCTATGAGTGAGAATCCATTGGGCCTATTATTTTATTGGCTACAATGAATTAATAATTGGCCCGGTCCACGGACCCAATTCAATTAATTCATAAATTAATTTCTACTCCACCAAAAGAAATTAATTGAAGTCCAATTAAATAATAAATAACCTTTAAGTCAATATTACACTTTGACCCCTCTATGCATAATTAGTTATCGGATAAATAAAGCCATCAATCCGACTACTTAATTAATATATTTATTTTGATACCTTTGATTATTTCTGGCTCGATCAGAATAAAATATTTGTTTGACAAAAATAATAATTTAAATAAATAAATATATAATAAATCATTTTGTCTAAAAACACACGAAGGCCTTCGAATTTACTTTGTGATCAACTATAATCAATACAAAATAAATACAAGTAGCAATGATGCAAATATTGAAAATGTAACCCTCTAATTATTAATTACATAATTACCCAAAGTGTCGGTCTAAGGATCCCGAAGAATCCGCCGAACAAATCAAAGTAATTATTAATTAATAAAAGAGTCTATAATTTTCTCATGCTTAAGAGTCAAATGCCATGACGGTGATAGGGAGCAATTGCATACGACAACTCTCGCAATATATCTCAACCTAATGCGGATCCAGTTCAAATCTTAATTAATTACGAGTCCATCCATAATTACCGACTATGAACCATTTATGATTACTATTTATATATCATGCATTGATTGCCATTATATACATATATATAAATATCTCTTGTAATCAAATGGACACTATCAATTCTATAATGAATCGAAATATAATACATTGAATTCACCAATTGTATAAAACATAAATATTTCAGAAACATCAAGAACATATGTCACTTTAATCCAAACAAGAATTTGCTATGCCAGGGCATATAAATCCCAACAGCTCCCACTTGCCCTCATATCCAATTCAAATTGCACCTAACTCCAGTGTTATCCAGATGATGATCAAAATTATTTATCAATGACACCTTTGATAATGGATCAACAAAGTTGTGTTCCAATGCAATGTTCTAGCTACAAGTACATTTTCTTGCCGGACAATATCAAGTAGAACATGATACTTCCTCTCAGTGTATCTTGTTCCTCTATAGAACCTTGGGTCATTGGTTTGGACTACTTTTGCACTATTGTCACAACATAGCTCAATAGGCAGGCTAGTATACTCCACAACCTCCAAATCAGTGAGATCAAACCAATAGGCTTCATTTGCCGCCTTTAAGGCTGCAATATATTCCACCTGCAGGTTTGAGTCAGCAGTTGAAATCTGCTTAATAATCTATCAACTGATTTCCCTTCCATTATGTGAACATACACTAAGTCATGAACCTCATAGTATCTACTTCTGATTGAAAATCAGAACTAGCATACCTGACTAGGACCATATCATCACATCCATAAATGAGTATGATATCATTGGTTCTCCTTAGGTACTTAATGATATTTTTCACAACAGACCAGTTATCAAGTTCAAGATTAGACTGATATCATCTGACTATCCCTACAATGTAGCGGATGTCCTGTTCGGTATAGACCACGGCATATATGAGACTCCCATATGCCAAAGTATATAGTTCCAGTCTCATTTGCTCAATCTCCTCTGCTAGTCTTGGAAAACTACTTACTAGAGAGAGCAATCCATATCAATAAAACAAGAACTCATTCTTTGAGTTATGCATACCAAACTTGATAAAAACTTTTCCAATGTAGGATTATTAAGATAAACCTATTTTCCTTTTAACCTGATCTTGCAAAAGCTTGATCCTAGGAATAAGCTTACATCTTGAAAATCCTTCATTTAAAAGTAATTGAACAACTACCTCTTTATCGATGACAAAACTTCCACATCATTCTAAATGAGTAGGATGTCATATATATATATAGAATCTGAAAAATAATGACATTCCCTTGTACACTCATGATTTATTTACTAAAAAAATCTTCTGGTATCTTTTTGTAGATTAACTTGCCTTCCATAGGAATCACCCTACTAGAAAGTTCTACAAGATCCCAGAATTTATTAGAATACATAGATTCCAACTCTGATTTCATAGTAACTCGCCAAAACGATCTGTATCCATATCAGTTCACGCTTCCGTGTAGCTTACTGGGTCTAACTCATGTTTAACAGGGATGTCCATAATGGTCTCACCTAAAAACATGATTCTGTTGGATTGGATGATAATCCTCCCACTACATTAATGTACCGATGCAAGAATCTGTGTACTAGATGATGCTGACACATCAATAGGGAATTCATTTATTATTCTCAATCTCTATAATAAGTGTGTTCACATGTGGTACATCTGGTACTCATACCATATTCTCTAACATTATGCTACTAGGTATGTAATTCATAATATGATCCTCCTATAGATAAACAGTGAGTGTAAACAATCAACTTTTATCATTGAGATCATAAAATAATCCATCCTAGTGACTTTTAGAGTAGCTATCAAATCTATCATGCATATGATCTGTTTCCAACTTACTTGTCCATATCAAGCGCACATGTGCAAGACTATCCCATATGTACATATGATTCAAACTAGGATTTAGTAAAAAACACAGCTCAACGGTATCCTTGAGACAGACTAAGATGGAATGCAGTTCATAATGCGCATCGATGTCATTAACGCTAAACTCTTAAATGAAAGAGATAATGTCGCATAACTGATCATAGATCTAACCATGTTAAGTGGAATTCTGTTATTCCTATTTGACACCTAAATGCATTTAGCGTCAATTACGGAAAACTGGTACACAACACCCTCATTGACCATATAGTCTTTGCACTATCCCAAGAAATACTCATATCCTCGATCAGATTGAAATGTCTTGATAAGTTTACCTAATCTGTACTCCACATCAATCTTGACCCTCTCGGAATATACCAAAAGTATAAGACTTGTGTCGCAACAGGTAAATTTATCCAAAACGTGAGTAATCTTGCTTGGATGTTCACAAGACCACACGTGTCTGTGTGTACTGACTCCAATTGTTCTTTATGTTTATTTCATTTGGCTGATTAAGTCCTTAGAGTTATCTATCCTTCAAAACAGGATTCATAAGTTTGGTTTAGGCTCCTCTGCCTCACTAGGTAATAAACCTTCTTTGACCAATCTTTGAATCTCATTTTAATTGATTACAACCTAAAAATTGACACAAAAAAATACAATGAGTCAGGAATAATAAATTTTCTCTTAACATTCAATCTAGAGATGCAACATTAGTTTCTACATCCTGCAAATCTTAAGAGTTTGTGATTATAGTATATTAACCATCTTTCAATGCACCAGAAGTAATCGCATATCTATTCAATTTTATAAAACCAATTTTACAAAATAACAACACAGTTTTTTTATAAACCACAAGTGAAACAAGAATAAGATACGTCTAACTTCTGTGCATAAAGATAGTTTTCTAATACTAATATCCTCATACTTTCTAATTTCAGATGTAAAACTCCCACTGACTTAGCTACAACCTTGACATCAGGTCAGGTACAAATATATTCCATATCATCGAGGCTTCTGGATTCCTAAAATCCTTACAACGAATTGCAAAAATGTTTAGTGGCTTTAGAATCTATCCATCAGGAATTAATAGATACAACCACATAACATGGCTCAATGATTAAATATATATTTTCCTATGTCACATCATTGCTTAGACAGTTCGTCCTTTAGTATCTTCGTTAGCAGCAAAAGAAACAATTTAATTTGCCCTCAACATACACTGCCTTATTCCCTTTAACCTTTAGGTAACCATGTTTTGTGCTAGCCTAGTCCTATTATCATCCTTCTTCTTTACTTTGCCCTTCCACTTAGGCCTAGAAGAAGATGGTATAGACTAGGTTAGATTGATAGGAATACTTATACTATTTGATTATCCTTTCATTTGTTACCAATTCTATAAGAATATCATCGAGTATGAACTCAAACTGATTCCTTATTTAATTCACTCTAAAAAAGTCGAACGAGTTTGGTAACAAGGCAATAATCATGTCAACTTGAAACTTACCACCCAAGTCAGCTCTATTGATCTTTAGCTAATTTTTAAATAATAAACAATCATTTTCCAAAATTCGATTTCATACTGGAGTTCCTTAGGCTATCTTGATGGTGTTCAAGTCTGACATAGTACGTAGGCATACGCCCTATCTAATCTCACCAAAACATCATATTGACATTTAACATGATGCTTGAAGAAAATAAAATAATGTAAATGTTAACTTTGGAGCGTATTTGAGGTAAACTCTAGAATATTGCACCAAGTCATCTCATTTGCCTTATTTCACTTATTCAAAGCATTAATGTTCTCTTAGGAATCTTAAAGTAAAAGGCTTAGGTTTAGGAGTAGTAAATACGTTTGTACCCTTACGTTGTGAATAAAATATCTAAATTCCTTTCCCAGTCAATATTAATGAGGTCCAGTTACATTGAATATGTAAGCAAGTAGTAAACTGGATTAGACATAATTAAATTGAATATAAATGCGTTCATACAATATGCAAGGTGAATTATTAATACTATCATGTATATTTAAAATTAAAATGAGTTTGTTTACCACATAATATAATAAATCTCAATCAAACAAGAGATCATTATCGTTATTGGTGAACAATCCCTTTTAATTAATGCGGGTCCCTCAACTCTGTAGCATAATAAATCAACCAATCAATATGTCAATAACTTATCCTGTTGGAGGAGTTCATTATTACTATTGTAGAGATTCATTTGCTATTAGGTGAGCACTTCCATTAAATTAATAATATGTGGGTCCCTTAACCACTGCATGAAAAATCGGATAACCAATACGCCAATAACTTATTCGGTTGGCGAAGTTCATTATTACTATTGGCGGACAAATCCCATCATCTCCATATCTCTTAAGACAATGCCTTGTCTATATATATGAAATGATTCCCGATTATGTTTAGCCTTTCTAAAATCACCTAATATAGACCACTCCGTTGGGGAGCTAACACTATTGATTTTAGATTGAGTGTATAACGTTATTAAAACTCTAATGAAAAATAAAACATTAAATATCTTGTCATTATAATCTAGACTCTTTAAATCATGCGTAGGGCCTTATTTTTAAAGATCTAATTACAATGAACATTTAATATTTTAATTTTAATGAGACAACCATTTTTGTAATATTAAGACTCTTCTAATCATGCGTGGGCCCTTATTTTTGAAGATCTAATTACAATGGTGTTAATAACGAAGGCCATGGGGCAATGTATAAAAATTCCCACTCCCACTCAATTTTTAATCATTCATAATTAGGGTTTTCAATTTATTCAAATACATGATATGATGCATGCAAAACGTTTTGATTTTAATCCAATTAAATTTAGAAAATATTTGAACTTTAAACGATTCACTAATATTTAATTTGAGACACACTTTAAAAATAATTTACAAAAATAATTTTTTGTTTCCAAATAAGTGCAATCAAATTAATTAGTAATCAAATCCAATTGATTTTCATAATTTAATTAATATAAATCAAGTCATTTAATTAAATATCATGGATCCAATGCATAAATAATAATAATAAACAATTAATTATTCCATGCATCAGTTAAATAAATAAATAACAGACAGAAGCAATTTAAATGGCCAATGGATTTAGCTTTTAACATTTAATTGCTCTAATCACTGCACGAGGGTCTTCCAAATGCTTGTATATACCTACAGGAGGCTGTAACTCGATCCCACGTGCCACCAGACACAATTGGACGCCTCAAAACCCATCTGCACCACCTGCAAGCACTCCAGGAGGTTTCCAGCGCGTGTCACGCGCTCCCACGCGCCTGCACGCGCTGGGAGGAGGTCAGGGCGCGTGTCACGCGCTCCTACGCGCCTCCACACGCGTGGGGAAGTTGCCAACACGTTCCACGCTCTGGCACGCGCCATGTGGCGCTGACTTGCCTTTGGCGCGTGGTCCTCACGCGCCAGTCCATTGGTGGTGCATTCTAGCCGCGAAGCACCTGATTATTTCTTAGCCTCTAATTGTAATCCAATGGCTCCTGATCCAAGCGCATATGTACTGTGCCTCACCTGATCAGCCTCCCACCTCCGGTGCTGTCCTCGCCGCCGGCGACGCTCCGGTCGCCGGAAAAATTCCAGAAAATTAATTAAAAAATTCCAGAAATTAAATTAGGCCCTTTAAAAATTTAGAAAAATCCCAGAAAAATTCTAAAAAATTCCAGAAAATTCCTGAAGCCTAATTTAACCCTCTTGAACCTCCTTGAAGCTTCATAGCACCCTTTGATGAATATTACATGGCTTTAAAAAAATTTTACACTTTGAAATACAATGGAAAAAATTAAATTACATCATTGAACTTTCAAACGGTTAAATCAAAGCCTTAATTACATTCATCCAAAGATAAAATTACATTCAATATTCCTATAAGCTTCATCCATGGCCCAAAACACATATCATCATCCATTCACAATTATACATACATCATCATGTATCAATATATATTAATATATTAATTCATACATCAACATACATCAATAAATAAATATATGCATATCAAAATTGGATCCATGAATGATGAATTTTCATAAAATCATGATATCTAGTAATGAATCAAACCATGCTCTGATACCACTGTTGGGAAACGTGCAAATTTTAAAAACGTTTCGAGGGATTTTGATTCATAGATCTTAATTCATCACATAGAGACAAGTTTTATACAAAAATAAAAATATGATGTATCATTCAATTAATGGATTGAATACTTATATCAAAGGTCTGAGTAAACCTTTAAATCTTTCCTCTAAAGTGAGTGTTCTCACTTATTGTAGATCCCTTAGCAAGATGCCTTCTCCTTAGATCTCCATCTTCTTAGTAATTGTTTTGCCTTTAGGAATCACTCATAAGCCTTCATGAATGACCTTGGAAAACTAGGCTTATGGGAGCCTCCATTAGATGAGAACATAAACCCTAATTTTCTAGAGAGAGAAAATAAATTCCTTTTTTCTTCTTCTAAAAATCACCTCTAAAATATACATAGACCACGTATATTTATAGGCAACATAAAGGTAAAGAAAAGAAAACAACGAATCCTTCTCAATCTCTAATTTACATGTCTCAAATCTAATATGATTCCAATATCAAGTTGGGCTATGAGTGAGAATCCATTGGGCCTATTATTTTATTGGTTACAATGAATTAATAATTGGTCCGGTCCACGGACCCAATTCAATTAATTCATAAATTAATTTCTACTCCACTAAAAGAAATTAATTGAACTCCAATTAAATAATAAATAACCTTTAAGTCAATATTACACTTTGACCCCTCTATGCATAATTAGTTATCGGATAAATAAAGCCATCAATCTGACTACTTAATTAATATATTTATTTTGATAGCTTTGATTATTTCTGGCTCGATCACAATAAAACATTTGTTTGACAAAAATAATAATTTAAATAAATAAATATATAATAAATCATTTTGTCTAAAAACACACGAAGGCCTTCGAATTTACTTTGTGATCAACCATAATCAATACAAAATAAATACAAGTAGCAATGATGCAAATATTGAAAATATAACCCTCTAATTATTAATTACATAACTACCCAAAGCGTCGGTCTAAGGATCCCGAAGAATCCGCCGAACAAATCAAAGTAATTATTAATTAATAAAAGAGTCTATAATTTTCTCATGCTTAAGAGTCAAATGCCATGACGGTGATAGGGAGCAATTGCATACGACGACTCTCGCAATATATCTCAACCTAATGCGGATCCAGTTCAAATCTTAATTATTATGAGTCCATCCATAATTACCGACTATGAACCATTTATGATTACTATTTATATATCATGCATTGATTGCCATTATATACATATATATAAATATCTCTTGTAATCAAATGGACACTATCAATTCTATAATGAATCGAAATATAATATATTGAATTCACCAATTGTATAAAACATAAATATTTCAGAAACGTAAGGAACATATGTCACTTTAATCCAAATAGGAATTTGTTATGCCAGGGCATATAAATCCCAACAATTCATTCATAAACATTTTTTACATTTTTTATATGTGTATATGCTTTGATATCATTCATTCATAAACATTTTTAAAAAATGTCGAGTCTAATTTCTACATGCAATTATTGAATGACAAATGTTTGTCAAAGTCCGAGGACAATTTCATGGACTGTGATTCAATCTCTCTCTCTCTCTCTCTGTCTCTCTCCATAGATAGTGGCTTATATGATTTTTTTTTATTTTTTCCTTTCCTGACTATAAGAAACAGCCATATGGCATTTATAAAGCACTACTAAAGAAAATAATTCTGTACAGAGGTATTGGACAAACACCAAACAAAACCACCATAATATGAGATATAGGCACAAAGAGCCTGCACCCATAAAAGCATTTCATATCCCAGCCCAAACTAAGACTGATAGTTAGTTGGTCCTTTTGAATTGTAAGCCACATATATGGGCGTAAAGTTAAACCAAACTGAGCATCAGCCCCAGTGAAGGGACCCACCTTTTCAATCAGGTACTTGATATTAGGTTGATCTATAAGTTATGGGCCCAACATTCTAGAGAAAATCATCCTTGCGTTTTTCCCACGCAACAACAAAGGCAACTTTAACCTGGAAGCCAAAAGCAGACCCCATATTGTACATTATGAGAAATGAGGGGGACCTTGGGTTACACGAAGACCAACCGGAGGTAATTGACCAATCGCCGGCAGACCACCATCAGGGTGAGCCTTGTTTGTATCAGCAAAACACTACCAAGAACAGAAAGTTGCAAAAAATCTATGCACCGATGGATTTCCAGCCTCACAGATCTTTCCGATGACAACTAGCCACGACCTATAGTCCATGGATGCCGGAGGAGAGGCAGCGTTAATCAAAGCAAGATAAAGGAGTAGCAACCCTGCTGTAAGAACACGTCCAACGTGTAACAACCCTAAACACGAGGCTTGTGGACATGAAAGAAACACCGGCACACAAGACCAAGAAATAACACACCACAAGAAATGAAAAATCCATTCCTAAATAGCGTACCCGTTGACAGATAAACACATGCAACAACCAACCATAACCCAAAAGCCATGGCCACAAACGAAAGCTCGGCGCTTACAAGCAATTGGCCCAAAAAAGTTAGGACTAAAATAGAAGCCAATAAAACCAACCCAATACTTGGATCAAACGGGAAAACCAGTGGAGATTAGCCAATAAGCCATCCACCATTCAATACACTTGATCCAACAACCCAAAGGACCCAAAATTCCATTTGATCTGACCATCCACATGAACGTTTTCCTGAATTGAGGATGGAATCCATCCAGTAGAAACACACCAACTTAGAGAAACTCAAACTCTGATGAACAGAACACCTCTACTAAGAGAGGAATGTAGAACTCCGATGAACAGAGAGGGGTGTGAATAGTGTCACTAGAGAGAGGTTAGAGAGAGAGGGGGGTGTGGGCATCCACTAATAATAATGGCTTACATGATTAAATGGCCCATTAATTTGTGTAACAGAAAATATTTGGACTAACAAGAGAATTTGTTAATCACTTTTTATATTTTTGTCCCTTAAACTACAAGTTCGAGGGGGCAACTCCACCAAGTAGCATTCTTCTTGTTCTCTGATTTGAGTCTCATCGAAAGTGAAATATAAGTTTAGTATTATGACATTCAAGCCGGCTAATTTGGCTTATTTTGTAAAAGTGAATTAATTAAGGCTATTAATGACTTGAAGTTGTTCACTTTAACAAATATTTCAAACTAACTAGCCTTAAAATAATTTTTCACGAGTTTAAGTAACCACTTAAACTCCACTATTTCACACCATGGTTGGGTTTTTGTGTCAAATCATTTATTCCTTTTATGTCTTGGAAGCCACATTTGAAAATTTCTTTATATAATAACTAATTTACAAATTCTCCAACTTATTTCAGATAACTAATTTGAATTTTCTCTTTTTGTTCTATTAAACTTCACTATTTCTTTCTTTCCTTTTTTTTAACGAAAAATGAAATGATATAACTATTTTTCGGAAACATTTTTATACTCTATAATTATTTCCAAATGTACTCTTATGTTTTATTTTGGCAAGTAATTGTTTAATTTTTTTATGACAAAAATTGTGACATATAATTAAGAATACAAAAGTAGAGTGTGCCCAATTGCAGCTTTTTAATTTATGTCAATTTATTTACAAGTAATTTCATAAACAAACCATCTAGGAGATTAAGAGTATATATATATATATATATATATATATATATATATATATATATATATATATATATATATATATATATATATATTGGCAAGAAACACACTCATACACACTTTTTTGCCCACAATCGAGCTCGAACCTTTCTCCTCTTTTTGAGGATGAGGAGATTATACACTACAAGAAGTATATGCATGTGAGTTGTGCAGCGGAATAAGTTGTGAAAAGTTTGAATATTAAAACTATTTTGAGAGGGATTAACCACGTGTTTCTTATCCAATCTTATTCTACTAAAATTCTACGTTAATTAAGCAATCACACACAAATTGAAAAATAAGTAAAGTTTAGAGTGACCGGATTTTAGCGAGGAAACCAATTGAAAAATCTCAAGGTTTTGTACGCTATCCCAAGCGTAAAACGATCTACCATGTATAAAGCAAAGTACACCGAACTTTGAGTCAGACTCTGTGAGTTGTACGCAGTGGAATATTTAGAAAGTTTTGTATTTTTAGAAACAGATTTGTGTCTTTTCCAACTTTATTTATTTTAGCAATTAAACAATTAATCACATGTAGATAAAATAAAGCAAAGTAAAGAGTTAGAGATGACACCAAGATTTTTTAGCGAGAAAACCCTAGTTGATAAAATACGTCAACTATTTGAGCAAAAAAAACCTCGTGGACTATGTAGTCCAAAGTAAACCGATCCACTATGTTTGAAACAACTACATTGAAATTTTGACCCTGGCTTACACCCTACCGTTTTACCAAACACCAATAGCTGACAATCCTCTGTCTTTGCGACATCCCGTCCAATAGCAACTTGACCTCATGTTTATGCTTGATCTTTGTAGAAGAGTAGTAGGTAGATCAAACAACACTCCTCGAATGCTTTGACTCTTTCAAAGTGTGATCGCTTTTATTTATGTTCTTCAATATCTGAATTCGATGTAGAATAGTGCGATCGTCGCGGTATGCACCTAAATTGCACTAAAAAGTGTGTAGTATGGCAAAGTTTGAATTTATAGAATGCCACTACTACTACTAACTATTAATATAGCTAGAGTGAGTAGGGATCATTCCAAGGGATGTGAATGTTATTTTTGTGGAAACAATGTTAGATTAGTAGGTTGAGTGATCAAAAGATAGTTTGTGGTTGAGTTAAACTACAATTTAAATTGAACAAATGTAATGTAAAACAACTAAAGTAAGTAAGGTGTAGAGAATATGAGAGAGGAGTCTTGGGTCGTAGAGTTCACCACTAAGCATTACTGTAACGACCCAAACTCGGAGGTTCGAACCGTTATCCGGGTCCTAACTCGAACCCGAGGTCAACTACGTCAAATTCCTCATGGCATGCATCTAAACATCATCCTTAGGACTATCACTTTGCATCCACAATAGTTTAAATGAATTTTCAATAGCCCAGAGTAAAGAAAATAGGAGAGGAAGAACATTTGGCCCAAACAGAAGCACTTCGGTCGACCGAAGTGGAGCTCCGGTCGGCCGAAGCAGATCCTCCAGAATCGGTCGACCGAAATAACCCTTCGGTCAACCCAAAGGTGAGATCCCGAGAGTTGAAAAAGGTTCGGTCGACTGAACCCCATTTCGGTCGACCGAAAAGGGAGATGTGGAGAATGTGCCATTGGTTCGGTCGACCGATACACCATATCGGTCGACCGAAATGGCTTCCTCGAGCCTTGGAGCTGAAACTAAGGTACTGCACTTTGAAGGAGGAAGGAAACTGGAATGGGGACCCTGCAATTATTCCAAACTTGTTCTATGCAATAAAAAATGTGCTACGTAATGGTCATGGGCTAGATTACCAATACGTGATCATATAAAATATCATTGGAGTTAATTATATGAGTTTCATTATTATTTACAAACTAAATGAACTTAATACACTTCATGGAAAGAGTTTTACAAAATGAATTCAGGTTCTACAAAATATCTCCAAAAATGTCCATTCAAGTTCCCTCAAGACTATGGTGGATTTTCATCCGTCAATTCCTTGCTATGACCTGAAAAATGTTAAGTATGTAGGGTGAGCAATTTGCTCAGCAGGTGGCACTTAAGATATGTCTCTTGTGTCGCCGTGAATCTAAACAATGAATAGGACAATGGGAAGCGGGATCATACCATGTCGGGAAAAATACAACATCATATCCAATCTCAACATAAATAATACAGTGCAATGTAATGCAATGCATGCCGATGTTGCTCCCCATTTTCAACATTCAAATCCATCACTTTTCAAACCGTTAATGTAACCCCCTTTGGTACCCCCTCAGCACTGAGAGAAGGATTGGCTACTATCCCTGACCGTTGGTACCTCTGCAACGTCATTATGGGGCCTAGATAGCTCAACCACACTAAGGCAGTCTTTCTAGTTCCCTCTAGGTTACATTAACCTACCGGCCCTTTGGTGACTTCGTGGCGACCGTGTTTTCATAAAACCATTTCATCAAAACACTTTCCCAAAATTCCCCATTTTCATTTCAAAACAATTTCTCCCATTTCTTGCCCAATGCTAATGCATAGATGTATCAATGTTATATACATATATTTATCAACCCACAACTAGTGCAATTTTAATCAACATGGCATGGTTTGAAAGAATTACTAAAAAGATTATAACATGCTTTTATACAACAAAGATCTAGCATGATAAACACTTAAAACACAACACTTAAGCATGCTCTTCACATAGGTCATTCAAAATACATGATCACTATTAACATATATACACAACAACTAATAATTTGCTAGATTCTACGTAAATTAATCATGCTATCAGTAATTCAAAAGGAAATAACTCACTAAAGCACAAGAACTTTATGGATTAAGAACCTCTACCTTGATTTGGTGCAAAACCCTCAAATGGGTCAAGAATTTTGAAATTCCTAGGGAGGCTCAAAGCTGGAATCACTAGTACACATCATAGAGCTCGCCGTGCTCTCCGTTTTGCCGCAAACGGCACTCAAAAATTTCAAATATTGAAGGAGAAACCTTAGATCAAAGCTTGCTTCTAAAAGAAAAGAAAAAATGAAGAGAAAATTGAGAGAGAAAGAAAACCTACGGGGTGAGAGAAAATAAGAAGGAAAATGTGGTCTCTAGACCACTTAAGAAATGGTGGTGGGTCCCACCACCAACCTTTGATTTTTCCCTTTCTTTTTGTTATAAATTTTACACCACATATGAACATATAATACCACCAGACAAATACTACATAAATCACATGAAAATAAAATGTATGAAATGCAAATGGACCTAACTAAAATCCTGCACGTAAGACAAGAAAAGACGAAAATGCCCTTGCGTCAACAAAATTTCTAAAAAAAGAAAATGCCGAAAATTGGAGACATCACAATTACCTTCATAGACATTCAATGTTTGATGGATTAGGGGGAATGTGTTGTAAATGAAAGTGTATGCCATTGATTAAAATATTAGCATGGATGGCCAAGTAAACATACATTATTTACCCAATCTAGCGAATAGCACAACATATCAAATTAAGCCATTAATCCTTCCAAAAGCCCACAATCAATGCACACTCAACAAATTAGAGAAATATACTACTTACATTCATAAGCATAGAACATCAAACAATAAGAATGAATTGTCCACCTATCTAAGAAAGTAAGGCAACTACACTATAACTAAGCTAGTGACACGAAAATTAAACTAATTAAGTTAAGGAGGTGGCATAATCCATCAAGAAATAAGTATGAACCATCAAATAAACCACAAGAGTTTTCCATTTAAGCACCATGCCTTGACCATCACTAGATCCATAATATCAACACACATAGACATGCGTCAATATCACAAAATCTAGAGATAAACACATGAACATCTATTCTACTATACATAAACATATGAATAGAATTAAATAATCAATTAAAAGTATTAAACTATACAAATCATTGTAGAAACAAGATTTATATATAGCAAATGTCAAGACAAGAAATACAACACTAATCCCCATTAATTACAAAACATCAAGGTCTAGGAGGCATGCTTAGGGCTAGCTCTAGTCCCAAGAAGATGTTTAGCCACTTATTGATGTTGTCATCCAACCCTCAAGGGCTATCTCCATGGTAGAGCTCATCTTTCTCTTCTTGTGTTCTTCATAGAAAACCTAAATAAGAGGAAGAACTTTCCCAAATTGTATAATTTCTCTCTCTAATTTCTAGCCAAGCCTCTCTAACTAACCAGCCTCCTTACTCAAAATAGCCAAAATCCTTATATAGGTAGCTCAAATGTCACACCTAATGGTCAGGCCTCGTGCACTAGGACCTCCCAATGATTGCACCACGTGCACACATTTAATTTGGCTTGAAATCAACTTTTCACGCAACTTGAGGTAGTTCGATCGATCACGAGGTTGCTTGGATCAATCGAACAAGATATTTTGCTGAGGAGAAGGATAAAAGGCACGATCCATCATGGCATGGTTGGGTGATCGATTGCAGCTTGGGTTCGATCGATTATGGAAAGCTTCCTTTACCACTTTGCTTCTACTTTGCTCCTTTCTTCCTCTAAGCTTGAAATTGTTTCTTTTAATGCTCTAATTCGGCTGAATTAACTTATTTTGGAGATAAGTACCTGAAAAGGGAAATAACACGAAATTAGACTAAAACGGAAAAATAAGATAGAATAAGGTATTAGAATATTAAAGCTTAAGGGGTTTAAATGCGCACTTTTCAGCGCTTATCACACCCCTTAACTTAAATATTGCCAGTCTCTAGCAATGAACTACGAGGTAAAGAAATGAAATGAATAACTAAATAACTATAAACTAGAAAGCAATAAATGGATAACGCCACTTTTGTAGGGAACACGATTGCATTTAGCATATGTAACAAGCCTTTTAAACCCCTAGGTTACCCCTAGTGGATGAGTGACGTCTCTTGAGGGTTTCCAGAAATGATACCCACAAACATTAAGCTCTTTCTTTCTAAAGAAGCACCAATATTCCAAACAAGCATTGGGAGAAAACTACCTTAAGTATGCAATTTTTCAACCATTTCCAAGCAATCTCCCAAAATTTCAACACCAAGTAAGCAAATATAGTCTTCCACACATCAAGAAAATGATCATGCAAACTGGCATCAAAATATGTTGCTATCTAAGTCAACTAAAAAAATGATCATATCCGGCATCAAACTAGCACACAAGTCTAGTACCATCACTAAGACAAAGAATAGACCTTTTATTAAAGCTTTATTCATCTAGGTACACTTATTCTTTTCACTCAATTTTTTATTTATTTATTATTAATTTTTTTCTAATCCTAAGAATCAAAGATGGAAGCACAATGTGTTGATCTATTAACTTTCTAACGATCCATGAGGTCGAGAGTTAGGTCAATGACTCCCAAACTGGACAGCTTTAGGACATTAGGTGTTTAAACACCCCTAAGGACTTACAAGCTCAAATCAACTAGGCTATAAATCAACACTACCTCTATCTAATCATTTCCCACTTCTCACTTTTAAGGAGAAGTCCTCACTTTTTTATTTGCTTTTGCAACAACTTTCTTTCTTTCTTTCTTTCTTTTTATTTATTTTTTATTTATTTATTTTTTTTTTATCAAGTTATTAACCTAGAGTTTGGGCCCTCCACCTTTCGGCGCAAGAAATTCAGTGCTTGATGAGTCTAAAATCCCGGCTACTTAGTGAAAAGGGTTTGTTATCCACCTTTATCAAGAATGAAAACTTTCAATGCACTACTAGCTCGATTGGGATATAACCAAATCAATAATCAACAAAGCATGTGCCCCACAAATGAATACTAGTGTGCGCCTGTGCTAGTGTAGAATCCTAGAGTGAATCTCAAAACAATCACAAAATCAAGATGATGTGGACCATAAGTGCAAGTATGGTATCAATCTTTCAAAAAATTTACTCCTAAATGGCATTCACAAGGCATACAAGGAGTATTGGACTCTCAAGTCAAGCAATTTTTAAATTCTAAATAAAATAGTCCTCAAAAGATCAAAATTATAGCTAGTCATGGACCAATCATAGAAAGTCTCTCAAATACACAAGTCATGCTCAAAATCTTGAATTGAATACAAAGAACACACATTACCCCCAAATTTAAATCGCACAACATCCTCAATGTGCAAAGCGAGTAGAATGAAGAGGAAAGAGTATACCAGTGTAACTATGGCGATGAATGGTCGGGACACAAGTACCCGAAATGG
Source organism: Cornus florida (assembly GCF_030987335.1). NCBI lineage: Eukaryota > Viridiplantae > Streptophyta > Magnoliopsida > Cornales > Cornaceae > Cornus > Cornus florida. The sequence continues at coordinate 78,713,196 of NW_026775573.1, read as the reverse complement.
GTGGTATAACCCCCCCAAACTTGGGATTAACTATGGTCCTGAAAAGATAACACTAGAATAAAAACTCATCAAATAAGAAATGGGATAATAATGGTGCATAGTAGGCATGCAAGTGCAAGTGGGATAAGAAATAAAATAGAGAGAGGAATAAGGGTGGTCCTGAAAAATATGGGTTGCACTCTTTCACTGAAGTCACTGGGATGCACCTGATAATGGAGTCAATCAGTAACAGATATATCAATATAAGCTCGAGACATCCAAAATATCATGAACAATAAAATAAAATAAAATAAAAAACAGTATAAAGTACATCACTGTATTGGGCCAACAGATTGGCCGCAAAAATAGAATTATAGTATCACAGTATTAGTCTAAAAGAACAGAGATAAATATGATAAAGATAGAGATAGGTCAAGTAGATAAGGATGGTCTAGCAGGGTGGGAGCCTCGAATGTATCTAAAAATGTCATGCAGCGCTGTCATGACATCCGTGGGAGAGTGGTCACATTTGCTCTAAGGGAGACAACCGCATCCTCACTCCCCTAAGCTGGGTGTTTGAGCTTGAGTGTCAGGAATGACTGGATCATCCTGATGTGGCAATGTAGAGTCATCAGGAGACTGATGCTCGTCCTGGCTCTACGCATGATAGCTATGCTCTGGAGAGTGATGCGGTGACCCCACTAAAAGCTCCTGCTCCAGTTCAATATCTATTTGAGCTCTCTCTACCATCGGTGCCTTTGCTGCTACTACTGCCGACTCTGCTGCTACTGCTGCCTCCTCCTCCGCCTCCTAGGCTGCCTCTACCTCCAAACTCTTAATAAGAATGTTATAGCTCTTATTCCAGTCCTTCTTCTTGTAGTGGCACGCCCCAGGCTCTGTAGCCTCCTCCTGGTCAAAAGGATAGTGCTGGTCTCGGAGGATCTGTGTGATCAAATGGGCATAGGGAAGGAACTTGAGCCGCTTTGGCTTGCTCTTGCTGATATAAGAATCATACGGCTTCATCATGATAGTCCAATAGAGTGCAGGGATTGAGAACCAATGCCTTGTATAGATAGCATATAAAGCCGCTAAGAAATCCTTCTGCCTCTGGATCTTGTGCCCCACCATACAAACATTTCGATATAAAACTGAATCAAAGAACCACGTGGTGTCAGGCAAGTAGGTCCGAGTGGTTAAAGTGTTGGCAACAGTAGCGGTGCCATAAAGAGTTACGGCCATGGCTGCAAATGATGGCCTTCATAAAAATGGATAATCAATGCATGGAGGGTAGACATGTGGGCACTGAGAAGATGTCGCCAAGGTCTCTATAGTAATGCGAATGAGATGACCATTAATGGTAGTCCGCAGCTTAGCCAAGTTACTCGGGGTTGGCCGGAGGTTTTGGTAGAACAACCAGACAAGCCTCGAGTAAACTGGATTGGCAACTAGGACCAAGATGGAAGATAGGTGGCGGCGATAAATCTCGTCATAGGACCACTTGGTTGTGATCAACCGTGTAAAGAAGTCTTCCTAAAAAATAGACTCATACGCCACTAAAAGGCGTGAGAACTTCCTAATGACCCTGTCACGGACTAGGCTAGGCTGTGCAGATGGGGACCTCGAAATAGGTGAAGGAGGTGGTGTGGGCTCACCCTCCTGTGATGATGAAAAAGCAATAGAGGAGGAAGAAGAGAAGGAATGCTCAGACTGTGTGGGAGCTGGCCCCTTAGGCTCCTCTGGCTCCTCTCTCCTCTGCCGCACCTGGCAGTCATATGTCCTGTTAGCCATGGTCTTGAACCTAGGCATGGCCTGCAAAAAGAAAGAACACTTGTAACTGTAGTCAGTAACAGTAAATAGTATACGAGATATAGAAATGAAAGCACACAAATAGAAACATGTTTGTTAAATTAAGATAGACAACTTAGAATAGAATACATGAATCTATATAAGTGGTAAGTGGTAATGCAGCCAATTATAGATAGTGAATGATCCAATAAAGTGAAACATGCTATACATGATCGTCAATGGATGCAACCAATGTGGAAAAACATAGGCATTAGGCAAAAATATAATAGCATGAAACACGGGAGAGGGTATGGGAGCATTAATATGGAAATCAGTGAAGTTCGATTGATCATGAAAAAGAGTGTGATCGATCCAAGTTGGATCGATCATGACATGAATTGGATCAATCGTACCATAATCGATCATGGTACTAGTGTGATCGATCGAACCTGTGAAAAAATATAAAAAGTCACGGATCTGTGACGTGGATGACACGGGGGCATTCCAATGGTCACTTCAAGGCTCGTAATCCCCTATATACCTCAACAAAGCATGAATGGTCACTTAAATCGGCACGTGACCCCCAGATCTAAATTCGAAAATAAAAAACTATATACAACTATATATATATATACACACACACACATGCTTGAATACTTCAAAAATGGGAACAAATCAACATGGGAAGCTCTAATCTAAGCATGGCAACATGTTTAATCGCGGAAAGAAAACAAAAATGAAAAAAGAAATTACAAAACTTACCAAAACTAAGGAGAGAAGCAGATTGAGAAATGAGAGAAAAAAGAGGAAATTGATCTGAGATGGAGAAGATGAAGCTTGGGACTGCCAGATTGTCGCCGGAGGTGGGGAAGATAAGGAACATTGCTGGGATAGAAAGCAAGGGCGTTTGATCGATCTAATGAACGATCTAAATGACCCTTAGGTCATCTTTTTTTTTTACAAAAAAAAAGTGGTCCCGACATGTTCGATCGATCACAGGGTTCATCAGATCGATCGAACCTGGATCGATCATGAAGGTGCTCCAATCAATTGAAACTACAAAACAACAAAATATTTTTGAATTTTTTTTGAATTTTTGAAAATTAAAAATCTTCTTGGATTTCTGAGAATATATATATATATATATATATATATATATATATTTATTTATTTATTTTTACCTTTTTGTAGAAACAAGAATAAATTTGAAATTTGAAATTTGAAAATTTGAAAAGTCAAAGTCAACAGGAAAAATTTAATGAACTCTAATCGATCGGACAATGATCGATCAAATCTCGATTGATCCAAGATGTGAAAACTTGTATACACATTCGAACGATGGGACAGAGAGGTCAAATTTTCAGGAATTCAAAATTTTTCTAAGTATAGAACTGAGATTGATCGATGTGATAATTGGATCGATCAAAGAAACTTTGAACGATTGAAGAATGAGTTCGAACAATACACAGAGACCTAAAATATGCAGAGAAATTTACACGATGGGACAGAGAGGTGGAAATATGTAGAGATGATGTTCGATTGATCAAATCTCTTTTGTGATGGATCGAACAAGGCATTAAATGCCTGATTTTGAGCTGAAAGTGCATGCATTCCCCATTAAAGTCTCAAACAACAAGTATGATCCCAGATTGTATCTAGAAAACGCAAGAAAATAAAATAGAAATGAGGGAGAAATAGGGTTGGAAACCCTACGAAGCACTAGTATTTAACGTCTTTAGCAAGACGTTGGGCTCTTTTAGCTCGGATAAAAAATCTTAGCGTGCATCCCCTTCTTAATGGGGTGAAGAGAACTTTAAACCTTACCCAAAAAACTATTCCCTAAGGAACTTGTTGGATTTGATTCAAGTAACATTGTTGGTCCTTTGTCAACAAAATTCTTGGGCTTCTACGCCTTTTTAACATTAGGGTTGAAAACAACATCTTTTGAAACCTTTTTGGAAAGCAATACATTTTATTGTTCAATACCAAGCAAAGACTCATTTTTAGCAAATTCATTTCCAAGGCATTTTTCAACAACACATACTTCTTCATGCTTGTCCATAGAATTGGGGCTTGGATTAAAAATGTTCAACTTCACCTTCATGTAGCTAAATGAAATTTTCATTATCCTCATCCTACAATTAATGTTGGTATTAGCGGTTGCCAAGAAAGGATAGCCAAGGATAATGGGAATTTGGCTCTTAGGATTTGAGATCGGTTCCATGTCAATGACAACGAAATCAACCGGGAAAAAGAACTTATTAATTTTGATCAATACATCCTCAATTATACCCTGGGGCTTTTTGATGGATCGGTCGGCTAGTTGCAAAACTACCGACGTCGATTTAAGTCACCTAAGCCCAATTGAACATAAACTGAATATGGAAGAAGGTTCACGCTCGCTCCTAAATCAAGAAGAGCTTGGTTAATGACATGATCACCAATAATGTAAGAAGTAGTGGGTAAACCGAGGTCTTTGAAATTTGGGAGAGTGTTGTGTTGCAAAATGGAGCTTACTTGCTTGGTCAAAACAACTCTTTTTGATGCTTGGCTTTTGTTCTTCCTCTTGAGGGTGTAAAGATCTTTCAAAATTTTGGCATAAATTGGAATTTGTCTAATTGCATCCAAGAGAGGAAGATTGATTTTAACTTGCCTAAACACATTAATTATCTCGTTTACTTTGCTTTGTTGTTTCTTAAGAGAATCGGATCCTTTTAAGGCATCTAAAAATGGAGCCTTGAGCTCAAAAACTTTGTCACAATCATTTTTCAAATCTTTTTCAACAAAGGATTCATTCACATGTAATGAAGGATGAATATGATGTGAAACGCGACGGCTCTCTTTATTTTGAACACCAACTTGGCTATCAATCACTCTTCCACTTCTCAAAGTGGTCACCGCATTCACATGTTCAATTGTGTAACCTTTCAAAGAAGAATTGGTCTCCACAACAAATTATTGCTTGGGTGGTGGATTCAAAGGCATTTTCCCTTTCTTCCTAGCATTCAAGGTACTAACTATTTGACCAACTTGGGTTTCTAGCTTTGCAATTGATTGGGAATGAGAATGAAGTAATTGGGTATTTGCCTTCAAAGTACCCAAAGCGGTTAAGACTTTCTCCTCAAATGCGGGACTCCCTGAATTCCCTTTAGAATATGAAGATTGATTTGGAAAATGTGAGTTAAAAAATTGGTTTCCATGTGATGCTTGGTAAAATGAACGGTAACCTTGGGAACCTTGGCCTTGCATTTGGGGTGGAACATACTTGCCTTGAAAACCACTTTTGGGAGGGTTTGAGCCTTCCCCTTGGCTTTTCCAAGAGAAGTTTGGATGGTTCCTCCACCCAACATTATAGTGAGTGCCATAGGGATTATTCCCTTGGTTGACAAATACGGCATTTACTTGTTCATGGTGTTCATTTTGCATATGTCCGTGAGGATGATAAATATGACTATGGGAGGAAGACACTTGATTCACCGAATTTTGGTTGATAAAAAATTGATCAAACTTTTGAGATAAAGACTTCATTTCGGCTGCTATATCATTGGAATGGTCAACTTGATATAAACCGACATTCTTCCGTCCTTTTAGATTTCTACCATTTTTGGAAGATAAAGATCGATGCATTGAATTCTCATTTATGCTCTCATATAAGTGACATACATCATCTTCATGCCTATCAAGATAAGAACCACCCATAGAAGCATCAACCATTCCTTTAAAATTATCCGACAAACTTTCAAAGAAAAATTGAACCACTTGCTATTTAGGAATGTCATGGTGGGGACACTTCCTAAGCAAGTCGTTCAATCTCTCCCATGCCTCATGAAACAATTCCCCATCCCCTTGTGAGAATTCTCAAATTAAAGTTCTCATTGAATTGGTCTTTGATACTGGATAGTACATGTTTAAGAACTCTTGTTGCATTTCTACCCAAGAAGTTATCGAAAAAGACCTCAAATTGTTAAACCAGTATTTTGATTTATCTTTAAGGGTGAAAGGGAAGAGTTTGAGTCTTAAAACCTCTTCCAGCATGTCAGTGTATTTCACGGTGGAACACACTTAAAAAAACTCATCCAAATGCTTGTAAGGTTCTTCACTTGGTAGCCCATGGTAATTGGGAAGCATGTATTTGAATTGTTTGTGGTTTAATCTCATAATGGTGTGCTCTAAATGGAGGTAATTGAATATATGTTGGTGCATTATACTCATTTGGCACATAACGATCTCTCAAAGTAAGAGGATGATTCACAATTGGTGGCTCTACATGAACACCATGATTTACTTGAGTAACGGGAGGTGGGGGTGGAACAAAAATTGGCTGAGGCATTCCCAATGGAACTTGGCCTTGTTGTTGTAGAACGAAAGGTCTCGGCATGCCTTATGGTACTTGAATGTTGTCATGATACACATTAGGGTGAAGAATACCGTGTTGTCAATGTGACCAAGGTCCTCCACATGGTCTTCATTTTGCTCCTCCGTTGATGAAATGGAGTTACTAGATTTACCCCTTCCCTTAGGATTACAAAAACTGATTCAAGATAAAAATCAAGCGAAACAAGAGTAGCATTTAACGACCTACAACCATGCATACACAATCAAAACAACAACTAGTAACAAGCACGTAACAATTACTTCTCTTCCACAACAAACCTCCATATACATTGTTCCCATACTCCCATGCTTTCAACAATAAGCAAGAAAAATAAAATTGCCTCCACGCGGGCTCAAGATTTATCTAAGAATTTAAACTTGCCACCACACGGACCGATGATTTAACTAAGGAGAGAGTTCGAAAAGCTCACAAAGGTTCCTTAAGCAACTTCAAATTATTTTTCAATTTTTTTTTTTTTGCTTTGCTTGACTTTGCAAATTTTTTTATTTTTTTATTTTTAGATTTTTATGCCTTTCATTTGCTTAGCTTAGTTCCTTGCTTTAGAATTTCCCTTTTGCTTCACTTCCTTGCTCAATGCACCTAGTCAATCAAGAATAAACACATTAAGTAACCAAAATAAAATAAAATAAAGACACAATCAAAAGAGTACTAATTCTTAATTGTTTCCAAAATACGGTGTTGCTTATCCCCGGCAACGACGCCAAAACTTGGTATGATCGTCGCAGTATGCACTAAAATTGCACTAAAAAGTGTGTAGCATGACTAACTTTGAATTTATAGAATGTCACTACTACCACTAACTAATAATATAGCTAGAGTGAGTAGGGATCATCCCAAGGGATGTGAACGATATTTTTGTGAAATCAATGTTGGATTTGTAGGTCGAGTGATCAAAAGATGGTTTGTGGTTGAGTTAAACTACAATTTAAATTAAACAAATGCAATGTAAGATAACTAAAGTAAGTAAGGTGTAGAGAATATGAGAAAGGAGTCTTGGGTCGTAGAGTTCACCACTAAGCATTATCTTGCTAGACATTCAATGTTTGATGGATTAGGGGGAATATGTGTTGTAAATGAAAGTGTATGCCATTGATTGAAATATTAGCATGGATGGCCAAGTAAGCATACATTGTCTAGCTAATCTGGTGAATAGCATAACATATCAAATAAAGCCATTAATCCTTCCATAAGCCCACAATCAATGCACACTTAATAAATTAGAGAAATATACTACTTGCATTCATAAGCATGGAATATCAAACAACAAGAATGGATTGTCCACCTATCTAAGAAAGTAAGGCAACTACACTACAACTAAGCTACTGCATCAAATAAACCATAAGAGTATTCCAAAACATCAAGGTCTAGGAGGCATGCTTAGGGCTAACTCTAGCCCCAAGAAGATGTTTAGCCACTCATTGATGTTGTCATCCAACCCTTAAGGGCTATCTCCATGGTAGAGCTCATTTTCCTCCTCATATGTTCTTCGTAGAAAACCTAGGTGAGAGGAAGAACTTTCTCAAATTGTATAATTTCTCTCTCTAATCTCTAGCCAAGCCTCTCTAACTAACCACACTGACGAGCCTCCAAGGGCGGTGGATTGTGATGACCCTGTGGGCGGTGTGCCGTGGGTGGGTGTGAGACACTGACAGGCTACCACACTGACGAGCTACGGGTGCACAATCTCACATCGGCTGGGAAAGGGAAAAAGTGAAGTGCTTATATGTAGGTGTGTCACTCCAATTGGTATGAGTGATAAGCGCCGAATATTGTATATTCAAGCACCCTAAATTACATTAACAAAGTCCAGTTATTAATTGTTTTATGTAGATTAACTCCATTTGCATGTTTTTATGTATTTTCAGGTTGAAGTGCAAAAAGGAAGCAAAAATGAGGCCTTGTGGAATTTTGAACAAAAAGGATGCCATTTCTGATTTTCTGGCAGCGGTGATCCTGACTTTTGTCGCCATTTTCGACCTAGAAAACTCAAGAACTAGACTTCCATCATAACATGAAAGATTTAGATCTCTGAATCAGCTTTCCAAATCTTCAAGTGGTTCATCATTCGGAGTTCGGAGCAGAGAGTTATGATCTTCATAACAGAGGTGCGCAGAACTGCCTGGCAGCACTGATGTACTGCCTTTCTCCCCATTTTCGACCAACCAGACTTGAGAATTGGGTCTTCATCAAAACATGAAGTTTTTAAAGCACTGAATCAGCTCTCTAAATCTTCAAACAGATCATCATTCGGAATTCGGTACACAAATTTATAGCAGTTTTACCAAAATAGGTCAGCGCTGAGCAAGTGGAGCATGTTGCACATTGCACTAAGTTACAGTGCTCGAGATCACCAAGCGAGTGCTCGAAAATCAGGCAGAATGCCCTTCGGAAATGGCTCATTTCAGCCCACTTGCAAATTGGTTACCTCAATGCCATCTTCCTTCTTTATGAAGTGGTTGGAGGTGTTCCTTGGAGGAGAGAGGGTGTTGTTGGAGCATAAAAAGCTACCCAAGGGCCACACATTAGGAGGATCATTTTTAGCAAGATAGAAGAGAGAGAAGAGAGCAAGAAGAAGAGGGTTCTTGGAGCAAAAGGAAGGGAGCTCGAAAATGGAGGAAAAGGGCAAGCTTCTTCCTTCTCCTAGTTCACTCATGGGTAACTAAACCTCATCTAGGGAGGTGATGAAGCCTCCCCTTTTGTTCATGTTCTAGATTAGGTTCTATTTTGGGGATTATAATGTATAAACTTTGGTCTTTTCATAGTTTAAGAGCTTATTACTTCTTGTAATGAATATTCATGTTTAAATGATTGATGTGAGTTATTTAGCTTATCTTGATGATTCTTACATTAGTCTTATTGCTTTTATTTTCATAGTGACAATGAAGATATTAACTATGAATGGTTTTCAAGGCATGTTGATAGAGAAAATGGATAGTCCATTGCTTAGGAACTTCCTTTGATGGGTTATGCTAGTTTCCTACTTCATTTGCTTTATCATTTGATTACAAACTTGATAATTCTTGCTTGAGTGAGTATGTTGAAGGCTACACTTTAGTTTAGGTAGCTCAAATGTATTAATTTTTGAGGGATTATTCTTGTTTAATGATTTAATGAACTTCTCTAAGGGTATATGGTAATCTAGTGTTGCTATATATTCCGTGACCATTTTATACATTGTACTTCCCCAATTTAGCCTTAATCTAGCATGTACTTAGGGTGTAGTGTGGATTCATCTCCCTAGTCTTTTCTACTTGTATCTCACTCCTTTAATTTCCTTGCAATTTATTGTTTTATGCACTTCAATTACTAGCTTAGTGACAAACCAATCAAACAAACCCTTATTACCCCTTATCATTCTAAGAACAATTCTAGACTCTTAGGTTGCCATAGACTAGCGCAGTCCCAGTGGTTCGACTTACCCGACCAATAGCCCTATTTTACAATGATTCGTGCTATTGCGAAGGTTGATGTATAGTTGATCAACCGATCAATTTTTGGCGCCGTTGCCGGGGACTGCAAACGGTTTAGCAACCAAAGTTTAGGGTTTATTTTAGTTTGATTGTGAATATTGTGTCTTGTGAATATTCCTTGTGTGTTTTGATCATCTTTGTGTTGTAAGATTCTAGGGACTCGGAGCTCGCCGTGGGATTGCAAGCAAATTGTAAGTCTAGAGGACCCCAGGTAAGTCTCTTGACTTCTAGTTTCGCATTATGAATATTGTGTATGTGTTTAATTTAGTTGTGAAGCCCTTGTCGAGGCTCTTAACTTGTTTATATTTTGTGTTCAAGCATCGGTCCTTGTCGTGGCCATTTACATTTTCTGTCTTGATAATTGAGGAGAAAGGGAACATCGTATGTGGAGTTGTAGTTGATGAATTGCTTTGTTGAGTATATGCTTTGTTGTTAATGTTCGGTCGTAGGTCACTTTCCTTACCCATAATCAATTCTCCCATTGATATTAACTCTCTTGAAAGAACTCTTAGACGGAACCTTAGGGAACCCACTCTTATAAGGGACCTTGGAACTGAATTCAATATAATGGGGGATAATGTAGGAAATCCGGGGAATGAAAGGGCTGAAATTCCTAATATCGAGCCAATGACTCTTAGAGATCATTTCATCCCTACCACCTATGCTTCTCCATCTTGCATAGTGATGCCAAACATCGATGCAGCTCAATATGAGATCAAGTCTAGTACCATTCAAATGCTTCCATCATTTCATGGCTTTGATAATGAAGATCCATATAAGCATCTTGATGAGTTCCTTGAAATCTGTTCGACCATCCGGTTGAGAGGTTTTCCGAACAATGCACTTCATCTCCATCTTTTCCCATTCTCCCTAAAGGATAGGGCAAAATATTGGTTGAACTCCCTCGCTCCCAACTCTATTACTTCTTGGGCTCAATTGCAACAAAAATTTCTTAAAAAGTATTATCCGGTGAGTAAAACCAACCAAATGAGGCGTTCCATTCTAAGCTTTTCTCAAGTTGATGGAGAACAACTCCACGAGACTTGGGAAAGGTTACAAGATCTTCTTCGGAAGTGTCCTCATCATTTGATCCCAAAATGGCAATTAGTGCAAGCTTTCTATGCTGGCTTGACCAAAACCCATAGATTCATGGTTGATTCTTCTTGTGGTGGGATGTTCATGTCCAAGAATACGGATGAGGCTTGGACCTTACTTGAGAATTTGAGTGAAAATTCACTTCAACACAATTCTCGTAGGGCTCCGACCGCAACCACTCCAAACAACACCAACCCTTGTCAACCAAAGTCAATAAGGGAGGAATCATCTCAAGTGGATGCCATCGCTCATAAATTCTACCAATTGATGGCACCACATCTTCCTCCTTCATTGTCTCAAAATTCGGCAAGTTCAGTTTGTGCTTCATGTACTAGTCCATTCCATCTCTCGGAAGATTGCCCCACACCGGAGCAATTTCCTAGTCCCAACCAAGAGCAAGCTAATGCCATGTTCTCGCAGCCCGGGAACAATCCATATTCCAACACCTACAATCCGGGTTGGCGAGATCATCCGAATTTCTCGTGGCGGCAACAAGCCCCACAGAATTCCCAATTCCAAAACCAAGGGCGGCAAAATCAGCCCTCTTCTCAATATCAAGGTAGACCTTTTCAAGCCTCTTCAAGCTACCGTCCTCCTTACAATCCAAATGTCTCCAATCAACCTCCTGTGTGTCCAACTGACGAGATCGTAGCTGCAAACAAGCAAATGATGGAATCATTAAATAAGCAAATAATGGATGCCAACAAGCAACTCTTGACATCCTTGCAGCCTACTCTCCAAATGGTTCACTCTCATACTCAATCCATAGCTAATCTCGAAAATCAAGTGGGCCAAATAGCTAACTCGGTGAATCAATTGCTTCAAAAGGACAAGGGCAAGCTTCCCTCTCAACCTTTTGAAAATCCTAGAGGAATGCATGTGATTGACGAAACCCCTCCTCCGAGTGGGCCGACTCATGAACAAGTTCAAGCTATCACCACCCTTCGGAGTGGTAGAGTGGTGGACAACAAGGTCGATGGAGACAAAAGTGAGGAAGTTTCTCCGTTGAAAAATCCAAATTCAAGCTCTTCTAATCCAAATTCTTGTCCCAATACCATTCACGGAAATCCCACACATGTCTCCCCAAATGTGGAAACTACTTATGAGCCAAAAGCTCCGTTTCCTCAACGTCTTCAAGAGTCGACACATTTTGGGAACAAGAATTGTAAATTTCAAGACATGTGGGAAGTTTTCAAGCAAGTGAAGATTAACTTGCCCCTGTTGGATGCTATCAAGCAAATCCCTCCCTATGCAAAATTTCTCAAAGATTTGTGCACTCAAAAACGCACTTCTAAAAATCATTTGCCAAAAAAAGTGAGGTTGACTGAAAATGTTAGTGCTATCATTCAGCACAGCACTCCCCCGAAGTATAAGGATCCGGGTGCCCCCACAATCTCGTGCGTCATTGGTGACAGCAAAATCGAGTGGGCCCTCCTCGACTTAGGAGCTAGTGTGAATTTAATTCCATACTCGGTCTACCTACAACTTGGTTTGGGAGATCTTAAGCCGACTTCCGTGGTTTTGCAACTTGCCGATAGATTGGTCAAGCATCCACGAGGTATTCTTGAGGACGTTATCATCAAAGTGGACAAATTCTACTTCCCGGTAGATTTTGTGGTTTTTGATACGGAACCAGTCCATGACCCAAAAAAGCACATTCCCGTGATCCTTGGTAGGCCATTTTTAGCTACGGCTAATGCATCAATTAATTGCCGAACTGGGGTGATGGACATTGCTTTTGGAAACATGCAAGTCAAACTCCACATCTTTCATGCAACTCAACATCCCTCCAATGAGGATGATTGTTTTCTTGTGGATGTCATTGATGAAGTGGTCGAAGAATCTCTCCCCTTCATCCTAAGCAAAGATCCCCTTGAAACTTGCATGTCTCATTTTGACTTCTCAAACTTTGATGTTGATCAAGCCATTCAAGAAGTCAATTCCTTGCTTGATATTAATGCTATCATGGATGTACCTCCTTGGAAAATTCCAAAAGAACCACTTCCCCAACTTTCCACCACTCCTTCGGTCCCATCATTGTTATCTCCGCCACAACTTGAGCTTAAGCCGCTCCCGGCCCATCTCAAGTATGTGTTCCTTGGTCCAAAGCAAACCCTTCCGGTCATTATTGCCTCGGACCTTCAAAAAGACCAAGAGACCAACCTTTTAGCGGTGCTCCAAGAGCATAAAGAAGCTATTGGTTGGACAGTGGCGGATTTGAAAGGAATTGACCCCTCCATTTGTATGCACTGCATTCATATGGAGGATGACGCAAAGCCTACTAGAGAGGTCCAGCGCCGGTTAAATCCAAACATGAAGGAAGTGGTCATGAAAGAGGTGATCAAATTGCTAGATGCGGGAATCATCTATCCTATCTCTGATAGCAAGTGGGTGAGCCCCACACAAGTTGTCCCCAAGAAATCCGGGCTCACCGTTGTTGAAAATTCAGCGGGCGAGCTCGTGCCACAACGAACCACCACCGGGTGGCGTGTGTGCATTGACTATCGTAAACTCAACTCATCAACTAGGAAGGATCATTTCCTACTCCTATTTATTGATCAAATCCTAGAAAGGTTAGCCGGCCAAAGCTTCTATTGTTTTCTTGATGGTTATTCCGCTATAACCAAGTGGCCATCGCCCCCCAAGATCAAGAGAAAACAACATTCACATGTCCCTTTGGTACTTTGCCTATCGACGCATGCCTTTTGGTCTATGCAATGCACCGGCAACGTTCCAAAGGTGCATGATGTCCATATTCTCCGATATGGTTGAAAGGTTCTTGGAAGTTTTCATGGATGACTTTTCCGTATTTGGCTCCTCCTTTGACTCGTGTCTCAAAAATTTATCTCTTGTGCTCCAAAGATGCAAAGAGACGAATCTCATTCTAAGTTGGGAGAAAAGCCACTTTATGGTCCAAGAAGGCATTGTTTTAGGACATGTCATTTCTAAGCGTTCCTCCTAATTCCATCCGTCAAATCCGTCATTTGACAAGGCAAAAGTTGAGTTAATCTCTAATCTTCCTCCTCCTAATTCCATCCGTCAAATCCGTTCTTTTCTTGGCCATGCCGGATTCTATCGTCGCTTCATCAAAGATTTTAGCAAAATCTCACGGCCCTTGTGTAATCTCTTAGCCAAGGATGTTCCGTTCAATTTTGATGACGCTTGCATGGAAGCTTTCATCAAACTTCGCATTCTCCTCTCCTCTGCCCCGATCATGAAACCCCCTAATTGGTCTCTTCCCTTTAAGATCATGTGTGATGCATTCGACTATGCATTAGGGGCGGTTTTGGGCCAACGTGTGGATAAACTTCCGCATGTCATTTATTATGCTAGCAAAACTCTCTGCGATGCCCAATTGAACTACACCACCACTGAAAAAGAATTGCTAGCTGTGGTGTACACCTTGGATAAATTTCGCTCCTATCTTCTTGGCTCCAAGGTCATCGTCTTTTCAGATCATGCCGCTCTTAGGCATTTGTTAGCGAAAAAAGAGACAAAACCCCGCTTAATTCGATGGATCCTCTTACTTCAAGAGTTTGACATTGACATCCGGGATAAAAAAGGGACCGACAATGTTGTCGTCGATCATCTCTCTCGCTTACTTATTGAGAAATCTTCAGAATTTGCAGCCATCCGTGATTCTTTTCCGGATGAGCAACTTCTTCAAGTTTCACATTCTACTCTTCCATGGTTTGCGGATATTGTCAATTATCTTGCGGTTGGCAAAATTCCAGCTCATTGGTCCAAACAAGAGAGGGACCGGTTTTTCTCCCAAGTCAAGCATTTCTTTTGGGAAGATCCGGAATTATTCAAGTATTGCCCGGACCAAATCATCCGGCGATGTATTCCTGAAACCAAGGCCACAAGCATTTTAAATTTTTGCCATACTCTTACTTGTGGAGGCCATTTCAGTGCCAAAAAGACCGCTAACAAAATCCTTCAAAGCGGATTGTTTTGGCTTACCTTGTTCCGGGATGCATACAATTTTTGCAAATCGTGTGAACGATGTCAAAAACTTGGATCCATGTCCCGAAGAGACATGATGCCCCTCACCAACATTTTAATTGTTGAAATTTTTGATGTGTGGGGGATTGACTTCATGGGACCATTTCCATCTTCTTATGGCTATGAGTACATCCTTGTAGCGGTGGATTATGTGTCTAAATGGGTTGAAGCCGCGGCTACCAAAACCGATGATCATAAAGTCGTGATCCATTTCATTCAATCTCACATCTTTAGTCGTTTTGGTACGCCCCGAGCAATCATTAGTGATGGCGGATCTCATTTCCGAAATCGTTATCTCAAATCCGTCCTTGCTAAGTATTCAGTCATTCATAAGGTTGCTACACCTTACCACCCTCAAACGAGTGGTCAAGTAGAGATTTCTAACCGGGAGATTAAGCACATTTTAGAAAAGACGGTTAGACCGGACCGCAAAGATTGGTCATTAAGGCTAAACGATGCACTTTGGGCTTACCGGACAGCTTATAAGACACCCATTGGCATGTCACCATATCGACTTGTCTTTGGCAAAGCATGTCATCTCCCGGTAGAATTAGAGCACCATGCTTATTGGGCCGTAAAAAGGTTCAATTTTGATCTCAAACAAGCCGGCTCTAATCGTGCGTTGCAATTAAATGAACTTGAGGAATTGCGTAATGACGCGTATGAAAACGCAAAAATTTACAAGGCAAAGACTAAAGCTTTTCATGACAAACACATCGTCAAAAAGTCTTTTGCCCCGGGACAAAAGGTCTGGCTTTTCAATTCCCGCTTGAAACTCTTTCCCGGTAAACTCCGGTCAAGATGGGATGGTCCATACATTGTCACTACCGTCTTTCCTCATGGAGCAATCGAACTTCATGATCCTGCAAGTGGATCACTCTTCAAGGTAAATGGCCAAAGGCTTAAGCCTTGCATTGACGGCACAATTCTAACCCGAAAAGTTGAGGAAGTCCCCTTGACGGATCCCATTTATGAGGATTAGTGCCTGCTCTAGCTTGGTCTAGCTATCGACATTAAATTTAGCAAAGCAAGGGAATAAATTCTTTCGATGTTCCAAGCTTCCTTCTCTTTGAAATTGCTCGTGCCTTAAAAAAAAATTTCTGGGAAACGGTTTAGAAAAGCCCAAAATTTGATTTTTCTTAGACTTTCTCAACTCTAATTTTCATTCCCGGAATTCTCCATCGCTTTCTAGCAATTTCATTAGATTTTTCAAATGCGACTCATGTGCATATTTTCTCATTTTTACTAAAAAGTTTGAAATTTTTCTCAAAATTCTTCATGCATTTGAGATGTTTAAACAGTTGAAAAATTGCAAGGTTTCAAAACAAAACCTTCAAAATTTCCCATGCATTGGAATGGAATGAATTTGCAAGTTTAAACATTTTCTCCAGAAATTTCATTCATGCATTGTGTGATGTTGCCAAGGTTTGAAAATTTTCTTACATCCACCCATGCTTTGTGTGATGTTCTGGAAGTTGGCATTTTTTTCCATGCATTAGATATTGCAAAGTTTGAAAATATATATATATATATATATATATAATAATAATAAAAATAATAATAATAATAATAATAATAATAATAATAATAATATTAATAATAATAATAATATTACTTATTATTTTCCGCCAACTTACTATTATTATTATTGTTGTTAATAATAATAATACTAACGCCAATTTTTAAGGTTACAGTTCACAGTTTTCTTGCATGCATTGCACTCATGCATCCTGTTGCCTGCATTCAGCTCTCAGTGCATGCAATGCCTTCATGCATGCATGCAAATTCCATGTAGAAATTCTTGCATGCCTCAACCCCTTGCATGCATCGGACTCAATGTTGCATGGCATGCCACTGTAGTCATTTGCTCACTGGCATTCTCACTGTCCCTCCATGGTTCAATGGTTTCAAGAACCAGCTTCATCCTCCTACCCAAGCCCCGATTGCTCAAGCTCACAACCTCTTTTAAACCACACCATTCTGAGCCTACTGACCCACTTTCGAGCACTCCAACTCCAATTTGGAGTGCTCGAGCTTCCTTGCCTTTTTCCTCGACCTCTCTGGCTTCATTTCGAGCACTCTAAGCGCCCATTTAGAGTGCTCGACATTGCTTGCACCAAACAACAACCTCACTGCTCTCAGTTCGAGCACTCGCCAAGCCTCTCTAGAGTGCTCGAACTCCACCTTCTTCACTCTCACCACCCAACTTTCTTCCTCTCTCTCTCTTAACCCAAGCAACCACAATGCATGAATCACCATGCATCCAACCGAGTCACAAACCAACTTCCCTCCACACCATGCATGCATGCAACCATGCAGGTGCCACCCCAAACCAATCTCGGCTACCCCAAACATCACCCTCTCGGCATCTTGCCTGAACCATCCAAACCCAACAAAACCAAATCAACCTCACAACCAACCTCATCACTCAGCCACTCCATAACCAACCTACACCCTCCTGCATGCATGCCAAACCAAACTCCCTCACCATCCCACCAAAACCAAATCAACCTCACAACCAGCCTCATCACTCAGCCACTCTATAACCAACCTAAACCCTCCTGCATGCATGCATGCACGCCCATGCATGCATGCCACACCAAACTCCCTCACCATCCCACCCCCAAGCTCACCACCCTCCTACCAACTCACACAACCTTCCTCATCTCCTCTCGACATCATGCATGCACATCACATGCATGCATGCCAACCACATCTCACCTCATCACCCCTCAACCTCCATCACCCCTCACCATGCCATGCACCTCAACCAACTCACACCCAACTTCTCTCGGCATCCTCACCCTTCCCTGCAACCCACTGCTCAAATTTCGAGCACTCGAAGACCAAGCTTCGAGTGCTCGAACTCCTCATGCCCACACCCTAGCCCATCACTCAAGCTCTCTCACTCACCACCGAGTGCTCAAGCCCCTCTCACCCTCGGCCCCCAACTCTCTGCCAAAATTTCGAGCACTCGAAGTGGGACTTCGAGTGCTCGAACCAAGCTCTCACTCTCTCTCTTTTAAACCCCGAAGCCACACCAACACCTCACTCTCATCACCCTCTCTCGGCTGCAACACTACCCACCTCAACATGCACAACACCATGCATGCATGCCAACTCCAACACCCTTCACCCTCTCGGCACTCCTCCATCCACAACCTTCAACCTCCACATGCATAACCAACCTTCCCACCCTAACCAACATCATCTCCTCTCTGCACCACCAAACCAATTCTCTCTCATCCACCATACAAACCCACCTTCCCCCTCCCGGCACCCAACCTCCTTCTCTCTCTCTCACAAGCACCCATCCTCTCACCTCCCTCTTCCTGCCTTCCTTCTTGCTCTCGGATACCCTGAAATTCAGGTTTGTGTCCTCTTCCTTAGTTTTTCCTTTCCTTTGTTCATTCATGGTGTTTTACAAGGAGGATGGGCTTGTAATGTTGGAGTTTGGTTCTATTGGTGCTTTGTTGTTGATTTGTTGATAATAGGGCTTGTTTCTTTGTCAAAAATTTTGGGTTTCCTCCTCCTCCCCACTCATTTTCACCTTCTCCTTTTTGTGGTGCACGCCAGGTGTTCGCTGAAATTCCTCAACCAAGTCCACCTCTCTAAATGTCTCGTGCCGGTCCTTCTTGCCCTCCTCGACCCTCTTCAGGTGCCCGTGCTGTCACTCGTGAGCGACCACGTGATCCTTGGGATCGCAAACAACTCAACTACGAACTCTCATTTCTGCTCACGGATGCCTTTGACATTCTACCCACAACTTCGTGGGCTGTAGCCGAATTGACTAACCGGCGTCTGCAACACATTTGCGCACCCCTTGCTAGGGTTGCCTACCCCCGTGTAGTGCGCCTCTTCTACCAGAATCTCCAATGCCCTGAAGAGCCACCCATTTCTCTCACTACATCCATTGATGGCACCGC
Organism: Cornus florida; assembly: GCF_030987335.1. Taxonomy (NCBI): domain Eukaryota; kingdom Viridiplantae; phylum Streptophyta; class Magnoliopsida; order Cornales; family Cornaceae; genus Cornus; species Cornus florida. Next base: position 78,694,540 of record NW_026775573.1, on the reverse strand, counting down.
CTATGCTTTCACTATGACCGACATCATTCAGGTTTCTGGTTGCCCCATTGAGTGCCCCGATGACATTGTCAATCGTGAGAATCTCCCTTTATATGAGGAGCCGGATACATTAACTGTGGCGCAGATTGCCGCTGCCATTTGCACTATTGACGATCCTACTCGGCCCCGGTCTTTTATCCGCAAAACCAATCTTCCGGAACGCCTATGGTTCATTGACACTATCTTCAAGCACAATGTCTGCCCTTTGGTGCATAGCACCGAGCGTCGGGGCCTCTTTCTGCAAGCCTTATATGCCATGGACCAAGGCCAATGGTTCTCCATCCCAGAGCTCATTTGGTCCACATTTATGAAGTTTTGGCATGATGCTCATAATACACGGGCTCCGCGAGTTGAAAATAGGAAATTGCCTTTGCCGTTTTTCATCACTCGGCTCCTTCAGCACAAGGGTTTCGTTGTTCCTCCCCATGAACCAAAAGGCGACAAAATTAAAATTTTTACCCAGCGCCGGTGGATCAATGTTCTGAGCCATTCTAGTACCCCTCCGCCTCCTGCCCCCCTGTTTATCCACGCTCCACCTCCTCCTCCTTCTGAGGCGGTTTCCACCGCCGCAGCCGCTGCAAGGGTAGAGCCTCCGGTCGACTCTCACCAGGACCAGGCTTTCATCCGGGCTTCCATTGCCGGTATTCATGAGCGACTAGATCGTTTTGAGCATTCTTTGTCCGCGTGCACTCAGACTCTATGTGAGACTTCTTCACGTGCTGAAGAAGATCGTCGTCTTGCTGCTGAAGACCGCCGTGTCGCTGCTGAGGACCGTCGTTTGGCTTCCGCTGAACGGCGTAAGACTCAATCTCTCCTCCATTCCATCCTCGGCCGTTTACCTTCTGGACAGTAGCTTGTTGCGAGTGTGGACCTTCTGTTTTTGTTTCATCTGTAACTATTTCTCTTGTATATTTTGTTTTCCTTTTAAACCGTAAGAATTTGCTATGTATAGGTTGCTCTGGTCGACATGATCCCTGTACAGCTCTTTTTGTCATCATGTAAACTCTTTTTGCAATGCAAATTCTTTATGATCTGTTAACTTTCGCTACATTCTTTTTCTGTCTTTATGCTTGTGCTATTAATGCTGTTTGTGGTTGTTTTTTTTTGGTTCTTCATGTTGCTCTCCAGGTTGCGCAGTCCAGTTCAAGTTTGGGGGTTTTTGTCTCAAAATGCCGTTCCCTCCCCCTGGGTATTGTTGTTCCTTTTATACTCTTTGTCCTTTTTGTCTCTAACTTGCATCCATGTCCCACATTGAGGACACTGTGTCGTTTAAGTTTGGGGGTGCATCAAAGCATTCTTGGCATATTTTTGGTTCCATAATTTTTGCTAAGCAATGATAGTATAACTTGACACTTGTCGGAGATGAAACATATGTTTAATACCTTGTGTGTAGAAGCAATTGAAATTTTTGAAAATAAAGAAAAAATTGAGTTGAAATGATCATGTAGATTCAAACTAGTCTGTATAAATGTTTCAATTAGATTCTTGCTGGATTTACACTCTTATAAGCTTCACAATGCACAGATGCACATTGGAAACTTAACTGTGAGGCATGCAGCTGATTAACCTTGACCTTGGCCTAGTTAATCTGATTTGATGGACCTGATAGATGAATATCTTTGGCATGATTTATGTCATTAATAAAAAAAAATAAAAAAAAATAAAATTGAAAAATGACCAGTTGACGTTCGTAGCCTTTCCAACTCGAGCTATTAAGCCCTTTGGAGTGTCTCTACACTTAACACCCTAAAGCCGTCTGGTTTGGGAGTTGTTGGCCTAACGCTTGCTACAAGGGTTGGTTAGAAAGCTTAAAGGACTTAAACATTGCACGGTCATTCAAAAAAAATTGTAATAAACATGGTTAGCTGAAGTTCGTAGCCTTTCCAACTTGAGCTATTAAGTCCTTTGGAGTGTCTCTACACTTAACACCCTAAAGCCATCTAGTTTGGGAGTTGTTGGCCTAACGCTTGCTACATAGGTTGGTTAGAAAGCTTAAGGGACTTTAGCATTGCACAACCATTCTATGTTTCACTTATGTGTTGAAATAAATTGTTAACAAGCAACAAAAGTTGTCTTGAAAATAAAATCATGCCTTAGGGACTTCATGTAAAAGGGAATTCATTGATTTGAAAACTTGTGCCTTGGAATTGGACAAGAAAGTAAAAGCCGCATGTGAGAATCCAATTCACTTTCACTGGAGTTTGAGTTATTTCCATTTAAGAGATGACAATTGAATTATTTATATGGACTATGATGTTGATGCCTGCATGTTGAAATGGTTTTTCCCATTTTTTGTATCAATGCTTCATATATACAAGGTAGTTTTCCCAATGACCCCATCTCCAGTTTTTGTCTGTTTCAAGTTGTATTTGAGCTATGTATCTATCTCATTTTACCATGGATGATATTTTTGTAGTAGCATGCCCATGGTTGTCTTTTCATTATGTTTTTCATTGTAGTTTTGCTAAGGGACTAGCAAAATGTAAGTTTGGGGGTGTGATAAGCGCTGAATATTGTATATTCAAGCGCCCTAAATTACATTAACAAAGTCCAGTTATTAATTGTTTTATGTAGATTAACTCCATTTGCATGTTTTTATGCATTTTCAGGTTGAAGTGCAAAAAGGAAGCAAAAATGAGGCCTTGTGGAATTTTGAACAAAAAGGATGCCATTTCTGATTTTCTGGCAGCGGTGATCCTGACTTTTGTCGCCATTTTCGACCTAGAAAAATCAAGAACTAGACTTCCATCATAACATGAAAGATTTAGATCTCTGAATCAGCTTTCCAAATCTTCAAGTGGTTCATCATTCGGAGTTCGGAGCAGAGAGTTATGATCTTCATAACAGAGGTGCGCAGAACTGCCTGGCAGCACTGATGTACTGCCTTTCTCCCCATTTTCGACCAACCAGACTTGAGAATTGGGTCTTCATCAAAACATGAAGTTTTTAAAGTATTGAATCAGCTCTCCAAATCTTCAAACAGATCATCATTCGGAGTTCGGGGCACAAAGTTATAGCAGTTTTACCAAAATAGGTCAGCGCTGAGCAAGAGGAGCATGTTGCACATTGCACTAAGTTAGAGTGCTCGAGATCACCAAGCGAGTGCTCGAAAATCAGGCAGAATGCCCTTCGGAAATGGCTCATTTCAGCCCACTTGCACATTGGTTTCCTCAATGCCATCTTCCTTCTTTATGAAGTGGTTGGAGGTGTTCCTTGGAGGAGAGAGGGTGTTGTTGGAGCATAAAAAGCTACCCAAGGGCCACACATTAGGAGGATCATTTTTAGCAAGATAGAAGAGAGAGAAGATAGCAAGAAGAAGAGGGTTCTTGGAGCAAAAGGAAGGGAGCTCGAAAATGGAGGAAAAGGGCAAGCTTCTTCCTTCTCCTAGCTCACTCATGGGTAACTAAACCTCATCTAGGGAGGTGATGAAGCCTCCCCTTTTGTTCATGTTCTAGATTAGGTTCTATTTTGGGGATTATAATGTATAAACTTTGGTCTTTTCATAGTTTAAGAGCTTATTACTTCTTGTAATGAACATTCATGTTTAAATGATTGATGTGAGTTATTTAGCTTGTCTTGATGATTCTTACATTAGTCTTATTGCTTTTATTTTCATAGTGACAATGAAGACATTAACTATGAATGGTTTTCAAGGCATGTTGATAGAGAAAATGGATAGTCCATTGCTTAGGAACTTCCTTTGATGGGTTATGCTAGTTTCCTACTTCATGTGCTTTATCATTTGATTACAAACTTGATAATTCTTGCTTGAGTGAGTATGTTGAAGGCTACACTTTAGTTTAGGTAGCTCAAATGTATTAATTTTTGAGGGATTATTCTTGTTTAATGATTTAATGAACTTCTCTAAGGGTATATGGTAATCTAGTGTTGCTATATATTCCGTGACCATTTTATACATTGTACTTCCCCAATTTAGCCTTAATCTAGCATGTACTTAGGGTGTAGTGTGGATTCATCTCCCTAGTCTTTTCTACTTGTATCTCACTCCTTTAATTTCCTTGCAATTTATTGTTTTATGCACTTCAATTACTAGCTTAGTGACAAACCAATCAAACAAACCTTTATTACCCCTTATCATTCTAAGAACAATTCTAGACTCTTAGGTTGCCATAGACTAGCGCAGTCCCAGTGGTTCGACTTACCCGACCAATAGCCCTATTTTACAATGATTCGTGCTATTGCGAAGGTTGATGTATAGTTGATCAACCGATCAATGAGGCCTTTTGGGGTGAAGTCTAAGAGCAAAACCGTGAGGGCTCAGGCCCAAAGTGGACAATATCATACCATGTCGTGGAGTGGGTCGTTACACAAACTCAAACCCCTTCGCTCTACCAAGACTCAATTCACTAAATGTCCTTGACCTTGTGACTTCTCGTCCAACAGATCTCAACTTCAAACTTATGCCTCGAGCCTTGTAGAAGGATTGCTAGTAGATCAACAACACTCTACAAGTGCCTTGATCTTTTCAAAGTATAATATCAAATTCTTCTTTTTTGAATCTGAATTTGTTTTAGAAGAAATATAGTCTACTTTATCTTATCGTTATAGATGTAATCTTCAATTTCCTTGAACACGATAAGGATTTGAACAACACCCTAAATTACACGTGTGTACATAGTGTGTATGTTTAAAAATCTTTTAAAAAGGCATTTAATGAAAATAAGAATTTCTAATGCAAAAAGCCACACAACCCTAAGTGAGAAAATATATTTATATAGACTTTTGAAACCCTAATTTTACTTAAAAAAATAAGTCAATTTTATGCAAAAGGTTTTTTGGATAAAGTCTATATAGAATAGGAAGTTGGAACAGAGTAGGAAACAAAGTTACCAAAAACTACTACAAAACTTGAACCGGTTCAAGTTGGCCGGCCAGTATTTTTTTTTTTTTTATTTATTTATTTTTAAAATGAAGCTTTAACATTTGATCCAGTCCAAATTGGCCAAACCTGAATTGAAAGCTTATTTTTTGAAAACATGCAGTGCAAATAAGTATCCTTACCTTCTAACTAACTTCCTAAAGTGTTGTTCTTACCCTTTTCGAAGCCTTCAAGTTGTCAACAAGAACAACTCTTCAATTCCGCTTCTGATCTTGAACTTGAATTTTGAACTCAGAATTACAACTTGACCGAGCTTGTTTTGATAACAAAATTAGCCAATTACAAAATATATATCTCACAATCTCCCTATTTGGAATTTTTGTGACAAAACCCTAAAAACAAAAACATAACCTACCTAAGCAGAAAATTAAGATTACAGTTTGTTAAAGAAATAAAAAAACAGAGTTTGTTTTCAACTTCTCTTGATCATCACTTGAATTGTCAACACCAATTTTCCTACACATGTATCAAGCAAAAATACTAGTGAAAGTTTTAATATATAAAAAATCTCTGCCTTTAAATATATAAAAAAAATTTCCCCCTTAATATATCACCTCTTTTATGTCTCCCCCTTTTTGGAACAAATTGACAAAGAGAGAGAAGAAATATAAAATGGAACAAAAAAAGCAACCATATCATGTAATATATTTCAAAAAGAATTTCAAGCATATGTCCACAAAAATATCATCTAACATGATCTAACAACCAAGTATGATCAAGCATGCACACACCATGTATCAAAAATATCATCCAAAAACTATTAAAAATAAGTCATCCAAATCATCTCCATTAAAATGAACCGTGGATGCGATAACATCATCATTGTCACCATTATCACCCTCAAAATCGTCAGCCTCAACATTGTCATCATCCTCATCATCATCAATAGTTCTCTTTTGAAGTTTCTGGATGTGCAGGTCTATAAACATCCTCTGTAGGAACACCAGACTACTACTCTCTAAGACTCCTAACCTGACCCCTTAGCTCTCTTACTTCATTTTCCAAGATCTGGACTCTATCCAAAATGGCATGATCACTCTAAAGTAAAGAGGTAAACAGATGATTGGCGTCACCCTTCGTGAAGTTTCCTTTGGTCATAAAGAGCTTGTTAGAATCCAGGATGCGAGATGAATTTGCAACTGAACCTCCTTCTGCCTTTCTAGCATTCTCCCAAGCTATCATGGATTTCTTCAAAGCATGGAGATCCAACTTAGTCATAATCCTCTGATGATAAGCTCATAGAGGAATCATGATGTTGTTATTCTTATAGAACTCCATAATGGTCATAGGGAATGGAGAAACATTCGTGCAAGAATTCTTCTTGTAATGGAGAATCATGGTTTATACAATTAATGATCTAATCACAATACGAACTCCAATAGCTTAGAAGATCAGTATTTAAGCTTACTCCAACTTGATTTCATCCTTCTTTCCAAACGACTTGAGGTTTGCGATAGCAAACAAATTGAGAAGAGCTGTTTCATCAGTGAGATAACGGGATGGAATGAAATGAGGATGCTTCTGAGATCTCGAAAAAAAAAATTGCATCATGAATTTCCAAAAGTCTTGGTACCAGTTTCTCACTTAGAACTACTCTTCCATTGCTTGTAGCAACATTTGGCATATTTAGAAGTTCTCGATTAACCCTTTTCTGAGATTGGACAGTCAACACCAAAAATAGAGACCACAAAATGGTTGTCATGAAGATTTGTTGTGGAAATTCCACGTATTTATAGAAATATATAAAGTAAAATATTTATACACAATGATTTAAGATAATGAACAACACCAATGAATAATTAAGCTAGTAGCAATTCTTTCATTAAACTGAATAAAACATCATTTAACCAACATGGATAAAATATTGAACATGAATTTAATAAGAAAATAATTCAGCAATATAATATTAATATTAGCTCAATAATATAAATTAAGAAGTAAAACGATAATAATAAAATAGGTAAGAAAGTGTTAGGCTGATTGTTGAGGCATGTGTAAATACATTGACCTAAAGCTGATAGTCCTCCCCTTCATGCGGGTATTGGCAAAACTAGCCAGCTCCAAGATACAATCCAATCAGTTTGCAGTGGGGTCTCCTCCATGTGTATGACCATAGGAAAACTAGGTCCAAGTCTATATAAGTCTAGTTGCTCATAAACTCAATATTCAAATAACTCTCAAGGAAAATATAGATAGGTGCACAACCATAAGTATAATTGAAACAATATACACCATAAGTATAATTTAATTAGTGAAATAAAATCCAATTAAACCATAATTAATATAATTTAATTATATTTTTATTAAAATATTCCCAATAATCCCCACCTATTTTAATAAAAATAAATAAGTGAAATATTATTGAGCAACTTTACACTACGCAATCGGTGTAGGTGCTTTCCGAGCTTGAACCTACATTTAGTGTGATAGTCTCCATTTGAGGAACCTAAATGAACTAAGTCTTGAATTTGGTTCCTCTAGCCAAACTTCAACATACCACACACATAGTATTGACGATAGACTTGGTTTGGCGGGTTAGCGTGATTAATGGCCATGCGCTGGTATTTTGATTCTCATGAAAGCTCTAGGGAATAACCCAACTCCCATAGTCACGGCCTCGTGACAACTTTCACTTAAGTGAATCCTACAAGGGTATATGTGCCTTATACCCTGCGAGAGTGTGCTCACTTCAAATTCATTCAGGACAAGCCCTTCCTTAATGTCACATCACAACACTGAAGCCATAGGGATGTGCAGGAAAGGATCTCCTTGAGAAACCTCTTAAAAAATAGTGTTGTTGGTGTGTCTCAAACAATTTGCATGGAAAAGTGTATAGTGTGGCTATGTTTAAATTTATAAAATGCCACTACCACTACCAACTAAAAATATAGTTAGAGTGAGTAGGGATCGTCCCAAGGGATTGGATGCGTATTTGTGATGGAAACTAATGATGGATTAGTAGGTCGAATGATCAAAGATTGATTGGTGATTAATTAATTAAATTACAATGCAATTAAAGATTAATGAAAGTAAAAAGAGCAATCTAAAAAATAGGGAAAAGATATAGGAGAGATGGCTTGGGGATAAAAGTCACCACTAAGCTTCACTTCATCAAACACTAGCAATTGTACATTAATGGGAAAATTTAAATTGTAACTTGTGTATGTGTGACATCAATTGAAAATAAGCATGGATGGCAAATAAGAATAGATTGTCTAGCCAATTTTAGTGAATAGCACAACCTATCAAATGAGACCAATGTCCATTCAATTAAACCACAATTAATGCAAATACAAATATCTAGAGATATACACTCTTTGCATTCATAATTATGGAACATCAAGAAACAAGCATGGATTGTTCACCTACCTAAGAAATTAAAGCAATTACACTACAACTAGGCTAGAGACATGAAATTAAACTAATTAAACTAAAGATGCGATACAATCCATCAAGAAACAAGTGTGAACCATCAAATAAATCACAAAAGTGTTCCATTAAACACCATGCCTTGACCATCACTAGATCAACATCATCAAGACACATAGACATGCATCAACTTCCTACATCTAGAGATAAAAACATGAACATCAATTCTAGCATACATAGACATATGAATAGAGCCAAATGATCAATTGAAAGCATTAATCCATACACATCAAGTAGAAACCACAAGATATATATTTTTTCAAAGTTAAAACATTTATTACAACTAAAATCCCCAAAAATACACAAAAGCTAGGTTTGAGAAGCAAGCCTAGGGGCTATCTCTAGCCCTAAGAGAAAGATTTAGCCTCTCATTGTAGTGGACATGGAACCTTCAAGGGCCAGCTTGGAGGTTGGCATCATCATCTTCAGCCTTGCTTTCTTCTCCAAAAACCCTAGTTCTAGAGAGAAAAATTATCTATTCTATATTTGGTAATATCTTTATCTATTACAATGATGTTCAATAATTCAATTACACACTCTTTTGAGTAAAGACCAAGTCAGAATAATAGCCTCTAATTGGAGGAAATTCGCAAGTATACAGGATAGGTTGAAATCGGTGCATTCGGGAATTAGACAGCTCACTGCCAGCAGCATTTTCGATTGATCGAAGATTTTTGATCGATCAAACAGTTGCCTTCGATCGATCGAAGCTGACGTGGCTTGAAAATATCTTCCAAACTTAATCCAATTGGCTAAGCTGGCACCGTCTTGTTTCGATCGATTGAAGACTACTTCGATTAAACAGGACTTCCCTTTGATCGATTGAAGTTCCCCTGGTGCATTTTTCTTGGCTTCTTTCTAACTTTGCTCCTTAGCTCCAAAAATGGTCTAAATGGCTCTTGTTAGCCTGTTTGAACATTATTCACCTGAAATAGGCAATAACACAAATAAGTATCTTACACATGAAAGTAAGATAGATGAATGGACTAAAATGCCCTAGCTTAGGTGCTAAAATGCGTCACATTTGAGCACTCATCACACCCCCAAACTTAGATATTGCTAGTCCCCAGCAATGAACTAAAAGGAAAATAAAGAAATAAACAACTATACAACTATGAACTAGAAAGCAATAGAAGGATAACGTCACTTTCGTAGGGAACACGATTGCATTTAGCATATGCAACAAACCTTTTAAACCTCTAGGTTACCCCTAGTGGATGAGTGAAGTCTCGTGAGGGTTTCTAGAAATGCTACCCACAAACATTGAGCTCTTTCTCACTAAAGAGGCACCAATATACAAAATAAGCATTGGGAGAGAACTACCTCAAGTATGCAATTTTTCAACCCTTTTCAATCAATCTCCCAAAATCTCAACATCAAGCAAGCAAGTATGGACCTCCGCACATCAAGAAAATGATCATGTAAATCAAAACAACTCTAGAATCCTTTTAAGTGGACCGCCATCAAATATGTTGTTATCTAAGCCAACTAAAGAAATGATCACATCTTTACCCTCAAACTAGCGCACTAATCTAGTTCCGATCATAAAATGCGTCTCTAAGACACCAATGTGACCCTCAATAAGGTCATGGAACCCAAAGGAAAACAAATGCGGAAGTGTCGTTTCAAAAACGGATAAAAAGGAACCTAGGGGCAAAATGGTCATTTTGTAAAAAAGTGGATTCCAATGCTATCGAGCACACCACTGGGAAGACAATGAAAAACTAATCATGATGGACTCAAGAATTTTATTATTCGGATTCCGGACGAAAGAGAAACGACAAAACAAAGAAAAACGAGCAATAAAGCTAAAAGGGGTAAACTGGTAATTATCCAGAAATATCTGGGTGCAACCAAGCACACCGTTGGATAGACAATGATTTAAAAAAAAATTCACTTGATTTGGAGTCCGGATGAGGGAGAAAGGTCAAAAACAAAATCGACGTCGTGGCGGCCCAACGAAGGCCGTGACAGCTATAGTGCCGTCAACCCACTACTGCAGCAACTGAGAGTAAAAACGGGCATCTAAACGAACTTTTCTGGAAAAAATCAAAGAAAAAATTCCCCCTAAAATCAAGTTTCCTACCTTGATCGCGGACGGAAACAAAAAAAATGCATTGTAAAATGCCCAGAATGTCTCCAAGAAAATTTGGTCAAAGGGGTAAAAATTTCTCCGAGCTGCTGCCCAAAGAAAGGAATAGGGCTTCGGGAGGGTTTTAAATTGCCTAAATTGAAAATGCAATCTTAAAATACACCCACATGACCCTCGAAAGTTTCAGATCAATCGTCACACTTTAAAAAAAAAAGTCGATGAATAGTACCAAGTACATTTGCACTAAAAATCTGCAAAACCTGGCAGCAAGGATTTTTCGGACAAATATGGATTTTTGAGGGCTAAGATGGCATTTTCTGGAAAAACACAAAGACTAAACCCCCCTCAAAATTGAGTTTTCTATGTGAATTAAGAGGAAAAATGAAAAAAATGCATTGTGAAATACCCAAAATGCCCCTGGAACAGAATAGGGTAAAACTCCCTAAAAATGCTACTTAGGGTTTTTGTTTCATCAAGGATGGTGTTGTTTGACAAAGTGAGTATGCAAGTGCATGCAATATGATAAAATAGATGTACCAATATGGCTTAAAGCCTCTTTACATTCCATTAACAAGTTCTAGCATACAAAGCCTCCATAGATGATAAAAATACATTTTCAAGCAAAATATGGCACCAATTGAATACAAGTGCAAATATAAACTTGCTTGGCCCTTGGCCTCATGTCCTACATGTCAAATGCATTAAAAGTAGTGTACTTATGTACACTTTACATACGTAGAATCAAAGAATACAAGTTTAATACATAAAGCTACCAAACGATCCAAGGCAATGAAATCTTAAAGTCTTGAGTCCTGTACCAGAAATATACCCCAGTAACGTAGGGGTGAGTAACATAAAGATACTCGTAGGAGATGAGCATGCATCGACCTAGCATTTCACAGTTTTATCACCTTAGGGTGAAACATGTTAAAGGGGCTCATGCCACCTAACGTCTATGTTAAGTGAGACTCAGGGATCATCCTAAGCTACCTAGATCATTTCTAGCATAGTCATATTGTTCATGCAATTCAAGCAACATGGAAACATGTTATACAAAGCAACTAGATATAGATTCTCAAAGTCTTCAACTTGAAATCCAAAATACGAAAACAACAAGAGTGGGTCATGCCACCTAACGTCTATGTTCAAAATGAATTTATAGGATCATTCCTAAACTACATTTGAACATCAAAATACAATTTATGATATCAATGCAATTTAACCGACAATGGAACTTCCAATACAACGCACAAAGCATGCTTTCACAAAGTTACATCTTAAGCTCAAAATAGGAAATCAAATAACGAACCACAAGTTACGATATCATCTAGTTATCAACTTGAAATAAAATACGAAATCAAACAAAGTGGATACTCGGACGTTACACCGGATCAAACCGGCAACATAGTTACTTTAGGGTTACTAGCCCATAGGTAACCTCCCTATGTGCGCACTAGACTATATAGAGGGACAATCCCCCGTACTAGAACCAAGTCCTAGCCGTAGCCAACAACGACATTCCCAAGTTTCCAAAATCAACAAATTGTGTAACAACGTATATATATCAACATATATATACAAAATATCAACCATTTACTAAGCACAATCCAAATTTTGGAAACATTTACAATACATGCTCAAAGTTTACAACTACTATCGCATGAAAGATGTCAAATACAAAGTGTGCAATTCCTTACACATAGCAACAATATATTCAATAAGGAAAAACATATTCTCATGAATATAAAAGTAACAACTATGTTATCTAATACTCAAAAGTAATCAAGTGAACATACACCAAATCCAAATCCATGATTTAAATATAAAAACAACTTCCAAAATGCAATTAAATCCATGGAGTAATAAAATAGAATTTAATTGACATAAATAGTTAAATTCTCTAAATTCCAAGTTAATCCCAAATAACCTCAATTTAATATATATTGAAGAACATGTCATGGTCATCACATATATAATATCAAATAACATTTTAAGTGATTAAAGCACTTAAAACAAAATTAATCAAGCTAATTAATTAATTTCCTCTAGATTTCTAAACAATTCCAAATGCCCTCAATTTAATCTATGTTAGAGAACATGCCAAGGCCTATTTAAATACCACATTACAACTTGATTTCATGCTTGATACAACCATGTCAATTAAACTTTCACTAAAGATAAATATTAAATAAAAGTTGTAATTCTTAATCAAATGAGCCAAATTTAATATATGTTAACCAACATATCCAAGTATAATTTCCTAACATGTTACAATTCAATTCCAAGTCATACATATCCTTGAGCATTAAATCCTTTACAAAGAAATTAATTAAAATTAAATTCCAAGATTTATACAAAACATGCATACAAGTTGTATAAGCATATATAATCATCAATACAACACAAATATAATCCTAAGACACCCCCTACCTCAATTTGAGATGAAAATCTCAAAAGCTATAAAAACGAAACGGCTCCGAATCTGACAAAACTCCTAGGTTTTGTCAGGGACAACATGATCTATATGAATCTCCAAGAAGCCCCATGAAAATCCAAACTTGTCCTAAATCCCAAACTCAAAATTTGGTCAGAAATGGTTTCTAATAAGGGGTAATGGTAGAGCACGACGAGGCGAGGAACAAATGCAAAGGCCGAAGGATTTTCACTTAGGAAAATTAGGTTAAAGGAGGAGAGAGAAGATGGCAGTTCCATATGCATCCATGGCTGCCTTTGGTCGTGTAAAGAGAGGAGGAAGAAGAAGAAAATCTGATTTTTCCTCTTTAAGGCACCTATTTATAGTAAATCACAAAAAGTGCCCCGAAAAGGCCCCGCCGGGTCCGGAAAAGGAGATTTTGAGCAAACACACTCAAACAACAAAACTCTGTGAATGAAAAAGATTCAAAATCAGAAAATATAAACAACAGAAGAAACAGCGTCGAAAATTAAGTCCCGAGCATAAAGTTATGCCCCTAACAAGTTCGGCGACAACTAGGTCCAGAAACTCTGAAACTGGAGAAAAATGACCAGAACGGAATTCTATGAATTTACAAGTCAACAAAAAGTGAAAATGAATCCCGTACGAGGATCCAGGCTCTAGACGAGACATTTTGCAATAACTTTCGTTAATTGCACAATGGCCTCTACAAAAAGGGTTAACTGCGAAACTGCCCCAGAATGAAAATATCTTCGATGCCCCTGAAATAAAATATCTTCAAAAGATATTTATGAAAAACACCCTAAGAAATGAAATTAATTCCAAAGATTTATGCATCCATGCCCCTATGGGCACCGGGAGCAACCAGAGTACTTTATTGCAAAAGTAAAGATACTTATTTCATGGAAACCACTCACGATAAGGATACGTGAAGTCAAAAACCAACTCTGAGCACAAGAAGTGAGGTTGTGCCAAAAACTGACAAACGAAGATAAGACGAAATAGGGAAAATTACAGAATAGGGAAAAGACGAAATAGCGCATAGTGTCCAAAAACGAAAAATGTGAAAATGACTCGGTCCTCAAATGAAGTTACACTAAGCGACGAAAAACCATCCATAGAAAAGAAAAGATAACGGAAAAAATTTATCCGCAAAATTTGAGGAAAAAGGGAAAAAGAAGAAAATGGCCGGGTCATTACAATTTATTTATTTATTTTACTATCCTAGAGGATCAAAGATGGAATCATGGTACAATGTGTTGATCTATTAAGCTTTCTAGTGATCTATAAGGTTGAGCGTTAGGTCAATGACTCACAAACCAGATGGCTTTAGGGCATTAGGTGTTTAAACACCCTTAAGGACTTACAAGCTCAAATCAACTAAGCTACAAATCAAGACAACCTCCATCTAATCATTTCCCACTTCTCACCTTTTGGGAGAAGTCCTTACTTTTTTATTTGCTTTTGCAACAACTTATTTTTTTTTATTATTTTTTTTTTAACAAGCTCAATTATTAACCTAAAGTTTGGGCCCTCCACCTTTCGGTACGAGAAATTCAGTGCTTGATGAGGCTAGAATCCCGGCTACTCAATGAAAAGGGATTGTTATCCACTTTTGTCAAAATGAAAGCTTTCAATGCACTACTAGCTCAATTGGGATATAACAAATTCAATAGTCAACAAAGCATGTACTCCATAAATGAATGCTAGTGTGCGCCTGTGCTAGTGTAGAATCCTAGAGTGAATCTCAAAACATTCACAAAATCAGGATGATGTGGACCACAAATGCAAGCAAGATATCAATTTTTTGAAAAAATTTACTCCTAAATGGTATCCACAAGGCATACAAGGAGTATTGGACTCAGGTCAAGTAATTTTTAAATTCTAACGATCATAGTCCTTAAAAGATCAAAATCATAGCCCAAGACTCTCAAATCATATCACATATATAGAAATCAAGTGCGATATGTATGATATGTTAATACACCCCCAAACTTAATCTGTGCATTGTCCTCAATATACAAAAAAGCAACAGATAATGGAAAGAGTATATCAAATGGGTGAAGCAAAAGAGACCCAGCAACGAAAGCTCAGCTTTGGAAGGCGCACCCCCAAACTTAGATTCTGGACACCTATTTGAAAATGGGTCACACTAACGATGGTTAAAGCATATACATCAATGATATACATAAGAAGTGATACTGAGAACTGGGCAAAAATCATGGTATCTTGCAAGATATAGCATAGGATAGCCAAAACTAATATCAAAGATTGAAAAATTCATATGTAGAAAATAAGTGCAAGATCAAATAGCCAGTGAAGTAAAATATCCAGAAATATCCAAGAACAAATATCCAAATAAATATCCATAAACCAGTGCAAATATCTAAATAGTGTAGAAATATTATAGTCATAACAATGTAGATAATGAGTATGAGAGAAAGAAAATGGGATTAGACGATAGGATCAGGAGTAAGCATGTCAACAATATGTTGTAGCATGGCAGACATCTTAGTGCTGTGGCGAGTGAGCAAAGTGGTAAGGTTGATCCTCAAAGCTCCAAGCTTATATTTCACCTTAACTACCTCATCTCGTAGTGCATTGGATCTCAGAACTAAGTCATTATGTCTCCCCACCAGATCATCGTGTCTCCTCACCAGATCGTCATGCCTTCTCGCCGTATCGTCGTGACGTCCAGTCATATCAACTCTGAAAGATATGCAATATGCATGCAATTGAGCTACCTCTGATCTGTAGCTAGAATCAGTGTTTGTATGGGCTGTCGGCTCAGTAAGAGGAGCATGTGAAGGGCAAGTCTGCTGAGATGCACCAGGTGCATCTGGCTGGGAGATAGAACTGGAAGTAGTAATGCGGCGTCTCTGTCCAGGAGAAGATCTATCAGCTGTGTCATCCTCTGGGATATCGCCTTCTGCCGCTGCCTCTACTACTGCTCTCTGTTGTTGTGCCTGAAGTCTCTATTTGCTTTGTTTTTGTGGTAGGAGTTGAAGGTCTTATTCTAGCAGGTCAGATCATAAACTCTCTTTGCCCTGTTAGCGTCAGGCTCTACAATCTCCTCTGGGTCAAACTAATACTCCTGGTCTAAGAGTTACTGTGTGATCAAATGGCCAAAAGGTAGAGGCCAGGTCTCTGCTATGGTGGTAGGTGAAAAATGCAAGTTCTTCCACAACTTGTGGATACGCTCCTAGATGAGTGCAGGAATGGAGAACCAGTAACCCTGATCTACGCAGTATAAAGCTTGGAAGATCCCCTCTCTCCTCTGAGCACCATGACCGGTAGGGAAAGCTTTGAGGTGAAGCACGAAATCAAAGAACCAGTACCGGGGATCAATCTCGACCCGGTCTGCAAATGTATGCCCCTCATATACCACCTGTGGAGATAATGTGGCTACCATGGTCAGCTCAGTAGGAAATGGTAGATGTTCAGGGTACAGAGGCTCCTGAGTATCATCAGTTACTAGAGAAGTGTGGGGGTATCGACTGGCAGCAGCTATGGCCGGAAAAGAAATGTTAATCTCTTGGCTGTCAATGGTAATGTGCAATAGAAATCTATCATCCTCATCCATCTGAAGATGCTAGTAGAAGAGAGCAACCAACCGGGGGTAGACGATTATGTCTGCTAGGGTCATAATAGCAACAATGCCCCGCCTTACGAGCTCCTCATAGGACCACCTAATCTGGTCCAGTGTAGCGAATATCTCCATATCAAATATGTACTCGGACCCCCGTGTCTTACTGGCGTAAGACTCAGTGGGGAGCTCTCTAATAATGGAATACTTGGCATCTATGGCAGATGAAGAAGATGAAGATGAAGATGAAGACTCTGTAACTGGAGATGCAGGTTGTGGCACTCTGGGAACTCTCTTCCTGGCAAGAGTCTTTCTTCTACACTGTATCTGCAAAAACAATTATAAATTAGTGCACAGGTAGACAATTTGGTAAGCAACTGATAAGGAAACACAAAGCATGCCTGAAACAGATAGAAATGGTAAATAGACAAATAGGATCATGCTTGTGCAAGAAGTGATTAGGAAAGCTTCAAAATCATCATTTTGCATACCTCAGTGAAATAAAACAGGTCAAAGATGCAATGATGGCATAGAGGGCAGAAAAGTCACATATGAAATAATTTGAGCAAAAATATGATCAACATGACAAGTATAGGCTGTGATGTGCATAAATGATGCAACGTGCATTCACAAACTTAAAACATAAGAAGATGCTGCAATGATGTGACAAGTAGACTCTAGGATTACATGGTATCAATTCTTAGCAAGAATATCTATAGGTACAACAATGAAGATCAAATACAGCAAGCAGGATAACATGGAGCATAGAAGAATGGTAACTGTGAACCTAGGACTCAAGAAAAATAGGCATGTCATGTAATAAATACTAAGTGAAATGCATGGTTGCAAAACACAGCAATCCAAGGCATGTTATGACAGGCAAGTTCAAGAAAGAATCTTGGATATGGTATGCAATTAGATGGCATATATCTGAATGATGCATAAATAAGAATAACTCCAGACAAAGAAATATCTTGTACTGCAATGCAATAAAATCAACTTCCTATGATCACTCATGGCTCATGACCTCCTCTAATGCTTAAATAAAGCAAAGATTGGTTAAATACTGAGAATACAAGAAGCTTACCATCTATAAGTCAAAATCTAGACCAGAAAGAATCTTTGGTCATCAAGAATGATCACAAGTATATAAGATATCAAGACAATGGTATGTAATCAGATAAACAACAATATCAAGTAAACACAGCCCTAACGTGGTTCACATTTTAGTTCAAAATCTCAACTAAGACCAAAGAATAGAGACAACATCCAAATCATGTATTTGAAATTCCAAGAACCATATCACACCCCCAAACTTAGCCAAAAATCAATTCCAAGAAGATAGGCTTAAAGGATGCGTAGAAAATTCAAAATAGTCAATGTGGTAAAAGTAGGCAAAATGGTGTATATACAAATAACAAGTTGCAATTATTCCAAAGTGCACACAATTATTCTAAAGAAATCACATTTGACAAGTTTCAAAATCATTAAGTACCAGAAGATCAAAATCATGAAAAAAAGGGTCCAAAGATATCAAACTGGGCCCTAGGATGGCAAGAATCAAGAATTAGATCATTTACAAGTTTAAAAGCACTTAGAACATGCAAATGGATGTAAAGGAATCAAATGGAACAAGTTTTAACTCAGTCAAGGGCATTTTGGTCAACTTTGGAATTTCTCAACACTTTTGGGGCAAAATTGAAATTTTTTAAAACTTCGGGATCAAGACATTCAATTGCATTGTAGAAAAACTTCATGACAAGAATTATGCAATGAATGAACAACAGTAGAAGTAATCTCATTTTTCAAACAAAGTTTGATGAGCGTTGAAAAGTGCACTTTTAAACCCCTTAAACTTGAGTGTTCTAGGACCTTTATCTATCTTATTTTCCCATTTTAGTACTTATTTGTGTTTTTGTCTATTTCAGGTCAATAATGTTAAAATGGGCTAAAATTGGTTTCTTAAGGCCTTTTTGGAGTCAAACTAAGTCTTAGTGATGATCCAGAGCAAAAGGAGGCTGATTTGGAGTAAAAAGAGGCTAATGCTGAAAATTTGCCAAGTTGAATCCTTCCAACTTTCTGAGATCGATCGCAGAAAAAGTGAGATCGATCAAACTTTTCTCAGATCGATCAAAGTTGGATCGAATGAAAATCAAAGTTGGATCGATCGAACATTTGCTAGCAGCGAGATGTCTTATTCCTGTGCGTGCCCAAAAGTCCACCTACCACATAGTACGGGATTAGATATTTTTGGGGCTATATTCCTGACTTAGTGACTAAGAAAAGGACCTTCTATATAAAGGGAAGTGACCCATTTTGTAAAGAGCTTTTTATCATTTTATTTTTACATTGTAATTTTATTTTATCTCTCTAGAAAGTTAGACATTAGGGTTAGAAGAAAAGGGGGAATTGGAGGCTCATCTTAAGAACCCATCTCTAGATCCACTCTTTCTCTCTCTAGAGCTTCAAAGAAGAAGAAGAGGAAGAGGAAAAAGAAGATGGAGCCATGTTTGGAGCTTACCCTTGAGGGTTTCATGACCACATCTACATCCTCCATGATTGGCTAGATCTACACTTAGGGCTTGGATGAGTATAAACCCTTGTATTTCTATTTTTGGGGATTTATATATATTGTTGTAATTAGTGTTCTAGCCTTGTGAATTTAATGAATCTTGGTATATTTCTATGATTTTTATGATTCAATTCTTCTTATTAATTCTCTATGATTTTTATGATTCAATTCTTCCTGTTAAAAAAAAAAATGGTTTTTCAATGTAGCATTTCGTCTTGCTAGAGACGTTAAACTTAGCACCCACATGACACATTGTGTCTTTTATCTCTTCTATAGTTCATGTTCGTTTGCATTCTTATTTCTTTATTTTTCTTGCATTTTGTTTCATTGTAAAAATAAAAATAAAAAATAAAAAATAAAAAAAATGAAAAACAAAAGTAAGAAAATTTTGTATCTACTTGAATTGTACATATTGTTTTTCATTTCTTGCATTGTATATATTCTTGCATTACATTTTACCTTCTTTATTTTTCTTTTTATATTTTGTTCATGCATTTTATTCTTTATTTTTCTTGCATTTTGTATATACTTGTTTCATTCAATGAAAAATATAAAAAGATTCACCATTGTGCCCTTATGTGTAGTCATTCATACTTTATGCTTTAGGTAGGGCTTGATCTCATATCTCTCTTTCATCTTGTGATATATTGCCTTAGAATGCTTGATTATTCTTATCCCATTTGATATTTGATGTGAGTTTGCTAGTGTGGTTATTCAAGTAGGTTATTGATTCCAAGTTTGGGGGAGACGTCTTTCGAAGTGGATCACTACCAAGCTTCATTCTTTTGCCATCACGATATACTCTTTCCATTTTTTCCATTGTTCTCATTGCACATTGAGGACAATGTGCAGTTTAAGTTTTGGGATGAGGTGTCTTTGTTGCATTCTACTTAAGTTTGAGACTAAAATGCATGATTGAGATTTGAGATTGATGTTAGCGATGATTTTGATCTTTTGAGGACTATATTGCTTAAAATTTAAAATTTGTTTGACTTGAGAGTCCAATATTCCTTGTATGCCTTATGGATGCCATTTATGAGTAAATTTTTCGAAAGATTGATATCTTGCTTGCATTTGTGGTCCACATCATTTCGATTTTGTGATTATTTTGAGATTCACTCTAGGATTCTACACTAGCACAGGTGCACACTAGCATTCATTTGTGGGGTACATGCTTTGTTGATTATTGAATTGGTTATATCCCAATTGAGGTAGTAGTGCATTGAAAGCTTTCATTCTTGATAAAGGTAGATAACAACCCCTTTTCACTAAGTAGCCGGGATTCTAGCCTCATCAAGTACTGAACTTCTCGCGCCGAAAGGTGGAGGGCCCAAACTCTAGGTTAAGAATTGAATATAAAAAAATTGAATATAAAAATAAAAATAAATAAATAAAATAAAATAAAAAAGTTGCAAAAGTAATAAAAAAGTGAGGACTTCTCCTAAAAGGTGAGAAGTGGGAAATGATTAGATGGAGATTGTTTTGATTTGTAGCCTAGTTGATTTGAGCTTGTAAGTTCGTAGGGATGTTTGAACACTTAATGCCCCAAAGTCGTCTGGTTTGGGAGTCATTAACCTAACGCTCGACCTCATGAATCGCTAGAAAGCTTAAGAGATCAACACATTGCATTATGCTTCCATCTTTGATCCTAAAAAAAAAAAAAAAAAAAATCGAGTGAAAAGAATAAGCGCACCTAGAACAATAAAACTTTAATAAAAGGTCCACTTTTTGTCTTGATGATCGGTACTAGATTTGTGTGCTAGTTTGAGGGTAAGGATGTGATTAATTCTTTAATTGGCTAAGATAGCAACATATTTGATGCCGGTCCACTCAAAAGAATTCTAGAGTTGTTTTGATTTGCATGATCATTTTCTTGATGTGTGGAGGACCATATTTGCTTGCTTGATGTTGAGATTTTGGGAGATTGTTTGGAAATGGTTGAAAAATTACATACTTGAGGTAGTTTTCTCCCAATACTTGTTTGCAATATTGGTACCTCTTTTGCAAGAATGAGCTTAATGTTTGTGGGTATCATTTTTGGAAACCCTCACGAGACTTCACTCGTCCACTAGGGGTAACCTAGGGGTTTAAAAGGCTTGTTGCATATGCTAAATACAATCGTGTTCCCTATGAAAGTGGCGTAATCCATTTATTGCTTTCTAGTTCATAGTTAATTAGTTGTTCATTTCATTTCTTTACTTCGTAGTTTATTGCTAGGGACTAGCAATATTTAAGTTTGGGGGTGTGATGAGCGCTGAAAAGTGCACTTTTAAACCCCTTAAGCTAGAGTGTTCTAGGACCTTTATCTATCTTATTTTCCCATTTTAGTACTTATTTGTGTTTTTGTCTATTTCAGGTCAATAATGTTAAAATGGGCTAAAAATGGTTTCTTAAGGCCTTTTTAGAGTCAAACTAAGTCTTAGTGATGATCCAAAGCAAAAGGAGGTTGATTTGGAGCAAAAAGAGGCTGATGCTGAAAATCTGCCAAGTTGGATCCATCCAACTCTCAAGTTGGATGGATCTAACTTTCTAAGATTGATCTCAGAAAAAGTGAGATCGATCGAACTTTTCCCAAATCGATCAAAGTTGAATCGATCGAAAATCAAAGTTGGATCAATCGAATATTTGCTGACAGCGAGCTATCTTATTCCCGTGCGCGCCTAAAAGTCCACCTACCACATTGTACGGGATTAGATATTTTTGGGGCTATATTCCTAACTTAGTAACTAAGAAAATGACCTTCTATATAAAGGGAAGTGACCCATTTTGTAAAGAGCTTTTTATCATTTTATTTCTACATTGTAATTTTACTTTCTCTCTCTAGAAAGTTAGAGATTAGGGTTAGAAGAAAAGGGGGAAGTGGAGGCTCATCTCAAGAACCCATCTCTAGATCCACTCTCTCCCTCTCTAGAGCTTTAAAGAAGAAGAAGAAGAAGAGGAAGAAGAAGATGGAGCCTTGTTTGGAGCTTACCCTTAAGGGTTTCATGACCACATCTACCTCCTCCATGATTGGCTAGATCTACACTTAGGGCTTGGATGAGCCCTAAGTCTTGTGTAATCTAAACCCTTATATTTCTATTTTTGGGAATTTATATATATTTTTGTAATTAGTGTTTTAGCCTTGTGAATTTAATGAATCTTAGTATATTTCTATGATTTCTATGGTTCAATTCTTCCTACTAATTCTATAGTTTATTTATATGTCTATGTGTGGTTAAATTAGGAATTATTTCTTACATGATTCATATGGATTAATTCTTTCTATTGATTCTCTATTTGATTACATGTTGTCTTATGTGTGATTATTTGAGAATTAATCTTTACACTAGATTCTCTATATTGGTTGCATGTCTATGTGTGATTAATTAAAGATTTAGTGATGGCTAAGCATGGGTTTTCATTGAATGGGTTTGTTAATTAATTTGATGGATTATTCTTATACTTGATGGGTTGTTCTACAATTTAATTAATGTTTGCAGGTAGGTAGACAAGCTATACTTGATTTGATATTCCATGGCTTATTATTGCAAATTCCATGATTCTTTAGATTGATGTATGCTACAATTGTTACTAATTTGATGGGTCATGCTTAGATTTGATGGGTTGTTCTACACTTAGTTTATTTCTTGGTTAGGTAGACAATTTATACATAAATTTGATGGTCCATGCTTAATATTGCAATAGGTAGTCGCATTTTGTTCACAACAATGTATTCCCCATTAATGGAAAACAAGTGGTTAATTACATGAGCTTAGTGGTGATTCTAACATCATAGGTCCTCTCTTCATATCTTTTAAATCCATATCTCTCACTAGTTTACTTTAATTGTATTTTAATTTCCTTGCATCTTAGTTTAATCAACCAATCTCTATCTTTTGCAATCAATTGATACATTAGAGTTGAAGTTAAATTCCAACACGTATAATCCTTTGGGATGATCCCCACTCACTCTTGCTACGTTAGTAGTAGTGTTGGTAGTGGTTTTTATAAATTTAAATTTGACATAAAAGGCTTTTCTTGAACCACACATTCACTACATTATTTTGGCGTATATGAACGGCTATTGTCAAAGTTCAAAATTTTCTCTTTTTCATTTGAAATCCAACAAGTGTGATTCAAAGCATGTCAACAATGAAAGTTCATTTTACCAAAATAATGCACTCAATCCAATCAAAACTTTTCAAAGAGGTCCATTTGAAACATTTTTCATGCATTAAGACAAGACTTAGCATTTTCAATTTCAAAAGCACAAATTCAAGTCAAGACATACTTGCAATCAAGACAACTTAGTACAATATCCATGCATTTCATATTCAAGACAAGTAAATAAGACAAGATGGAATTATGCTCACAACAATTCAAACTTTGCACTGCCATTTCAAGTTCAAAATCAACATCCTCAACTTGGAAAACAAGTTAAAAATTTCTTTCTTTTTAATCCAAAATTAACTTTTCAAATTCTAACTCATGTCCCAAAATCAAACCACATGCCTTTTTGAATTTTAAAATCAAAGTATAAAAATTTTTCAAAAATCCGGCATGGTTTCCCCTTAAAAATTGACATCCCAAAATTTTTCAACACGACAATTTCAAGCAATCAAACAATTTCAACATCTACAAGGGACACCGCCCACAATCAATTCACAACTCCAAAAAACTTTGCCCATCCTCCTTCTAAAAACTACACCAACCACATTCCATGTCATTCCAATTTCAATTACAAATACCTATATTTCAAATCCAATTTCCATGTCACAATTCAACATAACAAGATCAAAAATCTAGTGTCAACAAAGTTCCACCATCAAAGGAATTCAAAAAGACCATTCTCCATTCTCAATGTAATTCCACCATTTTCCATTCTTAATGTAATTCCATCAAATGTTCCAACATTTTTTTTATTTTTTAGCAACAACTTTCAACAAATATTTATGTTATTTTTTTTTTTTTTTTTGTTGTTTTTCAATTTTTATTTTGCTTTCAATTTTTATATACAAAATATATACAACATGAAAATTAAAATACAAAATTTAAATGCAAAAATAAAAATAAAAAGAAAGCAAGAAGCAAAATAAAAATTAAAATAAAATAAAAATGCAAAATAAAATAAAAATCTAAAAATTGAAACTTACTCGACAATTTAGAGGGGAGGGGAGAGTAGAGGAAGAAACTTGGACCAAAAATGGAGGTTTTTTAACCTCGTCGGCGTCAAAGAAGATGACCGGAGTCTTCTCGGAGACTCGCCGAAAAGTCTAGAGCTTGCCGGAGTTTGTTTTCGAGTCCTCCTTGGCCTAAATTGGCCAGAGATGAAGAAAATAGAGTGAATGGAGAGAGAGGAAGGGGAAAAAGCTTGGCTGCGGCCAAAACGTTCCTTGCCATCTTCAATGGAGTCGGCGGCAGCGGCTTGGGGTTCCTTTGGTTGCTGCTGCTTGAAGAGAAAGAGAGGTGGGGTGGTCCGGTTATGGTGATGAGGTTGAAGGAGAAAGGTTAACGTGGTGAGAGGTGGAGATAGATTCGGGGAGAGAGAAAAGAGAAAAGAGGGTTAGGGTTTGGGTGAGGTAGAAGATGAATAGGAAGGAAAGAAAAGAAAAAGAAAAATAGGGGAAGAAGGGGAAGAAAAAGAAAAAGAAAAATAATAAATAAAATTGGAAGCTGAACGGCTGGTCAGTTTCGTTGACTACCAATGATAATAAACCCTTTGCAATAGCACAAATCATTGTAAAATAGGGCTATTGGACGGGTAAGTCGAGCCACTGGGACTGCTAGTTTATGGCAACCAAGGTCTATAAATTCACTTTTGGTTTAATGAAAGGGGTATAGAGTTTTGTTTGGTTTGCCACTAGAATTAGGAGTTGAAATTGCATAAAACAATAGTTGCAAAGAATTGAAGAGATGAGGATAATAAAGAGAGGACTAGGGAAGTAAATTCACTACCTACCCTATTTAACATGCTAGTTGAGGTTAACTTCGGGGAACAATGTAAATATGTGACCATGGAATGTGACAACACCAAATTGCTACATTCCTTTAAGAAATCCAAGAAATCAATAGGCAAGAATAATCTATCAAAGATTTGCATGCTTGAACTACCTAAACTAGGGTGTAGCCTTAGGTATGCTCACTAAGCTAGAGATTATCAAGCCCTCAATTAAATAATACAAGCACATGAAGTTAAAAATCAAGATTAATCCATCAAAGGGAGGCCCTAAGCCATGGACTAACAAGGTTCCCAAATACATGCCATTAAAACCATTTTCACAATCTCATTTCCATTTTCACCATGAAAATGCAAGCCATACAACCATGAGAACAAACAATCTAAGACAAAATAATTGATTTAACATCATCATTTATATAAATTAACATCCATTACATCAGAATGAGTGCTCTAGAATGTGAAAAAACCACATAAATACATAATTCCCTAAATTAAATCCAAAACTAAGACATGCTTACATGGAAGGGCTTCATCACCTCCCTAGATAGGGAGTTAGTTACCCATGGATGCAAAGGAGGAAGGAGAAGAAGTGATCTCACCCTCCATTTTCGCACCTAAGAGCTCTAAGACCGACAAACCTTCTAAACTCTGATATTTCTCTTTCTAGATTTTGCAAAAATGTGAGATCCATTACTACAAGCTTCAAGCCTTCTTTTGTAGACAAGATGTCAACCAAACCACCCAAAAACTGAGGTCCATGTCCCCCAAAAGTGTTTTTCCAACCACCCAATTAAGGAGGGAATCTAATTGAAAGGATCAAGAAGCCAAGTGGGTTATTAGTGCTTAGATGAGCGCTCGTAGAACGTAGCATGAGCGCTCGTAAATGCCTTAGCTTTCTTCTCATTATCTGGAGCTGCAGAGACGAGCACTCGTAAGAGAGGTTACGAGTGCTCGTAGATAGCTTGCTTCTTTTTGCCTTGGATTGGAGTGCTCGTAAGAATGATGAGCGCTCGTGTGACATGGTGGTGCGCGCTGGTTGCTCATGACTACCGAACAAGTGCTCGTAAGGCACTGGACGAGTGCTCGTTCGTACCTTGGAGTTCATTTTTCTTCTCTTCTACTTTGAACTTCTTTCACTTTGATCTTGGCTTTGGGTCATTGAGTATCATCTACCCTTTTGTTTTGCAGAAAGTCTTTATGAACCTACTTTGGCAATTTTCTCTTGGAAATCAAGGGACGCAAAGGCCTGAAATGACTTGATTTTCACAAAGCCTTTAAAGTCTTCCATTTTATTTCCTTTTGGAAGATAAACCTGAAAATAAATAGAAACACGGTACTGGAGATAATCTATACAATAAAACCAACTAATGGACTTAACTAAGGCAAATATGCAATATTCGGCGCTTATCACACCCCCAAACTTACATTTTGCTAGTGATAAGCGCCGAATAATGTACATTCAAGTGCCCTAAATTACATTAACAAAGTCCAGTTATTAATTATTTTATGTAGATTAACTCCAATTCTATGTTTTTATGCATTTTCAGGTTCATTGGCCAAAATGGAACAAGAATAAGGCCTTGTGGAATCCTGAGCAACAAAAGGTGCCAATGCTGAATTCTGGCAGCAGTAGAGCCTGGACTTTGCTTGCCATTTTGACCTTTCAAACTCGAGAACTGGACTTCCCTCATAACATGAAAGATTTAGAGCTCTGAATCAGCTTTCCAAATCTTCAAGTGGTTCATCATTCGGAGTTCGGAGCAGAGAGTTATGATCTTCACAACAGAGGTGCGCAGAACTGCCTAGCAGCACTGATGTACTGCCTTTCTCCCCATTTTCGACCAACCAGACTTGAGAATTGGGTCTTTATCAAAACATGAAGTTTTTAAAGCACTGAATCAGCTCTCCAAAGCTTCAAACATATCGTCATTCGGAGTTCGGGGCACAAAGTTATAGCAGTTTTCCCAAAATAGGTCAGCACTGAGCAAGAGGAGCATGTTGCACATTGCACTAAGTTAGAGTGCTCGAAGTCACCAAGCGTGTGCTCGAAAATCAGGCAGAATGCCCTTCGGAAATGGCTCATTTCAGCCACTTGCACATTGGTTTCCCCAATGCCATCTCCCTTCTTTATGAAGTGGTTGGAGGTGTTCCTTGGAGGAGAGAGGGTATTGTTGGAGCATAAAAGGCTACCCAAAGGCCACATATATCATTAAGCTTTATCTTGAGCAAGAGAAAGGAGAGAGAAGAGAGCAAGGAGAAGGGTGTTCTTGAGTGCTACAGTAGGAGCTCGAAAATGGAGATGGGGATGATGCTTCTTCCTTCTTCTAGTTCACCAATGGGTAACTAAACCTCATCTAGGGAGGTGATGAAACCCCTCCCTTGTAAGCATGTGTTAGTATAGTATATTTTTGGGGATTACAATGTATTTTTGATAGTCTTTCCATGGTCAAGAGCCTCATTTTTGTTGTAATGAATGTTGAATGTTTTAAATGATTATTGTGAGTTATTCATCTTGTCTTGGATGGTTGCTTTTCTTAATCATATTGCTTGCACTTCCATGGTGACAATGGAAGTTAGATCATGGAATGGTTTTAATGGCATGGAGTTGGAGAACCTAGATAGTTCATGGCTTAGGGTTTCCCTTTGATGGGCTATACTTGATTCTTAGCTTTATGTGCATTCACCATTTAAATTAGGGCTTGATAATCCTTGGCTTAGTAAGCATGTTCTAAGCTACATTTTAGTTTAGGTAGTTGATCATGTGAACCTTTGATGGTTTATTCTTGCCTTTCTAATTAAATGAACTTCTTAAGGATATTATAGCAACTTAGTATTGTTATGTATCATGACTATCATATATGTTGTTTTCCCCTTAAATTAATCTTAACCTAGCATGTGTATAGGGATGGAGGTGGATTCATTTCCCTAGCCTTCTTTACTTGTACTCACTCCCTTGAATTCTTGCAATTTATTGTTTTATGCACTTTTAATTTCCTAGCTTAAGTGACATCCAACAAAACCTCTATACACCCTTCATCATTCTAAGAATGATTCTAGACATTTAGGTTGTATTAGACTAGCATAGTCCCTGTGGTTCGACTTACCTGACCAATAGCCCTATTTTACAATGATTCGTGCTATTGCGAAGGTTGATGTTAATTGACCAACCGATCAGCTAGTCCCATAGCAAAACCAAAATGAGGTACTCAATGAAATGATAACAATTGGAATGCTACCCAAAAATATCGAGCATGGTGTACGAAGCTCAAACGCAACTCAAAACATAGAGAATATTGGAGACGGAATCACTATGAAGACTACTGTATGTATATAAGGCCTTAAACAACAAAATGGCTAAACATCCTTCTTTTTCTTTCTTTTTTTTTCCATGCATTAATATCATAGTCCATATAAATACTTCAATTTTCATATCTATAAAAGAAATCATCTCAAGCTTCATTGAAAGTGAACCGGATTCCCAATATATGGCTTTTACCTTCTTTTTCCAATTTCATAACACAAGTTTTCAAATCATCGAATTTCCCTTTTAAATGATGTCTTTAAGACATGAATTTATTCAGAAAATAACTTTTGTTGTTCTTTCTTTTTTTTTTTTCTTTTTTTTTAAGATAATACATATTATGGTCGTGCAATGCCGAAGTCCCTTAAGCTTTTTAACCAACCCATGTAGCGAGTGCTAGGCCAGCAACTCCTAAACCGGATGGCTTTAGGGTGCTAAGTGTAAGGATACTCCAAGGGCTTAATAACTCCAGTTAGCAAGGCTACGAACTCCAACGAACCATAGTTATTTATTTTTATTTTTGTGAATGACCATGCAATACCTAAGTCCCTTAAGCTTTCCAACTAACCCATGTAGCAAGTGTTAGGCCAGCAACTCCCAAACCGGATGGCTTTAGGGTGCCAAGTGTAAGGACACTCCAAGGGCTTAATAACTCGAGTTAGCAAGGCTAAGAACTTAAACTAGTCATTTTCCTTATTCCATTTTTTTTCTTTTTTCTTTTTTTAATATATATATAACAGTGCCAAAGATATCCATTCATTAGGGTCAATAATTCAAATCAGTTGAGTCAAGGTCAAGGTTAATTAGGTTACATGCCTCACAATTGAGTTTCCGGTGTGTATCTGTGCAGTGTAAAGCATAGAAGAGCATGAAATCTTATGAAAATCTAATTGAAGCATTTATACAAACCGGTTTGAATCAACATGATCATTTTAGAATTTTTCTTTATTTTCAAAACTATCATTTGCCTCTATACACAAAGTATTAAACATATGCTTCAATCTTAAACAATTTCTAAGATTACACTATCATTGCTTTCCAAAAATGATTTTTTTTTTTCTTTTTTTTTTTTTTTTTTTTTTTTTTTTACATGAACAATTAGTATATGTAAACAAAAATGCATAACAAAATAAAAAATGCATTACCAAAAGATACCCCCAAACTTGAATGTCACATTGTCCGCAATGGGAGTAGACAAAGAATGACAAATGAAAAATATAGAGAGTAAAAAGAGCAATAATACCAAGTGAGAGGAAAATCTGTGGCACTGTGACAACAAGTCACCATGGGAATTCCAAAAGTCACGCCCCAAACTTGGAATGGAGAACCTACAAAGAGCCACTAAGAGAAACATCAATAACTCTAAGGACAGAAATAATGAAAAATGACACAGTTAAGCAACAAGTAAGAAAAATAAAAGAGGGAATTGATATTGAAAATGAGGTTGACAATTTTACAAGGGGGAGTGAAACACCAAAATGTCCAACCTAACAAGCTAGAGCAAAAATAGATTCCCAAGGTTCAACAAAAAGACAACACATAAAAAGAACCTAGGAATAGAAATAACCATAAAATGCAAAACACAAAACAGAGACAAAACGGGTTAAGCTAGCTAGGGGCTAGGAGGGAAACAGGCAAGGAGTGCAGTGAGGAGGGATCGAGTTTCATGCCTTTCTTCTTGAGCCACCCGACGCTCCTCTGCCATAGCACGATGGTCTATGGCAGCACCAAGACGGTCCTCTGCCACGGCAAGGTAATCTTCCCACATGGCCTTATTGTAATCAGCTAGGGTGCTCTCAAAGTTGTCCATCCGAGCGTGGATACCAGCAATGCTAGCCTGAAGAAAAACATGGTCATGCTGAGGTGCAATAGGCGGCTCCTCCCAATCAAAATCTTCGGCCATAGGATCATCCTCTTGGATGGGAGGAGATGGTTCTTGTGGTGGCATAGTAGTAGCGGCTTGATAGGGTGGGAGATGGCCAAGCACATTGTTCCATTGCTTGATGGAAAATGCCTGAATCTTTTTGCCCTTTTCTTCATGGGGAGGAATGATGAAACCTTTGTGTTTCAGGAGCTTGGAAATGAAGAATGGGAATGGCAAAGCCCAGGTTTGGGCTCGTTGATTCCTCAAATAAATGCATTCATCCCAAAACTTCATGAACTGATTCCAAATCAACTCCATAATAGAAATCCAAAAGCCTTAGTCCAGGGCATACAAAGCATCTAACATCAAACCACGGTACTCGGTACTGTGTACCAAAGGGCACACATTATGCTTAAGAATGGAATCAAGGAACCAAACCCGCTCGGGGATAGTGGATTTGAGAGTGTAACTGCGAGGCCGATGAGGGTCAGTAACATTGCAAATGGCGGCAACAATTTGTTCGACGGTTAAATCATCAACTTGTTCATACAATGGACGACCCTTACGATCCAAAAGATCATCGGTGCACTACAGAGGACAGCCAGAAATAGCCACAATGTCCTCCATGTTGAAGGAATAGAGAGTGCCATTAATGGAGGTGGCGAGAGTGTTGGCCGGCTCTTCCGGGGAATGGAGATTTTGATAAAACAGTCGTACCACTCGTGGATAGGCAACCTTGGCAACCGGTTTGCATATACCCTGTAGACGCCGGTTGGTTAATTTAGTGACAGCCCAAGAGGACGAAGGGTGATCGGCAAAGACATCCTCAAATTGGAATAAGAGCTTGTAGTTGAGCTTCTTGGTGAGCCAAGGAGCCCTTGGCTATTCGCGGACAATAGCAGGAGCATCGTTAGATGGTCTAGGATGGCGAGATGATTCCCCATGAGCCATTTGGAGATTGGGATACGGATAGGGAATTTCAGTGAACACCTGGTGTGCACCAAGAAAAGGGAAAGGTAAGAGGGGTATCAATGGAGGAGAAAACCCGAAATTTTTGTGCTAGAATGGATTTGAGCCAAACACCCACATCACCAACAACAAATAAGCCTCCAAAAATTAAATCCCATACTCCTCAAGATGAAGATTATAGAAATAATAGAGAGAAAAGAGAAAAGAGCATACCTGAGCTGAAACTATCAAGAGGACTGAATTTAGCTTGAAGATGATGAGAAGGTAGGGTCGAATTGGGTGGGTATTTAAGGGAGATGTGTCATGAATTGAGAAAAGGAAGGATGGAGACGTAGGGGAGAGTGCATGCATGGGGGGGGGGGTCATGGGAGGCAATGAGAGAGAGCAACGGAATATGAAAAGTGAGGGAGATGAGGTTGTTTTAAAAAGGGGCGAAATGGGTTAGTAGCAGTTTGGGGAAACATGAGCGCTCGAAGATGAGGTTACGAGCACTCGTGAGGCATTGGGGGCAACGAGGAGGCAGTTGGCTTCAACATACAAGCGCTCGTCATACTGGATGAGTGCTTGAAAACTGGAAAGTGCCCCTTTTTGGATTTACGAGCGCTCGTGAATGGATGGATGAACGCTCGTCTGTGCCATGGAAAAAATTTGCAAACCCCTTTAATGCTGGATTTTCATTCTTAGCTGAACGGAATCAGTACCGGGGTCCAAGAATTTGCCAATTAGAGCTTGAGTTCCTATGGACCCGGGACATCTCAAAAATGCCCGTGATGTTTGGAGTTTCCTTAGAAAAGTGCCGGAGCGACCATGAAGAAAAAAAATAAAATAAAGTAAAATAAAAAATTCTAAAATGGTACCGAAACCTTAAAATGGCTAAGAAAAACCGAAGGTGGCTTTTGGAACGCAATTGAGACAATTCTGAAAAATTCATGGTTAAGTCAACTTAGAAGAAGGAAGCTTGGAAGTTGAAAGAATTGCTTCCCAAGAGTGCTAAATTTAATGTCGATAGCTAGAATAACATGATTTCGCATTAGTCCTTGTAAATTGGGTTCGTCAATAGGACTTTCTCTACTTTGCAGATAGGGAACTATGCCAACAACATAAGGCTTAATCCTTTGGCCATTAACCTTAAAGAGAGATCCATCGGTAGGATCTTGGAGTTCTATTTCACCATGAGGAAAGATGGCGGTGATGACATATAGACCATCCCACCGCGAGTGGAGTTTACCCGGAAAGAGTCGCAAGCGAGAATTGAATAGCCAAACTTTCTGTCCAGGGGTAAAAGACTTATGGACAATGTACTTGTCATGAAATACTTTAGTCTTTGCCTTATAGACTTTGGTACTTTTATACACATCATTTCGAATCTCCTCGAGCGCATTGAGCTGCAATTTGTGAATAGAGCCGGCTTGTTTAAGATCAAAGTTGAGCCTTTTTATGGCCCAATAAGCACGGTGCTTTAACTCAACTGGGAGATAACAAGCTTTGCTAAAGACAAGTCGATATGGAGACATGCCAATGGGCGTCTTATACGCTATCCGATAGGCCCAGAGTGCATTGTTTAGTCGTAATGACCAATCTTTGCGGTCTGGTCGAACTGTTTTTTCCAGAATATGCTTGATCTCATGATTAGATACTTCCACTTGACCACTCATTTGAGGGTGGTAAGGTATGGCAACCTTATGGATGACAGAGTATTTAAGAAGGACGGACTTGAGATAGCGATTTCGAAAATGAGATCCGCCGTCACTGATGAGTGCTCGGGGCATACCAAAACGACTGAAAATGTTTGATTGAATGAACTTGACCACAACTTTATGATCATTGGTTTTGGTAGCCTCAGCCTCAGCCCATTTAGACACATAATCCACCGCTACAAGAATATACTCATAGCCATAAGAAGATGGAAATGGTCCCATAAAGTCAATCCCCCACACATCTAAAATTTCTATGATTAAGATAGGAGTGAGGAGCATCATGTCTCTTCTAGACATGGACCTGAGCATTTGGTAATGCTCACAAGATTTACAGAAGTTATAAGCATCCCGAAATAAAAAAGGCCAATAGAATCCGCTCTGAAGGACTTTGTCAGCGGTCTTTTTGGCACTGAAGTGACCCCCACAAGCAAGAGTGTGGCAGAAATTTAAGACACTTGTGAATTCGGATTTGGGAATGCATCGCCGGATGATTTGATCCGGGAAATACTTAAATAGTTCCGAATCTTCCCAAAAGAAATACTTGACTTAGGAGAAGAGGCGGTCTTTTTCTTGTTTGGACCATTTGGACGGAATTTTTCATACCGCAAGGTAGTTGACAATATCCGTAGACCAAGGAAGATATGAATGAGATATCTAGAACAGTTGCTCATCCGGAAAGGAATCACGAACTGTAGCGAATTCAGACGATTTCTCAATGAGTAAGCGAGAGAGGTGGTCACTGACAACATTTTCTATCCCCTTTATGTCTTGGATTTCAATGTCAAGCTCTTGGAGTAAAAGTATCCATTGAATTAGGCAGGGTTTGGTCTATTTTTTTGTGAGCAAATGCTTAAGAGCGGCATGGTCCGAAAAGACAATGACCTTGGATCCAAGAAGGTAAGAGCGGAATTTATCTAAGGCGTACATCACGGCGAACAATTCCTTTTCAGTGGTGGTGTAATTCAATTAAGCATCAGATAGAGTTTTGCTAGCATAATAGATAGCATGCGGAAGCTTGTCCATATGCTAGCCCAAAACCGCACCCAATGCATAATCGGATTATGCCAGTAGATTACACAAAGGCCGGGATATTTTGCTAAAATCTTTGATGAAACGGCAATAAAAACCGGCATGACCAAGAAAGGAACGGATTTGTCGAACAGAATTTAGAGGAGGAAGATTAGAGATCCATTTGACTTTGGCCTTGTCGACCTCGATTCCCCTTTTAGAAATGACATGTCCTAAGACAATGCCTTCTTGGACTATAAAATGGCGCTTTTCCCAACTTAGAATCAGATTTGTTTCCTCGCATCTTTGAAGCATAAGGAATAGATTGTGGAGACATGAGTCAAAGGAAGATCCAAAGATGGAAAAATCATCCAAGAAAACTTCCAAAAACTTTTCGACCATATCAGAGAATATGGACATCATGCACCTTTGGAAAGTTACCGGTGCATTGCATAGCCCAAAGGGCATGCGTCTAAAGGCAAATGTTCCAAAGGGACATGTGAATGTGGTCTTCTCTTGATCTTGAGGATCAATTGCCACTTGGTTATAGCTGGAATAACCATCAAGAAAATAGTAGTAGCTTTGACCGGCTAGCCTCTCTAGGATTTGATCAATAAATGGAAGTGGGAAATGATCCTTCCTAGTGGTAAAGTTGAGTTTCCAGTAATCAATGCACACACGCCACCCTGTGGTGGTGCATTGAGGCACGAGTTCTCCCGCTGAATTTTCAACAACAGTGAGACCAGATTTCTTGGGAACTACTTGAGTGGGGCTCACCCACTTGCTATCAAAGATGGGGTAGATGATTCCCCCATCTAATAACTTAATCACTTCTTTCATGACCACTTCCTTCATGTTGGGATTCAACCGGCACTGTACCTCTCTAGATAGTTTTGCATCATCCTCCATATGAATGTGATGCATACAACGAGAAGGGTCGATTGCTTTCAAATCAGCCACTACCTAGCCAATAGCTTCTTTGTGCTCTTGTAGCACTCCTAAAAGGCTATTTTCTTGGTCCTTTAAAAGGTCTGATGCAATGATGATTGGAAGAGTTTTGTTTGCTCCAAGAAACACATACTTGAGGTGGACCGGGAGCGGCTTTAACTTAAGTTGTGGTGGAGATTTTAAGGAAGGGACTGGAGGAGTAGTTGAAAGTTGGGGAAGTAGTTCTCTTGGTATTTTCCAAGGAGAAAAATCCATGATAGCATTAATGTCAAGCAAAGAGTTTACTTCTTGGATAGCTTGGTCAATATCAAAGTTTGAGAAGTCAAAGTGAGACATACAAGTTTCAAGAGGATCCTTACTTAGAATGATGGGGAGAGATTCTTCGACCACTTCATCTATCACATCAATAAGAAAATAATCATCCTCATCGGAAGGATGTTGAGCTGCATGGAAGATATGGAGTTTGACTTGCATATTTCCAAAGGCGATGTCCATCACCCCGGTTCAGAAATTAATTAAAACGGTAGCCGTAGCTAAGAATGGCTTACCGAGGATCACGGGAATATGCTTCTTTGGATCATGGATCGGTTCTATGTCAAGAGCCACAAAGTCTACGGGGAAGTAGAATTTATCCACTTTGATTATGACCTCTTCAAGAATGCCTCGTGGGTGCTTAAACGATCTGTCAGTAAGCTGCAAGACTACGAAAGTTGGCTTTAGATCTCCCAACCCAAGTTGTAAGTGAACTGAATATGGAATCAAGTTCACACTAGCTCCTAAGTCAAGGAGGGCCCTTTCTATCTTGTTATTGCCAATAACACATAAGATTGTTGGGGCGCCCGGATCCTTATACTTTGGAGGAGCACCGTGCTGAATGATTGCACTCACATTTTCAATTAATCTTACCTTCTTTGGCAAATGATTTTTTGAAGTGTGCTTTTGAGTGCATAAATCCTTGAGAAATTTTGCATAGGGAGGGATTTGCTTGATAGCATCCAAGAGAGGCAAGTTGATCTTTACTTGCTTGAAGACTTCCCACATGTCTTGAATTTTACAATTTTTGTTCCCAAAATGTGTCGACTCTTGGAGACGTTGAGGAAATGGAGCCTTAGGCTCTTAAGAAGTCTCCACATTTGGGTTGATGAGCTTGGAATTTTCAATGCTAGAATTTGGATTTTCAGGAGTGAGCTTTGGATTAGAAGAGAGGAGATTTGGATTTTTGGGAGGAAGAATTTTGTCATTGTTTCTTCCATCAACCTTACTGTCCACAACTTGACCACTCTGAAGGGTGGTGATTGTTTGGACTTGTTCATAAGTAGGCCTACTCGGGGGAGGGGCTTTGTCAATCACATGTATCCATTTAGGATTCTCAAATGGTTTAGAGGGAAGTTTTCCCTTGTCTCTTTGAAGCAGTTGGTTCATTAAAGTAGCTATTTATCCTGTTTGATTTTCAAGTTTAGCTATGGATTGAGTATGAGAATGAACCATTTGGAGAGTGGGCTGCAATGATGTCAAGAGTTGCTTGTTAGATTCCATCATTTACTTGTTTAGGGATTCCATCATTTGCTTATTTGTAGCCAAAATCTCATCAGTTGGAAACACAGGAGGTTGATTAGAGACATTTAGATTATAAGGGGGACGGTAACTTGAAGAGGCCTGAAATTGCCTATTTTTAAATTGAGAAGAGGGTTGATTTTGCTGCCCTTGATTTTGAAATTACGAATTTTGTGAGGCTTGTTGCCTCCACGAGAAATTCAGATGATCTCTCCATCCCGGATTGTAGGTATTAGAATAAGGATTGTTTTCGGGCCTAGAAAACATCGCATTTGCTTGCTCTTGATTGGGACTAGGAAATTGCGCCGATGTGGGCAATCTTTTGAGAGATGGCAACGACTAGTGCATGATGCACACACCGCACTTGCCGAATTTTGAGACAATGAAGGAGAGAGATATGGTGCCATTAATTGATAGAATTTGTGAGCTATGGCATCCACTTGAGAAGATTCTTTTCTCATTGTTTTTAGTTGACAAGAGTTGGTGTTCTTTGTATTGGTTGAGGTTGGAGCACTACGAGAATTATGTTGCAATGAGTTTTCACTCAAATTCTCAAGTAGGGTCCATACCTCATCCGCACTTTTAGACATAAACATCCTTCCACATGATAAGTCAACCATGAATCTATGGGTGTCGGTTAAACCAGCATAGAAAGCTTGCACCAATTGCTATTTTGGAATTAGGTGGTGGGGACATTTCCTAAGGAGATCTTATAGTTTTTCCCAAGTCTCATGGAGTTGTTCCCCATTG
Source organism: Cornus florida (assembly GCF_030987335.1). NCBI lineage: Eukaryota > Viridiplantae > Streptophyta > Magnoliopsida > Cornales > Cornaceae > Cornus > Cornus florida. The sequence goes on along the minus strand of NW_026775573.1, from coordinate 78,657,459 downwards.
CTTTGCGAAAAGCTAAGAATGGAATGCCTCATTAGGTTGGTTTTACTCACTGGATAGTATTTTTTTAGAAATTCTTCTTGCAATTGAGCCCATGTAGTGATGGAATTTGCAGCAAGGGAGTTCAACTAATATTTTGCCCTATCTTTTAAGGCAAATGGGAAGAGATAGAAATGGAGAGCATTTTCAGGGAAGCCCCTAAGCTTGATGGTAGAACAGATTTCAAGGAACTCATCAAGGTGCTTATAGGGGTCCTCATGTTCCGAGCCATGAAAGGAAGAAAGCATTTGAATTGTACTAGATTTGATTTCATATTAGGCTGCATCGATGTTTGGCATCACTATACAAGAAGGAGAGGCATAAGTTGTAGGGATGAAATGGTCCCTAAGAGTCATAGGAACAACATTGGGAATTTCAGCCCTATTATTATTAATCCCCTCATTCCTGACATTTTCTTCATTTTCAGCCATTGTATTAAATTCGAGTTCAATTCCTCTTATATTTGCAGATTCCCTAAGGTTTCTTCTAAGAGTCCTCTCAAGCGAATTTATGTCAATGGGCTACGGCTAAACATTAATAGCACAATTTACAACAACCATAACAATTCATCACCATAACCTCCACATACGATGTTCCCTTTCTCCTTAATTATCAGAGACAGAAATTAAATGGCCACGACAAGGACTGATGCTTTGCAATACAGAGAAACAATAAATAACCTTGACAAGGATTTCATAATTTAACTATCTCTAATTTAACCACATGCAAAATATTCACAACTTTGAAACTAGAACTTCAAAAACTTACCTGGAGTCCTTTAGACTTACAAATTTGCTAGCTTCCCACAGCAAGCCTTGAGTACCAACAATCTCACAAGAACACTTGAAACACAAATTAATCGAAACCAACAAGAAAATATCCACAAGAACACAATATTCACAATCAAACCAAAGTTAATCCTAAAACCTCGGTTACAAAACCGTTTGCAGTCCTCGGTAACAGCGCCAAAAATTGGTCGGTCTCGTCAACTACCAATGATAATCAACCCTTTGCAATAACACAAATCATTGTAAAATAAGGCTATTGGACGGGTAAGTCGAACCACTGGGACTGCTAGTTTATGGCAACCAAGGTATTTAAATTCATTTTTGGTTTGATGAAAGGGGTATAAAGTTTTGTTTGGTTTGTCACTAGAATTAGGAATTGAAATTGCATAAAACAATAAGTGCAAAGAATTAATAAGATGAAGATAATAAAGAGAGGACTAGGGAAGTGAATCCACTACCTACCCTATTTAACATGTTAGTTGAGGTTAACTAGGGGGAACAATGTAAATATGTGACCATGGAATGTGACAACACCAAATTACTACATTCCTTCAAGAAATCTATGAATTCAATAAGCAAGAATAATTTATCAAAGATTTGCATGCTTGAACTACCTAAACTAGGGTGTAGCCTTAGGCATGCTCACTAAGCTAGAGATTATCAAGCCCTCAATTAAATGATACAAGCACATGAAGTTAAAAATCAAGATTAATCCATCAAAGGGAGGCCCTAAGCCAAGGACTAACAAGGTTCCCAAATACATGCCATTAAAACCATTTTCACAATCTCAATTCCATTTTCACCATGAAAATGTAAGCCATACAACCATGAGAACAAAAAATCTAAGACAAGATAATTAAGACATTCTTACATGGAAGGGCTTCATCACCTCCCTAGATAGGGAGTTAGTTACCCATGGATGCAAAGGAGGAAGGAGAAGAAGTGGTCTCACCCTCTATTTTCGCACCTAAGAGCTCCAAGACCTATAAACCTTCTAAACTCTAATATTTCTCTCTCTAGATTTTGTAAAAATGTGAGATCCATTACTATAAGCTTCAAGCCTTCTTTTGTAGACAAGATGTCTACCAAAGCACCCAAAAACTGAGGTCTGTGTCCCCTAAAAGTGTTTTTCCTGCCACCTAATTAAGGAGGGAATCCAATTGAAAGGATCAAGAAGCCAAGTGGGTTAACAGTGCTTGGACGAGCGCTCATAGAACGCAGCACGAGTGCTCGTAAATGCCTTTGCTTTCTTTCTCATTGTTCGGAGCTGCAGAGACGAGGCTCGTAAGAGAGGTTACGAGCGCTCATAGATAGCTTGCTTCTTTCTGCCTTAGATTGGAGCGCTCGTAAGAATGACGAGTGCTCGTGTGACATAGTGGTGCGTGCTGGTTGCTCATTACTGCCGAACGAGTGCTCGTAAGGCACTGGATAAGCGCTCGTTCGTACCTTGGAGTTTATTTTTCTTCTCTTATGCTTTGAAATTCTTTTACTTTGATCTTGGCTTTGGGTCATTGAGTATCATCTGCCCTTTTGTTTTATAGAAAGTCTTTATGAACCCACTTTGGCAAATTCTTCTTGGAAATTAAGGGACGCAAAGGCCCGGAATGACTTGATCTTCATAAAGCCTTTAAAGTCTTCCATTTTATTTCCTTTTGGAAGACAAACCTGAAAATAAACAGAAACACGGCACTGGAGATAATCTATACAATAAAACCAACTAATGGACTTAACTAATGCAAATAAGGGCGCTTGAATATACAATATTCGGTGCTTAACAACTGCCAAAGGGATTTCTGAAAAATTTCAAATGACGCATTTTTTATCAATTAAAGAACTTTGATCAATCGAACCCTTAACTTTGATCGATCCAAAATGGATTTCGATCGATTGAACTTAACCTTGATCGATCGAAATGGAAACTAAAGAGTCCTCATCACAGGTGATTCGATCGATCAAAGTGGTGCTTTGATCGATCGAACTTAAGTTTGATCGATCAAAATGTCCCTGGCAGTCCTCAAAATTCAGAAAATGGCTCTTAAACCAGATTTTTCAATGTAACTCATATCTAGATGACGCAAGAACTTGTAAAAACAAAAATAAGGGAGGAATAGGGTTGTCAACATGGAATGCACTAGTCTTTAACGTCTCTAGCAAGACGTTGGGCTCTTTTAGCTCGGATCAAAAATCTTATTGTGCATCCCCTCCTTGACAGGGTGAATGGCATTTTGAATCCCACCCAACAAATGGTTCTCAAAAGAACTTGTTGGATTTGATTCAAAGGGGATTGATGGTCCTTTGTTAATGTAACTCTTGGGCTTCCATGCCCTTTCAACATTTGGTTTCAAAACAACATTCTTTGAAATCATTTTGCAAGATAAACCTTTGAAAATTCCATTTTCAAGCAAAGACTCAACTTTTTTAAATTCATTGTCAAGACACTTTTCCACAACACACACTTCTTCATGCTTGTCTATTGAACTCAGGGTTGGATTAAATATATTCCACTTCTTTTTCATATGCCCAAATGAAATTTCACTATCCCCGTCCTATAATTTATGTTGGCATTTACGGTTGCCAAGAATGGACTGCTAAGGATAACGGGAATTTAATTCTTGGGATTTAAGACTGGTTCTGTATCAATGACAACGAAATCAACCAAGAAGAAGAACTTATCAATTTTAATCAAGACATCCTCAATAATACCCTGGGGCTTTTGGATGGATCGGTCGGCTAGTTGCAAAACTACCGACGTCGGTTTCAAGTCTCCTAAGCCCAATTGAACATACACTGAATATGGAAGAAGGTTAACAATTGCTCTTGAATCTAGAAGAGCCAGGTTAATGACATGGTCACCAATGATGCAAGAAGGAGTAGGTGAACTGGGGTCCTTAAATTTTGGAAGAGTGTTATGTTACAAAATGGAGCTTACTTGCTTGGTCAAGACCACTTTCTTTGGTGATTGGCTTTTGTTCTTCCCTTTTTGGGTGCAAAGATCTTTTAAAAATTTGGCATAATCCAGAATTTATTTAATTCCATCCAAGAGGGGAAGATTAATCTTCACTTGCCTAAACACTTCAATTGTTTCATTCACTTTGGTCTTTTGCTTTTCAAGAGAATTGGATCCTTTTAAGGCATCCGGAAATGGAGCCTTTGGCTTAAAAGCTTTTTCAAAATCTTGTTTTACAACATTTTCAACACAAGAATTTTTCAAATCATTTTTCACAATTTTTTCAACAAAATGATCATGCACATGCAATGAATGAGGAATAAAATGTGAAATGGGATGGGTGTCAACCTTTGGTTGCACCGGTTCACTCACTTCATTTTGGACGCCAACTTGATTGTTAATAATTTTTCCACTTCTCAAGGTTGTCACTGCATTGACATGTTCAATTGTGTGACCTTCCGATGAGGAATTGGTCTCCATAACAAATTGTTGCTTTGGTGGGGGTATTTAAAGGCATTTTCCCTTTTTCTCTAACATTCAAAGTACTAGCTATTTGCCTAACTTGGGTTTCTAGCTTAGTAATGGATTAGGAATGGGAATGAAGCAATTGAGTGTTTGCCTCTAAAGTACCCAAAGCAGTCAACACTTTTTCCTCAAAAGTGGGACTCTTAGAATTTCCTTGAGAGTAAGATGATTGATTAGGAAAATGAGAGTTTGAGAATTGGTTTCCATGTAATGATTGAACAAACTTGGCTTTGCATTGGAGGCAGAACATACTTTCCTTGAAAACCACTTTGGGGAAGGTTTAAGCCTTCCATTGGCTTTTCCAAGAGAAGTTTGGCTAGTTCCTCCACCCGGGATTGTAATGTGTGCCATAGGGATTATTCCCTTGGTTAACAAATGTGGCATTGACTTGTTCATGGTGCTTACTTTGCACATGTCCATAGGGACAATTGGAAGTAGAATGTAAGACACTAGAACAAGTCATGCATGCTTCATTAGATGGATGATGAACATGATTAAGGGAGGAAGGCACTTGATTTACTAAATTTTGGTTAAGAAAAACTTGATCAAACTTTTGAGATAAAGACTTGACTTCGGTGGCTATGTCATTAGAATTGTTAACTTGATATAAGCCGACATTCTTCCTTCCACCTAAATTTCTACCATTTTTGGAAGACAAGGATCGATGCATTGAATTCTCACTCATGCTTTCATAAAGACGCCAAACATCATTTTCATGCTTATCAAGATAAGAACCACCAATAGATGCATCAACCATACCCTTGTGATTATCCAACAAACTTTCAAAGAAGTATTGAACTAATTTCCACTTAGGCATGTCATGATGTGGACACTTCCTAAGCAAATCATTAAATCTTTCCCATGCCTCATGAAACAATTCCCCATCCCCTTGAGAAAATTCTCTAATGAAAGTTCTCATAGCATTGGTCTTTGAAACCGGATAGTATTTTTTTCGAGAACTTTTATTGCATTTCCACCCAAGAAGTTATTGAAAAAGGCCTGAGATTGTTGAACCAATATTTTGCCTTATTTTTAAGGGTAAAAAGAAAAAGTTTTAATCTCAAAACATCTTCCGGCATGTCCATGTATTTCGTGGTGCAATATACTTCAAGAAACTCATCCAAATGGTTGTAAGGTTCTTCACTTGGAAATCCTTGATAATTAGAAAGCATTTGAATAGTTTACGGTTTAATTTCATAGTGATGTGCTCTAAATGGGGGCAATTGAATGTATATAGGTGCATTATATTCATTTGGCATATAATGATCACGCAAAGCAAGAGGATGATTCATAATTGGAGGTGCTACATAAGCACCTTGATTGCCTTGAATAATGGGAAGTTGTGGAGCAAAAATTGGCCAAGGCATTTCTAATGGAACTTAGCCTTGTTGTTATGGTGGAATGAAAGGTCTTGGCATGCCTAATGGTACTTGAATGTTGTCATGATGCATATTAGGGTGAAGGATGCCTTGTTGGTCTATGTGACTAATGTCCTTCACACGGTCCTCATTGATGTCTTCCATTGATGTAATGGAATGATTAGAATTACCCCTTCCCTTAGAATTACGAACAATGGATTCAAGATTCAAATCAAGTGGGACAAGAGTAGGATTTAATGACCTACGACCATGCATGCACAAACAAAACAAAAATAAGCAACAAATAAGTAGCAATCACTTATCCTCCGTAACAAATCAATAATCAACAATCCTCCACATACAATGGTCCCATACTCCCATGCCTTGAACAATATGCAAGAAAAATTAAATTGCCTCCACACGGGCTCACGATTTATCTATGAAAGTAAAGACTTGTCTCCACGTGGGCTCACGATCTAACTAGAGATTGAGTTTAAAGATGCTCACAAAGGGTCCTTAAGCAACTTCAAGTTATTTTTCAAATTTTTTTTTCTTTGCCTTGTTTCGCTTTGCAATTTTTATTTTATTTTTGAGATTTTTATGCTCTTGCTTAGCTTCACTTGGCTTCTTGCTTCTTTTGCTTTTCAATTTCCCTTTGCTTCACTCTCTTGGTCCAATTCACTTAACCAATCAAGAACAAACACAATAAGTAACAAAAATAAAATTAAAACAAGATCAAAAGAGTAGTAATTCCTAATCAATTCCCAAATATGACGGTGCCTAATCCCTGGCAACGGCGCCAAAACTTGGTGTGTCTCAAACTAGTTGCATGGAAAAGTATGTAGTGTGGCCAAGTTTAAATTTAGAAAATGCCACTACCACTTCCAACTAAAAATATAGCTAGAGTGAGTAAGGATTGTCCCAAAAGATTGGATGCGTATTTGTGATGGAAACAAATGTCGGATTAGTAGGTTTGATGAGCGTTGAAAAGTGCGCATTTAAACCCCTTAAGCTTAGGTATTCTAGGACCTTTATCTATCTTACTTTCCCATTTTAGACTAATTTCGTAATATTGTTCTTTTTAGGTGCTTATCCCCAAAATAATCTAATTCAGCCAAATAAGAGCTTAAAAGAAGCTAACTCAAGCTGGATGCAAGAAAGGAGCAAAATGGAAGCAGAATGAAGCAAAGTGTGGAAATCAGTAAGTTCGATCGATCTCAATAATACTTAGATCGATCAAAAGTTCATCGATCTAAACTCTCCAAGATGGATCCAAGCTCTTTTGTCCTTATCCAAAGATCCCACAAAGTTCGATTGATCCAACAATTCTTAGATCGATCAAAAAGATTCCATCTTATCCTGTTGTACCACCCCACCTACCACTTTTGTCTCTTTCCACAAAATATCTTAGATCTGTCCTTATCCAAAAAGGTGCTGCCATGGAAGGATCGATCAGCAAAAGTTTGATAGATCTCAGCTAAGTTCGATCGATCTAAGCATAGGTTCGATCGATCGAACCCTCTTAAGTGCGAATTAAATCAATTTCCAGCTCATTAAAAGTTGTCTCATGGTGGAATCATTGGAGAAGCCCTTGTGTATGACCATTGGGTGTGACATTTGAGCTACCTATATAAGAATTATGAGCCACTTTTACACATATGTTTGGAGGAATTGATAGAGACAATTTTTTATTATTCTTAGAGAGGAAGAAAATAGAAGAGAAGGCTTGAGACACATTCTTGGGAGGTCTTCCATCTAACTCAAGAAGAAGAGTATTTCTACGATGGATATAGCTCTTGAGGGTTGGAGGACACCATTTATAAGTGGTTAAACATCCTCTTGGGGCTAGAGTTAGCCCTAAGCATGCTTTCTTTACCTTGATTTATGTATTTTTGAAGGGATTTGTGTTGTAATACATGTTTTGACATCTTTATATACATAGATCTTATTTATTCAATGATTTGTGTGGTTTAATTCTTTCAATTGATCATTTCATTCTATCCATATGTCTATGTATGATAAAATAGATGTTCATGTGTTTATCTCTATCTCTTATGTTGTTGATGCATGTATATGTATGTTAATGCTAAAAATCTAGAGATTGTCAAGACATAGTGCTTAATAGAATGCTCTTGTGGTTTATTTGATGGTTCATACTCATTTCTTGATAAAATGTGCCTCTCCCTTAGTTTAATTAGTTTAATTTTCATGTCATTAGTTTAGACGTAGTGTAGTTACCTTAGTTGTTAAATGGGAGGACAACCCATGCTTGTTATTTGATGTTCCATACTTAAGAATGCAAGTAGTATATTTCTCTAATTATATGATGTGTTTGGACTGTGAGCTTAAAGAAGGATTAATGGCTTAGTTTGATATATTGTGCTATTAATTGTGTTGTTTAGACAATATATACTTAATTAGTTATCTATGCTTATTGAAACAACCACACACACTCACTATTGTTTCAACATATGTTTTTCCCCTCATTAATTATGAGTTAAGTGTATAGAAAGGTGATGCTTAGTGGTGATCTCTAAGTCCCAAGACCTCTCTCTCTTGTTTTCTCTATCCTTTAATTACTTGTTTTATATTGAACTTGTTTAATCTTAATTGTAGTTTAATCAACCAAATAATCTACTTTTGATCACTCAACCTACTAACCCTAAGCATTGTTTCCATTACTAGTAGCCCTCTAATCCCTTGGGACGATCCCTACTCACCCTTGCTACATTAGTAGTAGTGGTAGTGGTGGTTTTTATAAATTTAAACTTGACCCAAAAGGCTTTTCTTGAACCGTGCATTCACTACATTATTTTGGCGTATAGGAACGGCCACCGTCAAATTTTGGTGCCGTTGCCGGGGATTGAATTCGCAACGCCATGTTTTGGAAATATTTAGGAATTAGTACTCTTTTGATCGTGTCTTTACTTTATTTTTATTTTTGGTTACTTATTGTGTTTGTTTTTATTTGGCTAGGTGAATTGAGTGAAAGAAGTTGAGTAAAGGAGAATTCAAAGCAAGGAGCTAAGCTAAGCACAAAAAGGACTAAAAATCTAAAAAAAATTGCAAAACAAGGCTAAAAAGTTGAAAGTTAAATTGAAATTACTTAAGGACCCTTTGTGAGATCTTTCTAACTCAAGCTCTAGTTAAATTGTCGGCCCGCGTGGAGGCTTGTTTTTCATTTCTTAGATAAATCGTGAGCCCGCATAGAGGCAATTTACTTTTCCTTGCATGTTGTTCAAGCATGGGAGCATGGGATCATTGTATGTGGAGATTTATTGATTGATTTGTTGTGGGGGCGAAGTATTTGTTACTTGCTTATTTGCTTGTTATTTGTCTTTGCTAATGCATGTATGGTCGTAGGTCATTAAATCCTACTCTTATCCCTCTTAATTTTCATCTTAAATCGGTTATTCATAATCCTAGGGGAAGAGGTAGTTCTCATTACTCCATTTCACTAATGGAGGATTTGAATGACGACTATGTGGAGGACCTTGGTCACATAGACCAACAAGGCATCCTCCATCCTAATGTGCATCATGAAAACATCCAAGTACCATTGGGCATGCCTAAACCAATCATTCACCCACAACAACAAGGCCAAGTTCCATTGGGAATGCCTCGGCCAATATTTGCTCCACAACCTCCCATATTTTAAGCTAACCACGGTGTTCGAGTAGCACCACCGGTTGTAAATCCTCCCATTGCATTAAGAGACCATTATGTGCCTAATGAATACAATGCACCCACTTGCATTCAATTGCCCCCATTTAGAGCACATCACTATGAAATTAAACCATAAACCATTCAAATGCTTCCTAACTATCATGGACTTCCAAGTGAAGAACCCTATAAGCATTTGGATGAGTTTCTTGAAGTGTGTTCCACTGTGACATACACGGACATGTCAGAAGAAGTTTTAAGACTTAAACTTTTTCCTTTCACCCTTAAAGGCAAGGAAAAATATTGGTTTAACAATCTTAAGCCTTTTTCGATAACCTCTTGGGCGGAAATGCAACAAAAGTTCTTGAAAAAGTACTATCCAGTTTCTAAGACCAATGCCATGAGAACTTTAATTAGAGAATTTTCTCAAGGGGATGGGGAAATGTTTCATGAGGCATGGGAAAGGTTTAATGATTTTCTTAGAAAGTACCCTCATCATGACATACCTAAGTGGTAACTAGTTCAATATTTCTTTGAAAGTTTACCGGATAATCACAAGGGTATGGTTAATACATCTATGGGTGGTTCTTAACTTGATAGGCATGAAAATGATGTGTGGCAATTGTATGAAAGTATGACTGAGAATTCAATACATAGGTCCTTATCTTCTAAAAATGGTAGAAATCTAGGTGGAAGGAAGAATGTCGGCTTATATCAAGTTGACAACTCCAATGTCATAGCCGCCAAGATGAAATCCTTATCTCAAATGTTTAATCAATTTTTTATCAACCAAAATTCAGCGAATCAAGTATCTTCCTCCCCTACTCATATTCATCATCGTGCATCTAATGAATCTTGCATGACTTGTTCAAGTGTCTTGCATTCTACTTCCAATTGTCCCCATGGACATGTGCAAAGTGAGCCCCATGAGCAAGTCAATGATACATTTGTTAATCAAGGGAATAATCCATATGGCACTCATTACAATTCAAATTGGAAGAACCATCCAAACTTTTCTTGGAAAAGCCAAGGGGAAGGCTCAAACCCTCCCCAAGGTGGTTTTCAAGGGAAGTATGTTTCCCCACCAATGCAAAGCCAAGGTTCCCTAGGTTTTAAATCATCATCATTTCAATCACATGGAAATCAATTTTCTAATTCTCATTTCCCTAATCAACCATCATATTCTCAAGGAAATTCTAGGAGTCCAGCCTTTGAAGAGAAAGTTTTAACCGCTCTAGGCACTCTATAGGTGAACACTCAATTGCTTCATTCCCATTCTCAATCCATTGCTAAGCTAGAAACCCAAGTCGGGCAAATAACTAATACCTTAAATGCTAAAGAGAAAGGGAAAATGCCATTGAATGCACCACCAAAGCAACAATGTGTTGTGGAGACTCATTCCTCATCGGAAGGTCCCACAATTGAGCATGTCAATGCGGTGACAACCTTGAGAAGTGGGAAGGTTATTGGCAACCAAGTAGGTATTCCCAATGAAGAGAGTGAACCAGTGCAACCAAAAGTTGACACCCGTCTCGTTTCTCATCATATTCCTCCTTCATTGTATATGCATGATCATTCAAATGAAAAAGTGTTAGAAAGTGATTTGAAAAGTGAGTCCAAAATTGATTTGAAAGATGAATTAAACAAAGCTTTGAAAAAGGATTTTAAAAATTCTTGTGTTGAAGATTCTTCAAAGAAAAGTTTTAAAAAAACTTTTAAACCAAGAGCTCCATTTTCGGATGCCTTAAAAGGATCCATTTATCTTGATAAACAAAAGACCAAGACTAATGAAATCATTGAAATGTTTAGGCAAGTGAAGATTAATCTTCCACTTTTGGATGCAATTAAGCAAATTCCGGCTTATACCAAGTTCTTAAAATATCTTTGCACCCAAAAGAGGAAGAATAAGAGCTAAGCACCTAGGAAAGTGGTCTTAACCGAGTAAGTGAGCTCTATTTTGCAACATAACACTCTCCCAAATTTCAAAGACCCCGGTTCACCTACTACTTCTTGCGTCATTGGTGACCATGTCATCAATTGGGCTCTCTTAGACTTAAGAGCAAGTGTTAACCTTCTTCCATACTTGGTATATGTCAAATTAGGCTTAGGAGACTTGAAACCGACGTCGGTAGTTTTACAACTTGCCAACCGATCCATCAAAAAGCCTAGGGGTATCATTGAGGATGTCTTGATTAAAATTAATAAATTCTTCTTCCCAGTAAATTTCTTTGTCATTGACATGGAACCGGTTCTAAATCCCAAGAGCCAAATTCCTGTTATCCTTGGCAATCCTTTCTTGGCAACCGCAAATGCCAAGATCAATTGTAGGACGGGAGTAATGAAAATCTCATTTGGGCATATGAAAGTGAAGTTGAATATCTTCAATCTGACCCCAAAATCATTTGACAAGTATGAAGAAGTAAGTGTTGTAGAAAAATGTCTAGACAATGAATGTGAAAGAATGGAGTCTTTGCTTGAAACCAAAACTTCAAAAAGTTCATCTTCGACCTTGAAACTAAAGAATGATGTTTCAAAATCTTGCTTTGAGAGGGCATGGAAGCCCAAAGATCACATTGACAAAAGACCAACAATCTCCTTTGAACCTAATCCAACAAGTTCTTTAGAGAACCGTTTGTTAGGTGGAATTCAAAGTACCTATCACCCCATTAAGGAGGGGTTGCATGATCGGTTGTTAATTATACATCAACCTTTGCAATAGCACAAATCATTGTAAAATAGGGCTATTGGTCGGGTAAGTCGAACCACTGGGACTGCTAGTTTATGGCAACTTAGGTGTCTAGAGTCATTTTTAGATTGATAAGGGGGGTTATAAAGGATTTGTTGGATTGTCACTAAGATTATGAATTGAAAAGTTCATAAAACATTAATGCTAAGAAGTAAAGAGGCAAAGACAATTAAAATGAGAACTAGGGAAGTGAATCCACTACCCATCCATAAGCATACCAGGACATGATTTACTTGGGGAAATATATATATATAACCATGGAATGCAACAACATAGCATTGATACATTATCTTCAAGAAATATATGAAAATAAGATACAAGAATAATCTATCAAGGCATTACATGTTTTGGTCACCTAAACTAGGATGTAACCTTAGACATGATCACCAAGCCATAGATCATCAAGCCCTTAATCTCATAATAGGAGCACATGAAATAGAAATCAAGAAGAATCTATCAAAGGAAATCCCTAAGCAATAGATTATCAAAATTCCTAAATAGCATGCCAATAAAAACACTTCTATGAACTCATCTCCATTGTCACTATGAAAATGTAGCAATAAAATCATGGGAGAAAAACAATCTAAGACAAGATATTTGACTCAAAATGATCATTTATAAATAAAGAGATTCATTACATCATATGAAGGGCTCTAATTCATGGAAAAGTCACATATATACATTATACCCCAAATAGAAATCAAAACAATCACCTCCCTAGATAGGGAGTTAATTACCCATGAAGACAAAGGATGAAGGAGACGATGAAGAATCCCTCTCCATTTCCACACCTTTAGCTCAAGAACACCCAAGACCCTCCAAACTCCCTCCTTCTCTCTCTAGAACTTAACAAAAAATGAGATCTATCAAATAAATGGGTTTTTTCCCCTTATTATACATCAAAACCTACTCCCCATACTGAAAATCCCAAGCTCCCCCCTCTGCATGAAGCTAGACCACACAAAAGAAGGATAAGGGGACTAAGATGCTGAAATTCAGGGGGCAGTTGAGCTGCCTACTGCAGGTCGGCGGGCGCCCGCGATGGCGCGGCGGGCTCCCGCGATGGCGTGCGAGGGACTAGAGTGTTTGGCGGGTGCCCACGATGGCGCCGCGGGCACCCGCGGTGGCTCGCTGGGGCTTCCTCGAGGGCTCGCAAGGCCCCACGAAATGGAGCAGAGAGATGAGGGGTTCGGCAGGCGCCCGTGGTGGCTTAGCGGGCGCCCGCGGGGCCTTGCACCTGCACTTCAAACCAAGGCTTCTCGTAAGCCTTTCCGAGCTGGAGCACTGATGCGGCTTCCACTATGAACACTAAGCCATGAACTTCACAAAAACGGCGACTGGAAAGGTTAGGTCCCGAAGATGACTCCCCGATATGGTTATATAAATTATATGCATGTTTAAAGTTTAGATCCAGAAATAGTTTTTATTTTAATTAAATGATGATTTAATTTCATAGTTGAACCATGCTTAGATTTAATTAAGATTATGATTTTTGGAGAGCTCATGACTTATAGTTCATCATATATTATTTTCAAAATTTTTGGATTATTTTTGAAATCTAAAGATTTTTAATTAATTAAGTTAATTAAAAATTAATTAAGTGTTTTAGTTGCTTAATTATGGTGCATTTCGTAACATTTTCGTTTTCTGTTTTTGCACGCTTATGAAAACAAAAACATGATTTTGCTTTCTTGTGAAAATAAAAAACAAAAATGATGTTTATTAACACTTGTTGTTATCAGAAATTTGAAAACATAAAACAATAACTGTGTTTAGTAATACAACATATTTGTTACAAAATGTACATAATATTCTTTAAATTTTTTATTTTTTTATTTTATTTTTTTCATGGCAATAATTTTAGGAGTTATTGATTAAAGGGGAGGGTAGATGATTTGAACATAAACTTTCGGACATAGTGAGCAACCCAACCACTCAGGCACGACACTTGCTTTCATTAATATCGAAAAGCCATAAATCTAGAAGGTGTAATTTAAAATTATAAATCTTAAAAATACCCAATACATCATAAGTACAAAATTAGATATACCAAGACAAAAACATTTCCATCAATTATGTATCTAAATACATGTATATGCATGATGTATACATTTATTATGTGACATATAATATATTTAGCATATGATAATTTATTATGAATAAAATATATAAAATAATATATCTTATATGTAATAAAATATATATTGTGTTATAATATTATAAATTAATTATAATTTAATTTTTACAAATAATATAATATAGATATGATATATAATAAAATAAAATATCTACTGCTTAGTAATTTAATAACATTATATTCTATATCAAAAATTATTTTGTTACAAAAAATAATTTACATTATTATTTAATATATTATATATTAAAATATATTTTTATCAAATAGAAAATAATATACAATATTTAATTTATTCTATATTAAAAGTATATATTTTTATTAACATTTAATATGTAACTTAGTATATAACACAAATAATATGAATTTTATTTGAAATGAATAGTGTTTGTGCAGTAACATTAGTGAAAACGTTTCTGCGCTACAGTGCCGAAAACATAAGAAACATCATTTTGATGTTTTCTCTTTTCTTCACAAAAATTGAAAATGTTTTCTGTTATAGAAAAATAAAAGCATTTTATTGAATGTGATTTTTGTTTTATTTTGCCTTTTTAGAGGTTGACAACAGAAAACAAGAAACGTTTCTCGTTACTAAACGCATCCTTAAACTTTTGATTTGATATTTGAGTTATTCATGGTATGTTGCTTATTATGTGTTAAATTCATATCATTTAGTGATGTTTTGCTATCTAGAGGAATTAATTAATTTTTATTTAATTAGCTTCCATTTAATGAAATTATGATTTATTTGCACGTTCGATGTTTTCAAGGCCTAATATGTTACATGCTATGATAGTTGAGGACTTAGGGCATGTCTTATGTGTTTTCACAATTTGATTAAGTGCATTTAGTATATGTGTATATACTTCTTGTGCACTATTTGTTGATTTTGGAAGCTTGGGGAAATTGTAAGTTTGACTATGGCTAGGGCTCGGCTCTAGTATGGGGGATTTAAGAGCCCTCTATTTTTAGTGCGTACTTAAGGGCAAGCACCCACGGGCTAGTAATCCAAATGATGCTTGGTGTTGGTTTTATTTCGGCGTGACGTCCAAGTTTTCGTTTGTTTGATTTCGCATTTAAATTCCAAGTTGTTTACTTTGTGAATTTATATTTTGTTATTTGGCATTTGATGTTTCAATGCTGCTTAATTGCTTATATATTGTGGTTTATGATGTGGATGTTCTAATGTAGCTTACGATGATCCCTTAGTCTCACCTTGGACATAGACATTAGGTGGCATGAACCACATGGATTGATTTATATCAACTTATAAAGACTTACAAAACTTTAGGTTATACGCATGTTCATTTCCTACGAATAACTTATTTATTCACCCTCATTGTTTGGGACATTTTTCAAGTAAGGAATAGTGTTTTAGGGATGCACAACATCATTGAAACTTGTTTGTGGCTTAATGAGTTGGTGTACTCCTTTACTTGCACCTACTAGCATGATTTTGCCTTATTTTTGGTTAAATATGTCAAAACTTGTAGCTTCTATTTGGGATATGTAATAAGTACCTAAATGCATCCTTTAAGACCTATTTAACATGTATGTGATGAGGCAAAGGGCCAAGAATCTCATGCTTTACTTTTATGCTACTTGGTTATATACTTAAATATGAGAAAAATTAGAAAATGCGAAGCTTTAGCATGTCCATTTCATTTTGGTTGTGGGAATTGTGTTTTATCACTTCCCCTAGTGCTCTTTTATTATATATGACGTGTGGCAAAGGGCCAAACAATTCTTTAAATGCGTCTATGATGATTGACTTCACAAAGTGCTTAAAAATGGTATTTTTCATGATTTTGGGGTTCAAGCATGTTATATTTTGCATATGGTGTATTTTGATATCATAGACCATTGGGTTGCATTTTATTATGTACATTACATTTTCAAGAATGTTTACCTTGCACAAAATATTATGGTTGTATGTTATGATTGATGGTAGGTTTCAAATTTCCCATTTTAAGGCATTTTTGAGGTTTGATAGGTCGGATTTTGCATTGGGAATTCGGGGTCATGGACCACTCCCACACACTTCAAAACACTTATTACGCTTGCGTGCACAATCGTTTTAGTCCACAACTTCATATTTGGTCATTTGAACACTTAAAGCAAAGTTGTATTTTGACATTTTTTTTTCAAAACTGATCTTAGGGGTATTTTGGGCATTTCAGGTCAAAAATAAAATTTTCTTTTGACATAGTCAGCTTGGAAAAATTATTTTAAAGGGGGGTTTCTTTTTTGTGTTTTTCCAAAAAAGGTCGTTTCGGGGTCCAAAACGCTTTCTCTTTTCAGCATTTTTGAAAACATGCCCAGGTATCAGCATTGGCACGGCCAGCGTAACACAGCGGACAGGACAACGAGCGCGTGCACGTGCATGGTGCCTAGGGGGCATGCGCGCGCGCACACGCATAGGGCTTGTCATGGTGCTGTCCTTGGCCGCGGCGACGCTCATTATTCACATTGATTTTTCTCTTCCGTTCGGACTCCGAATCAAGTGATTTTTGAGTCTTAGTTCATTAATTTTTCATTTTTTATCCAATGGTGTGCTCAGTGGCACCCATAACTTTCTAAAAATTATGATTTTGTCTCTAGGGCTAAACTTGTCCATTTTTAAAACGTCGCTTCAGCATTTTTGTTCTCTTTTATGTTCTATGGCTTCATGGGAAGCCATGTTTGTGTCTTAGAGACGATGTACATCTCTTGAGACTTTGTTTTCATGTGAAATGACCATTTTTCCCTTAGGGGCATACTTGGTCTATTTTCACCGTTTCGCTTTCGCATTTGTTTTCTTTTGGTTCCGTGGCTTCATGGAAAACTATGTTTGTTTCTTAAGGATACCGAATATCCCCATAAACTTTGTGTTTTGTTTTCACTTCCGCATTCTGAATCCGTTATCGGGTCAACTTTTAGGTCACATTGACTTATCCGGGTTGTGAAAATTCGGAACGTCACAGTTTTCTCAAGAATTTGCTTTATTTCTCGGTTTAAAACTTCAAATTGCCCACTTGCTTGAGGGTGGTAGGAGGTGGCAACCTTATGAGTGACGGAGTAGTTTAAAAATAGTTGCTTTAAAAAGTAGTTGCAAAAGTGTTTTTTTTTTTTTTTTTTTTTTTCATAAATGGATTTTGTATAAAAGGAAAAGAAAAATATTTACAAGTGCATAGAGCGCATACCCTCAGACTTTCCAGATTCTTAATGAAGAAACATTTCTAGTAAATAAAATAATAAAATAAAAAACTGTAAACTAAAGAATGTCTCTAAGAGAGACATTGTAAACATCTAAGACCTCAAACATAATTTTTCTAGCCACCTCAGAAGTGTGACTAGAATTATTTCCATGTAGTCTTCTATTTCTTTCTTTCCGCATACTTCAGCAGCCAACAACAAATAAAGTCTAAATCTTTTTGCTAGTCTGTTGAGTGAACCATAACAACATGTCATCAATAGTATGAAGTGAACCTAAGTCCAACCCCAAACTAAGAGCATTATTCAACCAGTTCCAGAAGTGTCTAACAAATGGGCATTAAACAAAAATATGATTTCTGGTATCAATCTGGTGTAAACAATTAGAGTATCTCGGAGCCAATTGCACTTTCCTCCTCTGCAAATTAAACATTGTAGGTAATCTATCTTGAAATAAAAAGACACCACGAATTGACCATCGAGGCCTGGCCTTCCCCTAAAAGATTTTGGACTATAAAACATCAGGATTAGTAACTCTACAACCCTGCCAAGCTTTTTTGAAAGCAAAGTCACCACTATCCCACAGGAACCCATCTGATCTAGCATGAATAGGCAATGTAAGCAAATAGTCTTTAATGGGCCTAAAAATTTCATCTTGCAAGAGATCAAAATTCCAACCACCATTAATTAAAAGACTGGAAAAAGGAGAATACCATGAAAATCCCAGCCTTCTAACCTTTCTGTGACTAAATTTCTGTAGAAGAGTTTCCCCCTCACACCAAGGATCTGTCAAGACCTTAAATAGCTGCCCAGTACCTATTGAGAATTGGATGTTATGCAGCATAATGTCCATAACATTAATCAAATTTTTCCATAAAATTGAATGAGCAACCTTTGGAATTGCGTTCCAATATGTTGAATTGGCTGTATATATTTTTTGAAACCAAGGAACCCAAAGACGATCTTTACTTAGCAAGAAATCCCAAGCCAAAACACAATGGGAAACAACCTGTAATTCCTTCAATTTTGGAATCCCTAGCCCCCCTTCATATTTTGATCTACACATTATGTCCCAACTTAATAGATGCATTTTCTTCAAGTTATCCCTGCTTCCATCATTAATCAAATTCAGTTGCAAAAGTGTTTTCCTCCATCACTAATCATTGCTCTTGGCATACCAAAACGAGTAAAGATGTTTGATTTGATGAATTAAACTACCACGGAGTGGTCATTCGTTTTGCTAGCACATGCCTCCACCCACTTGGAAACATAATTGATGACAAGTAAAATGTATTAGAAGCCATAGGACATATGGAATTGGCCCATGAAATCAATACCCCAAATATAAAAAAATTTCACAATAAGAATATAGGTTAAGGGCATCATATCTCTCTTTAACATTGATCCCATCTTTTCGCATCGCTCACATGCTTTGCAAAAGTTATAGGAATCGCTATAGATGGTAAGCCAAAGTAGCTCACTTTGAAGAACCTTCAAGGCGGTCTTCTTAGTACTAAAATGTCCACCACATGCAAGTATATGACAAAATGTGAGAACACTAGGAACTTCGCTCGCTGAAACAAATCTCCACACTATTTGGCCCGAGCAATATCTAAACAAAATGGGAACTTCCCAATAATATTTCCAGATGTTAACAAAGAAAGGGTCCCTTTCTTGCCTTGACCAATTGGTTGGAAGCTTGCCAATTGCAAGGTAGTTCACAATGTCGGCGAACCAAGGCAATTTTCCATTTGAAATTTGGAAGAGTTGCTCATCCGAAAATGAATCATGGATTAGAGAACTTGGAGAAGATTCAACAATTAGTCTTGAAAGATGGTAAATAATGACATTTTCAGAGCCTTTCTTGTCTTTGATTTCAAAATCAAACTCTTATAGAAGTAAAATCTATCTTATTAGGCGAGGTTTGGTTTCCTTTTTAGTCAAGAGATGCCTAAGAGCGGCATGATCGGAAAACACAACGACCTTCGACCCTAAGAGGTATGACCTAAATTTTTCAAGGGCATACACTATGGCAAGTAATTCCTTCTCAGTAGTAGAGTAATTCAATTGAGCTGCCGAGAAAGTTTTACTTGCATAGTATATGGCACATAGAATTTTTCCTACCCTTTGCCCCAAGATGGCTCCCATTGCATAGTCGGAGGCATCATACATGATCTCAAATGGCAATGACCAATTTGGAGGTTACATAATGGGAACGGATGACAATAAACCACAGAGTTTATGAAAAGCGTCTAGGCATGCTCGATCAAAGACAAATGGGATCTCAGTGGCAAGAAGATTACATAAGGGTCTAGCAATTTTGCTTAAGTCTTTGATGAAACGGCGATAAAAGCCAGCATGTCCTAGAAAGGAGCGGATCTTTGTAACGACACGGATTTCTCAACCCGGTGCGTTAGTGATGAATCGGAAGTTGACCCGATAACGGACCCAAAATACGGAAGCGAAAGAAGCCAAATGGCCTCAAGAGATGTACGTCATCCCTAAGGCCCCAAAATGACTCTCCATGAAGCCACGGAACTCAAATGAGCCAAGCAAATGAAGCAAGAATGCCTAACCCAAAAAGATATGAACTAAGGGCAAAATGGTCATTTCTCACTGAAAAGGGTGCCACCGTGCACACCATTGGAAGGACAACGAAAAATAAACAAAATTAGACTCAAGAATCGTCTGATTCTGAGTCCGGGCAGAAAAGATATGAAATTCCAACACCCGATGCGAAAGTTATGAAGTAATGACTTAACATTTTCCAATATTTTCATAATAAACTTTGAAAACAAAAGTGCATAGAAAACGAGATACATGTCATTGGCCTCCGGCCTCATCTTATACATGTTAAATACATTGAAAAGAGTGCACTTATGTACACTTTACATATACAAATCAACGAATACAAGTTTAAACAAATAGGGCTACAAAGAGGTATCTTATGCTAACACTTTCATAAAATAAAAACATAGAAACTGTAAGCCATCCAAGGAGCAATGGAATCTTCAAATCTTGAGTCATGTACCTGAAATATGCCCCAGTATCTTAGGGGTGAGTAACATAAAGCTACTTGTAGAAGATGAGCATGCATCGACCTAGCATTTTACAATTTTATCACCTTATAGTGAAACATGTTAAAGGGGCTCATACCACCTAACGTCAATGTCAAGATGAGACCCACGGAGCATCCTAAGCTACCTAGATCATTTATATCATAATCACATTGTTCATGCAATTCAAACAACATGGAAACATGTTATACAAGGCAACAAGATATAGATTCTCAAAGTCTTCAACTTGAAATCCAAAATACGAAAACAACAAGTGTAGGTCATGCCACCTCACGTCTATATTCAAAATGAATCTATAAAGTCATTCCTAAACTATATTTGAACCTCAAAACACAAATTATGATATCGATGCAATTTAACCAACAATGGAACTTCCAATACAATGCATGAAGCATGCTTTCACAAAGCTACATCTTAAGCTCAAAATAGGAAATCAAATAAGGAACAACAAGTTACAATATCATCTAGTTATCAACTTGAAATGAAATACGAAATCAAACAAAGGGGATACTCGGATGTCACGCCGGATCAGACCGACAACATAGTTACTTTAGGGTTACTAGCCCATGGGTAACCTCCCTATGTGCGTACTAGACTATATAGAGGGACAATCCCCCGTACTAGAACCAAGTCCTAGCCGTAGCCAAACAACGACATCCCCAAGTTTCCAAAATCAACAAATTGTGTAACAACGTATATATATCAACATATATATACAAGATACCAACTATTTACCAAGCACAATCCAAATTTTGGAAACTTATACAATACATGCTTAAAATTCACAACTACTATGGCATGTAAGATGTCAAATACAAAGTGTGCAATTCCTTTTACATAGCAACAATATATTCAATAAGGAAAAATATATTCTCATGAATATAAAAGTAACAACTATGTTATCCAATACTCAAAAGTAATCAACTGAACATACATCAAATCCAAATCCATAATTTAAATATAGAAACAATTTCCAAAATGCAATTAAATCCATGAAGTAATAAAGTAGAATTTAATTAAACATAAATAGTTAAATTCTCTAAATTCCAGGTTAATCTAAATAATCTCAATTTAATATATATTGAAAGACATGTCATGGTCATCATATGTATAACATCAAATTACAAATTAAGTGATTAAAACACTTAAAACAAAATTAATCAAGCTAATTAATTAATTTCCTCTAGATTTTTAAACAATTCCAAATGACCTTAATTTAATCTATGTTAGAGAATATGCCAAGGCCTATTTAAATACCACATTACTACTTGATTTAATGCTTGATACAACCATGTGAATTAAACTTTCACTAAAGATAAATATTAAATAAAAGTTGTAATTCTTAATCAAATGATCCAAATTTAATATATATTAACCAACATATCTAAGCATAATTTCCTAGCATGTTACAATTCAAATCAAAGTTATACACCATCATAAATTTTAAATCTTATACAAAGAAATAAAAATTACTAACTTTCTAGATTTAATACAAAGTATACATATATGTTGTATAATCAAGGCAAACACACAATACAACACACAAATAATCCTAAAACATTCCCTACTAAAATTGGAATGAAAATCCCAATAATCACCGAAATGAAATCGCCCCAAATTTTCGGTCCGCAAAACAGATTTTTCAGCTTGCTACCTTCAACTTGTAAATTTCATAAAAAATTCAATTCTAGCCCAAATTGAATAAATCCAAAGCCCAATGAAAGCTTAAACACAGTAATTTGATAATATCAATTTATTTTAACAAAATATTTTCCCAATTGAAACAGTTTTGAACCACAACTTTGAAATAAATTCTGCCCAGAAAACACATTCTCAGCCTGTAGCTTCCAATTTTAAAAATTCATAAAAAATTCATTTGACATCCAAATTGGGCAAACCTAATTTATTTTGGAAGTAAACATAATAGAGTGTAAAACTGAAAATTTAATCCATGATCCAATGTCAAAATGTTAGTGAAATAAATCATCTAAAAATATGTTTTCCAGCTGCAATAAAAACATGGATAGCAGATAGTTTCGAATTTAAAAAAAAAAAATTAGAAATACTCTAAAATCGTGAAAAAATTCTGAGTAGTGCAAAACCCATGGAGGAAGTTTTAGTAAAAAATTTCAAGGCAATTGAAGCACCACAGCTCCATATAAAAATTCATTTCCAGACCAAAAATGAAAAGCTTCAAATTTCCAACAACTAGCTTGCAACTTCAAAAATTCATAACTAATTCATTTTAAATCCAAATTACATGAAACCAAAACTAAATGAAAGCTAATTGAGTATATTTTCATATTCTATATTTAATTTGACAAGATTAATTTCAAGTTAAAAAAGTTTAAGGCCAAAATACATATCCTTCTCTTCCATGCATGTAAAACACTCAATAATGACATGAAAATACTTCAAAATAATAGATCAATACCTTACTAGAGAATTGAATTTCTAGATACCAAAGCAAAACTAGGAGTTAGGCTAGATCCTTCAAGGGTTTTGAAGAGGAGAGTGGGAGGAGCCTAAAGTATTCCAAGTTCAATGTTCTAAGGTAGGTGAAAGGGCACCAAAAATAAAGTCAAAGCTACTAGTCAAGCTTTTCTCCAATGGTGGCTTCCTTAGGGTTCTTGAGAGGAAAGTGATGAATAAATTAAAATGTGTAAACCCTAAGCTAAATTGGTAGGCTTCTCCACTCACTAGGTACTCTTGCACTACCTTTCACACACACACACTAATGCAAGACTAAAGGTGAGTCCTACACTTGTCATGAATCCAAGTAAGTTTCCAAGATTAAATATTAACCCTACACTTGTCAACCATCCATGCCAACAAGTGCACCAATCCTAGGTGAACAAGTGGGTGAATCTCCACCCTCCATGTGTCATGAGATTAAGCCTCCAAGTGGTTCCACCACAAAATCAACAAGTGGCACCATAGGAATGTAACACTTGTCACATTTTTCAAAAATTGCAAAAAGGTCCTTTTTGAAAATATCTTCCAATTTAATTTGCAAAATGGTCCCTAAGACAAAAAATAATTACTTTACTTAATTACCCAAAACCCCTCAAGTTATTGATAATTACAAAAAGTCTTGTTTTCATGACTTTTACAAAGAAAGTAAGCATTTAATATGCATTTCTACCAAAGTAAAAATGTAGATGTCATGGAATTTAAATATCATGGACGTATGCCAAGCCGGAATTAAATCTCAGCACAAAAAGTGAGGTTAAGTAAGGAAAAATGAAAAACGACTAAAGGACGAAAAAGGAAAAAGATGAAAAAATGAATAGTGTTAAAAAAACAAAAAATATGGAAATGACTCAGTCCTCAAAGGAAGTTGTCAATTCAAAGGAAAGAGTCTCAAAAACCATTTCCGAGCACTCGAGAAGACACTACGAGGCGGGAAATCGAACCCGAAAAGGAAAAGACAATGAAAAAAATTTATTCGCAAAATTTAAAGAAAGGGAAAAATGAAAATGACTGGGTCATTACAACCTTCCCACCTTAAATGGATTTCGTCCCCGAAATCCAGCCCTAAGAAACTAAAGGTGAAACCAGGATAACTACGGAGTATATCTCTGAGTACCCCACATAACGTGCTACAAAAGCAATCCCAAAGCTAAAAGACAACATACAAACCAATGTCATTCGCACCCACGTGCTTACGATAGGACAACCTCTCAAAAGGAAATTGACCACCCGGTGACACGATTAGTCAAAAGTCACACACAAAGAACCCAAGGTTGGACAAAGGAACGAAAGACAACAACCATAAGCATTCCTCCTGATGAACCATCATACCGATCCAAAAACAACCACCAAAAGAACTCTAAGATAACCACATATCAAATCAGGGAACACAACAAAGACAATGTGGCAGTACGTATAGCGACTATAACCCGCCCACACTTACTCGTCAGTAAGGTAGCATGACGGTACTAGGTACTAATTCATGACCTGCCTCCCACTAGGTCTACCCATGAAACCTCTCGATACAAATGACATTAATGTTGGGAAAAGATCATGACCAGGCATCGTGTGAGAGTTGGGGTAGCTAATCCCAAAACTCTGACAATAATGTCATAGGCACCGCTACGCTTCAGGTCTTAAATCCTCAATACAACAAAACCAACAACTCCAATGTCTCAAAACACTCCTATTAACAACATCAATCAAAAATCCAAAGCCTGCCAGATAAATCAACACCACCATGAATCAAAACGAACCTCAATACAAGACATTTCATCGAAAGTCCCACATATCTCCATAAAACAAATCAACTGCAAAACTACACCGAAATCAAACATCAGATCCATATCCCTATCATGGATAACTAAGTCCTCGAAAAACAAGTCCACCACATGGCATACACATCAAAATTCTAACATCCATGGTCATAAAAAAAAAGAGTCTCTCAAAACCGTGCTTGGCAATACCAGGCTAAATCAAAATTCCTCAATTTCATTCCATACCCAATCACTGGAATTGCAATACCTCAAAACGATGCCTAGCCATAACTAGGACCAGAAAAATTCACAAACAAGCCGAATCTAACCGCGATCCTTCAAAACCACTCCTAAGGGTCAACCACATCCAGGTCTCCAAAATTGAAACAAGTCTCCAAAAGACATCCTCAAAAGAATATCGAGCTCCCCTCACGAGTCAAAAAGATCCTCAATAATATGGACACAAGTCCTCGTAAAATGATCTCACACAAATCAACTCACCCTGAGCACCATAACTCCGTCAACAAACACGATAAAAACTCCCCAAGGGAAGACACGAAAGAAAGAAAACCACTAGTCCTAAGAAGGATAACACCATGACTCCACCTCTGAAACAAAAGACAACAAGGTCAAAGACTTCACCCCCTACTTGGAAGTAAGTCGACCAAAATTTATCAAATCCTCACCAAGGACTCAAGATAACAACGATGATCCTCATGGACCAACCAACCCCAAAACAGTGCACAACGCAACGGAGGGAAGAGACTCACTCCTTGTGAAGTCCCTAACACGAACCAACACAAAACCATTGTGGAAACCCGCATACAGACTACGTGCGACCAAGGGAAGTGAAAGGGAAAACCAAACCTGAAAGTCATGTATATGATAAGGAATGCAACTACCAGAAAGAAAATCTACTTACATAGATGAAAATCAAAAGCACATGCTGCACGTCTCCACATAAACACAAAAGCATGTCATTAAAGCGCAGTAACAACATGGCATCTCGAAGCATATAAGAAAGGCATGCTATTGCCACACAACAAGAAGGCAAACATGGATAGACCTCCACCTACTCATGCATCATAATATCATAAATCATACTACTAACATGGTAGTAAATGAAACTGCAGAAAACAAAAGTGATGCAATAATGAACCCTATGGACATCGTGTCCTAGAGTGCCTAGGTAAAAAGGAAGGACCAGTCCTAGCCATACACTGACTTCAAAAACCAATGCAACAACAACCTGTCTCAAAACAAACGTAAGCCCTTACCACAATGGTAAGACTCCTACAATCCATCTCTGAATCTAAAGGTGACACTACAAGTGACACTAACAATGCAATGCTCTCTCTACCCGAAGCATCTATCAATAGACTTAACCCCAAAAGCGTCATCGCGCAAGGAGAACTCAAAGGAAATAGCAACTCTAGCCATACAATCAGACAACCAAATCGATCACTACGACTGATCCCCAAAACAACCATCATCATTATCGATCAAAAGGACTACACCTATCGGAACAAAACCTAACGCTGATTCCATTCGAACTGCACTCGTAGCTTGCCAGTACGGTAGCATGATAGTGCCATGCACCCGCCTATAACGTACCTGCCCATGAAAATTGCAATCTTAGAGGAACCTTCCAAAACAACCAAGGATCCCAAAAGGTCCAAAACCTAACCATGGCCTAAAATCAACAAATCCAGTACTACGGTTGTGCCTAATGGCTCACCTCACGAGAACCTAAACAAAAGGTGTCT
The DNA here is from genome assembly GCF_030987335.1 of Cornus florida. NCBI lineage: Eukaryota > Viridiplantae > Streptophyta > Magnoliopsida > Cornales > Cornaceae > Cornus > Cornus florida. Next base: position 78,630,998 of record NW_026775573.1, on the reverse strand, counting down.
CTCCACCTACCTCAAAACCAACTCTAGGTCAACAACAACCTAAACTACAATACAACCGTGACTATAATCACCATCAACCTCAACTCGAGCCTCAATGACCAATCTCGTGTCATGCCAAATATGCAACACAGTTATGCATATACAAATCTGATCTAGAATACATCATATGTCATGCTCTTTACATAATAATTAAATCAAACGGCATACCACATATAGCACGTAAGCACATAAACATGTTATCAAACCAAAACATGTTATCATGAAGCATATAAACACATAGACAATTGGCAACATAAGCATGATATGCACCTAAAACCCGTCGTCCGAGGTATTCAAACCTAGAAGCTCTGATACCACCTTTAACGACCCGGATTTCTCAACTCGGTGCGTTAGTGATGAACTGGAAGTTGACCCGATAACGGACCCGAAATACGGAAGCGAAAGAAGCCAAATGACCTCAAGAGATGTACGTCATCCCTAAGGCCCCAAAATGACTCTCCATGAAGCCACGGAACTCAAATGAGCCAAGCAAATAAAGCAAGAATGCTTAACCTGAAAAGAGATGAACTAAGGGCAAAATGGTCATTTCTCACTGAAAAGGGTGCCACCGTGCACACCATTGGAAGGACAACAAAAAATAAACAAAATTAGGCTCAAGAATCGTCTGATTTTGAGTCCGGGCAGAAAAGATATGAAATTCCAACACCTGATACGAAAGTTATGAAGCAATGACTTAAAATTTTCCAATATTTTCATAATAAACTTTGAAAACAGAAGTGCATAGAAAACGAGATACATGTCATTGGCCTCCGGCCTCATCTCATACATGTTAAATATATTGAAAAGAGTGCACTTACGTACACTTTACATATACGAATCAACGAATACAAGTTTAAACAAATAGGGCTACAAAGAGGCATATTATGCTAACACTTGCATAAAATAAAAACATAAAAACTGTAAGCCATCCAAGGAGCAATGGAATCTTCAAATCCTGAATCCTGTACCTGAAATATGCCCCAGTATCGTAGGGGTGAGTAACATAAAGCTACTCGTAGGAGATGAGTATGCATCGACCAAGCATTTTACAATTTCATCACCTTATAGTGAAACATGTTAAAGGGGCTCATGCCAGCTAACATCTACGTCAAGATGAGACCCAGGGAGCATCCTAAGCTACCTAGATCATTTATATCATAATCACATTGTTCATGCAATTCAAACAACATGGAAACATGTTATACAAGGCAACAAGATATCGATTCTCAAAGTCTTCAACTTGAAATCCAAAATACGAAAACAACAAGTGTGGGTCATGCCACCTAACGTCTATATTCAAAATGAATCTATAAAGTCATTCCTAAACTACATTTGAACATCAAAACACAAATTATGATATCGATGCAATTTAACCAACAATGGAACTTCCAATACAACGCATGAAGCATGCTTTCACAAAGCTACATATTAAGCTCAAAATAGGAAATCAAATAAGGAACAACAAGTTACAATATCATCTAGTTATCAACTTGAAATGAAATACGAAATCAAACAAAGTGGATACTCGGACGTCACGCCGGATCAGATCGACAACATAGTTACTTTAGGGTTACTAGCCCATGGGTAACCTCCCTATGTGTGCACTAGACTATATAGAGGGATAATCCCCCGTACTAGAACCAAGTCCTAGCCATAGCCAAACAACGACATCCCTAAGTTTCCAAAATTAACAAATTGTGCAACAACGTATGTATATCAATATGTATATATAAGATATCAACTATTTACCAAGCACAATCCAAATTTTGGAAACTTATACAATACATGCTCAAAATTCACAACTACTATGGCATGTAAGATGTCAAATACAAAGTGTGCAATTCCTTTCACAGAGCAACAATATATTCAATAAGGAAAAACATATTCTCATGAATATAAAAGTAACAACTATGTTATCCAATACTCAAAAGTAATCAAGTGAACATATATCAAATCCAAATCCATGATTTAAATATAGAAACAATTTCCAAAATGCAATTAAATCTATAGAGTAATAAAGTAGAATTTAATTAAACATAAATAGTTAAATTCTCTAAATTCCAGGTTAATCTAAATAACCTCAATTTAATATATATTGAAAGACATTTCATGGTCATCATATATATAACATCAAATGACAAGTTAAGTGATTAAAACACTTAAAACAAAACTAATCAAGCTAATTAATTAATTTCCTCTAAATTTTTAAACAATTCCAAATGCCCTTAATTTAATCTATGTTAGAGAACATGCCAAGGCCTATTTAAATACCACATTACTACTTGATTTAATGCTTGATACAACCATGTGAATTAAACTTTCACTAAAGATAAATATTAAATAAATGTTGTAATTCTTAATCAAATGATCCAAATTTAATATATGTTAACTAACATATCTAAGCATAATTTCCTAGCATGTTACAATTCAAATCAAAGTTATACATCATCATAAATTTTAATCTTATACAAAGAAATAAAAATTACTAACTTTTTAGATTTGATACAAGGCATACATATATGTTGTACAATCATGGCAAACACACAATACAACACCCAAATAATTCTAAAACATTCCCGACCTCAATTGGAATGAAAATTCCAATTACCACCGAAATGAAATCGCCCCAAATTTTTGGTCCGCAAAACAGATTTTTCAGTTTGCTACCTTCAACTTGTAAAATTCATAAAAAATTCAATTCTAACCCAAATTAAATGAATCCAAAGCCCAATGAAAGCTTAAACACTGTAATTTGATAATATCAATTTAGTTTAACAAAATATTTTCCCAATTGAAACAGTTTTGAACCACAACTTTGGAACAAATTCTGCCCAGAAAACACATTTTCAGCCTGTAGCTTCCAACTTTGAAAATTCATGAAAAATTAATTTGACATCTAAATTGGGCAAACCTAATTTATTTTGGAAGTAAACATAAGAGAGTATAAAAATGGAAATTTAATCCATGATCCAATGTCAAAAGGTTCGTGAAATAAATCATCTAAAAATATGTTTTCCAACTGCAATAAAAACATGGACAGCAAATAGTTTTGGATTTTTAAAAAAATTTAGAAATGCTCTAAAATCGTGAAAAAAATTTTGAGTAGTGCAAAACCCATGGTGGAAGTTTTGGTAAAAATTTCAAGGCAATTGAAGTGCCACAGCTCCATATAAAAATTCATTTCCAGACCAAAACGGAAAAGCTTCAAATTTCCAACAACTAGCTTGCAACTTCAAAAATTCATAACTAATTCATTTTAAATCCAAATTACATGAAACCAATACTAAATGAAAGCTAATTGAGTATATTTTCATATTTTATATTTAATTTGACAAGATTAATTTGAAGTTAAAAAAGTTTAAGGCCAAAATACAAATCATTCTCTTCCATGCATGTAAAACACTCAATAATGACATGAAAATACTTCAAAATAATAGATCAATACCTCACTAGAGAATTGAATCTCTAGATACCAAAGCAAAACTAGGAGTTAGGCTAGATCCTTCAAGGGTTTTGAAGAGGAGAGTGGGAGGAGCCTAAAGTATTCCAAGTTCAAAGTTCTAAGGTGAGTGAAAGGGTACCAAAAATGAAGTCAAAGCTACTAGTCAAGTTTTTCTCCAATGGTGGCTTCCTTAGGGTTCTTGAGAGGAAAGTGATGAATGAATTAAAATGTGTAAACCCTAAGCTAAATTGGTGGGCTTCTCCACGCAGTAGGTGCTTTTACACTACCTCTCACACACACACTAATGCAAGACTAAAGGTGAGTCCTACACTTGTCATGAATCCAAGTAAGTTTCCAAGATTAAATATTAACCCTACACTTGTCAACTATCCATGCCAACAAGTGCTCCAATCCTAGGACAACAAGTGGGTGAATCTTTACCCTCCATGTATCATGAGATTAAGCCTCCAAGTGGTTCCACCACAAAATTAACAAGTGGCACCATAGGAATGTGACACTTGTCACATTTTTTTAAAATTGCAAAAGGGTCCTTTTTGAAAATATCTTCCAACTTAATTTGCAAAATGGTCCCTAAGACAAAAAATAAGTACTTTACTTAATTACCCAAAAACCCCTCAAGTTATGGATAATTACAAAAAGTCTTGTTTTCATGGCTTTTACAAAGAAAGTAAGCATTTAATATGCATTTCTACCAAAGTTAAAATGTAGATGTCATGGAATTTAAATATCATGGACGTATGCCAAGCCGGAATCAAATCCCAGCACAAAAAGTGAGGTTAAGTAAGGAAAAATGAAAAACGACTAAAGGACGAAAAAGGGAAAAGACGAAAAAATGAATAGTGTCAAAAAAAAATGTGGAAATTACTCGGTCCTCAAAGAAAGTTGTCAATCCAAAGGAAAGATTCTCAGAAACCATTTCTGAGCACTCGAGACGACACTAAGAGGCAGAAAATCGAACTCGAAAAGGAAAAGATAATGAAAAAAATTTGTCCGCAAAATTTAAAGAAAGGGAAAGAAATGAAAATGACCGGGTCATTACAATCTCTCTCACCATTAAAGGTGGAGGCAATTCGGATATAAGCTCAACCTTTGCTTTATTAACTTCAATACACCTTTTTGATATAACATGGCACAAAATAATCCCTTCTTGAATCATGAAATGACTCTTTTCCTAACTAAGAATGAGATTTGTCTCACGACATCTTTTAAGCACCAATGATAGATTTTAAGACATGAATCAAAAAAAGACCCAAAGATTGAGAAATCATCCATAAAAACCTTTATATACTTTTCCACCATGTCTGAAAAAATTGACATCATACTACAGACATTAAAATTTTAGTAGGCTTTGGTTTTGAAAAATTGACCCACCAAATATGGGTTTAATGTTTAATTAAGTTATTTAACTGGCCCAATCTTGGTCTACATAAATTATTTAATTAGCCCAGCCCAAATGATTAAATAAAAAGATAATTATTCCTAACAAAATATATTTGCAATAATTATTTTTAAGGATAATTATCATAATATAACCGGCCTGGCCCAGTTATGATATTATCCTTATCAGGAGAGAACACATGTCATCATCCTATTAGTCCAAGAAAGCCGATAAATAGTGGCCTGGAGGAAGAAGGAAGGGACACACAAATTCAGAATTCAAAAATCCAGAATTCCAGAGAGAAATACAGAAACTCTCATCCGCTGTGACGACCTTGGTTTTTAGGCTAGTGTATCCTGTGATGAACTGAACGTAGATCCAACGACGAATCCAGAATACGGAAGGAAAAGATGAAATAATGGTCTCTAGAGATCCAAGGCATCTCTAAGACACCTATGTAACACTCAATGAGGTCACGGAACCTAAAGAAAACAAATTCGGAAGCAACGTTCCAAAAACGGATAAGAATGAACCTAAGGGAAAAATGGTCATTTCCAAGGCAAAAGTGGGTGCTACCGAGCACACCATTGGAAAGACAATGAAAAATTAATAAACTTAGGCTCAAGAATCACTTGATTCGGAGTCTGGATGAACAAGATACGGCTAACGGAAGAGAAAAGGGTAAAAAGGTCAAAAGGAGCCAACCCAAGTACATCTAACCGGTAACCAAACCTTCCTAACCGGTTAGGAGGCCAGAAATAGAGGTCATACATTCTGCCCAAGCACATGTAACCGGTTAAGAGAATCTACCACCCGTACACTTGTGCTAAAAATCAACAAAAACTAGTCAGTAAGGGTTTTTTGATAAAAAAAAATGGGTTTTTGAAGGCTAAAATGACATTTTTTGGAAAAACACAAAGAAGAAATTCCCTCAAAATCGAGTTTTCTAGTCAACAATGTAGTAAAAAAAAAAAAAAAAAAAAAAAAAAAAAAAAAAAAAACTCACTGTGAAATGCCCAAAATGCCCCTCCATGAAATCAAGTCATGAAGGTCAAAAAGCTACTAAAATGTAAAACTGAAAGCTGAACTTTGCAATGGATTTTCTGTACCAAGATGACATTTTCTGAAAAAACATGAAGAAGAAATCCCCCTAAAATCATGTTTTCTAAGTGACCATGTTGAGATGGAATTTATTTCCTGAAAGAAAACCCCAAAATACCCTTAGACCAGATTATGCAATAAAGATGCAAAATGAGTCAATAAGAAGCTCATTTCACCAAAGAAGAAGTTTTTCATGAAAACTATCATGCACGCAAACGTAACTTACGTATTAGGACGAGCTAAAATGGTCCATGGCTTAAAAGTATCGCCGATGCAAAATACAACCCCCCAACGGCAAAAATGACAAAAGTGAAGTTTGAAACGAAAACTTAGAACTCAAAATTATGAAATGGTTTCAAAATACAGTTTGGCCCTTGGCCACACTTCATACATGGTTAATGAATGCTAATGGATGAATTTCATACACAATGCATGCTCTAGTGCAAAATAGCATACTAAAACGCATGATTTTTCATATATTCTCATTAAGGCAAGATTTAAAATCCATGCTATATATGTAATTCCAAAAATAGTTTGGCCTTTAGCCTCATGTCATATACATAAAATGAGAATCAAAAAGTGTGCTTAGGCATACATTATAAGTTTAAAACCAAATATACACATTTGACAAATAAGGCTACAAATGGCATTTCAAGCCAACCAACACAAGAATTGAAACCTTCAAGTCCACAAATCATCCAAGCATAATGAGAATCTCCAACCTTAATTCCTGTGCCTGAAAAATATCCCCAGTAACTTCAGGGTGAGTAACATAAAGCTACTCGTAGGAAATGAGCATGCATCGACCTAGCATTTTACAATTTTATCGCCTTAAGGTGAAACATGTTAAAGGAGCTCATGTCACCTAACGTCTATGTCAAGGGTGAGACTCAGGGAGCATCCTAAGTTACCCTAGATCATTTCTAACATAAATCACATCATCCATGCAATTCAAACCACATAGAAGTATGCTATACAAAACAACAAGATATAGATTCTCAAATTCATCAACTTGAAATCTAAAATGCGAAAACAACTAAAGTGGGTCATGCCACCTAACATCTATGTTCCAAATGAATCTATAGGATCATTCCTAAGTCACATTTGAACAATATAACATAGATGTACTTAACAACATTAAAACCTGTAATGATTCATTAGAAATCATAAACACATGAATGTACTTAACAATATTAAAGGCATGCCATGATTCATTCAAATTCATAATGCATAAATGTACTTAACAACACTAAATCGCCAATAACTAAAACCATAAGTCATAATTAAACATTGGTTCTCAACTTGGAATTGAATGCGAATTCAAATAGTGGAAGACGTGGACATCACGCTCGGAATTCTACCAAGACCTCAACGGTTATTCTGGGCATTAACTTACTGGGAAGACCACCCTAGTGCGCACTATCTCAATGGGGAGAACTCATACCTCCCGTACTAGAGCCAAACTCTAGCCATATCATAGTAACAATGTCCCAAGTGACTCCAAATTAAATAAGTTAACAACTTATAAATGTATTAAATTGTACACGAAACTACCTTCATGCATGATACATGCTCTAAATCCACAACTACTATAGGATGACAATGTCGAATCTTCAAAGTGCGATTCGTTACATGCTATAATAACATCACATGTCGAATCTTCAGTGTGCGATTCGTTACACGCTATAACAATATAATTCAGTATTGAAACATAAACTGAAGAGTCAAATACAAATCTAAAAGCATGCTTTAAACATACTACTAATGTCAAACTCATGATTAAATCAATAATGTAATAGAAACAGAATATAATCAAGTAAACTAATTAATTTCTCTAAGTTTCAATTCTCAGTCAAATGATCCCTAATTAATAAATTTTATATAACATAGCTTGATCATTACATATATCAATTCAAAAACTTGATTAGGCCATTTGAACAATAAAATGGAATTTAACTAAATCATGATAATCAAATCCCTAAATCCTAAAACAACATCAAATGGTCCCAAATTAACATATGCTTGTATACAAGCCCTAGTCACCACAAATATCAAGTTAAAAATTTAATTAAGCCAATGGAACCATTAAATAGATTTTAATTAATCATTTTAATTAAAATCTCTAGATTTTATATACTTATCCAAATGCCCTCAAATTAAAGTATGTTAAAGAACATGCCAAGACTTGATTTAAAAGCATATCATAAGTTAATTTCAGGCAAGGTACATCCATGAGAATTAAACTTTCACAAAAGATAATTATTAAATAAAAAGTTCAATTCTTATTCAAATAATTCCATTTTAATATATGTTAACAAACATATCAAAGCATAATTTATCATCATGCCACATTTCAATTCTAAGCTATATACATCCTTGTAAATTGAATCTTATACAAAGAAATAAATCTTACTAATTTTCTAGATTTGATACAAGGCATGCAAACAAGTTGTATAATCATGAAAAACACTCAATACAACACATACAAAATCCTAAAACACCCCCTACCTCAATTTGAGATGAAAATCTCAAAAGCCACCAAAATGAAACCGCTCCAAATCTGACGAAACTTCTAGGTTTTGTCGGGGACAACATGATGAACAAAAACCCCAAGGAAGCCCCATCAAAATCACAACTTGACTTCAAACTTGAACTCAATAAATGGCCAAAATGAGATTTCAATTGGTGGAATCAAAGGCCTTGCCAAGGTGAACATAAAACATTGAGGCACTACGGCGTTTCACTAAGGGGAAGAAGCTCAAAAAGGGGAGAGAGATGGTGGCAGCCCTTGGCTGCCATGGAATCTAACCAAGAGAGGGGAGAGAGAGAGTGAAATCTAATCTTTCAATTAAAGACCCCCAATTTATAGAAAAACTCAAAAAGTGTCCCGAACGAGCCTAGCCAAGTCTGGAAAAGTGGAATTCGCATAGATGAACTCAAACGGCAAAACTCTATGAACAAAAAAGAACCAAAATTAGAAAATATGAACAACAAAAGAAACGGTGTCAAAAACTGAGTCCCGAGTAGAGAGTTATGTCCCAAACAAGTTCGGCGGCAACCGGTACCAAAAACCCTAAAACTAGAGAAAAACAATTAGAAGGAAATTCTAAGAGTCCATGACTCGACGAAATGTGAAAATGAATCCTGTACAAGGATTCATGCTCAAAATAAGGCATTTTGCAATAACTTTCATTAATCACACAATAGCCACTCTAAAAAGTGAAAATTGCACAACTAGCCCAAAATGAAAATATCTTCCAAAAAAATATTTTCTTAAAAACCCCTTAAATAAAATATCTTCAAAAGATATTTACGAAAAACACCCCATGAAAAGAAAAAGTTTCAGAAGAACTATGCATCTATGCCCTTATGGACATCGGGAGCAATCAGAGTACGTTTTTGCAAAAGTAAAGATACGTATTTCATGGAAACCACTTCGAATAAAAATACGTGAAATCAAAAAGCAACTGCGAACACAAAAGGTGTGGTTATGCCAACAAAGTGACAAACGGGGAAAAGACAAAACAGGGAAATGGACGAAAAGTGAGTAGTATTCAAAAAATAAAAATGTGAAAATGATGCAATCCTCAAAGGAAGTTGTCAATCCAAGGAAAAGGGTCTCAGAAATCATTCTAGAGCACTCATGATGACACTAAGTGACGAGAAACTGAACTCAGAAAGGAAAAGATTGACGGAAAAAAAATATCTGTGAAAATCTAAGAAAAGGAAAGGAAGGAAAATGACCGAGTCATTACAACCTACCATCCTTAAAGAGATTTCTTCCCCGAAATTAGGAACAAACAAAAGAGAACCAAATAAGATCAAAGTAAGATCAACCCAAAGGACAAACCATAAGGTGCGAAAGGACAACTTCAAAAGCCTGAAGGTCATCCAAAGGAACGCAAAAACCAAGAACTGAGTGACACTCCATAAACGAATCGGTACATTAACCCAATGTTAATCACCAAGAGAATCCCAAAACAACGATAAGTCAAATTATGACAGATGGCTAAGAATGATATGGCAGTAAGAACAATGACCAAAACCAGTCCACACTTATTCGTTAGTAAGGTAGTATGATAGTATATGGCACTAGTTCATAACATGCCTTTATCAGATCAACCCAGAAAGAAACTTTTCGATACAAATGATATCAATGTCGAGAATGATCATTGCTAAAAGCACTACAGGAACCAGGCATCCACGAGAGTTGGGATAGCTAATCCCAGAACTCCAACAACAATGTCACTGACACCATTACGCTTAAGGCCTTAAATCGCTAACGCTTGCGTACCAACGAACCCCACAGATGAGAACACAACAACAGCAACACTAGTCCCGAATCCACAGCCTGACAGGTCTGTTCCCTCAAGCCAATGGATTAGACCCCCAAAACCGAAAACCTAAGCACAGATCTATAGTAGGCCTACCGTAAGGCTACATACAGAAGATAAAACGTTGGGTCAAAATTCCTATAGTGGACAACCAAAATCCTCAAAACACAAGTCTACTACGTAGCTCACTCATGACAATCCCGACAACCAAGGACACAAAACCTAACATAAGTGCAGGAAAGATGAAATAGTATAAACCAAATACTCACATAGTACATACTCGCAAAAATTAAATGACACAAATCAAATAATACCTTAGTACTAGGCACAAAGAACACATAAGGTAAACCAAATAAACCACCTATCGCATAGAGGTTAAACAATAGCAACGCGCTATACACCACTAATGGCACAACATGGTAAACAAATATTGTATAAGCGAATGCATCATATACATCATCATGCAACTACCACATAGTCATACATCCTAAACATGTTTTTAAGGCATGCCCATAAATAATGGGGCCCATAAACATGTAAAAGTGATCATACAAATGGCAAGTTTACAAAATTAAAAGAAATGAATGGAATGCCCCCCAAAAGACACAACATAGAAAACGTACAACCAAACCTGGATGAGTCCAATCTCTCATTACGAGGAAAGGAACCATCCCCTAAACCAAGGTGCCAATGAGTTCGATAGGAATTCTAAAGGATTCAATCAAAACCCTAACACAATGCCCCAAGTCTCCAATGACAAGGGAGAGTAATTAATTACACCAGCGCAATAATTACACAAAACCACTCACATCCCAACCGTAGCTCGTAAGAGCTGTCAAAGGCAACATAAGAAGGATTCTAGGTCAACACACCCATCTAAATCCTGAAACCATTGCCCTAAGAAGGCAAGACATAAGAACCTCACCCTGAGGCTCACAAGGCAACTCCCGACTCCTCAAGGAAGGATTCAAGTCAGTCCTGACTCATCGTCCTATGATGCTAGAAACAAATACCTCAATGGCATAACAATGTCAAGACTACTACGAAGTCCTAAGAGATGACACTGATACCTCCAACACCACCATGACTACATCACGAAGAGACAAAAGAAAATGAGATGAAACAGTGCCTCCGTAGCCTACATCTCATCTCGCCAGACAGAGACTACAACTCTATGCTCACCTGAGTCCCAACAAGAAGACTCTCCATGAGTCAAGAATGTGACGCTATATGCATGAAAAGGAAACGAGATCAATAATAAAACAAGTTATTATGATCAAATGCAACTCATACAATGAATGCATCAATTAAATAGCACGTTAATGTATGCAACATACGGTCATGCTAAAGCAATCAAAGAAAGTTGTTTATATAGTTAAGCACTTAAACAAATAAGCATACATGTTAAACAAGGATGCTTTTAAACACATAAGCATAATAGCATAAAGACATGTCATAATACCAAGCGTGTTACGAAGAAACACGTAAATATGTTATAATGGAGCATATAAACACATAGAGCAAGGCAACACAAGCATGATATGCACCCAAAGCCCTTCGTCCAAGGTATTCAAACCTAGGAGCTTTGATACCACCTATGACGGCCGTGGTTTTTAGGCCAATGCGTCCTCTGATGAACTGAACGTAGATCTAATGACAAATCCAGAATGCAGAAGCAAAAGATGAAACAACGGTCTCTAGAGATCCAATGCGTCTCTAAGACACCAATGTGACACTCAATGAGGTCATGGAACCCAAAGAAAACAAATGTGGAAGCAGCGTTTCAAAAACAGACAAGAATGAACCTTGGGGCAAAATGATCATTTTAAAGGTAAAAGTGGGTGCTACCGAGCACACCATTGGAAAGACAATGAAAAATTAATAAGCTTTATCTCAAAAATCACTTGATTCGGAGTCCGGATGAACAAGATATGGTTAACGGAAGAGAAAATGGTAAAAAAGTCAAAAGGAACCAACCCAAGCACATCAAACCGGCTACCAAACCTTCCTAACCGGTTAAGAGGCCAAAAATAAAGGTCACGCATTCTGCCCAAGCACATGTAACCAGTTAGGAGAATCCACCACCCGTACACTTGTGCTAAAAATCAACAAAAACCTGGCAGCAGGGGCATTTCGGTAAAAAAATGGGTTTTTGAGGGCTAAGATGACATTTTTTGAAAAAACATAAAGAAGAAACCCCCTCAAAATAAAGTTTTCTAGTCAACAATGTAGAAGAAAAATAAAAAAATAAAAAAATAAAAAAATAAATAAAAAAAAACTCACTGTGAAATGCCCAAAATGGCCCTCCATGAAATCAGGTCATGAAGGTCAAAAAGCTGCTAAAATGTAAAACTGAAAGCTAAACTTTGCAATGGATTTTCGGTACCACGATGACATTTTCTGAAAAAACATAAAGAAGAAACCCCCCCCCCCCCCTAAAATCATGGTTTCTAAGTGACCATGTTGAGACCGGAATTTATTTCCAGACAGAAAACCCCAAAATACCCCTAGACCAGATTATGCAATAAAGATGCAAAATGAGTCCATAAGAGGCTCAGTTCACCAAAGAAGAAGTTTTTCATTAAAACGATCATGCACACAAACATAACTTACCTATTAAGACGCGCTAAAATTATCCATGGCTTAAAAATATCGCCGATGCAAAATACAACCCCCTAACGGCCAAAATGACAAAAGTGAAGTTTGAAACGAAAACTTGGAACTCAAAATTATAAAATGGTTTCAAAATACCGTTTGGACCTTGGCCACACTTCATACATGTTTAATGAATGCTAATGGATGAATTTCATACATAATGCATGCTCCGGTGCAAAATAGCATACTAAAACACATGATTTTTCATATATTCTCATTAAGGCAAGATTTAACATTCATGACATATATGTAATTCCAAAAGTAGATTGGCCCTTGGCCTCATGTGATATACATAAAATAAGAATCAAAAAGTGTGCTTAGGCACACATTACAAGTTTAGAACCAAATATACACATTTGACAAATAAGGCAACAAATGGCATTTCAAGCCAACTTACACAAGAATTGAAATCTTTAAGTACACAAATCATCCAAGCATAATAAGAATCTCCAACCATGATTCCTGTCCTTAAAAAATACCCCCAATAACTTCGGGGTGAGTAACATAAAGCTACTCGTAGGAAATGAGCATGCATCGACCTAACATTTTACAATTTTATCACCTTAAGGTGAAACATGTTAAAGGGGCTCATGCCACCTAACGTCTATGTCAAAGGTGAGACTCAAGGAGCATCCTAAGCTATCCTAGATCATTTCTAGCATAAATCACATCATCCATGCAATTCAAACCACATAAAAGCATGCTATACAAAGCAACAAGATATAGATTCTCAAAGTCATCAACGGGAAATCTAAAATACGAAAACAACCAAAGAGGGTCATGCCACCTAACATCTATGTTCCAAATGAATCTATAGGATCATTCCTAAGTCACATTTGAATAATATAGCATAGATGTACTTAATAACATCAAAACCAACAATGATTCATTAAAAATCATAAAACATAAATGTACTTAACAACATTAAAGGCATGCTATGATTCATTCAAAATTATAATGCATAAATGTACTTAACAACATTAAATCACTAATAACCAACACACAAGTCACAATTAAATATTGGTTGTCAACTTGGAATTAAATACGAAATCAAAAGTGGAAGACTTGGACATCACGCTCGGAATTCTACTGAAACCTCAACAGTTATTGCGGGCATTAACGCACTGTGAAGACCACCCTAGTGCGCACTATTTCAATAGGGAGAACTCATACCACCCGCACTAGAGCCAAACTCTAGCCATATCACAGTAACAATGTCCCTAGTGACTCTAAAATAGATAACTTAACAACTTATATACGTATTAAATAGTACACGAAACTACCTTTATGCACAAGTAGGTTGAAACCACACAATACATGCTCTAAATCCGTAACTACTATTGAATGACAATGTCGAATCTTCAGAGTGAGATTCGTTACACGCTATAATGACACCACATGTCAAATCTTCAGTGTGCGATTCATTAGACACTATAACAATATAATTCAATATTGAAACATAAAATGAAGAATCAAATACAAGTCTAAAATCATGCTTTAAACATACCACTAATGTGAAACTCATGATTAAATCAATAATGTAATAGAAACATAAATTAATCAAGTGAACTAATTAATTTCTCTAAGTTTCAATTCTTAGTCAAATGATCCCTAATTAATATATGTTATAGAACATAGCTTGATCAATACATATATCAATTCAAAAACTTAATTAGGCCATTTGAACAATAAAATGGAATTTAACTAAATCATGATAATCAAATCCCTAAATCATAAAACAACATCAAATGGTCCCAAATTAACATATGCTATTATACAAGCCCTAGTTATCACAAATATCAAGTTAAAAACTTAATTAAGCCAATGAAACCATTAAATAGATTTTATTTAAAATCTCTAGATTTTCATACTTATCCAAATGCTCTCAAACTAAAGTATGTTAAGATCATGCCAAGATTTGATTTAAAAGCATATCACAAGTTAATTTCATGTAAGGTACATCCATGAGAATTAAACTTTCACAAAAGATAATTATTAAATAAAAAAGTACAATTCTTATTCAAATAATTTCAATTTAATATTTGTTAACAAACATATCAAACCATAATTTATCATCATGCCAAATTTTAATTCTAAGCTATATACATCCTTGTAAATTAAATCTTATACAAAGAAATAAATCTTACTAATTTTCTAGATTTGATACAAGGCATGGAAACAAGTTGTATAATTATGAAAAATACTCAATACAACACATAAAAAATCCTAAAACACCCCCTACCTCAATTTGAGATGAAAATCTCAAAAGCCACCAAAATGGAACCGCTTTGAATCCGACGAAACTTCTAGATTTTGTCGGGGATAACACGATGAACAAGAACCCCAAGGAAGCCCCAACAAAATCACAACTTGACTTCAAACCCGAACTCGAGAAATGGCCAAAATGAGATTCCAATCAGTGGAATCGAAGGCCTCGCCAAGGCGAACATAAAAACACTAAGGCACTACGGCATTTCACTAAGGGGAAGAAGCTCAAAAGAGGAGAGAGAAGGTGGCAAGCCTTGGCTGTCATGGAATTCAGCCAAGAGAGGGGAGAAAGTGTGAAATATGATTTTTCAATTAAAGACCCCCTATTTATAGAAAAACTCAAAAAGTGCCCTGAACAGGCCCCGCCGGGTATAGAAAAGTGAAATTCGCACAAATGCACTCTAACGGCAAAAATCTATGAACAAAAAAGAACTAAAAGGAGAAAATATGAACAACGGAAGAAGCAACGTCGAAAACTGAGTCCCGAGCAGAGAGATATGCCCCAAACAAGTTCGGCGGTAACTAGTACCAAAAACCCATAAACTAGAGAAAAACAACTAGAAGGAAATTCTAAGAGTTCATAACTCGATGAAATGTGAAAATGAATCCCGTACGAGATCCAAGTTCAAAACAAGGCATTTAGCCATCACTTTCATTAATTGCACAATGGCCCCTCTAAAAAGTAAAAACTGCACAACTGGTCCAAAATGAAAATATCTTCCAAAAAAATATTTTCTTAGAAACCCCTTAAATAAAATATTTTTAAAATATATTTACGAAAAACACCCCAAGAAAAGAAAAAGTTTCAAAAGAACTATGCATTCATGCCCCTATGGACACTTGGAGCAACTAGAGTACTGTTCTGCAAAAGTAAAGATATGTATTTTGTGGAAACCACTTAGAATGAAGATACGTGAAGTCAAAAACCAACTTTGAACTCAAAAGCTATGGTTATGCCAACAAAGTGACAAACGGGGAACAGACAAAACTGGGAAATGGGCGAAAAGTGAATAGTGTCCGAAAAATGAAAATGTGGAAATGACGATCCTCAAAGGAAGTTGTCCATCCAAGGAAAGGAGTCTCATAAATCATTCCAGAGCACTCAAGATGACCTTAAGTGATGAGAAACTAAAGTTAGAAAGGAAAAGATCAACGAAAAAAAAAAAAAAAAAATCTGTGAAAATCTGAGAAAAGGAAAGGAAGGAAAATGACCGGGTCATTACATCTCCAACATTCAAACCCAAAAGCGAAGAACACCAAGCACATCAAATCATGCCGTTCTTCATCAAATTTCATGGTGATCAACAACAAGCATAACCAAAGTCGTGCCGTTCTTCATCCAAATTCCACGTGATTCAAGATCAAACTCGTGTAGCCCTTAGATCCAACCAATAAAAAAGGAGATCGAATCAGAGGAACTTATTCTTTGTAAAGAATATTACAGAGGATTGTACTCCAATTTTTCCAAATTAATAAAATATTATTTTTTGCTCCATATTAGTTCTTTATTTGCAGTCTACAAAATTTGTGTGTATAAATTTCTGGCATGCCCGGTGGGATATCCTTTGCCTCTCATCTTTTTCTCCTACCATCAAGTTTCTTCTCTGTTAAATTCTATGGCTCCCCTTAAGACTCAGATAGATAAAAAAAAGCCCAAAAGAACATCGTTACTACAAAGGTCAACGCCAAAGCCACCATTAAAAGTGGTACGAAGCCCAAATCAAGTGATGGAAGTACCTTGGCAGACCCTGTGACACGTGGCAAGTCCCAGGCCATTGCATCATCCAAACATCAGCAAGACTTGGAGCAAGTTAATCCTGCAAAGCCGGTGAATGTGAAAACTCAACATATCAAGAACCCTGACATTGTTCCAGAGAAGATTCCGCCACTAGATTCACCTCATTCCGTCTATGATGCTCACTCTAGTGTCTGTTCACCCCAAAGTCACCACGTCAGACTTCGGATCAATCAATCACTTCAAGGAACGTTGACTCTCAAGGTTTATCATACTCAGATGTGGTTGCTGTGATGATGACTAGAGCTGCCACGGTAGAGGAACAACTAGCAACTATGTTTCATGCCATTGAGAACCTCAAAAAGACTAATGAAGAGAAGGACTTACAAATCACTACACTGATGAACAAATTAGAAGTTCAGACCTTCGATGAATCACCAATACAGTCTGGGTATCCTACATCTTCCATAGCACCACTGTCTGGGAATTCTACATCTTCCACAGTAATGCTGTTTGGGAATCCTAATTCTACCACATAAGATACTCGCATGGAGGACCCCAAACAGATGCCGGTGACAGAACAGGTGACTGGTCAGACCAATCGTGCCTCTTTAGTCTCTTCATTATCTGTCAAACAATTGCAAGATATGATAATGAATACAATCTGAGCCCAATATAGAGGCGTCTCACAGAGCACTCTCATGTACTCAAAGCCCTATACAAAGAGAATCGATAGTATGAGGATTCATGTAGGATACCAACCTCCGAAGATTTAGCAATTTGATGAAAAAGGCAACCCCAAGCAACACATTGCCCATTTTGTCAAGACTTGTAATAATACCGGAATTGATGGGGACTTACTAGTTAAACAGTTTATCCGCTCCCTTAAAGGAAACGCGTTCGAGTGGTACACTGACCTAAAGTCATAATCAATTGATAATTGTGACCAAATAGAATAAGAATTCTTGAATAGGTTCTATGACACTTGTCGTACTGTTAGTATAATAAAATTGACTAACACGAAAGCAAAATGAAGACAAATGCGAAAGCAAAACAAAAACAAGTCCTTAAAGATGTACGTCATTCCTAAGACACAATAATGGCCTTTTAATAAATTTTAAGGCTCAACGAAAGCAAAATGAAGACAAAGGTGTCAAAACCCTATAAAAGAATGACCAAGGAGTAAAATGGTCATTTTACCCTAAAAGGAAGGAATTTGACTTTTAAAAAGTCAAATAAGATAAAAAAAAAAACAACCCAAAACATCCTTTGGTAACTTCATATGAAGTTCTAAGGCCAAAGGAAAAGAAATCCCAAATGAACCCTATCTCGGTTTGAACCAAAATTGACACCCTCTCACTAAAACAAGGATATCTTGCGATAGGAGAAGAATCTGAAAATGAAATTGGTACCATTGGAAAGCTTACTTTGATATGGTAAGTTTAGACTCAAGAACGGACCAATTCAAAGTCAAAACAAAGAAGTTACAATAGTTTAAAGTTGGAAGGTCAAAGCTAAACCTACAACAAGTTCTGTAAGACTTGAACTAGTTCAACATTCTTGAACCTATTCAACATGGATAGAACATCCATGTTGGATAAAAAATGACTCTTAAACCAGTTCAACATTCTTGAACCGGTTCAACTTAGGCAGAATTGAACCCAAACAGCAGAACAGTGAAATTGCAAAAAAAATGAGTTTGGAAGGCGGTTTTTGACACCAAGACGACATTTTTTGGAAAAATGTTGTTAAGAAACTTCCCCTGAAATCACGTTTTTTATGTGACAAAGCTAAGAACGGAATTTATTTCTCAAAGAAAAACCCCAAAATGCCCTTAAGGAAGATTTTTCAACAAAAATGTGAAATAAGTCCATAGGAGGTTCATTTCACTAACGAAAGAGTTTTTCTCATAAATGATCATGCACACAGACGTAATTTACCTATTAGGATGAACTAAATTAATCCACGGCTTAAAAATAACGCCGATGCAAAATCCGACCCCCTAACGGCCAAAAGGCAAAAATGATCATGAAAAGGAAATTTTGAAACTTAAAATCATAAAATGGTTTCAAATACCATTTGGCCCTTGGCCACACTTCATGCATGATTAATCAGACCCTATGAAAGAATAAAAATGAAATTTTCACAGCCAATGCAACCATGGCGAAACAATAACTTGGCATTTTTCAATGATTTCATAATATTTCATGAAGTCGAAAAAATTACATAGGATACAAAATACATGTCATTGGCCTCTGGCCTTATCTCATACATGTCAAATACGTAGTAAAGAGTGTACTGATGTACACAATGCATGTTTAGAATTAAATATACACATTTTGACAAATAAGGCTACCAGTGGCATTTCAAGCCAACCTTTATAAGAATTAAAACCTTCAAGTCTACAATCATCCAAGCAATAATGAACATCACGCACCAAGTCTTCATATCTGAACAAAACCCTCGGTAACTTCGGGGTGAGTAAACAAGTTTACTCATAGGGAATGAACATGCATAGACTCGATTTCTTTATAGATTTTTACATTAACTTGAACAATACAAAAGGGTCATGCCACCTAATGACTATGTTAATGTGAGACTCAGGGAGCATCCTATGCTACCTTAGAGTATTTCTAGCATAAATTACATCCTTCATGCAATTCCCAACAACATAAGAACATGTTATTCAAAGCAGCAAAATATAGATTCTCAAAGTTATTAACTTGAAATTGAAAGTGCAAAAATAACTAAATATAGCAATTTAGTATAATTAGAATTTCTAATACAACGCATCATGACATAGATTCTCAAAGTTATCAACTTGAAATCTAAAGTGCGAAAACAGCTAAATATAACAATTTAGCATAGATGTACTTAACAACATAAAAAACATGCGATGATTCCTTAAAAATCATAATGCACAAATGTACTTAACAACAGTAAAAACATGCGATGATTCCTTACAAATCATAATGCACAAATGTTCTTAACAACATCATTTCGCTAATAGCCAAAACCAAAAGTCACAATTAAACATGATTGTTAACTTGGAATTGAATACGAAATTAAATAGTAGAAGACTTGGACATCTAAGCTCGGAATTCTGCCAAGACGTCAATGATTATTCCGAGCATTAACTCGCTTGGAAGACCACCCTAGTACGCACTATCTCAATTGGGGAGAACTTATACCTCCTACACTAGAGCCAAACTCTATCCATGTCACTTGTAACTGAAAAGTGCGTATTTAAACCCCTTAAGCTTAGGTATTCTAGAACCTTTATCTACTTTATTTTACCATCTTGTATTGATTTCGTGTTATTTTCATGTTCAGGTACTTATCCCCAAAATAAGCTAACTCAGCCAAATAAGAGCATAATTGAAGCAATTCTAGGATTAATCAAAGAAAGGAGTAAAGTAGAGCAAAAGGAAGCAAATGGTGGAATTTCAGCAACTTCGATCGATCTCAAGAAAAGTTCGATCGATCTAACTTTCATCGATCATAGCACTTCAAGATAGATCTGAGCCATGTTTATCCTTGTTCAAAGATCTCAAACGTTGGATCGATCCAACTTCCTTCTTCGATCGATCGAACATTCTTGTCCTTATCCAAATGATTGATCTTATCCAGTTGTACCACCCTACCAACCATTTTTATCCTTTTCCCAAAAATATCTTCAAAATATCTCAGATTTGTTTTTATCTAAAAAGGCGCCGCCATCGAGGATCGATCCAACTTCAGTTCGATAGATCTCAGCCATGTTCGATCGATCCAAGTTTAAGCTTCGATCGATCGAACTTCCTCCAGTGCGAAAAAGTTGTCCTTTATCCAATCATTGGGGAATATTTGTTGTACGACCCTAGCGCATTTTGGGTGTCACTTGACCTAACTATATAAAGAATATGATACACTTTTGAGGAGCATTCTTAGCATTCTTAGAGATTCTTAGAGAGAGGCTACTCTTAGGGAGGAAGAAAAGAAGAGGAAGAGGCTAGAGACACTATTAGAGACTCTTCATCAACCAAGGAGCAAATTTCTTCCATGGAGCTTGCCCTTGAGGGTTAGAGGACATCATCCATGAGTGGCTAGACATCCTCTTGCGGCTAGAGTTAGCCTTAAGCATGCTTTCTATTTATTGATTTATGTATTTTGAGGGGATTTGTATTGTGATTCATATTTTGACACTTTTATATATATAGATCTTGTTTCTTCAATGATTTATATGGTTTAATGCTTCCAATTGATCATTTCATTCTATCCATATGTCTACGTATGCTAGAATAGGTGTTCATGTGTTTGTCTCTATTTCTTGTGTTATTGATACATGTCTATATGTGTTGATGTTATAGATTTAGAGATTGTCAAGACTTAGTGCTTAAATGTCATGTTCTTGTGATTTATTTAATGGTTCATACTCATTGCTTAATGGATTGTGCATCTCCCTTAGTTTACTTAGTTTAATTTTATGTCATTATCTTAGTTGTAGTGTAGTTGTTAAATGGGAGGACAATCCATGCTTGTTGTTGATGTTCCATACTTATGAAAAGCAAGTAACATGTATCTTTAACCTTGTGATGTGTTTGGATTGTGAGCTTAAAGAAATGATTAATGGCTTAATTTGATATGTTGTGCTATCCACCATGTTGTTTAGACCATATATGCTTAATTTGTCATCCATGGTTGTTGAAACAACCACACACACACACTTTATTACAATACATGTTCTTCCTCTCATTAATCATTCATTAAAGGTGTAGAAAATCTATTCTTAGTGGTGATCTCTAAACCCAAAGATCTCTCTCTATCTTTTATTCTCTCTATTGCATTATTGCTTACTTTAGTTTAATTTGCATCTAGTTTAATTCAACCAACCAACCATTATTTTGATCACTCGACCTACCAACCCTAATTTTGATTCCTCAAGCTAGTACAGCATCTCAATCCCTTGGGATGATCCCTACTCACTCTTGCTACGATAGTAGTAATGTTGGTAGTGGTTTTTATAAATTTAAACTTGACCAAAAAGGCTTTTCTTGAACCACACATTCACTACATTATTTTGGCGTATAGGAAAGGCTTCTGTCGTCAAATTTTGGCGCCGTTACCGGGGATTAACGGTTTTGTTGGAATTAAACTAGACAATAGTGTTCATTTGATTGCTTCTATTTTTATTTTATTTTCCATTGTATATTCTTTTCTCTTGTTCTCATTTTTATTTGTTCAATTAGGTACTTGACAACAAAGAAGGCAAACTTTGGAACTTGAAGCAATAATTGGAGCTTAAAGCTAATATTAAAATTTGAAGTTGCTTAAGGACCGTTGTGAGCAATTCTTGGAACTCTTATATTTTAATTGTTTCACTTCTTTGAATGCTTGTGATAGCCTTTGCTAAGGCTCATTATATTGCTTTATCCTTGTCCAAGCATAGGCCCTTGTTGAGGCCAATATTTTCTTGCATTTGGGTTTTAATTGTGAATGGAGGAATTGCTTGATCCAAGTTTGGGAGGAAATTATATCCCTTTACCTTTTGCTCCTCCATCATATTTTAATCCTTATGAGATTAAGTCTAATTCATTTCATGCATCATCTTTTTATGACTTGATCACTCATTTAATCCTTCTTATGACTATTACCCTCCTCCACCATTTTATGATGAACCAAATCCACCACCTTCTAGGTACTCACCCGGATTTGAAGAAAAAGTGTTAGTGTTACTTGATGTGCATATTTCACAAACTCCACTTATTAATTCTCATTCTCAAACTTTAGCCAATCTTGAAGCTCAAGTTGAGCAAACTGCAAGTGCTCTTTCTTGTCAAGAGGAGGAGGAAGAGGCAAATGAAAAAATGGCAAGAACTTTAATGTATATAGATAAGGATGATGAAAGTGAAGAGGAAAATGAAACAAGTGAGCTAATGCCTAGCACTCTATCTTGTATAGAGGAGGAAGTGGCAAGTGAGTTAGTGGCTAATCCAATAGAGCATAACATGATTAATGAGGACTTTCCTTGTTGTGATTATGATTTTATCTCGGACATTGCTACTTTAGAGAGTGAAGAGATGTTGACCACACTTGAGGTAGGAGAGAAGGAGGAGGAACTTGTTGAAGAGGGCCTTCCTTCTATTATCTCCAATGACCCTCTTGAGACATGTCTTTTTGAAATGTATAAAAGTTATGGTTTTGACCTTGAAAGCTCCAAAAATGAAGTGAACTCTCTAATGGACTCTTTATCTAACTTGGAAAGTGAGGAGATGGTTATTTTTGAGGAAGAGAAGAGGGATGAAGAGAAGGTGTTCCTTGATGTTCCAAATGAGTCTTTGAAAGACATTGACTTGCCAATTCACAAAGGAAGTGATTCTTTGAATACACTTCAAGAGCACAAAATTGAGGCAAGGCTAACCATGATTGATTTTGTTTTCAAGACCGTGGATGAAAGGAACAATATCATCTCTTTTATTTATTTTCAAGTCATTCTTTTGGAGGATGATTTCATTGTTATAAGTGAGGCATCAAATGAGAAAATGGAAAAAAGGGTTAACAAGAATGTTTTATATCCGGTTTTTTATTTTTTTGATTAATGAATTGGCCCAACGTTTTGCTAGAGACGTTAAAAACTAGTATTCGTAGAGTTTTCAACTCTATTCCTCTCCCATTTCTTTTTATTTTTTATTTTTATTTTTCATTCTTTTGTACATTCTTTCATTCAATTTTCAATTTTTATTCTTATTACCATCATTGGGGCTTAGCATAGGGTTTTCTGCACTTTCATGTTGAAAATTGAGCATTTTGCATAAGTTCGGTCGATCTCAAATGAGAGTTCGATCGATCGAATTTCATACCTGTATCAAACCTGCATCCAAATCACTCTCTGTCTCATCAATCCAAGAAAATCTTCAGATCTCAGTTCTCAGTTAGATTGATCAAAAGACCTTCGATCGATCCAAACATCAAGTTCAATCGATTTGTAGTTTCAACATTTAGAAAAATTTTGAGCCTGCATCAACCTGCATATTTTAGCTCTCTGTCAGATCGATCGAAAACATTCCTAAATCGATTTAAAGTTCTTCGATCAATCCAACTTCATTATTGGATCGATCGAGATTCCATACTTAAATTTTTTTTCAAAGCACTGCAAATTTCGTACTCTCTATCCCATCGTGCGAGCATAGATTGATCACAGCTTTGCCCCTTTGAATTTTTGACTTTTTTTCTTTCTATTTTTATTTTATTTTATTTTTCATCTTCTTTGACTTTTGTTATTTCTTTTATTTTATTTACTCTATTTTCTCTTATATATATATAAAAAAAAATTAAAATTTGTTAAAAATGCAAAAATATTTTTGTCTATTTTATTTTATTTTCGAAAACTCCAAAAAGATTTTTATTTTATTTTATTTTCATTTTTACTTTCAAGATTTATTTTTATTTCAAATTTTTTTAAAAAAAAAAAAAACAAAAGAAATCCTAAAAATATTTTTCTTTTATTTTATTTTATTTTATTTCCTTTTATCTTATTTCCAAAAAAATCCAAAAATATTTTGTTTAACTTTAATTTTTAATTTTTCTTAATTTTTAATTTCGAAAAAAATAATAATAATAAAAAAAAAACAAATAAAAAAAAATGGTTTTTCAATGTAGCATTCCGTCTTGCTAGAGACGTTAAACTTAACACCCACATGACACATTGTGTCTTTTATCTCTTGTTTCATACAAGTTCATTTTCATTTTATTTCTTTAGTTTTCTTGCATTTTGTTTCATTGTACATACTTTCTTAAAAAATAAATAAATAAATAAATAAAACAAATTTTTGCATTCCTTATTTCCTTACATTTTCATTTCTTGCATCTTTATTTATTGTATTTTTGTGTGTGTGTACATACTTGTTATGTCATAAAGAAAAAATGAAAAACAAAAAGTAAGAAAATTTTGTATATACTTGCATTGTACATATTATTTGTTATTTCTTGCATTGTACATATTATTTTTCATTTCTTGCATTGTACAAATTCTTCCATTGCATTTTACCTTCTTCATTTTTCTTTTTATATTTTGTTTATGCATTTGATTCCTTGATTTTCTTACATTTTGTATATACTTGCTTTCATAAAATGAAAAATATAAAAATTTGTTTCACCATTGTGCCCTTATGTGTAGTCATGCATACTTTCATGCTTTAGCTAGGGCTTGATTTCATATCTATCTTTCACCTTGTGCTATATTGCCTTAGATTGCATGATTTGATTACTCTTATCCCATTTGATATTCGATGTGAGTTTGCTAGTGTGGTTATTCAAGTAGGTTGTTGATTCTAAGTTTGGGGGAGACGTCTTTCGAATTGGATCATAGCTGGGCTTCATGTTTTCACCACCATGGTATACTTTCCATCTTTTCCATTGTTCTCATTGCACATTGAGGACAATGTGCAGTTTAAGTTTGGGGGTCAGGTGACTTTGTTACATTCTACTTAAATTTGAGACTTAAATGCATGATTGAGATTTGAGATTGATGCTAGCTATGATTTTAATCTTTTGAGGACTATATTGCTTAGAATTTAAAAATTGCTTGATTTGAGAGTTCAATACTCCTTGTATGCCTTGCGGATGCCATTTATGAGTAAATTTTTCGAAAAATTGATATCTTGCTTGCACTTGTGCTCCACATCATCCTGATTTTGTGATTATTTAGAGATTCACTCTAGGATTCTACACTAGCACAGGCACACACTACCATTCATTTGTGAGGTATATGCTTTGTTGATTATTGAATTGGTTATATCCTAATCGAGCTAGTAGTGCATTGAAAGCTTTCATTCTTGATAAAGGTGGATAACAACCCCTTTTCACTAAGTAGCCGGGATTCTAGCCTCATCAAGCACTGAACTTCTCGCGCTGAAAGGTGGAGGGCCCAAACTCTAGGTTAATAATTGAACTTGCTTACAAAAAAAAAAAAAAAAATTGGATGACTTCTCCCAAAAGGTGAGAGGTGGGAAATGATTAGATGGAGGTTGTTTAGATTTGTAGCCTAGTTGATATGAGCTTATAAGTCCTTAGGGGTGTTTGAACAGCTAATACCATGAAGCCGTCTGGTTTGGGAGTCATTGACCTAATGATCGACCTCATGAATCGCTAGAAAGCTTAATAAATCAACACATTGCATCATGCTTCCATCTTTGATCCTTAGGATTAGAAAAAAAAATGATGAGTGAAAAAAATAAGTGCACCTAGATCAATAAAGCTTTAATAAAAGGTCCACTTTTTGTCTTGATGATCAGAACTAGATTTGTGTGCCAGTTTGAGGGTAAGGATGTGATTAATTCTTTAGTTGGCTTAGATAGTAACATATTTGATGCTGGTCTACTCAAAAGGATTCTAGAGTTGTTTTGATTTGCATGATCATTTTCTTGATGTGTGGAGGACCATACTTGCTTGCTTAATGTTGAAATTTTGTGAGACTGCTTGAAAATGTTTGAAAAATTGCATACTTGAGGTAGTTTTCTCTCAATGCTTGTTTGCAATATTGGTGCCTTTTTAGAAAAAATGAGCTTAATATTTGTGGGTATCATTTCTGGAAACCCTCAAGAGACTTCACTCGTCTACTAAGGCTAACCTGGGGGTTTAAAAGGCTTGTTGCATATGCAAAGTGCAATCATGTTCCCTACGAAAGTGGCGTTATCCATTTATTGCTTTCTAGTTCATAGTTGTATAGTTGTTCATTTCATTCCTTTACTTTGTAGTTCATTGTTAGGGACTAGCAATATTTAAGTTTGGGGGTGTAATGAACGCTGAAAAGTGCGTATTTAAACCCCTTAAGCTTAGGTATTTTAGAACCTTTATCTACTTTATTTTACCGTCTTATATTGATTTCGTGTTATTTTCATTTTCAAGTACTTATCTCCAAAATAAACTAACTCAGTCAAATAAGAGCATAATTGAAGCAATTCTGGGATTAATCAAAGAAATGAGCAAAGTAGAGCAAAAGGAAGCAAATGGTGGACTTTCAGCAACTTCGATCGATCTCAAGAAAAGTTCGATCGATCCAACTTTCATCGATCTCAGCACTTCAAGATAGATCTGAGCCATATTTATCCCTGTTCAAAGATCTCAAAAGTTCTATCGATCCAACTTTATTCTTCGATCGATCGAACATTCTTGTCTTTATCCAAATAATTGATCTTATCCAGTTGTACCACCCTACCAACCACTTTTGTCCTTTTCCCAAAAATATCTTCAAAATATCTCAGATTTGTTTTTATCCAAAAAGGCACCTCCATTGAGGATCGATCCAACTTCAGTTCGATATATCTCAACCATGTTCGATCGATCCAAGTCCAAGGTTCGATCAATCGAACTTCCTCCAGTGCGAAAAAGTTTAATTTCCAGCTCACAAAAGTTGTCCTTTATCCAATCATTTTGGGTGTCACTTGACCTACCTATATCAAGAATATGATACACTTTTTGAGGAGGATTCTTAGCATTCTTAGAGATTCTTAGAGAGAGACTACTCTTAGGGAGGAAGAAAAGAAGAGGAGGAGGCTAGAGATACCATTGGAGACTCTTCATCAACCAAGGAGCAAATTTCTTCCATGGAGCTTGCCCTTGAGGGTTGGAGGACATCATTCATGAGTGGCTAGACATCCTCTTGGGGCTAGAGTTAGCCCTCAGCATGCTTTCTATTTTTTGATTTATGTATTTTGAGGGGATTTGTATTGTGATTTATGTTTTGACACTTTTATATATATCGATCTTGTTTCTTCAATGATTTAGATGGTTTAATGCTTCTAATTGATCATTTCATTCTATCCATATGTCTATGTTTGCTAGAATAGATATTCATGTGTTTCTCTATTTCTTATGTTATTGATGCATGTCTATGTGTGTTGATGCTATAGATCTAGAGATTGTCAAGACTTAGTGCTTAAATGTCATGTTCTTGTGGTTTATTTAATGGTTCATTCTCATTGCTTGATGGATTGTGCCTCTCCCTTAGTTTAATAGTTTAATATCATTCCATTAGCTTAGTTGTAGTGTAGTTGTTAAATGGGAGGAAAATCCATGCTTGTTGTTGATATTCCATACTTATGAAAAGCAAGTAACATGTATCTTTAACCTTGTGATGTGTTTGGATTGTGAGCTTAAAGAAATGATTAATGGCTTAATTTGATATGTTGTGCTATCCACCATGTTGTTTAGACAATATATGCTTAATTTGTCATCCATGCTTGTTGAAGCAACCACACACACACACTTTATTGCAATACATGTTCTTCCCCTCATTAATCATTCATTAAAGGTGTAGAAAAGCTATGCTTAGTGGTGATCTCAAAATCCCAAGATCTCTCTCTATCTTTTATTCTCTCTATTGCATTTTTGCTTACTTTAGTTTAATTTGCATCTAGTTTAATTCAACCAACCAACCACTATTTTAATCACTCGACCTACTTATCCTAATTTTGATTCCTCAAGCTAGTACGATAACTTAATACCTTGGGACGATCCCTACTCACTCTTGCTACATTAGTAGTAGTGTTGGTACTGGTTTTTATAAATTTAAACTTGACCAAAAAGGCTTTTCTTGAACCGCACATTCACTACATTATTTTGGCGTATAGGAATGGCTTCTGTCGTCATACATAATTTATATAATGCATGACATCACCTTCCATGCACAAGTAGGTTAAAACAATACAATCCATGCCTTAGAGTTTCAATTCTAAAATGGTATATATAATGTCAAATACAACGTGTGCAATTCATTACACAAGTTAATTATATATTCAATATCATAAACAAGTTCTCATGAATATAAATTTAACAACAATGTTATCCAATGCTCAAAACACAATCAAGTGAATACACAACAAGTCCAAGTCCATGATTTGAATATAGAAACAACTTCTAAAGCACAAATA
Source organism: Cornus florida (assembly GCF_030987335.1). NCBI lineage: Eukaryota > Viridiplantae > Streptophyta > Magnoliopsida > Cornales > Cornaceae > Cornus > Cornus florida. The sequence goes on along the minus strand of NW_026775573.1, from coordinate 78,602,116 downwards.
GATCCATGGAGCCAATAGATAGAATTTAATTAAACAAAATAATTAAAATCTCTATATTTCAAATCAATTCCAAATAACCTCAAATTAATATATGTTAAGCAACATAGCATGATCTTTACATATATCAAATCAAAAATGCAAAATGAGCAAGATATCATCAAATAGAATTTAATTAATTTAAATTAATTAAATCTCTAGATTTCAAAAGTCATTCAAATGACCTTAAATTAATATATATCAAGTACTCAGTCATGGTCATACCATATATCAAGTCTAAAATGAAATACAAGCAAAACATAATTAACTAGAATTTAAATCAAATTAAATTCATTTAATCTCTAGATTTGAAAACTCATTTACATCATCCTAATTTAATATATAACAAAGATCAATTCATGGCCATGCCATATACCAAGTAAAAAATGAGTTATATGCAAGCTATGATAAATCATTAATTTCTCATATTAACAAAAGACATGCATACAACTTATATTTCATACAAAAACAAGTAAAACCACTTAGAAAATAAATTATAACACCCCCTACCTCACTAGAGAAGTGTCTCTCTAGAATCCAAGGCAACTCAACACAAAATGGCAAACCCTTCAAGGGTTATGAAGAGGAAGATGAGGATAATAAAAAGTATTCCCAAGGTTAAGCGTGGAAATCAATGGATGGCTCTCAAAAATCAAGGTCAAAGCTTAAGGCTTTAAGCCTCATTCATGGAGGCTAGGGTTTTCTTTATAAGAGAGGGAGATGATGAAATCAAGTGTGAAAGAATGTGAGTGGAGGAAATAGAAATCCTCCACTCATTATGTGGTCTTACCCCAAGGTCAACGCACACAAGTTTAGTTATTGCACAATAACCCTTCTTTAACAACATAATCCAAAAGTAGCTCAAAAATAATTGCAAGACTTAATTTAGAGCATACACTTGTCACTCATCAAAGCATCCATTGTAGGCTTAATCCTAAGCCTATACTTGTCAACCATCCAAGCCAATAAGTGCACATATCCTAGGTCAACAAGTGGTTGAATCTCTACCCTCCACATGTCATCATCGAAGGCATCAAAGTGTCCCCACACAAATGTCAATAAGTGAACCAATGAGAGTATGACACTTGTCACATTTTTAAAAATTGCAAAAAGGTCCTTTTGAAGTTATCTTCTAAATAAAATTGTAAAATGATCCTTAAGATGAAAAATAATTACTTTACATAATTACTCAAATGATCACAAAAGAAAGAAAATTCCAAAGAAGTGTGCATCCACACCCCTAAGGAAGAAAGTACACAACTAGCATGCCTTTCTACAAAAGTAAAAATACATATAGCATGGAATTTAAATATCGTGGATGCATGCAAAACCGGAATCAAATCCGAACACGAAAGGTGAGGTTGTGCCAACAAAGCGACAAACGGGAACAAGGCGAAAAGTGAACAGTGTCACAAAAGTGAAAATTTGAAAATAACTCGGTACTTGAAGGAAGTAGTCAATCCAAAGGAAAGAGTATCGAAAACCATCCCCGAGCACTTCAGATGACTAAAGTGACAAGAAGCCGAACTCAGAAAAGAAAAAATCAACGGAAAAAAAAATATCCATGAAAATCTAAGAAAAGGAAAGGAAAGAAAATGACCGGGTCATTACAACCTTCCCACCTTAAAAGGATTTCGTCCCCAAAATCTAGCCCCAACAAAACAAAAGGCAAAACCAGGGTAACTACGGAGTACATCTTTGAGTATCCCACACAACATGCTACAAAAGAAATCCCAAAACTGAAAGACAACGTAGAAACCACTGTCATTCGCACCCACGTGCTCACGACAGGACAACTTCTCAAAAGGAAAGTGACCACGTAGCCACAAGACAATTTAGAACTCACATACAGAGCCCAAGTCTAGATAAGGGAATGGAAGATAATAATCAAAAGCATCCCTCCTGACGAACCATCATAAGGAACTAAAAAAACCACCAAAAGAACTCTAAAATAATCACGTATCAAATCAAGGTACCGAACGACATGGCAATACGAATAGCGACCAAAACCAGCCTATGACGTACTCAAATGTGTGGTAGCAATGACAGTGCCTAGTGCCCGCCCACACTTACTCGTCAGTAAGGTAGCATCGACGGTAACTAGCACTCGCCCACAACACACAACTTTGTATGATAGCATGATAGTATAAGACACTAGTTCATAACCTGCCCCCCACTAGGTCTACCCATGAAACCACTCGATAACAATGACATCAATGTCGTAATACGATCATAGCCAAAAGTAATGTAGGAACCAGGCATCTGTGAGAGTTAGAATATGGTCCAAAGACATTCCAGACCATCCCGGCCATTCATAGACTCTGACAACAATGTCATAGGCACCATTATGCTTAAGGCCCCAAATCCTCAATATAACAAAACCAATATCTCTAACGTCTCAAAATACTCCTATTAACAACATTAACCAAGAATCCAAATCTTGAAAAGCAAATCAAATCCTCCAGAAATCAAAATGAACCTCACTACAAGACATTTCATCGAAAGTCCTTCATATCTCCCTGAAACAGATCAACTACAAGACCACACGTAATCAAACATCAGATCCACATCCCTATCATGGATAACTAAATCCTTGAAATACAAGTCCACCAAGTGGCACACACATCAAAATTTTGACAACTAAGATCACAAAATGAATCTCTCAAAACCGTGCTTGGCATCACCAAGCTAAATCAAAATTCCTCAATTTCCATTGATCCATAAACAACCATGGAAACTACGATTCCTCAAAACTTTGCCTAGTCATAACTAGGACGAGAAAACTCTACAAATAAGCCAGATCCAACAACGATCCTCCAAAACTCCTCCTAAGAGTCAACCATATCTAGGTCTCCAAAACCAAAGTAAGTCTCTAAAAGACATCCTTAAACAACGTTAAGCTCACACAATGAATCAAACAGATCCTTAATCAAATGGACACAAGTCCCCATAAAATGATCTCACACCAATCCACTCACTTTGAGCACCAATCCTCACAGACCAGCAAACCCCAAAGTTGTGCACAATGCAACGAAGAGAAGAGACTCACTCCTTGTGAAGTCCCTTACTCGAACCAAGAAAATAGGAGAAACCCTATTCTCCCACAAATGTCAACACGACAAATATGAAAAGGGAACAAAAAGGGAAACTAAACATGGAAGTCATGCAAATAACAAAGAAATGCAACTACCAAGAAGGTAAATCTACTCACATAGATAAAATCAAGGGTACATGCAACACGTCTCCACGTAAGCACAAAATCATATCACTAAAGTACAATAACAACATGGCATCTCTAAGCATAAAAATAAGGCATGCTAATGCCACACAACAAGAAACAATTATGGACACACCTCCACCTACTTATGTATCACAATATCATAAATCATACTACTAACATGGCAGTAAACGAAACTGCAGAAGACAAAAATAATCAATAATGAATCCTATGGACATCATGGTCTAGAGTGTTTAGGTAAAAAGAAAGACCAGTCCTAGCCATAAACTGACTCCAAAAACCAAGGCGACAACAACTTGTCTGAAAATAAACGTGAGCCCTTACTACAATGATAAGATTCTAACAATCCATCTCCGAATCTAGAGGTGACACTACAAGTGACACTAACAATGCAATGCTCTCTCTACCCAAAACATTAATCAATTGACTTGATCCCAAAAGCGTTATCACGCAAGGAGAACTCAAAGAAAATGGCAACTATAGCCATACCAACAACAACCAAATCAATCACCATGACTGATCCCCAAGACAACCATCATCATTATCGATCAAAAGGATAACGCATGTCAAAACAAAACCAATATTGATTCTATCCGAACTGCACTTGTAGCTAGCCAGTTTGGTGGCATGACAGTGCCATGCACCCACCCACAAACGTACCCACCCACAAAAATTACAATCCCAGAGGAATCATCTTGAACAACCAAGGATCCTAGGAGATCCATAACCTCATCGTAGCCCAAAACCAATAAATCCAGCACTACGACAACGCCAAATGACTCACCTTATGAGAGCCTACACAAAAGGTGTCTCACCACCAACCTCAAAACCAATGCTAGGTCAATAACAACCTACACTACCACGAAATTGTGACTACAATCACCATCAACCTCAACTCGTGCCTCAATGACCAATCTCGTGTCATGCCAAATATGCCACACAGTTATGCATATACAAATCTGGCCGGTGTATGCCACACCACCGCCAAGCTTAAAGAGCGTGTGCATTATAAGGCGAGAGCTAAGAGTTTTACATTTATAGAAGCCACTACTACCTTTCACTAAAAATATAGCTAGGACGAGTAAGGATCGTCCCAAGGGATTATGAGGATCGAGCAATGTCGTGGAATTGTTATTAGGGCTAGTAGGTCGAGTGATCAAACATTTGGTTGGTTGGTTGATTAAAGAACAACTAAATTAAACTAAGTGATAGCAAAAAATGCAATTAAGAGTAAATAAGAGAGAGAGAGATCTTAGGGTTTAGAGATCACCACCAAGCAATGCATTTCTATATCATTGACAAGTGATTAATGAGGGCAAATGATGTGTTGCAATATTGGTGTGTGTGTGTTTAGTTGATTCAACAAGCAAGGATGACTAGTTAAGCATGTATTGTCTAAATATCATGTGAAAGGCACAATATATCTAAGCAATGAAGCATATATTGTCTAAATAATATGTGAAGGACATAATAAATCAAAACAAGTCATTAATCCTTTCATTAAGCTCACAATCCAAATACAACACAAGGATAGAGACATATGCTACTTGCATTCAAAAGCTTGGATCATCAAACAACAAGTATAGATTGTCCTCCTATTTAACACTACACTACAACTACACTACATCTACACTACTAACATGAAAATAAACTAGGGGAGAGGCACAATCCATCAAGAGATAAGTATGAACCATCAAGAGAATCACAAAAGCATTCCTTTAAGCACTATGTTTTGACAATCTCCAAATCTATAGCATCAATACACATAGACATGCATCAATAACACAAAATCTAGAGACAAGCACATGAATATCTATTCTATCATATATAGATATATGGATAGGATGAAATGATCAATTGAAAGCATTAAACCACATAAATCATTGAATAAACAAGATCTATATATATCAAAGTGTCAAAACATCAATTACAACATTAATCCCTCAATGATACACAAGATTAAGATATAGAAAGCATGCTTGGGGCTAACTCTAGCCCCAAGAGGATGTCTAGCCACTCATGGTGATGATGCTCCAACCCTCAAGGGCTAATTCCATGGTTGAAATCTGCTCCTTGTTGATGAAGAGTCTCCTATGGTGTCTCTAGCCTCCTCTCCTTTAAGCTTGCTTCCCAAGAGATGATATGAAAATAATATTGGCTCCCTTTCTAAAAAGAAATCCTTATCCTTATATAGGTAGGTCAAAATGACACCCAAAATGAGCTGGGGTCGTGCACAAAATATTCCCTAATGATGGGATAAAGGATAACTTTCAATGAGATGGAATTTTAACTTTTTCGCACTGGAGGAAGTTCGATCCATCGAACCTTGGACTTGGATCGATCGAACTGGCTGAGATCTATCGAACTTAGGCTGGATCGATCCAACTGGTTGAGGTTTTTGGGAAAAGACAAATCCGAGATATTTATGGGAAAAGGACAAAAGTGGTTAGTGGGTGGTACAGCCGTAAATAGGATCAATCATTTGAATAAGGACAAAAGAGTTCGATCGATCGAAGGATAGTGTTGGATCGATCGAACTTTTAGGACTTTATGCTTTTGGGTCTAGGCTTGGATCTATCTTGAAGTGCTGAGATCGATCATTGTTCGATCGATCATTGTTCGATCGATTGAACCTTGAACTTGGATCGATCGAACTTTGCTGCTTCCCACTTTTGGCTTCATTTGTTTCCTTCTTTCTACACTTTGCTCCTTTCTTTGTTTAATCCCATAATTGCTTCAATTAAGCTCTTATTTGGCTGAGTTAGCTTATTTTCGGGATAAGTGCCTGAAAATGGAAATAATACGAAATCAATCTAAAACGGTAAAGTAAGATAGATAAATGTACTAGAATGCCTAAGCTTAAGGGGTTTAGATACGCACTTTTCAGCGCTCATCAAAATCTAATCTAGCATACATCATATGTCATGCTCTTTACATTAAAATAAAATCATGTTAAACAACGACATGTCACATATAGCACATAGGCATATAAACATATTATCAAGCCAAAACATGTTATCATGAAGCATATAAATACATAAATCATGGCAATATAAGCATGATATACACCCAAAACCCATCCTCCAAGGTATTCAAACCTAGGAGCTTTGATACCACCTGAGATGACCTTGGATTTTTTAACCCAATGTGTCCTGTGATTACCCGAAGCGGATCCAGAATGCAAAAGCAAAACAAAAACAAGTCCTTGGAGATGTACATCATCTTAAGACATAAGAATCGCCCTTTGAGAAATTTTAAGCCTCAACGAAAACAAAATGAAGACAAAGGTGTTAAAACCTTATAAAAGAAAGACCAAGGAGTAAAATGGTCATTTAACCCTAACAGGAAGGAATTTAACTTTCAACTAGTCAAATAAGATCAATAACAACCAAAAACATCCGTTGGTAACTTCATATGAAGTTCCAAGGCCAAAGGAAAAAAAATCCCAAATGAACCCTATCCTGGTTCAAATTAAAACTAACACCTTCTCACTAAAACAAGGATATCATGAGATAAGAGAAGAATCTGAAACTAAAATTGGTACCATTTGAAATCCTACTTCGACGCAGTCAGTTTAGACTTAAGAATGGACCAATTCAGAGTTGAAACGAAGAAGTTACAAAAGTTCAAAGTTGGAAGGTTAAAGCTGAACCTACAATAGGTTCTTCAAGACTTGAACCAGTTCAACATTCTTGAACTGGTTCAACATGGACAGAACGACTACGCTAGACCAAAAATGACTCTTGAATCAGTTTAACATTCTTGAACTGGTTCAACTTGGGCAGAATTGAACCCAAACAGCAGAAATAGTGAAATTACAGAAAAATGAGTTTGGAATGCGATTTTCGACACCAAGACGGCATTTTTTGGAAAAATGTCGTGAAGAAACTTCCCCCGAAATCACGTTTTCTATGTGACAAAGTTGAGAATGGAAATTATTTCACAAAGGACAACCCCAAAATGCCCTTAAGCAAGATTTTTCAATAAAAATGTGAATTGAGTCCATAGGAGGCTCATTTCACCAAGGAAAGAGTTTTTCCCAGAAACGATTATGCATATAGACATAACTTACCTATTAGGATACGCTACAATGATCCATGGCTTAAAAATACCGCCGATACAAAATCCGACCCCCCAACGGCCAAAAAGGCAAAAATGATCATGACAAGGAAATTTTGAAACTTAAAATCATACTTGGCCATACTTCATGCATGATTAATGAGACCCTATGAAAGAATAAAAATGGAATTTCCACACCCGATGCAACCATGGTGAAACAATAACTTGGCATTTTTCAATGATTTCATAATATTTCATGCAGTCGAAAAAATTACATAGGATACGAAATACATGTCATTGGCCTCTGGCCTCATCTCATACATGTCAAATACATAGTAAAGAATGTACTCATGTACACAATACATGTTTAGAATCAAATATACACATTTTGATAAATAAGGCTACCGGTGGTATTTTAAGCCAACCTTTATAAGAATTAAAACCTTCAAGTCTACAATCATCTAAGCAATGTTGAACATCATGCACCAAGTCTTCGTACCTAAACAAAACCCCAGTAACTTCGGGGTGAGTAAACAAGTTTACTCGCAGGAAATGAGCATGCATAGACTCGATTTCTTTCTAGATTTTTACATTAACTTGAACAATACAAATGGGTCATGCCACCTAACGACTATGTCAAGGTGAGACTCAGGGAGCATCTTATGCTTCCTTAGAGTATTTCTAGAATAAATTACATCCTTCATGAAATTCCCAACAACATAAGAACATGCTATTCAAAGCAACAAGATATAGATTCTCAAAGTTATCAACTTGAAATCTAAAGTGCGAAAACAACTAAATATAGCAATTTAGTACAATTAGAATTTCTAATATAACGCATCATGACATAGATTGTCAAAGTTATCAACTTGAAATCTAAAGTGCGAAAACAGCTAAATATAATAATTTAGTATAGATGTACTTAACAACATCAAAAACATGCGATGATTCCTTAGAAATCATAATGTACAAATGTACTTAACAACATTAAAAACATGCGATGATTTCTTACAAATCATAATGCACAAATGTTCTTAACAACATTAATTCGCCAATAGCCAAAACCACAAGTCAGAATTAATCTTGATTGTCAACTTGGAATTGAATGTGAAATCAAATAGTGGAAGACTTTGACATCTAAGCTCGGAATTCTGCCGAGACCTCAATGGTTATTCGGGGCATTAACCCTTTGGGAATACCACCTTAGTGTGCACTATCCCAATTGGAGAGAACTCATACCTCCCGTATTAGAGCCAAACTCTAGCCATATCACTTGTAACAATGTCCCAAGACTCCAAAATAAACCAAGTAAGTTCACAACTCATACATAATTTATACAATGCACGAAATCACCTTCCACGCATAAATAGGTTGAAACCACACAATCCATGCCTCAGAGTTTCAATTCTAAAATGGCATACATAATGTCAAATGCAACGTGTGCAATTCATTACACAAGTTAATCATATATTCAATCTCGGAAACAAGTTCTCATGAATATAAATTTAACAACAATCTTATCCAATGCTCAAAACACAACCAAATGAATACACAACAACTCCAAGTCCATGATTTGAATATAGAAACAACTTCTAAAACACAAATAGATCAATGGAGCCATTAGATATAATTTAATTAAACAAAATAATTAAAATCTCTAGATTTCCAATCAATTCCAAATAACCTAAAATTAATATATGTTAAGCAACATAGCATGGTCTTTACATATATCAAATCAAAAGTGAAAAATGAGCAAGATATCGTCAAATAGAATTTAATTAATTTAAATTAATTAAATCTCTAGATTTCAAAAGTCATTCAAATGACCCCAAAATAATATATATCAAGCACTAAGTCATGGTCATACCATATATCAAGTCTAAAATGGAATACAAGAAAAACATAATTAACTAGAATTTAAATCAAATTAAATTCATTTAATCTTTAGATTTGAAAATTCATTTACATCATCCCAATTTAATATATAATAAAGATCAAGTCATGGCCATGCCATATACCAAGTCAAAAATGAGTTATATGCAAGCTATGATAAATTATTAATTTCTCAAATTAACAAAAGACATGCATACAACTTATATTTCATACAAAAACTAGTAAAGCCACTTAGAAAATAAATTATAACACTCCCTACCTCACTAGAGAAGTGTCTCTCTAGAATTCAAGGCAACTCAACACAAAATGGCAAACCTTTCAAGGGTTATGAAGAGGAAGATAAGAGGAACAAAAAGTATTCCCAAGGTTAAGCTTGGAAATTAATGGAAAGCTCTCAAAAATCAAGGTCAAAGCTTAAGGCTTTAAGCTTCATCTATGGAGGCTAGGGTTTTCTTTACAAGAGAGGGAGATAAAAAAATCATGTGTGAAAGAATGTGAGTGGAGGAAATAGAAATCATCCACTCACTATGTGGTCTTACACCAAGGTCAACACACACAAATTTGGTCAATTGCACAAAAATTCTTTTTTATCAACATAATCCCAAAGTAGCCCAAAAATAATTACAAGACTTAATTTGGAGCATACACTTGTCACTCATCCAAGCATCCATTTTAGGCTTAATCCTAAGCCTACACTTGTCAACCATCCAAGCCAATAAATGCACCTATCCTAGCTCAACAAGTGGTTGAATCTCCACCCTCCACATGTCATCATCTAAGGCATCAAAGTGTCCCCACACAAATGTCAACAAGTGGACCAATGAGAGTGTGACACTTGTCACATTTTTCAGAAATTGTAAAAAGGTCCTTTTTGAATATATCTTTCAAATTAAATTACAAAATGGTCCCTAAGACGAAAAATAATTACCTTACATAATTACACAAATGACCCCAAAAGAAAGAAAAATTCTAAAGAAGTATGCATCCATACCCCTGAGGAAGAAAGTACAAACTAGCATACTTTTATACAAAAGTAAAAATACATATAGCATGGAATTTAAATTTCGTGGATGCATGCAAAATCAGAATCAAATCCGATCATGAAAGGTAAAGTTGTGCCAACAAAGCGACAAAAGGGAACAAGACGAAAAGTGAATAGTGTCACAAAAGTGAAAATTTGAAAATGACTCAGTCCTCAAAGAAAGTCGTCAATCCAAAGGAAAAAGTATCGGAAACCATCCCCGAGCACTCAAGATGACACTAAATGACAAGAAGCCGAACTCGTAAAAGAAAAGATCAACGAAAAAAAGAAATATCTATGAAACACTAAGCCACAAGTACTAAATAAGTCCCAATTTAGTAACTAGCTTCTAAGGTAAACAATTGTAATATTCTAACAAGGTATACACCTACACAAGATATATCTAAACAAGCTATGCAAGTCAATGATATTCTATATCATGCTAAGTCCAATTATCATTTCAAGATGTCTCAAGTACTAATTCTACATCAAATTAGTAACATGCTCACAAGGTGATTAAACAGACCACATTTCAAGGGATTATCAACCTATTACCTCCAATATCAATTTAAGTGACCAACACACTTAAAATAAAATTAATTAAGCTCATTAATTAATTTTTCTCTAGATTTTCAAATATATCTAAATGTCCTCAATTTAATATATGTTAAAGAACTCACCAAGGCCTACTTTAATATCACATTATAAGTTGATTCCATGCTTGATATAACTAGGTGAATTAAACTTTCACAAAAGATAAATATTAAATAAAATTTGCAATTCTTATTCAAATAACCCCAATTTAGTATATATCAACCACCGTACCAAGGCATAAATTTCTAGCATGCCACAATTTAATTATAAGTTGCCTAGCATCATGAGAATTAAATCTTAAACAAAGAAAATAATTAAATTAAATTCTAAAAACTTGAACAAGGCATGCTCACAAGTTGTATATGCTTATAAAATAATCAATACAACAATAATATAAACCTAAGACATCCCCTACCTCAATTTGAGATGAAAAACTCAAAAGCCATTAAAACGAAACGGCTCCGAATCCGACAATACTTCGGGGTTTCGTCGGGGACAACGCCATGAACGATAAACTCCAAAGAGGACCCATGAAAATCACAACTTGACTTCAAAACCAAACTCAAAATATGGCCAAAAATGGGTTCTAATAAGGGTGAAAGAAGCGCGTAGTCAACACGAACACAAAACGCAAATGCCCTATTATGTTCTGATAAAGAAATGAAGTTCAAATGAGGAGAGAGAAGGTGGAAGCCTCCCTTGGGCTGCCATGGAAGCTTCAGGTCATGCAAGAGAGTGGGGAAGATGAAAAAATAAAATATCTCATCCCCTTTTTATAGAAATCTCAAAAAGTGCCCCGAACAGGCCCTGCCGGGTCCGAAAAAGTGAAATTTGAGCAGACGCGCTCAAATGATAAAACTCTGTGAACGAAAAAGATTCAAAATGAGAAAATAAGAATAACGGAAGAAATGGCGTAAAAAACTGAGTCTCGAGCAGAAAGTCATGCCCCAAACAAGTTTGGCGCAAACCGAGGCCAAAAACCCTGAAACTGGAAAACATCGACCAAAAGGGACTTCTAAGAGTTTATAACTTGACGAAAAGTGAAAATGAATCCCATACGAGGATCCAGGCTCAAAACAAGATAATTTGCAGCAACTTTCATTAATTGCACAATGGCCCCCACAAAAAGGGTTAACTGCAAAATTGCCCCAGAATGAAAATATTTTCCAAAATATATTTTCTTAGATAATCCTGAAATAAAATATCTTCAAAGATATTTACAAAAAACACCCCAAAAAAAGAAATTAATTTTAAAGAATTATTCATCCATGCCCTTATGGACACCGGGAGCAACCATAGTACTTTCCTACAAAAGTAAAGATACGTATTTCGTGGAAACCACTCACGATAAAGATACGTGAAGTCAAAAACCAACTCCGAGCACAAAAAGTGAGGTTTTACCAACAAAGTGACAAACGGGGAAAAGACGAAATAGGGATAAGGACAAAAAAGTGAATAGTGTCGAAAAACGAAAATTATGGAAATGACTCGGCCCTCAAAGAAAGTTGTCAATTCACATAAAAGAGTCTCAGAAACCATTTCCGAGCACTCAAGACGACACTAAGTGACGAAAAACCATCCACAGAAAAGAAAAGACAATGGAAAAAAATTTATCCGCAAAATTTGAGGAAAAAGGAAAAGGAAGAAAATGACCGGGTCATTACATGTTTAACTTAGCACTTGTACATATTTGGTATCATATTTTGCTTTAAAAATGTATTTTTATCAACTTTGGAGGTTAGGCATATGAGATTTTTGTAATCGATGTATATAAAACCATGAGTTGTTGTAATACATTCATTCATCCATATGAAGGTTGTTAACATGTTCACATACTCAAATCTCATTGAAAAATCAGTTTTAAACTTTGTTTTTGAACCAAATCATCATGGGATTTGAGGTTTGGGTTAAACCTCAATGTTTTTGGCATATAGCAGGTCTTATAGCAGCTTTTCAAGGTGTTTCAATCGACCGAAACACCATTTCGGTCGACTGATGGCTTTTGGTAAACCCTTTGCACAGTAAATTATCCATTCCAGTAGCCTTTTTCACTGTTCAGGGTCATTTCGGTCGACTGAAACTCAATTTCAGTTTATCGAAACTACCTCCTCTCAAAAACACATGTTTCAGCAAATTTATTTCTAGTTCAGTCAACTAAAACCCCAGTTCGGTCGACCGAAACAGCCCTCACACGCCAGTCTTCCAGATTATGTTTCAGCACTGAAGTTCCAACTTCAAAAGGTCATAACTCCTTCATCCCAAACTCAAATAGGGTGATTTTTGAGCCTAAACTCATGGATTTTGAGTCAAATTTCCAATGGTACCAATACCACTCTTTGATTCAAAACATAGTTGGATTTATTCAGGTTTTAGTAAGGTAGTATCAGTTTTCGCTTAAACCGGGAAAAGGCATTTTGTGGGATTCTTGTTTAAAATTCTTAGAACCTCTTGAAATGTTGTAAAATGATAAGATTAGGTTATATCCACCTTGTTTGAATTGTTTAGAGTCAATTTTCTCCTTTTATTTGTGAATTGACCATTTTGCCTTTAATTGACGGATTTAGCCTATTTTGACTCTCGTTTGCTCATTCACTTTTCTTGAGTTCTGTGACTTCATGGAAGGTCACATTAGTGCCTTAAGGATGACTTATATCTCTAGAAACTTTAGTTTGTCATTCGCTACCGCATTTAGGATCCGTTACTGGGTCGACTTTCGGGTCATCGCTAACATACCGGGTTGAATAAAACTCGGGTCATGACAAATTGAATGAGTTGGAGGAGTTAAGATATCATACCTATGATAATGCCAAAATTTATAAAGAAATGACCAAAGCTTTCCATGATAAACACATTATGAAAAAATCCTTTGAGCCTGGACAATAAGCATGGCTTTTCAATTATAGGCACAAACTCTTTCTCGGAAAGTTGCATACCAAATGGGAAAGCCCATATGAAATCATTTCCATTGCACCTCATAGGGCAGTTGAGATCAAGAGCTTTAAAGATGGAAACACATTCAAAGTTAATGGTCAAAGATTGAAGCCCTACATTGAAGGGCAAGTTTTTCAAAGAAAAGTGGAAGCCGCCCTCTTGGTGGATCCTGTCTATCTTGATGATTGAGATCATTTGAATGTCATCTAGAGACGTTAAACCTAGTTCTAATAGAGTTTCCAAATTCTGGCCCTCTATTCTCTCTTTTGTTTTTCATTCTTGTAGCAATTTGATAAAGTCCTTGGTATATCATTGAAATTTTCCAGGCATTTGGTGCCTTCGATGAAATTCTTTCTTAAAGTCTTTAATCAATCAAACCACATTTCGATCGATTGAGAATGGTCTCGAATGATCAAAAATCATTTTGATCGATCGTCAACCACGTCAGAAATTTTTGGTCCCAAGGCATTAATATTCATGTTTTCAATTCAATCATGGTTCGTTTCGATCAATTGAAGTAGTTTCGATCGATCAAAAAAGGTTTTAAAAAAAATTAATAATAATAATAATAATAATAATAATAATCAATCTTTCAAAGTAGCATTCCGTCTTGCTAGAGGCGTTAAACTTAGCACCCACGACACATTGTGTCTTCTATCTTATGTATCATGCATGTTTATCTTTATTTCTTTGTTTGTCTTTTATTTTCTTTTTCTTTGCCTACTTTCATAAAATAAAAATACAAAAATTTGTTTCTCCATTCTTGCCCTCTTGTATAGTCGTACATATCTCCTTATTTTATTTAGGGCTTGATCTCATATATCTCTTTTATCTTGTGCCATATTGCCTTAGAATGCTTGATTTGTTTATTCTTATCCCATTTGATATTTGATGTGAGTTTGCTAGTGTGATTATTCAAGTAGGTTGTTGATTCCAAGTATAGGGGTGCGCTATTTCCTAATGGATAATTACCGGGCTTCATCGCCTTTGCCACTATGGTATACTCTTTCCATCTTTTCCATTGTTCTCATTGCACATTGAGAACAATGTGTGGTTTAAGTTTGGGGGTAAGGTGACTTTATTACATTCTATCTAAAGTTTTGATCTTTAAATGTATGATAGAGATTTAAGATCGATTTTAACTATGATTTTGATCTTTTGAGGACCATGATACCTAGAATTTAAAAATTGTATGAGTTGAGAGTTTAATACTCCTTGTATGCCCTGTGGATGCCAATTAGGAGTAAATTTTTCCAAAGATTGACATCTTGCTTGCATTTGTGGTCTGCATCATCTTGATTTTGTGATTGTTTTGATATTCACTCTAGGATTCTACACAAGCACAGGCGCACACTAGCATTCATTTGTAGGGTACATACTTTGTTGATTATTGGTTTGGTTATATCTCAATTGAGCTAGTAGTGATTTGAAAGCTTTCATTTTTGACAAAGGTGGATAACAAACCCTTTTCACTAAGTAGCCGGGATTCTAGCCTCATTAAGCATTGAATTTCTCACGCCGAAAGGTGGATGGTCCAAACTCTAGGTTTTACAAAGTAAATAAATAAAAAATAATGAAATTTAGAAAAACAAATAAAACGAGGACTTCTTACGAAATGTGAGGAGTAGAAAATGATTAGATGGAGGTTGTTTTGATTTGTAGCCCAGTTGATTTGAGCTTGTAAGTCCTTAGGTGTATCTCTACACTTAATGCCCTAAAGCCTTCCGGCTGAATAAAACTTTAATAAAAGGTTCATTCTTTATCTTGATGATCGGTACTAGATTTATGTGTTAGCTTGAGGCCGGTTGTGACCATTTCATTACTTGGCTAAGATAGCAACATATTTGATACCGGTTCACTTAAAAAAGGACTCTAGAGTTGTTTTGATTTGCATGATCATTCTCTTGATGTGTGGAGGACCATATTTGCTTGCATGTTGTTGAAATTTTGGAGAGTTGCTTAGAAATGGTTGAAAAATTGCATACCTGAGATAATTTTTTCTTAATGTTTGTTTTATATATTGATGCCTCTTCAATGAGAAAGAGCTTAATGTTTGTGGGTATTATTTCTGGAAACCCTCACGAGACTTTAATTGTCCATTAAAGGTAACGTAGGGGTTTAAAAGGCTTGTTGCATATGCTAAATGCAACTGTGTTCCCTATGAAAATGGCGCTATCCTTTCATTGCTTTCTAGTTCATAATTGTATAGTTGTTTATTTCTTTCTTTTCTTTGTAGTTCATTGCTAGGGACTAACAATATCTAAGTTTGGGAGTGTGATAAGTGTTCAAATGTGAAACATTTTAGACCTAAGTTAGGGTATTTCAGTCCATTCAACCATCTTACTTTCCCATTTTAGTTCTAATTTGTGTTTTTGACTATTTCAGGTCAATAAGGTTCAAACAGGCTAAAAAGAGCCTTTTAGCTCCTTTTTAGAGTCAAGAAGAAAATTCAGAAGAAGTAAAAAAAAACTGCACTGTTCAAGTTTTGATCGATCGAAGGAAGCCCTGATTGATCAAATATATCTACAATTAATCAAAAAGAAGGCGGTGCCAGCTTAGTGGATAAGGTTGCCAGTTGTCAAAAATATCTTTGCCACATCATCTTTGATCGATCAAAGCGAGCTTCAATCGATCGAAGCCAGCTTGGATCGATTGAATACCCTCCTGGCAGTGAGTTGTCTAATATCTAAGTTTGGGAGTGTGATAAGTGTTCAAATGTGATGCATTTTAGACCTAAGTTAGGGTATTTCAGTCCATTCAACCATCTTACTTTCCCATTTTAGTTCTAATTTGTGTTTTTGACTATTTCAGGTCAATAAGGTTCAAACAGGCTAAAAAGAGCCTTTTAGCTCCTTTTTAGAGTCAAGAAGAAACTTCAGAAGAAGTAAAAAAAAATTGCACTGTTCAAGTTTTGATCGATCGAAGGAAGCCTTGATTGATCAAAGATATCTACAATTAATCAAAAAGAAGGTAGTGCCAGCTTAGTGGATAAGGTTGCCAGTTGTCAAAAATATCTTTGCCACATCATCTTTGATCGATCAAACCGAGCTTCAATCGATCGAAGCCAGCTTGGATCGATTGAAGACCCTACTGGCAGTGAGTTGTCTAATTCCCGAGCGTGCCTGAACTCCACCAACTTTTGTAGTTGCAAGTTTGCACCAATCAAAGGCCTATTTTCTGAATTGTTGCCTACTCAAAGTGGCTTATATTTAAATGAAATGAACCAATTTGTGTAGGATTCCTCTAGTTTTTACAAGATTAAAATAACTATTAGATATTTTTCTCTCTCTAGAATTAGGGTTTTTGGAGCAAAGCAAAGAGGAGGGAGATGGTGCCTACAATAAAGATAGCCCTTGAGGGTTGGATGGCACCAACCATGAGTGGCTACATACTTCTCTTAGAGCTAGAGATAGCCCCTGTGCTTGGTTCCTAAACTTAGTATTTTGTAGTTTTTTGGGATTTTTGTTATAAATAATGTTTTGACCATAAATTTATAGAAATCTAGAGTTTTTATATGATTTGTATGGATTAATTCTTTCAATTGATCTTTTATTTCTATTCATATGTTTATGTATGTTAGAATGAATGGTCATGTGCTTGCATTAGATTTTATGAATTTGATGCATGTCTATGCGTGTTAGAATTGTAAATCTAGTGATGGTCAAGGCATGGTGCTTAATTGATTACTCTTGTGGTTTGTTTGATGGATTATGCTTATTTCTTGATGGATTGTGCTACCTCCTTAGCTTAATTAGTTTAATTTCATTGTCATTAGTATAGCTGTAGTTTAATTGGTTTAAATTCCTAGATAGGTAGACAATCCATTCTTGTTGTTTAATGATCCATGCTTATGAGTGCAAGTAGTACATTTCTCTAGATTTTTGTGTGTGCATTAATTGTTGGTTTAATGAATGGTTAATGGCTTAGTTTGATAGGCTTTGCTACTCACTAGATTGATTAGACTATTTATTCTTAATTTGTCATCTGTGCTTAGTATTTCAATTAATGGCACACACACTTGTTTTACAACATGGAATCCCGGCCCCCTAAATTGACAAATGCTAAATGTTTAGTGAAGTGAAGCTTAGTGGCGAACTCTATGCCCCAAGACTTCTCTCTCATTCTCTATACCTTAATCTCTAAATTATTCTTAATTTGCATGTTTTTAATTGAATCATTAGCTTATTCAACCAACTAAACCCTTCTTTGATCATTCGACCTACTAACCTGAATTCAATTCCGTAGTATATTGCAAATCCCTTGGGATGACCCCTACTTACTCTTAATACATTTGTAGTAGTGGTGGTAGAGGTTTCTATAAATTTAAACTTGGCCAAAAAGCTTTCTTGAACCGCACTTATTACATAATTTTGGTATATCATCATGGCTTTGTCAGTAATCTATACTTTGAAAAACAATTTGCTATGTTTTTTCTTATATATATATTTGAATATTTTGAGTTCATATTTCCATGTGAACTAGTCCATCTCTGAAGAAATTGATTGAAAATCATTGGAATGTTGACTAGATTATATTCCTCATAAAAGCTATTAAGGTCATTGTTTGAAAAAAAAAAAAAAAGAAAAAAAAAAAAGACGAGAGCAATAAGAAGAAGAAAAAAAAAAATCAGAACCACATTCTAGCCCTCTATTCTCTCTTTTGTTTTTCATTCTTGCAGCAATTTGATAAAGTCCTTGGTATATCATTGAAATTTTCCAGGCATTTGGTGCCTTTGATGAAATTCTTTCTTAGAGTCTCTGATTGATCGAACCACATTTCGATGGATTGAGAATGGCCTCAATTGATCAAAAATCATTTCGATCGATCGTCAACCACGTCGGAAATTTTTGGTCCTAAGGCATTAATATTCATGTTTTCGATTCGATCATGGTTCGTCTCGATCGATTGAAGTAGTTTCGATCAATCAAAAAAGGTTTAAAAAAAAATTAATAATAATAATAATAATAATAATAATAATAATAATAATAATCAATCTTTCAAAGTAGCATTCCGTCTTACTAGAGACGTTAAACTTAGCACCCACGACACATTGTGTCTTCTATCTTGTGTATCATGCATGTTTATCTTTATTTCTTTGTTTGTCTTTTATTTTCTTTTTCTTTGCCTGCTTTCATAAAATAAGAATACTAAAATTCATTTCTCCATTCTTGCCCTCTTGTATAGTCATACATATTTCCTTATTTTATTTAGGGCTTGATCTTATATATCTCTTTTATCTTGTGCTATATTGCCTTAGAATGCTTGATTTATTTATTCTTATCCCATTTGATATTTGATGTAAGTTTGCTAGTGTGATTATTCAAGTAGGTTGTTGATTCCAAGTATGGGGGTGCGCTATTTCCCAATGGATAATTACCAGGCTTCATCGCCTTTGCCACTATGGTATACTCTTTCCATCTTTTCCATTGCTCTCATTGCACATTGAGAACAATGTGTGGTTTAAGTTTGGGGGTAAGGTAACTTTATTACATTCTATCTAAAGTTTTGATCTTTAAATGCAGGATAGAGATTTGAGATCGATTTTAACTATGATTTTGATCTTCTGAGGACCATGATACTTAGAATTTAAAAATTACTTGATTTAAGAGTTTAAAATCCTTGTATGCCTTGTGGATGCCATTTAGGAGTAAATTTTTCGAACGATTGACATCTTGCTTGCATTTGTAGTTCACATCGTCTTGATTTTGTGATTGTTTTGATACTCACTCTAAGATTTTACACTAGCACAAGCGCACACTAGCATTCATTTGTAGGGTACATGCTTTGTTGATTATTGATTTGGTTATATCTCAATTGAGCTAGTAGTGCTTTGAAAGCTTTCATTCTTGACAAAAGTGGATAACAAACTCTTTCCACTAAGTAGCTGGGATTCTAGCCTCATCAAGCATTGAATTTTTCGCGTCGAAAGGTGGAGGGCCCAAACTCTAGGTTTTACAAAAAAAAAAATTAAATAAATAATAATGAAATTTAGAAAAGCAAATAAAGTGAGGACTTCTTACCAAAGGTGAGGAGTAGAAAACGATTAAATGGAGGTTGTTTTGATTTGTAGCCCAGTTGATTTGAGCTTGTAAGTCCTTAAGTGTGTCTCTACACTTAATGTCCTAAAGCCCTCCGGTTTGGGAGTCATTGACCTAACGCTCGCCTCATTAATCTTATAGAAAGTTTAAGAGATCACTACATTGCACCATGTTTCCATCTTTGATCCTTAAAAAAAAAAAAAAAAAAAAAAAAAAAAAAAAAAAAAAAAAAGAGAAGAAAGAGAAAAAGGGAAGTTCACCTAGTTGAATAAAACCTTAATAAAAGGTTCATTCTCTATCTTGATGATCGGTACTAGATTTGTGTGCTAGCTTGACGCCGGTTGTGACCATTTCATTAGTTGGCTAAGATAGCAATATATTTGATGCCGGTTCACTTAAAAAAGGACTCTAGAGTTGTTTTGATTTGCATGATCATTCTCTTGATGTGTGGAAGACCATATTTGCTTGCATGTTGTTGAAATTTTGGAGAGTTGCTTAGAAATGGTTGAAAAATTGTATACCTGAGATAACTTTTTCCTAATGCTTATTTTGTATATTGATGCCTCTTTAGTGAGAAAGAGCTTAATGTTTGTGGATATCATTTTTAGAAACCCTCACGAGACTTCACTTGTCCATTAAGGATAACCTAGGGGTTTAAAAGGCTTGTTGCATATGCTAAATGCAACCGTATTCCCTATAAAAGTGGTGCTATCCTTTCATTGCTTTCTAGTTCATAGTTGTATGGTTGTTTATTTCTTTCTTTTCTTTGTAGTTCATTGCTAGGGACTAATAATATCTAAGTTTGGGGGTGTGATAAGTGTTTAAATGTGATGCATTTTAGCACCTAAGTTAGGGTATTTCAGTCCATTTATCTATCTTACTTTCCCATTTTAGTTCTAATTTGTGTTTTTGTCTATTTCAGGTCAATAAGGTTGAAACAGGCTAAAAAGAGCCTTTTAGCTCCTTTTTGGAGTCAAGAAGAAAATTTAGAAGAAGTAAAAAATAAAAAACTGCACTGTTCAAGTTTTGATCGATCAAAAAAAGCCCTGATCGATCGAAGATATCTACAATCAATCGAAAAGAAGGCGGTGCCAGCTCAGTGGATAAGGTTGCCAGTTGTCAAAAATATCTTTGCCACATCATCTTTGATCGATCGAAGCGAGCTTCAATCGATCGAAGCCAGCTTGGATCGATTGAAGACCTTGCTGACAGTGAGTTGTCTAATTCCTGAGTGTGCCCGAACTCCACCAACTTTTGTAGCTGCGAGTTTGCACCAATCAAAGGCCTATTTTCTGAATTGTTTCTTACTCAAAGTGGCTTGTATTTAAATGAAATGAACCAATTTTTGTAGGGTTCCTCTAGTTTTTACAAGATTAGAAATAACTATTAGATATTTTTCTCTCTCTAGAATTTGGGTTTTTGGAGCAAAGCAAAAAGGAGGGAGATGGTGCCTACATTAAAGATAGCTCTTGAGGGTTGGATGGCACCAACCATGAGTGGCTACATACTTTTCTTGGAGCTAAAGATAGCCCCTGGGCTTGGTTCCTAAACTTAGTATTTTGTAGTTTTTAGGGATTTATGTTGTAAATAATGTTTTGACCATAAATTTATATAAATCTTGAGTTTCTACATGATTTGTATGGATTAATTCTTCCAATTGATCTTTTAATTCTATTCATATGTATATGTATGTTAGAATGAATGGTCATATGCTTGCACTAGATTTTATGAATTTGATGCGTGTCTATGTGTGTTAAAATTGTAAATCTAGTAATGGTCAAGGCATGGTACTTAATTGATTACTTTTGTGGTTTGTTTGATGGATTATGCTAATTTCTTGATGGATTGTGCTACCTCCTTAGCTTAATTAGTTTAAATTTATTGTCATTAGTATATCTGTAGTTTAATTGGTTTAAATTCTTAGATAGGTAAACAATCCATTCTTATTATTTAATGATCCATGCTTATGAGTGCAAGTAGTACATTTCTCTAGATTTTTGTGTGTGCATTAATTATTGGTTTATTGAATGGTTAATGGCTTAGTTTGATAGGTTGTGCTACCACTAGATTGATTAGACTATTTATGCTTAATTTGTCATCTATGCTTAGTATTTCAATTAATGGCACACACACTTGTTTTACAACATGGAATCCCGGCCCCCTAAATTGACAAATGCTAAATGTTTAGTGAAGTGAAGCTTAGTTGTGAACTCTATACCCCAAGACTTCTCTCTCATTCTCTATACCTTAATCTCTAGATTGTTCTTAATTTGCATGTTTTTAATTGAATCATTAGCTTAATTGAACCAACCAAACCCTTCTTTGATCATTCGACCTACTAACCTGAATTCAATTCCGTAGTATCTTGCAAATCCCTTGGGATGATCCATACTCACTCTTAATACGTTAGTAGTAGTGGTGGTAGTGGTTTCTATAAATTTAAACTTGGCCAAAAAGCTTTCTTGAACCGCACTTATTACACAATTTTGGTATATCATCACAGCCTTGTCAGTAATCTATACATTCAAAAACAATTTGCTATGTTTTTTTTTTATATATATATTTGAATCTCTTGAGTTCATATTTCTATGTGAACTAGTCCATGTCTGAAGAAATTGATTGAAAATCATTGGAATGTTGACTAGATTATATTCCTCATAAAAGCTATAAAGGTTATTGTTTGAGAAAAAAAAAAAAAAAAAATCAGCATGAAAAGAAAAGAAAAATAAAAATCTGTTGAAATCTTTGCTAAGGAAAAGGCTATCGATTGGGTTTGGGTCGAAACCTCCAATTAGATTTTGAAGTGGAGTTAATTGAGTAAAAAGAAAGGTGGAGACAAGTCAAAATAGGGAATTGTTATTTGCTCTTTAGAGTAAAAGTCGCATTGCTTAGTAAATTTGCTCAAAAATAATCTTATCTTGATGTTTTTTGACCCATATGACTTAGACAATGATTTGATGAAATATGATTGAAATTTGATGAGATTGGATTTCACACACACACATGAACTTGTTAGATGAATTTCTAAATTTTTCTTTAAAAATTGCAAGTCGAATTTCATGTTGTGATTGCATTATGAGAATTGAATATTATTGAAATGTCTGTGTTGTTGTGCATTTTTGTTCATGGACATTAGTAGAATTTCTGGATATTTTGGATCGTTTGTTGAGTTGAAATATATTTATGAGATTTGTTCTCTCATTCTTGTTAAATTTTTCAAAAAATATGACATAAAAATTTTCAAATTTCCATAAAGATTTTGTTTTTCTCTAGGGTTTTACATTTTTTTTTTGTCCCATTGGGTGTTCTATGCTCAAGATGACCATTGATGAAATTTTGTGAAAAGTTGAAAAGTGTTTTTCAAAGGATTCAAGTCTAGAAGACTTGAACCGGTTCAACCTCACTTGAACCGGTTCAAGTGCATAAGGTGACAATTGAATTTTGACATGCCAGACTTGAACCGGTTTAAGACCCCCTGAACTAGTTCAAGACCCGAAACTGGGCACTTAAGTTTCACTCTGTGCGCGCGCTTAGGTCATTTTAAACCCACTTTGGCCACAAGTTTTTGCTCTTCTCTCTCTCCATCTTGCATCCATCTTCATACAACATTACATATACATGTTTGTGAGGTAATCATCATATTACTCTTCTAAATCTTATGCTTTTTATCTTCATGATTTCATATTGACATTGTTAAAGGGAGTTTGGAAGTTGGGTTTAAATTTTGGAGGTTGGGATTGAGCTATTTTGAGGTTTTGGTTAAGTGTGTGTTAAAAGCTCAGTGTAGTAACAAATTTGAAGGCTTTTGGGTTTGCTTGTTAAGGTTTTGGGTTTGTCTATTGCTTTTTGAAAGCTTTTTGGGGATTTAAAGGATTAAATCTCTCTTTTTGTAAGAAACAATTTTGGGTTGCATACCAAGTGACAGAATTACTCAACGAATTTAGGTGCTTCAAATTGAGAAAGTTTGCGAATCAAAATGGCTCCCAGGTTGTCGAAGAAGGCAAAGGGCAAAAAAATTGATACCAAAAGGCCTCCGAAGGGCGTCAGAACCGAAATTGATATCTGGGAACCACAAATGGGTCCTAATGTTCCTCCCATTGCTCCTACTCATCCTATGGTCCTAATGCACCTCCACAAGAGGTACCAGCTGGGTATCTATCTATTTTTTAGACCAAGAAGGTCAATTTCACTCAAGAACACTTTTACGATGAGGATGCTTTGAAAATTTTTAATGATGTATACAAGGATGGATAGATAAAAATAGAAAGAAGTGTCCTTCTTGACCAACTTGGAGACAGTGCCGGAAAGAAGTTAGTGGATTACATAGAGAAATACAAATGGCAATTTTTCAACAAGTTGATAGTTGAATTTTCTACGGCTATGGTTCATTACTTCTATATGCCAATATCAAGGAATAAAATCTGTTGGGATATTTTAATAAAAAAAAATAATTAAATTATATTAATTATGGTTTAATGGGATTTTATTCCACTAATTAAATTATACTTATGGTTTATATTATTTCAATTATAATTTTTATCATTAGTATACCTTAGCGGTTACATATTCTACTCCCTATATATATACTTTATATATAAAGCATCTATAGAATGATTTTGATGTAGATGGTAAAAACATAGAGTGACACTTTTGTAAGGTTGTGAGCCTATTCTATATTTTCCTTTAGAGTTATTTGAATATTGAGTTTATGAGCAACTAGACTTATATAGACTTGGACCTCCACTGCGAACTGATTGGGTTGTATCTTGAAGCTGACTAGTTTCACTAATACCCGCACGAAAGGAAGGACTATCAGTTTTAGGTCAATATGTTTACACATGCCTCAACAATTAGGCCAGCACTTTCTTACCTATTTATCTTTTTACTTCTTAATTTATATTATTGAGCTAATATTAATATTATATCATTGAATTATTTATCTTATTAAATTCATGTTCATTATTTTATTCATATTATTCAAATGATGTATTATTCAGTTTAATGAAAGAATTGGTACTAGCTTGATTATTCATTGGTGGTGTTGTTCATTATCTTGAATCATTGTGTATGAATATTGTACTTTATATATTTCTATAAATACGTAAAATTTCCACAACAGTCTAAAGCTAATATACTTCCTATCCAAAGTCATAGTACAAAAGATTGTATAAGTTTTACTTGCGAAAATTGATTTTAGGTCTAAAACGAAAATAGTTTTTAGAATTTTTGGAAACCGTTAAAAATACCTGCTCTACTACGAATAGTGCCTGAATTGATTGACTGTTAAAATTACTAATGTTAGAGTAATTGTTTTCTTGCTTACAATTAAAATTGTTTCAGTGGGTTTGCAATTATTTCCCAATCATCGTGATTTGATTCTGAAAAGTAATATTATGTCTGAATCTATTTATTCATATTATTATGTTTGAATTTGTTTCTGTATCATGAGTTACTTTAATTAATGTGCATTTTTTTTTTGTTTTTAGAAACTAACCATATATCGAATGATAAATAAATGCAATGTTTAAATAAAAAATTTATAATAGTAACAAACCACTGACCCTATACATCTAAATACACGTTGATTTGTCAATAATTTCCTTGGTAGGTGTATCAGTTATAGAATGAATATATATGTATCAGTTATTGAATGAAATGTGTGTGTGTGTGTGTATATATATATATATATAAGGAAAGGGACATGGTGGGTTTCAAGTTTTAAATGAGTGGAGACTAATTAATCCGTTTTAGTCTCTCAATTAAATCAGCTGGCTGATATGTTTTTACATGGCCACCATTATGTCTCTCGTAATTGTTATTATAATAACTGCTTAATTATTTATTTGGCTAGCTAGCTGTTATGTGTGGTTACATATCAGAAATATTATTTGAGTTATATTTCTGTCAAAACCTGATTTACACATATTAATTCTCGTGCTATTGTGGGTGTCCAATTACTGGGCAAGTTTTTAAAAATAAAAATAAAGAAAGAAAGAAAGAAATGAAAAATGCTTGCTTGGTATGTTTCCATTTAGGAAAAAAATATATATATATGTTTGTTTGGTATGTTAACTTTCTATGTCTGTAAATCTGTTATAATTGTATTATATTAATTACCATAAATGGTATATGTCTGGAATACTTGTATATAGGATCCGTGATGCATGTGTATCTCATCTTTTTTCATAAAGAGTAATTAGAAAGTGGAAAGAATTATGTAAACTGATAGTACTACTTTACGAGTACTATTGAATACCATTTAATTACCCACTGAACGGTTACTTCCACAATCAAACACTAGCCTTCTGTAGAGAATGAACTTTTATTATTGATGACAGTGTTGACTATATCGATTGAGTATGGATATTGAATAATTATATGATTTTTATTATTATAGTTGTTAGAGATTTTGACTGTTTGTAATTATATAATTCTTATTTGATAATGCCATGATAATTTCCTTGAATTGAGTATAATAAAAGTTTCATAACTGTCAGGCTGTTATGAAAATAAATTCCACGAAACACAATACGTTCTTTTGCCAATATTACTTGTGTGTAAAATTATTTATTACTCCTATAAAACTTTAGTATTTGATATCTCTGTCTTTGTGTGTCAACAATCAGTGCACGGAGGTATTGACAATGCAAAGGCTGTGGAGGACACAAGTGTTATAATTTTAGTCTTTCTCTCTTCTGTTCGAAGCAAACCTTTTCTATTTAGTATTGGTATGGTTACTGCTGAAAGTTGAAGGAGCATATAAAGAAAATGAAATGAAATTAGCATCCAGTGCTGAGTTGATATAAAAGGAGGTATATATATATATATATATATAGCTCATCAACTGATCAGGGCCAAGCTTAAAGAAGAAGACAAGTTGGTGCCAATTGAACACTAGAAATGATTTTTATTATTTTTGATTTAATAGCTATATATTTAATGAAAAAATATGTAACCATATACCATACCTTTGCCGTAGCAGGTGTGCTTGCATGGCCAGTCATACTTAATAAAATTAAAATTTTGTGTGGTTGAGGGAGATCACACAAGCTTACTCGGGTTCTCTCATTCGATGAGATATTATTATTGATGAATTATTTTATGGAGGAAAAAAGATGGAAAGAAAAAGAAGGAAGTGGTGGAGTGAATGAAGAATAAAAAATAAAGAATAATAATAATAAATTTGAGAGAAAAAAAGAAAATGAGGGGAAAGAAAGAAAAATGCAAGAGTTGGGTTGTGAAGGAAAAGAAAGAAAATTAAAAAGACCAAGTGTCTTATTAGGACACAGGCCTAGGCTCCAAGGGAGTCACCTACGGAGATAACCCAACTTTTTGATTGGCCATTTATATCACATGAAGAAATGTTCAATGGGTAGAAATAATCTGCACAACGTGACTCATTGACAACTGATGAGTGTTCAAATATGACGCATTTTACACTACAAGAAAAGTGGGTTTTTACGACATCTTATTTACGGTGTTTCTTTATTTTGCCGCGTGGAAACTATTTTTGACAGGGATTATGAGAGGATCCTCATGGTTGGTACATAAAGGGACATGTTTTCACGGGGATTTAGCAAGATCCTCGTTGAAAATGTTTTTTACGGTGTTTTAAAGTCCTAGTGGATATTTAAATAACCCTTGTTAATAAAGTGTTAAAATTTGACATTTAAGGGACATTTTTTGTCCCGTGAATAAGTAAAAAGAGTTCCCCCAACTTTTTTTTAACCTCCCGCCAAAAGGGGCACAATAAAAATTACATTTACGGCGTTTTAGTGTCCTCGTGGATATTTAATAACATTTAAGAGATATTTTTTGTTCCGTGAATAAGTAAATTTTTACTCGGCCTAATTAAAATTGCACTTTATTTTATTTAATTTATTTATTATTATTATTTTTTTAACGGCCTTTTAAAATCCTCGTGGATATTTAATAACATTTAAGGGATATTTTTTGTCCCGTGAATAAGTACCCTCCCTCCAAATTGAACACAATTAAAATTACACTTTATTTTATTTTATTTTTTATTTTTAACGGCATTTTAAAATCCTTGTGGATATTTAATAACATTTAAGGTATATTTTTTGTCCTGTGAATAAGTTTTTCCACCACTTTTTTTTTTACCTTCCCGCCAAATTGGGTACAATTAAAATTTCACTTTCTTTGGCGGGCACAATTAAAATTTTATTTTATTTTATTATTATTATTTTTTAACAGCTTTTTAAAATCCTCGTGGATATTTAATAATATATAAGGGTTATTTTTTATTGGTGAATCAGTAAGACTTTCCACCAAATTTTTTTACCCTCCCTCCAATTGGACACCATTAAAATTACACTTAAAAATATATATATAAATTAATAAATAAATAAACCTAATCCACATTTCGCATTAACCTCAAACACAGAAGAAGAGGGGAGGGACAAATCAGAGGGGAGCAGTGACGAAGAAGAGGGGAGCGGTCACCAGCGATATTTCTTTTCCCTCTTTCAATTAAACCTAATATTTCTCTCCATGAGCCTCTTTCAGTTGGCCATCGATCGAAGCAAGTGGCAAGCCCTAAGCCCTAAATGATAACGCATGGCTCAGAGACGAAATCTGAAGATTGTGTTTGAATTTCTCTAACCTCTCTCGCCCTTTGTCTGATCGGTAAGCAACCCTAATTTATCTATGTCGAATTTCTTTTTCACACATAAGTTGTACACACTGACACATAGTTGCGCCCGCACACACATGTATTTGTATTTGTGTGTATATATTGAACTGAAAGTCTAAAATACACAGTCGTCTCTCTGTCTCTAGGAAGGAAAAGTCTTGTTGGTGTTTGCTTGTTCAATAAGTGAGAATCTGAATGAGGAGGAAACCCAGCTCTCTCTCTCCTCTCCTTTTATGTTTCACCCACAATCTCTCTCATTTATAAGAAATGTGTATAAATATATACTTACATGTGTATATGATGTTTTTCAGTTTGGTTTTGAATCTCTATTGATTATAGCCCTTGTCTTTTACAATTTATGATATATGGAATACACTCCTTGAAATTGAAATTATAGATCGGTGTTAATTCAATTTTTTATTTTTAATTTTTTTAATTTTTATTATAATTATTTTTTTTTCTGATTACAATTCTGAGACGGACAGCATTTCCTAATTCACAATGTCGAATTCAGGTTTAGCACTTTCTATTATGTGAGTTGTGATATTCAGGTCCAACATTCTGGTAGAAATGCTGGGACTAGCTAAGTCACACGTGAATCCTTCTCTAATGTGCGCAGCTCGCTACATATGATAATTGCCTAACATTTTGGCTAGAATGGTGAACAAAAGTTTCTATATATATAGAAATAACTCTTAATTTGAATATAATAGTGAGCTAATTGATCTAAGTGGAATATTTTATTTATAATTAATTCATACAATTAATATTAGGATAGTCAAGATTAGCAATTAGTGGTACAAACACCTCTAGCTCTTTGAGATGAAGTCCGGATGGAAGATGCCCACTGTACACGAAAGATCGGGTCTAGCTAGAAGGGCTGGAGAATATGGAAACAGCAAATGGAACTGAAAGTGATTAGGAAAAGGTGGGTGGATATAGCTTCTTCAGGAAAAAAAAAAAAAATGTCAATAACCCTGATTTTGATTATTGGAATCATCTGTCTATAACCAAGTGAATGAATCATGGCGTACCTAAAAAACACTTTTACTTTTTTATTGCAAATTGTTACACATGTTGTTTTTAATTTAATTGATCATTTATTCCCGCCACTCAAATGATAACGGGTGACTATCAAAAGATTGTGTTTGGTTGTTAAAAAGAGTTGTAAATTATTATATGCCCAAATCAGAGCACTTTTTCTATTACATCCAAGCTTCACTTGAATGATCCAAGTATAGCTCATTTGTTTGAACCAAAAGCTCTTGCAGTCTAATGTTCTCATTTCAAGTGGAGCATTCTTAATTTCAACTTAAATCTTTCATCATCTTTAATGATATGGTGTTTCGTTTGGTGTCAAAAAAAAAAAAAAAATCCAAGTATATGTCACCTTTTGTCTATGGTGTATTATTATACACTGTACTTAATTTGAGTCAACCCATAGAAGATCTTGTTTCAAGGTCTAACATATGCCAATGTTTGCTTAGATCATGAGAACCCTGATTCTATTAATTTGATTATGTTTCCTCTATCATTATAGCCCTTGTCTTTTAATTATGTTTGCAGTTGGCCAATGACCATGAAAAGGATTTAAAATTTTCTTTCATAGTATTATATCGACTAGAGTATTTCCTAGCTTGAATGCAAGCTTGATGAATTATTGGTCGTCAATAAGACATGGCCTATTAATGGGTTAAAAGACAAGATAGGCTGAAATAATAAATAAAAGGCGAAACCACATAGAAATGCTGAAGAAAAACACAATAGCCCCTCTCATTTAAACCAAGTAGATGATCTTTAGCAAGCCAATGTTCAAAGACTAGACATTTGCAGCAGGTCTTGCAACGAACACCAAGAGAATATGACAGATTCAAAAAACCTGCCTTTCAATTTGAGAAGCTTTAATAATAATAGGGGATTGTTGTTGAACTCCAAATTTTTGATATCTTCTACCAGGAATGACCTGGAATGGGTCAGGTGTAGTTGTTGCCAAGGCTGAGATTGCAGCAACGGATCCTAATGCGTTAGAAGATCATTTTCCAATTGGTCCAGATTGTTGGAAAGTATGGATTGATGGTATCTTGGTCGACGATTGTCCTTTGTATTGAGCAAGCCTAAATGGAAATTTTTATCTTCGTGATGCTAACACAAGCTCGGTTGTATGGCCTAAGAAATGTGTGAAAATTATTCAGGTCAATTAGTCATTCATTAACTTATTATTACTTATTATTATATTTCTTAAATTAGTCATACAATCTGATTTTTTATGTATTTGTTGGCATTACATTTTTGAAATATTTTTTTCTGACAGGATTGATTATCACTAGTTCATTAGGAGCAGAAGAATCAGAATTTCTATGATTCCAGTCTACAACAAAGGTCAAATACTATGCCTCTTTCATATTGCACAATTTTAATGCTTTTTATACTCATACTTAGGGGGGTCATGTGCCTTTAAGTGACCAATTTTGCGGTGTATCTTAACCTTTATTACTTTATTGGTACATCGGCCAGTGTGGAGGGTATTTTTATTTCTTGTTTTAAAATGTTGAAAGCATGGGAGTATGGGATCATCGTATGTGGAGGTTTTGATTGATTGTTATGGAGAAGAAGTTGTTGATATGTTATTTATACCTTTACTTAAATTAGAGAACAATATTTGTAGGTAAATTGGAGAATGACTTCTCCATATTCTAATTATTTATGACCCTATACTAATGAGCAGACATACCACATATCATCAGAGATAATGAGAACCAATCCCAGGATTATAATTTATTTCAATCAGGCCTTATCAAGAAAAATCATTCCTGAGCACACAAGTATGTTGCATCCCACATCTAAAAGGATTTAGACTAAAAAAATATCATACTAAAACCTTTAAATTAACACTTCCCATACCCTCTCTGGAGGGTAATTGCTTAGTTATATATGGCCGGTTCTATTGATCCATGGATAATTAACGTGTAAAAGACTTGTTAACATAGCACATATGTTGAAAAAATATTCAGGTTCGTTGGACTTGGAAAACTTGCTGCCATAACTTAGGTTACTTTGCTTATGAAAAATGGCTGAAACACCGGATGAAAAAACTTGCTACCAGTGGAAGGGAAGCTTAGAAAAATGTCTGAAACATTGGATGAAAACAAGCTTCATGGACATGTTGGAAATGTTAGGGGCACTTGATAACTACACAAATAACAATAATAATAATCTTATATCATGGATGAAGACTAAAATCTTTCTTCCTTTTTTTTCTAACTTTTATCACACATTATATTTTTTTACTGTCAAGAGTGCTCATTTTTAACCCATGAAAGTATAGGGCAATGTTTAGGGATGGTATGAACGAGATTGAGTACTGTTTGAGATGTTAAAGTGTATGTGCGTTTGAGTTTGCTTAAACTTTTAAAAGAAAAAAATATATATTTTTTTGGATTTGTGTTTTGATTTTGTACTGTATTTAAAATCTTCATAATTCTCTATAAATGTATTTTATTATTATTATTTTCCTTTTCAGGGAACAAGTGTTAAAACCAATGACAAGTAAATTTGAGTGGCATTTGGGTTTGAGTTTGACACTTGTTAAAAAAGATAAAGAGATACGTTTCACATCAATTAACAATAAATTACAGAGATTTTGATTGGAGAGAAAGAAAAATATACCAAACTTGTATTGAAATTTTCTTGGTGTTTCCTACATGGCAACCTGCCCAAGAATAGTAAAGATGGAGGAAATTAGGAGAATGTAGTCAAGATAAGCCCTGGTATCTAACTTGGACTGTTGAAAATTTGGTGTCATGAGTACATGACTAAACCTAATTAATTACTTGTCCACTTGTCATGGTAGTTGAAGGGTAACAAAATCTATGACACTTAAACTTCATTAAGATTTCAAATGGTAGATTAGTCACACAACTCACACATTAATCACCACACCGACAATGATTATACTTGAACAAATTTATCATCCATTTTGTTCATTTCCATTGACTTAGACCCAAACAATTAATCAAACTTATAAGTCAGCATAACTTTACTATAATTTAGATAATCTAAGTGAGCACTCATGTCATGTGCGTTACACGACTTGCCGCCCTTAGTAGGGATCATATAAGAAAATTTAACTTAGTACAGAACAATATATAAAAGCTTAATTAAATGCTTTTTTTTTTTTGGTAGAAAACTAAAGAGAATAAGTCTATGCAATTAATTAAACACCATATTAATAAATACATGAAAGACATTGGCCACAAAAGATGTTTGTTCATAAAGGTTTGCCCTTTTTGGACCAGACTAAGGGCTCCACAGACCGCCCATCCCATCTTGGTTAATTAGAAAAACTTTTTGATCATGTGAAACCAAAAATTCAATGGTTTCCACGTTTTATTCAATTCAGTGATAGTTACTCAACCAATTAAGTCAAAAAAATATTGTGTGTTAGCTTTACAATCCAAAACAACAAAAAAAAATAAAAAAAAATAAAATACAAGCAAGCTGGATTGAGTTTGTGTTGATTTGTGTTACCCAAAACATCATTAAAAAAACATGTCAAAAATATTTTGATATAAATATTTCCTTGGAATGTGAGATTAGAAGTCTGAGCTCCACAATAGATATTTGTAAATGTGTATGAATACTTATTTGAAATTTGTTACGCAATCGCTTCTCATATTAGACTTATTAGATGACTCAAATATTGTTGGTTTTTTATATCTCCAAACAACACATGATAGAATTGATTTAAAAAAGAACTCATAATGTTGCTCAATAAGATTTCAATTTCCAACAGGTCTGATGCTAGCAAATTTCTTTTTATTTAACTTAAAAAATATATATTCACACACATTCATATATATATATATATATATATATATATATGTCTATATATATCTGGAGTCATGTGAATGATCCGTGAATATATAAGTGGAGGCACAAACATTCATCACTCACCAATCAACATGCATGTGGGTTGCTTTGACAACACTAGTTCTAGGAAAATACGAAAAGCAACAATTAAATTTAGTGTAATCAGTTTCACATAGTGAAGTTGAATATAAGTAAGAAAATATAGTAGTGTCATAGTGTGTACATAATGTTTAAAAACGATCTACATTTAAGCATTTTCTTTGACTTGAATTGAATGTTAGTAGATAAAGACCATACCCGTTGTAAATTTCAGAGAACGTGGACAATAAATAGTTTCTATGTTTGTTAGTATCTCATAGAATAAATATGGAAATTTAGTGAGAAAGTCATGATACAAGTTTGACACGTTTCCATTGCAAAATGGGGTTTTCTTTCCAAAATTCAGAGCCCCTTGCCAAAAATGAGGTCTCTCTTTTGTTGCCTTTCCAACAAAGATTGAGCTTTGAAACTGACTTTTACAGTTTAAAAGATTGTGAGTTGTTAGTCACACAACTCACACATTAAAAGATTTTAGTCACCATCTATGATATAAGAAATTCTTAGCAAAATGTTTGTGTTTGATTCATAAATGACAATCTTGTTATTTTCCTTTTTTATTAACTTTCTGAATTTGAAACTTATGTGATGCAGCTACTTTCTTGGATTTTGTACTGTGGATTTTGCAGCTACTTCCTTGGATTTTGTACAGTGAGGTGGTTTTTTGACAAGTGCAGACTGAAACTCAAGTGCTAGAAGGTTTATCAATTTTTCAACAGAAGTGTTCAGAAATTGATGATTTTCTTGACAAATGGATATACTTCTTGTTTTGAACATTGATAAATGTTGAATTGTTTTGGCACATTGATAAATGATGAATTGTAAAAATATTTTAACTCTTTTGATATATTTAATGAGATATGTATGTTTTTTGAATTGAATTATAGCTGAAAGTGATGTGAATTATAGGTAGTGGATGATTAACAAGCATTAATTGAGGGTGCTTTATTTATAAAATATATATGTATATATATTTTATTTACGGGGAGCTTGAAATCCTGTAAATAAGTGAAAATCCTTCTAAATAACTTTTTTACGGCATACATGGCAAGTCGTGAGAATGGTTTATATTACTTACGAATACCTAAATTCGCCGTAGAAAAGTTTTCTACGGCATGCTCCAATGCCTCGTGAGATTATGCCTGAATTCTTTCCATTTTTGAAGATTTAAGTACGTATATATATATGTATATAGGTTTTTGTATATATTTCGTTTTCAATTCAATTTTGGGGGTCACGGGCAAAACAAGTGACCAATCTTGTTGTGTTGTTATGTGAGAGGGCCCCATAAGCTTGCTTAGGTGCCCCCGTGCCATCCACATCACAGATCTGTGACTTTTCGAATTTCCCGTACCAGTTCGATCGATCAAAGTTTTCTTCGATCGATCATTCAGAAATCGATCGAACTTATCTCAGATCAATTTCATAGAGATCGATCTCACATTTTTATGATCGATCGAACTTCACAGATTTGTATCCTACACTTCACACACTCTCTTTTGTGATTCTATGCTATCTCATACATGCCCAATGCCTGTGTTTTCCACATTGGATGCATCCCATACTTATAGTGTTTAGCATGTTTCACTTAATGTCACTGTTTATTTACGCCACTTGCATAGATTCATGTTCTGTGTTGTCTATCTTATTTGATATACAAGTTTCTATATATTGTACTTCATTTCTTTATGCCGGTATTAACTTATATTGTAAGTGTTTTTCTTTCTGTTTTGCAGGCCATGGCTAGGGTAAAGACTGTTGCCCGTAGGCATCATCCACGTTAAGTCAGGCCCAGGATAGGGGGGCAGGCGAGCCCTCTTATGTTTAGGAGTAGCCCGAGCATCAGGCAGAGCCCTCCCATGTCCAGGATTCAGAGTAGCTTGTTGAGGCTGAGCAGTCGGAGCAGTTAGAGGATTATATCGAGGCAGATCCAGCTTAGTCCCCCTCAGCTGACTCTAGACTACAGTCTTTAGCCTCTACATCTTCATTATCCCATGATGAGGCTGAGCATACACCATCGCCTTCTCCATCTCCGCCTCATACACAGCCAGGCCAGGCCTTAGACAGACCTCTGCCCAGATATTCACACCTTAAAGTGGCGCATGAGTCAGTTTTTGACATCTTTTTCTTCTCCCGGTACATTTTGACCTGGGCAGCCTACGAGGATATAGACCGGAGGGGCATTTTAGCTATTCTAGCCCCTGTCACATACCCAGTTTACCCGAGGTTTGTTCGGATGTTCTTCCTAAACCTCCGGCCTGCCCTGAGTAATCTGGCAGAGCTGCGCACTATGGTTGATGGCCATCCTATCAGCATTATAGTAGAGACGCTGGCTAGGTCTTACCGATGCCCACATGTTTGCCCTCTTGATCTTGAGCTCGATTATCCCATTCTGGAGAGGAGGCCTTCTTATGCAGACATGGCTGTGGCACTTACAGACCATTGCAGTAAGGGCGAGACATTTGCTACTCGGAACTATTTGCTCAATGATCTGTGGTTCTTCGATTCGGTCTTATACCGAAATGTGTTTATGGCCGGCCACAAGATTTAGAGGAGAGGTGACTATTTGACTGCCTTGTATGCTTTCTACACAGGGTATTGGGTTTCTATTCCGGCCTTATATTGGAGCATCATGATGAAGCTATACGCTGACTACATCAGCAAGGCCAAGCTCAAGAGGGCTAAGTACCTTCCTTTTGGCCACTTTATTACTCAGAGCTTGCGAGATTAGCGCTATCCATTCCGTTCATATGAGTGCCTAGAGACAGGAGCTTGCCACTTTGGCAAGAAAGACTAGAATAAGAGCTACAATGCTCTTATCTAGAGTCTTATGGAGGACACTGTGATAGCAGCTGAGGAGGCTGAGGAGGAGGAGATGGCAGCAGCAGCAGCAGCAGATGATCCAGCAGTCGCACCGGCGGCTGCAGTATATATGGACATTGACTTGGAGCAAGAGCCTCCAGCAGAGGAGATCCCACATCGCTCTCCAGCGGGGTCACCATTACATTTCCCAGAGCAAGCTTAGGATGCACATCATTTTCCTGATCCAGTGGTACCTGAGACTCTAGTACGACACCCGACTTTGGAGAGCGTATCCAGGCTTTGGAGGATGTCGTAGTCTTTATCCGAGCGGACATTATCTCTATCCGAGCTGACATTTTATCTCTTCGTACGGATGTCATGACTGCGTTGCGAGATATATCCCGAGATATCCGCGGAGCGCGCCCTACCCGTCCTACCTCCTCAGTATGATATTCATGATCTCTCTATCTCTATACCTTAATTTCATATATCTGTGATACATTGCTACTGTTATGATATTTTTGCGGCCAGTCTGTTTGCCTAGACATTGTGATGTACATTATTTTTATCTTTCTATACATGCTATATTTTGGATGTCATATTTTTGTATTGATATATCTGTCTGTGATTGATTCCATCAGGTGCATCCAAATGACTTCAGTGAGAGAGAGTGCTGCCCAAATTTTCAGGACCACCCTTTTTCCTCTCTCCTTATTTCAATTCTTGTCCCATTTACACTTGCATATCCACTGCGCACTATTATTATCCCTTTTGTTATCTAATGAGTTTTATCTAAGTGCCATCTTTTCAGGACCACAGTTAATTCAAAGTTTGGGGGGGTTATACCACCCACTTTGGATACTTGTGTCTCGGCCATTTTTCGCCATAGCTACACTGGTATACTCTTTCCGTTGTTCTCTTTGCACATTGAGGACATTGTGCCATTTAAATTTGGGGGTAATGGTGTTAATTGCAGTATTTGCTTTCAATTCAAAATTTTAAGCATGACTTGTGTATTTGAGGGATTGTCTATGATTAGTCCATAACTAGCTATGATTTTGATCTTTTGAGGACTATATTGCTTTGAATTTAAAAATTGTGACTTGAGAGTTCAATACTCC
Source organism: Cornus florida (assembly GCF_030987335.1). Classification (NCBI taxonomy): domain Eukaryota; kingdom Viridiplantae; phylum Streptophyta; class Magnoliopsida; order Cornales; family Cornaceae; genus Cornus; species Cornus florida. Next base: position 78,564,762 of record NW_026775573.1, on the reverse strand, counting down.
TTGTATGCCTTGTGGATGCCATTTCGGAGTAAATTTTTCGAAAGATTGATATCTTACTTGCACTTATGGTGCACATCATCCTGATTTTGTGATTATTTTGAGATTCAATTTAAGATTCTACACTAGCACAGGTGCACACTAGCATTCATTTGTGGGGTACATGCTTTGTTAATTATTGATTTGATTATATATCCCAATTAAGCTAGTACTGCATTGAAAGCTTTAATTCTTGATAAAGGTGGATAACAACCCCTTTTCACTAAGGAGCCGGGATTCTAGCCTCATCAGGCATTGAATTTCTCGCGCCAAAAAGTGGAGGGCCCAAACTCTAGGTTAATAATTGGATCTAAAAATAAAAAATAAATAAATAAAAAAGTGAGGACTTCTCCCAAAAGGTGAGAAGTGCAAAATGATTAGATGGAGGATGTTTTGATTTGTAGCCTAGTTGATTTGAGCTTGTAAATTCTTAGGGGTGTTTGAATGCTTAATACCCTAAAGCCGTCCAGTTTGGGAGTCATTGACCTAACACTCGACCTCATGGATCACTAGAAAGCTTAATAGATCAACACATTGCACCATACTTCCATCTTTGATCCGTAGGGGAAAAAAAAAAAAAAAAAAAAAAAAAAAAAAAAAATCGAGTGAAAAGAATAAGCGCACCTAGAACAATAAAACTTTAATACAAGGTCCATTCTTTGTTTTAATGATCGGGACTAGATTTGTGTGCTAATTTGAGGGTAAGGATGCGATCCTTTCTTTAGTTAGCTTAGATAGCAACGTACTTAATGCCGGTCCACTCAAAAAGGATTCTAGTGTTGTTTTGATTTGCATGATCATTTTTTTGATGTGTGGAGGACCATACTTGCTTACCTGATGTAGAGATTTTGGGAGATTGCTTGGAAATGGTTGAAAAATTGCATACTTGAGGTAGTTTTCTCCCAATGCTTGTTTGCAATATTGGTGCCTCTTTAGTGAGAAAAAGCTTAATGTTTGTGGGTATCATTTCTGGAAACTCTCACGAGACTTTACTCGTCCACTAGGGGTAACCTAGGGGTTTAAAAGGTTTGTTGCATATGCTAAATACAATCGTGTTCCCTACGAAAGTGGCATTATCCATTTATTGCTTTCTAGATTCATACCTGTATAGTTGTTCATTTCATTCCTTTACTTTATAGTTCATTGCTAGGGACTAACAATATTTAAGTTTGGGGGTGTGATGAGCGCTGAAAAGTGCGCATTTAAACCCCTTAAGCTTAGGTATTTTAGGACCTTTATCTATCTTACTTTCCCATTTTAGACTAATTTCGTGTTATTGTCCTTTTTAGGTACTTATCCCCAAAATAAGCTAATTCAGCCAAATAAAAGCTTAAAAGAAGCAAAGTCAAGCTGGACGGAAAAAATGAGCAAAGTGGAAGCAGAATGAAGCAAAGTGTGGAAATCAGCATGTTCGATCAATCTCAAGAATACTTCGATCGATCGAAAGTTCATTGATCTAGACTCTCCAAGATGGATCCAAGCTCTTTTGCCCTTATCCAAAGATCCCACAAAGTTCGATCGATCCAACAATTCTCAGATCGATCGAAAAGATTTCATCTTATCTTGTTATACCACCCCACCTACCACTTTTGTCTCTTTCCCCAAAATATCTAAAATCTGTCCTTATCCAAAAAGGCGCCGCCATGGGGGATCGATCCAGCCAAAGTTTGATAGATCTCAGCCAACTTCGATCGATCTCAGCATAGGTTCGATCGATCGAACCCTCTCAAGTGCGAATTAAATCAATTTCCAGCTCATTAAAAGTTGTCTCATGGTGCAATCATTAGAGAAGCCCTTGTGTACGAGCCTAGACCATTGGGTTTGACATTTGAGCTACCTATATAAGGATTATAAGCCACTTTTACACATATGTTTGGAGGAATTGATAGAGATAATTTTTTATTATTCTTAGAGAGGAAGAAAAGAGAAGAGGAGGCTAGAGACACATTCTTGAGAGGTCTTCCATCTAACTCAAGAAGAAGAGTATTTCTACCATGGAGATAGCCCTTGAGGGTTGGAGGACACCATCCATGAGTGGCTAGACACCCTCTTGGGGCTAGAGTTAGCCCTAAGCATACTTTCTTTACCTTGATTTATGTATTTTTTAGGGGATTTGTGTTGTAATACATGTTTTGACATCTTTATATACATAGATCTTGTTTATTCAATGATTTGTGTGGTTTAATTCTTCCAATTGATCATTTCATTCTATACATATGTTTATGTATGCTAGAATAGATGTTCATATGTTTATCTCTATCTCTTGTGTTGTTGATGCATGTCTATGTGTGTTGATGCTATAGACCTAGAGATTGTCAAGACATAGTGCTTAATAGAATGCTTTGTAGTTTATTTGATTGTTCATACTCATTTCTTGATGAATTATGCCTCTCCCTTAGTTTAATTAGTTTAATTTTCATGTCATTAGCTTAGACGTAGTGTAGTTACCTTAGTTGTTAAATGGGGGGACAATCCATGCTTATTGTTTGATGTTCCACGCTTATGAATGCAAGTAGTATTTTTCTCTAATTATGTAATGTGTTTGGATTGTGAGCTTAAAGAAGGATTAATGGTTTAGTTTGATATATTGTGCTATTCATTGTGTTGTTTACACAATATATACTTAATTGGTCATCCATACTTATTGAAACAACCACACACACTCACTATTGTTGTAACATATGTTTCCCCCCTCATTAATTGTGAATTGAGTATATAGAAAGGTGATGCTTAGTGGTGATCTCTAAGTCCCAAGACCTCTCTCTCTTGTTTTCTCTATCCTTTAATTACTTGTTTTATATTGAGCTTGTTTAATCTTAATTGTAGTTTAATCAACCAAATAATCTACCTTTGATCACTCGACCTACTAATCCTAAGCATTGTTTCCATTACTAGTAGCCTTCTAATCCCTTGGAACGATCCCTACTCACCCTTGCTATGTTAGTAGTAGTTGTAGTGGTGGTTTTTATAAATTTAAACTTGACCCAAAAGACTTTTCTTGAACCGTGTATTCACTACATTATTTTGGCATATAGGAACGGCCACCGTCAAGGTTGAATGATCAAAGATTGATTGGTGATTGATTAATTAAACTACAATGCAATTAAAGATTAATGCAAGTAAAAAGAGTAATCTAGAAAGTAGGGAAAAGATATAGGAGAGAGGTCTTGGGGCTTAGAGTCACTACTAAGCTTCATGTAATGACCCAAGTTTTTATTCAACTCGGTGCGTTAGTGATGACCATAAAGTTGACCGTAACGGATCCGAAGTGCAGAAGTAAAATATAAAACAATGGCCTCAAGAAACACAACACCTCCCTAAGACACCAATGTAACCCTCAATGAGGTCACGGAACCCAAAGAAAACAAATGCGGAAGCGACGTTTCAAAAAGGGACAAGAATGAACCTAGGGGAAAAATGGTAATTTCTAAGGTGAAAGTGGGGGTTACTGAGCATACCATTGGAAAGACGATGAAAAATTAGTCAAGTTCAAAAAAAAATTCACTCGATTTGGAGTCCGAACGAAGGAGATATGGTTAATGGAAGAAACAGAGGTAAATAGGTCAAAAGGAGCCAACCCAAGCACATCTAACCAATTACCAAACCTTCCTAACCGGTTAGGAGGCCAAAACAGAGAGTTCGCATTTTGCCCCAAGTGATTTAACCAGTTACAAGAAGCCTACTACTCTCACACTTGTACTACAGGTCAGCAAAAAGCTGAAAGTAGGGGTTTTTCGGGAAAAAAATGGGTTTTTGAGGCCAAGATACATTTTCTGGAAAAACACAAAGAGGAAACCCTCCTCAAAATTGAGTTTTCTACTCGACAACGTGAAAGAAAATGAAAAAAAAAAAAAAAAAACTCGTTGTAAAATGCCCAAAATGCCCCTCCATGAAATTAGGTCATGAGGGTCAAAAAGCTGCTAAAATGTAAAACTGAAAGTTGAACTTTGCGATGGATTTCGGGCACCAAGACGACATTTTTTGAAAAAACACAATGAAGAAACCCCCCCTCCCCTTAAAATCACGTTTTCTAAGTGACCATTTGAAGATCAGAATTTATTTTCTGAAGGAAAATCCAAAAATGCTCTTAAACCAGATTATGCAATGAAAATGGAAAATAAGTCCATAGGAGGCTCATTTCACCAAAGAAGAAGTTTTTCATGAAAACGATCATGCACACAAACATAACTTACCTAATAGGATGCTCTACAATGGTCCATGGCTTAAAAATACCACCGATGCAAAATCCGATCCCCCAACGGCCAAAAAGGCGAACATGGACTTGAAATGGAAAACTTGGAACTCAAAATTATGAAATGGTTTCAAAATGCCATTTGGACCTTGGCCACACTTCATGCATGATTACTGAATGCTAATAGATGAATTTCATATACAATGCACGCTCCGGTGCAAAAGAGTATACTAAAACGCATGATTTTTCATATATTCTCATTTAAGGCAAGATTTAACATCCATGACATATATGTAATTTCAAAAGAAGTTTGGCCCTTGGCCTCATGTCATATACATAAAATGAGAATCGAAAAGTGTGCTTAGGCACACATTTGACACATAAGACTACAAATGGCTTTTCAAGCCAACCTTTACAAGAATGGAAATCTTCAAGTTCACAAATCATCCATGCATAATGAGAATCTCAACCTTGATCCTGTACCTAAAAAATATCCCCAGTAACTTCGGGGTGAGTAACATAAAGCTACTTGTAGGAAATGAGCATGCATCGACCTAGCATTTTACAATTTTATCACCTTAAGGTGGAACATGCTAAAGGGGCTCATGCCACCTAACGTCTATGTCAATGTGAGACTTAGGGAACATTCTAAGCTACCTTAGAACATTTCTAGCATAAATCACATCATTCATGCAATTCAAACAATATAGAAGCTTGTTATACAAAGCAACGAGGTATAGATTCTCAAAGTCCTTAACTTAAAATCTAAAACATGAAAACTACTAAAGTAGGTCATGCCATCTAACGTCTATGTTCTAATGAATCTATAGGATCATTCCTAAGTTACATTTGAACATCAAAACACAAATCACAATATGAATGTCATTCAATCAACATTGGAACTTCCAATACAACGCATAAAGCATGATTTCTCAAAGTTAACATCTTGAAGCTCAAAATGGGAAGCCAATTAAGTAACAAGAAGTTACAATATCATATAGTTATCAACTTAAATGAAAATTAAAATTAAATAAAGTGGATACTTGGACATCACGCCGGATCGACCAACACCATAGTTACTTTAGGGTTATTAACCCATGGGTAACCTCCCTATGTGTGCCTTAGACTGTAGAGGGACAATCCCCCGTACTAGAACCATGTCCTAGCCGTAGCTGAACAATGACATCCACAAGTTTCCAAAATCAAAAAGTTATGCAACAACGTATATATATCAACAAGTATATACAAGATAACCATCTACCACGCACAACCAAATTTGGAAACGCATACAATACATGCTCTAAATCCACAACTACTATTGCATGACAAATGTCGAATCTTCAGTGTGCGATTCGTTACACGCTATGACAATATATTTCAACATTGAAAACATAAACTCATGAATCTAATATAAGTCCAAAATCATGATTTACACATATAACCAATGTCAAACACATGATTAAATCATTAACGCTATAGAAACGGAAATTAATTAAATAAACTAATTAATTTCCCTAAGTTTCATATCTCAATCAAATGATCCCTAATTAACACATGTTAAACAATATTGCATGGTCGTTACATGCATCCATTCGAAATCTTAATTAGGCCAATGGAACAACAAGGTAGAATTTAATTAAATCATGATAATTAAATCTCTAACCTCTAAAGCAACTTCAAATGGTCCCAAATTAATATATGCTAGTAAACAAGTCATAGTCATTTCAAATATCAAGTTAAAAACTTAATTAAGCCAATGGAACCATAAAAATAGATTTTAACATTAATTCGTTTAATTAAAATCTCTAGATTTTCATACTCATCCAAATACTCTCAAATTAAAGTATTTTAAAGAACATGCCAGGACTTAATTTAAAAGCACATCACAAGGTAATTTCATGCAAGGTACATCCATGAGAATTAAACTTTCACAAAAGATAATTATTAAATAAAAAGTGCAATTCTTATTCAAATAATTCCAATTTAATATATGTTAATAAACATATCAAATCATGATTTATCATCATGCCACAATTCAATTTTAAGCTATATACATCCTTGTAAATTTAATCTGATACGAAGAAGTAAATATTGCTAATTTTTAGATTTGATACAAGGCATGCAAACAAGTTGTATAATCTTGAAAAATACTCAATACAACACATACATAATCCTAAAACACCTCCTACCTCAATTTGAGATGAAAATCTCAAAAGCCACCAAAAGGAAACCGCTCTGAATCCGACGAAACTTCTAGGTTTTGTCGGGGACAACACGATGAACAAGAACCCCAAGGAAGCTCCATCAAAATCACAACTTGACTTCAAACCTGAACTCAAGAAATGGCCAAAACGAGATTCCAATCGGGGGAATCAAAGGCCTCGCCAAGATGAACATAAAACACTAAGACACTATGACTTTTTATTGAAGGGAGGAAGCTCAAAAGAAGAGAGGGAAGGTGGCATCCCTTGGCTGCCATGGAATCCGGCCAAGAGAGGGGAAAGAGAGAGTGAAATATGAATTTTCACTTAAAGGCCCCCTATTTATAGAAAAACCCTAAAAGTGCCCCGAAAGGGGCCCCTCGGGTCCGGAAAAGTGGAATTTGAGCAAATGCGCTTAAATGGCAAAACTCTGTGAACAAAAAAGAACCAAAATGAGAAAATATGAACTACGGAAGAAATAGCGTCAAAAAATTGAGTCCCAAGTAGAGAGATATGCCTCGAACAAGTTCAACGGCAACTAAAGCCAAAAACCCTAAAACTGGAGAAAAACAACCAGAAGGAAATTCTAAGAATACACGACTTGATGAAAGGTGAAAATGAATCCCGTACGATGATCCAGACTCAAAACAAGGCATTTAGCAATAACTTTCATTAATTACATAATGGCCCCTCCAAAAAGTGAAAACTGCACTAATGACCCAGAATGAAAATATCTTCCAAAAATATTTTCTTAGAAACCCCTGAAATAAAATATCTTCAAAAGATAATTACAAAAAATACCCCAAGAAAAGAGAATGTTTCTGAAGAACTATGCATCCATGCCCCAATGGACACCAGGAGTAACTAGAGTACTTTTCTATAAAAGTAAAGATACGTGTTTCGTGGAAACCACTTAGAATAAAGATACGTGAAATCAAAAACCAACTCTGAACACAAAAAGTGAGGTTATGCCAAAAAGTGACAAATAGGGAAAAGGATGAAAAGTGATTAGTGTCTGAAAAATGAAAATGTGGAAGTGACGCGGTCCTCAAAGGAAGTTGTCAATCCATGGAAAAGAGTCTCAGAAATCATTCCAAAGCACTCGAGACGATACTAAGTGACGAGAAACTGAACTCAGAAAGGAAAAGATCAACGGAAAAAAATATCCGTAAAAATCTAAGGAAAAGGAAAGGAAGGAAAATGAGCGGGTCATTAAACTTCACTTCATTAAACACTAGTAATTGTACATTAATGGGGAAATTTAAATTGTAACTTTTGTGTGTGTGACATCAATTGAAACTAAGCATGGATGGAAAATAAGTATAGATTGTCTAGCCAATTTTAATGAATAACACAATATATCAAATGAGACCAATATCCATTCAATTAAACCACAACTAATGCACACACAAATATCTAGAGATATACATTTTTTGCATTCATAAGTATGGAACATCAAGAAACAAGCATAGATTGTTCACCTACCTAAGATATTAAAGCAATTACACCATAACTAGGCTAGAGACTTGAAATTAAACTAATTAAACTAGAGATGTGATACAATCCATCAAGAAACAAGTGTGAACCGTCAAATAAATCACAAAAGTGTTTCATTAAGCACCATGCCTTGACCATCACTAGATCAACATCATCAACACACATAGACATGCATCAACTTCCTTAAATCTAGGGATAAAAATATGAATATCAATTCTAGCATACATAGACATATGACTAAAACCAAATGATCAATTGAAAGCATTAATCCATACACATCAAGTAGAAACCATAAGATATATATTTACTCAAGGTCAAAACATTTATTATAACTAAAATCCCCAAAAAATACACAAAAGCTAGGTTTAAGAAGCGAGCTTATGGGCTATCTCTAGCCCCAAAAACTCATTGTAGTGGACATGGAACCCTCAAGGGCTAGCTTGGAGGTTGGCATCATCATCTTCATCCTTGTTTTCTTCTCCAAAAACCCTAGTTCTAGAGAGAAAAATTATCCATTCTATATTTGGTAATATCTCTATCTATGACAATGATGTTCAATAATTCAATTACACACCCCTTTGAGTAAGGACCAAGTCAGAATAATAGCCTCTAATTGGAGGAAATTCGCAACTATGCAGGACAGGTAGAAATCGGCGCGCTCGGGAATTAGACAGCCCACTACCAGCTGCATTTTCGATCGATCGAAGATTTTCGATCGATCAAACACTTAGCTTCGATCAATTGAAGCTGGCGTCGCTTGAAAATATCTTTCAGACTTGATCCAATTAACTGAGATGGCACCGCCTTGTTTCGATCGATTAAAGACTACTTTGATCGATTGGGACTTTCCTTCGATCGATCGAAGTTCCCCTGGTGCATTTTTCTTGGCTTATTTCTAACTTTGCTCCTTAGCTCCAAAAATGGTCTAAATGGCTCTTGTTAGCCTATTTGAACATTATTCACCTGAAATAGGCAATAACACAAATAAGTATCTAAGACATGAAAGTAAGATAAATGAATGGACTAAAATACCTTAGCTTAGGTGCTAACACTACAAGAAAAAAGGGCTTCTACGAGGGGCCAAAAACGCCGTGGAAACCTATTCACGGCACATTCTAAGCCCTCGTGTATGAGAGTTCCGTAAATACTCAATTTTTGTTATGGGAAAAAATCTATCTCGTAAAAAAATAATAGATTTGCCTTAGAAAATAATTTCATTTATATATTAAATTTATTTACGGCATGGATATTTTCCCGTTAATAATTAACTTACGAGGCATTGGAGTATACCGTAGAAAAGTTTTCTACGGCGAATTATAATTACCCATAAATAATCTCAACTTTTCTACGGCGAATTATAACTAGCCGTAAATAATCTAATGAAGTACCGAGAAAAGGTTTTTACGGTGAGTTATAACTACCTGTAAATAATCTCACGAGGTACAGAAGCATGCCGTAGAAAACTTTTCTAAGGCGAATTTTAACTACCTATAAATGGCAACTCAGATCTAGCAAGGAAACATCAAAAATATGTAGATCGAGACTCGAAAATGGAGATTAAAAACCCAACTTACTAAGTCTAGCGAGAGAAGTGGTTCGAAGGAGAGAGAGATAAGATCTGAGATGAGAGAGAGAGATTTGAGTCTTGGGAAGCTTGCCGGAGAGCTCGCCGGAAGTGGGAAGAGCCAGATCAAAGAGGAAGTAGATGAAAAGAGGAGAGAGAAGAGGGCAGCCTTCAAGCTTCAACAATGGCAGCTAGATTTGCTTTTACATGGAAGAAAAAGTGAAATGGCTTTCTCTCTCATCCACTTACCCAAATAGGTCAAAAAGGTGTCCCGAACAGTCCGAACGGGCTCTATTCGGGTCCAAAAAGTAAAATTAGTGAAGACGCACTCAAATGCAGATGGTCTGTGAACGAAAAATTTTCAAAATGGAATTTTAAGGTCAATAGAAGAAACAAGATCAAAAACCGAGCCCCAGGCGAAAATTTATGTCCCAAACAAGATTGACGACTAATGGGATTCAAAAATTCAAAATAAATGAAATTAAAATACAAAAATATTCTGGAAATGCTTAAGTCCATAAAAAGTGAAAATAAACCCATCACGAAGGTTTGAACCCAAAATGAGAAATTTTTCTGAAATCTTTTCATAATTACACAAATGCCCTTCATTGAATAACTCAAAAAGTGAATTTATCAGAAAGCCCAAAATGAAGTGTCATTCAAAAGATACATTTAAAAGAAACTTAAATACAAAATTTCATCAAAAGATAATTACAAAAAATACCCCAAGTAAAGAAAATAATTTTCAAGAATCTTTGCATTTATACCCCTACGAGTAAAAGTAAACATCTAGCATGCTTTTCTACAAATGTAAAAAAGTGGATCACATAGAAATCAAGTAAAATGAATGTATGCAAGGTCGGAATTAAATCCGAGCATGACCCGATAGGTTACGGAAAATGAAAAGATAGTGAAAAATGATGGAAAAAGAAAACTCGGAAATGAAATCAACAGAAAAAATATATAGATATATATATATCCGTAAAATTTAAGAAAATGGAAAAGAAGGAAAATGACCGGGTCATTACAAAAACAGTAAACACAACCCGGAAGGATTGGTCACGAAAAGTAAATGATACTTTATGGGTTTACCGGATGGCATATAAAACCCTCATTGTCATATTTCCTTATCGACTTGTTTAAGGGAAACCTTACCATCTTCCAGTTGAGTTAGAACAAAAAGCTATGTAGGCAGTTAAAAAGCTCAATTTTGACCTTGACAAAGTCGGTGCGAACCGTTTACTTTAATTGTGTAATGACCCGTTCATTTTCCTTCTTTTCTTTTTTCGGTAATTTTTTTTTTTCGTCCTTTTCCCTATTTCGTCCTTTTCTCGTTTATCACTTTTCCTTACATAACCTCACTTTTTGTGTTCGGAATTGATTCTAGCTTTGAATAAATTCATGATATTTAATTTCCATGATATCTATGTTTTTGCTTTCGTAGAAGAGCATATTAAATGTTTACTTTTCTTGTAATTAAAGGGTATGAATGCATGACTTTTGGTAATTATTCATAACTTGAGGGGTTTTGTGTAATTAAATAAGATAATTATTTTTTGCCTTAGGGACCATTTTGTAATTTAATTTGAAAGATATTTTCAAAAAGGATTTTTTTTCAATTTCTGGGAAATGTGACAAGTGTCGCACTCTTATGGTGCCACTTGTTGATTTTGTGATAAAACCACTTGGAGACTTAATCTCTTGACACATGGAGGGTGGAAATTCACCCATTTGTTGGCCTAGGATAAGAGCACTTGTTGGCATGGATGGTTGACAAGTGTAGGCAAAATATTAAATCTAGGAAGTTTACTTAGATTCATAACCAGTGTAGGCTTCTCAATTGGTCTAGCATTAGTGTGTATGTGAGAGGTAGTGTAAGAGCACATAGTGAGTGGAGAATCCCACCACATTTAGGTTAGGGTTTGCATTTTAATTCATTCATCTCTTTCCTCTCAAGAACCCTAACTTAGCCACCATTGGAGCAAAGCTTGACTTAGAGCTTTGACTTCATTTTTGGTGCCCTTCCACTCACCTAAAACCATTAAGCTTGGAATACTGTAGTTTCTTCTCACTCTCCTTCTTAAAACCTTTGTTTAGTTTTCCATTTGTAAGCTAGGTTGCCTTGGATTATAGAGATACAATTCTCTACTGAGGTAGGGGGTGTTATAATTTATTTTCTAAGTAATTTAATTGTTCTTATAGTGATATTCAAGTTGTATGTATGTCTTGTATTGAAATAAGAAATAAATGAATAATTGTAACTTGTATGTAATTCACTTTAGACTTGATATATGGCATGGCCATGACTTGATCCTTGTTGTATATTAATTTCGCATTATTTAAATGAGCTTTTAAATCTAGAGAATTAATTCATTTAAATTGATTTAAATTCTACTTAATTGTACCATGCTTAAATTCCATTTTTGACTTGATATAGGGCATATTTATGAGTTACTCCTCGTCATATATTAAATTGGAATCATTTGGACAACTCTTGAAATCTAGAGAAATTAGTTAATTAGTTTAATTAATTTCCATCTCATTGTCCTAATGATTTAGTCATTTAATTCATGGAGCTATTGTGTTTTATCACATATCAGGACTTGTTGCTCTACTTGTTGATTTTGGAAACTTGGGATATTATCAAGAACTTGACTTGGCTAGGACTTGGTTTTAGTACGGGAGATAGAGAGCTCCTTACACTATAGTGCACACTAGGGGAAGGTATGCGTGGGTTAATAGCCCTAAAGTGATCCCAAGAGTACGGTTTTAATCCGGGTAATATCTAAGTATCCACTTTGGTTTGATTTCACATTTAAATTCCAAGTTGTTAACTTTGTGAATTTGCATCTCCTTATGCTATGTTAGAAGTTTCAATGTCGCTTTAATAGCTTGGATCGAATTATATTAAATTGCAAACCTTGTAATAAGTTAAACTTATGCATGCTCATTCCTCACTAGTAAACTTGTTTACTCACCCCTAAGTTATCGGGTGTTTTTCAGGTAAAGAAGCATTATTGTGGGATGCACAACAATCTTAGGCTTGCTTGACTACTTGGAGTATTTTTGTTGAATTAGAATGTGCACTTGTTAGCATATCACACTTTATTTTTGGTTATTATGTCAAAAACATGTATTTATTGTTCAAACTATGTAATGTGCACTTAAGTGCACCTTTTGATACTCTTTAGATGTGTGTGTAATGAGGCCAAGGGCCAAACATGTTTAACTTAGCACTTGTACGCATTTAGTTTCATAATTTGCTTTAAAAATGTATTTGTACCAACTTTGGAGGTTGGGCATATGAGATTCTTGTAATCGATGTATATAAGGCCATGAGTTGTTGTAATACAGTCATTCATCCATATTAAGGTTGTTGACATGTTCACATACTCAAATCTCATTGAAAAATCAGTTTTAAACTTTGTTTTTTAACCAAATCATCATGGAATTTAAGGCTTAGGTTAAATCTCAATGTTTTTGGCATATAACAGGTCTTATAGTAGCTTTCCGAGGTGGTTCGGTCGACCGAAACACCATTTCGGTCAACCGATGGCTTTTGGTAAACCCTTTGCACAGTAAATCATCCATTCCAGTAGCCTTTTTCACTTTTCAGGGTCATTTTGGTCGACCAAAACTCAATTTGGTCTACCAAAACTACCTCCTCTCAAAAACACATGTTTTAGCAAATTTATGTCCAGTTTAGTCGACCGAAACTCCAATTAAGTCGACCAAAACAGCCCTCACACGCCAGTCTTCCAGATTATGTTTCAGCACTAAAGTTCCAACTTCAAAAGGTCATAACTCCTTCATCCCAAACTCAAATGGGGTGATTCTTAAGCCTAAACTCATGGATTTTGAGTCATATTTCCAATGGTACTAATAAAACTCTTAGATTCAAAACACAATGGGAGTGATTCAAGTTTTAGTGAGGTAGTGTCAGTTTTCATTTGAACCGAGAAAGGGCATTTTGTGGGATTCTTATCTAAAATTCTTAGAACCTCTTAGAATGTTGTGAAATGAAAAGATTATGTTCTATCCACCTTGTTTGACTTGTTTAGAGTCAATTTTCTCCTTTTATTTATGAATTGACCATTTTGGCCTTAATTGACGGATTTAGCCCATTTTGACTCTCGTTTGCTCATTCGCTTTTCTTGAGTTTCGTGACTTCATGGAAGGTAACATTAGTGCCTTAGGGATGACTTATATCTCTAGAAACTTTAGTTTTTCATTCGCTTCCGCATTTAGGATCCGTTACCGGGTCGACTTTCGGGTAATCACTGACGTACTGGGTTGAATAAAACTCGGGTCACGACAAGTTGTATCAGAGCTCTTAGGTTCGAAAACCTTAGGATGATGGGTTTTGGGTGCATATCATGCTTTTGTTGGTGTACTTCGATTTATTCATATGCCTTGATAACATGTTTTAGTATTATAACATGTTTACGTGCTTAGTTTGATAACATGTCTATGTACTTAAGTACCTAGAAGATTTAAGCATTTATTTAGCATGTTGTATATGCTTACCTACTTTAGCATGACTGTATGTCACATACATTGACATGCTTCTTATTTCGTGCATTCATAGCATGAGTTGCATTCGGTCATAATAACTTGTGTTATTGTTGACCTCTTTCTTCTCGTACGTTTAGCATCATAGTTGTCACGCGTAACGAGTCTTCACGTCAAGGTATTGAGGAGCAGGTGGATAACACTGAGTTTACGAGGGGTCCGGGAAGGCCTTGGATTCCAGTTCGTGGCATGGGTCCTAATCCACCACAAGCTCTGACTTATGAAGAGCAGATTGCACAGGGAGTGGCTCTGGGGATGTCAGAGTCCATTCAACAGATGTTTCATCAGTATATTACAGGGATGCAGATCTTGGTACCAGCACCAGCACCGGCACCAGTTGCTAATGAGGTATTAGATTACTTCATAAAGTTACAAAGGGTTAAAATTGACCAATTTGCAGAAAGTATGGATCCGCTTGCTTTAGAGGCATGGTTTGATATCATGGTATACAAGCTCGATAGCATGGCAGTGCCTACAGACCAATTGAGGATCTCTTTGACAGCCTCTATGTTAATGGCAGATGCCGATATCTGGTGGAAGTCTATGACCAATATCCACAATGTGGAGGTGATGACTTGGGAGGAGTTTAGGACTTTGTTCTTTGACCGCTTCTTTCCAAGGGCTATGAGGCGGGAGATGAGGATACAGTTCACAGGTCTTTATCAGGGCACTATGAGTGTCATTAAGTATGAGACACAATTTACTTCTCTCTCTTGTTATACTGAGGATATGGTAGCGACAGATGAGGCCAAGACAATGAAAGTTCAGGATGGACTACATCTTAACATCAGGCCACGGGTCTCAATTCTTGATTTGAAGACTTACAAAGAGGTGGTCCAGAGGGCAATGCTAGCTGAGGTAGAGGAACGAGATCAGTTACGGATCAGGGGTACACATGAGCAGCCTTGCGGTGACACTCCATCATCTTCCAGGAGTCAGTGGAAGAAGGCTAAGGCTGGGGACAGTTCACACACTCAGGGATAGTTACAATAGTCTCAGTCTGCATCTACAGTTCTAGTATCTTCGGGGTCAGCCCAAGGAGTGATTTGTCACCATTGTTAGCAGCCGGGGCATATCAAGCCTCGCTACCCACAGCTTCAGCCACAGACCCAGTCAATCACAGGCTAGTAAGCCTATAGCTTTGACAAAGGGGTTTTAGGGGACTTATAACTACTATAAGCAGCCCGGTCACATGAGGAAGGATTTCCCTCATCCACGGAGCAAAGCACAGGGTGACACTGGTTCACAGGCCATACCAGCACAGTCTGCAGTTGTTCAGTCGGGTTTCAAGGTGCCTCAGGCACCACAGCCAGTGGCGCCGCCAGTTATTTCTTATCCTGGTAGAGGTTCTACGCCTACTGCTTCAAGACATCAATCGGGCCACCAGGGCAGTTCTCAGCAGTCAGGTGCTCAGGGATGAGCTTACACATTACCACAAGCCGATACCTCCGCAAGGACTTCTACAGTTTGAGGTATCTTTCCAGTTTTCAGTTCTTGGGCTAGAGTTCTTGTTGACACAGGTGCATCACATTCATTCATATCTGCTTCATTTACACATTCTTTGGGTCTAGAGGTCACGCAGCAGAATGGTTTCCTTTGTGTTGACACACCAGTTGGTGTCTAGTGTCTTTGGACCGTGTTTATCGGGATTGCGCTATTGAGATAGCTGGGTGGACTTTAGAGTTCGTTCATCATTTTCGACATGATGGGTTTTGACGTCATTCTCGGGATGGATTGGTTATCTTTCTTTTATGCCATGATCGATTGCTTCCACGAGCGAGTATCTGTTTGCACTCCCACGGGAGATTTTTTTCACTTCTTGGGAGATCAGAGCGATTCCCACTCAACAATGTTTTTTAGTATTCGTGACTGGAGTCGCTATAGGTCCTACTTGGCTAGCAAGTTAGCTAACGAGGATAGCAATTTGGGCCGCGTTGATCCAGCAGTTGTTGTGGAGTTTCTGGATGTCTTTCTAGAGGAGTTAACTGAGCTTCCTCCTCTTTTGGAAGTTATCTTTACTATCGACGTCACTCCCGGTACTGCGCCGATCTCTATGGCACTATACCGTATAGCACTGGCAGAGCTTGATAAGCTTAAAGCTCAATTGGATGATTTGAAAGCTAAGGGCTTTATTCATCCTAGTGCTTCAAGATGGTTGTCGTCCTACCATAAGCTTAAGTGTGTGCATTAAGTCGAGGGCCAAGAGTTTTACATTTATAGAAGCCGCTACTACCTTTCACTATAAATATCCTAAGGGATTGTGAGGATCGAACAATGTCATGGAATCACTATTAGGACTAGTAGGTCGAGTGATCAAACAATTGGTTGGTTGGTTGATTAGATAACAACTAAATTCAACTAAGTGATAACAAAGAATGCAATTAAAAGTAAGTAATAGAGAGAGAGAGAGATCTTGGGGTTTAGAGATCACCACCAAGCAATGCATTTCTATTCCATTGACAAGTGATTAATGAGGGAAAATGGTGTGTTGCAATATTGGTGTGTGTGTGTTTGGTTGATTCAACAAGCAAGGATGACTAGTTAAGCATGTATTGTCTACACATCATGTGAAAGGCATAATATATCTAAGCAATGAAGCATATATTATCTAAACAACATGTGAAAGGCACAATAGATCAAAACAAGTCATTAATCATTTCATTAAGCTCATAATCCAAATACAACACAACGATAAAGACATATGCTACTTGTATTCAAAAGCTTAGATCATCAAACAACAAGCATAGATTGTCCTCCCACTTAACACTACACTACAACTACACTACATCTACACTACTAGCATGAAAATAAACTAGGGGAGAGGTACAATCCATCAAGGAATAAGTATAAACCATCAAGAGAATCACAAGAGCATTCTTTTAAGCACAATGTTTTGACAATCTCCAAATCTATAGCATCAATACACATAGACATGCATCAATAACACAAAATCTAGAGACAAGCACATGAACATCTACTCTAGCATACATAGACATATGGATAGAATGAAATGATCAATTGGAAACATTAAACCACATAAATCATTGAATAAACAAGATCTATATATATCAAAGTGTCAAAACATCAATTACAACACTAATCCCTCAATAATACACAAGATTAAGATATAGAAAGCATGCTTGGGGCTAACTCTAGTCCCAAGAGGATGTCTAGCCACTCATGGTGATGTTGCTCCAACCCTCAAGGGCTAACTCCATGGAAGAGATTTTCTCCGAGATATTTTGAGAGATATTTTTAGGAAAAGGATAAAAGTGGTTAGAGGGTGGTATAGCTGTGGATAGGATCAATCATTTGAATAAGGACAAAAGTGTTCGATCGATCAAAGAGTGGTGTTGGATCGATCGAACTTTTGGACTTTATGCTTTTGGGTCAAGGCTTGGATCTATCTCGAAGTGCTGAGATCGATCATTGTTTGATCAATCGAACCTTGAAGTTAGATCTATCGAACTTTACTGCTTCCCACCTTTGGCTTCATTTGCTTTCTTCTTTCTCCACTTTGCTCCTTTCTTGTTTAATCCCAGAATTGCTTCAATTAATCTCTTATTTCGCTGAGTTAGCTTATTTTTGGGATAAGTGCCTGAAAATGGAAATAATACGAAATTAATCTAAAATGGTAAAGTAAGATAGATAAAGGTGCTAGAACGCCTAAGCTTAAGGGGTTTAAATATGCACTTTTCAGTGCTCATCATACCCCCAAACTTAAATATTGCTAGTCCCTAGTAATGAACTAGAAAGTAAAGGAATGAAATGAACAACTATACAACTATGAACTAGAAAACAATAAATGGATAACGCCACTTTCGTAGGAAACACGATTGCACTTAGCATATGCAACAAGCCTTTTAAACCCCAAGGTTACCCCTAGTGGACGAGTGAAGTCTCGTAAAGGTTTCCAGAAATGGTACCCACAAACATTAAGCTTATTCTTTCAAAACAGGAACCAATATTGCAAACAAGCAACAAGCATTGGGAGAAAACTACCTCAAGTATGCAATGTTTCAAACATTTTCGAGCAATCTCCCAAAATTTCAACATCAAGCAAGCAAATATGGTCCTCCACACATCAAGAAAATGATCATGCAAATCAAAACAACTCTAGAATTCTTTTGAGTGGACCGGCATCAAATGTGTTGCTATCTAAGCCAACTAAAGAATTAATCACATCCTTACCCTCAAACTAGCACACAAATCTAGTACCGATCATCAAGACAAAAAGTGGACCTTTTATTAAAACTTTATTGCTCTAGGTTCGCTTATTCTTTTCACTCGATTTTTTTTATTTTTTATTTTTATATGATTAAAGATGGAAGCATGGTGCAATGTATTGATCTCTTAAGCTTTCTAGTGATTCAAGAGGTCGAGCGTTAGGTCAATGACTCCCAAACCAGACGGCTTTAGGGCATTAGGCGTTCAAATACCCCTACGGAATTACAAGCTCAAATTAACTAGACTACAAATGAAGACAACCTCCATCTAATCATTTCTCACTTCTCACCATTTGGGAGAAGTCCTCACTTTTTATTACTTTTGTAACTTTTTTTTTTTTTTTTTTTTTTTTTTTTTTTTTTTTTGTATTCAAATTTTTTTATATTCAATTATTAACCTAGAGTTTGGGCCCTCCACCTTTTGGCGCAAGAAATTCAGTGCTTGATGAGGCTAGAATCCTGGTTACTTAGTGAAAAGAGGTTGTTATCCACCTTTATCAAGAATGAAATCTTTCAATGCACTACTAGCTCAATTGGGATAGAACCAATTCAATAATCAACAAACCAGGTACCCCACAAATGAATGCTAGTGTGTGCCTGTGCTAGTATAGAATTCTAGAATGAATCTCAAAATCAGGATGATGTGGACCACAAGTGCAAGTAAGATATCAATCTTTCAAAAAATTTACTCCTAAATGGCATTCATAAGGCATACAAGGAGTATTGGACTCTCAAGTCAAGCAATTTTTAAATTTTAAGCAATATAGTCCTCAAAAGATCAAAATCATAGCTAGATATGGACCAATTATAGAAATATCCCTCAAATACACACGTCATGCTCAAAATTTTGAATTTAAAACTAACACTGTAAAGCACCATTCCCCCCAAACTTAAATGGCACAATGTCCTCAATGTGCAAGAGAACAAAGGAAAGAGTTTACCAGTGCAACTAAGGCATAGAATGATCGGGACTGAAGTATCCGAAGTGGGTGGCATGGCCCCCTCAAACTTGGGATGAACTGTGGTCCTGAAAATTGGCATTTGGATAAACTCATCAGATAACAAAATGGGATAATCAGTGCACGGTGGACATGCAAGTGTAAATAGGATAAACAGATAAATAGATGAGAGAGGTATAAGGGTGGTCCTGAGAATTGGGTAGTACTCTCTCACTGAAGTCATTGTGATGCACCTGATGGAGTCAAACATACAGATATGAAAATACAATCATATGACATCCATAGCAAAAACAGATATATATAAAACAGATAAAGTGTAAGTACAACAAAAATATCAAAGCCGACAGACCGGTTGTAAAAATAATAATGTACAGTAACAAAAATAAAGTATCAATAGGAGAGAGGGATCATGAGATAGAAAGGACTAGGAGCTCAGGAGGATGAGGTAGGATGGGCAGGTCGGGCTCTGCAGATGTCTCTGGATAGATCTTGGAACATGGTCGCGACATCCGTATGGAAGGCAGCAAAATCAGCTCTGTGGGCTGTGAGATTAGCTCGGATGGCAACAACAGCATCCTTAAGCGTCTACAGACGTACTCCAAAGCCAAGGGTCAGATCTGAAGCCTCAGGCATAGATGAATCAGAAGAAAACTCCTGAGTCTGCTCCTCCTCATGAATGGACGACCTGGCTGGAGAGTACTGCTCTATGTCATCTATAGGGCCCTCCAAGTCAATATCTATATGATCTGCAGCTAGATGAACTGGTGCGTTGTCCGCTGCGGGATCTGCTGTTGCTGCCTGTGCCTGTGCCTGTGCCTGTGCCTGTGCCTGGGCCTAATGTATCGATGGGGCCCATGTTACCTGTCGGCAACGGTCTTCCTCTTAACCATGGCTTACAAAAGGAAAAAGAAAAACTTACAATGGGAGTTAGTACAAGAGTAAGAAATTTGAAGCTCAATATAGAAACATGTATGTCAAATAAAAATAGACAAAACAAATATGACATGAATCTATGCAAGTGGTAGGATATGAAACATGCTAAACAATGTAAGTATGAAATGCATCCAATGTGGAATATCACAGGCATTGGGCATGTATGAGATAGTATGGACATAAGATATGATGAATGAATTGTGTGTGTGAGATCTATGAAGTGTGTGTGAGAGATCTATGAAGTTTGATCGATCATAAAAAGGAGTGAGATCGATCACAAAAGTTGGATCGATCAAAAATAAGTGAGATCGATATCATAACTTTGATCGATCGGGGATTTGAGTTCGATCGATCTCTCAAGATCAATCTAAGATACAAGTTCGATCAATCGAACTATGCGACGATGAAAACTCAAAGGTCACAGATCTGTGACTTTGGAAGCACGGGGCCCACACAAACGTGTTCGTAGGCCCATCAACAAATCAAATCATCCAATCCCATCACCCAATCATAGCCCATACTCCCAAATCGAATCAAATCATCAAAAATATATACACATATATACACACATATATACATATACACAAATGCTTCAAGCTTCAACAATGGCGAATTTTGTCATGTAAATAGTATGTATTCAACATATAAAGCATGTATGAACAAGATTGAAGCTTAAATCATGAGGGACATTCTCGGATCTTACCTCAAACGATGAGAGAAGTAGAGACGTGGAAGAGTGGAGATGAATCCGAGAAAGGAAAGAGAAATTGATGCTTCAATGCTCGCCGGAAAGTTCACCGGAGGTGGGAGAGGTGATGGTGATGGCGACGAGAGAAGGGGGTTAGGGTTTGCAGAGAGGGTGAGATCGATCTAAGGAATCGATCTAGAAAACCCTCGGTTTTATTTTTTAAAACATTCCCGACAGAGTTTAATCGATCGAACTTCAACTAAGATCGATCGAACTTTGATGAACTCTCTTCAAAGTATTTCTAGATTTTTGACATTTTTGAAAATTGCAAAATTAAAATTAAAAATTTAAATTAAAATTAAAAATTGGAAAATAAAGTAAAATAGAATAAAATACTTTTTGGGTTTTTTTTAATTAAATTTAATTAAATAAACAATAATAATTAAAAACTAATTAAAATATTTTTGAAAGTTTTTTGAAAAATAACATAAAATGAAATGAAAATAAAATAAAAGTGAAAATATTTTTGGATTTTTGAAAATTTGAAAAGTCAAAACAAAATCAAAATAATGAAATGGAGAACTGAGATCGATCGAAACAAGAATTTGATCGATCAGACAAAGAGCAAAAATATGCAGGTTTTTGGCTCAGAAAATTGGCTAAGTGTTGGAACTTGAAGATTGATCGAACTTGAAAGTTGGATCGATCGAAGAACTTCTTGATCGATCTTGGAATGTTTCGATCGATGAGACAGAAAGGTGATTTGGATGCAGGTTTCTGTAGGCTCAAAATTTTTATAAGTGTTGGTTATGAGATCGATCAAACTTGGAAGTTGGATTGATCGAAGGTCTCTTGATCGATCTAAGAGTTAGTTCGAATGATGGGACAGAGAGGTAATTTGGATGCAGGTTCCTGCAAGGTCGAAAATTTTTCTAAGTGTTGGATGCAGAATGGAGTTCAATAGATCGAACTCAGGTTTGAGATCGATCAAACTATGTAGAATGCTTAATAATGACATGAAAGCTCATGCAATCCTCACCAAAGTTCCTTTCAATGCATACGAACGAAAAACAAGTATCTAGACTTCGCAAGAAATGAAATTTAAGATAAAAATAGGGGAGGAATAGGGTTTTGACACCCTACGAAATGTCGTTGCTAGTCTTTAACGTCTCTAGCAAGACATTGGGCTCTTTTAGCCTGGATTAAAGATCTTATAATGCATCCCCTCCTTATTGGGGTGATAGATGCTTTGAATTCCATCCGACAAATGATTCTTTAAAGAACTTGTTAGATTAAGCTCAAAAGAAACCTTTGGTCCCTTGTCTATGCAATTACAACCTTTGGGCTTCCATGCCCTTTCAAAGCAAGAATTTGGAACAAGATTTTGAGAATTCAAGGTTGAAGATGATCCTTTGGAAGTTTTGGTCTTACACAAAAGCTCATTTCCTTGACATTGAAGATCATGACATTTATCTATAACATTAACCTTTCCTTCATATTTGTCAAATGAATTGGGTGTGGGATTAAAGATATTCAACTTCACCTTCATGTGGCCAAATGAGATCTTCATTATCCCCGTCCTACAATTGATGTTGGCATTAACGGTTGCTAAGAAAGGATGGCCAAGGATAACGGGAATTTGGCTCTTAGGATTGGGGACCGGTTCCGTGTCGATGACAATGAAATCAACCGGGAAGAAGAATTTATCAATCTTAATCAAAACATCCTCAATTATACCCCTAGGCCTCTTAATGGATCGGTCGGCAAGTTGCAAAACTACCGACGTCGGTTTCAATTCACCTAGGCCCAATTTGACATAAACCGAGTATGGAAGAAGGTTAACACTTGCTCCTAAGTCAAGAAGCGCCCGATTAATGATATGATCACCAATAATGCATGATGTGGTGGGTGAACCGGGGTCCTTAAACTTTGGAAGAGTGTTATGTTGCAAAATCGAGCTTACTTGCTCGGTCAAAACCACTTTTCTTGGTGCTTGGCTCTTGTTCTTCCGCTTTTGGGTGCACAAGTCTTTCAAGAATTTGGCATAAGCCGGAATTTGCTTGATTGCATCCAATAGTGGAAGATTAACTTTCACTTGCCTAAACATTTCCATGATTTCATTGGTTTTTGCCTTTTGCTTATCTTTTGAAATGGATCTTTTTAAAGCATCCAGAAATGGAACTTTTGGTTCAAATACTTTTTCAGAATTTTCTTTTTAACTCTCTTCAACACAAGAAGTTTTCAAATCATTTTTCAACAAAACTTTTTCAACATCATTCTTCAAAACTTCTTTTTTAAACACATTTTTCAAAACTTTCTCATTCACAAGATCATGTACATGCAATGAATGAGGAATGGGATGTGAAATGGGACGGGTGACAACTTGAGGTTGCACTGGTTCACTCTTTTCATTAGACATTCCAACTTAATTGCCCACAATCCTACCACTCCGCAAGGTAGTCACCGCATTAACATGTTCAATGGTGTGGTCTTCTGATGAGGAATGGATTTCTACAACACATTGTTGCTTAGGTGAGGCATTAATAGGCATCTTTCCATTCTCTCTTATATTGAGAGTGCTTGCTACTTTCCCTACTTGGGTTTCTAGCTTCACAATAGATTGAGAGTGATAATGAAGCAATTGAGTGTTAGCCTCTAAAGTGCCCAAAGCATTTAAAACTTTTTCTTCAAAGGTGGGACTTCTAGTATTACCTTGGGAATAAGATTGGTTGGGAAAATGAGAATTAGCAAATTGATTCCCTTGTGATTGATAAAGTCTATAACCTTAGGATTATTGGTTTTGAAGTGGAGTTGGAATGTACTTCCCTTGAAAACCGCCTTGGGAAGGGCATGAGCCCTCTCCTTGGTTTTTCCAAGAGAAATTCGGATGATTCCTCCAACTTGGATTATAGTGAGTAACATAAGGATTGTTCCCTTGGTTCACAAAAGATGCATTGACTTGTTCACTAGGTTCATTTTGTACTTGTCCGTGAGGATAATGAGAAGTAGAATGAAGAACACTAGAACAAGTCATACATGTTTCATTTGATGCACGATGAGAATGGTTAGGGAAGGAAGATACTTGGTTCGCCGAGTTTTGGTTAATAAAAAATTGATCAAACCTTTGAGATAAAGACTTCATTTCGGCGGCTATTTCATTTGAATGGTTGAATTGATGTAAGACAACACTCTTCCTACCTTGTGAATTTCTACCATTCTTGGATGATAATGTTCTATGTAAGGAATTTTCACTCATGCTCTCATAAAGACGCTATACGTCATCCTCATGCCTATCAATGTATGAGCCACCCATGGAAGCATCAACCATGCCCTTATAGTTGTCCGATAAGCTCTCAAAGAAATATTGAACTAATTGCCATTTGGGCATGTCATGATCTGGACACTTCCTAAGCAATTCATTGAAGCGTTCCCATGCCTCATGAACGTCTCTCCATCCCCATGTGAAAATTCTCGAATTGAGGTTCTCATGGCATTGGTCTTAGAAAACGGATAGTACTTTTTCAAGAACTCTTGTTGCATTTCTGCCCAAGAAGTGATTGAAAAAGGCCTAAGATTGTTAAACCAATACTTTGTCTTGTCTTTTAAGGTGAATGGAAAAAGTTTGAGTCTTAAAACCTCTTTCGGCATGTCCGTATATTTTACTGTGGAGCATACTTCAAGAAACTCATCCAAATGCTTGTAAGGTTCTTCACTTCGAAGTCCATGATAGTTAGGAAGCATTTGTATGGTTTGTGGCTTAATTTCATAATGATATGCTTTAAATAGAGGCAATTGGATGCATTTAGATGCATTATACTCATTAGGCACATAATGGTCTCTTAAAGCAAGAGATGGATTAGCTACTTGAGGTGCAACATGAACACCTTGGTTTTGAATTCCTTGATTGATGATGGGAGGTTGTGGAGCATACATTGGCCTTGGCATTCCATATGGAACTTGGCCTTGTTATTGATTTAAATTCTACTTAATTGCACTATGCTTAAATTCCATTTTTGACTTGATATATGGCATGTCCATGAGTTACTCCTTGTCATATATTAAATTGGAATCATTTGGACAACTCTTGAAATCTAGAGAAATTACTTAATTAGTTTAATTAATTTTCATCTCATTGTCCTAATGATTTAGTCATTTAATTTATGGAGCTATTGTGTTTTATCACATATCATGACTTGTTGCTCTACTTATTGATTTTGGAAACTTGGGATATTGTCAAGAACTTGACTTGGCTAGGACTTGGTTCTAGTACGGGAGATAGAGAGCTCCCTACATTATAGTGCACACTAGGGGAAGGTACCCATGGGTTAATAGCCCTAAAGTCATCCCAAGAGTATTGTTTTAATTCAGGCAATATCCAAGTATCCACTTTCGTTTGATTTCTCATTTAAATTCGAAGTTATTAACTTTGTGAATTTGCATCTCATTGTGCTATGTTGGAAGTTTCAATGTCACTTTATGTGACACCCCCAACATTTTCCACGCATAAGTTGATCAGGCTTATACACGAAAAACGAGGGATATCAAAAACAATTGGCAATATACAAGCATGGAATACAAAATGATGATAATAAAAGAATTTAGACAGGAAAGGAACACTAAATAATACAACATCCATCCATCCTTTATTTAATACAGTACTCCATTACAACTTGGAAATCCTATGTCAAGGATCCCTAAATATAAACTGGAGAGTTCAACGTCAAAAGTAAATAAAAGCTGAAACTGAAGTAATACATAAAACTTCTACCCTGAACTGGATCGTAAGAGTAGATGAGTTCGGATGGTGGTCCCTCACTGCTAACCTCAACCTTGGAACGGGTACTGACCATATCCTGAAATAACAACAATAGTGGGTCAACCCCACGAGCAAGTCCTCTCTACTATGACCCAAATCAGAGAATCAAATAAATTAATCGTTATGAATCGGACGAGTACTATATCGATATACATCCTAAGGGAACTATCCAATGTATAACATGACCTCAACCAGAATAGACGGTGATCACTTAGACTCACACTAGGTGGTTAAGTGTCGCCTTTCCCTACCCGGGAAATCAGCTATTATACATGGTGCATGGTACTGACAACACCGACTATAACGAACTACACATGGATAACACCTCTCAAAGTACTGATGAATATACTGAGCATATAAATTAGGCAACACATGCCAATAATATTACTACACATACTGAGCATGCCAATTAGGCAACACATGCCAATAATATTAAACCACATACCCCGACAGCCACACATCTGTCTATAGCAACGAATGCATAAGGTATAAATGAGTCTAAACTTATTAGCCAGCTCACATGGTTCTATATGGCAACACATCCATATAATATAAATGTGACATAATTAAACAGTCCATTTATTTCCTGAAATGCACACAGCATAATAATCATGGTTTATATATCATTTAACAGTATAAACATCCCATAAGATATCATGGATAATTTATATGACTAAAACCATGGCATTATTTAATTTAACAGTAATGTTTGATACCATTTAATAAGATAATAACACTATTTATATTTAACAATGTCATTAAATAAATCACATTAATATCCGTACTGTAAACGAGCCAATAAATGCTTAGAAAAGATTAATCGGCCATAAGAATAATTACCGGGTATTAAAATAATAATTTCGTGGCCCGTTAACCCCGTAAATACCAATACAGTACCTAAAAATCCACGTTTAAGGTTCTGGAATTTACAAAACAGGCCCTAGGGGTATTCTGGACTGTTCCAGTAGCTGTAGGGGTCCCTCACGCGCCCCCACGCGCCTCCCAGAGCTTCCCACACGCGCCTCCACTTTTCTCACACGCGCACTCGCTTACACGCGCCCACACGCGCGTCTGGAATTAGTCACGCGCGCGCACGCTCTCCCACGCGCGCGTTGATGGCTTCTTGCTGACGCGGCATCCTCCGGTTGGTTGGTTGCATCATCTTTCCTATATGCGCGCCACACCGGATCAATTCACCTATCTTCCCTCCATCCAACGCTCACAGATCCGGGTGTACCGTGTTAACATGGACCACGGTGTACCGGATCAATCGCCCCTGTTAATGGCCCAGAAGCGCGCGCATACCCTCCTATGGTGCGCCGCATCACACCGGTCATCTCCCCCATTGCCGGCGACCGGAAAACTCGCCGGAGTGTCGCCGGAAAATACAGAAAAATTCCGAAAATTGCCCAAAAATTCTAGAAAAATTTCTAAAGCCTTAAATAACAATTTCTTAAGTTTCAATTAATTACCTAGGCCAATAATAAATTATTTAACCCTTAAATAATTAATATCACATTATTTTAATAAATTAAATAATTAATTTCTCATTGTCCTAGCATGGTTTCTAACCTAAAAAAAATAGCCGAATAAATGTAATGAATAATTTATGGACTCAAAGGGGAAAAGTAGATAATAACTTGCCTTTTTTGGATTTAAAATAAATCCGCCGGTTGCGCGTAGTCGGGTAAATTTCTCCTACACCGGTCCAAGCTCCTTTCTTTCTCTCTCACCTTTCTTCTCTTTCTTTCCTCTAACAATAACTCTCTACTATTTTAAATTGGTTTCTAACTTACCTTCTCATCAAACTAACTAATATTTATACAAATTAAAATAATATAAATATTACAAATATCTACTTTTACATTCAACTCACCACATTCCCAACCATATGGCTTCAAGTCTTACCCATAAACATTAATGAAATCCTATCCTAATCTCTAATTTCATCATGACTTATGATTTAATACTATTATTATTATTATAAATAGTATTATTATCATTATTATTATTAAACTATTATAATTATTACTATTATTACTATTATTATTATTATATTATTATTATTATTATTATTATTATTAAATACAAATTAAATACTTTAATTAAATAATATTAATTAATCTAAAACATAACCAATAAAATTTCTAAACTAAACATTATAATATATAGAACATAAAATCAATATTACATGCACAAATAAATAAAATTAATTAAATAATTTAACATATATAATTAAAAGGTGAAAAAAATCTACACATTAAAGAATTAACCTAACACAAAATTAAGTTAAATAAACTCTTTAAAATTACGGGGTATTACACTTTAATAGCATGGATCGAATTATATTAAATTGCAAACCTTGTAATAAGTTAAACTTATACATGCTCATTCCTTACAAGTAAACTTATTTACTCACCCCGAAGTTACGGGGTGTTTTTCAGGTGAAGAAGCATTATTATGGGATACACAACAATCTTAGGCTTGCTTGACTACTTGGAGTATTTTTGTTGAATTAGAATATGCACTTGTTAGCATATCACACTTCATTTTTGGTTATTATGTCAAAAACATGTATTTATTGTTCAAACTATGTAATGTGCACTTAAGTGCACCTTCTGATACTCTTTGGATGTGTGTGTAATGAGGCCAAGGGTCAAGCATGTTTTGTGACGGCCCTGGTTTTTAGGCCAGTACGTCAGTGATGAACCAAAAGGATGATCCGATAACGGATCCGAATGCAGAAGCGAAAACAGAAAACAAGACTCTAAGAAGTCAAAGTGACCATCCATGAGGTCGTGGAACTCAACAAGAACTGATGCGGAAGTAAAAGATCGAAAATATGACAAATAAGCCCCCAGGGGCAAAATAGTCAGTTCT
This sequence comes from Cornus florida, assembly GCF_030987335.1. NCBI lineage: Eukaryota > Viridiplantae > Streptophyta > Magnoliopsida > Cornales > Cornaceae > Cornus > Cornus florida. The sequence goes on along the minus strand of NW_026775573.1, from coordinate 78,536,198 downwards.
AAAAATTGTAGATTCGGGTGGCACCGAGCACACCGCTGGAAGGACAACAAAAAACTAATCAAGATGGACAAAAGAATCGCATGATTCAGAGTCCGGACAAAGGAGAAATGGCATGACGAAGAAAAACAAGCACTTAAGGCAAAAAGGGTAAATTGGTAATTATCCAGGAAGAACTGGGTGCAACCAAGCACACCGATAGAGAGACAGCGAAAAATTAGACAATTTAAAAAAAAAATTCACTTGAATCGGAGTCCAGACGAAGGAGAAAAGTACAAAAGAATAATTAACATTGCGGCGGCCTGACGAGGGGCCATGACAGCCCCATGCTCACGCCCATTCGCGCGCCCGTGCATGCCGCGCATGCGATGGGTGCACACATGGCTGGCAGCAGCCCATAAAGTTGCAGTGTGGTTTTTTTTCCAAAAAAATCCGAAACAGAGGCTGAATTTGGAAGCCAAGATGATTTTTTTTTGGAAAAACACAAAGAAGAAACCCCCCTCAAATTTGAGTTTTCTATGTGACATGTGAGAAAATTCAAAAAAAAAACTCACTGCAAAAAGACAAAATGCCCTCCCAAGAAATCTGGTTAAAAGAGCTAAAAAGCTGCTAAAATGAAAACTGGAAGCTGAAACATCACGAGGGATTTCCGGTACCAAGACGATATTTTCTGGAAAAACACGAAGAAAAAACCCTCCCTAAAATCATGTTTTCTAATCGACCATATCGAAAGAAGAAAATAAAACTAATGTGAAAGGTCTAGAATACCCCTATATCAGATTATGCAACAAAACCTCAAAATGAGTTCCTAGGAGGCTCAAATTGCCAAGGAAGAGGTTTTTCTTGAAAACGATCATGCACGCAAACGTAACTTACCTATTAGGATATGATACAATGGTCCATGGCTTAAAAATACCACCGATGCAAAATCCGACCCCCCAACGGGCAAAAAGGCAAAGATAAATAAGAAAAGGGAAATTTGAAAACCAAAATTAAGAAATGATTTCAAATTACCGTTTGGCCCTTGGCCACACTTCATACATGATTAATGACACCCTATGAAAGAATAAAAATGGAATTCCCACACCCGATACAAGCATAGTAAAGCAATGACTCGGCATTTTTCAATATTTTCATAATATTTCATGAAGTTAAAGGTTACATAGGATACAAATTAGATGTCATTGGCCTATGGCCTCATCTCATACATGTCAAATACATTGTAAAGAGTGTACTTATGTACATATTACAAAAATAGAATCAAATTTATACATTTTGACATATAAAGCTATAAATGGCATTTCAAGCCAACATTTACAAAAAATGAGAACTTCAAGTCTACAAATCATCCAAGTATGATGTGAATCCCGAATCTTGATCCCGGTACCTGAAAACTGTCCCCACTACGTGGGTGAGTAACATAAAGTAACTCGTAGGAGATGAGCATGCATCGACCTAGCGTTTTACAATTATATCACCTTAAGGTGAAACATGTCAAATGGGCTCATGCCACCTAACGTCTATGTCAAGTGAGACTCAGGGATCATCCTAAGCTACTTATGTAATTTAAAGTGAACAATGGCATATAAGTATACATGCTCAAGTATACTAAACAATGTTAAACATGTTACACAGCATACAAGCATACATTTCCAAGTATACTAAACCACATTAAGACAAGTCATGCAATGCCTAACCATATTTACACAAGTATGCATTTTATATGAAAATCTTGTAAATCAAGTATACCGACACAAGTATACTAAGCTAAGAGAGATACGCCTAAAACAAGTATACACAGCACAAGCATACTAAATGAAATCTAAACTCACTGAGCAAGCATACAAGTTCAAGTACACTATATGAGATCTAAATGCACAAAACAAGTATACAGTTTCAAGTATACTAAGTAAGATTCAAATATCCAAAGCAAGCATTAATTCTCAAGCTACAAGTAATCCATGATTAACAACTTGAAATTGAATGCGAAATCAAAGTAGAAAGATTAGGACATGTGGTCACTAGACCAAGCAAGTGTTTCCGGGTAGTTACGACCCACAAGGCACTACCTAGTGCACACATGCATAAGTTATTCCGGGCAATTACTACCCACAAGGTACTACCTAGTACGCACTTATGACTTAGAAGACTCTTGTCTTCGTACTAGAGCCAAACCCTAGCCATCACGTGAAATATGTCCTTACAAACTTTCCAAAATCAATAAGTTCAAAACTTATACAAAAATCAATAAGTTAAACCAAACTTATACCAAATCCACTAATGCATAAAGCCATCTTCCATGCACAAATAAGGTTGAATCCACACAAACCATGTCCTAGAATTCAAGTCTAGAGAGCATATGACATGTCAAACCTCCAATATGCAATTTATACACTAAAACAATAATATTTTACAACAATTGAACCACATTACCACATTAAGCCACAAGTACTAAATAAGTCCCAATTTAGTAACTAGCTTCTAAGGTAAACAATTGTAATATTCTAACAAGCTATACACTTACACAAGATATATCTAAACAGGCTATGTAAGTCAATGATATTCTATATCATGCCAAGTCCAATTACCATTTCAAGATGTCTCAAGTACTAATTCTACATCAAATTAGTAATATACTCACAAAGTGATTAAATAAATCACATTTTAAGGGATTATCAACCTATTACCTCCAATATCAATTTAAGTGACCAACACACTTAAAATAAAATTAATTAAGCTCATTAATTAATTTTTCTCTAGATTTTCAAACATATCTAAATGTCCTCAATTTAATATTTGTTAAAGAACTCACCAAGGCCTACTTTAATATCACATTACAAGTTGATTCCATGCTTGATACAACTAGGTGAATTAAACTTTCACAAAAGATAAATATTAAATAAAATTTGCAATTCTTATTCAAATAACCCCAATTTAATATATATCAACCACCATACCAAGGCCTAAATTTCTAGCATGCCACAATTTAATTCTAAGTTGCCTAGCATCATGAGAATTAAATCTTAAACAAAGAAAATAATTAAATTAAATTCTAAAAACTTGAACAAGGCATGCTCACAAGTTGTATATGCTTATAAAACAATCAATACAACAATAATATAAACCTAAGACACCCCCTACCTCAATTTGAGATGAAAATCTCAAAAGTCATCAAAACGAAACGGCTCTGAATCCGACAATACTTCGGGGTTTCGTCGGGGACAATGCCATGAATTATAAACTCCAAAGATGACCCATGAAAATCACAACTTGACTTCAAAACAAAACTCAAAATTTGGCCAGAAATGGGTTCTAATAAGGGTGAAAGAAGCGCGTAGTCAACACGAACACAAAACGCAAAGGCCCTACTATGTTCTGACAAAGAAATGAAGTTCAAATGAGGAGAGAGAAGGTGGCAGCCTCCCTTGGGCTGCCATGGAAGCTTCAGGTCATGCAAGAGAGTAGGGAAGATGAAAAAATAAAATATCTCATCCCCCTTTTATAAAAATCTTAAAAAGTGCCCCGCCAGGTCTAGAAAAGTAAAATTTGAGCAGACGCGCTCAAATGATGAAACTCTATGAACAGAAAAGATTTAAAATGAGAAATTAAGAATAACAGAAGAAACGACGTAAAAAACTGAGTCCCGAGCAGAAAGTTATGCCCCAAACAAGTTTGGCGCAAACTAGGGCCAGAAACCCTGAAATTGGAAAACATCGACCAGAAGGGACTTCTAAGAGTTTACGACTTGACGAAAAGTGAAAATGAATCCCGTACGAGGATCTAGGCTCAAAACAAGATAATTTGCAGCAACTTTCATTAATTGCACAATGGCCCCCACAAAAAGGATTAACTGCAAAACTGCCCCAGAATGAAAATATCTTCCAAAAGATATTTTCTTAGTTACCCCTGAAATAAAATATCTTCAAAAGATATTTACGAAAAACACCCCAAGAAATGAAATTAATTTCAAAGAATTATACATCCATGCCCCTATGGACACCGGGAGCAACTAGAGTACTTTCCTACAAAAGTAAAGATACGTATTTCGTGTAAACCACTCACGATAAAGATACGTGAAGTCAAAAACCAACTCCGAGCACAAGAAGTGAGGTTTTGCCAACAAAGTGACAAATAGGGAAAAGACGAAATAGGGAAAAGGACGAAATAGGAATAAGGACAAAAAAGTGAATAGTGTCAAAAAATGAAATTGTGGAAATGACTCGGTCCTCAAAGGAAGTTGTTAATCCACGAAAAAGTGTCTCAGAAACCATTTCTGAGCACTCAAGATGACACTAAGTGACGAAAAACCATCCACAAAATTTGAGGAAAAAGGAAAAGGAAGAAAATGACTGGGTAATTACAACCTTCCCACCTTAAAGGGATTTCATCCCCGAAATCCAGCCCTAACAAAACAAAAGGCGAAACTAGGACAACTACGGAGTACATCTCCGACTACCCCACGACATGCTACGAGAGCAATTCCAAAACTAAAAGACAACACGCAAACCAATGCCATTCCCACCCACATGCTTACGACAGGACAACCTCTCAAAAGAAAAATGACCGCACGACCACACGACAAGTCAAAGGTCACTCACAGAACCCAACGCCAGACAAAGGAATGGAAGACAACAACTGTAAGCATTTCTCCTGATGAACTATCATACAGATCCAAAAACAACCCCCAAAGGAACTCCAAGATAATCACGTATCAAATCAAGGTACAGAACAAAGATAACATGGCAGTATGAATAGCGACCAGAACCCGCCCACGACGTACTCAAATGTGTGGTAGCAATGATAGTACCTAATGCCCGCCCACACTTACTCGTTAGTAAGGTAGCATCGACGGCAACTAGTACTCGCCCACAATACACGACTTTGTACGGTAGCATGACAGTATAAGGCACTTGGTCATATCTTGCCCCCCACTAGGTCTACCCATGAAACCTTTCGATACCAATGACATCAATGTCGTGAATCATCATTACCAAAAGTATTACGGAAACTAGGCATCTTGTGAGAGTTGGGGTAGCAAATCCCAAAGCTCTGACAACAATGTCACAGACACTGCTACGCTTAAGGCCTTAAATCCTCAATACCACAGAACCAACAACTCCAATGTCTCGAAATTCTATATATCATCCTGAAACAGATCAACTACAAAACCACACCGAAATCAAACATCGGATCAAAATCGCTATCACGGATGACTAAATCCCCGAAATACAATTCCACGAAGCGGTACACACATCAAGTCCTGACAACCAAAGTCACAAAATGAATCTCTCAAAATCATGCTTGGCATCACCAAGCTAAATCAAAATCCTTTAATTTCAATCCATAATCAATCACTGGAACAGCAATTCCTCAAAACTACGCCTAGCCATAACTAGGACGAGAAAACTCCATAAACAAGCCAAATCCAATAGCGATCTTTCAAAACCTCTCCTAAGAGTCAACCACATCCAGGTCTCCAAAAACCAAAGCAAGTCTCCAAAAGACATCCTCAAAAGAGCATCGAGCTCACCTCATGAATCAACCAAATCCTCAATCAAATGGGCACAAGTCCCCGAAAATGATCTCACACAAATCAATTCACTTTGAGCACCACAACCCCATCTCTGAAAGAAAGATAATAAGGTCAAAGACTTCACCCCCTCCATGGAAGTAAGTCGACCAAAATCCACCAAATCCTCACCAAGGACTCAAAACGACAACAATGATCCTCACGGACCAACCAACCCCAAACCGTGTACAAGGTAACGAAGAGAAGAGACTCATTCCTTATGAAGTCCCAAACACAGACCAAGAAAAGGTGAGAACCCTATCCCCCCCCACAAGTGTCAACACGACGAACACGAAAAGGAAACATTCTTCCCACCTTAAAGAAATAGACAGCTCAAGACAAAAGAAATGTGACAACAACCTGTCTCAAAATAACGTGAGCCCTTACCATACTGGTAAAACTCTAACAATCTATCTCCAAATCTAAAGGTGACACTACAAGTGACACTAACGGTGCAATGCTCTCACCAACCCCAAACGTCAATCAATCGACTTGATCCCAAAAGCGTCATCACGCAAGGAGAACTCAAAGAAAGCGGCAACTATTGACATACCAATAACAACCAAATCAATCACTACGACTGATCCCCAACACAACATCATCATCATTGATCAAAAGGACAATGCCTATCAAAACAAAAGCCAAAGCTGATTCCAGCCGAACTGCGCTCGTAGCTAGCCAGCACGGTAGCATGACAGTGCCATGCACCCGCCCACAATATACCCACCCATGAAAATTGCAATCTCAGAGTAACCTTCCAAAACAACCAAGGTGTCCAAAAGGTTCAAAACCTAATCATGGCCCAAAATCAACAAATCCAGTACTACGGTCGTGCCAAATGGCTCACCCTATGAGTGCCTAAACAAAAGGTGTCTCTCCATCTATCCAAAGTTAACTATAGGTCAACAACAACCTAAACTACAATGAAACTGTGATTACAGTCACCATCAACCTCAACTCGTGCCTCAATGACCAATCCCGTGTCATGCCAAATATGCAACACAATCATGTATATACAAATCTAATCTATCATACATCATATGTCATGCTCTTTACATTAGAATCAAATTAAGCTAAATAGATAGCATAACACATATAGCATGTAAGCACATAAACATGTTATCAAGCCAAAACATGTTATCATGAAGCATATAACATGTAAAACAAAGCAACAGAAATGTGATATGCAACCAAAACCCATCGTCCCAAGGTATTCAAACCTGGGAACTCTGATACCACCAGCGACACCCTTGGTTTTTAGGCCAGTGCGTCAGTGATGCACCGAAAGGATGATCGGATAACGAATCCGAATGCGGAAGCAAAAACAGAAAACAAGACTCTAAGAAGTCAAAGTGACCTTCTATGAGGTCATGGAACTCAACAAGAACTGATGCAGAAGCAAAAGATCAAAAATATGACAAATAAGTCCCCAGGGGCAAAATAGTCATTTTTGAAAACTATAGATTCGGGTGCCACCGAGTACACCGCTAGAAGGACAGTGAAAAACTAATCAAGATGGACTCAAGAATCGCATGATTCGGAGTCCGGACGAAGGAGAAACGGCATGACGAAGAAAAACGAGCACTTAAGGCAGAAAGGGTAAATTGGTAATTATCTAAGAAGAATCGGGTGCAACCGAGCACACCGTTGGAAAGACAGTGAAAAATTAGACAATTTCAAAAAAAAAAATCACTTGAATCGGAGTCTGAACAAAGGAGAAAAGCCCAAAAGAAGAATTGACATTGCGGCGGCCCAGCGAGGGGCCATGACAGCCCCATGTGCACGCCCATGCGCGCGCCCATGCACGCCGCGCATGTGCTGGGTGCACACATGGCTGATAGCAGCACATAAAGGTGCAGTGTGGTTTTTTTTTCAGAAAAATCCGGAACAGAGGCTGAATTTGGAGGCCTAGATGAATTTTTTTGCAAAAACACAAAGAAGAAACCCCCTTCAAAATTGAGTTTTCTACATGACTTGATAGAGAATCCAAAAAAAACTCACTATAAAATGGCCAAAATGCCCTCTCAAGAAATCTGGTCAAAAGTGCTAAAAAGCTGCTAAAATAAAAACTGGAAGCTGAAACTCCACGAGGGATTTTCGGTACTAAGACGATATTTTCTGGAAAAACACGAAGACCTAAAATCACGTTTTCTAATCAACCATATTGAAAGAAGAAAATAAAACTAATGTGAAAGGTCTAGAATACTCCTAGATCAGATTATGCAACAAAACCTCAAAATGAGTTCCTAGGAGGCTTAAATTGCCAAGGAAGAGGTTTTTCTTGAAAACGATCATGCACACAAACGTAACTTACCTATTAGGATGTGCTACAATGGTTCATGGCTTAAAAATACCACCGGTGCAAAATCCGACCCCCCAATGGGAAAAAAGGCAAAGATGAACAAAAAAAGGGAAATTTGAAAACCAAAATTAACAAATGATTTCAAATTACCATTTGGCCCTTGGCCACACTTCATACATGATTAATGGCACCCTATGAAAGAATAAAAATTGAATTCTCACACCCGATGCAAGCATAGTGAAGCAATGACTCGGCATTTTTCAATATTTTCATAATATTTCATGAAGTTAAAAGTTACATAGGATACAAATTAGATGTCATTGGCCTATGGCCTCATCTCATACATGTCAAATACATTTTAAAGAGTGTACTTATGTACACAATACAAAAATAGAATCAAATTTACACATTTTGACATATAAAGCTATAAATGGCATTTGAAGCCAACATTTACAAGAAATGAGAACTTCAAGTTTACAAATCATCCAAGTATGATGTGAATCCCGAATCTTGATCCCGGTACCTGAAAAATGTCCCCACTACGTGGGTGAGTAACATAAAGCTACTTGTAGGAGATGAGCATGCATCGACTTAGCGTTTTACAATTATATCACCTTAAGGTGAAACATGTCAAAGGGGCTCATGCCACCTAACGTCTATGTCAAGTGAGACTCAGGGATCATCCTAAGCTACTCATGCAATTTAAAGTGAACAACGGCCTACAAGTATACATGCTCAAGTATCCTAAACAATGTTAAACATGTTATACAATATACAAGCATACATTTCCAAGTATGCTAAGCCACATTAAGACAAGTCATGCAATGTCTAACCATATTTACACAAGTATGCATTTTATATGAAAATCTCGTAGATCAAGTATACCGACACAAGTATACTAAGCTAAGAGAGATACGCCTAAAACAAGTATACATGGCACAAGTGTACTAAATGAAATCTAAACTCACAGAGCAAACATTCAAGTTCAAGTACACTATATGAGATCTAAATGCATAAAACAAGTATACAGTTTCAAGTATACTAAGCAAGATTCAAATATTCAAAGCAAGCATGAATTCTCAAGCTACAAGTAATCCATGATTAATAACTTGAAATTGAATGCGAAATCAAAGTAGAAAGACTAGGACATGTGGTCACTAGACCAAGCAAGTGTTTCCGGGTAATTACGACCCACAAGGCACTACCTAGTGCGCACATGCATAAGTTATTCTGGGTAATTGCGACCCACAAGGTACTACCTAGTGCGCACTTATGACTTAGAAGACTCTTATCTCCGTACTAGAGACAAACCCTAGCCATCACGTGAAATATGTCCTTACAAGCTTTCCGAAATCAATAAGTCCAAAACTTATACGAAAATCAATAAGTTAGACCAAACTTATACCAAATCCACTAATGCATAAAGCCATCTTCTAGGCACAAATAATGTTGAATCCGCATAAACCATGTCCTAGAATTCAAGTCTAGATAGCATATGACATGTCAAGCCTCCAATATGCAATTTATACACCAAAACAATAATATTTACAACAATATTAATCAGTGGATGAGCTTGTAATCGACTACATTAATCAGTGGCGAGCACTCAGTCTTGACTGCAAGGGCTGATTATCAGAAATATCTGCTATAGAGATGTTTATGCAAGGAATGTATTGTGGCCTCCTTTACATTCTCAAAGGCATAAAACCTCGCACATTCGAAGAATTAGCTACGCGTGCCCATGACATGAAGATCAATATAAAATCCCATGATGACAAAGGTCCAGTGGCCATAGAACCACACAAAGACAAGAATGACTAGAAGAAGGGCAACAAATCGTCAAAGAACACTGCTAAAGAATCCATGACTATCTCAATTACCCTAGTCAAGATATCTGTTAAAGATAACAAGAAAGATGATAAAAAGTCTCGCCAGTTTCAAGAAGGGGAAAAATAACGTCATATGCTAAAAGAATTAGAGAAGAAGGAATACCCATTCCCCAATTTTGATGTTCCTGGCATATTGGAATGCTTACTCGAAAGTAAAATTATAGAACTCCCTGAATGCAAACGCTCTCAAGAGATAGGACGTGTTAACGACCCAAAATACTACAAATATCATTATATTGTCAGTCATCCAATTGAGAAGTGTTTTATCTTCAAGGAGGTGGTGATGAATCTAGAAAAACAAGGAAAAATCTTGTTGGACACAGATGAAGTTGTAACTTCAAATCATACTACTGCTACTTTAACAACCTCTGTCGTGGGGAGTGCTCGTTCTCAACCTTCAAATTCTGAGGTATATTGCACAACCAGCCGGTTTAGCTCATTCGAACCAATCCCCATCTATCTTGGCCAAAAAAGTGTACTTGACGTTTCAACATTTGGAAGAGTCTTTCCTCAGGATGATGAAGAATGATGGACTTTGGTAGCAAGAAAAAAACCACAGAAGCAACGATCTGACATTTTTCAGACTAGTTATTTTGATAGGGAGCAATGAATGATGAAACCTCAATACCTGTATAGACAGTATGGCCATAATAGAAAATAGGTCCAGAAGATACAGTCATCCAAACACGCCTCTATGAGCAAAGGGATCCAGGAGTCTATTACTTTGCAAGAGTTCTTTCTAAGAGGATATCTAGATGATGAAGTTGTGATAGCTTACATGGTTTCAACTGAGAGAACGAGCCCTGATGATGAGAATAACGAGGATCAAGATGAAGCCCAGATTGTAGGGAACCATGCAAAGGATGCAGCCATCATTGAAAAGTCCGTTGATGATGAAGTAGTCAGAGGTATACTTGATTCATGTTATGCACCAATTGTTCTCACTAACGAGGATCTTCAGTGTGGTTTGAAGCCACAGAATTGTCCTCTTTTCATTTTCGGTTACATAAAAGAACAAAAAGTTACTCAAATTCATCAGTAGTGAATCTGATGCCAAAATTTACAATAAAAAAACTCAGCATCACAGTCGACAAGTTATCTTGTAGCCGTCTTATTATTCAAGGTTTTAATGAATCTATTAGAGAGCTCCAAGCTAAAACTTAATTTCCTGTTATTGATGCAAAGACGTCCTACAATTTGTTGTTGGGAAGGCATTGGATACATAGTAATGGCATTATTCCATCGACTCTTCATCAGTGCTTCAAATTCTATAAGAATGGCGTACAAACGGTTGTAGCGGACCATAAACCATTTACAGAAGCAGAATCTCATTTTGCCAATACAGAGTTGTATATCAATCCCGATACACCTTGGAAAGTGCCCATCCCAAGCCATCTATCTGCACAAGAGGTTCAATCTACAAAAATAAAAGAAGCATTAAGTGATCCATTAGATGTTTTAGTGACAGACATTGTAAAGGTAGCTAAAATGTGAGGGGTCTCGATAAAAGCACATCGGATGAAACCTATTTTAAAGTATGTTCTAAAATCTCAACGACAAGAACGGCAGTCACCTGTCATCGAGATACTTGAAACCAAGGAATTTAAAGTGAAAATGTCACAAACCAAGGAAAATGAAGATATGCAAAAGCTGTAAGGAAAGTTAATTCTTCCTCTCACTAAGATTCAAAAGTCTTCACCTTCCAAGTCTCTATTAAAAGGGTTCATGCAGCCTTCTCAATCTCTAATCGAATAAGGATCACTTCCAAAACAAAGGACTAATGAAGGATTTGATCCTAACGCATACCAACTCTTGGCTAAATTAGGGTATAATTTTACAAATCCTGCAAGCCTTGGAAAACTTAATTCTGTGGTCACTGGTGAGAAAGTGCATGGCCTCAATGAGACATAGAACAAGTTGAAAGATTAAGGGCATAAAATCATTCCACCCAAGTCTGGTCTCGATTTCGTAGCTTCTGAGCCACTTCGAATTTAAATCACAAAAAAAGATAAGAAGTCAAACACCTTATACATTAGGTTTGAAGAAGTTGAGGATGAACAAGATCAGCAGACTATACATTAAAAATTGGTCTTCAATCGTATAGGAGCTCCATGTTATTGAATATCTGTATTTAACAGGTTATTGAGCCAAGAATCAAATGTCTCAAGTTCTCATGTTAGCAGTTTGCCTCGTACCTATGTTTTTAGCAGAATGAGCTTTCATGACTGAGGAAGAAAATCTCCACTTCCTCAATCTCACAAGTCCATATTTTCTCAAATTGGTACTATCAATGATAAGCCACTAAGAAGCAGCAAGAGTGGAAAGTCAAAGAAAGCTAACATCGATGTGGTGAACAATAGTGAAGTTCGAAGCTTGGTGCCCTCGCGAATAAAACGTAAGATAGAGGTAGATGTCACCAATGATGTTACACTAAAAGCTCAAAGGCAAACCATTGTATTCACAAATCAATCAGAAGAACAGAAGACATTGGTAAAACATCTTGTGTTACTTCATACCACATCACTGTTGAAGAGGAACCTGACTCTGAACAATCAGATGACATCGAGAAAGCTCCACTAACACTAGAAGATGGGGGGTAGGCTACAGTTGATAAACTCAATGAAATTAACTTAGGGACTGAAGATCAACCCAAACCAGTTTTCGTTAGTGCATTCCTAAATCCCTCAGAAAAAAATGATTACGTTCAATTATTATCTGAGTACAAGGATGTATTTGCTTGGACAAACAAAGAGATGCCCGGTCTTGACCCTAAAATTACAGTGCACAATCTTGCTGTCAAACATGGGACATGATAAGTGCTCAAATATGACGTATTTTATCACCTAAGCTAGGGTATTTTAGTTCATTCATCTATCTTATTTTCATGTCATTGATATTTATTTTTGTTTTTTCCTATTTCAGGTCAATAAAGTTCAAATAGGCTAACAAGAGCCATTTAGCTCAATTTTGGAGCTAAGGAGCAAAGTTAGAAAGAAGCCAAGAAAATGCACCAGAGGAGCTTCAATCGATCGAATGGAAGTCCCGATCAATCGAGGAGAAGTCCCGATCGATCGAAGAGGTCTACAATCAATCGAGATGAGGCGATGCCAGCTCAGCCAATAAGATAAGGCCTATAAGAAATTTTGAAGCCACGACAGCTTCGATCGATTGAAGTTAAGGGTTGGATAGATCGAGAATCTTTGATCGATTAAAGTGCCTGCTGGCAGTGAGTTGTTTAATTCCTAAGTGTGCCAATTTCTACCTAACTTGTGTAGCTGTGAATTTTCCTCAATCATAGGCTGTAATTCTGACTTGGTCTTTACTCAAACGAGTATGTAATTGATTTATTGAACAATATTGTATCATAGGAAGAGAGATAGAAATTACCAAATATAGAAAATATATTCCTCTCTGTAGAACTAGGGTTTTGGAAAGAAAACAAGGATGAAGATGATGATGCCAACCTCCAAGCTAGCCCTTAAGGGTTCCATGACAACTACAATGAGTGGCTAAATATTTCTCTTAGGGCTAGAGACAACCTCTAGGCTTGCTTCTTAAACTTAGCTTTTGTGTATTTTTGGGGATTTTAGTTGTAATAGATGTTTTGACTATGAATAAATATAGATCTTATGATTTCTACTTGATTTTTATGGATTAATTCTTTCAATTGATCATTTGGTTCTATTCATATGTCTATGTACGGTAAAATTGATGTTCATGTTTTTGTCTCTAGATTTAATGAAATTGATGTATGTCTATGTGTGTTAATGATGTTAATCTAGTGATGGTCAAGGCATGGTGCTTAATTGAACACTCTTATGATTTATTTGATGGTTCACACTTGTTTCTAGATGGATTATACCATATCTCTAGTTTAATTAGTTTAAATTTCATGTCTCTAGCCTAGTTGTAGTGTAATTATTTTAATTTCTTAGGTAGGTGGACAATCCATTCTTGTTTCTTGATGTTCCATACTTGTAAATGCAAAGAGTGTATGTCTCTAGATATTTGTGTGCGCATTAATTGTGGTTTAATTGAATAGATATTGATCTCATTTGATAGGTTGTGCTATTCATTAAAATTGGCTAGACAATTTATACTTATTTGCCATCCGTACTTAGTTTTAATTAGTGTCACACATACATAAGTTACAACTTAAATTTCCCCATTAATGTACAATTGCTAGTGTTTGGTGAAGTGAAGCTTAGTGGTGACTCTAAGCCCCAAGACCTCTTTCCTATATCTTTTCCCTATTTTCTAGATTGCTATTTACTTGCATTATTTTTAATTGCATTTTAGTTTACTTAATCAATCACCAACCATCCTTGATCACTTAACCTACTAACCCGACATTAATTTCCAAGCACAAATACGCCTCATTTCCTTTGGGATGATTCCTACTCACTCTACTTATATTTTTATTTAGAAGTGCTAGTGGCAATTTCTAAATTTAAACTTGGACACACTACACACGCTTTATTCCATGCAACTTTGGTGCATTGGCACGATACCACACCAAGTTTTGGCGCCATTGCCAGGGATTAGCACCCTCGTATTTTGGGAATTAATTAGGAATCAGTACTCTTTTGATCTTGTCTATATTTTTATTTTATTTTGGTTACTTATTGTGTTTGTTCTTGAATGGCTAGGTGAATTGAGCTAAGAGGGTGAAGGAAAGGGAAATTGGAAAGCAAAAGAATCAAGCAAGCCAAGCAAAGCTAAGCAAGAGCATAAAAAGCTTAAAAAATAAAAAATAAAAAATTGCAAAGCAAAGCAAGGCAAAGAAAGAAAAAAAAAATTGAAAAATGATTTGAAGTTGCTTAAAAACCCTTTGTGAGCCTTTCTAAACTCTTTTTCTAGTTAAATTATTAGCCCGCGTGGAGGCAAGTTATTATTTTCTTAGATAGATCGTGAGCCCGCGTGGAGGCAATTTATTATTCTTGCATATTGTTCATAGCATAGGAGTATGGGATCATTGTATGTGGAGGTTTGTTGATTGATTTGTTGCATAGGAGAAGTGATTGCTACTTGTTTGTTGCTTGTTTTTGTTTTGTTTGTGCATACATGGTCATAGGTCGTTAAATCCTACTCTTGTCCCACTTAATTTGAATCTTGAATCCATTGTTTGTAATTTTAAGGGAAGAGGTAATTCTAGTAACTCCATTTCATTAATGGAAAAACATAATGAGGACCATGTGGAGGACCTTGGTCACATCGACCAACAAGGTATCCTTCACCCTAATGTGCATCATGACAACATTCAAGTACCATAAGGCATGCCAAGGCCTTTCATTCCACCACAACAACAATGTCATGTTCCATTGGGAATGCCTCAGCCAATTTTTGCTCCACAACCTCCCATTATTCAAGGCAATCAAGGTGCTTATGTCGAGCCACCAATTATGAATCCCCCTCTTGCTTTACATGATCATTATATGCCAAATGAATATAATGCACCTACATGCATTCAACTTCCCCTATTTAGAGCACATCACTATAAAATTAAACCGCAAACTATTCAAATGCTTCCCAATTATCATGGACTTCCAAGTGAAGAACCTTATAAGCATTTGGATGAGTTTCTTGAAGTGTGTTCCACCGTGAAATACACGGACATGCTAGAAGAGGTTTTGAGATTAAAACACTTTCCTTTTACCCTTAAAGATAAGTCAAAATATTGGTTCGATAATCTTAGGCCTTTTTTGATAACTTCTTGGGCAGAAATGCAACAAGAGTTCTTGAAAAAGTACTATCCGGTTTCAAAGACCAATGCAATGAAAACTTCAATTAGAGAATTTTCTCAAGGGGAAGGGGAATTGTTTTATAAGGCATGGGAACGCTTTAATGACTTGCTTAGGAAGTATCCACATCACGACATTCTTAAATAGCAATTAGTGTAATTTTTCTTTGAAAGTTTGTTAGATAATTTTAAAGGAATGGTAGATGCTTCCATGGGTGGTTCATATCTTGATAGGCATGAGGATGATGTATGGCGTCTTTATGAGAGCATGAGTGAGAATTCAATGCATCGATCCTTGTCTTCCAAAAATGGTAGAAATCTACGTGGAAGGAAGAATGCCGGCTTATATCAAGTCAACAATTCCAATGACATAGCCGCCGAAGTCAAGTCTTTATCTCAAAGGTTTAATTAATTTTTGATCAACCAAAATTCGGTGAATCAAGTGCCTTCCTCCCCTAATCATCATCATTATAATTCCAATGAAGCTTGCATGACTTGGTCTAGTGTCTTACATTCTACTTCCAATTGTCCCCACTGGCATGTTCAAAGTGAGCACCATGAATAAGTGAATGCCCCATTTGCCAACCAAGGGAATAATCCTTATGGCACTCATTACAATCCCAGTTGGAGGAACCATCCAAACTTCTCTTAGAAAAGCTAAGGGGAAGGCTCAAACCCTCCTTAAGGTGGTTTTGAAGGCAAGTACGTTTTGCCCCTAATGCAAACCAAGGTTCCCAAGGTTATAGATCATCTTTTCAATCATCACATGGAAACCAATTTTGAAATTCTCATTTTCCTAATCAATCATCTTATTCTCAAGGAAATTCTAGGAGTCCCGCTTTTGAGGAAAAAGTATTGACCGCTTTGGGTACTTTGGAGGCAAACACCCAATTACTTCATTCTGATTCCTAATCGATTGCAAAGCTAGAAACCCAAGTTTGGCAAATAGCTAGTATATTGAATGCTAGGGAAAAAAGGGAAAATGCATTTGAATCCAACAAAGCAACAATTTGTTGTGGAGACCAATTCCTCATCGGAAGGTCATACAATTAAGCATGTCAATACGGTGACAACCTCGAGAAGTGGAAAAATTGTTAGCAATCAAGTTGGTGCCCACAGTGAAGAGAGTGAACTGGTGCAATCAAAAGTTAACACCCATCCCGTCTTACATTCTATTCCTCCTTCATTGCTTGTGTATGACCCTTTTGTTGTGAAAGTTTTAAAAAATGATTTTGAAAATTCTTGTGCTGAAAGTGATTCCAAAAAGGTTTTTAAAAAAGATTTTGAACCACGGGCTCCATTTTCGGATTCCTTAAAAGGATCCAATTCTCTTGAAAAGCAAAAGACCAAAGCCAATGAAATAATTGAAGTGTTCAGGCAAGTGGAGATAAATCTTCCTCTCTTGGATGCAATTAAACAAATTTCGGCTTATGCCAAATTCTTAAAAAATCTTTGCACCCAAAAGAGGAAGAACAAGAGCCAAGCACCAAAGAAAGTTGTCTTGATTGAGCAAGTAAGCTCCATCTTAAAACACAACACTCATCCAAAATTTAAGGACCCTGGTTCACTTACTACTTCTTGCATCATTGGTGACCATGTCATTAATTGGGCTCTTCTTGATTTAGGAGCAAGTGATAACCTTCTTCCATATTTGGTGTATGTTCAATTGGGCTTAGGAGACTTAAAACCAACGTCAGTAGTTTTGCAACTAGCCGACTGATCCATCAAAAAGCCTCGGGGTATTATTAAGGATGTGTTGATTAAAATTGATAAATTCTTTTTCCTAGTCAATTTCGTGGTCATTGACACGGAACCGGTCCCAAATCCCAAGAGCCAAATTCCCATTATTCTTGGCTATCCCTTCTTGGCAACCGCTAATGCCAACATCAATTGTAGGACAAGGATAATGAAAATTTTATTTAGGCATATGAAGGTGAAATTTAACATATTCAATCCAACCCCCAATTCCATAGACAAGCATAAAGAAGTATGTGTTGTTGAAAAGTGTATTGAAAATGAAATTGAAAAATTTGAGTCTTTGCTTGAGGTTAAAAACTACAATGATATATCTTCTAAAGAGAGTTTAAAGAAAAGTGTTTTAAAACCAAGTGTTGAAATGGTATGGAAGTGCAAGAGTTGCATTGACAAATGACCATCAATATCTTTTGAATCAAATCCAATAAGTTCTTTAGGGAACAATTTGTTGGTTGGGATCAAAATGCCATTAACCTCACCAAGGAGGGGATGCACAACAAGATTTTTTATCTGACCTAAAAGAGCCCAATGTCTTAATAGAGACATTAACGACTAGTGCAGTTCGTAGGGTTTCATAACCTTATTCCTCCCTCATTTCTATCTTTATATGTTTCTCCATCATCTAGATATGTGTTAAATTGAAAAATCCGGCTTACGGGCCATTTCCTACATTTTGAGCACTGTTAGTGAGGCTTCGATCGATCGAACTCCAGTTCGATTGATCGAAGTCCCACTTCGATCGATCGAATCACCTGGGTTGAGGACATTTCAAGTTCCATTTTGATCGATCAAAGTTTAATTCAATCGATTGAAATCCATTTTGGTTCAATCGAAGTTAAGGGTTCAATCGATCGAAGTCCTTCGATCGAAAATGCGCAATTTTGAATTTTTCGGAAATTCCTTTGGCCGTTCAGTTCATAAATTTTTGTTTATTTTTGTTTTATTTATTTTTTCTTTTTTCTTATTTTTATTTTTCTTCTCCCTCATTTTCTTTTTCTTTTTTCTCTTCTTTCTATTCATCTTCTCTCTCTTACCTAAACCCTAACCTCACTCCCTCTCTCCCGATTCTTTACCTCCTCTTTTTCTCTCAATCCCCCTCAACCTCACTCTCTACCACCACCCACCTACCTTCTTCTATCCCACCGACGAGCAACCCCAAGCGGCCGAACCACTGCTGAACCACCATTGAAGTCAGCGAAAGCTTTTGGCCCGCGGCCAAGCTTTTTCTCTCTCCAATCTCTCTTTTCTCTCTTAGGTTCCACCATATCCTTCATCTCCGGTCAATTTAGGCTAAGGAGATCCGGTTTCAAGCTCCGGCGAGTGTCTGCATTTTCCAGCGAGTCTTTGGTCGTCTTCTCCGACGCCGGTGAGATCGGAAAACCCCTATTTTTGCCCAATCATCTTAGTTTCACCCTCATCTTCACCTCATTGGGTTAGGTATGTGCCAAATATTTTTATTTTTATTTTTATTTTGTTTTATTTTGATTACTTTATTTTTATTGTTGCTATTTTGTTTTTCTATTTTGCATCTTATTTGTCATTTCTACATAATCTTGTTTATAAAAAATGGAAAGTAACATAAAAATAGAAAAGAAACAAAAACAAATAAAAAATAAAAAAATGCAAATAAAATTTTTGAGCACTTGCCTTTGGATTTTCAATATTGATTTTGGTTTAATGGTGATGGGCATACTTGGATATCCTGGAGATTGGTTTGTACTTGTTGATTGTAGTTGTTTAAAAGGAGAATGGGTAAAGATTGAATTGGATTAATGAATTGTTGTGGGTGGTATCCCTATTTGATTGTTGAATTGTTGAATGAGAATGATTTAAATGTTGAAACTGATTGTTAATGCATGAATTTGTTGTGTTGAAAATTTTTGGGATGTCCATTTTTAAGGGGAGACCATGCCGGGTTTTTGTAAAATTTTTAAACTTTGATTTTAAAATCCAATAAGGCATGTTGTTTGATTTTGGGATTTGAGATGGAATGTGACATTTTTTTTCAAGATGTTGAAGTTGAATTGTAAATAAATAAATATTGTGAATAAAAGGAAACTTTCTTTGAACTTGATATAGTTGAACATAAATGGCATTGAAAAGTTTGAATTGTTGTGAACATAGTTCCACCTTGTCTTATTTGATTGTCTTGACTATGAAGTGCATAGATGTGTTTAAAGCATGACCTGACTTGAATTTTTGATTTTGAAATAAAAAATGCTAAGTCTTGTCTTCAATGCATAAAAATATTTCAAATGGACCTCTTTAAAAAGTTTTGATTGATTTGAGTGCATTATTTGGTAAAATAATCTTCATTGTTAAAATGCTTTGTGATCACACTTGTTGGGTTTTAATGTTTAAAAGGGAAATTTTTGAACTTTGTTTTGAAAATGTGAAGTCGAATTGTATGATTCCTTTTGTTGTTGTTCATTCATTGCATAATTCTTGTCATAAAGTTTTTCTAAAATGCAATTGAATGTTTTAACCCCAAAGTTTTCAAAATTCCAATTTTGCCCCAAAAGTGTAAAGAAATTCCAAAGTTGACCAAAATGCCCTTGTTTGAGTTGAAACTTGTTCCATTTGATTCCTTTCCATCCATTTGCATATTCTAATTGATAGGTGTACATGTATCAATCAAGTGAATTTCGTTCTGCTAAGGATCAATTCCTCCGTATCAGATATTTCTGAAGGACAGGGAAGTTATACCAGTTCATGGTACAAAGACGTGCTGTAGGAGTAACCCATCACCTAGTAAAATCTTAGGCTAAGTGCCTTTGAATTTGTTTGTGATGTAATCTTGATTCTTGCCATGCTAGGGCATAGGTTGATGTCTTTTGACCTTCTTTATCATGATTTTGATCTTTTCGTGCTTAATGACTTTGAAACCTACCAAATGTAATTTCTTTTCAATAATTGTGTGCACTTTAGAATAATTGCAACCTGTTGCTTGTATATACACCATTTTGCACACACTTATATTACATTGACAACTTTTTAGATTTTCTATACATCCTTTGAACTTAAAATCTTGGCATTTGATTTCTGACTAAGTTTGGGGGTGTGTTATGGATTCTTGGAGTTTCAACTGCATGATTTGGATGCCGTGTATGTTCTTTGGCCTTAGTATCACTTCTCGAGCTTCAATAGAATTTTGAAATGCATTTAACTTGACTTTGAGGTTATATTTGCTTTGTTTTGAAAAATATCTATTTTCATGCCATTATCTTGATATCTTCTACACTTGTGATCCATTCTTGATGACCGAGGTTCTTTCCAATCTAGATTTTGACTTCTAGATGGTAAGCTTCTTGTATTCTCTGTATTTAACCATTCTCTGCTTCATTTGAGCATTAGAGGGAGTCACGATCCATGAGTGATCATAGGATATTTATTTTGTTGCATTACAGTACATAATATTTCTTTTTATAGAGTTGTTATATGTGCATCATTCTGATATATGCCATTTAGTTGCATACCATATCCATGATTCATTCTTGACCCTACTTGTCATAACATGCCTTAGATTGTAGTGTTTTGCAACCATGTATTTTACTTAGTCTTTATTGCATGACATGTCTGCTTCTTGACTCCTAGGTTGACATTTGTCATGCTTATATGCTCCATGTTATTTTGTTTACTGTATTTCATCTTCACTATTGCACTTATAGACATTCTTGCTTAGGAATTGATATGATGTCATCTAGGGTCTACTTGTCCTATCATTACAGCATCTACTTGAGTTTTAGGTTTGTGAATACACGTTGTATCATTTATGCACATGTTTGTCTTGTTGATCACATTTTTGCTCAGAATGTTCCATATGTGACTTTTTTGCCCTCTATGCCATCATTACATATCTAATCTATTTTGTTTACCTGAGACATGTAGAATGATGATTCTGAAGTTTTCTTATTCATTTCTTGCACAAGCATGACCCTATTTGTTTATTCTCTATTTCCACTTGATTCAGGCATGTTTTGTGTTTCTTATCAATTGCTTACCCTATCCTAGACCTATGTACTGATTTATACTTGTGTTTTTGTAGATGCAGCATAGACGAAAGACTTTTGCCTGGAAAAGAGTTCACAGAGGTCCGTAACCTCCATCTCTAGTTGCATAGCTTTCTTCTTCATCTTCTTCATCTTCGGCATCAATCCAGTCTGAGCCATCTGCCATGGAAGCTGAGCATGCTATTATCCGAGAGGTTCCCGCTGAGTCATATGCTAGTAAGACACGGGAGCCCGAGTATAGATTTAATAGAGACCTATTCTCTACCTTTGATCAGACCAAGTGGTTTTATGATGAGCTTGTGAGGTGGGGCATTGATGCCATTATGACTCCAACAGAAACAGTCGTCTATCCCCGGTTGGTTGCTCTGTTCTTGTAATGACTCGGTCATTTACCTTCCTTTCTTTTTTCCTGAAATTTTATGAATGAATTTTTTTCGTTTAATTTTCCTTTCTGAGCTCTGTTTCATGTTGCTTAGTGTCATCTCGAGTGCTCGGAATTGGTTTCTGAGACTCTTTCATGTGAATTGACAACTTCCTTTGAGGACCGAGTCATTTTCACATTTTTCGTTTTTCGACACTATGTGCTATTTCATCCTTTTCCCTATTCTGTCTTATCTCTGTTTGTCAGTTTTTGGCACAACCTCACTTCTCATGCTTGGAGTTGATTTTTGACTTCACGTGCCTTCATCTTGAGTGGTTTCCACGAAATACGTATCTTTACTTTTGCAAGAAAGTACTCTGGTTGCTCCCGGTGTCCATAGAGGCATGGACGCAAAGTTCTTTGAAATTATTTTCTTTTCTTAGGGCGTTTTTGGTAAATATCTTTTGAAGATATTTTATTTCAGGGGTTTTTAAGAAAATATTTTTGAAAGATATTTTCATTCTGGGCCATAAGTGCAGTTTTCACTTTTTGGAGGGGCCATTGTGCAATTAATGAAAGTTATTGCAAAATGTCTTCTTTTGAGCCTGGATTCTCGTACAGGATTCATTTTCATATTTCGTTGAGTTATGTACTCTTAGAATTTCCTCCTGGTCGATGTTTTCCAGTTTCAGGGTTTTTGGCCCCGGTTTTCACCAAACTTGTTTTGGGTATAACTTTCTGCTCACGACTTAGTTTTTGATGTTGTTTCTTTTGTTGTTCATATTTTATCATTTTGAATCTTTTTCATTCACAAAGTTTTGCCATTTGAGCGCGTTTGCTCAAATTTTACTATTTCGGACCCGGCGGGGCCCGTTCGGGGCACTTTTTGAGATTTCTATAAAAGGGGGGTGAGATATTTCATTTTTCATCTTCTCCCCTCTTCATTCACGACTTGGAGTCCCCATGGCAGCCCAAGGGGTGCTGCCATCTTCTCTCTCCTCTTTTGGTTCACTTTTCCTTAATGGAAAGTCTTCGGCCTTAACGTTTGTTGTTCCCCTCGCCGTGCTCTACCTTTCCCCCTTATTAGAATTCAGTTTTGACCATTTCTTGAGTTTAGTTTTGAGGTCATGTTATGATTTTGATGGGGCTTTCATGGGGGTTATGTTCACGGCGTTCTCCCCGACAAAACCTAGTAGTTTCGTCGGATTCGGAGCCGTTCCATTTTGATGGCATTTGAGATTTTCATCCCAAATTGAGGTAGGGGATGATTTAGGTTTAAATTCTTGTTATATAGCATGCTTGTGATGCTTATACTACTTGTTTGCATGATTAAATATAAAATCTAGAGATTTTATTATTTATTTTTCTTGTACGGGATCTAATTTTTCCAGTTGCTCATTACTTGGTTTAAACATGTAGCATGATTTTATATTGCCCCTTGATATGCTCATTGTCGTGTATTAAATTGGGATTAATTGCATGAGAATTGCAACCTTTATTTTATATTTAACTTTAGTGAAAGTTTAATTTACATAGGTGTAACTTGCGTGAAATAAGCTTGAAATGTGATATTACAATAGTCCTTGGCATGTTCTCTAAGATATGTTAAATTGAGAGCATTTGGTTAAGTTTGAAAAATCTAGAGATTTTAATTAAAAGAATTAATTAAAATCTATTTCGTGGTGCCATTAGCTTAATTAAGGTTTTAACTTGATATTTGTATTGGCCATGACTTGTTTACTAGTATATATTAATTTGGTTCTTTTAGAAGTTGTTTTAGAACCTTGGGATTTAAATTAGCATGATTTAATTAAAGTTGTACTTTGTTGTTCTAACAACCTAATTGAGTTTTAGAATAAATATAGGTGATGACCTTACCATGCCCTTTAACATGTATTAAATTGAGGTTAATTGAAATTGAATCGGAAATCTAGAGAATTTAATTGTGTTTATCTATTTAAATTCTATCAATTTGCTCCATGATCTAGTTGTGTTTTAGAAGTGGTTTCTATATTCAAATCATGGACTTAGACTTGTTGTATATTCATTTGGTTATGTTTTGAACATTGGATAACATAGTTGCTATGTTTGTATTCATGAGAATATGTTTTCCTTATTGAATATATTGTTGCCTTGTGTAATGATTTGCACACTTCGTATTTAACATCATTCATGCATAGCGGGTAACGAATCGCACATTGAAGATTCGATATTCATCACATCATATTAGTTGGGGACTTAGAGCATGGATTGTATAGGTTTCCAAATTTGGTTGTGCTTGGTAGATAGTTGATTATCTTGTATTTTCATGTTGATATATGCGTTGTTGCACAACTTGTTGATTTTGGAAACATGGGGATGTCGTTGTTTGACTATGGCTATGATGTAGTTCTAGTACGGGGGATAGTCCCTCTATATATAGTCTAGTGCGCACATAGGGAGGTTACCCATGGGCTAGTAACCCTTAAAGTAACTATGTTGTCGGTCTAATCTGGTGTGACGTCCGAGTATCCACTTTGTTTGATTTCGCATTTCATTTTCAAGTTGATAACTAGATGATGTTGTAACTTATTGCTTCTTATTTTTCGTTCCATTTTAAGTTACAGGATGTTAACTTTGCGAAATTGTGCTTTATGCATTGTATTGGAAGTTCCAATGTTGGTTAAATTGCATCGATATTGAAAATCGTGTTTTGACGTTCTAATAAAGCTTAGAACTGATCCTATTGATTCTTTTATAACATAGACGTTAGGTGGCCTGAACCACTACTGTTATTTTGTGTTTTAGATTCTAAGTTGATGGCTTTGAGAACTTAAACCTTGTTGTATTGTATAACATGCTCTTTTGTTGTTGAATTGCATGGATAATGTGATTCTTGTTAACTTGTATTCAAATATGCTTTTGTCATGTTGTATGGATTACTCTAGACCTAGTTCAATTGTATTGAAAATGTAGTTCATGTTAATCGATGCTCAAGCATTCTTCTTGTCATGTTCTTTGGATTATCCCAACCATGATTCGTTTCATACACGTATGTATATCATGATTCTTGTTGCTTAGACTCTAAGGTAGATTAGGATGCTCCTCGAGTCTTACTTGGACATAGGCGTTAGGTGGCATGAACGCCTTTAACATGTTTCACCTTAAGGTAATAAATTTGTAAAATGCTAGGTTGATGCATGCTCATCTCCTACGAGTAGCTTTATGTTACTCACCCCTACGATACTGGGGCATATTTCAGGTACGAAGACTTGGTTCGTGAAGCCTAGCATTCCTTGGATGTCGTGTAGCTTTCAAGTTTCCATTTCATGCAAATGTTAGCATGAAATGTCATTTTGTAGACTTATATGTCAAAATATGTATATTTGATTCCATGTATGTAATGTGTACATAAGCGCACTCCTTTCAATGTATTTGACATGTATGAGATGAGGCCGGAGGCCAATGACATGTGTATTGTATTCTATACAACTTTTTAACTTCATGAAATATTATGAAAACCTTGAAAAATCGCAAGTCATTGCTTCACCACGGTTGCATCGGGTGTGGGAATTCCATTTTCATTCTTTTATAGGGTCTTATTAATCTTGTATGAAGTGTGGCCAAGGGCCAAACGGTCATTTGGTCCCGTTTTGCATTTTTGGATTCCATGTTCTCCATTCTGAGTCCATTTTTGCCTTTTTGCCCGTTGGGGGGTCGAATTTTGCATCGGCTATATTTTTAAGCCATGGACCATTGTAGCGCGTCTAAATAGGTAAGTTACGTTTACGTGCATAGTCATTTCTGGGCAAAACCTCATCGTTTGTGTTTTGAGCCTCTTGTGAATTCATTTCGCAATTTTTTTTTTTGCATATTCCGATCTAGGGGCATTATGGACCTTTCACCTCAGTTTTATTTTCTTCTTTCGACATGGTCACTTAGAAAACATGATTTTAGGGGGGGTTTCTTCTTCGTGTTTTTCCAGAAAATGTCGTCTTGGTACCGGAAATTCCTCGTGAAGTTTCAGCTTCCAATTTTCATTTAGCAGCTTTATGACCATCTTGTTCAGTTCTGATCTAGGGGCATTTTCGGGATTTCACAGTGAGTTGTTTTCGATTCCGTTTGCGTTTTCGGGTAGAAAACTCGATTTTAGGGGGGGTTTCTTCTTCGTGTTTTTCCAGAAAAACTCGTCTTGACCTCCGTTTCAAGCCTCAGTTCTGGGCAGATCAAAAAAAATGTAGCAGCAGCCACCAGCCATGTCCTTGGGTGCCAGCATGCACGCCGGTGGGCTCGCGCATGGGCGCCTTGTGCGCTATGGCCCCTCGTCGGGCCGCCGCGACGTCAACTCTTCTTTTGGGCTTTTCTCCTTCGTCTGGACTTCGATTCAAGTGAATTTTTTTTTGAACTTGACTAATTTTTCGCTGTCTTTCCAACGGTGTGCTCGGTTGCACCCAGTTCTTCCTAGATAATTACCAGTTTACTCCTTTTGCTTTAAGTGCTCGTTTTTCTTCGTCAAGCCGTTTCTCCTTCGTTCGGACTCCGAATCATGCGATTCTTGAGTCCATCTTGATTATTTTTTCGTTGTCCTTCCAGTGGTGTGCTCGGTGGCACCCAAATCTATAGTTTTCAGAAATAACTATTTTGCCCTTGGGGGTTTATTTGTCATATTTTCGATCTTTTGCTTCCGCATCAGTTCTTGTTGAGTTCCACAACCTCATGGAAGGTCACTTTAACTTCTTAGAGTCTTGTTTTCTGTTTTCGCTTCCGCATTCGGATCCGTTATCGGATCATCCTTACGGTTCATCACAGGACACGCTGACATAAAAACCAGGGTCGTCACAGGTGGTATCAGAGCATCCGGGTTCGAATACCTTGGATGATGGGTTTTGGGTGCATATCATGCTCACATTGTTTTGCTTTGATGTGTCATTTATATCTTGATAACATACTTTGTTTGATAACATGTCTTGTATGATAACATGTTCACATGCTTAGGTGTTTTGAGACATCTATTATTTGTTAAGCATACTTTATATGTATATGTGCCCTTGATAACATGTTTTGATTTGATAACATGTCTGTTTGCTTATGTGGCAACTTGTTTACTACTTGTGTGAGTAGATAGTTATGTTATGTTGCATGCTACTTGTTTACTTTATGTCAGGTTTTTGCATTGTCTCTTAGGATCTGTCGTATCTCTTGGATGCGTTCTTGTTTCACGAGTTTTTTCCTTCGATAGGAGAAATTCATTTTGTGAGGACCCATGTAGGGAACCTTCTTGTCTGTTCTGTTGGTTGATGCGAGTAAGGCTCACGTGAGCGTAGACGACTGCGATTCATTTCCTTTTCGTTGTCTGGTGGGGTGAGACGTGGGCCAGGGAGGCACCATTTCATTTCCTTTTCCTTCGTGGCTTCTAGATCTAAGGCCTTAAGCGTAATGGTGCCAGTGTCATTGTTATCAGAGTTTTGGGATTAGCTACCCCAACTCTCGCAGATGCCTGGTTTCCGTAGTGCCTTTGGTAATGATCATTTTTGACATTGATGTCATTGGTATAGAAAATTTCCCTTCTGGGGCATGTTACGAACTAGTGCCTTATACTGTCATGCTACCTTGCTGACGAGTAAGTGTGGGCGGGTTCTGGTCACTGTTCGTACTACCTTGTCACTTTCTTCTTCTATCATGTTCCAACGTTTCGTTGTCTTAGGATTCTCTCGGTAGTTGACGTTGAGTTAATGTACCGATTCGTATGAGGTGTTGTCTCAGTTCATGGTTTCGCGTTCCTTCAGTTGATCTTTAGACTTCGGGATTTGTCCTTCAGTGCGTTGTGAGCTGTCCTTTGATTTGACCTTTTGTTCGGTCATTATTCTATTCTCTCTGGTATGTTCCTAATTTCAGGAACGAAATTCCTTTAAGGAGGGTAGGTTGTAACGACTCGATCATTTGCCTTCCTTTCTTTTTCCTTGAAATTTTACGAATGAATTTTTTTCGTTTAATTTTCCTTTCTGAGCTCTGTTTCGTGTCGCTTAGTGTCATCTCGAGTGCTCGTAATTGGTTTCTGAGACTCTTTCATGTGAATTGACAACTTCCTTTGAGGACTGAGTCATTTTCACATTTTTCGTTTTTCGACACTATGCGCTATTTCATCCTTTTCCCTATTCTGTCTTATCTCCGTTTGTCAGTTTTTGGCACAACCTCACTTCTCATGCTCAGAGTTGGTTTTTGACTTTACGTGCCTTCATCTTGAGTGGTTTCCACGAAATACGTATCTTTACTTTTGCAAGAAAGTACTCTGGTTGTTCCCGGTGTCCATAGAGGCATGGACGCAAAGTTTTTTGAAATTATTTTCTTTTCTTGGGGTGTTTTTCGTAAATATCTTTTGAAGATATTTTATTTTAGAGGTTTTTAAGAAAATATTTTTGGAAGATATTTTCATTCTGGGCCATAAGTGCAGTTTTCACCTTTTGAAGGGGCCATTGTGCAATTAATGAAAGTTATTGCAAAATGTCTTATTTTAACCCTGGATCCTCGTACGGGATTCATTTTCACATTTCGTCGAGTTGTGTACTCTTGGAATTTCCTCCTGGTTGATGTTTTCCAGTTTCAGGGTTTCTAGCCCCGGCTTTTGCTAAACTTGTTTTAGGCATAACTTTTTGCTCGGGACTCAGTTTTCAATGCTATTTCTTTTGTTGTTCATATTTTATCATTTTGAATCTTTTTCGTTCACAAAGTTTTGCCATTTGAGTGCGTCTGCTCAAATTTTACTTTTTCGGACCCGGCGGGGCCCGTTCGGGACACTTTTTGAGATTTCTATAAAAGGGGGGTGAGATATTTCATTTTTCATCTTCTCCCCTCTTCATTCATGACCTGGAGGCCCCATGGCAGCCCAAGGGGTGTTTCCATCTTCTCTCTCCTCTTTTGGTTCACTTTTCCTTGATGGAAAGTCTTCGGCCTTAACGTTTGTTGTTCCCCTCACCGTGCTCTACCTTTACCCCTTATTAGAATTCAGTTTTTACCATTTCTTGAGTTTGGTTTTGAGGTCATGTTATGATTTTGATGGGGCTTTCATGGGGGTTATGTTCACGGCGTTGTCCCCGACAAAACCTAGTAGTTTCGTCGGATTCAGAGTCGTTCCATTTTGATGGCATTTGAGATTTTCATCTCAAATTGAGGTAGGGGATGTTTTAGGTTTAAATTCTTGTTATATAGCATGTTTGTGATGCTTATACTACTTGTTTGCATGATTAAATATAAAATCTAGAGATTTTATTATTTATTTTTCTTGTACGGGATCTAATTTTCCCAGTCGCTCATGACTTGGTTTAAACATGCAGCATGATTTTATATTGCCCCTTGATATGCTCATTGTCGTGTATTAAATTGGGATTAATTGCATGAGAATTGCAACCTTTATTTTATATTTAACTTTAGTGAAAGTTTAATTTACATAGGTGTAACTTGCATGAAATAAGCTTGAAATGTGATATTAAATTAGTCCTTGGCATGTTCTCTAAGATATGTTAAATTGAAAGCATTTGGTTAAGTTTGAAAAATTAATTAAAATCTATTTCGTGGTCCCATTAGCTTAATTAAGGTTTTAACTTGATATTTGTATTGGCCATGACTTGTTTACTAGTATATATTAATTTGGGACTTTTAGAAGTTGTTTTAGAACCTTGGGATTTAAATTAGCATGATTTAATTAAAGTTCTACTTTGTTGTTCTAACAACCTAATTGAGTTTTAGAATGAATAGAGGTGATGACCTTACCATGCCCTTTAACATGTATTAAATTGAGGTTAATTGAAATTGAATCAGAAATCTAGAGAATTTAATTGTGTTTATCTATTTAAATTCTATCAATTTGCTCCATGATCTAGTTGTGTTTTAGAAGTGGTTTCTATATTCAAATCATGGACTTAGACTTGTTGTATATTCATTTGGTTATGTTTTGAACATTGGATAACATAGTTGCTATGTTTGTATTTATGATAATATGTTTTCCTTATTGAATATATTGTTAGCTTGTGTAATGACTTGCACACTTCGAATTTAACATCATTCATGCATAGCGTGTAACGAATCGCACACAGAAGATTCGATATTTATCACATCATATTAGTTGTGGACTTAGAGCATGGATTGTATAGGTTTCCAAATTTGGTTGTGCTTGGTAGATAGTTAATTATCTTGCATATTCATGTTGATATATGCGTTGTTGCACAACTTGTTGATTTTGGAAACTTGGGGATGTCGTTGTTTGACTACAGCTAGGACGTAGTTCTAGTATGGGGGATAGTCCCTCTATATATAGTCTAGTGCGCACATAGGGAGGTTACCCATGGGCTAGTAACCCTAAAGTAACTATGTTGTCGGTTTGATACGGCATGACGTCCGAGTATCCACTTTGTTTGATTTCGCATTTCATTTCCAAGCTGATAACTAAATGATGTTGTAACTTGTTGTTTCTTATTTTTCGTTCCATTTTAAGTTACAGGATGTTAACTTTGCGAAATTGTGCTTTATGCGTTGTATTAGAAGTTCCAATGTTAGTTAAATTGCATCGATATTGAAAATTGTGTTTTAACGTTCTAATAAAGCTTAGAATTGATCCTATTGATTCTTTTATAACATAGACGCTAGGTGGGATGAACCACTACTGTTATTTTGTGCTTTAGATTCTAAGTTGATGGCTTTGAGAACTTAAACCTTGTTGTATTGTATAACATGCTCTTTTGTTGTTGAATTGCATGGATAATGTGATTCTTGTTAACTTGTATTCAAATATGCTTTTGTCATGTTGTATGGATTACTCTAGACCTACTTCAATTGTATTAAAAATGCAGTTCATGTTAATCTATGCTCAAGCATTCTTCTTGTCATGTTCTTTGGATTATCTCAACCATGATTCGTTTCATACACGTATGTATATCATGATTCTTGTTGGTTAGACTCTAAGGTAGCTTAGGATGCTCCCCGAGTCTTACTTGGACATAGACGTTAGGTGGCACAAACCCCTTTAACATATTTCACCTTAAGGTGATAAATTTGTAAAATGCTAGGTCGATGCATGCTCATCTCCTACGAGTAGCTTTATTTTACTCACCCCTACGATACTGGGGTATATTTCAGGTACGAAGACTTGGTTCGTGAAGCCTAGCATTCCTTGGATGTCGTGTAGCTTTCAAGTTTCCATTTCATGCAAATGTTAGCATGAAATGTCATTTTGTAGACTTATATGTCAAAATATGTATATTTGATTCCATGTATGTAATGTGTACATAAGCGCACTCCTTTCAATGTATTTGACATGTATGAGCTGTGGCCGGAGGCCAATGACATGTGTATTGTATTCTATATAACTTTTTAACTTTATGAAATATTATGAAAACCTTGAAAAATCACAAGTCATTGCTTCACCACGGTTGCATCGGGTGTGGGAATTCTATTTTCATTCTTTTATAGGGTCTTATTAATCTTGTATGAAGTGTGGCCATTTGGTCCCATTTTGCGTTTTTGGATTCCATGTTTTCCATTCCAAGTCCATTTTTGCCTTTTTGCCCGTTGGGGGGTCGAATTTTGCATCGGCTATATTTTTAAGCCATGGACCATTGTAGCGTGTCTAAATAGGTAAGTTACATTTGCGTGCATAGTCATTTCCGGGCAAAACCTCATCGTTTGTGTTTTAAGCCTCTTGTGAATTCATTTCGCATTTTTTTTGCATATTCTGATCTAGGGGCATTATGGACCTTTCACCTCAATTTTATTTTCTTTTTTCGATATGGTCGCTTAGAAAACATGATTTTAGGAGGGGTTTCTTCTTCGTGTTTTTCCAGAAAATGTCGTCTTGGTACCGGAAATCCCTCATGAAGTTTCAGCTTCCAGTTTTCATTTAGCAGCTTTATGACCCTCTTGTTCAGTTCTGATCTAGGGGCATTTTCGGGATTTCACAGTGAGTTTTTTTCGATTCCGTCCGCGTTATCGGGTAGAAAACTCAATTTTAGGGGGGGGGGGTTTCTTTTTCGTGTTTTTCTAGAAAAACTCGTCTTGACCTCCGTTTCAAGCCTCAGTTCTGGTCAGATCAAAAAAAATGTAGCAGCAGCCACCAGCCATGTCCTTGGGCGCCGGCATGCATGCCGGTGGGCTCGCGCATGGGCGCCGTGTGTGCCATGGCCCCTCTTCGGGCCGCCGCGACGTCAACTCTTCTTTTGGGCTTTTCTCCTTCGTCCGGACTCCGATTCAAGTGAATTTTTTTTTGAACTTGACTAATTTTTCACTGTCTTTCCAACGGTGTACTCGGTTGCACCCAATTTTTCCTGGATAATTACTAGTTTACCCTTTTTTCTTTAAGTGCTCGTTTTTCTTCGTCATGCCGTTTCTCCTTCGTTCGGACTCCGAATCATGCACTTCTTGAGTCCATCTTGATTATTTTTTCATTGTCCTTCCAACGGTGTGCTCGGTGGAACTGAAATCTATAGTTTTTAGAAATGACTATTTTACCCCTGGGGGCTTATTTGTCATATTTTCAATTTTTTGCTTCCGCATCAGTTCTTGTTGAGTTCCACGACCTCATGGAAGGTCACTTTGACTTCTTAGAGTCTTGTTTTCTGTTTTTGCTTCCGTATTCGGATCCGTTATCGGATCATCCTTACGGTTCATCACAGGACACGTTGGCCTAAAAACCAGGGTCATCATAGTTCTATAAGTACCTCTAGATGGATGAGGATAACAAGCTTCTTTTACATACTACCATTGATGGCTAGGAGATTGATATTTCTATTCCAGCCATAGTTGCTGCCAGTCGCTGCCCCCATACTTCTCCATTAGCTAATGATTCTCAGTAGCCTCTGTACCCTACACATCCACCTTTTCCCTCTGAGCTGACCATGGTAGCTACATATCTCTACATGTTACATTTGAGGGGCACATCTTTGTAGACCGGGTCGAGATTGATCCTCGGTATTGGTTCTTTAATTTAGTGTTGTACCTTAATGCATTCCCGATAGGCCATGGCACTCAGCGGCGAGAGGGGATCTTTTAGGCCCTATATTATTTAGACCAGGGGTACTGGATTTTTATTCCTGCACTTATATGGGAAATCATACACAAGTTCTAGAAGAACTTGCATCACACACACAGTATTAGAGTACAGACTTGGACCTTACCCATTTGGCCATTTGATTACTCAGCTGCTTCTAGACCAGGGGTATCAGTTTGACCCCGAGGATATTCTAAAGCCTAATGCAGAGAGAGCAAAGAGAGCTTATGATCTGACCCAGTGGAATAAGACTTTCAATTCATGTTATAAGAATAGGGCAAACAGGGATATGAAGAGACTACAGGCATAGTAGTAGAGAGCAGCAGCACAGACAGCCGCAGCAGACGATACTCCAGAGGATGATACAGCAGATAGATCTCAAGACAGAGACGTCGCATTACCACTTCAGGTTCTACCTCCCAGCCAGATGTACCTACTACATCTCAGCAGACTGGCCCTTCACATGCCCTACCTACTGGCCGACAGCATATACCAGCACTGATTCTAGCTACAGATCAGAGGTAGCTCAGCTGTATACAAATTTCATATCTTTCAGAGCTGATATGACTGGGCAGCACGAGGATGTCACGAGGAGGCATGACAATCTGGTGAGAAGACATGACGACTTGGTGGGGAGACACGATGATTTAGTTCGACGATCTAATGAGCAGTCCGCAGATGTAGCTGAGGTGAGACGTGAGCTAGGCGCACTATGCATTGACCTTACCGATTCTCTCACTCGCCACAGCATCGAGATATCTGCTATGCTATAGCATATTACAGACATGATTACTCCAGATACTACTGTCTGATTCTATTTCTCTCTCTCTCCTACTCATTACCTATCATTGCTATCTACACTGCTATGATTGCGATATTTCTGCACCATTTAGACACTTGCACTAGTTTTGGATATTGTTTAGATATTATCTGGATATTATTCTGGATATTGTTTGGATGTTTTGGATATTTTTGGATATTATTGCCTACATTGCACTGATACATTGATTTAGCGATATATGATCTTGCACTTATTTTCTATATATATGGATTTTTAGGATATTGATATGAGTTTTGGCTATCTATGCTATACATTGTTATATGCCATGATTGTTGCCCAGTTCTTAGTTTCGCCTCTTATTTATATCATTGATGCATATACTTTGACAGTTGTTAGTGTAACCATTTTCAAGCAAGTTTTCAGAATCTAAGTTTGGGGGTGCGCCTTTCAAAGCTAAGCTTCCATTGCCGGGTCCCTTTGGCTTTACCCATATGGTATACTCTTTCCATTATCTATTGCTTCTTTGCACATTGAGGATAATGCACAGATTAAGTTTGGGGTGTATTTGCATACTTTACATGTTGCACTTACTTTCTATGCATGTGGTATGATTTAAGAGTCTTGGGCTATGATTTTGATCTTTTGAGGACCATGATACTTAAAATTTAAAAATTACTTGAGTTGAGAGTTCAATACTCCTTGTATGCCTTGTGGATGCCATTTAGGAGTAAATTTTTTGAAAGATTGATGTTTGCCTTGCATTTATGGTCCATATCATCTTGATCTTGTGATTACTTTGAGATTCACTCTAGGATTCTACATTAGCACATGTGCACACTAGCATTCATCCATGGGGTACATGCTTTGTTGATTATTGATTTGGTTATATCCTAATTGAGCTAGTAGTGCATTGAAAGCTTTCATTCTTGATAAAGGTAGATAACAAACCCTTTTCATTGAGTAGTCGGGATTCTAGCCTCATCAAGCACTGAATTTCTCACTCCGAAAGGTGGAGGGCCAAAACTCTAGGCTAAAAAAAAAAAAAAAAAAAAAAAAAAAAAAATTTGCAAAAGCAAATACAAAAGTGAGGACTTCTCCTAAAAGGAGAGAAGTGGGAAATGATTAGATGGAGTTTGTTTTGATTTGTAGCCTAGTTGATTTAAGCTTGTAAGTTCTTAGGGATATTTAAACACCTAATGCCCTAAAGCCGTTCGGTTTGGGAGTCATTGACCTAACGCTCGAACTCATGGATCGCTAGAAAGCTTAATAGATCACTACATTGCACCATGCTTCTATTTTTGATCCTCTAGGATAGTGAATAAAAAAAAAATCGAGTGAAAAGACTAAGCGCATCTAATTGAATAAAGCATTAACAAAAGGTCCACTCTTTGTTTTGATAATCGGTACTAGATTTGTACGCTAGTTTGAGGGTAAGGATGTAATTATTTCTTTAGTTGGCTTAGATAGCAGCATATTTGATGCTGGTTCACTCAAAAAGGATTCTAGAGTTGTTTTGATTTGCATGATTATTTTCTTGATGTGTGGAGGACTATACTTTTTTGCTCGATGTTGAGATTTTGGGAGATTGCTTGGAAAGTGTTGAAAAATTGCATATTTGAGGTAGTTTTCTCCCAATGTTTGTTTTGTATATTGGTGCCTCTCTTATGAGAAAGAGTTCAATGTTTGTGGGTATTATTTCTGGAAACCCTCACGAGACTTCACTCATCCACTAGGGGTAACCTAGGGGTTTAAAAGGCTTGTTGCATACGCTAAATGCGATCAGATTCCCTACGACAGTGGCACTATCTTTTTATTGCTTTCTAGTTCATAGTTGCTTAGTTGCTTATTTCTTTATTTTCCTTGTAGTTCATTGCTATCTAAGTTTGGGGGTGTGATAAGTGCTCAAATGTGACACATTTTAGCACCTCAGCTAGGGTATTTTAGTCCATTCATCTATCTTACTTTCATGTCATAGATATTTGCTTGTGCTTTTGCCTATTTCAGGTTAATAAAGTTCAAACAGGCTAACAAGAGCCATTTAGCTCAATTTTGGAGCTAAGAAGCAAAGTTGGAAAGAAGCCAAGAAAATGCACCAGAGGAGCTTCGATCGATCGAAGGGAAGTCCCGATCGATCGAAGAGGTCTACAATCGATCGAGATGAGGCGGTGCCACCTCAGCCAATTGGATAAGGCTTGGAAGATATTTTAAAGCCACATCAGCTTTGATCGATTGAAGTTAAGTGTTGGATTGATTAAGAATCTTTGATCGATCGAAGTCTGTCTAATTCCCGAGCGCACCGATTTCTACCTAACTTGTGTAGCTGCGAATTTCCTCCAATCATAGGCTGTAATTTTGACTTGATCCTTACTCAAAGGAGTATGTAATTGATTTATTGAATAATATTGTATCATAGGAAGAGAGACAGAAATTACCAAATATAGAAAATATATTCATTTCTCTAGAACTAGGGTCTTAGGAAGAAAGCAAGGATGAAAATGATGGTGCCAACCTCCAAGCTAGCCCTTAAGGGTTCCATGACCACTATAATGAGTGGTTAAAACCTTCTCTTAGGGCTAAAAACAGCCCTTAGGCTTGCTTCTCAAACCTAGCTTTTGTGTATTTTTGGGGATTTTAGTTGTAATAGATGTTTTGATCATGAATAAATATAAAGCTTGTGATTTCTACTTGATTTTTATGGATTAATGCTTTCAATTGATCATTTGATTCTATTCATATGTTATGTATGCTAGAATTGATGTTCATGTTTTTGTTTCTAGATTTAATAAAATTGATGCATGTCTATGTGTGTTAATGATGTTAATCTAGTGATAGTCAAGGCATGGTGCTTAATTGAACACTCTTGTGATTTATTTGATGGTTCACACTTGTTTCTTGATGGATTGTACCATATCTCTAGTTTAATTAGTTTAAATTTCATATCTCTAGCCTAGTTGTAGTGTAATTGCTTTAATTTCTTAGGTAGGTGGACAATTCATTCTTGTTTCTTGATGTTCCATACTTGTGAATGCAAAGAGTGGATGTCTCTAGATATTTGTGTGTGCATTAATTGTGGTTTAATTAAATGGATATTGGTCTCATTTGATAGGTTGTGCTATTCATTAAAATTGGCTAGACAATCTATACTTATTTTCCATCCGTACTTAGTTTTAATTAATGTCACACACACAAAAGTTACAACTTAAATTTCCCCATTAATATAAAATTGCTAGTATTTGGTGAAATGAAGCTTAGTGGTGACTCTAAGCCCCAAGACCTCTTTCTTATATCATTTCCCTATTTTCTAGATTGCTATTTACTCGCATTATTTTTAATTGCATTTTAGTTTACTTAATCAATCACCAACCATCTTTGATCACTTGACCTACTAACCCGACATTAATTTCCAAGCACAAATTCATCTCCTTTCCCTTGGGATGATTCCTACTAACTCTAGCTATATTTTTAGTTAGAAGTGGTAGTGGCAATTTCTAAATTTAAACTTGGCCACATTACACGCTTTATTGGATGCAACTTTGGTGCATTGGCACGATACCACACTAGGACACGTCCGATTAAGCAATCTCAATGTTTCTTCCATTTAGAACTAGTTTAGAGGATAGAGGAAGAACTCAACAAATTGATTGAAGTGGGGTTTATTCTTGAGGTCAAATATCCAACATGTATTTCGAGCATTGTTCCGGTGAAGAAGAAAAATGGACAGATTCGAATCTGTGTGGACTTTAGTGATTTGAATGAGGCGTGCCTAAAAGATGATTTTCCTACTCCCATGCTTGAGCTCACTGTAAATGCAACCACGGGGTATGAAGCTCTCTCGTTCATAAATTGTTACTCCGGGTACAATTAGATAAGAATGACTCCGAAAGATGAGGAACTAACTGCCTTCCGTACTCCTAAAGGTATATATTGCTACAAAGTTATGCCCTTTGAACTCAAAAATGAGGGAGCAACATACCAACGCGCCATGCAAAGGATCTTCGATGACATACTCCACAAGATTTTTGAATGTTATGTTGATGACTTTGTTGGCCTAAGGATTTAATCTAAAGGTGAATCTTATATTTTGATGATTACAAACCATTAATGATGTTTATGTACTAATATTTTCCTTGAGTGCTATATAGTTGATCAATTAATTCAATCCTCAATAATGAGCCAGAAGCATTCCAAGTACTCAAGCAATGGATTCAAGGAAGCATTGAAGTTGCAAGAATTCAAAGATTATTCAAGTACTCCATCAAAGGCTAACCGATCATGGTCAAAGATTGAAGAAAAGGGTAGATTAGATGGTGAGAGCTTAAGATTTAATGTCAAAGTTAATTTGAATATATTTGAAGCTCAAAATTCAATCCATGCATTGCATTCCCATTTTATTTCTCAAAGAAAATTAAAATCAGCTCATGATCACATTCACAAGACTTAAAGAATTTCATATTAATGTGAGATGGAGAAGGCTCCATAAAATAAAGAGAAGGCTCTTTTCTCTTATTCAGTGAGCTCTGAGAATGTTCTTTTCTTTAACTCCAGTAAGTCTTTGAGAAGTATTTAAGAAAAAGAGAGGGCTCAATCAAAAGAAAGAGAGGGCTCTTTTTGTTCCAAGAAAGTTACGAAAATTGATCTTCAAAATAAAGAGCAGGCTCACGTTTTTATTGAGCAGGCTCTTTCCAAGGAAAATGAACAATGAGCAGGCTCTTTAGTTTTCAAAGAGATGGCTCTCTTTAGGGTTTTGAACTATAACGTAAACATTTTCATTAAATGTTCTCAACAACCTCTAACAGCTATATTGAACTCTGTTGTTTCTATAAATACTGAGGTTGGTCTTCAAACTAAAACACTTCTTTTCACAGAGAACATTCTATCATTCCTTGAAAAGCATTAAAGAAGTATTCTGAGCTTTCATTCCTTCTCTGTTATTTCATATCACTGTAGTAATTCTGAGCTTCACGTATATTCATCTTTTCTATAGTTGTGAGCTAAACTCTATAATCTATCTTTGAGAGATTCTTGTACACTTGTTTCTTTAAATTTCAAAGCTATTGTAAAGGGTTGGTGTAACCACAAGAAAGCCTAGGAGAAGGGTGTTCTCCTAGCAAAGAAGAGAAGCAAGATCTTGTTTCAAAAGTGAAGGTTTGCTCTCCACCATTAAGGAGAAGCTCTAGTGAATTTGGGAAGTTTCAAGGGGGATCTTGAGCCGAGGAGTAGGAGTTTCCGAACCTCGCTAAATCACCGAGTCATTGTTTGCAATCTCTTATCTCTTATCTCTTTTATTTTTTTGCTTTATTTTGCTTGAATATTTTAATAAACTGATATTTAACAGTTTGGTAGATTTATAATTTTTAAATTAAAAAATTTGATCCTTGACTCTATTCACCCCCCCTCTAGAGTCAATTAGTGACTAACAATTGGTATCAGAGCCTAATCTCTAGAAAAAGACTAATCATCTTAGAGAACGATCATGGCCAATACAAATTTCCATCAAGAAGGTCAATCTAACAATAGACCCCCTTGGTTTGATGGAAGTGACTACAACTATTGGAAAATCAAAATGAGAGCATTCTTAAGAGGCATAGATGTAGATGTTTGGAAAGCCATAGAAAAAGGAGACCATGTTCCAACCAAGATAGTAGAAGGTGAAAATGTTCGAACACCCGATATTGAATGGACCCTCAATGACCGTAGGCTTGTACAATGTAATGTCAAGGCTATCACTAATCTCTATTGTGCCTTAAGCAAAGACGAATTCAATAGAATTTTGGATTGCGAAACGGCCAAAGAAATTTGGGATAAACTTGAAGTTACCTATATAGGCACTAGTCAT
This sequence comes from Cornus florida, assembly GCF_030987335.1. Lineage (NCBI taxonomy): Eukaryota > Viridiplantae > Streptophyta > Magnoliopsida > Cornales > Cornaceae > Cornus > Cornus florida. Next base: position 78,496,944 of record NW_026775573.1, on the reverse strand, counting down.
GTTAAAGAATCCAAAATGAATATGCTTGTCCATAAATATGAACTTTTTACCATGAATAACAAAGAAACTATTAGTGAAATGTACTCTCGTTTTACTAATATTGTTAATCCCTTGAAAGCTCTTGGAAGAAAATATACATCATCCGCCAATGTAAGAAAAATCCTTAGATCTTTGCCAAAGAATTGGGAAGCTAAGAAGACCGCCATCCAGGAAGCCAAAGATCTTAACACACTTCCCATTGACGAACTTATTGGTTCATTAATGGCTTACGAGCTAGAAATGAATGATAGAGATGAAGAAACTCAAAAGAAGGATATAGCTCTACAAGCTACTACCAAAGAAGTTACAATTGATAAAGTTCCTCATGATGAAGAAGAAGAAGAAGTTGCTCTCATTACCAAAACCGTAAGAAGAATTCTTCAAATGAAGAAGTTCTAAAAGAGCAACCACTTCAAAAGAAATGGGTCGTCTAGTGAGCAACGAAAAAAAGAAGCACCTACTTGCTTCCATTGTGGAAAACCGGGGCACTTCAAGTCCGATTGCTATGCCTACAAAAATGAAAAGGAAAGGAAAAAGAAAGGCAAAGCCATGCAAGCTACATGGGAGGATGATGATTCAAATGGATCCGAAAGTGACGATGAACTCAATGAATTGGTTAATCTTTGTCTCATGGCCGATGAAGATGAGGTAAATTCTAATCATAACTCATTTGATTTGGAAACTACTTATGATGAATTGGTTGATGCACCCAACTACTTGCTTGATGCTTTTAGAGAATTGCATGATGAATTAGGCAAAATGGTTCAAAAATGTGCTACGCTCAAGAGGGAAATGTATATCATCTCTCAAAACCTTGAAAAATCTCAACTTGAAAATGAAGCTTTGAAAAAGGAAAAAGAATTAGCTAAAGAATCGGTTTCAATTAATTTAATTTCTGAAAATAAATCATTGAAAGTTATAATTGAAGATCAAATTAAAACTTTAGCTAAATTCACAAAAGGTAGAGAGAATTTGGATCTCATACTTGGAAAGCAAAGAAATGCTTATGCCAAGGATGGACTTGGATTTGATCCTCACAACAAAGATTCTTGTTTATTGAAAAAGAGAATACCTTTGAACAATTACTTTGTTAAAAATTCCTCTTTTAGTCCACAATGTAACTATTGTAAAAAAACAGGACATAAGATCAATCATTGTCCTATTAGGCCATGTAGGACAAAAGAAGTTTGGGTTATTAGAGGAACTTATACACCTCTTCCTAACTCTCATGGACCCAAGAGAATGTGGGTACCAAAAGAAGATTATTCAAATTCCTTTTGTAGGTTTGCTTGAAGTCTCCATATTCATCCAAGGACAAATGGTTCCTTGATAGCGGATGCTCAAGGCATATGACAGGAGATCAATCAAAATTTCGCTCCATCAAACCTCATAAAGGAGGAAGCGTCACATTCGGCGACAACTCAAAAGGCAAGGTCATTGGCATTGGAACTATTGGTATCTCCTCCTCCTTATCTATTGATGATGTGTTACTTGTTAAAGGCTTAAAGCATAATCTGTTTAGTATTAGCCAATTATGTGATAAAGGATATGATGTTTTGTTGTGCATTGTCAAAAAGGATAATGTAGAAGTTTTCCATGCTCTAAGAAATGGTAATGTATATACTTTGCTTTTATGTGAATTACATGATCAAGATGTCAAATGTCTTGTATCCTCAAATGAAAATAGTTGGTTGTGGCATAGAAAGTTGGGTCATGCTAGTATGGATTTGATTTCAAAACTATCTAAGAATGAATTGGTCAAAGGCCTTCCAAAGACTAATTTTTCTAAAGATAAAACATGTAGCGCATGCCAAATAGGCAAGCAAATCAAGTCATCATTTAAAAGGAAAAAGGATATAACAACTTCAAGACCACTTGAATTAATTCACATGGACTTATTCGGTCCGGAGAGAATTGCTAGTCTTGGTGGAAAACTCTATGCATTTGTCATTGTGGATGACTTCTCTAGATTCACTTGGGTATTTTTCCTTACACACAAGAATGAGGTTCATACAATCTTTGCTAAATTTTGTAAGAGAGTTGAAAATGAAAAAGAATGTAAAATTAAGTCCATTAGAAGTGATAGAGGTAGAGAGTTCAACAACCAAGATGTGGAAAGATTTTGTGATGACAATGGATACAATCATAATCTTTCAGCTCCTAGGACTCCTCAACAAAATGGAGTTGTTGAAAGAAAAAATAGGTCTCTCCAAGAAATGGCTAAGACTATGTTAAATGAACATAATTCTCCTAGATCTCTATGGGCCGAAGTCGTTAGCACCTCATGCTATGTTATAAATAGAGTCATTATTAGAAAACTCCTTAATAAGACTTCTTATGATCTTTGGAACAAAAGAAAGCCAAACATTGGATACTTTAAAGTCTTTGGGTGTAAATGCTTCGTGTTAAATGACAAAGATAATCTAGGAAAATTTGAACCTAAATCGGATGAAGGTATTTTTCTAGGATATTCTTCTCGTAGCAAAGCATTTAGAGTGTTTAACAAAAGAACACGAGTGGTTGTGGAATCAATACATGTTGTATTCGATGAATCACCATTACCTCCTCTTAGACGTTCATTAGATGATAATGAAGATGTGATTGAGATTGAAAAGAATATTGAAAATCTTGATTTAAATGGTTCTTCTCTTGAAGATAGCTCCAAAGATGTTCTAAAAGAAAGTCTCTCTCATAAAGACACTCTTCCTAAGGCTTGGAAGCAAGTGCCTAATCATCCGATAAATCAAATCATTAGCGATCCATCTAAAGGAATAAGCACTAGGTCTCAAACGAGTAACATTTGCAATTATGTGGCTTTTGTTTCCCAACTTGAACCAAAAAATATTCATGAAGCCGAAAATGATGAATCTTGGCTCTTGGCCATACAAGGAGAACTTAACCAATTCGAAAGGAATAAAGTCTGGCATTTGGTTCCAAAGCCTAAAGATAAAACTATCATTGGCACAAAATGGGTATTTAGGAACAAAAAGGATGAATCGGAAATAATTATGAGAAACAAGGCAAGGCTTGTTGCTCAAGGCTATAATCAAGAAGAAGGAATTGATTATGAGGAGACCTTTGCCCCCATAGCTAGACTTGAAGCTATAAGAATGCTCCTTGCTTTTGCATCCCATAAGAACTTTAAGTTATATCAAATGGATGTAAAAAATGCTTTCTTAAATGGATTCATTGAAGAAGAAGTATATGTAGAACAACCGTCGGGCTTTGAAAGCTACATTTATCCAAACCATGTTTTCAAATTATCAAAAGCTTTGTATGGTTTGAAACAAGCTCCAAGAGCTTGGTATGAAAGATTAAGTGGTTTCTTACTTGCTAATGGTTTTGTTAGAGGAAAAATTGACAATACTCTTTTTACTAAAACCATTGATAGCAACCTGTTGGTTATTCAAATTTACGTTGATGATATTATCTTTGGATCAACCAATAGTGTGCTATGTGAAAAATTTGCTTCTAGCATGCAAAATGAATTCGAAATGAGCATGATGGGTGAACTTACTTTCTTCTTAGGGTTGCAAATCAAACAAACACTTGATGGCATTTTTGTTTGCTAATCCAAGTATGTTGAAGATTTGCTAAAGAAATTTGGCTTGGAGGAAGTCAAACATGCCAATACTCCAATGAGCTCATCTTTGAAACTTGGCAAAGATGAAAAGGGCACTAATGTAGATATTAAAAAATATAGGGGTATGATTGGTAGTCTTTTATACTTAACCGCAAGTAGACCGGACATCATGTTTAGTGTATGCTTATGTGCTCGTTTTCAATCTTGCCCTAAAGAATCTCATCTATGTGCCGTTAAACGCATCTTTCGCTATTTAAGTTTTACTACATTCTTAGGGCTTTGGTATCCTAGGCATACATCATTTGAGCTTGTCGGTTACTCGGACGCTGATTTTGGAGGATGCAAAGTTGATAGAAAAAGTACTAGCGGAACTTGTCATTTCTTAGGACAATCATTAGTATCTTGGTCTTGCAAGAAACAAAATTCCGTAGCTCTATCAACGGCAGAAGCTGAATATATTGTAGCCGGTAGTTGTTGCGCTCAAACGCTTTACATTAAGCAACAGCTTGAGGATTTTGGACTTTACTTTGATCATGTTCCTATTATGTGTGATAATACAAGTGCAATATGTATCTCAAAAAATCCTATTCAGCATTCAAGGACAAAGCATATAGAAATTAGGTACCATTTTCTTAGGGATCATGTCTCAAAAGGAGACATTAAGCTTGTATTTATTAATACTGAAAAACAACTAGCAGATATTTTCACAAAGCCACTCCAAGAGGACAGATTTTGCTTGCTCAGAAGAGAAATAGGTATGTCTACAGAAGAAGAAATATTAAAGTAACTCTAGCAGCTAAAGAGCCAGCTCCATTCAGAAAAAGAGCTGTCTCCACACAAAGCAGAGCAGGCTTCACAAATGATTTCAAAGTGCATACTCTCGGGATCTCTATGTTTTTAAGAAAGAGCAGTCTCTACAAACTAAGAGAGCGGGCTCTATAAAAACAAGAGACGGCTCCTAACCGAAACCATAATCTGCATACACTTTTGTTGCTCTCAGGATCTCATGCAGATTTCAGTAAGAGCAGTCTCCAATTCTACAATGAGCCGGCTCACACACACTCATTTAAACACTCAACTCTCGGGATCTCATGCAGGTTGTAAAGAGCTGGCTCCAATTTTGCTTGAGCCGGCTCAATACACATAAATGGAGACGTCTCTCTTCAGAAGGAGGAGCCTGCTCAATTGATGGATTACATCTCCTTGCTCTCGGCATCTCACATTTGCACTTGGATGCAGGGCAAAAGAATGAAAGAGCCAGCTCCATGAAATAGAAGAGCTGGCTCTAAGAAACTTCATTGAGCCGGCTCTATGAACTAGTGAGCCGGCTCAATCAATGAAACCCACATACACAAAATTCTCAGTTTCATTTTAAGTGCACAGTAGGTTTCATCTCTTGTAGTTCATCTCGGCACTTTCCATTCAGTATACTAAATCCATTCTAGACATAACAGAGGCTTATTCCAGAGCACTCTCTCGGCTAGGGTTGAAATATTTCCTCCATTGGGCATGTTCACAGGTAACTCCTTTCCTCAAATTCCATCTAAAAGTTATGAGTTCTTGCATTTTAATTGATCTATTTTCAACAAATTTTAGAGTTCATTGTTTTTTCATCTCTCATCCATGAAACCCTTGATTTCACTGTAGACTTTCTCCTCACATGGAAAGAACATATTTGGCTAGAAATTGCTACTCTCTTGGTTTGTTAATTCAAATTTCTAGTTTGTTATGCATTTGTCATATGACTAATCTATGAATTTATTTCATGTCAATTAAATCTTAGAAATATATGTTGTTTTCAAACCCCTTTATTTTTAATTTATCTTTGAATTCCATTTTATTTTTTTTGTAAACTTTATTACCTAGATCATATTATCTGAATTTTTTTTGGGGGTTTTTAAGCATTTTTCCTCTTTACTCAACTTAGTATAAAACTTAAATTGTTACAATGGTTCAAAATCATTTTCAATTATAATCATTAATTCTCAGTCAAAACCAATTTGAGCTTTGAAAATTCCAGTATATGATAATTGAATTTTTTTTTAATCTTCACTCCAAACAAATTTAAGTGAATTTTTCTTTAGATATGTGTTCTAAGTATTCCTTCTAAAATTTCAGTTTCAATTTCTAGAAATGTCCACGGCTTCATCCTCTCGTAGAAAGAATCCTCCTCGTGATCAAAAACGGAACTCTCAAAGATCTCAAGATGTTAGTTCAAGTCCTAATACACAAACTCAAATCTCTACTACCATGCTTTATAGAAACCCCACCTACAAAGTAGCATTTGACACCATCTATCAACATAGAAAATTGGCCACAGCAATGGTATTGTCCAAACAAATTTGCAATGATCTTAATCTCAACACCTATAGATTGTTTAACGAAATTGGCCTAGGAAACTTTGTTGGGTTGAGTACCAAATACTATCCAAAATTCGTAAAGTTATTTTACACTCACCTTGAAGAAAGTCTTGGAGAAGACAAACTTAATTGTTATGTAGCTGGAGTTCACTTTTACCTTGATAGAAGTAACATTGCTCGAATTCTCAAACTTGAGGGTGGCATCCAATTCTATTCTCCTTCCAAATGGTTTATTGGACAAGGCTTTGACAAACTCACGACTATTCAGCAAATGAGTTATGATTCCCGTGTAACCAATACAAAAGTGGTAAACACTAGGCAATTAACTATGGAAGCCCGGTTGGTTCACAAGATCATCATGTACTCCATTCTTCCAAAATCCGACAGTAGATCCAAAGTTACTCACATGGACGTCTTCCTTATCTGGTGTGTCTTAAATGGAAAGCCCTTTAATCTTGCATACATAATATTTCATCATTTGCTTGCTTGCAAGAGAAAGAAAAAGGTCTCTCTTTATTATGCCATGGTTCTCACTCACATATTCATGGATATGAAAGTTTCGCTAGATAGTTCTGAAGCAGTTAAACCAGGGTCAAGACATATGCTCACTGCTTTAAATCTTGCGTCAATGGGGCTAAAAAGGGATTTAAATGGTATGTGGTTCTATCCTAAGCAACGGAGGTTTGAAGAGGCTCGAGATAGAGGAGAAGAAATTGAGGAAGTTGATGATGAGGATGAAGAAGAACATGACAGTGATGACAGTGCTGAAGATGACGATGTTCCAGCTGAAAATTGCACCAATCGTGATCTTTTATTGAAAATTCTCGAAGCTACTCGTCAAAATCAAACCACTCTTGAAGAACAACAAACCACTCTTGCACGACAGCAAAGACAACTTGACGAAGTGCATATGTCAATCACTCATCTTAATGAAGATTTTGAAGCATTTCGTAAAGGAAATAGACCTCCTTCTCCTTAGCACAGTATCACCCCCGTCTAAAACCTATTTTTGTGGTCTCATTTGCTATATCTGCTTTAGAGAATCGTATTCTTAGATATGTTCTATTTACTTATGTTATTTAATTTTGAACTCCTTATCATGAACTATGCTTTTATCTACCCATATAGTAGTTGTCTTCTAATTCTCCTTCTGTTTTAACTTATGCTTTCTATAAAATGCCATATTTGCTATTTAATTGCTCTTTTCTTTATCAATTTTGATATTTCATGCAAAGGTCAGTATTTCCCATTGATAAAGGAAGATTTTTTTTGATATGACAAAGGGGGAGAAAGATGTGTTCTATGCTATATTGTGTCTATTCTATTGCATTGCTATTTTGATAGACGCACATTGATAGGGGGAGACATATTTTTTTTCAAATATTTGTTGTTGACATGAATTCAAGATATGCTTATTGATAGGGGGAGCATTATTTCAAAATGCAACTCCACCTTGACAATAAACACATCAATGTTTTGTCATCATCAAAAAGGGGGAGATTGTTGGCCTAAGGATTTAATCTAAAGGTGAATCTTATATTTTGATGATTACAAACCATTAATGATGTTTATGTCCTAATATTTTCCTTGAGTGCTATATAGTTGATCAATTAATTCAATCCTCAATAATGAGCCAGAAGCATTCCAAGTACTCAAGCAATGGATTCAAGGAAGCATTGAAGTTGCAAGAATTCAAAGATTATTCAAGTACTCCATCAAAGGCTAACCGATCATGGTGAAAGATTGAAGAAAATGGTAGATTAGATGGTGAGAGCTTAAGATTTAATGTCAAAGTTAATTTGAATATATTTGAAGCTCAAAATTCAATCCATGCATTGCATTCCCATTTTATTTCTCAAAGAAAATTAAAATCAGCTCATGATCACATTCACAAGACTTAAAGAATTTCATATTAATGTGAGATGGAGAAGGCTCCATAAAATAAAGAGAAGGCTCTTTTCTCTTATTCAGTGAGCTCTGAGAAGGTTCTTTTCTTTAACTCCAGTAAGTCTTTGAGAAGTATTTAAGAAAAAGAGAGGGCTCAATCAAAAGAAAGAGAGGGCTCTTTTTGTTCCAAGAAAGATATGAAAATGGATCTTCAAAATAAAGATCAGGCTCACGTTTTTATTGAGCAGGCTCTTTCTAAGGAAAATGAACAAAGAGCAGGCTCTTTAGTTTTCAAAGAGACGGCTCTCTTTAGGGTTTTGAACTATAACGTAAACATTTTCATTAAATGTTCTCAACAATCTCTAACAGCTATATTGAACTCTGTTGTTTCTATAAATACTAAGGTTGGTCTTCAAACTAAAACACTTCTTTTCATAGAGAACATTCTATCATTCCTTGAAAAGCATTAAAGAAGTATTCTGAGCTTTCATTCCTTCTCTGTTATTTCATATCACTGTAGTAATTCTGAGCTTCACGTATATTCATCTTTTCTATAGCTGTGAGCTAAACTCTGTAATCTATCTTTGAGAGATTCTTGTACACTTGTTTCTTCAAATTTCAAAGCTATTGTAAAGGGTTGGTGTAACCCACAAGAAAGCCTAGGAGAAGGGTGTTCTCCTAGCAAAGAAGAGAAGCAAGATCTTGTTTCAAAAGTGAAGGTTTGCTCTCCACCATTAAGGAGAAGCTCTAGTGAATTTGGGAAGTCTCAAGGGGGATCTTGAGCCGACGAGTAGGAGTTTCCGAACCTCGCTAAATCACCGAGTCATTGTTTGCAATCTCTTATCTCTATCTCTCTTATTTTTGTGCTTTATTTTGCTTGAATATTTCAATAAACTGATATTTAACAGTTTGGTAGAAATATAATTTTTAAATTAAAAAAATTGATCCTTGACTCTATTCACTCCCCTCTAGAGTCAATTAGTGACTAACAAACTTGGTGGTTAAGACGAAAGAACGAAGAAATCACTTACAGGATCTAGGTATAGTTTTTAATCACCTCTGAAAATATCAGCTCAAGATGAATCCCTTTAAATGTGCATTTGGTGTGACTTTAGGGAAATTCCTGGGATACGTCGTACGTCATCATGGTATTGAGATTGATCCTAATAAAGTTAAGGCCATTCAAAAGATGTCGCCACCAAAGAATTTACGTGAGCTTCAAAGTTTACAAGGTCAACTTGCGTTCATTCATTGGTTCATATCAAATTTATCTGGTCATTGTCAGCCTTTTAACTGACTCATGAGGAAAGACGCCCCATTTAACTGGGACCAATCTTACCAAAATGCTTTTGATAGCATCAAAAATTACCTTCTTAATTCTCCAGTATTAGGGGCACCTATATTTAGAAAACCACTCATACTTTACATTGCTATGCAAGAAGAATCGCAGGGTGCCCTACTTGCTTAGAATAATGAAGAACATAAAGAGAAAGCCTTGTATTACTTAAGTCGCAGGCTCACCCCGATGGAGCAAAATTATCATCCAATTGAAAAAACATGCTCGCGCTTGTCTTCGCATATAAGAAATTGAGGCATTATTTCTTGGCTCATACGATACATCTTATTGCAAGAGTTGATCCTCTCAAAGATGTTATGTCTAAACCAGTCATTTCCGAACGCTTGGCGAGGTGGTCAATTTTATTCAATGAATTTGAAATTGTTTATGTGTTACGAAAAGCAATGAAAGGACAAGTCCTAGCAGATTTCTTAGCTGAGCATCCTATTCCAGCTGATTGGGAAATTTCTAAAGATTTTCTTGATGAAGAAATCTTCCTTATGGGCATCCTCCCTTCATGGATGATGTTTTTCGATGAGGCAGCACGATCAGATGGGGCCGAAACATGTGTAGTTTTTATGTCTCCAAAAAGACATGTTATTTTATACTCTTTTGCACTCACTGAAAACTGCTCAAATAATGTAGCTGAATATCAAGCCTTGATTATCGGCCTTCAAATGGCGAATGAGATGAAGATCACAGATCTCAAAATATATGGAGACTCTAAGTTGATGATCAACCAACTTCTTAAAGAATATGAGGTTAAGAAAGATGATCTAGTGCCGTACCATCGTTATGCTTTCATTTGTTGGAACGTTTTGATAGCGTCATGCTAGAGCACATTCTGAGGAAAGAAAATCGGATAGCTAATGCTTTGGCAAATTTAGCTACAACATTAGCTTTAACCAATGAGGACCTAGTTGATGTTCTTGTATGTTAACGATGGGTCTTACCACAAGTCCTAAAAGATAAATTTGAAGAAAGTAATTTGGTTTCTTGTTAGATACAAAAGGAAGAAGACTGGAGACTCCCTATCATTGATTATCTGGAACATGGAAAGCTTCCCAAAGACCTATGCAACAAGACTGAAATACGAAGACGAGCACCTCATTTCATGTATTACAATGATACGTTGTATAGGCATTCATATGGTCTTTTCCTTCGCTTCCTTGGAAATGATGAAGCAACCCATGCAATGAAGGAAGCACATTCTGGAATTTGTAGAGCCTATCAATCTGGTCCAAAACTTTACTTTCGCATCAAAAGAATGGGTTATTATTAGCCCACCCTGGTCAAAGATTGCTTGTAGTATGCGAAAAAGGTGTCAAGCCTGTTAATTCTATGTTAACTTCATACACCAACCACCAGAGCCGTTACACCCTACTATGACGTCATGGCCTTTCGATGCTTGGGGATTAGATGTAGTTGGTCCTATAGAAAAGTATTCTGAAGGCCATTTGTATATCTTGGCTGCTACTGATTATTTTTCTAAATGGGCAGAAGTTGCACCCTATAAACATGTGAAAAACGAAATAGTTGATGACTTTACCAAGTCTAACCTTATTTATCGATATGGTGTCCCTTGATACATCATCACTGATAATGGGACAAATTTTAAAAATAGTTGGGTAACTGACCTTTGTGAGAAGTTTGGCTTCAAACAACGTAAATCCTTAATGTACAATGCCCCTGCAAATGGTCTCGCGGAAGCATTCTATAAGACTCTTTGTGAGCTATTGAAGAAAGTAGTCAACCAAATAAAGAGAGATTGGCATGAGCAAATGGAAGAAGCATTGTGGGCATACTGGACTACGCATCGTACACCTACTCAAGCAACTCCGTATTCTCTTACTTATGGCGTAAAAGTGGTTATTCCATTAGAACAACAGATCCCTTCGTTAAGGATTGCCATACAAGAAGGCCTTACAAGTGAAGAAAATGCCATCTTACATCTTCAAGAACTGAAAGCATTGGAAGGGAAGAGATTAGAAGCTCAACAACAGCTAGACTGTAATCAAGCTCGACTTTCTAAAGCGTTCAATAAGAAAGTTCAACCTCGGTCATTTCAAGTTCGAGACTTAGTATTAGGTGTTCGTAGACTAATTATCATGAATCATCGCAAGGGAAATAAATTTGTATCCAAATGGGATAGACCATATGTTGTTCGGGAAGTGTATACTGACGGCGCATATCTCAGTATTGATGAAGATGGAGTAAGAGTGGGGCCCATTAATGGCAAGTTCCTAAAGCGCTACTACCCATGAAGGCTATGCTCCTGATCGTATGAGCTTAAACTGCACTATGCTCCTAGCCCACATGAGTTAAAACTGTGATCCCAAAAAAAGAAAAAACAAAACAAAATTTAAACTACGTGATGACTTGATCCCTCTTTTCAGGGTACGTTGGCAGCTTAGAATTTTATTCTAAGTTCAGTACAATGCTTTAAAAAAAAAAAAAAAAAAAAAAAAAAAATTCCTCAGAGTATACGAAATGGCAAATTATATCAAAAGGGCTAGTCTCAATTTGTCAACTTTACTTGCTGTCAAGATATTATTGTCACTCATTATACAATATCAAAAGTGCTCGTCACACCTTGTCAACTTGGCACGCCACCGAATTGTAGCTGTAAAGAAAATTTTGGTCTGTCACCCAATTGTAGCTGCAAGAAAGAAATTAGGCCCATCGCCAAAGTGTAGCTGCATACAATAATTTTGGTTCATCACTAGAATTGCAGCTGTGATAAGCGCCGAATATTATATATTCAAGCACCCTAAATTGCATTAGTAAAGTCCGTTGTATGTTAATTTATGTAGATTATCTTCATTTCTATGTTTTTATGCATTTTCAGGTTCATTGGCCAAAATGGAACAAGAATAAGGCCTTGTGGAATCTTGAGCAACAAAAGGTGCCAATGCTGAATTCTGGCAGCAGTAGAACCTGGGCTTTGCTCGCCATTTTGACCTTCCAAACTCGAGAACTGGACTTCCCTCATAACATGAAAGATTTAGAGCTCTGAATCAGCTTTCCAAATCTTCAAACGGTTTGTCATTCGGAGCTCGGAGTAGAGAGTTATGGCCTTGTTACCAGAGGCGCGCAGAACTGCCTGGCAGCAATGAAATTCTGCCTTGATCTTCATTTTCGACCAACCATCCTTGAGAATTGGATCTCCACCAAAACATGAAATATTTAGAGCTCTGAATTAGCTTTCTAAATCTTCAAACAGTTCATCATTCGGAGTTCGGAGTGCAAAGTTATGGCTGTTTAACCAAAGTAGGTCTGGGCGGAGCAAGTGAAGCATGGGCATTTTTACACTAAATTCGAGTGCTCGAGGCCTTGCTTAGAGTGCTCGAATTTTGGGCAGAATGCCCTTCGGAAATGGCTCATTTCAGCCCACTTGCACCTTGGTTTCTTCACTTTTCTTTCCTCTTTAATGAAGTGGTTGGAGATGTTGGTTGGTGACCTTTTGGTGGTAGATAAGGCAAGGAAGGCCACACAGATCATGATCCCATATTCTACAAGATTAGAGGAGAGAGAAGAGAGCAAGAAAGGTGTGTTCTTGGAGCTAGAAGAGGGGAGCTCGAAAATGGAGGTCAAGGCTTTGATTCCTCCTTCCTCTAGTGCATCAATGGGTAACTAAACCTCCATCTAGGGAGGTGATGAAGCTCTACCTTGTAAGCATGTCTAGTTTTTGATTTATTTTGGGGAATGAAATGTATATTTGGCTAGTTCCATGGTCTAGAGCATGTTACAAATTGTAATGAAGATTTTGAATGTTTGAATGACTATGTTGATTTACATACTCTTGTCTTAGATTATTTAATCTCATAGTTGTATGACTTATAGTTTCATAGTGACAATGGAACTAAGATTATGGAACGGTTTTAATGGCATGGTTTTGAGTAGCTTGTTAATCCATAGCTTAAGAATTTCTTTTGATGAGTTAATCTTGTGACTTGATATCATGTGCTTCCACCAATTGATTAATTGTTTGACAATCTCTAGCTTAGTGAGCATGTCTAGGGTTGCATCTTAGTTTAGGTAACTCAACCATGTGAAGCTTTGATAGGTTGTTCTTACTCTTTAATTAATTGAATTTCTTGAAGATATTATAGTAGTCATGTATTATTATATATCAAGGTCATTTCTACATTAATTCCCCAAATTAATCATATAATTAGCTTGTGTAGAGGTTTGGAGTGGACTCACTTCCCTAGACTTCCTTCTCTAAATCTTCTCTTTTAATCTCCTTCAATTTATTGTTTTATGCATTCTGAATTTGTAATTTAGTGACAAACAAAACAAACCCTCTATGAACACCCCTTATCACTCTAAAATGACTCTAGACACTTAGGTTGCCATAGATTAGCGCAGTCCCAGTGGTTCGACTTACCCGACCAATAGTCCTATTTTACAATGATTCGTGCTATTGCGAAGGTTGATGTTTAATTGACCAACCGATCAATTTTTGGCGCCATTGCCGGGGACTGCAAACGGTTTAGCGACCAAGGTTCTAGGGTTAATTTTAGTTTGATTGTGAATATTGTGTTTTGTGAATATTTCTTGTGTGGTTTAACCATTTTTGTGTTGTAAGTGAGATTCTAGGAACTCGAAGCTCGCCGTGGGGAATGCTAGCAAATTGTAAGTCTAGAGGACCCCGGGTAAGTCTCTTGACCTTCTAGTTTCGAATTGTGAATATCGTGCATGTGTTAAGCTTAGAAGTAGATAAATTGCAAGCCCTTGTCGAGGCTATTGCAATTGTGTATTTTCAATTCCAAGCATCGGTCCTTGTCGTGGCCATTTTAATTTTTGTCTTGATAATTGAGGAGAAAGGGAATATCATTGTATGTGGAGTTGATGATAAAGAATTGTTGTGTTGATTATGTTATGTGTTGTTGATGTTTAACTCTTAGATGGAGAATAATTATCTCCCAACTCAATTCTACACACCACATGCGTTTTGTGCTTTTTGCTCTAGTAATTCACATCATACAAGAGATTGTCTTCCAACGAGACAATTCTCGGATTTTTATCTAGAGCAGCCAAATGAAAATTTCTTTGAACCGGGTAGTGATCCATACTTCAATGGTTACAACTCGGGTTGGGGAGACCAACAAAACTTCTTGTGGCATGACATAGGAAATTCAACCCCACAATCTCATATGCAACCTTTTCAACCCAATGATCATTCTTTCCCGCCCTCTTCTCCTTTTCCACCGTCTCCATTAGATGAGCTAATTGTTGCTAACAAACAAATGATGGAGTCTTTCCACACGCAAATGATGGAGTCCAACAAGCAAATGTTGGATGACATTATTGGCATGCAATCCACTACTCATTCTCATTCCCAAGTTAGTGCAATGATAGATGACCAAATATCTCAAATTCAACAAAGGATTAATGCTAAAAATCATGAAGAGGAGGAAACATTTTCATTTGAATTTATGGCCAATCCAAAAGAAAATTCTATGAATGATGAGATTACTCCTAGTAACTTTCATCATGAGAATGATCAAGTGGTTATTACATGTGAAAATGATGAAATGGTGGTGGAAGATCAAATTATTGCCCCACATCAAAATGAAGCAATTGTGGCTCAAAATGGGAAAAATAATGATGTAGAGATTGTCTACCCTACTCCAAAACAGCCCCTACATAATCCTTTGCTTGATACACCTCCTTCAATGAAGGATCCTCTAAAAGCTTGTTTGGCTCATTTCAATTGTGAGGATTTTAATGTTGACAATTCCATTTCGGAGGTGAATTCTTTGCTTAATATTCATCCACCTATTCATTCTCTTCCTTGGTCAACATCAAATGTATCTCTTTCTTGGGAGCTTGCATCTCATCCCATTCCCTCACTTGAGTTGTCTCAAGTTGTTGAGCCCGAACCGCCGGATAAGTGTGAGGAGGATGTTGAAATTTTGAAGGATAAGTTGTCGAGCATTCCCGTGCTCAATATGACCCTTCAAAAGCCTTTGCTAGGTGCACTCTCACCTACTCCATCTTCCTATAATCCAAATAAGCCCCATAATCCAAAGTTCTTCATTGAGGATGAAGAGTGGATTGAGGTCTTTCCATTACCTCTTTCCAACTTTTGTATTCAAGCTCTTTTTCTTCCGCTTCCAAAAGAACTTTCTTATTTAGGGAAGCTTGAATCTCTTGAGAGACATGGTATAGGGTGATGAGGACCAACTTGATCTCGATGCGTCTAGCTATCGACGTTAAATTTAGCACTCATGGGAAGCAATTCTTCCAATTTCCATGCTTCCCTTGTCTTCAATTGCTCGTGCCTTGAAATTTTCTGGGAAACGGTTTAGAAAAGCCAAAAGTTTAATTTTTCTGGAAATATTTTTAGTTGTGTTCCACAATTTTAGACTGGCCTCTTAGATTATCTCAATTCTCACTTTCATTCCTGGAAGTTTCTATCTTAATGCATTAACATGATTCTTGCAAACTTTGAGAATTTTCTCAAAATCATCCATGTATTGGAGAGATTGTATGCAATTTAAAAATTTTCTTAATTTCATCCAGGCATTAGAAGAGAGGTTAAGCAATTTAAAAAAAAAAATTTCTAGAAATTTTCCATGCATGGCTTGAATTGAAGCTGCTGCTTGCAATGATTTTTCAATGCATGGGAATGACATGAAAAATTTTCGATGCATGGAATAGCATGCAAAGTTTTCAAATATTTTTCCAACTGCCATGAAAAGCTTTAAAAATCTTTCCATGCATAGGAATGGCATGCAAAGTTTTCAAAATTTTCCTAAAAATCTATCCATGCATTGGATTGGAATAGCATGCAAAGTTTCCAATGATTTTCCAATACAAAGTCTCCATTTCTTCCCATGCATGCCAAGCTTGAAAATTTCATTTTTGAGAAATTCATCCATTTTGCATCATGTTACAATGTATCAAGCTTGGAAAATTTTCCATTGGCATAATGTTGCAGTTGTTCAAAAAAATCCTTCCCAGTGATTTCATCCGCCTAGCATGCTCACTGCCTCCAGTTCGAGGGCTCTAGCACCCATTCCGAGTGCTTAGCATTTCATCTCATAAGCCTCCTCATTTTCCCGAGCTTACTGATCCAATTTCGAGCAATCTACCTTCCCTGTCGAGTGCTCATTGCTGCCTCCAATCTTGCATGCACCACTGTCCTGATTTCGAGCATTCAAGATCCAAGTTAGAGTGCTCGCAGCTGCACACCAATTTCAGCCCATCATTCGTAGCTACTGCCTCTATTTTGAGCCCTCGAATCCCAATTTTGAGTGCTCGAACCTCCTCCACATCTTGCCAATCTCTCTACCCCAAGCTCGAGCACTCTAGCTCCCATTTGGAGTGCTCGAGCCTAGCCAACATGCCCACCATGCAACAAACCAAGCAACCTTCCCATCATCAACCAACCTCTTCACCCCATCCTCTCCACCAACCTCCTCAACCAACCCACATCAACCCACACCCATGCATGCACAACCATGCATGCACAACCTTCATCTCAAACGCATCAACCTCACCTCATCATTCTCAACCCGCATCTCACCTCCCAAACCAACCACCATCCCTCTCGGCCTCACACCATTCAACCACCATCAACCTCACTTCACCACCCTCATCTCATCCCACCATGCATGCAACCCATAACTCAACCAACACCATTCCCTCAACCTCATGCCTGCCCAAAACCATCTCTCTCTCTCGGCACTTTGATGCAACTTGCATGCACCTCACAACCAACTCCAACCACCATGCAACCCAACCTCCATCAACCATGTTCCCACGTCCTCCATGCATAACCACCTTCCTCACCCCTCAAAAACCCACCATCCACCACCCTCACTCTCGCCAACCCAAACCCACCCCTCTCTGCCAATTTCTAGAGCACTCGACCCCAAGTTTCGAGTGCTCGCCATTGCCCGGGCTCTCTCATGCCAACCAGCCGAGGCCACTGCCCCCATTTCGAGCACTCGACGGCACCCTTCGAGTGCTCGAACCAAGCCTCTCTCTCCCTCCCTTTTAAAACCCCAGCCCACCACTCTCACTCAACCTCATCTCCTCTCCTCGGCTGCCAACCCCTCTCCTCCACCAACTTCACAACCCAACCACCCTCAACCTCACCACCCCATGCAAACCCACCTTCACCTCCTCCACCTTTTTCCCCACTCTCCTCTAACCCAAGCACCATCATCAACCTCCCACCCATCCCCACCATTTATCCCACGCACACAGGGCCTTTGGTTCTCCATTGTTGGGTAAGTGTCTAACCCTCTTTTTCTTTTAATTTTTGATCAATAGAGGATGGGATTGCTCGTGGGAAGGATTTGTGATTGTTTGGGAGTTGTGTATTGCATTTGCAGGGCCAAATTTTTGGATTTTCTCATCTCTAATCAACCTTTGGCCCTCTTCCTTTTTGTCTTGCACACCACGTGTTTGACGAATTGCCTAAGCCAACTTTATCTCTCTAAATGCACGGCTTTTGGCATTATTTTGTTTTCCATTTTACACTTATGACTCATGTGTGCCAATTTGTATTTTGTATGGATTTTTACCTTGCAATCACATTCAGGTTAGTATTTTTCTTTCTGTTTTGATTTTTCTTACGAGACCTATGCTTTCACCTGTGTACATTAGTTCTGTTTTGATAGGTCTTCATGTCTAACTTTGGGGGACGCCGTTGCGCACTCACATGGCTGAACATCTACGTCGTCGTCACTCCACTTGGTATTATTGTTCTTTTACCCTCTTTGCGCTTATTTTGATTTACTTGTCTTCTCACATTGAGGACAATGTGACATTCAAGTTTGGGGGTGCATTTATGTATTTTTGGTTTTACATTTTTGCTAAGCAATGATAATGGAATTTGAAACCTGTTGGAGATGAAAGCATATGTTTAAAACTTTGTGTATAGAAGCAGCTGATATTTTTGAAAATAAAGAAAATTTGAGTTGAAATGATCATGTAGATTCAAATTAGTCTGTATAAATGTCTCAATTAAATTCTCGCTGGATTTGACACTCTTTTAAGCTTCACAATGCACAGATGCACATTGGAAACTTAACTGTGAGGCATGCAACTTGATTGACCTTGACCTTGCCCTAGTTAATCTGATTTGATGAACCTAATGGATGAATATCTTTGGCATGATTTAAGTTGTCTAAAAAAAAAAAAAAAAAAAAAAAAAAAAAAAAACTGAAAAGGAAAGAAAATAATGACCAGTTGACGTTCGTAGCCTTTCCAACTCGAGCTATTAAGCCCTAGGAGTGTCTCTACACTTAACACCCTAAAGCCATCTGGTTTGGGAGTTGTTGGCCTAACGCTTGCTACAAGGGTTGGTTAGAAAGCTTAAGGGACTTAAACATTGCACGGTCATTCAAAAAATAAACTGGTAATAAACATGGTTCGTTGGAGTTCGTAGCCTTTCCAACTTGAGCTATTAAGCCCTAGGAGTGTCTCTACACTTAACACCCTAAAGCCATCTGGTTTGGGAGTTGTTGGCCTAACGCTTGCTACATAGGTTGGTTAGAAAGCTTAAGGGACTTCAGCATTGCACAACCATTCTATGTTTCACTTATGAGTTACAATAAATTGTCAATAAGCAACAAAAGTTGTCTTGTAAATAAAATCATGCCTTAGGGACCTCATTTAAAGGGGAATTTAATGATTTGAAAACTTGTGCTTTGGAATTGGAAAAGAAAGTAAAAGCCGCATGTTGAGAATCCAATTCACTTTCACTAAAGCTAGAGTTGATTTCCATTCAAGAGATGATAATTGAGTTATTTATATAGACTTTGATGTTGATGCATGTATGTGGAAATGTATTTAGCCAATTTTTGTATCAATGCTTCATATATGCAAGGTAGTCTTCCCAATGACCCCATCTCCAGCTCTTTTTCTATTTCAAGTTATTTTTGAGCAATGTATATATCTTATTTTACCATGGATGATATTTTTGTAGTAGCAAGCCCATGGTTGTCTTTTCATTAAATTTTTCATTGTAGTTTTGCTAAGGGACTAGCAAAATGTAAGTTTGGGGGTGTGATAAGCGCCGAATATTATATATTCAAGCGCCCTAAATTGCATTAGTAAAGTCCGTTGTATGTTAATTTATGTAGATTATCTTCATTTCTATGTTTTTATGCATTTTCAGGTTCATTGGCCAAAATGGAACAAGAATAAGGCCTTGTGGAATCTTGAGCAACAAAAGGTGCCAATGCTGAATTCTGGCAGCAGTAGAACCTGGGCTTTGCTCGCCATTTTGACCTTCGAAACTCGAGAACTGGACTTCCCTCATAACATGAAAGACTTAGAGCTCTGAATCAACTTTCCAAATCTTCAAACATTTTGTCATTCAGATCTCGGAGCAGAGAGTTATGGCCTTGTTACCAGAGGCGCGCAGAACTGCCTGGCAGCAATGAAATTCTGCCTTGATCTTCATTTTCGACCAACCATCCTTGAGAATTGGATCTCCACCAAAACATGAAATATTTAGATCTCTGAATTAGCTTTCTAAATCTTCAAACAGTTCATCATTCGGAGTTCGGAGTGCAAAGTTATGGCTGTTTAACCAAAGTAGGTCTGGGCGGAGCAAGTGAAGCATGGGCATTTTTACACTAAATTCGAGTGCTCGAGGCCTTGCTTAGAGTGCTCGAATTTTGGGCAGAATGCCCTTCGGAAATGGCTCATTTCAGCCCACTTGCACCTTGGTTTCTTCACTTTTCTTTCCTCTTTAATGAAGTGGTTGGAGATGTTGGTTGGTGACCTTTTGGTGGTAGATAAGGCAAGGAAGGCCACACAGATCATGATCCCATATTCTACAAGATTAGAGGAGAGAGAAGAGAGCAAGAAAGGTGTGTTCTTGGAGCTAGAAGAGGGGAGCTCGAAAATGGAGGTCAAGGCTTTGATTCCTCCTTCCTCTAGTGCATCAATGGGTAACTAAACCTCCATCTAGGGAGGTGATGAAGCTCTACCTTGTAAGCATGTCTAGTTTTTGATTTATTTTGGGGAATGAAATGTATATTTGGCTAGTTCCATGGTCTAGAGCATGTTACAAATTGTAATGAAGATTTTGAATGTTTGAATGACTATGTTGATTTACATACTCTTGTCTTAGATTATTTAATCTCATAGTTGTATGACTTATAGTTTCATAGTGACAATGGAACTAAGATTATGGAACGGTTTTAATGGCATGGTTTTGAGTAGCTTGTTAATCCATAGCTTAAGAATTTCTTTTGATGAGTTAATCTTGTGACTTGATATCATGTGCTTCCACCAATTGATTAATTGTTTGACAATCTCTAGCTTAGTGAGCATGTCCAGGGTTGCATCTTAGTTTAGGTAACTCAACCATGTGAAGCTTTGATAGGTTGTTCTTACTCTTTAATTAATTGAATTTCTTGAAGATATTATAGTAGTCATGTATTATTATATATCAAGGTCATTTCTACATTAATTCCCCAAATTAATCATATAATTAGCTTGTGTAGAGGTTTGGAGTGGACTCACTTCCCTAGACTTCCTTCTCTAAATCTTCTCTTTTAATCTCCTTCAATTTATTGTTTTATGCATTCTGAATTTGTAATTTAGTGACAAACAAAACAAACCCTCTATGAACACCCCTTATCACTCTAAAATGACTCTAGACACTTAGGTTGCCATAGATTAGCGCAGTCCCAGTGGTTCGACTTACCCGACCAATAGCCCTATTTTACAATGATTCGTGCTATTGCGAAGGTTGATGTTTAATTGACCAACCGATCAAGCTGTAAAGGGAAAGTTTATCCCTTAGCAAAATGTCATTGTAAAGGAAAAAGATCTTTGGCTTTTTGTTGAGCTGTTATTCAAGAAAAAAATTCTGCTTACCGCTGAGGTGTTGCTGAAAAACATCTTTGGCTTTCCATCGAGCTATCGTTCAAGAAAAAATTCTGCTCGAGGTATTACTAAAAGGAAGAAGTGGCTTTGCATGACCAATGAAGTTAAAAATTTAATATCAAGTCCAATGCATTCTTTATTCATCTGATCAAGACTAAAGTTGGCAAGTTCACATGTAGCCTTGCGTGTCCAATGAGATGAACAATGTTCATTGTTAGGATCAGGCAATTGAATGCATGTCCAAAGGGAAGAACAATGTTCATTGTCAAGATCAGGCAATTGAATGTGTTCTAAAGGAACAATAGGTCCTTACGGACTAGATGCGTTCCAACAGAACAATGAGTCCTGACGGACTAGTAAAGATGTGTTCCAATGGAACAATAGGTCCTGATGGACTAGATGCGTTCCAAAGGAACAATAAGTCCTTACAGACTAGATACGGTCCAAAGGAACAATGGGTCATGATGGACTAGATACGTTCTAAAGGAACAATGGGTCCTGACGAACTAGATGAGTTCCAACGGAACAATTGGTCCTAACGGATTAGATGCGTTCTAAAGGAACAATGGGTCTTGATGGACTAGATGCGTTTCAAAAGAACAATGGGTCCTAATGGACTAGATGCATTCCAAAGGAACAATGAGTCCTTACGGACTAGATGCGTTCCAAAGAAAAAATGGATCCTAATGGACTAGATGTGTTCCAAAGGAACAATGGGTGCTTACGGACTAGATGCGTTCGAATGAAATAATAGGTCCTGACGGACTAGTAAAGATGCATTCCAATGAAACAATGGATCCTGAAGGACTAGATGCGTTCCAAAGGAACAATGGGTCCTTACGAACAAGATGCGTTCCAAAGGAACAATGGGTCCTTACGGACTAGATACGTTCCAAAGGAACAACGGGTGCTGACGGTTTAAATGCGTTCCAAAGGAACATTGGGTCCTTATGGACTAGATGCGTTCCAATGAAACAATGGATACTGACGGACTAGTAAAGATGCGTTCCAAAGGAACAATGGGTCCTTACGGACTAGATGCGTTCCAACGGAACAATAGGTCCTAGAGGGACTAGTAAAAAAAGAAAAAAAAAGAAAAAAAAAAAAAGAAACAAAACAAAAAAAGGAAAGAAAAAAAAAATTCGTGAAAAAAAGGGAAAGAAAAAAAAATGTCGTGAAAAAAAAAAAAGAAAAGAAAAAAAAGATTTGTGAAAAAGGGAAAGAAATAAAGGAAAGAAAAAAAAAAAAAAAGGAAAAAATGCGTGGAAAAAAAAAGTGAATAAAAAAGGGGAAAAAAAAAGGAGCAAAAGCGTAGAAAAAATTTGGTATCACGCATAATTGATTCCGTGGATCTGGGTCTATTTTGTAGTAATATATATGGGCTATGCAAGTCTTGGTGTATATATATATATATATATATATATATATATATATCTGTAACCTGTTGTGGTCAAGATTTGAATTATATATATGGTTTTGTGTATATGAGTAAAAATGATGATGGTAAAGTGGAAACAAGAAAAGGATGAAACAGGAATATATATATATATATATAGAAGTGATTACAAAGTTTTTGTCATTACATGTGGTAGTGATCACTATTCTGGCAGTGAAAGTAATAAAAAAAAATAAAAATAAAAAAGAAGAGATTTTTGTATGCCTATAATTATAGAAAAAAAGAAAAGAAAACAAAGGAAGATAATGTTGGGAGCGTGAATGATATATATATATATATATATATATATATATGTCAGAAACACTGAGAGATGAATGCATGGTAGTAAAGAAACAAAAGGAATGAGCTTACCAACAAATGTTGCTGAAGATCAGTCCACCCTGTAGATTAAAGTCTGAATGAATTGATGTTAAACCCTATAATATTCGTGGTATATATAGGCAATAAAATACCTCTTATTTGTACTGAGATTTGTATAATTTAATTTAAATTGGAAAGAGAAATCTTACAATCCAAAGTTAGATAGAAAAGAGAAAAAGAAACTTTACAAATTCAAAGATCAAGTTGGATACTGCAAGTCCCACTTAAAAAAGGAGACAAGTCTAGACATTAAAATTTTAGTCGGCTTTGGTTTTCACAAATTGACACATCAAATATAGGTTTAATATTTAATTAAATTATTTAACTGGCCAATCTTGGTCCACTTAAATTATTTAATTAGCTCAGCCCAAATGATTAAATGAAAATATAATTATTCCTAATAAAATATATTTGAAATAGTTATTTTTGAAGATAATTATCATAATTTAACCGGCATGGCCCAATTATGATTTTATCCTTATTAGGAGAGGACACGTGTCATCATCCTATTAATCCAAGAAGCCTATAAATAGAGGCCTGGAGGAAAAAGGAAGGGACACACAAATTCAAAATTCAGAAAATCCAGAATTCTAGAGAGAAATACAGAAACTCTCATCCCCAACATCCAAACCTAAAAGCGAAGAACACCAAGCACATCAAATCGTGTCGTTCTTCATCAAATTTCATGATGATCAACAACAAGCACAACTAAAGTCGTGCCGTTCTTCATCTAAATTCCATGTGATTCAAGATCAAGCTCATGCAGCCCTTGGATCTAACCAACGAAAAAGGAGATCAAATCAGAGGACCTTATTCTTTGTAAATAATATTACAAAGGATTGTACTCCAATTTTTCTAAATTAATAAAATATTATTTTTTGCTCTATATTTTATTCTTTATTTGCAGACTGCAAAATTTGTGTGTACACATACACCTTTGGAATGTGGCAGGAGCATTGCACAAACCAAATGGCATCCGTCGATAAGCAAACGTGCTAAAAGGACAAGTGAAGATGGTTTTCTCTTGGTCAAGTGGATTAAGGTGTGATGCCGCTCGACTCTAAGACA
Source organism: Cornus florida (assembly GCF_030987335.1). Taxonomy (NCBI): domain Eukaryota; kingdom Viridiplantae; phylum Streptophyta; class Magnoliopsida; order Cornales; family Cornaceae; genus Cornus; species Cornus florida. The sequence continues at coordinate 78,472,990 of NW_026775573.1, read as the reverse complement.
TGGGTTAATCAAGCCCAAGCCTAAACTTGAGGGAATATCAAATAATTAAAGTATTTAACAATCATAGAATACAAAATGGATTTAAGAATAAAGAATAATAGATGAAAGAAACTAAAATAATAAATCATTTAATAATTAATCCAATAAGAAACCTCCAATAACAAAATCCTCTGATACTAGTAATTAATTAAAATTACAACTTGGAAATCCATTATGTGGACCCTTAATCCAAAATCCAACTGAAATAAAATAATATTTGACTAAACTAATAATAAGGAAATCCTACATTAAGACAGAGGAGTGAATAGATTGTCTCTACTTTACACATAATCCCTAAGCCTGGAACTGACAAACACTTGATAAATAATGGGGGGTCAAGCCCACATACAAGTTCTAATCTACTACATCTCAAACAGAGACTCAGAACTTATATACATCATAATTAATTCAACAATAACTAATAGTCCCTATATATATATATATATATAGACACACACTAAAGGAACCTCACTAGACTATAGGGTTGCCTCAACCTGAATAGTAGGCAACATGTAAAATGCGCATACAGTGGGCATGAGTACCTAAACCTACCAGGGCACAAAAATGCATTATATCTAGCTACATATCTCTGGCAATATACGTATCCTAACCATAATCCTAAGACTCAAGCTTATATCATGTCATATAACTATATATATATAATCTATCCTATTCAAGCATAAAATAAATATCCGGTATGTCATCTAACTGACTTAGTTGACCTGACATGAAAATATGTTGGATTTAACATTTTAGTTAATCCATTCCATTATACATGAATAGGTAGGACTTAACGTTTTTAGTTAATCCGTCCCTAATATGCCACCATTCCATACTGGTGCATATAATGTATACAATCCATAAATGATGCTATAGTTATGATATCACATCAAATGAATCTAAACGTAGCATGATATAAGTCATACAGATATTCCTTTGCATTTAACTGAGCAAAATATAACAATTCTAAGTAGCATGCATTGAATTTATCTCATAAAAATTAACATGCATCTCAAATAATTGTACTCCTCCACAATATGATCAAATTTATTCAAAACCAAATAATTGATTAAAATAATTTAATCCAACCATGTTTAATTAATTTAGCCTTTTAAATCAATTCAATTTCATACTTAACATGTGTACTTAAATTATGATTTTAAAATCCTCTATAAATCTAATTTAACAATTTAAAATCAATAAAATAGATTTAATAATAGTTTAACCTCCCAGAGCGTCCTAATAAATCCACTTCTGTTCATAAACATTATTTAAATATTGTAGAATATACATCATGCATCAATTTGTCCAAATTACCAAGCATACACAAACCCATTACATATATACATATACTGTAATTTCAGTTTTAATCATGCAATTAAGTTTAATAAATTTAATGTTGTAACGACCCGGTCATTTACCTCCCTTTTTTTTCCTGAAATTTTACGAATGAATTTTTTTCGTTTAATTTTCCTTTCTGAACTCTGTTTCTTGTCGCTTAGTGCCGTCTCGAGTGCTTGGAAATTATTTATGAGACTCTTTTCAATGGATTGACAGTTTCCTTTGAGAACCGAGTCATTTCTGTATTTTTACTTTTCAGACACTATGCGCTATTTCGTCCTTTTCCCTATTCTGTCTTATCTCCGTTTGTCACTTGTTTGGCAAAACCTTACTTTTCATGATTGGAGTTAGTTTTTGACTTCACGTACCTTCATCTTCAGTGGTTTTCTCGAAATACGTATCTTTACTTTTGCAAGAAAGTACTCTGGTTGCTCCCGGTGTCCACAGGGGCATAGATGCACAATTCTTCAGAATCTTTTTCATTTCTTGGGGTGTTTTTTATAAATATCTTTTGGAGATATTTTATTTCAGGGGTATCTAAGAAAATATCTTTTGGAAGATATTTTCATTCTGGGGTAGTTTCGTAGTTAACCCTTTTTGTAGGGGCCATTATGCAATTAACGAAAGTTATTGCAAAATACCTCTTTTGGAGTCTGGATCCTCGTACGGGATTCATTTTCACTTTTCGCTGACTCGTAAATTCATAGAATTTCCTTCTGGTCATTTTTCTCCAGTTTCAGAGTTTTTGGACCTAATTGCCACTAAACTTGTTCGGGGCATAACTTTCTGCTCGGGACTCGATTTTTGATGCTGTTTCTTCCGTTGTTCATATTTTATCATTTTAAATCTTTTTTGTTCATAGAGTTTTACCGTTTGAGCATGTTTGCTCAAATTCTACTTTTCCGGACCTAGCGGGGCCCTTTTTGAGACTTAATATAAATAGGTGCCTTAAAGAAGAAAATCATAATTTTCTTCATCTTCTTCCTCTCCTTGGCCGGCAGCCATGGGAGCTCCTTGGTTGCCACCCTTTGACCTTCTCCTCCACTTGTATTCCCACGTGAAAATCCTTCGGCCTTAACATTTGTTGTTCACCTCGTCGTGCTCTACCATTACCCCTTATTACAAACCATTTCTGACCAAATTTCAAGTTCGGGATTGAGGTCAAGTTTGGATTTTCATGGGGCTTCTTGGGGATTCATATAGATCGTGTTGTCCCCGACAAAACCTAGGATTTTCGTCGCATTCGGAGCCGTTTCAATTCGGTAGGGATTTGGAATTTTCATCTCCAATTGAGGTAGGGGGTGTTATAATTTAGTTTATTGCTATATTACATGCTTGTGATGCTTATATAACTTGATTACATGCTTGGATATAAAATCTAGAGATTTTATTATTTATTTTTCTTGTGAAGGATTTAATTTTCCCAGTTGTCCATAGCTTTATTTAATCATGTGGCTTGATAGAATATTACCCCTTGATATGTAGATTGACATATATTAAATCTAGATTATTTGGATAAGTAATGAAGATTTTATTTAATATTTATCTTGAATAAAATATTAAATCATGTGGCCTTATCTAACTTTAAATTAACATGTGATAGCACATTATAATAGGCCTTATCATGCTCTTCAACATAGATTAATTTGAGAGTAATCGGAGAAGTTTTGAAATCTAGTAATATTTAATTAATTAGATTAATTAAATTACTCCGAGTGTACTATTCACTCCATTGGAATTCCTACTTGATGTGCATGGCATATAGTTTCACATATATTAAATCTAGAATATTTGATTAGTTTTGAAACCTTTCATTTATTATTTTTCTTGTATTAAAGTTTAATACTCAAGGCCGTAACTTGCACGAAATGTACTTGTATTGTGTTCTTAAATCAAGTTATGACATGTTATATAACATATGTTAAATTCAGGACATTTGAAGGACTTTCAAAATCTAAAGATTTCAATTAAATGAAATAATTAAAATCCATTTGATGGTTCTATGCACTTGATTAAGTTTCTAACCTTGTATTCATGATTTCCTTGATAAGTTCCTTCACGTGTATTACATTGAGTATAATCGGATAAGTTTTGAAACTTATATTTATTCATTTCCTTTGTATAAAACTTAACTCACATGGTTGTGTCGTGTATGAAATGAACTTGAAACTTGACATTAAACTTGGCCTTGACATAATTTGTTCATAGAACATTTGGACTTGCCATGTAACCTTGATAATTTAATCCCTTAAGTAGATTAAATTTCCTTTTATGTCTCCCTCGAGTTAATCATGCCTTGATATCATGTATCTAGACTTCTTGTATCTTGGTTTCATTAATGTGCTTAATGAACATACTCATTTGTTTCGGAATGGTTTATTCACACATGTGTTGTTTAGTATACAATTGAATCATGTAACTTATACTTATGGTATATTTGCTTCGATGGATTCCATATGTTATTTATCTTGGTTGTGATCTATATAAATGCATACATTAATTTCTTGACATTTCACATGCCATCATAGTTGAGAACTTAGGGCATGACTTGTGTGTTCCAAAATCTTGGTTGTGCATGATATGTGGTTAATGCATTTATTGTATTTTGATACAACCTTGACTTACACAACTTGTTGATTTTGGGACTTGGGATATCAATCAAGAATTGACATGGCTAAGACTCGGTTCTAGTACGGGGGAATGTCCTTCTACACTATTGTGCGCATTAGGGGAAAGTTACCCATGGGTTAGTAGCCCTAAAGTGATCTCAAGAGTACGGTTTTAATCCGAGCGATATCAAAGTTTCCACATTGGTTGATTTCCCTCTTTAAATTTCAAGTTGCTATTCCTTGAAGATTTAAACTTGTCGTGTATGTGAAATGCACCAATCTTGTCTCATTGCATAGATTTTATGCTTCATTCGTGATTTAAGTCTTTAAATTTTAAGTGTTGTATTCCTTAAAGATTTAAGACTCTTTTCGTGTTATGTGGTAGATTCTACCCATGTTTAAATGCATAGATATTATGCCTTGCTCCTGACTCCATGTATCTTCTTTTTCGTGTTTTATGGAATATCCCATCTTTGTTTAATTGCGTAGATATTATGCATTATCCTTGATGTCATGTGTAACTCTTTTCGTGTTATGTGAATGGTTCCAACTTTGTCTAATAGCATAGATATTATGCCATGTTCTTGATTTCGTGTATTAACCCTTTCGTGTTAATTGGAATGCTCCAATCATGTTAATTGTATTGATAAGCAATTCATGTTAATCTATGTCCAAGTAACCTTCTTGTCATGTTCTTGGATTATCCCAACTTTGACTTGTTTTATATATGTATATATATCTTGATTTTTGTTGCTTATACTCCACGGTAGCTTAGGATGATCCCTGAGTCTAATTTTTGACATAGACATTAGGTGTCATAAACCCTTTTGAACTATATCATGTTAGTCCTAAAAATCTCTAAAGAAATCGAGTCGATGCATGCTCATCCCCTACGAATAAACTTGTTAGTCTTGTTTATTTACCCCGAAGTTATAGGGTGTTTTGCAGGTAAAGAAGCTTTGTTGTGGGATACACAACACTTTTAGACATACTAGAAGTCTTGAAGTATTTTGATGACATTGAATATGCACATGTTAATATATTATGTTTGCTTTTGTTTATTTTGACAAAGCTTGTATCTTTGATTCCATGTATGTAATGTGTACTTAAGTACACTTTTTACAATGTATTTGATATGTATGGGATGAGGCCGGAGGCCATTGACTTGTATATTGAATTCTATGTATGTTTTAACTTCATGAAATATTATGAAAATATTGAAAAATACCAAGTCATTGTCTCACCATGGTTGCATCGGGTGTGGGAATTCCATTTTTATTTTTTCATAGGGTCATATAAATCATGTTTGAAGTGTGGCCAAGGGCTAAACGGTAATTTGAAATCATTTGTTAATTTTGGTTTTCAGATTTCCTTTTTCTTGTTCATTTTTGCCTTTTTGCCCTTTGGGGGGTCGGATTTTGCATCGGTGGTATTTTCAAGCCATGGACCATTGTAGCACATCCTAATAGTAAGTTATGTTTGCGTGCATGGTTGTTTCCGGGCAAACCTTCTTCTTTGGTGAAATGAGCCTCCTATTGACTCATTTTGAAACTTTGTTGCATGATCTGATCTAGGGGCTTTCTAGACTTTTCACATCAATTTTATTTTCTTATTTTGACATAGTCACTTAGAAAATGTGATTTTAGGGGGGGTTTCTTCTTCGTGTTTTTCCAGAAAATGTCGTCTTGATACCGGAAATCTATTGCAAAGTTCAGCTTCCAGTTTTACATTTAGCAGCTTTATGACCCTCATGACCAAGTTTCATGGAGGGGCATTTTGGGCATTCTACATTGAGTTTTTTTTTTTTTTTTTTTTTTTTTTTTTTTTTTTTTTTCTCACAAGTCACATAGAAAACTCAATTTTGGGAGGGATTTTTTTTTTTGTTTTTTTCCAGAAAAATTCATTTGATAGCCCGTTTTTGCTCTCAGTTGTGGACTGATCCTAAAGAAATTTCATGTAGCAGCTTTTTGGGTCCCTTTTGACCTAGGCTGATCTAGGGGCATTTTAGGGATCTTACAGCATGTTTTTCTCCATTCCTTCCATAATGCCGGGTAGAAAACGTGATTTTAAGGGGGGTTTCTTCTTCATGTTTTTCTAGAAAAACTCGTTTAAGGGTCCGTTTTTAGCATCAGTTCCGAGAAAAAAATCAAATGTTGCTCGCTGTAAAAACACTATTCCTGCCCAGATTTCTTACCTGGAAAATAAGTTGATTTTTTTGAAACTTTGAGGCTTCATATCTTCATCATCCGGACTCCAAATTAAGTGATTTTTGAGTCTAAGTTTATTAGTTTTTGTTTGTCTATCCAACGGTATGCACGGTTGCATCCAATTGTCTCTGAAAGGACCATTTTACCCTTCGCCAATTACCCTTGCCGCATTGATTTGAAATCCAAAAGTCTAGTTTTTTTTTTAACTTTGACGTTTCATATCTTCTTCATCCGGACTCCAAATCAAGAGATTTTTTAGTCTAGATTTATTAGTTTTTCCTTATCTATCTAATGGTATTCTCAATTGCATCTGGTTTTGTCTAAAACGACTAGTTTACCCCTTGTAAAGTACCATTGCCGCACTTGTTTTAAAAACCCAAAAGTTTGATTTTATGAAACTTTGGAGTTTCATATCTTCTTCAACCGGACCCCGAATCATGTGAATCTTGAGTCCATCTTGGTTAGTTTTTTGTTGTCTTTCTAGTGGTGTACTCGATAGCACTGGAATCCATACTTTTAAAAATGACTATTTTGCCCCTGGGGACTTATTTGTCATTTTTTTGATCTTTTGTTTTGCAACAGTTCTCATTGAGTTCTACGACCTCATGGAAGGTCACTTTGACTTCTTAGAGTCTTGTTTTCTATTTTTTCTTCCGTGTATCGGATCCGTTATCACGTCAATTTTCGGTTCATCACAAGACACGATGGCCTAAAAACTAGGGTCGTCACAAATTAAATAGTCCTGGAACTAATCTAGCATGTATATAACATGAATCAAAGGAGAAGATAAGAAAAGAACTTGCTCTAAGGATTTTGATAAAAACCCTAGTCTCCTTCTTCCTTTTTTCCTTATTTTTCTTCCTTCTTTCTGTCTCTAAACTCTCTACCATTGTCTTCCAAAATATATTACGTGATTTAATTTCTAGCCCCCCTTTACTAACCCATATTTATATATTTATAGGCTAAATAAAATAAGCTAATCCTTTTCCCAATCCAAGTCAACTTAATAAATGAAAATAATAAAATTAAAATATTAAAAAAAGGTAACTAAAAATATATTACGTACATAATCTATGTATATCCTTATTACACAAATATATAAAATATATACATTAGATTATTAATTCTAAGTTACAATAATATTAATTAATTAATTACTTTTCTTATATATATATATATATATATATATATATATATATATATGTCTATATATAAAAACTATTCATGGGTAACCAAAAATATGTTACATATATAATCTATGTATATCCTTATTATACAAATATAAAAATATATACATCATATTATTAATACTAAGTTACAATAATATTAATTAATTAATTACTTTCCTTATATATATATATATACATAAAACTATCCATGGGTAACTATCCTTACCCATTAAACCTCATATCCAAGTAGTCCATGTGACCCAATTGGTTGGTCCATTATTACTAAACATATTCATAAAATAAAATAAAATAAAACAAAATAAATATTTAATTATTTAATCTATAATTAATTACAAATAAACAAAACGCATAAATTAAATCAACTAATTCAAATAACATTCAAGCATATACTTTCAATTAATCAGTCAAGTCAAATAAAATATTTAAGTAACCAACTTAATTAAACATGTAATCAAATAGCCAAATAATCAAATAAATAAATAAAAATGCTATTAAAATATTTAAAATAATACTAAGGCTATCATTTTAATATTAGGGGTATTACACAAGGGCTACTTGATTGTAACCTAAATAGACATCTAGAAAACAATAATATTGTTGCCCGGCTAACCTTTCTAGAATTTGGTCAATCAAGGGCAAGGGGAAATGATCTTTTCTAGTGGCGGCATTTAATTTTTGGTAATCAATGCACACATGCCATGAAGTGGCAGTGCGTTTAGAAATTAGATCACCCTTAGAATTTTTAACCACCGTAATTCCCGATTTCTTAGGTACTACTTGGGTTGGACTCACCCATTTACTATCAGAGATTGGATAGATGATTCCCGCACCTAAAAGGATCACAACTTCCTTTTTAACCACCTCTTTCATATTTGGATTTAATCTGCTTTGAGCATCTCTAAAGGGTTTCTCATTCTCTTCCATAAGAATGCGATGCATACATATGCAAGAGTCAATCCCCTTTAGATCGGCCATACTCCACCTAATGGTTTCCTTATTTTCTTTAAGTACTTCCAAAGATCATTCTCTTAGGTTTCTTCAAGACTTGAAGAAATAATAACCGGTAGAGTCACTTTTGGGGCTAGAAAGGCATACTTGAGATTGAAAGGGAGTGTTTTAAGCTCAAGAGTGGGTGGGGATATTAGAAATAGAACCGGTGGAGTGCTAGAAAGTGGAGAAAGAGGTTCCTTTAGACTTTTCTAAGGTGGGAAGTCCAAACTAGCAACAGATTCCATCAAAGTACTTATTTCACTCATGGATCCCTCATTGTCAAACCCACAATTTCCATACATTTCTAAAAGACAATATGCAAGAGGATCCTCAAAAAGGAGAGATGAAAGATTATCCTTAAGAGGGTTTTTTAGAAGCATGGAAAGAATGGACTCCTCTACAACTTAATCCAAGACATCTACAAGACAACACTCATCTTCATCGATAGGATGTCGACTTGCATTAAACACATTAAGCTTGACCATCATGTTACCAAATGAAAGATCCAGTACCCCGGATCTACAATTGATTGTTGCATTTAAGGTGGCAAGGAATGGCCTCCCTAGGATGATTGGAATGTGGTTGGTAGGGTTGGCAACCAGTTTGGTATCTAGAATAACAAAATAAACCAAAAAATAGAACTTGTCAAACTTGATGAGAATGTCCTCAACCATGCCTCTAGGCTTTTTGATGGATCTATCGGCCAATTGAAGCACAATCAATGTTGGTTTTAAATCACAGAAACCTAGTTGGACATACACAGAGTAAAGAATCAAATTAACACTCACTCCTAAGTCAATAAGAGCTCTACGAACCTGATGGTTTCTAATCACACATGAAATGGTTGGAGCACCGGGATATTTGAACTTAGGAGGAGTGTTATGTTGAAGAATCAAGCTCACTTGCTCCGTGAGGAGCACTTTCTTAGGGCTTTGTCCCTTGTTCTTTCTCTTTTGAGTGCATAGGTCTTTCAAGAATTTTGCATGGGGTGGGATTTTCCTAATAGCATCCAAGAGAGGAAGATTTATTTTGACTTGTTTAAAACTTCCATTATATCATTAATTTTTCCCTCTTGTCTCCCAAAAGGTGAAATCTCTCTCAATGCATATGGGAATGGAGCCTTTGGTTCATAGGATTTTCCTACTTGAGGAGATAATAAATAATATGGAGAATTCTTAGTGGAACCACTTTCATCCAAGGAAGTAGGAGTAGGATCAGATGCGAGACGGGTGCTAACACTTGGTTGCACCGGTTTACTATTTTCACTTGGTCTTTCTGCCCTATTATCAATTTTTATTCCACTTCTCAAAGTGGTGATTGCTTGCACTTGTTCATAGGAAGGGCATCTTGATGTAGGATTTGCTTTCACCAAGTAATGGGCCTTGGGGTTTCTCTCTGGTTGGCTAGGTAACTTACCAATTTCTCTTGCATTCATAGAGTTGGCTATCATCCCGATTTGGGATTTAAGCTTCGATATAGGTTGAGAATGAGAATGCAACAATTTAGCGTCTACTTCTAAGCTACCCAAGGCCACCAAAACCTTATCCTTAAAGGTGGAATTTCTAGGAAGTGCTTGAGATTGATGAGAGTAAACTTGGGAATTATAAGCTTGAGGGTAAGAAAAATGTTCGTTCTTTGATGGTGAAAAGAAGATGGAACAAACCCTTAAGAACTTTCATTTCTTTTATGAGGAGGCAAATACCGACCTTGAAATTTGTTATTTTGAAATGGACTTCAAATTTCACTTCACACCGGAATATAAGCATTAGAATAAGGGTTAGCAAATGTAGCATTAGATTGTTCATATTGTGTACTTTGAACATGTCCATGGGGACAATTGGAAATAGTATGTAGAACACTTGAACATGTTAAGCAAGACTCATTAGAATGATGATGATGAGGGAAGGAAGATGATTGAATTGCTAATTTTTTACTCAATAAAAATTGATCAAGTCTGTGGGTAAGAGTTTTGACTTTGGCTACAATCTCCATTGGACTTTCAACTTGACACACTTTGAAGTTGTTCCCTCTTACATTAGAACTATGACTCACCCGAGTGGTTTAAAATTTATGCATTGAATTTTCATTCGTTTTTTCAAAAAGATGCCAAATGTCATCTTCATGTTTCCCAAAATATGAACCTCCACATAAAGAATCCATTATGTCCTTGTGGGTATCGGATAAGCTCTCATAGAAATATTGAACTACTTGCCATTTTGGAAGGTCATGATGTGGACATTTCCTTAGCAAGTCATTCAATCTTCCTGAGCTTCATGTAAAATTTCTACCTCCCCATGAGAAATTTCTCTAATGGCGGTTCTCATTGAATTGGTCAAGCTTACAAGGTAATACGTTTTCAAAAATTCATTTTGCATTTGTGCCCAAGAAGTTATTATATTTGCCTCCAAATTATTAAACAAATATTTTGCCTTATTTTTAAGAGTAAAAGGGAAGAGAATTAACCTAAGGACTTCTTTCAGGACATCTATGTATCACACGGTGGAGCATACCTGATGAGCGCTGAAAAGTGCGTATTTAAACCCCTTAAGCTTAGGCATTCTAGTACCTTTATCTATCTTACTTTACCGTTTTAGATTGATTTCATATTATTTCCATTTTCAGGCACTTATCCCAAAAATAAGCTAACTAAGCCAAATAAGAGCTTAATTGAAGCAATTAAGGGATTAAACAAAGAAAGGAGCAAAGTGGAGAAAGAATAAAGCAAATGAAGCCAAAGGTGGGAAGCAGCAAAGTTCGATCGATCTAACTTCAAGGTTCGATCGATCGAACAATGATCGATCTCGGCACTTCAAGATAGATCCAAGCCTTGGTCCAAAACCATAAAGTCCAAAAATTCAATTAATCCAACACCACCCTTCGATCGATCGAACATTTTTGTCCTTATTCAAATGATTGATCCTATCCATAGCTGTACCACCCACTAACCACTTTTGTCATTTTCCCAAAAATATCTCCCAAAATATCTCAGATTTGTTTTTTCCTAAAAAGCTTAGCCAGTTGGATTGATCCAGCCTAAGTTCGATAGATCTCATCCAGTTCGATTGATCCAAGTACAAGGTTCGATCGATCGAACTTCTTCCAGTGCGAAAAAGTTAAATTTCCAGCTTGTGCCATCCGTCCTCTATCCAATCATTAGAGAATATTCTTTGCACGTCCCCAGCTCATTTTATGTGCCACTTGACCTACCTATAAAAGGAATATGATGCACTTTTTGAGCATATAAACTATTCTAGGGTTTAATCTCTTGGAGAGCAAGCTTAGAGGAGGAGGAGGCTAGAGACACCATTAGAGACTCTTCATCAACCAAGGAGCAAATCTCTTCTATGGAGTTAGCCCTTGAGGGTTGGAGCAACATCACCATGAGTGGCTAGACATCCTCTGGGGCTAGAGTTAGCCCCAATCATACTTTCTATATCATAATCTTGTGTATTATTGAGGGATTAGTGTTGTAATTAATGTTTTGACATTTTGATATATATAGATCTTGTTGATTCAATGATTTATGTGGTTTAATGCTTCCAATTGATCATTTAATTCTATCCATATGTCTATGTATGCTAGAATAGATGTTCATGTGTTTGCCTCTATTTCTTAAGTTATTGATGTATGTCTATGTGTATTAATGCTATAGATTTAGAGATTGTCAAAACATTGTGCTTAAAAGAATGCTCTTTTAATTATAGTTTAGTGATAGCATAGTTATTAGATGAGAGGACAATCCATGCTAGTTGTTTGATGTTCCATACTTTTGAATGCAAGTAGCATATGTCTCTAACCTTGTGGTGAATTTGGCTTGTGAGCTTAATGAAAAGATTAATGAGTTGCTAGATATGTTGTGCTTTTCACATGCTATTTAGACAATATATACTTAATTGCTAGATATATTGTGCTTTTCACATGTTGATTAGACATTGTATGCTTAATTGGTCAGCCTTGCTAATTGAATCAACCAAACACACACACACACACACACACCATTATTGCAACACACATTACCCTCATTAGTCACTAGTTGGAAGTGTAGAAAAGTATTACTTGGTGGTGACCTCTAAACCCCAAGATTTCTCTCTCTCTTACTTACTCTTTGTTACATTCAATTACTTAGTTTAATTTAGTTACTCTCTAGTTTAATTAACCAACCAACCATTTGTTTGATCACTCGACCTACTAACCCTAATTGTGATTTCACAATCAAGAACGACTCCAATCCCTTGGGACGATCCCTACTCACTCTTGCTACTTTAGTAGTAGTGTTGGTAGTGGTTTTTATAAATTTAAACTTAACCCAAAAGGCTTTTCTTGAACCGCACATTCACTACATTATTTTGGCGTTATGCAAGCGGCCTCGTCAAATTTTTGCGCCGTTGCCGGGGATTAGGCAACATCGTATTTGTGGAATCAATTAGGAATTAGTACTCTTTTGATCGTGTCTTTACTTTATTTTTATTTTTCTTTAGATTACTTATTGTGTTTGTTCATCTTTGACAAGGAGCATTGAGCTAGGAGGCAAGCAAAGGAGCCATCAAGTAAAGGAGCTAAGCAAGCAAGGAAAAGTGCTAAAAATAAAAAATAAAAAATAAATTTTTTTTTGCTAAGCTAAGCTTTAAATTTGGAGTTGAAGTGCTTAAGGACCTTTATGAGACTTTCTTACTCAATCCCTTAGTTAAATCGTCGGCCCGCGTGGAGGCTAGTTTTTAATTTCTTAGATAAATCGTGAGCCCGCGTGGAGGCAATTTACTTTTCTTTGCATTGTTATCAAAGCATGGGAGTATGGGAACATTGTATGTGGAGGAAGTTTGTTGATTGTTGATTTGTTGCGAAGGAGGAGTGCTTTCTTTTTGTGGTACTTTGTATGTCATTTGTAGTCTTGTGTAGACCTTGTCCTGTCATACATTCTAGGCATTCATATGGAAAATCTAAAGGGTAATCTTGCCTACTTAGGCCCACGCTTCATGCAAAACTTACCTCTTAATCAACATGACCTCAGAGTTCAAGCTCCAATTCCTCCAATAATCCTTCGTGATCATTATAATCTTCATGCATACCATGCACCTACTTGAAGATGACATATAGCACCTCTTTAAAAAAATGAGTGAAAATTCTTTGCACAAATATTACACTTCTCGGCTTGATCATGGTTTTACTAAAAAGGAGAAAAATGTAACAGTGTGTCAAATTGAAAATTCAAGGGAAATTGTAGCCGAGGTTAAAACTCTTTCTCAAAAACTTGATCAATTCTTGTTGAATCAAAAATCGGCTATCAATGCATCTCCTTTCATCATACAACTCATCTTTGTGAGCCTTGCATGACATGTTCAAGTGTTTTGCATACTACTTTCAATTGTCCCCATGGACATGTTGTTAATGAACACTTTGAATAAGTTAATGCCACATTTGCTCACCCTTATTCAAAAGCATATGTTCTATTGTGGAATGAAAGCCCTTATCTAACTAAAAATCTTCAAAGAAAATACATTCCACCTCATAAAAGAAATAGAGGTTCTCAAGGGTTCGTTTCTTCTTCTTTCCATCATCAAAGAATGAATGACTTCTCACATCCTCCAATGTATGATTCCTAAGTTGGCTTTCGTTATTCTCAAGCACTTTATAGTAATTTCACATTTGAAGACAAGGTTTTGATGGCCTTGGGTAGATTAGAAAAGGATACCAACTTGTTGTATTCCCATTCTCAGTCTATATCAAAGCTTGAATCCCAAATTGGGACCATAGCTAATGCATTGAATGCAAGAGATATTAGGAAATTGCCTAGTCAACCCGAGAGGAATCCAAAGGCCCAATTTTGTGTGGAAGCAAACCCTACATCAGGATATTTTTCCCAAGCTCAAGCACAAGCAATCACCACCTTGAGAAGTGGTAAGCAAGTGGACAATAGGGTTAAGCTACCAAAGGAAGATAGTGAATCGGTGCAACCTAAAGTTGTCACCTATCCAATTTCCAATTCCACTCCTACTCCTTTGAATGAAAATGTTCCTAACCGGAATTCTCAATCTTCTCCATCATCTTCTCAAATTACAAAGTCTTGTGAGACAAAGCTCTATTCCCTTATGCTTTAAAAGAAACTTCGCCTTATGGGAGGCAAGAAGGGAAAACACATGACATGATGGAAGTTTTTAAGCAAGTCAATATCAATCTTCCTCTTTTGGATGCCATTAAGCAAATTCTACCTTATGCAAAATTCTTGAAAGATCTTTGCACACAAAAGAGGAAGAATAAGGGACCAAGCCCTAAAAAAGTGTTCCTCACGGAGCAAGTGAGCTCCATTCTTCAACAAAACACTCCACTTAAGTTCAAAGATCCCGGTGCTCCGACTATTTCTTGCATAATTGGAACTCATGAAATTCGTAGAGCTCTTTTTAACTTAGGTGCGAGTGTTAATTTGATTCCTTACTCCGTATATGTCCAATTAGGGTTGAATGAATTGAAGCCAACCTCGGTGGTGCTTCAAATGGCTGAAAGATCCGTCAAAACACCTAGGGGCAAGGTTGAGGACATTCTTGTCAAGGTGAATAAATTCTACTTTCCGGTTGATTTCGTAGTTCTTGATACCGAACCGGTTACTAATCCCTCCAACCACATCCCAATCATCTTAGAAAGACCATTCCTTGCCACTGCAAATGCAACAATTAATTATAGATCCGGGATTATGGACCTCTCTTTTGGCAATATGATGATCAAACTTAATGTTTTCCATGCAAGTTGACATCCTATAGATGAAGATGAGTGTTGCCTTGTAGATGTGTTAGATGAGGTTGTTGAGGAATCGATTCCAACAATGGTAATGAAACAACCAATTGAGGATAGTCTTTCATCTCGTTTATCCGATGATCCTCTAACTTCTTGCCTTCTTGAAATGTATGGAAGTTGTGGATTTGATGATGAAAATTCACTGAATGAAGTAAGTAATCTCATGGAATCTGTTGCAAGCTTAGATTTTCCATCTTGGAAGACTCCAATAGAACCTCTTCATCCACTCTCTAGCACTCCACTGGTCTCATCTTTAGTCTCTTCACCAATTCTTGAGCTTAAAACTCTACCTTCCAATCTCAAGTATGCATTCTTAGGACCAAAAGAGACTCTTCCGGTTATCATTTTTTCAAGTTTTGCAAACGACCAAGAAGATGTTCTCTTAAGTGTGCTTAAAGAAAATAAGGAAGCCATAGGATGGAGTGTGGTGGATCTTAAGGGAATTGACCCTTCTATTTGTATGCATCGCATACTTATGGAAGATGATGTAAAACCCCATAGGGATGCCCAAAGGAGACTTAATCCAAACATGAAGGAGGTAGTTAAGAAGGAAGTTGTTAAACTCTTGGATGCCGGAATCATTTACCCAATCTCCGATAGTAAATGGGTGAGTCCAACTTAAGTAGTTCCCAAAAAATTGGGGATTACGGTGGTTGAGAATGCAAAGGGTGAGGAAATCTCTAAGCGTACCGCCAATTCATGGCGTGTATGCATTGATTACTATAAATTGAATGCCGTCACTAGGAAGGATCACTTCCCTTTGCCATTCATTGATCAAATTCTAGAGAGATTGGCTGGGTAATAATATTATTGCTTCCTTGATGGCTATACGGGGTACAATCAAGTAGCCCTCGACCCACTAGACCAAGAGAAAACCACCTTTACATGTCCATTCGGCACATTTGCTTATAGACGGATGCCTTTTGGTTTGTGCAATGCACCCGTCACATTCCAAAGGTGTATGATGTCAATTTTCTCAGATATGGTGGAAGAGTATCTAGAGGTCTTCATGGATGATTTTTCTGTTTTTGGGTCCTCATCTGATGCATGCCTCAAAAACTTAGATCTAGTGCTCAAGAGATGTCGTGAAACCAACCTTGTACTTAGCTGGGAAATGAGCCATTTCATGGTTCAAGAGGGTATTGTTTTGGGTCACGTTATCTCAAGGAGAGGAATAGAGGTTGACAAAGCGAAGGTCGAGCTGATTTCTGAATTGCCTCCACCTTCAATGGTGAGAGAGGTTTGCACCTTTCTAGGTCATGCTGGCTTTTACCGCTGTTTTATGAAAGACTTTAGTAAAATTGCTCGACCCTTGTGCAATCTTCTTGCCAAGGAAACTCCTTTCATCTTTGACCAAGCATGCCTAGACGCTTTTCATAAATTGTATGAATTGTTATCATCTGCTCCTATCATTCAACCTCCCAATTGGTCATTGCCATTTGAAATCATGTATGATGCTTCTGATTATACATGGGGGCAGTTTTGGGACAAAGAGTGGGTAAGCTTCCTTGTGCCATATACTATGCAAGTAAAACTTTCTCGGGAGCTCAATTGAATTACTCCACTACCGAGAAAGAATTACTTGCCGTAGTGTATGCTCTTGATAAATTTCATTCTTATCTCTTAGGGTCCAAGGTTGTTGTTTATTCTGATCATGCCGCCTTGAGGCATCTATTAACAAAAAGGGAAACAAAACCTAGGCTAATTAGATGGATTTTGCTTCTTCAGGAATTCAATTTTGAAATCAAGGACAAGAAAGGCACCGAAGATGTGGTTGCCGATCATCTTTCTAGGTTATTGATAGAGCCTTTCCCCAGTCTACCAATCTATAACTCTTTTCCAGATGAACAACTCTTTCAAATTTCTAATGGAAAAATGTCTTGGTTTGCCGACATTGTGAATTATTTGGTAGTAGGCAAGCTACCAATTTCTTGGTCGAAGAACGAAAAGAATCGTTTCTTTACCAACATCCGGAATTACTATTGGGAAGACCCTGTCTTATACCGATATTGTCCGGATCAAATTGTGAGAAGATGCATTCCAGAGAGTGAAATTCCAAGTGTCCTAGTGTTTTGTCACACTCTTGCATGTGGTGGGCATTTTAGTGCGAAGAAGACCGCCCTGAAGGTTCTTCAAAGTGGGCTCTTTTAGCCCACTATTCATAGAGATGCCTACAATTTTTGCAAATCATATGAGAGATGTCAAAAGATGGGGACAATGTCTAGAAGAGATATGATGTCCTTGACCAATATACTTGTTGTTGAGATCTTTGATATATGGGGCATTGATTTTATGGGTCCATTTCCTATGTCCTATGGTTTTCAATACATTCTTCTTGCCGTTGATTATGTTTCCAAGTGGGTGGAAGCATGTGCTACCAAAACAAATGACCACTCTGTGGTCATTCAATTCATCAAATCCAATTTATTTGCTTATTTTGGTATGCCAATGGCTATAATAAGTGATTGGGGCAAACATTTTTGCAATCAATTCTTGAGGCACTTATTTCTTAAGTACTCCGTCACTCTTAAGGTAGCCACTCCCTACCATCCTCAAACAAGCGAGCAAGTTGAAGTGTCTAACCAGGAAATTAAGCATATTCTTGAGAAAACAGTTAACATTACCCGTAAGGATTGGTCAAGAAAGCTAAATGATGCTTTATGGGCTTATCGGACGGCATACAAGACTCCCATTGGTATGTCTCCTTGTAGACTTGTATATGGAAAGCCTTGCCATCTTCCGGTTGAGCTAGAGCATAAAGCCTTATGGGCAGTTAAAAAGCTAAATTTTGACCTTGATAAAGCCGGAGAGAATAGGCTACTTCAATTGAGTGAGTTAGAAGAGTTGAGATACAATGCTTATGATAATGCCAAAATCTACAAAGAATGAACCAAAGCCTTTTATGATAAGCATATTGTGAAAAAGTCTTAGGAACCCGGTCAAAAATCTTGGCTTTTCAACTCTAGACTGAAACTCTTTCCTGGGAAATTGAGAACCAAATGGAAGGGTCCTTATGAAATCATCTTTGTTGCACCTCATGGGGCGGTTGAAATCAAAAACTTAAAGAAGGGGAACATTTTCAAAGTTAATGGTCAAAGGTTAAAACCTTACATAGAGGGTCAAGTCTTTCAAAGACATTTGGAAGCTGCACATCTAATTAACCCGGTGTACGAGCACATAGAAGATTGCATTGATAAGGAACCAAAAGCTCCTTTTGAGCTTAAACCAATAAGTTCTTCAAATAACCATTTGTTGGGAAAAGTTCAAAGAACTATTCATCACCCTAATATGGAGGGGATGCATAACAAGATCTTTGATCCGGGTTAAAAGAGCCCAACGTCTTGCTAGAGACGTTAAAGGCTAGCAAAAGCATTCGTAGGGTGTCAAAACCCTATTGCTCCCTCATTTCTATCTTTCATTTCATTTCATACGAATTCTGGATACTTGTTTTTGGTTCTTATATGCATTGAAAGGAACTTTGGTGAGGATTGCATGAGCTTTCATGTCATTATTGAGCATTCTGCATATTTGGATCAATCTCAAACCTGAGTTCAATCAATCGAACTCCACTCTGCATCCAACACTTAGAAAAATTTTTGACCTGCTGAAACCTGCATCCAAATCACCTCTCTGTCCCATCGTTTGAACTAACTCTTAGATCGATCAAGAGACCTTCGATCGATCCAACTTCCAAGTTCGATTGATCTCATGATTCAACACTTAGAAAATTTTTGAGCTTGCATCAACCAACATATTTTTGCTCTCTGTCTGATCGATCGAACTCTTGTTCCGATCGATCTCAATTCTCTATTTCATTGTTTAACTTTGTTTTGACTTTTCAGATTTCAAAAATCCAAAAATATTTTCATTTTATTTATTTTATTTTATTTTCATTGTTTATTTAATGAAAAAAAAAAAAAAAAGAAGAAGAGATTATTTAAAGTTCGATCGATCTGAGATTCTAGTTTAATCGATCGAACTTATGAGCGACAGTTTTTAAATAGAGGATAAGATCTCATTCTCCCCCATTTCCAAACCCTAATTCCTACACCACCGTAACCTCACCCATCTCCTCCATCTCCGGTGAGATCTCCATAGTGAACCAGGTGTCGATCTCTCCCTCTTCTCGGATCTTCTTCCTCTTCACATTTCATCTCTCCTTTCTTTACTTTAAGGTAAGATCCGAAACCCTATTATTGATTTCACACCTCAATTTGTCAAGAGTATGCTTTAAGTGTTTGATCCGTTCCAATATTCATGATGATTGTTGGCCATGGATGAAGTTTAAGCTTTTCATGTCTATATGTCTATATTCGTCTTTATGCCATATCCATTGTAATGAGTTACTTTGATTTTTGGGAGTGTGAGCCATTCTAGGTGATTGTGATTGATGATTGTTGTGTTGATGGGCCCACGAATATGTTCGTGTGGGTCCCGTGCTCCCACAGTCACAGATCTGTGACTTCTCGTTTTTCACAGAACACAGTTTGATCGATCAAACTTGTGCCTCAGATCGATCGAAGTTGTGAGATCGATCTCACTTATTTTCGATTGATCCAACTTTTGTGATCGATCTCACTTCTTTTTTCTGATCGATCGAATTTTACAGATCTCATGCACACACTTCATTCATCTTGTATTCACTTCATGCTATCATATCTATGCCCAATGCCTGTGATATTCCACATTGGATGCATTTCATACTTATATTGCTTAGCATACTTCACATCCTATCACTTGTATAGATTCATGTCATATATGTTTTGTCTATCCTATTTGACAAACATGTTTCTATTGTGCCTTCAATTCATTATTCTAGCACTTAATCCCATTGCAAGATTTCCTTTTTACAGACCATGACTAAGAATGACAGTTCTTCTACTTCAGCCACACCTAAGGCTCATGATCAGATATGTCGCTTAGAGAAGCACCTTCAGAGTTTGGAGGATATGCTGGTTGCCCTTAAAGCTGACATTAGTACCCTTCGTCTGAATATGATGGCTGCCATTCGAGCTGACATTTCTCACCTCCGTACGGAGATCTTGACTGCCATTGATGACTTAGTCAGGGAGATCCGCGGAGCTCCCTCTGCCTAAGACTCCCAGTCTCTTTATCTTTTTATGCTCTTTATCTATGTTATGTGTCTGCTACACTTATGATACTGTTATTTTTGCAGCCGGGTCTGTTGGCTTTGACACTGGATGTATTACACTTTCTTGTTGCTTATCTCTATGATGGATGTCGTATGTTTTTATTGATACATCTGTCCTTTTAATTCCATTAGGTGCATCTCAGTGACTTCAGTGAGAGAGTGCTACCCAATTTTCAGAACCACCCTTATACCTCTCTCATTTCTTTATCTCTTTATCCTATTTACACTTGCATGTCTACTGTGCATTGATTATCCCATGTTGTTATCTGATAAGTTTATCCAAGTGCCAATTTTCAGAACCATAGTTCATCCCAAGTTTGGGGGGGCCATGCCACCCACTTCGGATACTTCAGTCCCGATCATTCTTGCTTAGTTGCACTGGTATACTCTTTCCCTTGTTTTCTTGCACACTGAGGACATTGTGCCATTTAAGTTTGGGGAGAATGGTGCTTTAAAGTGTTAGTTTTAAATTCTAAATTTTGAGCATGACTTGTGTATTTGAGGGATATTTCTATGATTAGTCCATATCTAGCTATGATTTTGATCTTTTGAGGACTATATTGCTTAAAATTTAAAAATTGTTTGACTTGAGAGTCTAATACTCCTTGTATGCCTTACGGATGCCATTTAGGAATAAATTTTTTGAAAGATTGATATCTTGCTTGCACTTATGGTTCACGTCATCTTGATTTTGTGATTCTTTTGAGATTCACTTTCGGATTCTACACTAGCATAGGCGCACACTAGCATTCATTTGTGGGATATATGCTTTGCTGATTATTAAATTGCTTATATCCCAATTGGAATAGTAGTGCATTGAAAGCTTGTGAGGGCCCAAGTTTTTCAACCCGGTGCGTCAGTGATGAACCGAAAGATGACCTGCTAACGGATCCAAAATGTGGAAGCAAAAGATGAAATAGTGGTCTCAAGAGACACAATACATCCCTAAGACACAAATGTGACCCTCAATGAGGTCACAGAACCCTAAGAAAACAAATGCGGAAGCAACGTTTCAAAAAGAGACAAGAATGAACATAGGGGTAAAATGGTAATTTCCAACCTAAAAGTGGGTTCTACTGACCACACCATTGGAAAGACAACGAAAAACCAATAAACTTAGACTCAAAAATCGCTTGATTCGGAGTCCGAATGAAGAAGATATGGCTACCGGAAGAAACAGGGGCAAAACGGTCAAAAAGTACCAACCCAAGAACATCTAACCGGTTAGGAAATCTTTCTAACCGGTTAGAAGGCAAAAATAAGTGACCAACTCACTACCCACACTCATCTAACTGGCTATGAGATTCATCACCCATACACTTGGACAACAACTCAGTAAAAACCTGGCAGTAGGGGTTTTTCCGGAAAAATGGAAATTTGAGGGCCTAGATGACATTTTCTGGAAAAACACAAAGAAGAAACCCCCTCAAAATCAAGTTTTCTACATGATGCACAAGAGAATTAAAAAAAAATAGTACAATGTAAAATGCCCAAAATGCCCCTCCAATAAATCTGGTCATGGAGGTCCAAAAAGCTGCTAAATTGAAAAACTAAAAGCTGAACTTCGTAAGCGATTTCCGGTACTAAGACAACATTTTCTGGAAAAACACAAAGAAGAAACCCCTCCTAAAATCATGTTTTCTATTCAACCATATTGAAACAAGAAAATAAAACTACATTGAAAAGTCTAGAATGCTCCTAGATCAGACTATGCAATAAAAACGCAAAATGAGTCCATAGGAAGCTTAAATCACAAACAATGAGGTTTTGCCCGGAAACGACCAAGCACTCAAACATAACTTATCTATTTAGACGCGTTATAATGGTCCATGGCTTAAAAATACCACCGATGCAAAATCCGACCCCCTAACTGCCAAAAAGGCAAAAATTGACTTGGAATGGAAAACATGGAATCCAAAAATATAAAATGCACTCAAATGACCATTTGGCCCTTGGCCACACTTCATACAAGATTAATAAGACCCTATGAAAGAATGAGAATGGAATTCGCACACCTGATGCAACCATGGTGAAGCAATGACTTGCGATTTTTCAAGATTTTCATAATATTTCATGAAGTTAAAAAAGTACATAGAATACAATATAATAGTCATTGGCCTCCGGCCTCATCTTATACATGTCAAATACATTGTAAAGAGTGTACTTAAGTACACATTACATACATGGAATCAAAGAATATAAGTTTTACATGTAAGGCTAAAAAATGACATTTCATGCTAACATATGTATGAAATGGAAACTTGAAAGCTACACGACATCCAAGGAATGCTAAACATTACGAACCAAGTCTTCGTACCTGAAATATGCCCCAGTAACTTTAGGGTGAGCAACATAAAGCTACTCGTAGGAAATGAGTATGCATCGACTTAGCATTTTACAAATTTATCACCTTAAGGTGAAACATGTTAAAGGGGCTCATGCTACCTAACGTCTATGTCAAAGTGAGACTCAGGGAGCATTCTAAGCTACCTTAGAGTCTAAGAAACAAGAATCATGATATACATACGTATATGAATTGAATCATTGTTGGGATAATCTAAAGAACACGACAAGAAGAATGCTTGAACATAGATTAACATGAATTACAATTAAATCAAGAACATGGCACAATATCTATGCAATTAAAATGATTAGTACATTCTGATTAACATGATAAGAGTTATACAGGGATTCAAGAACAAGGCATAATGTCTATGCAGGTTAAACACGGATTCAAGAACTAGGCATAATGTCTATGCAAGTTAAACACAGATTCAAGTACAAGGCATAATATCTATGCAAGTTAAACACGGATTCAAGAAAAAGGCATAATATCTATGCATGTTAAACAAGGATTCAAGAACAAGGCATAATGTCTATACAATTAACAAGGATGGGACATTCCATGAAACTAGAAAAGAGCCATACATGAAATCAAGAATAAGGCAAAATATCTATGCAACTAAATAAGAATGGGACGTTACATGCAATACAAAAGAGTCATACAAGAAATCAAGAACAAGGCATAATATCTATGCAAATGAACAAGATTGAAACATTCCGATTGACACGGTAAGAGTTATACATGGATTCTAGAACAAAGCACAATATCTATGCATTTAAACATGGGTAGAACCTACCACATAACACGAAAAGAGTCTTAAATCTTCCAGGAATACCCCACTTGAAATTTTAGGAGTGAAATCATGAATGAAGCATAAAATTTATGCAATGAGACAAGATTAGTGCATTTCACATACACGACAAGTTTAAATCTTCAAGGAATAGCAACTTGAAATTTAAAGAGTGAAATTAACCAATATGGGAACTTGGATATCGCCCGGATTAAAACTGTACTCTTGGGATCACTTTAGGGCTACTAACCCATGGGTCCCTTTCCCCCAGTGCTCACTATAGTGTAGAAGAATATTCCCCCGTACAAGAACCAAGTCCTAGCCATGTCAATTCTTGATTGATATCCCAAGTTCCAAAATCAACAAGTTGTGCAAGTTAAGATAGTATCTAGATACAAGTAATGCATTAAGCCACATTCCTTGCACAACCAAGATTTTGGAACATACAAGTCATGCCCTAGATTCTCAGCTATGGTGGCATGTGAAATGTTAAGAAATCATCAAGTGCTTCTATAATAACTACAAACTAGGATTTAAAACATAAGGAATCCATTGATGTGAACATGCCTCAAGTATAAGATTAATGATTTAATTATTGGTTTAACAACTCTTAAACAATTAAATCATTCCAATATAAGGGTGTAAGTTCATTAACCACATTAATGGAACTAAGTTGCAACAAGTCATGATACATGATAATTAGGCAAAAGCCCCATGAAATACAAGTCTAATTCATTAGATTACTAAGTAGAAATGAATTAAGCTAATTAATTAATTTCTGTAGAAATCAAAGTTGTCCAAAAATTCTCAGAATAACATTGTGAATGTCCATTCCATGGTGATTGCAAATATCTCATCAATTTCACAAAGTGAGCAAGATATCATCATGTATAATTTAATTAATTTAAAATTAACTAAATCTCAAGATTTCAAAGGTTGTTCAAATGATCCCAAATTAATATATAACAAGGACTAAGTCATGGCCATGTCATATATCAAGTCAAAATTGGAAAACAAGTACGGTATAATTAAGTAGAATTTAAATCACATTTAAATCAATTTCTAAATCTTGAACCAAAACTAAGCATATGAGTTGTATAAACATCAATAGCATGCAAGATAGCAAGAATATAACCTAAAACACCCCCTACCTCAATTTGAGATGAAAACCTCAAATCTCCATTGAAAAAAAGGTTTTCCGAATTCGCCGAAACCGAAGGGTTTTGTCGGGGACAACATGATCTACATGAATCTGAAGGAAGCCCAATGAAAATCACAACTTGACCTCAAACCCAAACTCAAGAATTGGTTGGAAATGAATTCTAATAAGGGGGAATGGTATAACACGTCGAGGGGAACAATAAATATAAAGGCCGAAGGATTTCTACAAAGGAAATCAAGTGGAGGAGAAGGAGAAAGGGTGGCAGCCAAGGAGCTCCCATGGCTGCCAGCCAAGAGGTGGAGAAGATGAGTGAAAATCTGATTTTTCACTTTAGGGCATCCTACTTATAGTAAGTCTCAAAAACTACCCCGAAAGGGACCCGCCGGGTCCAAAAAAGTGGATTTTGGGCAAACGCTCTCAAAAGGAAAAACCCTTTAATGAAAAAGATTCAAAATGAGAAAATATGAACAACAGAAGAAACGGCATAAAAAAACGAGTTCCGAGCAGAGAGTTATGCCCCGAACAAGTTCGGCGGCAACCGGGTCCAGAAACTCTGAAGCTGGAGAAAAATGACCAGAATGGAATTCCAAGAGTCCATGACTTGACAAAATGTGAAACTGAATACTGTACGAGGATCCAGACTCCAGACGAGGTTTTTTGCAATAACTTTCGTTAACTGCACAATGGCCCCTATAAAAAGGGTTAACTGCGAAACTGCCCTAGAATGAAAATATATTCCAAAAAATATTTCTTAGATACCCCTGAAATAAAATATCTTCAAACGATATTTATGAAAAACACCCTAAGAAATGAAAAAGATTCTGAAGAATTGTGCATCCATGCCCCTATGGACACCAGGAGCAACTAGAGTACTTTCTTACAAAAGTAAAGATACGTATTTCGAGGAAACCACTGAAGATGAAGACACGTGAAGTCAAAAACTAACTTCGAGCATGAAAAGTGAGGTTATGCCAAAAACTGACAAACAGAGATAAGACAGAATAGGGAAAAGTACGAAATAGTACTTAGTGTCCGGAAAGTGAAAATACGGAAATGACTCGGTACTCAAAGGAAGTTGTAAATCCACAAAAAAGAGTCTCAGAAACCAATTCCGAGCACTCGAGATGATACTAAGCGACAAGAAACAGAGCTCAGAAAAGAAAACTAAACGGAAAAAAATTTATCCGTAAAATTTCAAGAAAAAGAAAAGGGAGGTAAATGACCGGGTCGTTACAACCTACCCTACTCAGAGGAATTTTGTCCCTAAAATTCAGAACATATAAAAATAGAACAGAGCAGGGACTGAACAAAAGGTCAAACTAAGGACAGCACATAAAGCACTGAAGGACAACACCAGAAGTTTCCAAATTAACTAAAGGTACGCGAAACACGAACTGAGACAACACCTCATATGAATCGGCACATTAACTCAACGTCAACCACCGAGAGAATCCCAAGACAACGAAATGCTGGATCATGATAAAAGAAGAGAGTGACAAGGAAGTATGAACAACGACCAGAACTCGCCCACACTTACTCGTCAGCAGGGTAGCATGACAGTATAAGGCACTAGTTCATAATGTGCCCCAGAAGGGAACTTTTCGATACAAATGACATCAATGTCAGAAACGATTATTACCAAAAGTTCTGTGGGAACCAGGCATCTGCGAGAGTTGGGGTAGCTAATCCCAAAACTCTGACAACAATGACACTTGCACCTTACGCTTAAGGCCTTAGATCTAGAAGCCACAAGGGAAAAAGAAATGAAACGGTGCCTCCCTGGCCTACGTCTCACTCCACCAGACAAGAAAAGAAAAGTGAATCGCAGTCCTTTGCGCTCATATAAGCCTTACTCACATCAATCGGCAGAACAGATTAAGGTCGCAAAACACCCAACCAAGAAAACAGACCAGAAGGTTCCCTACATGGGTCCTTACGGAATGAATTCCTCCTATCCAAGGAAGAAACTCATAAAACAAGAATGTATCCAAGGGATACGATAGATCTTACGAGACAATATTAAAACCTGACATAAAAGTAAATAGCTAGCATACAACATAGCAACAGACTATCTACTCAAATAAGTAATAGGATCATATAAGGCATGTTAGTGTATACAGGAAAAGAACGTAAGGTATGATGATATGCTGCATATAATCATATCCTGATGAATAAGTGTATACAATATACTTAGTCAGACAAGCATACACCATATGCTAAGATAACAAATAGGTACCATGTAAGGCAAATGAGCATATATCATACGCTAAGATAATCAAGATAAGCTTCTAAACAAGTTGCCACATAACCAAACATACATGTTGTCAACTCAAAACATGTTATCAAAAAGCACGTAAGTACATGGTATAACAATACACGTGAATGAAAAACGTGAGGTATGCTGACATACATCGCATACAGTCAGGCTAACATAGGCACACAGACATGACATCACACCAGGATATGATAGCAACAAGGACCATATTATCAGGAAGCATATATACACACAAAGCATGTTTAGCAAATAGATAATATATGTCTTAAAACACCTAAGCATGTGAACATGTTATTATACATGACATGTTATCAAAGAAGGTATGTAACGACCCGAAAATTTCCCTCATTTTCTTTTTCGGTAAATTCATTTTTTCGTCTTTTCCCTATTTCGTCTTTTAGTCATTTATTTTTTTCATTTTTTCTTGCATAACCTCACTCTTTGTGCTTGGATTTGATTCCGGCTTTGCATACATCCATGATATTTCATTTCCACAATATCTACATTTTTACTTTTGTAGAAAACCAAGTTAAATGTTTACTTTCTTTGTAAAAGCCGTGAAAATAAGACTTTTGGGTAATTATCCTAAACTTGAGTTAAGTGTAATTAAGAAAAATAATTATTTTTCGTCTTAAGGACCATTTACCAATTTAATTTGGAAGATATTTTCAAAAAGGACCTTTTTGCAATTTCCGAAAATGTGACAAGTGTCACTTTCTGAAGGTGCCATTTGATTTTGTAGTGAAGCCACTTGTGGGCTTAATCCTTTAACACATGGAGGGTGGAGATTCAACCATTTGTTGGCCTAGGATTAGAACACATGTTAGTATGGATGGTTGACAAGTGTAGGCTCAATATTGGATCTTGGAAGCTCACTTAGATTCATTACAAGTGTAGGCTTCACAATTAGTCATGGAAGTGTGTGTGTGTGAGGTAGTGCAAGAGCACCTAGTGAGTGGAGATCTCGACCACTTTTACTTCAGGTTTTCTAATACATTTTAATTGATTCACCACCTTTCTTCCAAGAACCTTAAGAAATCTCCATTGAAGCTAAGCTTGAACTAAAGCTTTGAGCTTCATTTTGAAAACCTTCCACTCACCTTAGAACTTTGAGCTTAGAACACAATAGTATCCTCTCACTCTCTTCTATATAAAACCTAGCTTGGTTTTCCATTTTGAGCTTGTTACATAGGATTATGCTATGTTTAAAGTTTTAAGGTCACTTTAATAGCATGGATTAAATTGTATTGAATTGCAAACCTTGTATAAACATAAACCTATGCATTCCCTACGAGTAAACTTGTTTACTCACCCCGAAGTTACTGGCTGTTTTTCAGGTAAGGAGGCCATATTGTGGGATGCACAACAATCTTAGACTTACTAGACTACTTGGAGTATTTTTGCTAAGTTAGAATATGCACTTGTTAGCATATCTTGTTTCATTTTGCTTACTATGTCAAACTTGTAATTATTGTTTAAGACACGTAATATGCACTTAAGTGCACCTTTTGATACCCTTTAGATGTATGTGTAACAAGGCCAAGGCTAGACATATTTAATTTAGCACTTGTAGTCATGTGGTACCATCTTTGCTTAAAAATGTATTTTTAACTAACCATGGAGGTTTAGCATATGAAAATCTTGTAAATGATTTGTATGAGGCCATGAGCCAATGTTTTGTATTCATTTAATCATTTCAAGGTTGTTGGCATGTTCACTTACTCAAAATCTTCATGAAAATCAGTTTTAAACACTCAGTTTTGAACCAAATCATCATGGGATTCAAAGTAGAGGTTGAACCTTAGCACCTAGGACTCAAAGTAGCTTTTTCATCAGGTTTTTGAGGTATTTCGGTTAACCAAAACTCCATTTTGGTTGACTGATGGCAATTGGAAATGTCATTGCACCAAAAACATCACTTTCCAGTAGCCAAAAGTACTATTCAAGCCTATTTCGGTCGACCGAACCTCTATTTCGGTCTACCGAAATATCCAACACTTAAAAATCATGTTTTAAGCTCTTAACATATTCATTTCAGTCATCCAAAACTCCATTTCGGTCGACCAAAATAGCCTGCATACTCTAGTTGCTTCAGTTCAGTTTCAGCACTGCTGTTCCGACTTTAAAAGGCCATAACTTCTTCATTTATAATCCAAATGGGGTGATTATTAAGCCTAAACTCAAGGATTTTGAGTCAGATTTCAAATGTCCTCATATTCAAAACACAGTGAGAGATATCCATGTTTTAGTGAGGAAGGGTCAGTTTTCCCTTAAACCGGGAAATGGCATTTTGTGGGATTCTTACCCAAAGTTCTTAGAACCTCTTGGAAAGTTAGGAAATGGTTAGATTAGGTTGTATTCACCTTTTTTGACTTATTTAGAGTCAATTTTCCCCTTTTGACTGTGAGTTGACCATTTTGCCCTTAGTTGACGGATTTGATTCGTTTTAACTCTAGTTCCCTCTTTTGCCTTCTTTAGTTTCCATGACCACATGGAATGTCACATTGGAGCCTTAGAGATGATTTATCTCTCAAAGGAAAATGGTTTCATCTTTTGCTTCCGCATCTGGATCCGTTAACGGGTCCGTCATCGGTTCATAACTTACCTACCAGGTTGAAGAAAACCCGGGTCATTACAAGGTATGTTATCAAGATACAGATGACATATCAAACCAAAAAAACATGGGCATGATATGCACCCAAAACCCATCGTCCAAGGTATTCGAACCCAGACGCTTTGATACCACCTGTGACGGCCCAAGTTTTTCAACCCGGTGTGTCAATGATGAATCGAAAGATGACCGGATAATGGATCCGAAATATGGAAGCAAAAGATGAAACAGTGGTATCAAGAGACACAATACGTCCCTAAGACACAAATGTGACCCTCAATGAAGTCACGGAACCCTAAGAAAACAAATGCGGAAGCGACGTTTCAAATAGGGACAAGAATGAACCTAAGGGTAAAATGGTAATTTCTAACTTGAAAGTGGGTTCTACTGACAACACCATTGGAAAAACCACAAAAAATCAATAAACTTAGACTCAAAAATCACTTGATTCAGAGTCCGGATGAAGAAGATATGGCTAACGGAAGAAACAGGGGCAAAACGGTCAAAAAGTACCAACCCAAGAACATCTAACCGGTTAGGAGATCTTTCTAACCGGTTAGAAGGCAAAAATCAGTGACCAACTCATTGCCCACACTCATCTAACCGGTTACGAGATTCATCACCCATACACTTGATCCGTACACTTGTACAACAACTCAGCTAAAACCTGGCGGCAGGGGTTTTTCGGGAAAAAATGGAAATTTGAGGGCCTAGATGACATTTTCTGGGAAAACACAAAGAAGAAGCCCCCCTCAAAATTGAGTTTTCTACATGACCATTGAGAGAATTAAAAAAAAAAACACAATGTAAAAAACCCAAAATGCCCCTCCAATAAATCTAGTCATGGAGGTCCAAAAAGCTGCTAAATTGAAAACTGAAAGCTGAAATTCATAAGCAATTTCTGGTTCTAAGATGACATTTTCTGGAAAAACACGAAGAAGAAACCCCACCTAAAATCATTTTTTCTATCTAACCATATTGAAAGAAGAAAATAAAACTACATTGAAAAGTCTATAATACCCCTAGATCAGATTATGCAATAAAACTGCAAAATGAGTCCATAGGAAGCTCAAATCAGAAACGATGAAGTTTTGCCAGGAAACGACCATGCACGTAAACGTAACTTACCTATTTAGATGCACTACAATGCTCCATGGTTTAAAAATACTACCGATGCAAAATCTGATCCCCGAACGGCCGAAAAGGCAAAAATGGACTTCGAATGGAAAATATGGAATCCAAAAATATAAAATGGAGTCAAATAACCATTTGGCCCTTGGCCACATTTCATACAAGATTAATAAGACCCTATGAAAGAATGAGAATTGAGTTCCCACACCCGATGAGACCATGGTGAAGCAATGACTTCCGATTTTTCAAGATTTTCATAATATTTCATGAAGTTAAAAAGTACATAGAATACAATATCATGGTCATTGGCCTCTGGCCTCTTCTCATACATGTCAAATGCATTGTAAAGAGTGTACTTAAGTACACATTACATACACAGAATCAAAGAAGACAAGTTTTACATGTAAGGCTAAAAAATGACATTTCATGATAACATTTGCACAAAATGGAAACTTGAAAGGTACACGACATCTAAGGAATGCTAAGCATCATGAACCAAGTCTTCGTACCTGAAATATGCCCTAGTAAGTTTGGGGTGAGCAGCATAAAGCTACTCGTAGGAAATAAGCATGCATCGACCTAGCATTTTACAAATTTATCACCTTAAGGTGAAACATGTTAAAGGGGCTCATGCTACCTAACGTCTATGTCAAAGTGAGACTCAGGGAGCATCCTAAGGTACCTTAGAGTCTAAGCAACAAGAATCATGATATACATACGTATATGAATCGAATCATGGTTGGGATAATCCAAAGAACACGACAAAAAGAATGATTGAACATAGATTAACATGAATTGCATTTTCAATACAATTAAGCAAGATTTGGAATAATCCATACAACACGACAAGAAGATACTAGAATACATGGATCACATAAAGCAATGCAATTGACAAGATTGGAATATACCAATTAACACAATAGGGATAATACACGAAATCAAGAACATGGCACAATATCAATGCAATTAAAAAGATTAGTACATTCTGATTAACATGATAAGAGTTATACAAGGATTCAAGAACAAGGCATAATGTCTATACAAGTTAAACACGGATTCAAGAACAAGGTATAATATATGTGCAAGTTAAACACGGATTCAACTACAAGGCATAATATCTATGCAAGTTAAACACGGATTCAAGAATAAAGCATTATGTTTATGTAGGTTAAACACGGATTCAAGAACAAGGTATAATATCTATGCAAGTTAAACACGGATTCAAGAATAAGATATAATATCTATGCAAGTTAAACAAGGATGGGACATTCCATGAAACACGAAAAGAGTCGTGCATGAAATCAAGAATAAGGCATAATATCTATGTAACTAAACAAGAATGGGACGTTACATGAAACAAGAAAAGAGTCATACATGGAACCAAGAACAAAGCATAATATCTATGCAAATGAATAAGATTGGAACATTCTGATTGACACGATAAGAGTTATACATGGATTCAAGAACAAAGCATAATATATATGCATTTAAACATGGGTAGAACCTACCACATAACACGAAAAGAGTCTTAAATCTTCAAGGAATACAACACTTAAAATTTAAGGAGTTAAATCACGAATGAAGCATAAAATATATGCAATGAGACAAGATTAGTGCTTTTCACATACACAACAAGTTTAAAACTTCAACGAATAGCAACTTGAAATTTAAAGAGCGAAATCAACCAATGTGGAAACTTGGATATCGCCCGGATTAAAACCGTACTCTTGAGATCACTTTAGGACTACTAACCCATGGGTACCTTTCCCCTAGTGCGCACTATAGTGTAGAGGGACATTCCCCGGTACTAGAACCAAGTCCTAGCAATGTCAATTCTTGATTCATATCCTAAGTTCCAAAATCAATAAGTTGTGCAAGTCAAGATAGTATCAAGATACAAGTAATGCATTAAGCCACATTCCATGCACAACCAAGATTTTAGGACATACAAGTCATGCTCTAGATTCTCAACTATGGTGGCATGTGCAATGTCTAGAAATCATCAAGTGCATCTATAATAACTACAAACTAGGATTTAAAACACAAGGAATCCATTGATGTGAACATACCTCAAGTATAAGATTAATGATTTAATTATTGGTTTAACAACTCCTAAACAATTAAATCATTCCAATGTAAGTGTGCAAGTTCATTAACCACATTAATGGAACTAAGTTGCAAGAAGTCATGATACATGATAATTAGGCAAAAGCCCCATGAAATACAAGTCTAATTATTTAGAATACTAAGTAGAAATTAATTAAGCTAATTAATTAATTTCTTTATAAATCAAAGTTGTCCAAAAATTCTCAGAATAACATATGTGAATGTCCATTCCATGGTGATTGCAAATATCACATCAATTTTACAAAGTGAGCAAGATATCATCATGTATAATTTAATTAATTTAAAATTAACTAAATCTCTAGATTTCAAAGGTTGTTCAAATGATCCGAAATTAATATATAACAAGGACAAAGTCATGGCCATGCCATATATCAAGTCAAAATTGGAAAACTAGTACGGTACAATTAAGTAGAATTTAAATCACATTAAAAATCAATTTCTAAATCTTGAACCAAAAGTGAGCATATGATTTGTATAAACATCAATAGCATGCAAGATAACAAGAATATAACCTAAAACACCTCCTACCTCAATTTGAGATGAAAACCTCAAATCTCCACTGAAAAAAAGGTGTTCCGAATTCACCGAAACCGAAGGGTTTTGTCGGGGACAACACGATCTACATGAATCCGAAGAAAGCCCCATGAAAATCACAACTTGACCTCAAACCTAAACTCAAGAAATGGTCAGAAATGAATTCTAATAAGGGGGAATGATAGAACACGTCGAGGGGAACAATAAATGTAAAGGCCGAAGGATTTCTATCAAGGAAATCAAGTGGAGGAGAAGGAGAAAGGGTGGTAGCCAAGGAGCTCCCATGGTTACTGGCCAAGAGGTGCAGAAGATAAGTGAAAATCTGATTTTTCACTTTAGGGCATCCTATTTATAGTAAGTCTCAAAAACTGCCCCGAAAGGGCCCCGTCGGGTCCGAAAAAGTGGATTTTGAGGAAATGCGCTCAAACGGAAAAACTCTATGAACAAAAAAGATTCAAAATGGGAAAATACTAACAGCAGAAGAAACGGCGTAAAAAACTGAGTTCTGAGCAGAGAGTTATTCCCCGAACAAGTTCGCCGGCAACCGGGTCCAGAAACTCTGAAACTAGAGAAAAATGACCAGAACAGAATTCCTAGAGTCCATGACCTAATGAAATGTGAAAATGAATCCTGTTCGAGGATCCAGGCTCTAGGCGAGGTATTTTGTAATAACTTTCGTTAATTGCACAATGGCCCCTCACTGCGAAACTGCCCCAGAATGAAAGATATTTTTTATATACCATTGAAATAAAATATCTTCAAAAGATATTTATGAAAAACACCCAAGAAATGAAAAAGATTCTGAAGAATTGTGCATCCATGCCCCTATGGACACCGGGAGCAACTAGAGTACTTTCTTGCAAAAGTAAAGATACGTATTTTGAGGAAACCACTGAAGATGAAGACACGTGAAATCAAAAACTAACTTCGAGCACAAAAAATGAGGTTGTGCCAAAAACTGACAAACGGAGATAAGACAGAATAGGGAAAAGGACGAAATAGCGCATAGTGTCTAAAAAGTGAAAGTGCGGAAATAACTCGGTCCTGAAAGGAAGTTGTCAATCCACAGAAAAGAGTCTCAGAAACCAATTTCGAGCACTCAAGATGACACTAAGCGAAAAGAAACAGAGCTTAGAAAAGAAAACTAAACGGAAAAAAATTTATCCGTAAAATTTCAGGAAAAAGGAAAGGGAGGTAAATGACCGGGTCATTACAACCTACCCTCCTTTGAGGAATTTCATCCCTGAAATTCATAACATACCGGAATAGAACAGAGCAGGGACTGAACAAAAGGTCAAACCAAGGACAGCACATAAAGCACTGAAGGACAACACCAGAAGTTTCCAAATTAACTAAAGGTACGCGAAACACGAACTGAGACAACACCTCATATGAATCGGCACATTAACTCAACGTCAACCACCGAGAGAATCCCAAGACAACGAAAGGCTGGATCATGATAAAAGAAGAGAGTGACAAGGAAGTACAAATAGCGACCATAACTCGCCCACACTTACTCTTCAGCAAGGTTGCATGACAGTATAAGGCACTAGTTCATAACGTGCCCCAGAAGGGAACTTTTCGATACTAATGACATCAATGTCAGAAATGATCATTACCAAAAGCTCTGCGGGAACCAGGCATCTGCGAAAATTTGGGTAGCTAATCCCAAAACTCTGACAACAATGACACTGGCACCATACGCTTAAGGCCTTAGATCTATAAGCCACAAGGAAAAAGAAATGAAACGGTGCCTCCCTAGCCCACGTCTCACTCCACCAGACAAGAAAAAACAAAAAGTGAATCGCAGTCCTCTGTGCTCATATGAGCCTTACTCACATCAATCGGCAGAATAGATTAAGGTGGCGAAACGCCCAACCAAAAAAACAGACCAGAAGGTTCCTTACATGGGTCCTTATGGAATAAATTCCTCCTATCCAAGGAAGAAACTTATAAAACAAGAATGCATCCAAGGGTAAGATCCTACGAGACAATATTAAAACCTAACATAAAAGTAAACAGCTAGCATGCAACATAGCAACAGACTATCTACTCAAACAAGTAATAGGATCATATAAGGCATATTAATGTATACAAGAAAAGAACGTAAGGTATGATGATATGCTGCATATAATCATATCCTGATGAATAAGCGTATACAATATACTTAGTCAAACAAGCATACACTACATGCTAAGATAACAAATAGGTACCATGTAAGGCAAATGAGCATATATTATATGCTAAGATAATCAAGATAAGCTTCTAAACAAGTTGCCACATAAGCAAACAAACATGTTGTCAACTTAAAATATGTTATGAAAAAACACGTAAGTACATGGTATAACAATACACGTGAATGAAAAGCGTAAGGTTTGCCGACATACATCGTATACAGTCAGGCTAACATAGGCACACAAACATGACATCGCACCAGGAAATGATAGCAACAAGGACCATATTATCAGGAAGCATATATACATACAAAGCATGCTTAACAAACAGATAATATATGTCTCAAAACACCTAAGCATGTGAACATGTTATCATACAAGACATGTTATCAAACAAGGTATGTTATCAAGATATAGATGACATATCAATGCAAAACAACATGAGCATGATATGCACCCAAAACACATCGTCCAAGGTATTCGAACCCGGAAGCTCTGATGCCACCTGTGACGGCCCAAGCTTTTCAACCCGGTGCGTCAGTGATGAACCGAAAGATAACCCGATAACGGATCTGAAATGTAGAAGCAAAGGATGAAACAGTGGTCTCAAGAGACACAATACATCCCTAAGACACAAGTGTGACCCTCAATGAGGTCACGGAACCGTAAGAAAACAAATGCGGAAGCGACGTTTCAAAAAGGGACAAGAATGAACCTAGGGGTAAAATGGTAATTTCTAACCTAAAAGTGGGTTCTACTGACCACACAATTGGAAAGACAACAAAAAATCAATAAACTTAGACTCAAAAATCATTTGATTCGGAGTCCGGATGAAGAAGATATGGCTAACGGAAGAAACAGGGGCAAAACAGTGAAAAAGTACTAACCCAAGAACATCTAACCAGTTACGAGATCTTTCTAACCGGTTAGAAGGCAAAAATTAGTGACCAACTGACTGCCCACACTCATCTAAATGGTTACGAGATTCATCACCCATACACTTGACCTGTACACTTGTACTATAACTCAGCAAAAACTTGGCAACAGGGGTTTTTCCGAAAAAATGGAAATTTGAGGGCCTAGATGACATTTTCTGGAAAAACACAAAGAAGAAACCCCCCTCAAAATCTAGTTTTCTACATGAGATTTAGAGAATTAAAAAAAAAAATGCAATGTAAAATGCTCAAAATGCCCCTCCAATAAATCTGGTCATGGAGGTCCAAAAAGTTGCTAAATTGAAAAACTGAAAGCTAAAATTCGTAAGCAATTTCTGGTACTAAGATGACATTTTTTGGAAAAATACGAAGAAGAAACCCCCACTAAAATCATGTTTTCTATTCAACCATGTTGAAATAAGAAAATAAAACTACATTAACAAGTCTATAATACCCCATAGATCAGATTATGCAATAAAAACGCAAAATGAGTCCATAGGAAGCTCAAATCACAAACGATGAGGTTTTGCCCGGAAACGACCATGCATGCAAACGTAACTTACCTATTTAGATGTGCTACAATTTTCCATGGCTTAAAAATACTGCCAATGCAAAATCCGACCCCCCAATGGCAGAAAAGGCAAAAATGGACTTAAAATGAAAAACATGGAATCCAAAAATATAAAATGGAGTCAAATGACCATTTGGCCCTTGGCCACACTTCATACAAGATTAATAAGACCCTATGAAAGAATGAGAATGGAATTCCTACACCCGATGCAACCATGGTGAAGCAATGACTTGCGATTTTTCAAAATTTTCATAATATTTCATGAAGTTAAAAAGTACATAGAATACAATATAATGGTCATTGGCCTCCGGCCTCATCTCATACATGTCAAATACATTGTAAAGAGCGTACTTAAGTAGACATTACATGCATGGAATCGAAGAAGACAAGATTTACATGTCAGGCTAAAAAATGACATTTCAT
Organism: Cornus florida; assembly: GCF_030987335.1. Classification (NCBI taxonomy): domain Eukaryota; kingdom Viridiplantae; phylum Streptophyta; class Magnoliopsida; order Cornales; family Cornaceae; genus Cornus; species Cornus florida. Next base: position 78,435,599 of record NW_026775573.1, on the reverse strand, counting down.
GCTAACATTTGCATAAAATGGAAACTTTAAAGTTACACAACATCCAAGGAATGCTAAGCATCATGAACCAAATCTTCGTACCTAAAATATTCCCTAGTAAATTTGGGGTGAGCAACATAAAGCTACACGTAGGAAATGAGCATGCATCGACCTAGCATTTTACAAATTTATCACCTTAAGGTGAAACATGTTAAAGGGGCTCATGCTACCTAACGTCTATGTCAAAGTGAGACTTAGGGAGTATCCTGAGCTACCTTAGAGTCTAAGCAACAAGAATCATGATATACATACGTTTATGAAATGAATCATAGTTGGGATAATCAAAAGAACACGACAAGAAGAATGCTTGAACATAGATTAATATGAATTGTATTTTCAATACAATTAGGCAAGATTTGGAATAATCCATACAACACGACAAAAAGATACTAGAATACGTGGATCACATAAAGCAATGCAATTTACAGGATTGGAATATACCAATTAACACAATAGGGATAATACACGAAATCAAGAACATGGCACAATATCTATGCAATTAACAAGATTAGTACATTCTGATTAACATGATAAGAGTTATAGAAGGATTCAAGAACAAGGCATAATGTCTATGCAAGTTAAACACGGATTCAAGAACAAGGCATAATATTTATGCGAGTTAAACACATATTCAACTACAAGGCATAATATCTATGCAAGTTAAACACGGATTCAAGAACAAGGCATAATGTCTATGCAAGTTAAACACGGATTCAAGAACAAGGCATAATCTCTATGCAAGTTAAACACGGATTCAAGAACAAGGTATAATGTCTATGCAATTAACAAGGATGGGACATTCCATAAAACACGAAATGAGTCATACATGAAATCAAGAATAAGGCATAATATTTATGCAACTAAATAAGAATGGGTTGTTACATGAAACAAGAAAAGACTCATACATGGAATCAAGAACGAGACATAATATCTATGCAAATAAACAAGATTGAAACATTCCGATTGACACGATAAGAGTTATACATGGATTCAAGAACAAAGCATAATATATATGCATTTAAACATGGGTAGAACCTACTACATAACACGAAAAGAGTCTTAAATCTTCAAGGAATACAACACTTGAAATTTAAGGAGTTAAATCACGAATAAAGCATAAAATATATGCAATGAGACAAGATTAGTGAATTTCACATACACGACAAGTTTAAATCTTCAAAGAATAGCAACTTGAAATTTAAATAGTGAAATCAACCAATGTGGAAACTTGGATATCGCCCGGATTAAAACCGTACTCTTGAGATCACTTTAGGGCTACTAACCCATGGGTACCTTTCCCCTAGTGCGCACTATAGTGTAGAGGGACAGTCCCTCCTACTAGAACTAAATCCTAGCCACGTCAATTCTTGATTGATATCCTAAGTTCCAAAATCAACAAGTTGTGCAAGTCAAGATAGTATCAAGATACAAGTAATGCATTAAGGCATATTCTATGCACAACCAAGAAATCATGTGAAATATGAAATGTCAAGAAATCATCAAGTGTATCTATAGTAACTACAAACTAGGATTTAAAACACAAGGAATCCATTGATGTGAACATACCTCAAGTATAAGATTAATGATTTAATTATTGGTTTAACAACTCTTAAACAATTAAATCATTCCAATGTAATGGTGCAAGTTCATTAACCACATTAATGGAACTAAGTTGCAACAAGTCATGATACATGATAATTAGGCAAAAGCCCCATGAAATACAAGTCTAATTCATTAGAACACTAAGTAGAAATTAATTAAGCTAATTAATTAATTTCTCTAGAAATCAAAGCTGTCCAAAAATTCTCAGAATAACATATGTGAATGTCTATTTCATGGCGATTGCAAATAGCACATCAATTTCACAAAGTGAGCAAGATATCATCATGTATAATTTAATGAATTTAAAATTAACTAAATCTCTAGATTTTAAAGGTTGTTCAAATGATCCAAAATTAATATATAACAAGGACAAAGTCATGGCCATGCCATATATCAAGTCAAAATTGGAAAACAAGTACGGTACAATTAAGTAGAATTTAAATCAATTTCTAAATCTTGATCCAAAAGTGAGCATATGAGTTGTATAAACATCAATAGCATGCAAGATAGCAAGAATATAACCTAAAACACCCCCTACCTCAATTTGAGAGGAAACCTCAAGTCTCCACTGAAAAAAAGGTGTTCTGAATTCGCCGAAACCGAAGGGTGTTATCGGGGACAACACAATTTACATGAATCCAAAGGAAGCTCCATGCAAATCACAACTTTACCTCAAACCCAAACTCAATAAATGGTCAAAAATGAATTCTAATAAGGGGGAATGATAGAACACGTCGAGGGGAACAATAAATGTAAAGGCCGAAGGATTTCTAACAAGGAAATCAAGTGGAGGAGAAGGAGAAAGGGTGGTGGCCAAGGAGCTCCCATGGCTGCCGGCCAAGAGGTGGAGAAGATGAGTGAAAATCTGATTTTTCACTTTAGGGCATCCTATTTATAGTAAGTCTCAAAAACTGCCCCGGAAGGGCTTCGCTGGGTCCGGAAAAGTGGATTTTGAGCAAACGCACTTAAACAGCAAAACTCCATGAATAAAAAAGATTCAAAATGAGAAAATATGAAGAACAGAAGAAACGACGCCGAAAACCAAGTTCCGAGCAGAGAGTTATGCCCCGAACAAGTTTAGCAGCAACTAGGTCCAGAAACTCGGCAATTGGAGAAAAATGACCAGAACGGAATTCCAAGAGTCCATAACTTGATGAAATGTGAAAATGAATCCCGTACGAGGATCCAGGCTGCAGATGTGGTATTTTGCAATAACTTTCGTTAATTGCACAATGGCCCTTACAAAAAGGGTTAATTGCGAAACTGCACCAGAATGAAAATATCTTCCAAAAGATATTTTCTTTGATACCCCTGAAATAAAATATCTTCAAAAGATATTTATGAACAACACCCCAAGAAATGAAAAAGATTCTGAAGAATTGTGCATCCATGCCCCTATGGACACTGGGAGCAACAAGAGTACTTTCTTGCAAAAGTAAAGATATGTATTTCAAGGAAACTGCTGAAGCTGAAGACACGTGAAGTCAAAAACTAACTCCAAGCATGACAAGTGAGGTTATGCCAAAAACTGAAAAACGGAGATAAGACAGAATAGGGAAAAGGACGAAATAGCATATAATGTCCGAAAAGTGAAAATACGGAAATGACTCGGTCCTCAAAGGAAGTTTTCAATCCATAGAAAAGAGTCTCAGAAACCAATTTCGAGCACTCAAGATAACACTAAGAGACAAGAGACAGAGCTCAGAAAAGAAAACTAAACGGAAAAAATTTTATCTGTAAAATTTCAGGAAAAAGGAAAGGGAGGTAAATGACCGGGTCGTTACAAAGCTGTCATTCTTGATAAAGGTGGATAACAACCCCTTTTCACTAAATAGCTGGGATTCTAGCCTCATCAAGCACTGAATTTCTTGGGCCAGAAGGTGGAGAGCCCAAACTCTAGGTTAATAATTGAACTTGCTATACAAAAAATAAAAAATAAAAAATAAAAATAAAAATAAAAATAAAAAGTTGCAAAAGCAATAAAAAAAAGTGAGGACTTCTCCCAAAAAGGTGAGAAGTGGGAAATGATTAGATGGAGGTTGTCTTGATTTGTAGCTTAGTTGATTTGAGCTTGTAAGTCCGTAGGGGTGTTTGAACACCTAGTGCCCTAAAGCCATCTGGTTTGGGAGTCATTGACCTAACGCTCGACCTCATGGATCACTAGAAAGCTTAAGAGATGAACACATTGCACTATGCTTCCATCTTTGATCCTAAATAATAATAATAATAATAATAAATAAAAATAAAAATAATCAAGTGAAAAGAATAAGCGCACCTAGAACAATAAAGCTTTAAATAAAAGGTCCACTTTTTATCTTAATGATCGGTACTAGATTTGTGTCCTACTTTGAGGGTAAGGATATGATTAATTCTTTAGTTGGCTTAGATAGCAACACATTTGATGCTGGTCCACTCAAAAGGATTCTAGAGTTTTTTTTATTTGCATGATCATTTTCTTGATGTGTGGAGGACCATATTTGCTTGCTTGATGTTGAAATTTTGGGAGATTGCTTAGAAATGTTTAAAAAATTGCATACTTGAGGTAGTTTTCTCCCGATGCTTATTTGTAATATTGGTGCCTCTTTTGAAAGAATGAGCTTAATGTTTGTGGGTACCATTTCTGGAAACCCTTGCAAGACTTCACTCGTCCACTAGAGGTAACCTAGGGGTTTAAAAGGCTTGTTGCATATGCTAAGTGCAATCGTGTTCCCTACGAAAGTGGCGTTATCCATTTATTATTTTCTAGTTCATAGTTGTATAGTTGTTCATTTCATTCCTTTACTTTCTAGTTCATTACTAGGGACTAGCAATATTTAAGTTTGGGGGTGTGATGAGCGCTGAAAAGTGCGTATTTAAACCCCTTAAGCTTAGGCATTCTAGTACCTTTATCTATCTTACTTTACCGTTTTAGATTGATTTCGTATTATTTCCATTTTCAGGCACTTATCTCGAAAATAAGCTAACTCAGCCAAATAAGAGCTTAATTAAAGCAATTAAGGGATTAAACAAAGAATGGAGCAAAGTGGAGAAAGAAGAAAGCAAATGAAGCCAAAGGTGGGAAGCAACAAAGCTCGATCGATCTAACTTCAAGGTTCGATCGATCAAACAATGATCGATCTCAGCACTTTAAGATAGATCCAAGCCTTGGCCCAAAAGCATAAAGTCCAAAAGTTCGATCGATCCAACACCACCCTTCGATCGATCGAAGACTTTTGTACTTATTCAAATGATTGATCCTATCCACAGCTGTACAACCCACTAACCACTTTTGTCTTTTTTCCAAAAATATCTCCCAAAATATCTCAGATTTATCTTTTCCCAAAAAGCTCAGCCAATTGGATCGATCCAGCCTAAGTTTGATAGATTTCAGCCAGTTCGATCGATCCAAGTCCAAGGTTTGATCGATCGAACTTCTTCCAGTGCGAAAAAGTTAAATTTCCAGCTTGTGCAATCCGTCCTCTATCCAATCATTAGAGAATATTCTTTGCATGACCCCAGCTCATTTTGTGTGCCACTTGACCTACCTATAAAAGGAATATGATGCACTTTTTGAGCATATAGACTATTCTAGGGTTTAATCTCTTGGAGACCAAGCTTAGAGGAGGAGGAGGCTAGAGACACCATTGGAGACTCTTCATCAACCAAGGAGCAAATCTCTTCTATAGAGTTAGCCCTTGAGGGTTGGAGCAACATCACCATAAGTGGCTAGACATCCTCTTGGGGCTAGAGTTAGCCCGAAGCATGCTTTCTATATCTTAATCTTGTGTATTATTGAGGGATTAGTGTTGTAATTAATATTTTGACATTTTGATATATATAGATCTTGTTTATTCAATGATTTATATGGTTTAATGCTTCCAATTGATCATTTAATTCTATCCATATGTCTATGTATGCTAGAATAGATGTTCATGTGTTTGCCTCTATTTTTTAAGTTATTGATGCATGTCTATGTGTATTAATGCTATAGATTTAGAGATTGTCAAAACATTGTGCTTAAAAGAATGCTCTTTTGATTTTTTAGATGGTCCATGCTCATTTCTTGATGGATTATGCCTCTTCCTTAGCTTAATTAGTTTAATTTCATGTCATTAACTTAATTGTAGTGTAGTGATAGCATAGTTGTTAAATGAGAGGACAATTCATGCTAGTTTTTTGATGTTCCACACTTTTGAATGCAAGTAGCATATGTCTCTAACCTTGTGGTGTATTTGGCTTGTGAGCTTAATGAAAAGATTAATGACTTGCTATATATGTTGTGCTTTTCACATGCTATTTAGACAATATATACTTAATTACTAGATCTATTATGCTTTTCACATGTTGATTAGACAATGTATGCTTAATTGGTCAGCCTTGCTAATTGAATCAACCAAACACACACACATACACACAAACCATTATTGCAACACATATTACCCTCATTAGTCACTAGTTGGAAGTGTAGAAAAGTATTGCTTGGTGGTAACCTCTAAGCCCCAAGATTTCTCTCTCTCTTACTTATTCTTTGTTACATTCAATTACTTAGTTTAATTTAGTTACTCTTTAGTTTAATTAACCAACCAACCATTTGTTTGATCACTTGACCTACTAACCCTAATTGTGATTTCACAATCAAGTACGACTCCAATCCCTTGGGATGATCCCTACTCACTCTTGCTACTTTAGTAGTAGTGTTGGTAGTGGTTTTTATAAATTTAAACTTGACCCAAAAGGCTTTTCTTGAACCGCACATTCACTACATTATTTTGGCGTTATGCAAGCGGCCTCGTCAATATCTCAAGAAACTCATCCAAGTGTTTGTATGGTTCCTCATCATCTAACCCATAGAAAAGTGGGCACAATTGAATGGTCTCAGGCTTGATTTCATAGTGATTGGCCCCAAAATTAGGAAGCATAATGTAAGTCGGTGCATGGTATCGATTGAGATTGTAATGATTACAAATGACCATTGGAGGAATTAGAGCTTGATCTCCGATAGGGAATTGGTCACAAGGAAGATGTTCGATGAAATTCAGATCTAGATAACCAAGATTGTTTTTAAGGTTTTCCATTGGAGTGATGAAGATGAAGAGTGGGAAGAATCACACAAAATTCAGTTAACACACCAACAAAAACAACAAAAACAAGAACTCCTCCCCCGCAACAATTAATCAATGACAAACCTCCACGTACAATGATCACATACTCCCATGCTTTTTAATAACACAAGAACATAAAATGCCTTCACACGGGCTAATGATTTACACTAATGAAATAGAATGCCTCCATACGGGCCGATGATTTAACTATGTAAGATGAGTTTAGAATAGCTCATAAAGGTCCTTATGCAACTTCAGGAAATTTTTAAGCTTTTTGCTTTGCTTTTGCACTTCAAATTTATTTTTATGTTTTATGCTTTGCTTGCTTTGAAGCTCCCTTTCTCCAAGTACCTAGCCAATTAAGAAGTAACAAAATAAGAAAATAAAATAAAATAAAGTAATGCAAGGATCAAAGGAGTACTAATTCCTAATCAATTTCTAGTAATACGTTGCTAATCCCTGGCAACGGTGCCAAAATTTGACAAGGCCGTGATGATATACCAAAATTGTGTAATGAGTGGAGTTTAAGAAAGCCTTTTTGGTCAAGTTTAAATTTATAGAAACCAGTACCACCACTACTATTAATGTAGCAAGAATGAGTAGGGATCTTCCCAAGGGATTTGCAAAATACTACAGAATTGAATTCGGATTAGTAGGTCGAATGATCAAAGAAGGGTTTGGTTGGTTAAATTAAACTAATGATTCATTAAAAAACAAACAAATTAAGAACAATCTAGAGATTAAGGTATAGGGAATGAGAGAGTAGTCTTGGGGCATAGAGTTCACTACTAAGCTTCACTTTACTAAACATTTAGCATTTGTCAATTTAGGGGAATTCCATGTTGTAAAACAAGTGCGTGTGCCATTAATTGAAATACTAAGCATGGATGGAAAATTAAACATAAATTGTCTAATCAATCTAGTGAGTAGCACAACCTATCAAGATAAACCATTAACCATTCAATAAACTCACAATTAATGCACACACAAAAATATAAAAAAATGTACTACTTGCACTCATAAGCATGGATCATCAAACAACAAAAATGGATTGCCTACCTATCTAGGAATTTAAACCAATTAAACTACAACTATACTAATGACAAGGAAATTAAACTAATTAAGCTAAGGAGGTAGCATAATCCATCAAGAAATAAGTATAATCTATCAAACAAACCACAAAAGTAATCAATTAAGCACCATGCCTTGACCATCACTAGATTTACAATTCCAACACATATAGACATGCATCAAACTTATAAAATCTAGTGTAATCACATGACCATTCATTCTAACATACATAGACATATAAATAGAAATAAAAGATCAATTCGAAGAATTAATCCATACAAATCATGTAGAAACTCAAGATTTATATAAATTCATAGTCAAAACATTATTTACAACATAAATCCCCAAAAACTACAAAATACTAAGTTTAGGAAGCAAGCTTATGGGCTATCTCTAGCCCCAAGAGAAGGATTTAGCCACTCATGGTTGGTGTCATCCAACCCTCATGGGCTATCTTCAATGTAGGCACCATCTTCTTCCTTTTTGCTTTGCTCTAAAAACTCTAATTCTAGAGAGAGAGAAATATCTAATAACTATGTCTAATCTTGTAACAACTAGAGGAATCCCATACAAATTGGTTGATTTTATTTAAATACAAGCCTTTTTGAGTAGGCAACAAGTCAGAAAATAGGCCTTTGACTTGTGTAAACTCCCAACTACAGAAGTTGGTGGAGTTCGGGTATGCTCGGGAATTAGACAGCTCACTACCAATAGGGTCTTCGATCGATCTAAGCTGGCTTTGATCGATCGAAGATGATGTGGCAAAGATAATTTTGACAACTGGCAACCTTATCCACTGAGCTGGCACTACCTTCTTTTCGATCGATTGTAGATATTTAGCCTGTTTGAACCTTATTGACCTAAAATAGACAAAAACATAACTTAGAACTAAAACGGGAAAGTAAGATAGATGAATGGACTAAAATACCTTAACTTAGGTGCTAAAATGCATCACATTTGAGCACTTATCAATTACAAATCAATAATCTATTTTTTTAAATCATCATGTGTCCCAATTTGCATTGGAAAACAGATCATAACTTCACCAGATAATTTTCACAATATGCCATCAAGAAAAATATGATCATTACTTTCCCAAAACACAACCAAACCCTAAACTACCAAAAATGATCCAATGGCAAATATATTCTCAATAAGCATAATCCATGATCACTCAACCTTCCTAGGACTTCATTAGAGGGTTTTGTACCTAATGACCTATTGGAAACTAGTTCCATAGAATCAACATGCACATAGTTAATGAGACGGCCCAAGTTTTTCAACCCGGTGTGTCAGTGATGAACCAAAAGATGACCCGATAACGGATCCAAAATGCGGAAGAAAAAGACAAAACAACGGTCTCTAGAGATACCACACATCTCTGAGACACCAATGTGACACTTAATGAGGTCACGGAACCCAAAGGAAACAAATACGGAAGCAATATTTCAAAAACGGATAAGAATGCACCTAGGGGAAAAATCATCATTTTTAGCTTAAAAGTGGGTGTCAGCAAGCACACCATTGGAAACACAACAAAAAATTAATAAATTTAGACTCAAGAATCACTTGATTCGGAGTCCAGATGAAGAAGATATAGCTAATAGAAGAAGAAGGGGCAAAACGGTCAAAAAGGTGACAACCAAGAACATCTAACCAGTTACCAAGCCTTCCTAACCGGTTAGGAGACCAAAAATTTGGACCAAAACACTACCCATGCACATGTAACTGGTTACGAAGCCCCTTCTAACCGTTTACATGTGAAGGAGGCAGAATGGGCAGCCCAAAAACCTGGCAGCAGGGGTTTTTCGGGAAAAAATGGAAATTTGAGGGCCTAGATGACATTTTCTGGAAAAATACAAAGAAGAAACCCCCCTCAAAATCAGGTTTTCTACATGACTTGCAAAAAAAATCAAAAAATACCAACTGTGAAATGCCTAAAATGCCCTCCCAAGAAAACTGGTCCAGAGGGTCCAAAAAGCTGCTAAATGGAAAAACAGAAGCTAAACTTCGGGATCGATTTCCGATGCCAAGATGACATTTTCTGGAAAAACACGAAGAATAAACCTCCCCCTAAAATCACATTTTCTAAGTGACCATGTGAAGAACGGAAATTATTTCCCAAAGGAAATTCCCAAAATACCCTTAGGTCAGAATATGTAACAAAAGTGTAAAATGAGTCCGTAGGAGGCTCATTTCACCAAAGAAGGAGCTTTGCCCAGAAATAACCATGCACCCAAATGTAACGTACCTAGTAAGATGTGCTGCAATGGTCCATGGCCCAAAAATATGGCCGATGCAAAATATGACCCCCCAACGGCCAAAATGCCAAAAATGTAATTTGGAATGAAAACTTGGAATTCAAAACTATGAAATGACTTCAAAATACCGTTTGGCCTTTGGCCACACCTCATAAATGTTAAATGAATTCTAGATAACGAATTTCATACACAATACACGCTCCGGTGCAAAATAGCATACTAAAACGTATGAATTTCATATAATCTCATTAAAGGCAAAAATCAACATCCATGACATAAATGTGATTCTAAAAGAAGTTTGGCCCTTGGTCTCATGTCATATACATAAAATAAGAATCAAAAGTGTGCCTAGGCACACATTACAAGTTTCAAATCAAATATACACATTTGACAATTAAGACTACAATTGGCATTCCGAGCCAACCTTCACAAAAATGGAAGTCTTCAAGTCCACAAGTCATCCAAGCATAATGGAAGTCTCAACTTTAATTCTTGTACCTGAAATATGCCCAAGTATCGTAGGGGTGAGTAACATAAAGCTACTCGTAGGAAATGAGCATGCATCGACCTACGTTTTACAAGTTTGCATGATTTAATTATTGTGGTTCATTCCACCTAACGTTTATGTCAAAGGTGACACTCAAGGAGCATCCTAGTTACCTAAGATCATTTCTAGCATCAAGCACCTCATTCATGCAATTTTAGCAACATAGGGTTATGCTTACACAAAGCAACAACATAGGAGCATGCTTACACAAAGCAACAACATATAGATTCTCAAGGTTATCAACTTGAAGTCTAAAATGCAACATCAACTAAATATAACAATTTAGCATAATTAGAATATCTAATACCACACATCAAGACATAGATTCTCTAGGTTATTAACTAGAAATCTAAAATTGTGAAATCAACTAAATATATCAATTTAGTATGAATGTACTTAACAACATCAAAATCGCCAATAGTTAAAACCACAAGTCAACAAGGTAAACATGATTGTTAACTTGGAATTGAATGCGAAAACAAATAGTGGAAGACTTGGACATCACGCTTGGAATTCTGCCAAGACCTTAATGGTTATTCTGGGCACTAACCCGCAGGGAAGACCACCCTAAGTGCGCACTATCTCAATGACTTAGAGGACTCACATCCCTGTACTAGAGCCAAACCCTAGCCATCTCAACTCAACAATGTTCCAAGATTCCAAAATAAGCCAAATAAGTTCATAACTTAGACATATTACTACTACATAGTAACAAGTTAGCAATATAACTCTCAATTGTGCATAATAAGCATTTCATATCCATAATGCTACGAAATCACCAGCCAACAATATATTCATATAGAAACATACTCTCATGAATATAAATTTAACAACAATGCCCTTCAATGGATATAACACAATCAAGTGAATACTTCACAAGTCTAAATTCATGATCTTAAAATAGAAGCACCTTCTAAAACATGATTAAATCCATGGATAAACAAGATAGAATCTAATTACATCAAAAAAATTAAACTCTCTAGATTTCAAATCATTTCCAATTGGCTCCAATTTTATATATGCTAATAGACATATCATGGTCATTACATCTATTCCCACAAAAGCTTAATTAGGCCCATGAAACCACAAAAATAGATTTTAATTAATTCTCTTAATTAAAGCCACTAGATTTTCAAACTCAACCAAATGTTCTCAAATTAAAGTATGTTAACAAACATGCCAAAACTTAATTTAGAAGCATAATACAACTCAATTTCATGCAAGGTACGGCCATGAACTTTAATCTTTCACAAAAGAAAAATATTAATTAAAAAGAGTAATTCTTATTTAATTAATCCAAATTTAATATATGTTAACCAACATGTTAAAACAAGATTTTCTACCATGCCACAATTCAAATCAGAGTTATATATCATCATGAATTTTAAATCTTATACAAAGAATTAAAAATTACTAACTTTCTAGATTTGATACGAGGCACATATATAAGTTTTATAATCATTCTAAACACTCAATACAACATACACAAAAGCCTAAAACATTCCCTACCTCCATTTGAGATGAAATCTCAAATCCCCACCAAAATAAATTGGCTCCGAATCCGACGAAACTCCTAGGTTTTGTCGAGGACAACACCACGAACATGAATCCCAAGGAAGCCCCATCAAAAACACAACTTGACTTCAAACCCGAACTCAAGAAACGGCCAAAATGAGATTCCAATCGGTTGGAATCGAAGGCCTCGCCGAGGGGAACAATAAACACTAAGGCAATAAGGTATTTCACTGAAGGGAAGAAGCTCAAAAGAAGAGAGAGAAGATGGCAGCCATGGCTGCCTCTAGATCCGGCCAAGAGAGAGGAGAGAGAGAGCAAAAATCTGATTTTTCACTTAAAGGCCCCTTATTTATAGAAAAACTCAAAAAGTATCCCGAAAGGGCCCCGCCGGGCCCAGAAAAGTGAAATCTGAGCAGACGCACTCAAACGGCAAAACTCTATGAATGAAAAATATTCCAAATGATAAAATATGAATAAAAAAAGAAACAGCGTAAAAAACCGAGTCCCGAGCAGAGAGTTATGCCCAAAACAAGTTTGGCGCAAACTGAGGCCAGAAACCCTGAAACTAGAAAACATCGTCCAGGAGGAAATTCTAGGAGTCCATGACTCAACGAAATGTGAAAATGAATCCAATACAAGGATCTAGGCTCAAAACAAGGCATTGAGCAATAACTTTCATTAATTGCACAATGACCCCTCCAAAAAGTGAAAACTGCGAAACAGCCCCAGAATGAAAATATCTTCCAAAAGATATTTTCTTAGATACCCCTAAAATAAAATATCTTCAAAAGATATTTATGAAAAATACCCCAAGAAAAGAAAAAGTTTCCAAAGAACTTTGCATTTATGCCCCTATGGACACCGGGAACAACCAGAGTACTTTCTCACGAAAGTAAAGATACATATCTCATAGAAATCATTGGGAATGAAGATATATGAAGTCAGAAACCAACTCCGAACACAAGAAGTGTGGTTACGCAAATAGAGTGACAAATGAGGAAAAGACGGAATAGAGAAAAAGACAAAAAGTGAATAGTGTCGAAAAACGAAAAATGTGGGAATGACTTGGTCCTCAAAGGAAGTTGTTAATCCACAGAAAAAAGTCTCAGAATTCACTCCAGAGCATTCGAGATGACACTAATTGACAAGAAACCAAACTCAGAAGGGAAAAGACAACGGAAAAAATTTATCCGAAAAATCCAGGTCATTACAATTGACTAACTCTTCTTTCTTGATCCAGACAATTTTCACATTCAACTTTTGAAAAGATTATTTAGTTTAAATTTTTTTTTTTTTTCACGCAAATTCTTTAATTTAGAATTTTTGCATGAAACAAAATTTTGACTCTTCTTTGAATGCACCCTATTCTTAGCATAAAACCAATGAGAATGAATATCAAAAAACCTTTTCTTTTTCTTGCGAAAACAATAATGTTGCCTATGTCCAGTTCTACCATGAAAATTGCAATGCAACACATTAGGCATATAGGATATATTAGAATGCAATGAGTATATCAACCAATTTAGGATAAGGCATGTTCTGATTAATAGGTTTCACAAAAATTGTTTTACCCGGATTACTAGATGAGACTTTCACAAAATCTAAGTTACTTTTATCATTCACATTCTTGCCAATATTTATCATCTTATTCAATTTGATTTGTCTAGAAGTAAAAGCAATAAATTTCTCCTGTGATTTCTTTAATTCAAAATCAAGAAATTTAATTTTAGAAATAAGAGCGTTTTTCACAGAGTTGGCTATATTTACCTCGCCTTCAAGATATTTGATTTTTCCATTGAGATCAGAAATGAATGAATTGCTTTCAATAACTCTTAATTTACCATCATCAACTTGTTTTTTTCAGTTCATCTATTTCTTATTTGGCTTGAATAAGTTATTTTGCCAACTTCTTGACAGCCAATTTAACTTCCATAGTTTCTGCAAACATTCTTTTCAGTTTCTCTTCATTAATCTCATCATGAACTTGTTCATCATGGACTTCATTATCTTCATTTTGTGAGATATCAGAACTAGACAAAGTAACAACATGAGGACCTTTATCAAGAAAAACAACAAAAGAAAAATCATTACAGTCACATAAGAAGATTCATTATCACTATCAGAAGCATTATCATAAACTGAAGCTTTCATAGCTTTTCTCTTATTCCTATCCTTAGACTATTTCTTAGGACTAGGACACAAACTTGTGATATAACCCTTGCCACCACAATTCCAACAAGTAATTTTAGTTTCTTTTGACTCCTCTCCCTTCTTTTCTTTTTCTCTTTTCTCATTCATCCTAAAAGAAGGACTCTAATTAAAATTATGAGAATTGACTCCATTGCCATTGCTATTTCTGTTCTTTTACTTGTTAAGATACTGTTTGAATTACTTAGTAACAAACACAATTTCATCATTAGAATTAACCTCGTAATGACCTTCAACCTAAGTAGATTTTAAAGCTAATTCATTTTCTTTCTGATGTAAGACAAAATTCTGCATCTCAAAATTCTTAAGGGAACCCACAACCTCATATACTTCAACACTAGACAAATCCAAATGTTTAGTGATAGTTTTTACTCTTATCTGAAATCTCTTAGGTAAAGACCTCACTATTTTCTCACACGTTTTCTTATCGCAATTTTTTTTTCTAGATAACGAAGTTCAGAGATAATTTCAAGAAGACTAGAATAAAGCTCATAAAAAGTTTTATCTTCTTTTATTACAATGTTCCCAAATTTATGAGAAAGCATCTGAATTTTGGATTGCTTCACTTTCGATGTTCCTTTGTGAGTAACCTGTAAATTATCCTAAGCATCTTTAGTAGTCTTAAAATCATAAATTCTAGCATATTCTAATGAAACAACATAATTGAGAATTACATACAAAGCTTTTCTATTAGCATCATTATATTCTTTCTCAATAGTAGTTTAAGTTATGGGATCTTTTGAAATAGTGGTTGTCTTACCAACTGATAAACGCTGAAAAGTGTGCATTTAAATCCCTTAATCTTGAATGTTCTAGGACCTTATTTTATCTTATTTTTTTTGTTTTAGTACTAATTTATGTTTTTGTCTATTTTTAGGTCAATAAGGTTCAAACGGGCTAATTTTGATCCATTAAAGCCTTTTTCGAGTCAAACTAAGTCTTGGTGAGAAGCTGGAGCAAAAGGAGGCTGATGCTGAAAACGTCCAAGTTGGATCGATCGAACTCTGATTGATAAAACCCTGATCGATCACACCATACCTCTGATCAATCACACTGTTGGTTGGATCGATTGAATTGTTCGCAGAAATTATTAAAAAGCAGATCTAAAGCTCATTTTGAACCAATTGGGGTTGTGCTTGAAAGGGGAGATCCTAAGGCCGAGTTCTTACATTTTTGGGCACTAAAAGCCTTGTATATAAGAGAGATTGAACCATTTTTGTAGGTAGATTCATATTTTTACATTGTAATTTCCATTTTGTTGTAGTTTCTTTCTCTAGAAAGTTAGCGATTAGGGTTAGAAGAAAAGAGGGAAGTGGAGGCACATCTCAAGAACACATCTCTAGATCCACATACTCTCTATCTCTTGAGGTTCAAAGAAGAAGAAGAAAAAGAGGAAGAAGAAGATGGAGCCATGTTTGGAGCTTACCCTTGAGGGTTTTATGACCACATCCACCTCCTCTATGATTGGCTAGATCTACACTTAGGGCTTGGATGAGCCCTAAGTCTTGTGTAATTTAAATCCTTGTATTTCTATTTTTTAGGATTTATATATATTGTTGTGATTAGTGGTTAACCTTGTGATTGTTATTTAATTCATCCTTATGATTCTCTATTTTAGTTACATGTTGTCTTATGTGTGATTATTTACGAATTAATCTCTACACTAGATTTTCTATGTTGGTTGCATGTTTATGTATGATTAATTAAGGATTTAGTAATAGCTAAGCATGATTTTCATTAAATGGGTTTGTCAATTAATTTGATGGATTATACTTATGCTTGATGGTTGTTCTATAATTTAATTCATGTTCGTAGGTAGGTAGACAATCTTTGCTTGGTTTAATACTCCATACTTATTATTGCAAATCGCATGATTCTCTAGATTGATGTGTACTCTCATTAGAATCATTTGTTAACTAATTGATGGATTATGCCTTTATCTTGGTGGGTTGTTCTACACTTAGTTTACTTATTGTTTAGATAGACAATTCATTCTTGTATTAGTTAGTTCACACTTTTACATGCAAATTGTGTTTATGTTTGTGGTTATATCTAGATTGCAATAATGTATTCCCTATTAATGGAAAGCAAGTGGTTGTGGTGATTCTAACACCCTAAGACCTCTCTTCATATCTCTTAAATCCCTATCTCTCACTAGTTTACTTTAATTGCATTTTAATTTAATTATTTTCTAGAGCATTTAATCAACCAAACCCTTATTTGCAATCTTTGGATACACTAGAGTCAAAGTTAAATTTCAACACGTATAATCCCTGCGGACGATCCCTACTCGCTATACTTCATTAGTTGTAGTAGTGGTTTTTATAAATGTAAATTTGACTAGAAAGGCTTCCAAAACCACATTCACATTTTTACCTTGCGAAGTGACCTCTCGCATTAAAAAGTCTGTTTTCTAAACACATTGGAATGGGCTCGTCAAATTTTAGGGCCGTTGCCGGGGATTAATGGTTTTGTTGGAATTAGACTAGACAATAGTGTTCATTTGTTTACTTCTATTTTTATTTTATTTTCTTTTTTATATTCTTTGTCAATTAGGTACTTGATTACAAGAAAGGCAAACATTGGATTTTAAAGCAATCATTGGAGCTTAAAGCTAGCATTAGAATTTGAAGTTGCTTAAGGACATTTGTGAGCATTTCTTGAAAATCTCATAGTATAATTGTTTCACTTCTTTGTATGCTTGTGATAGCCCTTGTTGAGACTCATTATATTGCTTAAATTTTTGTCCAAGTATCGGCCCATGTGGAGGCCATTATTTATTGCATTTGGATTTTGAATATGGATGGAGCCATTGTTTGATCCAAGTTTGGTGGAAAATTACTTCCCCTCACCTTATGTCCCTCTACTATATTTTTATCCTTATGAGGTTAAGTTTAATTCATTTTAACATGCATCATCTTATTATGGACTTGACTATTCTCATTATCCTCCTTATGACTACTACCCTCCCCCACCATTTTATGAAGAACCACCTCCATCACCTTATTCACCCGAGTTTCAAGAAAAACTGTTAGTTCTACTTAATGTGCTTAATTCACAAACTCAACTTATTCTTTCACATTCTCAAATTTTAGCCAAGCTTAAAGCTTAAGTTGAGTAAATTACAAGTACTAGTGCTCATTAAAAGGAGGAGGAAGAGGCAAATGAAAAAATGGCAAGAACTTTCATTTATATAGATGAGGATAAGGAGAGTGGGGAGGATAAGATAAGTGAGCTGTCACCTAGCAATCTATCTTGTATAGAGGAGGAAGTGGCAAGTGAGTTAGTGGCTAATCCAATAGAGCAAAACGTGATTAATGAGGACTTTCCTTGTTTTGATCATGATTTTATCCCGGCCATTACTACTTTAGAGAATAAGGAGATGTTGACCATTATAGAGGTAGGAGCGGAGGAGGAGGAACTTGTTGACGAGAACATTCCTTCTATTATCTCCAAAGACCCTCTTGAGACATGCCTTTTTGAAATGTATAAAAATTATGATTTTAACCTTAAAAGCTCCAAAAATGAAGTTAAGTCTCAATGGATTCCTTAGCTAACTTGGAAAGTGAGGAGATGCTGATTATAGAGGAAGAGAAAGGGGATGAAGAGAGTGCAATTCCTATTAATCCAATTGAGTCCTTAAAAGACTTTGCCTTGCCAAGTGTAAGGCCACCCATTATTGATTTCATTTTCAAGACCGTGGATGAAAGGAAACAAATTGCATCCTTCATAATTTCTTTTCAAGTCATTCTTTTGGAGGATGTGTATATTGTTGTAAATGAGGCATCAAGTGAGAAAATAGAAAAGAAGATCAATAAGGATGTTTCATATCCAATTTTTGACTCTTTTGATTAGTGAGTTGACCCAACGTCTTGCTAGAGACGTTAAATACTAGTATTCGTAGAGTTTCAAAACTCTATTCCTCCCTTATTGCTTTTTATTTTTCATTCTTGTGTATATTCTTTCATCCATTTTTCAATCTCCATTCTTGTTACCATCATTGGGGCTTAGCATAGGATTTTCTGCACTTTCAGCTCAAAAGTAGGCATTTAGTGCCAATTCGATCAACCACAAGTGTACCCTGGATCGATCGAACCGCTCTACAATCAATTCTTTGCTGATTTTTAGGTCTCTATCCCATCGTGCGAGCATAGAGATCGATCATGGTATGATCGATCCAAGTCAGGATCGATTACAACTTTGCCCTTTTGACTTTTTGACTTTTTCCTCTTTTTATTTTTATTTTTATTTTTCATTTTCTTTTATATTTATCATTTTCTTTTATTTTACTTTGTTACTTTTCTCTTTTAAAAAAAATAACAAAAATTTAAAAAAAAACACCAAAAAATAATTTTTCAAAGTAGTATTCTGTCTTGCTAGAGACGTTAAACTTAACACCCACTTTGCATATTTCTTGCATTTTTCATTTTTCTTTGCATGTTTTCATATAAAATAAAAAATAAAAATAAAAAAATCCAAAATCCAAAGTAGTCATGCATACTTTATGCTTTAGTTAGGGCTTGATGTCATATCTCTCTTTCATCTTATGTTATATTGCCTTAGAATGCATGATTTGATTATTCTTATCCCATTTGATATTTGATGTGAGTTTGCTAGTGTGGTTATTCAAATAGGTTGTTGATTGTAAGTTTGGGGGAGACCCTTTCATATTGGATCATTGCTGGGCTTCATGTTTTTGCCACCATGGTATACTCTTTCCATCTTTTTCAATGTTCTCATTGCACATTGAGGATAATTTACGGTTTAAGTTTGGGGGTAAGGTGTCTTTGTTGCATTCTACTTAAAGTTGAGTTTTAAATGTATGATTGAGATTGGAAATCCATTTTAGCTATGATTTTGATCTTTTGAGGACCATGACACTTAAAATTTAAAAATTGCTTGACTTGAGAGTCCAATACTCCTTGTATGCTTTGTGGATGCCATTTAGGAGTAAATTTTTCGAAAGATTAATCATGTTTGCATTTGTAGTTCAAATCATCTTGATTTTGTGATTGTTTTGAGATTCACTCTAGGATTCTACACTGGCATAGGTGCATACTAGCATTCATTTGTGGGGTACATGCTTTGTTGATTATTGATTTGGTTATATCCTAATTGCGCTAGTAGTGCATTGAAAGCTTTCATTCTTAATAAAGGTAGACAGTAAACCATTTTCATTGAGTAGTCGGAATTCAAGCCTCATTAAGCATTGAATTTCTCGCGCCAAAAGGTGGGGGGCCCAAACTCTAGGTAATAACTTGATAAAAAAAAAAAAAAGTGAGGACTTCTCCCAAAAGGTGAGAGTGGGAAATGATTAGATGGAGGTTGTTTTGATTTGAGCTTGTAAGTCCTTAGGGGTGTTTAAACACCTAATGACCTAAAGCTATCCAGTTTGAGAATCATTGACCTAACGCTTAACTTAATAGATCAACACATTGCACCATGCTTCCATTTTTTATCCTTAGGATTAAAAAAAAAAAAATCGAGTGAAAAGAATAAACACACCTAGTGAATAGAGCTTTAATAAAAGGTTCATTCTTTGTCTTGATGATCGGTACTAGATTTGGGTGTTAGTTTGAGGCCGGATGTGATAATTTCTTCAGCTGGCTTAGATAGTAATATATTTGATGCCAGTTCACTTAAAAAGAATTCTAGACTTGTTTTGATTTGCATGATCATTGTGTTGATGTGTGGAGGACCATATTTGCTTGCTTGATGTTAAAATTTTAGGAGATTGCTTGGAAATGGTTAAAAAATTGCATACTTGAGGTAGTTTTCTCCCAATGCTTGTTTAAAATATTGGTGTCTCTTTAGTAAGAAAGAGCTTAATGTTTATGGGTATCATTATTGGAAATCTTAACGAGACTTCACTCATCCGCTAGGGGTAACCTAGGGGTTTAAAAGGCTTGTTGCATGTGCTAAATGCAATCGTGTTCCCTATGAAAGTGGAGTTATCCATTTATTGCTTTCTAGTTTATAGTTGTTTAGTTATTCACTTCTTTCTTTTATTTGTAATTCATTGAGGGACTAGCAATATTTAAGTTTGCAGGTGTGATAAACGCTGAAAAGTGCGCATTTAAACCCCTTAATCTTGAATGTTCTAGCACCTTATTTTATCTTATTTTCTCGTTTGAGTACTAATTTATGTTTTTGTCTATTTTTAGGTCAATAAGGTTCAAACGAGCTAATTTGCATCTATTAAGGCCTTTTGGAGTTAAACTAAGTCTTGGTGAGAAGCTGAAGCAAAAGGAGGCTGAAGCTGAAAACTGCTAAGTTGGATTGATCGAACCCTGATTGATCGAAATCTGATCGATTGAACCCTAATCGATCACACAATACCTCTGATCGATCACACTGTTGGTTGGATCGATCGAACTGTTCGCAAAAGTTATTGAAAAGCAAATCTAAAGCTCATTTTGAACCAACTAGGGCTTTGCTCGAAAGGGGAGATCCTATGGCCGAGTTCTCACATTTTTAGGCTCTAAAAGCCTTGTATATAAGAGGGATTGAACTATTTTTGTAGGGAGATTCATATTTTTACATTTTAATTTCTATTTTATTGTAGTTTCTCTGTCTAGAAAGTTAAAGATTAGGGTTAGAAGAGAAGAGGGAACCAGAGGCACATCTCAAGAACACATCTCTAGATCCACATACTCTCTATCTCTTGAGCTTCAAAGAAGAAGAAGAAGAAGAAGAGGAAGAAGAAGATGGAGCCAAGTTTGGAGTTTACCCTTAAGGGTTTCATGACCACATCCTCCTCCTCCATAATTGGCTAGATCTACACTTAAGGCTTGGATGAGCCCTAAGTCTTTTGTAATCTAAACCCTTGTATTTTTATTTTTGGGGATTTATATATATTGTTGTGATTAATGGTTAGCCTTGTGATTCTTGATTTAATTATTCCTTATAATTCTCTATTTTAATTACATGTTGTCTTATGTGTGATTATTTAGGAATTGATCTCTACACTAGATTCTCTATGTTGGTTGCATGTCTATGTGTGATTAATTAAGGATTTAGTGATGGTTAAGCATGGTTTTCATTGAATGGGTTTGTCAATTAATTTGATGGATTATACTTATGCTTGATGGGCTATTCTACAATTTAATTCATGTTCATAGGTAGGTAAACAATCTTTGCTTGGTTTGATACTCCATACTTATTATTAGAAATCCCATGATTCTCTAGATTGATGTGTGCTCTCATTAGACCCATTTGTTAACTAATTGATGGATTATACCTTTGTCTTGGTGTGTTATTCTACACTTAGTTTACTTGTTGGTTAGGTAGACAATTCACTCTTGTATTAGATAGTTCACACTTTTACATGCAAATTGTGTTTATGTTTTGATAAGCGCCGAATGTTGCATATTCAAGCGCCCTTATTTGCATTAGTTAAGTCCGTTAGTTGGTTCTATTGTATATGTTATCTTCATTTGTATGTTTTTTTTTTCAGGTTTATTTCCCAAAAA
Organism: Cornus florida; assembly: GCF_030987335.1. Classification (NCBI taxonomy): domain Eukaryota; kingdom Viridiplantae; phylum Streptophyta; class Magnoliopsida; order Cornales; family Cornaceae; genus Cornus; species Cornus florida. Next base: position 78,413,803 of record NW_026775573.1, on the reverse strand, counting down.
GGAATAAGAATGATGTTTTGATGAGTTCTCAAAGATCAAAGCATGCCGGGCTGGGGATCTACTGTTTTGCCGAGCTAATTTTTGCCATTCAACTCAGGGCATTCTCTGCATCATGCTAAGAAAGAAGTTTTCATCATTAGCCGAGCCAAAGGAAAATTTTAGAGAGGTGTTTTGTGTCAAGGAGCATTACGGGCGCTCGCCAGCCTCATACACAATTCCTAAGGGCGCCCGCCATTTTGTGATTATTGGATTTAAATTCCAAAGTTAGAAAGAATTACATTCCAGTAGGTTTCGAATTTGGCAGGGCCCCGCCATACATTGCGGTCCCCCGCCATTTACCTTCAGGAGAGCCAAGTGCCCACTTGACAGCGCGTGGAAGCTAGCTGTTACACCCCACGGGCGCCCGCCCTGTGCTACAGGTGCCCGCCAAGTTACAGACAGCAGGTTGCCAACTCCATTATTTTGCTCAAAGTTGTCCCCTTGACTAAATGAATGGCTTTGATCTCTTCTAGGGATTATGAGCCATAAATTTCAGCACTAAAATTTCGAAGCTTGTTACCCCAAATATGAAGACCTCTTATGAGCCTAAGGCTCTGTTTCCACAACGTCTTCAAGAGTCGACACATTTTGGGAACAAAAGCTGTAAAATTCAGGACATGTGGGAGGTCTTTAGGCGAGTGAAGATCAACCTACCTCTCTTGGATGCTATCAAAAAAATTCCTCCCTATGCTAAATTTCTTAAGGATCTGTGTACTCAAAAACGTACTTTCAAAAGTCATTTACCAAAGAAGTAAGACTAACTGAATAAGTGAGTGCGATAATTCAGCATAACACTCCTCCAAAGTATAAGAATCCGGGCGCCCTGACAATCTCGTGTGTTATTGGTGACCACAAGATAGGGAGGGCCCTCCTTGACTTAGGAGCGAGTGTGATCTTGATTCCTTATTCAATCTACTTACAACTTAGGTTGGGAGAGCTTAAACCAACTTCGATAGTGTTGCAACTTGCTGATAGATCTATTAAGCAACCATGGGGAATCATTGAAGATGTTATCATAGAGGTAGATAGGTTCTACTTCCCGATTGACTTCGTTGTTATTGATACAGAACTAGTCTATGACCCAAGAACACGCATTCCCATAATTCTCGGACGTCCCTTCCTAGCTACAGTTAATGTTTCCATAAACTATAGAACCGGATTGAGGGATATCTCTTTTAGGAATATGAATGTTAAGCTTAATATCTTCATTGCTGTGCAACTTTCTCTAGATAACAGTGAGTGTTATGCAGACATTATTGTTAATGAACTCATTAAAAATCCAATCCCACCTCCTTCAACGGAGGATCCCCTACAAGCTTGCTTGGTCCACTTTGATTTTGAGGACTTTAATGTGGAGAATTCGATTTGGGAAGTTAACTCCTTGCTTGATATTCGATCACACTTTCCCTTTCCTTCATGGGAAACACCGAATCCATCTCTATCTTGGGATTTTCCATCTCTTTCCATTTCTCTACCAGAGTTACCTCAACATTTTGAGGGTGGACCACCGGAAAAGGGTAAGGAGAATATTGACAGTTTATTGGAAATTCTTCCTATCATTCCAGCCCAATCTATAATCATTATCAAAGATACTCAACCTATGAACGAACCATTTGAGTATAACGAGGTCTGTGACTTGGAGATTGTAAATATGAAAGGTCATGATCCTCCCGTTGTTATTCAAGACAATGACATTAAAAGAAACTCCATAATCTTGCACAAGCAACACCTTTGCTTAAATCTGAAAATGAAAAAAATGAGATTACAAGAGATACTCAAATCCCCTGGGACCAAACTTGTTTCTCTTCGAAAGGATCAATATCTCTCACCATTCATTGATCCAAGTTTGAGACCATATAAAGGAGGAAAGTTGAATAAGGAACGTTAAGGGACCATCTCCTCGATGGATCCCGATCTTGGTTCATCTAACTATCGACATTAAATTTAGCACTCTTGGGAATCAAATCTTCTAACTCTACAGCTTCCCTTTTCCAAGTTGCCTTGGCCAAAAAATTTCTGGAAAATAGCTAAGTATAGCCAAAATTTGACCTTTTCCAGAACTGTCTCGAATTACGTTCCAAAAGTCATTTTAGGCTTACTTAGTCATTTTAAGGTCTCGGTACCATTTTTTAGAATTTTTCAAGGTCATTTCGGCAATTTTATCAAAAATCCAAAAGTTCACGGGAAATTCAGACCTCAAAACTAGCGTTTTTGCAAATGAGCTCCGATTCTCTTTCTGAGGGTTATACAAGGTGTCTAAGGTCCATAGGAACTTAAGTTTCTAATTGGAACATTTTTGGATCCTTACATGGCCTCCGTTCGGCCAAAATTCAAAAATAGTTCCTAGCCAATTTGGCGGCTGCCCGCCAGTTCTTGCAGGGGCCCGCTGAGTGCCACAGGGTGCCGCAGTTGCATGCTAGGCTTAGCCCATGCCATGCCTTGGCATCCTGCAAGTGCTCACCAAGCTTCTGCTCTTCATTAAAATGCCCTATTTCAAGGTGATTCAAATCCTTATATTTCCCTCTCTCTCATCCTATAGCTGACCCCAACCTCTCTGTTTCTCCCTTCTTTTTCCCCTTCTTCCATCTCTAACCTTATTCTATCTAACCTTATTCCATCTCCATCAATCTCTTATCAACATCACCACCCATTTCGCACCAAGAAAGGGCCTTTGGTTTCTTCACCTTGGATGTTCGATGAATTGCCAAAGCCAACTCCTTCTTCTAAATGGTTCCCAAAACTTCTTCCAAGCGTGCTCGCTCCTCCGAGGGACCATCCGAGGAAGCTCCTACTCCAAATTGGGCTAAGTGGCCCATTGAAATACAAGCCAAATTCATCATTAAGGATGAGTTTAAGGAGAATCTGGAGACGGCTTGGTCAGCTAAAGAGTTGAAGGACCATAGCCTCAAAGCTCTATTCAAGCCTTGCACCTTGGCATTCTGTCCACGTATTGTCCGCCAATTCATGCGCAGAGCCAGAGGTGACCAAGACCACCATTGATTGCATACCTTTTGCATTCAAGACCTTGCTGCCACCTTGGAGTGTCCATTGGCATCTATTTTGGATGAGGACCCCTAACCTCTCTACGGTGCTTTCCCCAAGGATATGACTCTGTCAGACATTGTCCAGGAGATATGCCACAACAATTATACCGGTAGTCGCAAAACAAGCATGAACAAGTCCTATCTTTCGTGCTGGCTGTGGTTCTTGGACTCCGTCCTCACCAAAAATGTCCTCCCAGTCCCCAAGCATTCTGAACGTAAGGGCATCTTTCTGAACACCCTTTATGCAGTTGAGAAGGGGTATTGGTTTTGTGTTCCACAACTTGTCTGGGACCAACTTCTCAAGGTCTACAACAATTTATTCATTGCGCAAATGGATAATGCACTGACTTTGGTGCTTCCTTTCCTATACTTGGTTACCAAGTTGCTTAGGAACAAAAATTTTAAGGCACAACAAAATGAGGAGCAGAATACTGAAGTATATTTTTATGATCTTGGTGCATTGAAGTCAAGCATTGTCCAGCTTAAGACTTCTCGTCAAGCCTTTATTTGGCATTATTTTTAGTTCTTATTTTGAACTTATAATTGCAATTCTTTTTTCTATTTTGCATGGATACTTGGTTTTTGGTTAAATAAAATTGCAGTTAATTATTTTCATCTCTGTCTTGTCCAGTATAATGGTTGTTGTGCATGTATATGATTTTAACAGGTTTTTAGATTCAAGTTTGGGGGTGTTACTTTTGGAGTTCGCATGGTGGCATGTTTTTACCACGCCAATGATTTTCCTCCTCTACTTAGTATTATTGCTCTTTGTACCCTCTTTATTTTTCATTTCCAATTCCATTATTTGTCTTCTCACGTTGCGGATAATGTGACATTCAAGTTTGGGGGTACATTTTGGTATTGCATTTTTGCTTGCATATACTAACTTGTTCATATAAGTTAATAAATTTAATTTTTGTGAAGCAATGATCTTGTAATCTTGGAACTTGTTGGAGATTGAAGCACGTGTTTAGTACTTTGTGTATAGAGGCAAATGATAGTTTTGAAAATAAAGAAAAATCTGAAATGATCATGTTGATTCAAATCGGTTTTTATAAATGTTTTAATTAGATTTTCGTCAGATTTCATACTCTTCTATGCTTCACACTTCACAGATGCACACTGGAAACTTAATTGTGAGGCATGTAACCTAATTTACTTTGACCATGACTCAATTGATTTGAAATGATGACCCTAATGAACGGATATCTTTGGCATTGATTTAAAAAATAAATAAATAATGAAAATGACTAGTTTAAGTTCGTACCTTGCTAACTTAAGTTATTAAGTCCTTGGAGTGTCCTCACACTTAGCACCCTAAAGCCATCCGGTTTGGGAGTTGCTGGCCTAACACTTGCTACATGGTTTACTTAGAAAGCTTAAGGGACTTAGGCATCGCACGGTCATTCACGAAATAAAAATAAATAAATATGGTTCGTTGGAGTTTGTAGCCTTGGCAACTTGAGTTATTAAGCCGTTGGAGTGTCCTTACACTTAGCACCCTAAAGCCATCCGGTTTGGGAGTTACTAGCCTAACACTTGCTACATGGGTCGGTTAGAAAGCTTAAGGGACTTCGGCATTGCACGACCATAATATGAATAAAATAAAATAAAAATTATGTATTTTGAATAAATCATGCCTCAGAGACCTCATTTAAAAGGGAAATTCAATAATTTGAAGACTTGTGTTTTGAAATTGGAAAAAGAAGGTAAAAGCTGCATATTGGGAATCCGGTTCACTTCCATTGAAGTTAGAATTGATTTCTATTAAAGAGATAACAATTGAAGTATTTATATAGACTATGATGATTGATGCATGCAAATTGAAATATGTTTAGCCATTGTTATATCAAGGCTTCATATACACAAGGTAGTTTGCAAAATGATTTCGTCTCCAATGTTCTGTCTATTCTGCAAATGAGCTGTGTTCATTTTCTTGCACCATAGTTGATGTCTGTGGATAGCATTTCAAATGTTGTCATTTTGTTAAGTCTTTCATTTTGGTTTTACTGTGGAACTAGCAAAATGTAATTTTGGGGGTATGATACGCACCGAATATTGCATATTCAAGCACCTTTATTTGCATTAGTTAAGTCCATTAGTTGGTTCTATTGTATAAGTTATCTTCATTTGCATGTCTTTGTTTATTTTTAGGTTTTTTTCCCAAAAAGGAATAAGAATGATGTTTTGATAAGTTCTCAAAGATCAAAGCATGCTGGGCCGGGGATCTACTATTTTACCGAGCTAATTTTTGCCATATAACTCAAGGCATTCTCTGCATTGTGTTAAGAAGGAAGTTAGCTTCATCGGGCTGAGCCAAAGGACAATTTTAGAGAGGTGTTTTGTGCCCAGGAGCATTGCGGGTGCCTGCCAGCCTCATGCACAATTCCTGCGGGCGCCCGCCATTTTTTGATCATTGGATTTAAATTCCAAAGTTAGAAAGAATTGTATTCCAGTAGGTTTTGAATTTGGCGAGGCCCTGCCATGTACTAGGGGCCCCTGCTGTTTGCCATCAGGAGAGCCAAGTGCCCCTTTGCCAGCGCGTGGAAGCTAGCTGTGACACCCCGCGAGCGCCCGCCAAGTTGTAGACAGCAAGTTGCCAACTCTATTATTTTGCTCAAAGTTGTCCCCTTGACTAAATGAATGGCTTTGCTCTCTTCCAAGGATTATGAGCCACGAATTTAGAGTTTTTGGGAGGATATGGTTGCTTATTAGAGGCTTGAGGCATTGCATTATAATCAACTCACATTGTAAGGATTTATAGAGAGAGAAATATTGTTCTTGAGAGCTTTAGGTTGGAGCTCGCCTCTAGGTGCAAAAATGGAGGGGTTGATCCTCTTAACCTCCTCATCCCTTGCTTATATGGATAACTAACTCCCTTTCTACGGAGGTTATGAAGCCTGTAATGGCCCGGTCATTTTCCTTCCTTTCCTTTTCTCTGATTTTCACGGATATATATTTTTTTCCCGTTAATCTTTCTTTTCTTTTTTCTTTTTCTTTTTTTTTTTTTTTTTTTTTTTTTTTTTTTTCTGAGTTCAGTTTCTCATCACTTAGTGTCATCTTCAATGCTCTAGAATGATTTCTGAGACTCTTTTCCTTAGATTGACAACTTCCTTTGAGGACCGTGTCATTTCCATATTTTCATTTTTCGGACAATATTCACTTTTCGTTTTTTTCCCTATTTTGTTTTTTCCCTGTTTATCACTTTGTTGGCATAACCATACTTTTTGTGTTCAGAGTTGGTTTTTCACTTCATGTAACTTCATTCTAAGTGGTTTCCACGAAATACGTATCTTTGCTTTTGCAGAAAAGTACTCTTGCTACTCCCGGTGTCCATAAGGACATGGATGCACAGTTTTTCATAAACATTTTCTTTTCTTGTGGTATTTTTCATAAATATCTTTTAAAGATATTTTATTTCAGGGGTTTCTCAGAAAATATTTTTGGAAGATATTTCCATTCTGGGTCATTAGTGCAGTTTTCACTTTTTGGAGGGGACATTGTTCAATTAATGAAAGTTATTGCTAAATGCCTTGTTTTGAGCTTGGATCCTTGTACGGGATTCATTTTCACTTTTCGTTAAGTAGTGTACTCTTAAGATTTTATTCTGGTTGTTTTTCTCCAGTTTTAGGGTTTCTGGCCCTAGTTGATGCCGAACTTGTTCGGGACATATCTCTTTACTCGGGAATCAGTTTTTGACGTCGTTTCTTCCATTGTTCATCTTTTCTCATTTCGGTTCTTTTTCATTCATGGAGTTTTTCCATTTGAGCCCGTCTACGCGAATTTCACTTTTTCGGACATGATGGGGCCCGTTTAGGACACTTTTTGAGTTTTTCTATAAGTAGGGGATCTTTAATTGAAAAATCAGATTTCACTTTCTCTCTCCTCTCTCTGGGCCGGATTCCATGGCAGCTGTGGTTGCCACCTTTTCTCTCCCTTCTTTTGAGCTTCCTCCCTTCAGTAAAAAGTCATAGTACCTTAGTTTTTTATGTTCGCCTTGGCGAGGCCTTCGATTCAACCAATTAGAATCTTATTTTGGCCATTTCTTAATTTTGAGTTTGAAGTCAAGTTATGATTTTGATGGGGCTTCCTTGGGGTTCATGTTCATCGTGTTTTCCCCGACAAAACCCCGAAGTTTGGTCAGATTTGAAGCAGTTTCATTTTGGTGGCCTTTGAGATTTTCATCTCAAATTAAGGTAGGGGGTGATTTAGGATTTTGTATGTGTTGTATTGAGTATTTTTCATGATTAAATAAATTGTTTGCATGCCTTGTATCAAATCTAGAAAATTAGTAATATTTATTTTTTGTATAAGATTTAATTTACAAGTATGTATATAGCTTAGGATTGAATTGTGGCATGATGATAAATTATGCTTTGATATGTTTGTTAACATATATTAAATTAAAATTATTTGAATAACAATTGCATTTTTTATTTAATAATTATCTTTTGTGAAAGTTTAATTCTCATGCATGTACCTTGCATGAAATTAACTTGTGATATTCTTTTAAATTAAGTCTTAGCATGTTCTTTAACATACTTTAATTCGAGAGCATTTGGATGAGTATGAAAATCGAGAGATTTTAATTAAAAGGATTAATTAAAATCTATTTTAAAGGTTCCATTGGCTTAATTAAATTTTTAACTTGATATTTGTGATGACTAGGACTTATATACTAGCATATATTAATTTGAGACTATTTGATGTTGTTTTAGAGTTTAGGGATTTGATTATCATGATTTAACTAGATTCCATTTTATTGTTCAAATGGCCTAATTAAGTTTTTGAATTGATATATGCAATGACCATGCTATGTTATTTAACATGTGTTAATTAGAGATCATTGATTGAGGTTTGAAACTTAGCGAAATTAATTAGTTTACTTGATTAATTTCTATTTCTATTGCATTATTGATTTAATCATGAGTTTGACAATGGTAGTATGTTTAAATCATGATTTTAGACTTGTATTAGATTCTTCAGTTTATGTTTTCAATATTGGATCATATTGTTATAGCGTGTAACAAATTGCACACTGACGATTCGATATGTGATGTTGTTATAGCGTGTAACAAATCGCACTCTGAAGATTCGACATTGTCATCCTAGAGTAGTTGTGGAATTAGAGCATATATTGTGTGGGTTCAACCTACTTGTGCATCGAATGTAGTTTTGTGATTTATGTATATTTCATACATAAGTTGTTAACTTATTTATTTTGGAGTCACTTAGGACATTGTTACTATGATATGGCTAGAGTTTGGATCTAGTGCGAGAGGTATGAGTTCTCCCCGTTTGAGATAGTGTGCACTAAGGTGGTCTTCCCAGCGGGTTAGTGCCCAGAATAGCCATTTAGGTCTTGGTACTCTACGATTTGATGTCCAAGTATTCCACTATTTGATTTCGAATTAAATTCCAAGTTGACAACCAATGTTTAATTATGACTTGTGGTTGTGGTTATTGGTGATTTAATGTTGTTAAGTACATTTATGCATTATGATTTTGAATGAATCATAACATGTTTTTAATGTTGTTAAGTACATTCATGTTTTATGATATTTATTGAATCATTGTAAACTTTGATGCTGTTAAGTACATCGACGCTATATTGTTCAAATGTGACTTAAGAATGATCCTATAGATTTACTTGAAACATAGACGTTAGGTGGCACGACCCACTTTGGTTGTTTTCGTATTTTAGATTTCATGTTGATAACTTAGAGAATCTATATCTTGTTGCCCTGTATAACATGTTCCTATGTTATTGAAATTGCATGGATGATGTGATTTATGCTAGAAATGATCTAGGGTAGCTTAGGATGCTCCCTGAATCTCATCTTGACATATTCGTTAGGTGTCATGAGCCCCTTTAACATGTTTCACCTTAAGGTGATAAAATTGTAAAATGTTATGTCAATACATGCTCATTTCCTATTAGTAGCTTTATGTTACTCACCCCGAAGTTACTGTAGATATTTTTCATATACAGGAATCAAGGTTTAGATTCTTATTATGCTTGGATGATTGGTGGACTTGAAGGTTCCATTCTTTATAAAGATTGGCTTGAAATGCCATTTTTAGCCTTACGTGTCAAATGTGTATATTTGATTCTAAACTTGTAATGTATGCCAAAGCACACTTTTTGATTCTCATTTTATGTATATGACATTCGGCCAAGGGCCAAACTTCTTTTGGAATTACAAATATGTCATGGATGTTAAATCTTACCTTTAATTAGAATTATGAAAAATCATACGTTTTAGTATGCTATTTTGCACCGAGTGTGCATTGTGTATGAAATTCATCCATTAGCATTCATTAATCGTGTATGAAGTATGGCCAAGGGCCAAATGGTATTTTGAAACCATTTCATAATTTTGAGTTCCAAGTTTTCATTACAAATTTCATTTTTGTCATTTTGGCCGTCGGGGGGTTGTATTTTGCATCGGCGATATTTTTAAATCACAGACCATTATAGCATGTCCTAATAGGTAAGTTACATTTGCGTGCATGATCGATTTTATGAAAAACTTCTTCTTTGGTGAAATGAGCCTCATATGGGCTCATTTTGCATTTTTATTACATAATCTGGACTTGGGTCATTTTAGGGTTTTCCTTCTGAAAACAAATTCCGATCTTGATATGGTCACTTAGAAAATATGATTTTAGGGAGGGTTTCTTCTTTGTGTTTTTCCAGGAAATGTCATCTTGGTACCGAAATTCCATCGTGAATTTCAGCTTTCAGTTTTGCATTTAAACAGCTTTTTAACCCTCATGACGTGATTTCATGGAGGGGCATTCTGGGCATTTTATAGCGAGTTTTTTTGTTTTCTCCCAGGTGGTCGAGTAGAAAACTCAAATTTAGGAAAGGGGGGGGGGGGGGTTTCTTCTTTCTGTTTTTCCAAAAACTGTCATCTCGGCCCTCAAAAACCCATCTTTTTTCCGAAAAACCCCTTTTGTCAACTTTTTGCTGACTTTTAGTGCAAGTGCGCGAATGGCAGATTCTCGTAACCGGTTACAAGAACATGGGCAGTGTTGTGGTCATGATTTTTTGCCTCTAACCGGTTAGGAAGGTCTCCTAACCGGTTAGATGTGCTTGGGTTGGCTCATTTTGACCTTTTTGCCCTTTTTTCTTTTGTTAGCCATATCTTCTTCCTTCGGACTCCGAATTAAGTGATTTTTAAGTCTAATTTTATTAATTTTTTGTTGTCTTTACAATGGTTTACTCGATAGCACCCACTTTCATCTTGAAAATGACCTTTTTTCCCCTAGGTTCATTCTTGTCCATTTTTGAAATGCCGCTTCCGCATTTGTTTCCTTTGGGTTCCCTAACCTCATTGAGTGTCACATTGGTTTCTTAGAGACGCATTATATCTTTAGAGACCATTATTTCATCTTTTCCTTCCGCATTCTAGATTCGTCATCGGATCTACATTCTGTTCATCACAAGATGCATTGGCCTAAAAACCAGGGCCGTCACAGGTGGTATCAGAGCTCCTAGGTTTAAATACCTTGGACGATGGGCTTTAGGTGCATATCACGCTTCTGTTGATGTTCTTTGATAAATTCACATGCCTTTGGTAACATGTCTTGGTGTAGTAACATGTTTATGTGTTTCTTGATAACACATCTGCTATTATGACATGTCGTTATGCTTATATGCTTATATGTTTACAAACATCTTTGTTTGACATGTGTGCTTGTTTGCTTAAGTGCTTAATTGTTTAAACAACCTTTTTTGATTACTTTAGCATGACCGTATGTTGCATACATTGACGTGCAATTTATTTGATGCACTTATTGTGTGAGTTACATTCGATCATAATAACTCGTGTTATTATTGATCTCGTTTCCTTTTAACGTATATAACGTCACAGTCTTAACTCACGGAGGGTTTTCTTGTTAGGGCTCACATGAGCGTAGGGTTGTAGTCTCCGTCTAGTGAGATGAGACGTAGGCCACGGAGGCATCGTTTCGTCTCATTTTCTTTTATCTTTTTGTGATGTAATCATGGTGGTGTTAGAGGTGTCGGTGTCATCTCTTAGGACTTTGAAATGGTCTTGACATCGTGATGTCATTGAGGTCTTTGTTTCTAGCGTCATGGGACGATGAGTCATGACTGACTTGAATCCTTCCTTAGAGAGTTGGGAAGTTGCCTTGTGAACCTCAGGGCGAGGTTCTCATGTCTTGCCTTTTTAGGGCGATGGTTTCGGGATTTGGATAGGTGTGTTGACCTAGGATCCTTCTTTTGTTGCCTTGGACAGCTCTTACGAGCTACGGTTGTGATGTGAGGGGTTTCGTGTAATTAATTGCGCTGGTGCGATTAATTACTCTCCCTTGTCTTTGGAGACTTGGGGTATTGTGTTAGGGTTCTGGTAGAATCCTGTAGAATTCCTATAGAGCTTATTGGCATCTTAGTTTAGGGGATGATTCCTTTCATCTTAGTGAGAGATTGTACTCATCTAGGTTCGGTTTTATGTTTTATGCATAGTGTTTTTTGAGTGGCATTTCACTCATTTCTGTTGATTTTACGAACTTGCCATTTATATGATCACTTTTACATGTTTATGAGCCCCATTGTTTTCGGGCATACCTTAGAAACATGTTTAGGATATGTGACTATGTGGTAATTGTATGATAATGTATATGATATGTTACTTATACAGTATCTACTTACCATGTTTGTGCTGTTGGTGGTATATAGCGCGTCACTATTTGTTTAACCTTTATGTGATAGGTGGCTTATTTGGTTTACCTTTTGTGTACTGTGTGTTTAGTACTGTGATATTATTTGATTTATGGCACTTAAATTTTGTGAGTATCCACTATGTGAGTATTTGGTTTTACTATTTCATCTTTCCTGCACTTAGGTTGGGGTTTTGTGACCTTGGTTGTTAGGATTGTCAAGAGTGAGTTACGTAGTAGACTTTTCATTTGAGTATTTTAGCTATCCATTATAGGGATTTTGACCTAGTGTTTTGTTTTCTGTATGTAGCATTACGGTAGGTCTACTTCAGATTTGTGCTTAGGTTTTCAATTTTGTGGGTCCGATCCATTAGCTTGAGGGCACAGACTTGTCAGGCTGTGGATTCGGGACTGGTGTTGTTGTTATAGTTGCATTTTCAGATATAGGGGCCGTTAATACGCCAGTATCAGCGATTTAAGGCCTGAAGCGTAACGGTGCCAGTGATATTGTTGTTTGGGTTTTGGGATTAGCTACCCCAACTCTCGTAGATGCTTGGTTCCCGTAGTGCTTTTGGTAATAATCATTTTTGACATTGATGTCATTTGTATCGAAAAGTTTCTTTCTGGGTTGATCTGATAAGGGCATGTTATGAATTAGTGCCTTATACTGTCATGCTACTTTACTGACGAGTAAGTGTGGGCGGGTTCTGGTCATTATTCTTACCGCTATATCATTCTTAACCATTTGTGTTGATTTGACCTGCCATTGTCTTGGGATTCTCTTGGTAATTGACATTAGGTTAATATATCGATTCATTTGGGAAGTGTCACTTAGTTCTTGGGTTTTGTGTTCCTTCAGATGATCTTCAGGCTTTTAAAGTTATCCATTAGCACCTTATGGTGTGTCCTTTGGTTTGATCTTGTTGCGATCTTGTTCGTTTCTCTTTGTGTGTCCTAGATTTCGGGGATGAAATCCCTTTAAGGAGGATAGGTTGTAATGACCCGGTCATTTTCCTTCCTTTCCTTTTCTCAAATTTTCATGGATATATATATATTTTTTTCGTTAATCTTTTCTTTTCTGAGTTCGGTTTCTTGTCACTTAGTGTCATCTCAAGTGCTTTGGAATGATTTCCTAGATCTTTTCCTTGGATTGACAACTTTCTTTGAGGACCACGTCATTTCCACATTTTCATTTTTCGGACACTATTCACTTTTCGTCTTTTTTCCTATTTTGTCTTTTCTTCATTTATCACTTTGTTGTCATAGCCACACTTTTTGTGTTCAGAGTTGGTTTTTGACTTCATTTATCTTCATTCTAAGTGGTTTCCACAAAATACTTATATTTACTTTTGTAGAAAAGTACTCTGGTTGCTCCCAGTGTCCATAAGGGCATGGATGTACAATTTTTCAAGAACATTTTGTTTTCTTGGAATGTTTTTCATAAATTTCTTTTGAAGATATTTTATTTCAGGGGTTTCTAAGAAAATAGTTTTGAAAGATATTTCCATTCTAGGTTATTAGTCTAGTTTTCACTTTTTGGTGGGGCCAATATGCAATTAATGAAAGTTACTGCTAAATGACTTGTTTTGAGCCTGGATCCTTGTACAAAATTCATTTTCACTTTTCGTCGAGTCGTGTTCACTTAAGATTTTCTTCTGGTTGTTTTTCTTTACTTTTAGGGTTTATGGCCCTTGTTGCTACCGAACTTGTTCGAGGCATATCTCTCTTCTCGGGACTCGATTTTCAACGCCATTTATTCTGTTGTTCATCTTTTCTCATTTTGGTTCATTTTCATTTACGGAGTTTTGCCGTTTGAGCGCATCTGCGTGAATTCCACTTTTCCAGATCCGGTAGGGCCCGTTCGGGACACTTTTTGTGTTTTTCTATAAATAAGGGGTCTTTAATTGAAAAATTAGATTTCACTCTCCCTCTCCCCTCTCTTGGCCGGATTCCATGGCAGCCACCTTTTCTCTCTTCTTTTGAGCTTCCTCCCTTTAGTAAAAAGTCATAGTGCCTTAGTGTTTTATGTTTGCCTTGGCGAGGCCTTCAATTCCACAAATAGGAATCTCGTTTTCGCCATTTCTTGAGTTCAAATTTGAAGTTAAGTTATGATTTTAAAGGGGCTTCCTTTGGGTTCATGTTCATCGTGTTATCTCTGACAAAACCCCGAAGTTTTGTCGGATTTGGAGCGCTTTCATTTTGGTGACTTTTGAGATTTTCATCTCAAATTGAGGTAGAGGATGTTTTAGGATTTTGTATGTGTTGTATTGCGTGTTTTCCATGATTAAATAACTTGTTCGCATGCCTTCTATCAAATGTAGAAAATTAGTAATATTTATTTCTTTGTATAAGATTTAATTTACAAGGATGTATATAACTTAGAATTAAATTGTGATATGATGATAAATTATGCTTTGATATGTTTGTTAACATATATTAAATTGGAATTATTTAAATAAGAATTGCACTTTTTATTTTAATAATTTTCTTTTGTGAAAGTTTAATTCTCATGGATGTACCTTGCATGAAATTAACTTGTGATATGCTTTTAAATTAAGTCTTGGCATGTTCTTTAACATATTTTAATTTGAGAGCATTTGGATAAGTATGAAAATCTAGAAATTTTAATTAAAAGGATTAATTAAAATCTATTTTAAAGGTTCCATTGGCTTAATTAAGTTTTAACTTGATATTTGTGATGACTAGGACTTGTAGTTAATTTGGGACCATTTAATGTTGTTTAGAGTTTAGGGATTTGATTATCATGATTTAATTAAATTCCATTTTATTGTTCAAATGGCCTAATTATGTTTTTGAATTGGTATATGCAATGACCATGCTATGTTGTTTAACAAGTGTTAATTAGAGATCATTGATTGAGTTTTGAAACTTAGAGAAATTAATTAGTTTACTTCATTATTTTCTGTTTCATTTGCATTATTAATTTAATCATGAGTTTGACATTGGTAGTATGTTTAAAGCATGATTTTAGACTTGTATTAGAATCTTCAGTTTATGTTTTCAATACTGTATCATATTTGATGAGCGCTGAAAAATGCGCATTTAAACCCCTTAAGCTTAGGTATTCTAGGACCTTTATCTATCTTACTTTCCCATTTTAAACTAATTTCGTGTTATTGCCCTTTTTAGGTGCCTATCCCCAAAATAAGCTGACTCAGCTAAATAAGAGCATAATTGAAGCAATCTTGAGATGAATCAAAGAAATGAGAGAATCTGGAGCAAAAGGAAGCATGTGGTGGAAATTCAGCAAGTTTGATCGATCTCAGGAAATATTCGATCAATCCAACTTTGAATGATTTTTGCACTTCAAGATGGATCTGAACTATTTTGTCTTTATCCAAAGATCTCACAAAGTTCGATCGATCCAACTTTCTTCTAATCGATCGAAAGGATTCCATCTTATCTAGTTGTACCACCACACCTACCACTTTTGTCTTTTTTCCAAAAATATCTCCAAAATATCTTAAATTTGTCTTTATCCAAAAAGGCGCCGCCAAAGAGGACCAATCCAGCTTAAGTTCGATCGATCTTAACCATGTTTGATCGATCTCAAAGAATGTTCGATCGATCGAACTTCCCCAAGTGCGAGAAAATTCAATTTCCAACTCATTAAAAGTTGTCTCATATCCAATCATTAGGAGGAATATTGGTGTACGAGCCCAGGTCATTGGGGGTGACATTTGACCTACCTATATAAGGAATATTAGCCACTTTTACAAAAAAGACTTTTGACAAAATTGTCATATCATATTCTTTGTGAGGAAGAAAATAAGAGAGGAGGCTAGAGACACAAGCTTGGAGTTCTTCCATCAACTAAGAAGAGGAGCAATTTCTACCATAGAGTTAGCCCTTGAGGGTTGGAGGACACCATCCATGAGTGGCTTGACATCCTCTTGGGGTTAGAGTTAGCCCTAAGCATGCTTTCTACATCCTGATTTATGTATTTTTTAGGGGATTTGTATTGTGATATATGTTTTGACATTTTTGTATACAAAGATCTTGTTTAGTCAATGATTTGTGTGGTTTAATGTTTCCAATTGATCATTTTATTCTATCCATATGTCTATGTATGCTAGAATAGATGTTCATGTGTTTGTCTCTAGATTTTGTGTTATTGATGCATGTTTATGTGTATTAATGCTATAGATCTAGAGATTGTTAAGACATAGTGCTTAATAGAATGCTCTTGTGGTTTATTTGATGGTTCATACTCATTTCTTGACGGATTGTGCCTCTCCCTTAGTTTAATTAGATTAATTTCATGTCATTAGTTTAATTGTAGTGTAGTTGTAGTTTAGATGTTAAATGGGAGGACAATCCATGCTTGTTGTTTGATGTTCCATACTTAAAAAAACAAGTAGCATATGTCTCTAACCTTGTAATGTGTTTTGGATTGTGAGCCTAAAGAAAGGATTAATGGCTTAGTTTGATATATTATGCTATCCACTATATTGCTTAGACAATATATACTTAATTAGTCATCCATGCTTGTTGAAACAACCGCACACACACACTATTGTTGCAATATATATTTTCCACCTCATTAATCATTCATTAAGGGTATAGAAAAGTTATTCTTAGTGGTGATCTCTAAACCCCAAGATCTCTCTCTCTCTCTCTTATTTTCTCTCTATTACATTTAATTGTTTACTTTAGTTTAAATTGCATCTTAATATAATTCAATCACCAACCAATCTTTTGATCACTCGACCTACTAACCCTAATCTCGATTCCACAACCTAATACGACCCACCAATCCCTTGGGACGATCCCTACTAGCCCTAAGTATATTTTTAGTGAAAGGTAGTAGTGGCAAATTATAAATGTAAAACTTGGTCACACTCATCTTAGTCCACTTTGCAAGCTTTGGTGCTTGACGCACACCAAGTTTTTGGCACCGTTGCCGGGGATTGATTGAAGGCAACGTCGTATTTGTGGAATCAATTAGGAATTAGTACTCTTTTGATCTGTCTTTACTTTATTTTCATTTTCATTTTGGCTACTTATTGTGTTGGTTCTTGTTTGACTAGGTGCATTGAGCTAGAAGGTGAGCAAAGGAGCATTTTAAGCAAGAAGCTAAGCAAAAGCAAGGAAGAAGCTAAAATCTAAAAAAATTTGCAAGGCTAAAATTGAAAATTGAATTGAAGTGCTAAAAGACCCTTTGTGAGCTCTTTCTTAACTCAATCTCTAGTTAAATCATCGGCTTGCGTAGAGGCTTGTATTTCAATTGTTAGATAAATCGTGAGCCCACGTGGAGGCAATTTTATTGTTCTTTGCATATTGTTTCTAGCATGGGAGTATGGGATCATTGTTTGTGGAGAAAGTTTGTTGATTGTTGAATTGTTGCGAAGGTGAAGTGATTGTTGATTGTTTGTTACTTGTTTGTGTTTTGCTTGTGCATGTATGGTCGAAGGTCATTAAATCCTACTCTTGTCACTCTTAATTTGAATTTAGAATCCATTGTTCGTACACCTAGGGGAAGGGTTAATTTTAATCATTCTACTTCTATAATGGAAGTACATAATGAGGACCATGTGGAGGACCTAGGTCACATAAACCAATAAGGTATCCTCCACCCCAATGTGCATCATGATAACATGCAAGTACCATTAGGCATGCTGAGGCTATTCATTCACCCACCACAACAACAAGGTCAAGTTCCATTGGGAATGCCTAGGCCAATGTTTGTTCCACAACCTCCTATAGTTCAAGGCAATCAAGGTGCCCATGTTACACCTCCAATTGTTAACCCTCCCCTTGCATTAAGAGATCATTATGTGCCTAATGAAAATACACCCACATGCATTCAATTGCCACCATTTAGAGCACACCACTATGAAATCAAACCATAAACCATTCAAATGCTTCCTAACTATCATAGACTTCCAAGTGCAGAACCTTATAAGTATTTGGATAAGTTTCTTAAAGTATGTTCCACCGTGAGATATACGGACATGCCGAAAGAGGTCTTAAGGCTTAAAATTTTTCCATTCACCCTTAAAGACAAGGCAAAATATTAGCTTAACAATCTTAGGCCTTTTTCAATAACTTCTTGGGTAGAAATGCAATAAAAGTCCTTGAAGAAGTACTATCCGGTTTCTAAGACCAATACCATGAGAACCTCAATTTGAAAGTTTTCACATGGGGATAGGGAAATGTTCCATGAGGCATGGGAAAGATTCAATGAATTCCTTAGGAAGTGTCCACGTCATGACATGCCCAAATGGCAATTAGTTTAATATTTCTTTGAGAGTTTATTCGATAATTACAAGGGCATGGTTGATGCTTCCATGGGTGGCTCTTACATTGATAGGCATAAGGATGACGTGTGGCGTATTTATGAGAGCATGAGTGAAAATTCTTTGCATCGAACTTTATTTTCTAAGAATGGTAGGAATTCAAGTGGAAGGAAGAGTGTTGGCTTACATCAAGTTGACCATTCCAATGAAATAGCCACTGAGATGAAATCCTTATCTCAAAGGTTTGATTAATTCTTGATCAACCAAAACCGGTAAATCAAGTATCTTCCTTCCCTAACCATTCCTATCATGCATCCAATGAATCATGTATGACTTGTTCAAGTGTTTTACATTCTGCTTCCAATTGTCCCCATGGACATGTGCAAAGTGAGCATCATGAACAAGTCAATGCAACTTTTGTTAATCAAGGGAACAATCCTTATGGCAATCAATATAATTCTAGCTGGAGGAATCACCCGAATTTCTCTTGGAAAAGCCAAGGGGAAGGCTCAAACCCTCCCCAAGGTGGTTTTCAGGGGAAGTATGTTCCGCCATGAATGCAAGACCAAGGATTACAAGGATATAGACCATATCAATCACAAGGAAATCAATTTCCTAATTATCATTTTCCTAATCATCCATCATATTCTCAAGGAAATTCTAGGAGTCCCGCTTTTGAAGAGAAAGTTTTGACCGCTCTAGGCACTCTAGAGGCGAACACTCAATTGCTTCATTCTCATTCTCAATGCATTGCTAAGCTAGAAACCTAAGTAGGGCAAATAGCTAGTACTTTAAATGCTAGAGAGAAGGGGAAAATGCCTTTGAATGCCCCACTAAAGCAACAATGTGTTGTGGAGACTCATTCCTCATTGGAAAGTCCTATAATAGAGCATGTCAATGCGGTGAAAACCTTAAGAAGTTAGAGAATCATTGACAACCAAGTAGGTGTGTTCAATGAAGAGAGTGAGCCGGTGCAACCCAAAGTTGACACCCGTCGCGTTTCTTATCATATTCCTCCTTCATTGCATATGTATGATCATTCAAATGAGAAAGTGTCAAAAAGTGATTTAAAAAGTGAGTTCAAAAATGATTTGAAAGATGAATCAAAGCATGATTTGAAAAATTCTTGTGTTGATGATGCTTCAAAGAAGGATCTTGAAATTTTTTTTGATCCAAGAGCTCCATTTCCAAATGCCTTGAAAGGATCCATTTATCTTGACAAGCAAAAGACAAAGACAAGTGAAATCATTGTTTTGTTTAGGCAAATGAAGGTTAACCTTCCACTTTTGGATGCAATCAAGCAAATTCCGGCTTATGTCAAGTTTTTAAAAGATCTTTGCACCCAAAATAGGAAGAACAAAAGCCAAGCACCTAGGAAAGTGGTCTTAACCGAGCAAGTGAGCTCAATTTGACAACATAACACTCTTCCAAAGTTCAAAGACCCCGGTTCACCTACCGCATCTTGTGTCATTGGTGACCATGTCATTAATCGGGCTCTCTTAAACTTAGGAGCAAGTGTTAACCTTCTTCCATACTTGGTGTATGTCAAATTAGGTTTAGGAGACTTAAAACCAATGTCGGTGGTTTTGCAACTTGCCGATCGATCCATCAAAAAGCCCAGAGGTATCATTGAGGATGTATTAATTAATATTGATAAAATTTTCTTCCCCATTAATTTCGTTGTCATTGACACGGAACAGGTCCCGAATCCTAAGAGCTAAATTCCCGTCATCCTTGGTCATCCTTTCTTGGCAACCGCGAATGCTAACATTAATTGTAGGATGGGGATAATAAAGATCTCATTTGGACACATGAAGGTGAAGTTGAATATCTTCAATCCAACCCCGAATTCATTTGACAAGTATGAAGAAGTGAATGCTGTAGAGAAATGTCATGCTAGTAAATGTGAAGGAATAGAGTCTTTGCTTGAAACCAAAATTTCAAAAGGGTTATCTTTAACCCTGAATTCAAAAAAATTTGTTTCAAAATCTTGTTTTGAAAGGGCATAGAAGCCCAAAGATCACATTGAAAAAGGACCAACAAGTTCCTTTGAGCCTAATCCAACAAGTTCTCTAGGGAATCATTTGTTGGGTGGAGAGTTCAAAGTACTTATCACCCCATTAAGGAAGGGATGCACTACAAGATGTTTGATCCGAGCTAAAAGAGCACAACGTCTTACTAGAGACGTTAAAGACTAGTATATTTCGTAGGATGTCACAACCCTATTCCTCCCTCATTTATATTTTAAATTTCATTTCTTGCGAAGTCTAAATATTTGCTTTAGGTTCATATACATTGCTAGGAACTGTGATTAGGATTGTATGCACTTTCATGTTAAAAATGGACATTTTGTTCTTGTTCGATTGATCTCAAAAGAGATTCGATCAATTGAACTCCATACCTGCACCCAATCACCTCTCTGTCCAATCGTTCGAAGAAAAGCTGCATATTTCAGCTCTCTGTCTGATCGATCGTAAATTCTTCAATCGATCCAGATTCAACTTGGATTGATCTGCAGTCTCAACACTTAGAAAAATTTTGAACTTGCATCCAATGACCACCCTGTCCCATCGTTCGAACATGTTTACAGATTTTTGCATGTTCGATCGATCGGAGTACTTCTGAGATCGATCCTGGAGAAATCGATCTCTGTTCTTTGATTTACTATTTGGACTTTGACTTTGACTTTTGTTCCGAATTAAAAAAAAAAAAAAAGAAAAAAAAAGAGAGAAATTGTTAAAAATACAAAAATATTTCTATTTATTTTATTTTGTTTTTTTTTTGAAAAACTTAAATATTTTCAATTTTCCATTTTTAATTTTCCATTTATTTCTATTTTATTTTATTCATTTTCCAAACAAAATCCAAAAAAATATTTTTTATTTTTAATTTTTGATTTTTAAATTTTAATTTTCCAAAATTCAAAAATAGTTTTAATTGTTAATTATTTTTAATTTAGAAAAATTCAAAAATTTCAAAAATAATTTGTCATTTAAGAAGAGAGATCAATTCTAGTTTGATCGATCTGAGGATTTAGTTTGATAGATCGAATTGAAACGGAAATGTTTTTAAAAATCGAACCTGGGGTCATTCGATCTATTTCAAAGAAATCAATCTTCAAACCCTAGACCCTATCGCCACTACAAACCTTCCCTTCCATCTCTGGCGAGTGTTCCAGCGATTTCATCTCATCCTGATTCTTTCTCCCTCATCTCGGATCTCAAATTTTACCTCTCTCTCCTTTGATCCACTTCTCTCGGTTTCAGTGTAAGATTCGAGATTTCCCTTTTGATTTCAAGCTTTATATTGATGAATCCCTGCTTTCAATGCTAGATTTCAAGTTTTCCATGTTTAATCTTGCTATTTTTGAAGCTTTGACCAACTGTATATATGTGTATATATATGTACATATATCAGTTTTATATTTTATATTTTGATTTTTGATTTTAGGGGGTCTCGAGCCTAATCAAGTGACCAAAATTGTTGATTTGTTGTGTTGTGGGTCCCACAAACTTATTTGTGAGGCCCCCGTGCCATCCATGTCACAAATCTGTGACTTTTCAAATTTCACCTGACAGTTCAATCGATCGAACTTTTTCTCAGATCGATCTGTAATAGGTCGATCTCACTTATTCAAGATCGATCGAACTTACATCGATCTCACATTTTTGTGATCGATCGAACTTCACAGATTTGCATATACACTTCACATACCATCTTTTGTGATTTTATGCTATTTCATACATGCCCAATGCCTGTGTTTTCCACATTGGATGCATTCCATACTTATATTGTCTAAGCATGAGTCACTTAATGTCATTTATTTCTCATCACTTGCGTAGATTCATGTCCTTTATTTTGTTTTGTCTGTCTTATTTGACATACATGTTTCTATATGTTATGCCTTATTTCCTTATGCAGCTACTGACTTGTTCTGTAAGTTTTCCTTTTATTTTGCAGGCCATGGCTAGGGTCAAGACTGTTGCCCATGGAAATTATAATCACAAAGTCAGGCAGAGATTAGACGACCAGGCAGGCCCATCTCACGTCCAGGACCCCATTCCTGAGCCAAAGCCAGAGCAGATACAAGACTAGTTAGAGGCAGATGCAGCTCAGTCCCCATCCGCTGACTCTAGACTACAGTCTTCGACTGAGGTATCTTCTTCACAGGCTGATGCTGAGGCTGAGCACATACCATCTCCATCACCACCACCAGCTCAGCCAGCCTAGGACTTAGACCGACCATTACTGAGATACTCACGCCTTAAGGTGGCGCGTGAGTCGGTCTTCGATATACACTTCTTTTCCCGGTCTATTCTTACCAGAGCAGCATATGATGACATAGACCGGAGGGGCATTTCAGCCATATTAGCCCCTGTTACATATATCCAGTGTACCTGAGGTTAGTTCGGATGTTCTTCTAGAACCTCCAACCTACCCCGAGTAACATGAGGGAGCTACAGACTACCATTGATGGCCACCCTATCAGTATCACTGTGGACACTCTATCCAGATCTTGCCGATGTCCACATGTCTGCCCTCTTGATCTCGAGGCTACATATCCTACTCATAGAGGCCTTCCTATGCCGACAAGGTAGTGGCACTCACAGGTCACTATGCAGCTGGTGAGATCTTGGACCAAGAGGGGGGATGAATTTGTCAAACCATTTTTAATTGAAGCTGGAAAATAGCATAAAACAAGTATAGACTGCAAAGCAACAGGTTTTGCAAGGAAACCCTCTCAATTAGGGAAAACCTTGGGTCTTGGCCTCAGCCAATTCAAGCATCCACTTGTTGTAAGTAAGCTGTTACATACTCAGCTATCTCACACTCTGCACATACCCTTGTATCAGAAGTAGACACTAGTTTTCACACACTTCACTTCACACACTAGCTTAACAAAGTGTATACAAACACTCCCCCTGTCCTAGGCAACCCTGCCAGGACCAAACAAGCTCTTTAAGCTCACCAAATACATTATAACAAATGTCAAACAACAATCACTAATCCTTTCTTCAATTGAAATGAAACTGACAACTCAGTATTTCAGATTACCACTTCATAACACCAATTTTCAGCACTTATGTCTTGAGGGGTAAAAAGGGAATTTCCTCTCGAGATTAATTCAATAGCTTCATACGCAGTCTTCATTCACTGCGGTACTCATGTTCATGACTTTTAATCGCAGAATGAGTTTAGTATATAGAACCAATATTACCCTTGTTTCAGCAAAAACACATTCTATGACTAAGGGTTAAGAACTGAAAAATGCTGCAAACCAAATTTCTATCACAAAACCAACTTTAACATGCAAGATTCATCAAAATACACTTGCTAAAGGATTAAAAGCTTATCATATATCAAGTCATAATCAATCAGTGCTTGAATCCATGAAAATCTTAGAAAATTAAGTATAACAGATGAGCTCACTATCCATTTTTGATTTTAGCATGATGACAACCATAATTTAGTACTGAGTAAGTGTAAAAAGGTGATTGATACCTATACATGAATTGTAATCCAAAGTTATAATTGTAACTTAAAAATACTAACTCAATTTTAACACTACAAGAATTATAGTAATTAATTACCTAAGTTTAAAACAATAAAATACAACTAATTAATTAAAAACACTTAAACAAGTATTTCCAATTAACAAAATTAAAAATAAATCAATTAAGTCAATTAAATCACCACAATAGAAAATAATTAAACAACTAATCCAATAAAATGACACATAATCAAATAAAATGCGATTAAATAATAAATGAAATAAAAATTTAATACCAGGAATATCCTTTTAAAATTAGGGGTATTACAACATTGGTGTCTTAGGGACGCATTGTATCTCTAGAGACCGATGTTTCATCTTTCGCTTTTGCATTATGGATTTGTCATCGGATCTACGTTCGGTTCATTAGAAGACGCACTGGCCTAAAACTAGGGCCGTCACAGGTGGTATCAGAGCTCCTAGGTTTAAATACCTTGGATGATGGGCTTTGGGTGCATATCATGCTTTTGTTAATGTACTTTGATATATTCACATGCCTTTGGTAGCATGTTTTGGTGCAGTAATATGTTTATGTGTTTCTTGATAACACGTTTGGTATTATAACATATCTCTATGCTTATATGCTTATATGTTTAAAAGCATCTTTGTTTGACATGTATGCTTATTTACTTAAGTGCTTAACTGTTTAAAAAGCCTTCTTTGATTACTTTAGCATGACTGTATGTTGCATACATTGACGTGCTATTTATTTGATGCATTTATAGTGTGAGTTGCATTCGATCATAATAACTCGTGTTATTATTGATCTTGTTTCCTTTTAACGCATATAGTGTCACAGTTTTAACTCATGGAGGGTCTTCTTGTTAGGGCTCATGTGAGCGTAGGGTTGTAGTCTCCGTCTGGCGAGATGAGGTGTAGGCCACGAAGGCACCGTTTCGTCTTATTTTCTTTTATCTTTTCACGATGTAGTCATGGTGGTGTTAGAGGTGTCGGTGTCATCTCTTAGGACTTCGAAATGGTCTTGACATTGTGATGTCATTGAGGTCTTTGTTTCTAGCGTCATGGAATGATGAGTCATGACTGACTCGAATCCTTCCTTAGGGAGTTGGGAAGTTGCCTTGTGAACCTTAGGGCGAGGTTCTCATGTCTTGCCTTCTTAGGGTGATGGTTTCGGGATTTGGATAGGTGTGTTGACCTAGGATCCTTCTTATGTTGCCTTGGATAGCTCTTACAAAATACGGTTGTGATGTGAGTGGTTTGGTGTAATTTATTGTGTTGGTGTGATTAATTACTCTCTTTTGTCTTTGGAGACTTGGGGTATTATGTCAGGGCTGGTAGAATCCTGTAGAGTTCCTATAGAGCTTGTTGGCATCTTGGTTTGGGTGATGATTCCTTTCCTCTTAGTAAGAGATTGGACTCATCCAGATTTGGTTTTACGTTTTCTACATGGTGTCTTTTGAAAGGGATTCCATTCATTTCTGTTGATTTTAGAAACTTGCCATTTATATAATCACTTTTATATGTTTATGAGCCCCATTGTTTTGGGCATGCCTTAGAAACATGTTTAGGATATGTGACTATATGGTAATTATATGATGATGCATATGATATGTTGTTTATACAGTATCTGCTTACTATGTTTGTGTTGTTGGTGGTATGTAACGCGTCACTTTTTGTTGAACCTCTATGTGATAGGTGGTTTATTTGATTTACCTTATGTGTACTGTGTATTTATTACTATGATATTATTTGATTTATGCCATTTAAATTTTGTGAGTATCCACTATGTGAGTATTTGGTTTTCACTGTTTCATCTTTCCTGCACTTAGGTTGGGGTTTTGTGACCTTGGTTGTTAAGATTATCAGGAGTGAGCTGATGAGCGCTGAAAAGTACACTTTTAAACCCCTTAAGCTTGAGTGTTCTAGGACCTTTATCTATTTTATTTACCCGTTTTAGTACTTATTTGTGTTTTTGTCTATTTTAGTTCAATAATGTTAAAATGGGCTAAAAATGGATTCTTAAGGCCTTTTTGGAGTCAAACTAAGTCTTAGTGATGATCCGGAGCAAAAAGAGGCCGATTTGGAGCAAAAGGAGACCTGCCAAGTTGGATCGATCTAACTTTTTCTCTGATCGATCCAACTTCTCTGATCGATCGAACATTGCTGGCAGCGAGCTGTCATATTCCGTGCGTGCCCAAAGGTCCACCTATCACATAGTACGGGATTAGATATTTTTGGGGCTATATTCCTGACTTAGGGACTAAGAAAATGACCTTCTATATAAAGGGAAAAAACCCATTTGTAAAAGAGCTTTTTATCATTTTATTTTTTACATTGTATTTTTTATTTATCTCTTTGACAAAGTTAGAGATTAGGGTTAGAAGAAAAGAAGGAAGTGGAGGCACATCTCAAGATCCATCTCTAGACCACTCTCTCTCTCTCCATCTCTAGAGCTTCAAAGAAGAAGAAGAAGAAGAAGATGGAGCCATATTTGGAGCTTGATTCCATGACCACATCCACCTCCTCCATAATTGGCTAGATCTATACTTAGGGCTTGGATGAGCCCTAAGTCTTGTGTAATCTAAACCCTTGTATTTCTATTTTTGGGAATTTATATATATATTGTTGTGATTAGTGCTCTAGCCTTGTTAATTTGATGAATCTTGGTATATTTCTATGATCTCTATGGTTTAATTTTTCGTATTAATTCTCTAGTTTATTTACATGTCTATGTGTGATTAAATTAAGAATTATTTCTTACATGATTCATATGGATTAATTCTTCCTATTGATTCTCTATTTGATTACATGTTGTCTTTTGTGTGATTATTTGGGAATTGATCTCTACACTAGATTCTCTATGTTGGTTGCATGTCTATGTGTCATTAATTAAGGATTTAGTGATGGCTAAGTATGGGTTTTCATTGAATGGGTTTGTCAATTAATTAGATGGTCTATACTTATGCTTGATGGGTTGTTCTACAATTTAATTCATGCTTGTAAGTAAGTAGACAATCTATGATTGCTTAGATATTCCGTGGCTTATTATTGCAAATTCCATGATTCTCTAGATTGATGTGTGCTACAATTGTTGCTACCTAGATGGGTCATACTTAAACTAGATGGGTTGTGCTACAATTAGTTAAGGTAAGACAATTCATGCTTAAATTAGATGGTCCATGCTTAATATTGCAATTAGTAGTCGAATTTCGTTCACAACAATGTATTCCCCATTAATGGAAAGCAAGTGGTTAATTACATGAGCTTAGTGGTGATTCCAACACCCTAAGTCCTCTCTTCATATCTCTTAAATCCTTATCTCTACTTAGTTTATTTTAATTGTATTTTCATTAATTGAAGTAGTTTAATCATCTCATCAAATCTCTTATGCAATCTTTTAATACGCTAGCATCGAAGTTAAATTCCAACACGTATAATCTCTTAGGACGATCCCTTCTCACTCATACTACATAGTATAGGTGTTAAGCAATTTATAAATTTAAAGTATGATGCCCACTTGACACTAATTTCCAAACTCAAAGTGTTGTGCATTATTTTGTGCACACGCTCTAGTCGCATCATAATTTTGGTGTCGTTGCCTGGGATTAACGGTTTTGTTGGAATTAAACTAAACAATAGTGTTCATTTGATTGCTTCTATTTTTATTTTCCATTGTATATTTTTTTCTCTTGTTCTCATTATTATTTGTTCAATTAGGTACTTGACTACAAGAAAGGCAAACTTTGGAACTTGAAGCACTAATTGGAGGTTAAAGCTAATATTAAAATTTGGAGTTGAAGTGCTAAAGGACCGTTGTGAGCAATTCTTGGAACTCTTGTATTTTAGTTGTTTCACTTCTTTGTATGCTTGTGATAACCCTTGTTGAGATTTATTTCATTGCTAAATTTTAAGTCCAAGCATAGGCCCTTGTTGAGGCCATTATTTGTTGCATTTGGGTTTTAATTGTGAATGGTGGAATTGTTTGATCCAAGTTTTGGGGGAAATTATATCCCTTCACCCTATGTCCCTCCACCATATTTTGATCCTTATGAGGTTGAGTCCAATTCATTTCAACATGCATCATCTTATTATGGACTTGATCACTCATTTAATCCTTCTTATGACCATTACCCTCCACCACCATTTTATGTAGAACCAAATCCACCACCTTCTAGGTACTTACCCGGATTTGAAGAAAAAGTGTTAGCTTTACTTGATGTTCATATTTCACAAGCTCCACTTATTAATTCTCATTCTCAAACTTTAGCTAAGTTAGAAGCTCAAGTTGAGCAAATTGCAAGTACTCTTTCTCGTCAAGAGGAGGAGGAAGAGGCAAATGAAAAAATGGCAAGAACTTCAATGTATATAGATGAGGATGATGAGAGTGAAGAGGATGAAGCAAGTGAGCTAATGCCTAGCACATTATCTTGTATAGAGGAGGAAGTGGCAAGTGAGTTAGTGGCTAATCCAATAAAGTATAACATGATTAATGAGGATTTTCGTTGTTTTAATTATGATTTTATCTATGACATAGCTACTTTAGAGAGTGAGGAGATGTTGACCACACTTGAGGTAGGAGAGGAGGAGGAGGAACTTGTTGAAGAGGGTTTTCCTTCTATTATCTCCAATGACCCTCTTGAGGAATGCCTTTTTGAAATGTATAATAATTGTGGTCTTGACTTTGAAAGCTCCAAAAATGAAATAAACTCTCTAATGAACTCCTTAGCTTACTTGGAAGGTGAGGAGATGGTTATTTTTGAGGAAGAGAAGAGGGATGAAGAGAAGGTATTTCTTGACATTCCAAATGAGTCTTTGAAAGACTTTACCTTGCCAAGTGCAAGGCCGCTCATCATTGATTTTATTTTCAAGACCGTGGATGAAAAAAACAATATCATCTCTTTCATATCATTTCAAGTCATTCTTTTGGAGGATGATTTCATTGTTGTAAGTGAGACATTAAATGAGAAAAGTGAAAAGAGGATCAATAAGGATGTTTCATATCTAGTTTTTGATTCTTTTAACTAGTGAGTTGGCCCAACGTCTTGCTGGAGATGTTAAACACTAGTATTCGTAGAGTTTTACAACTCTATTCCTTCCTCATTTCTTTTTATTTTTCATTTCTTACGAAGCCTAGATATTTGTTTTGGGTTCATATGCATTTCAAGGAACTATGATAAGGATTGCATGCACTTTCATGTCATAATTGAACATTTGGCACAAGTCCGATCGATCTCAAATTGGAGTTCGATCGATCGAACTGTGGATTGCACTCAACACTTAGAAATTTTTTTGACCTGTATCCACCTGCATCCAAATCAGCTCTCGGTCCCATCATTCGAACTAACTCTTGGATCGATCATGAGGTTTTCGATCGATCCAACTTCCAAGTTCGATCGATCGAACTCCATTCATGATTCAACACTTAGAAAAATTTTGGACCTGCATAAACCTGCATATTTCAGCTCTCGGTCCCATCGTTCGAACTCATTTCATGATCGATCTGAAGTTTTTCGATCGATCTAACTTCATTATTGGATCGATCTCAAGTTCCAGCACTTAGAAAATTTCTGAACCTAGAAAACCTGCATATTTCAGCTCTTTGTCAGATCGATCGAGCATTTTGTGAGATTGATCGAACATGTTTGCAGGGTTTGAAAATTTATTTTTACTTTTACTTTTATTTTTATTTTTATTTATATTTCAAAAACCCAAAAAAAAATATTTCTTTTATTTTATTTAGTTTATTTTAATTATTTTATTTTATTTTATTTTTCAAAAAAAATAAATAAATAAAATAAAATAAAATAAAATAAAATATTTTTGTTTTGCATCCTTTATTTCATTACATGTTTATTTGTTTTATTTTTGTGTGCGTGTACATACTTGTTATGAAAAAATAAAATAAAATAAAAAGATTTATTTTATTTTATTTTTCATTATTTTGGTCTTGTATCTATCTTAGTTTTTATTTTTCATTTCTTGCATTGTATATATTCTTTTATTGCATTTTGCCTTCTTTATTTTTCTTTTTGCATTTTGTTCGTGCATTTTATTCTTTTGTTTTTCTTATTTTTTTTTTGCATATACTTGTTTTCATTAAATGAAAAATACAAAAATTTGTTTTATCATTGTGCCCTTATGTGTACTCATGCACACTTTATGCTTTAGGTAGGGCTTGATCTCATATCTCTCCTTCATCTTGTGCTATATTGCCTTAGATTGCATGATTTGATTATTCTTATCCCATTTGATATTTGATGTGAGTTTGCTAGTGTGGTTATTTAAGTAAGTTGTTGATTCCAAGTTTGGGGGAGACGTCTTTCGAATTGGATCGCTACCGGGCTTCATGTCTATATCACCACGGTATACTCTTTCCATCTTTTTTATTGTTCTCATTGCACATTGAGGACAATGTGCAATTTAAGTTTGGGGGTAAGGTGACTTTGTTGCATTCTACTTAAGTCAAGCAATTTGAGATCCATTTTAGCGATAATTTTGATCTTTTGAGAACTATATTGCTTAAAATTTAAAAATTGTTTGACTTGAGAGTCCAATACTCCTTCTATGCCTTGTGGATGCCATTTAGGAGTAATTTTTTCGAAAGATTGATATCTTGCTTGCATTTGTGGTCCACATCATCATGATTTTGTGATTGTTTTGAGATTCACTCTAGTATTCTACACTAGCACAGGTGCACACTAGCATTCATTTGTGGGGTACATGCTTTGTTGATTATTGAATTGGTTATATCCCAATTGGGCTAGTAGTGCATTGAAAGCTTTCATTCTTGATAAAGGTGGATAACAACCCCTTTTCACTAAGTAGCCGGGATTCTAGCCTCATCAAGCACTGAACTTCTCGCGCCGAACGGTGGAGGGCCCAAACTCTAGGTTAATAATTAAACTTGCTTACAAAAAAAAAAAAAAAAAAAAAAGAAAAAAAAAGAAATGAAGCAAAAGCAATAAAAAGTGAGGACTTCTTCCAAATGGTGAGAAGTGGGAAATGATTAGATGGAGGTTGTCTTGATTTGTAGCCTAGTTGATTTGATCTTGTAAGTCCGTAGGGGTGTTTGAACACCTAGTGCCCTAAAGCCATCTGGTTTGGGAGTAATTGACCTAATGCTCGACCTCATGAATCGCTAGAAAGTTTAATAGATCAACACATTGCACCATGCTTCCATCTTTGATCCTTTATAAATAAAAATAAAATAAAAAAAATCGAGTGAAAAGAATAAGCGCACCTAGATGAATAAAGCTTTAATAAAAGGTTTATTTTTTGTCTTGATGATTGGTACTAGATTTGTATGCCAGTTTGAGGGTAAGGATGTGATTAATTCTTTAGTTAGCTAAAATAGCAACATATTTGATGCCGGTCCACTCAAAAGGATTCTAGAGTTATTTTGATTTGCATGATCATTTTCTTGATGTGTGGAGGACCATATTTGTTTGCTTGATGTTGAGATTTTGGGAGATTGCTTGGAAATGGTTGAAAAATTACATACTTGAGGTAGTTTTCTCCCAATGTTTATTTGCAATATTGGTGCGTCTTTTGAAAGAATGAGCTTAATGTTTGTGGGTATCATTTCTGGAAACCCTCACGAGACTTCACTCACCCACTAGGGGTAACCTAGGGGTTTAAAAGGCTTGTTGCGTATGCTAAATGCAATCGTGTTCCCTACGAAAGTGGCGTTATCCATTTATTGCTTTCTAGTTATAGTTGTTTAGTTATTCATTTCATTTCTTTACTTCGTAGTTCATTGCTAGGGACTAGCAATATTTAAGTTTGGGGGTGTGATGAGCGCTGAAAAGTACACTTTTAAACCCCTTAAGCTTGAATGTTCTAGGACCTTTATCTATCTTATTTACCCCGTTTTAGTACTTATTTGTGTTTTTGTCTATTTCAGGTCAATAATGTTAAAATAGGCTAAAAATGGATTCTTAAGGCCTTTTTGGAGTCAAACTAATTCTTAGTGATGATCCGGAGCAAAAATAGGCTGATTTGGAGCAAAAGGAGGCCAATGCTGAAAAACTGCCAAGTTGGATCGATCCAACTTTTTCTCTGATCGATCCAACTTTTCTGATCGATCCAACTTTTTCTCTAATTGATCGAATATTGTTGGCAGCGAGCTGTCTTATTCCGTGCGCGCCCAAAAGTCCACCTATCACATAGTACGGGATTAGATATTTTTGGGGCTATATTCCTGACTTAGTGACTAAGAAAAGGACCTTCTATATAAAGGAAAGAGACCTATTTGTAAAAGAGTTTTTTATCATTTTATTTTTTATATTGTATTTTTTATTTCTCTCTCTAACAAAGTTAGAGATTAGGGTTAGAAGAAAAGAGGGAAGTGGAGGCACATCTCAAGATCCATCTCTAGACCCCAACACGTATATTCTCTTGGGACGATCCTTTCTCACTCATACTACATAGTATAGGTGTTAAGCGGTTTATAAATTTAAAGTATGATGCCCACTTGACACTAATTTCCAAACTCAATGTGTTGTGCATTATTTTGTGCACACGCTCGGGTCGCATCATGAGCTACATGGTAGACTTGTGTTTTGAGGATTTTAGCTGTCCATTATAGGGATTTTGACTAAGTGTTTTGTCTTCTGTATGTAGCTTACGGTAGGTTTACTTCATATTTGTGCTTAGGTTTTCGGTTTTGTGGGTCCGATCCATTGGCTTGAGGGCACAGACTTGTCAGGCTATGGATTCGAGACTGGTGTTGTTGTTATTGTATTTTTAGATGTAGGGGTCGTTAGTATGCCAGCGTTAGCGATTTAAGGCCTTATGCGTAACGGTGCCAATGACATCGTTGTTTGAGTTTTGGGATTAGCTACCCCAACTCTAGAAGATGCCTGGTTCCTGTAGTGCTTTTGGTAATGATCATTTTTAACATTGATGTCATTTGTATCGAAAAGTTTCTTTCTAGGTTAATCTGATAAGGGCATGCTATGAATTAGTGCCTTATACCATTATGCTACCTTACTGACGAGTAAGTGTGGGCGGGTTCTAGTCATTGTTCTTACTGCCATATCATTCTTAACCATCTGTGTTGATTCGACCTATCGTTGTTTTGGGATTCTCTCGGTAATTGACATTGGGTTAATATACCGATTTGTTTGGGAAGTGTCACTCAGTTCTTGGGTTTTACATTCCTTGGGATGATCTTCAGGCTTTTGAAGTTATCCATTAGCACCTTATGGTGTGTCCTTTGGTTTGATCTTGCTGTGATCTTGTTCAGTTCTCTTTGTGTGTCCTAGATTTCGGGGACGGAATCCCT
The DNA here is from genome assembly GCF_030987335.1 of Cornus florida. NCBI lineage: Eukaryota > Viridiplantae > Streptophyta > Magnoliopsida > Cornales > Cornaceae > Cornus > Cornus florida. Next base: position 78,380,974 of record NW_026775573.1, on the reverse strand, counting down.
TTAAGGAGGGTAACTTGTAATGACCCGGTCATTTTCCTTCCTTTCCATTTCTTAGCTTTTCATAGATATTTTTTACTTTTCCGTTAATCTTTTCCTTTCTGAGTTCAGTTTCTTGTCACTTAGTGTCATCTCGAGTGCTTTGGAATGATTTCCTATACTCTTTTCCTTGGATTGACAACTTCCTTTGAGGACTGTGTCATTTCCACATTTTCATTTTTCGAACAATATTCACTTTTCATCTTTTTTCCTATTTTGTCTTTTCCCCGTTTATCACTTTGTTTGCATAACTGCACTTTTTGTGTTCAGAGTTAGTTTTTGACTTCATGTATCTTTATTTTAAGTGGTTTCCATAAAATACGTATATTTGATTTTGCAGAAAAGTACTCTGGTTGCTCTTAGTGTCCATAAGGGCATGGATGCACAGTTTTTCAGAAACATTTTCTTTTCTTGGAGTGTTTTTCATAAATATCTTTTGAAAATATTTTATTTCAGGGGTTTCTAAGAAAATATTTTTGGAAGATGTTTCCATTCTAGGTCATTAGTGCAGTTATTACTTCTTGGAGGGGTCATTGTGTAACTAATGAAAGTTGTTGCTAAATGACTTGTTTTGAGCCTGGATCCTTGTACGGGATTCATTTTCACTTTTCGTTGAGTCGTGTACTCTTAAGATTTTCTTCTGGTTGTTTTTCTCCAGTTTCAGGGTTTCCGGTCAAGTTGCAGCCGAACTTGTTCGGGGTATATCTCTCTGCTCGAGACTCAGTTTTTGCCACCGTTTCTTCCGTTGTTCATATTTTCTCATTTCGATTCTTTTTCATTTATAGAGTTTTGTCATTTGAGAGCGTCTGCGTGAATTCCACTTTTCTGGACCCGGCGGGGCTCGTTCGGGACACTTTTTGAGTTTTTCTATAAATAGGGGATATTTAATTGAAAAATCAGATTTCACTCTCTCTCTCCCCTTTCTTAGCCAGATTCCGTGGCAGCCATGGCTACCACATTCTCTCTCTTTTTTTAAGCTTCCTCCCTTTAGTAAAAAGTCATTGTGCCTCAGTGTTTTATGTTCGCCTTGGCGAGGCCTTCGATTCCATCAATTGGAATCTCGTTTTGGCCATTTCTTGAGTTCGGGTTTGAAGTCAAGTTTGATTTTGATGGGGCTTCCTTGGGGTTCATGTTCTTCATGTTGTCTTTGACAAAACCCTGAAGTTTCATCGGATTCGGAGCGGCTTTATTTTGGTGGCTTTTGAGATTTTCATCACAAATTGAGGTAGAGGGTGTTTTAGGATTTTGTATGTGTTGTATTGAGTGTTTTTCATGATTAAACAACTTGTTTGCATACCTTGTATCAAATCTAGAAAATTAGTAATATTTATTTCTTTGTATAAGATTTAATTTATAAGGATGTATATAGCTTAGAATTGAATTGTGGCATGATGATAAATTATGCTTTGATATGTTTGTTAACATATATTAAATTTGAATTATTTGAATAAGAATTACACTTTTTATTTAATAATTATCTTTTGTGAAAGTTTAATTCTCATGGATGTACATTGCATGAAATTAACTTGTGATATGCTTTTAAATTAAGTCTTGGCATGTTCTTTAACATACTTTAATTTGAGAGCATTTGGATGAGTATAAAAATCTATAGATTTTAATTAAAAGGATTAGTTAAAATCTATTTTAAAGGTTCCATTGGCTTAATTAAGTTTTTAACTTAATATTTGTGATGACTAGGACTTGCATACTAGCATATGTTAATTTGGGACCATTTGATGTTGTTTTAGAATTTAGGGATTTGATTATCATAATTTAATTAAATTCCATTTTATTATTCAAATAGCCTAATTAAGTTTTTGAATTGGTATATGCAATGACCATTCTATGTTGTTTAACATGTTCTAATTAGAGATCATTAATTGAGGTTTGAAACTTAGAGAAATTAATTTGTTTACTTGATTAATTTCTGTTTCTATTGCATTATAGATTTAGTCACGAGTTTGACATTGTAGTATGCTTAAAGCATGGTTTTAGACTTGTATCAGATTCTTTAGTTTATGTTTTCAATATTGGATCATATTGTTATAGTGTGTAACGAATCGCACACTGAAGATTCGACATGTGATGTTGTTATAGTGTGTAACGAATTGCACTCTGAAGATTCGACATTGTCATCCTCTAGTAGTTATGGATATAGAGCATGTATTATGTGGGTTCAAGCTATTTGTGCATCGAATGTAGTTTCGTACTTTATATATATTTCATATATAAGTTGTTAACTTATTTATTTTGGAGTCACTTGGGACATTGTTACTGTAATATGGCTAAAGTTTGGCTCTATTGCGAGAGGTATGAGTTCTCCCGTTTGAGATAGTGTGCACTAGGGTGGTCTTCTCAGTTGGTTAGTGCCCGAAATAACCATTTAGTTCTTGGTACTCCGAGATTTGGTGTCCAAGTATTCCACTATTTGATTTCGCATTAAATTCCAAGTTGACAACCAATGTTTAATTATGACTTGTGGTTTTGGTTATTGGCGATTTAATGTTGTTAAGTACACTTATGCATTATGATTTTGAATGAATCATAGCATACTTTTAATGTTGTTAAGTACATTCATGTTTTATGATTTTTAATGAATTATTGTAAGCTTTGATGTTGTTAAGTACATCTACGTTATATTGCTCAAATGTGACTTAGGAATGATCCTATAGATTCATTTGGAACATAGACGTTAGGTGGCATGACTCACTTTGGTTGTTTTCGGATTTTAGATTTCAAGTTGATAACTTAGAGAATTTATATCTTATTGCCTTGTATAACATGTTCTTATGTTATTAAAATTACATGGATGATGTTATTTATGCTAGAAATTATCTAGGGTAACTTAGGATGTTCCCTGAGTCTCATCTTGACATAGACGTTAGGTAACATGAGCCCCTTTAACATGTTTCACCTTAAGGTGATAAAATTGTAAAATGTTAGGTCGATGCATGCTCATTTCCTTCGAGTATCTTTATGTTACTTACCCCGAAGTTACTGGGGATATTTTTCAGGTATAGGAATCAAGGTTGAGATTCTTGTTATGCTTGGATGATTTGTGAACTTGAAGATTCCATTCTTATAAAGATTGGCTTGGAATGCCATTTGTAGCCTTACGTATTAAATGTGTATTTTTGATTCTAAACTTGTAATGTGTGCCTAAGCACACTTTTTGATTCTCATTTAATGTATATGACATGAGGCCAAGGGCCAAACTTCTTTTGGAATTACATATATGTCATGGATGCTAAATCTTGCCTTTAATTAGAATATATGAAAAATCATGCGTTTTAGTATTCTATTTTGTGCCGGAGCGTGCATTGTGTATGAAATTCATCCATTAGCATTCATTAATCATGTATGAAGTGTGACCAAGGGCCAAATGGTATTTTGAAACCATTTCATAATTTTGAGTTCCAAGTTTTCATTACAAGCTTCATTTTTGTCATTTTGGCTGTCGGGGGGTTGTATTTTGCATCGGCGATATTTTTAAGCCATGGACCATTATAACATGTCTTAATAGGTAAGTTACGTTTGCGTGCATAATCTTTTTCATGAAAACTTCTTCTTTGGTGAAATGAGTCTCCTATGGACTCATTTTGCATTTTTATTGCATAATCTGGTTTAGGGGCATTTTAGGGTTTTCTTTCGAGAAATAAATTCCGGTCTCAACATTGTCACTTAGAAAACATGATTTTAGGGGGGGTTTCTTCTTCATTTTTTTCCAGGAAATGTTTTTTGGAAATCCATCGCAAAGTTTAACTTTCAGTTTTGCATTTTAGCAGCTTTTTAACCGCATGACCTGATTTCATGGAGGGGCATTCTGGGCATTTTACTATCAGTTTTTTTTGTTTTCTACCACGTGGTTGAGTAGAAAACTCGATTGGGGGGGGGGGGGGGGTTATTCTTTATGTTTTTCCAAAAAATGTCATCTTGGCCCTCAAAAACCCATTTTTTTTTTTTCCCGAAAAACCCCTAGTGTCAGCTTTTTGCTGACTTTTAGTTCAAGTGTGCGAACGGTAGATTCTCGTAACCAGTTACAAGAACATGGGCAGTGTTGTGGTCATGATTTTTTGCCTCTAACTGGTTAGGAAAGTCTCCTAACCGGTTAGATGTGCTTGGGTTAGCTCCTTTTGACCTTTTTGCTCTTTTTTCTTCCGTTAGCCATATTTTCTTCATCCGGACTCCGAATCAAGTGATTTTTAAGTCTAAGTTTATTAATTTTTTGTTGTCTTTCCAATGGTGTGCTCAATAGTACCCACTTTTATCTTGGAAATGACCTTTCTGCCCCTAGGTTTATTCTTGTCCGTTTTTGAAACGCCGCTTCCGTATTTCTTTCCTTTGAGTTCCCTGACCTCATTGAGTGTCACATTGGTGTCTTAGAGACGTGTTGTATCTCTAGAGACCGTTGTTTCATCCTTTACTTCTGCATTCTGGATTTGTCATCGGATCTACGTTCGGTTCATCGCAAGACGCACTGGCCTAAAAACGTGGGCCGTCACAAAGTCTTTCTTTGTAGGCATGCTTTAGTTTTGTTTAATTTGGGGAATGAAGTTTGTATATGGTATTTTCATAATCTAGAGCACTTTATATGTTGTAATGGATCTTAAATTCTATAAATGATCATTTTGAATCTATTATCTTATCTTAGATCTTATTTTGTTATGGTTGTATAACTTGCAATTTCATAGTGAGAATGGAAATTAGATTATGAAATGGCTTTTAATGGCATGTTGTTTGAGAAGTTTGATAGTCCCTAACTTAGAGCCTCCCTTTGATGGATTGTTCTTGGTTCTTGATTTCATGTGCTATTACCATAATTAGTGAGAGGTTTGATTATCCGTAACTTAGTGAACATGTCATAGTTACACTTTAATTTAGGTAGTTCAAGCATGTGGAACTTTGAGGGATTATGCATTATTCTTGACTATATGAAATTCTTGAAGATAATATAGCAATCTTGTATTGCTACATATCATTGCCATCTACTTAAGTTGTTTCCCAAATTAATCACAAGCTAGCATATTTGTAGGGTTGGTAGTTAATTCACTTCCCTAGTCCTCTCTACATAAGTTCTCTCCTCTTAAATTCCTTCAATTTATTGTTTTATGCAATTTTCAATTCCAATTTCTAAGTGACAAACAAAACCAACTCTATTTCTCTTTCATCAAACAATGTGATTTTTAAAACCTTGGTTACCATAAACTTCCAGTCCTTGTTGTTCGACTTATTCCTATGATAGCCCTATTTTACAATGATTTGTGCTATTGCAAGGGGTTATTATAATTGGTAGCATATACCGAGACCTACCATGTTTGTGGCCATATTTAGATTGCAATAATGTATTCCCAATTAATGGAAAGCAAGTGGTTAATTACATGAGCTTAGTGGTGATTCCAACACCCTGAGACTTCTCTTCATATCTCTTAAATCCCTATCTCTCACTAATTTACTTTAATTATATTTTAATTTAATTGTTTTCTAAAGCAATTAATCAACCAAACCCTCATTTGCAATCTTTTGATACATAGAGTTGAAGTTAAATTCCAACACGTATAATCCATGTGGACGATCCCTACTCGTTATACTTCATTAGTTGTAGTAGTGATTTTTAATAATGTAAATTTGACTCGAAAGGCTTTCGAAACCACATTCATATTTTGACCTTGCAAAGCGACCTCTCGCATTAAAAAGTCCGTTTTCTAAACACATAGGAAGGGACTCATCACCAACTTTCTCTTCAGTGGTAGTTGGAGGAGAATAGTCTGTCTCAACAATTGCCCAGACTTTTCATCCTTGATTTTACAAATACGCTCCCATATTTGATTTCCAAAAATTGTAATTGTCTCCTTTAAATATATGACCACGTTGATTATATCCACCCTCTTTCAAAACATAAGACAGGATGAAGTAATTTTTTAAAAATAAACAACACTTTCCACTTGGATCAACTCAATGTGTAGAGATTAGCTTTGATACCAAATATAAGTTGTACATGCAGCGGAATAGGTTGTTGAAAGTTTGAGTTTTAAAACTGTTTTGAGATGGATTAACCACATGTTTCTTTATCCATTCTTATTCTACTAAAATTCCCGGTTAATTAAGCAATCACACACAAATTTAAAAAGAAGTAAAGTTTAGAGTGACACCGGATTTTAGCGAAAACCTCGAAGTTTTGTGCTCTATCCCAAGCGTAAAACAATCCACTATGTATGAAGCAAAGTATACCGAACTTTGACTCAGACTCAGACTCAAACCTCTTCGCTCTACCAAGACTCAATTCGTTGAACGTCCCTGACTTTGCGACTTCCTGTCCAATAACTCTCAACTTCAGACTTATGCCTCAAACATTCTAGAAGGATTGCTGGTAGATTAAACAACACTCTACAAGCACCTTAATCCCTTCAAAATGTGAGATGAAATTCTTATTCTTCAAATCCAAATTTGTTGTAGAAGAAATAAAGTCTATTTTCTCTGATCGTTATAGATGCAATCTTCAATTTACTTGAACACGATCAGGATTTGAACAACACCTAAATCACTCGTGTGTATATAGTGTGTATGTTTAAAAATCTCACAAAAAGGCTTTTAATGAAAATCATAATTTATAATGGAAAAAGCCACACAACCCTAAGTGAGAAAATATGTTTATATAGACTTTTGAAACCATAATTTTACTTAGAAAATAAGTCAATTTCGTGCATAAGGATTTTTGGAGTACATAATAGGAAATTGAAACAAAGTTGGAAACAAAATTACCAAAAGCTGCTACAGAACTTGAACAGGTTCAAGTTGGCCAGTGTGTTTTTCAAAAAATGAAGCTTTAACACTTGAACCGGTTCAAGTTGGCCAGACCTGAACTGAAGGCTTTTACACTTGGATAAAATTTTAGCAACGCTTATTTTTTAAAACATGCAATGCAAATAAGTGTCCTTAATTACCTTCTAATTAACTAACTTCGTAAAGTGTTGTTCTTACCCTTTTCAAAGTGTTCAAGTTATCGAACATGAACAACTCTTCAATTCCGCTTCCGATCTCGAACTTGAATTTTGAACTCAGAATTACAACTCGATCGGACTTGTTTTAACAACAAAATTAGTCAATTACAAAATATATATATCACAGTATACCCAATTATTTATATTTGTGACCCTTATATCTCCAGGTCAACCATTCTTTAAAAACAAAATCCAAAAAATGAGTAAAATAAATAAATTATCACCATGAGATGCATCGTATCCCCTTCAATAAAATACGAATAGAAATGAACACATCTGGTTGTACAACATTCGCAACTATTTGTGCATGAAGTTTATTTCATTTCATTATTATGATTTTCTAATGACAATCTTCTGTTTTGTTTTGTCTTGTTTTTTTTTTTTTGTTTTTTTTTTTGGGGGGGGGGGGGGGGGGGGGGGGCGGGAGTTCTTCATATACATGCCACTTCGAAAATGTTTAGAACTTCACAACTATTAAATACTGCAATTGTATTGCTGGATGTCCCTTTTGTATAAGAGCCGGGGGGCGGGAGTTCTTCATATACATGCCACTTCGAAAATGTTTAGAACTTCACAACTATTAAATACTGCAATTGTATTGCTGGATGTCCCTTTTGTATAAGAGCCTATCAAAATATAAGCTAGATATGTTGCATTAAATTGTGTTCTTGCTTGGGACTTTCTTTCTTCTTAGTAAAGACAGGCTTTAGGTTTCTTGGTTTAAGCACAGATATGCGTACACTTCTTCCTACTGTAATCATATGCCTTCGTTTTCTCATTCTATCATATGGAAATCTATCATCAATATTAGAGAAACAATGCTGCAGAATATTACCGTTACTATTGGAGGTGGACAGTTAGTTCGGCTATTCTTTGATCCATGGTGTAAAGGTCAAACCCTTGCACAAAAATTTGGTCACAGGGTAGCTAGGAGTTGAGCATTACCAAAGGACTCCAAACTATATACTCTAATGATTAATGGTTCTTGGAATCTGCTACCTTTTCAAGATGTCATCTTTCAGTAGCTTAGAGATTTCTTAACCATTGTCCTTATAAATACTGCTGAAGACAGAATTCTTTGGGAGGGAGGGAGGTTCTCTTTTTTAAAATCTTGAAAGAGTTGTAGTACCCCAAATGAAGAGGTTAAATGGTCTAGTATGGGTTGGGGCAAAGCCAAACCTAGATGATCTGTCAATGCTGTGTTTGTTATGCTTGATAGGCTTCCTTCAATGGTCAATTTGCAAAGAAGAAAAGTTCAATTGGCAGCTAGATGCTCAAATTGTCTAAACGAAGATGATTCCAGAGACCATTTGTTCCTTTCTTGTCAGTTTGCCCAGGCAGTGTGGTCCTGGTTTGGTAACAATTATGAAATTTAATTCATCAAAAGTTTGATTAGACCGCTATAGAATTTTAACAAGTGCCATATTAGAAATCTTTCAAGAGTCGGGTTCACAACTAACAAGGCACCCAATTGAGGCTCAGTAGAGCATTGGTGGTGCCAAATTTTTTGGTATGAAGTCTTGCACAAGCAAGTGAAAAACAAAAAAATTCGGATAAAAGCTATCACTTGATAATTACCATTTCAGTCTTTCACATCAATTGAACTTCATGAACTAGGTAACAGGGAATTTATAATACAGCTCTGTCAATCTAGCAAATTTTTGTAGGATAACTTAGCATCGTCTGCTTGAGTAGGGATTAGTCCAAAACGTAAAGTGGGTAAGGGATCGAGAATCCATACTCAAGGCATATATGCCAAAACCATCATCAAAATAATGCAAACCTTACGTCTTATATAAACCATCCATGCATATGTGAGAGAGAGAGAGAGAGAGAGATGGACTGGTTGTTCAACAAGAGAAGAGGTCCGGAGTGGAAACTGTTGGAAATAAACTTGTGTCAGAGAAAAAGCCAACAGAAACAATGGTGGACAGGCAAGGCTTTGTCGTCCATTTCCACACCACCACTCCCATTGCTAGCCATTTTCGCGATCGTAATTTTCTTACTTTTACTCTCTCAATACACAAGGTACAACGCTCAGTTACATCATGGCGTGATCAACTTCCAGTTATTGGTCATCTTCTTGGTGACTGCTCTATTGATCTTCTTCTTAAGTACATGCTTTTTAAATTGGAGGTTAAGCTTCTTGGTTCCTCGTCCTCTGCATGACTCGATTCACCAGTCCGGGAAGTCGCCATGGGTTGTTGCCATCTTGGTGCTAGTGCTTCTATTGTTGGTTTCTATCCAATCCTCATTTCATTCCAAGTAGTTTGGACATTGGTTGGAGAAATTAACTCTATTTATGTTGTTTGTTGTTATGCATTATTGATTGAAACGAAATAATTGTATGTAAGAAAAGTATTAATTTTATTGTGAGCATAAAGATTGATGTTGTACTTATTATTTTATTGCAAGGAATACGTGATATGCATATGAATTTCCTTTAAACTTGTTTTATAAATGATAAAGAAAAAAATATAACACAATTCAAATTCAAATCAAGCAGTTTAAGTTAGATCGGGGCAGTTCAAATATAGAGAATATGTAGTTTAAATAGAGACGAGCCTCCAAGTACGTCCAATAGAAACATGACTCCCCTCCATGTTATTTATTTTATATTTTTGGACCCAAACCAGTTTCTCGTACTTGCTATATACGTGGACACACTAGAAAGTTTCAGCAAATGTAAATAAAAATGTTTGCCCTTTATTAATAAATACCCTTTATTTATAAATGGTAAATTAATTATATGGATACAAGGATCTTCCGTGTGATTTGGGAATTTATTTAGACTTTTCTTAAAAATAAAACTATCTTACACGGACCACCATTTCTAGTGACGGACCATCAATTACACTAACGGACCTATCTATTTTTCTGAAATATCCTCAACTTTCATCATTTCCCTAACTTCTCTCTCGCATGTATCTCAATAGACCAACATCTCACCATTGTTGCAAACCCAGATCGGCCAAGATTATGGCGATTGTGAATCAACATCTCAGCATCCTTGCAAACCCAGACCAAGACCATGGCTACTGTCAACCAATTTCTCAACATCGTTGCAAACCCAAACCAAGATCTCGCCACCGTGAACCAACATCATTGCAAACCCAGACCAAGATCATCATCATAGGAAGCCATGAACCAACATCTCAACATCATTGCTAACCTAAACCAAGATCATCACCGTCCGCCATGAACCAACATCTCAACATCGTCGCAAACCCAGACCAAGACCATTACTACCGACCACCGTGAACCAACATTGTTGTAAAATCAAGACCATCGTCGTAAACCAACATCTCAACATCGTTGCAAAACCTAGACCAAGATCATCACCACTGTGAACTAAGCCTCAACAATGTCACCTTAACCCTAAACCTCATTGCCACCACTGTCGTAAATCACGTCGCCGTTGTAATTACCTCAAATCAATACGACGAACTATTTAGGATCAGACTAAAGAAATTTTAGTAAATTCCTTGACAGCGATCCACAATCAATCTCTTCATCTCAAGTAGCGAGAACTTGGAAAAGGCCCATCATCACCATCGCATGCGGTGGTATTGTCGTTGGACAGATGAGAACGAGTTTTGTTGTGGTGTTGGTTTTCGTCAAATTGAGATTGGATTGGGGTATTGAGCAATGACTAGCCCCTTTCTATATGTTTAGAAAATGAACTTTGTAATGTGAGAGGTCGCTTCGCAAGGTCAAAATATGAATCTAGTTTAGGAAGCCTTTCTAGTCAAATTTATATTTATAAAAACTACTACTACAACTAAAGAAGCATAGCGAGTAGGGATCGTCCGCAGGGATTATACGTGTTGTAATTTAATATCGACTCTAATGTATCAATTGATTGCAAAGGAGGTTTGGGTTGGTTAACTACTCTAGAAAACAATTTGTTGGTCCCTAAAATGCCTATGCCTATCTTGAGGTTTGCACTTTTAATAAGAAAATGCAAACTAAAGGCTCAAAGCAATTGGATATTGGAATGTTGATATATTAGGGTTTGATTAAGGATATACAAGTTGTTATAAGCTCAATTATTCAGCTCATTGCTCACTAAAACATCAAGAAAGTCAATGCAGCCCTTGTATGTTGTGAATTATGTGACAGAACTTACTTTCTGCCTACAACACTGGACAAGGGCATTTTGGTCTCTATACATATTTCAACATTTTTACTTCATTTGTCTGGAAAGCTACATTGTGTATGTGAACTCAAATATTAAATGTGACAGGCCAATCAAAGTGGCAGTAGTGTGTTTTTATCATATCTGTTAAAAGGCAATTACAAGTGCACCACTATAATTTCGAGTGTATCAAAATGCTGACATGTGTAATGTGGTCCTGGAGTGAGAATATAGTGAGAGCTTTGTATTTCTTGGGGATCAAGATCAAAAAGGCTTTTCAGATACATATTTATATACATATTGATATAGTAAGTTGGAATATGCTTTTCAAAGTGAGTTGGCAAGGGGCAAAATGTACTATCTCCTCTACATTGTCAGAACTTCTTTGCTCTCAGATTGGAGGACCTCGGCTAAATCCTATCCATTTGTTTTAGGGTTGCATCATCAAAGGGTGTGTGTATAAACGCAATGCTACAGTTGCTGCTAAGGTTTAAGCTTGAAAAATATATTTTCAATACTCTCTAGAGCCTGTTCTTGAGTGACACGAAAAGGGGGAGCTAAATGAAAGTTTCTGAGTATTAATTCAACTATGTAAACTCATTTTTAATCTCAGAAGTTGCTGTGTGTATGTGTCACTTGAAGACTTACAAGTAACAGTGTTGTTAAGGCTTAAAAGTTCCTGTCGAGGCTGCTATGGGAGGTCTAATTTGTTTCTAGAGGCTTGAGGTGAAGAGTAGAGATTGAAACAAGTTTGAAACACCTATTTACATCTACTAAAATCAGGTATAAGCTCAAATACTCACTACTTCAGAATTTGGTTCCTTAAAGATTGATATTTTAGTATTTTGAGATGAAATAGCTACTGTGGATTACTTCTTTGATTTAACATGCTATAAGCCTAGAGTTTAACATCTTAGCATGAGTAACTTGATGATTTGATGCTATTAAAATTGAATCCATCTCAGAAAATTGGTTAGTTTAAGTATTGACCCTAAGAACCACACTAGACTAAGGTTATAACCTTGTCTTGTTGAGATTTGTGAACTGTATTGTGATACCATGGTTCAATCACTGTGATTTTCATTTGAACATGAGTATATTGATTATACAAGACTGTGAGAAGCTGAACAAGTTCGAAATTCTAGAATTGTCCTAAGAATTAAGTTGCTGCTGAACTGAGACTAAACTAACCTACTGTGCACTGTGATCTTCTGGAATATGTGTTGAATTGTTTTATCTTACTTGGTTCGTGATTCTAATATGAAAAGCAAGTGTAAAATTATGTTTGGGAGTTGAGATTGCTGTGATTAAAGCTGAACAAAGCCATTATAGTGTTTGTGTATTATCCTAGCTGTCAGTTAAAGCTCTTCTGCAGAAACTCACTGATAACAGTTTTTGAGGCTGTGATTAATGAACTTGTTGATGGGCTTAATATCTAGGATTTTGAGTGGATATAGTACATAGTTATAAGAGTGCATTCCAAGTCTGAGACCTCATAGAATACCTACTATACCCTCAGAATAGAGGCATTACAGCCGCACCAGATTAGACCCTGCAGAAACTGTGTTGCTACTGATTTTGTGCTTTATTGACCTTATCTTGCTGTGCTTACTGAAGATACTGTCTGTGCAAGTGTGTTGTGATTATTTGTAGCTGTGGGAACCTGGATTTGATCAAGGCTCAGAGGTTTTGACAGAACTGCCCCTGAAAGCTTGGAAGCTAGGGTTTTGGGTTCTTCAAGTCTATTATGAACTAAGATTCTTCTACTTTACTCCATTCACTGCTTTAACCTATTGGGAAAGTTTATTTTGTGATATCAAGGCAGTGAATATAGAAAAACAATCAGTGTTGATGCTATAGGGTGATTTGACAGATTTACCCTTGTCTAGGGTTTTGAAGCCTTATGTGCTGAAACTGTTGTATACTTGCTGTCCATTCTCCAAGATTGATTTGAGTAAGTTAGTTGAGCTTATTCAAGGCTGAGGGAACCTAGTGTGAGCTACAAGTGAAGCTGCATTGTGATTTTACAGTTCAATCCTTCCTGTTGCAGTAAAGAGGAAGCTAGGGTTTCACTTTATTTTATACTTAATGTGATACCCCCGGATTTCCGAATGCGGGTTGGCCAGGCCCATGCCCAAATACCCGAGGATATCAAAACAAACTGATAATAAACGAACACAGAGTACAAAAGAATAAAGAAGAATAAATAAAATGCTGACAAGAAACTAAAATGATAATCTACTAATAAACCTCAGAATATATTTCCATTAATTAATAAACTCTTCTGATACAACTAATCCTCCAAAATACAACTCGGGAATCCATACTGTGTGGACCCCTAGAAAATCCAAACTAAACAAATGACAACAATAACTATCTAAATCAGGAAACTGAATCATAAAAGAACTCCTATGTAGCATCGGAAGAATGAAGTAGACTGATCCCTGCTTAGCACGAACAACCTCTACTCCTGACGAACACCTGAAAAATAATGGTGGGTCAGGCCCATAAACAAGTTCTACTCTACTACAGTCCAAGCAGAGATCCGATACACGTATACATCCTAGTCAATCCAACAGTAACTAGTAGTCCGTATATATATATATATCTACACACACTAAAGGAACCTCACTAGACTATAGGGTTGTCTCAACCTGAATAGTAGGCAACATGCAAAACGCACATATAGTGGGCATGAATACCTAAACCTACCAAGGTACACAACTACATTATATCTAGCTACACATCCCTGGCGATATACGCACCCTAACCACTGATCCTGAGACTCAAGCTCATATCATGGCACCATACTTATATATATAAAATCTAGTAACCATCCTATCCAGTATAAATTAATTCTCCATAAGTCATTCAACTTGTTCAGCTGACCTGACTTGAATATAAGTAGGACTTAACATTTTAGTTAATCAATTCCCTTATATAATAAATTAATCATCCACAAGTCATTCAACTTGTTCAGCTGACCTGACTTGAATATAAGTAGGACTTAACATTTTAGTTAATCCATTCCCTTATCTAAAATAGGTAGGACTTAACTGATAAGTTAATTCGTTCCTAGAATGCCACCGTCCCATACCGGTGCATTAAATCACACAATTCAACAATTGATGTAATGATTAAGGAAATACATCAAACAATCCAGAAATAACTATGATAATATGATATCAAGTTATCACAAAATAGGAATGACTTATTATTTATTTAAGTTTCCTATATCATATGTCCTATATAAACTGAATCTTATACATATGATGATATTTTATTATACCATCAAATAAGTATTCTCCATATCCAATTCATCCTACACATTTAATCTCAATTGTTAAAACATATTAAAAGATCAAATTCATTCGTTTGTTTAAAACATTCAAATAGCAAGCATCATTATGATTGAGTCTATTTAAATTTATTTAAACCCAAACCTAGTTCCTATTTAATGTTCAGGAATCCTAGGCATGGTTCTACGTTCCATCATTCCACAGATATGAAATATACATAATTTAAACATGTAAAAATTCAAACCGGAAATCAAATCAAAATCATGCATTTATCAATTCATAACATAAGAACAAATATGAACCAAATTCATAAAACCTATGTTCTAATCCAATTAAACATGCATAATTATTTAATTTTATGTGTTTAATAAATCTTGAAATTTCCTAGGCATGTATAGAAACACGAATCAAAGGGAAAGAGATAGAAGAAGAACTTGTCTTAAACTTTCGGATTGAAAGTTAAACTTCTTCTTCCTTGATCTTCTCTCTAAAGGGTTTTCTCCTCATTCCTTCCTCTTTCTCCTTCTCTCTAACTCTCTCTCTTTAGAATATATTACGTGATATATTTTCACTCCCTTTTCAACCTATAGTTGTGTATTTATAGGTTAAATAATAATCTTATTCCTTTTTCCCAATCCAAGTCAACTTAATAAAGAAAAATAAAAAAAATAAAAATATTAAAAAGGTAACTTAAAATATGTTACGTATATAATCTATATATATCCTTATTAATAAAATAAAATATATATATTAGATTATTTATTAATACTAAAGTTACCATAATTTTAAAAGATAACTTAAAACATGTTACGTATATAATCTATCTATATCCTCATTAAATAAATAAAATATATACATCAAATTATTTATTTATACTTAAGTTGCCATAATATTAATAAGTAACTTAAAACATGTTAAGTATATAATTTATCTTTATCGTTATTAAATAAATAAAATATATACATCAGATTATTTATTTATACTAAAGTTACCATAATATTAAAAAGGTAACTTAAAACATGTTACGTATAAAATATATGTATATCCTTATTATATAAATATATAAAATATATACATCAGATTATTTATTAATACTAAAGTTACTATAATATTAATAAATTACTTTCCTTTTATATATATGTATATACATATATATCTATATATATACATATACAACTATCCATGGGTAATTATCCATACCTATCCAACCTCCTATTCTAGTAGTCCATGGGACCCAATTAGTTAGCCCATTACCACTAACCATAACCATAAAATAAAATAAAATAAAACATTTAATCATTTAATTTATAATTAATTACAATTAATCAAATACATCATTTAAGCGTACAATCTAATTAAACAAATAATACAAATAACACCTAGATAAAATATAAATAACACATAGATAAGTAGCCAATTAATCAAGTAACACTTAATTCAATTAAACACATAAACAATTAGTCAAATAATCAATTAAACAATTAAAAAAATACAATAAAAATAAATAAATAAATACCGAGACTATCCTTTTAAAATTAGGGGTATTACACTTAAGGCTGTGTGCTGCACTCTCGTTTGTTGTAACAGCTTAAGTACATTGTACTTGGTGTTTTGACACCTTATTCTCTTGTTGACAAAGTTGTAAGAGCTCAGTAAGTCCAAGCAGGGTTGCTTAGGACAAGGGGAATACATGTGTGCTTATTATTGTTGCTTCTGTGTGTGTAGAGGGAGTGAAAGTCAGTGTCCTAGCTAGTATAAGGTGTGTGGAAAGTGGGGCAGCTAAGTGAATAACTATTTTCATACAACAAGTGAAGATGAATAGCTAGTGTGTGTGTAGTGGGTTTGAAAGTCAATGTTCTTACTTGTATAAGGAGTGTATTGAGAGTGAGACAGTTGAGTGTGTAACAACTTACATCACCTAGTGGAGTTTTTATTGGCAGGAGCCAAGAACCAATGTTTTTCCCTATTGATAGGGTTTCCTTGTAAATCTTGTGTTGTGCCATGTCTTGGTTATTCTTCTTCTCTTAAATGTGTTTTGATTCTCAAGTTTTCTTGAAAAGAGGAAAGAATTTACTTAGACCAATTCACCCCCTCCCCCTCTTGGTCTAAAAATTGGTATCAGAGCTCTTGGTCTACTATCTTGAGGTTTAATATACCTGTAGTAAAGATTTTATTAATGGAAGAAGGGCTTGATCCAAATGCAACACCTTTATTGGATTGTCCATGCTATGAAGATTTGAAAATTTGAATGGAGGTTTACTTGATGTTTCTATCATATGATGTGTGGAATACAGTTATCTATGGTGAAAAAGTTCAAGATTCAGAATAGTTCTTTAACTATGATCTCAAAGCAAGGCAAGTGTTGGTAAGTGGGCTCAAACAACTGGATTTCATAAAAGTCAGACATTGTAAATCATCAAAGGATGTTTGGTACACTCTTGAAGCTATTTATGAACCAAATAAAAACTTTGAAGAACATGTTGCTTCAAATACTTCAAGAGATGGTGTGTTCACTCATTTCGACAAAGCTCAAAATGATGTTTGCATTGAATTCTTCAAGTCTAAGCTTTCAAGTTTGGTTTCATTCTCATTTGTTGTGTTCAGCATATTAAAGCTCAGATCAGAGGATATCTTGAAGAAAAGGAAAATTGAAAATGGTAGTAGCTCAGTGCCTGTGACATTACTCACCTCACCAGAAAGCTCAGTGAAGATACAAAAAGTGTTGAAGGATGTTTCTGTTCGAAAGCTGTTGAAGAACGACCATAAAATTGAAGACAATCCCCATTCTGCTATAAGGTTTAATAGGCAGTACTCATCTACCATTTATCTCTATCACACAAGTTTTCTTTAAGGTTATGTTATGAAAAAGTTAAGCAATTTCTGGTTTCTGAAATACAAAGACAAGAAACCCTTCATTATGATCAAAATGTTGAAGTTATCCTTCAGACTACTCTCAATGAGTATGTTTGCCTCTACATCTCCCAGGATCTGTAATTTCAGTGTTAATAGAATGTGGGATGGAAATTGTTTAAAGAAGAGGATAGAAGCTCAAAATCAATACATTGTTGAAGAAAGCTCAAATATGTCAAAATCTGAGGATTTATACTCAAGGAAGCTCTGGACTCTCAAGTTTGAAACTATCAAAAGATTCTCACAGCTTATTCTTTAAAAGTTTTTCAAAACAGATAGTATTTTCAGAGACAATGTCTTTCAGGATCATTACTCTATCATTCATAATTGCCAACTTCAAAGCTCCTTAAGACCACCTTCTCTAAGAGACAAGGCCTCGTATGATCATTATTTTATTTTTGGTTGTTAGCTTCAAGTCTCTACAAGGCCACCCCCTCTTAGAGGCAAATCTCTTCATATTATTTAGATATCTCTTGCTGTTGATTGCTGAGCCAGATGCTTGCTCTAATGGGTTAAATTCCCTTGAAGTATGTTCTGAAGCTTCTACATTGTCATTTCAAGTTCAATTCATCACTTTTCATCCACAACAAATATTCAATTGACCTGGTTCAATTTGAAGGTACTCTCATTCTCTTAAAACCTGATTGTCTACATTTTTAACTGGTGGTTCTGAGAATTGGAATTATTCTCTTATAATCATATTGCACTGTGTTCTTCAAATGATTGAGCTTCATTTTATCACTGATTGAAAGCTACAATGGGTAATAAATATCATGGAAAGTGAGTACAACTTATTTTAGTTTTCGAATCAAAACTCTTAGAACTTTCAGCAGAAGTGAGATTGGGCTGAAATTAAAGAGATCACTTAGTTTATTCCATGCCTTTACTCCATCTGATAATGTGCCCTGTGATAAATCAGTGTTATATGAACCATGTTCATGAAGGGTCATCATGAAATTCCATCTTTATCCCTCAGTTCAGTAATATCTATAGTGCAGCAAAATACAATATGTGAAAGTGTTTTTAAGCACTGTTTTTGAGCATTCACCATTATTCTCTTGAGGGTGTCCCCTGAATAACTTCATATTCCTAAATATTCATCATACATATGCTTGGGAGAGTTTTATCCAAGGTCTACAATGGTGTAAAATTCTAAATTTACCCTCGAATAGTTTTTTAGAAAACCTATGACTGAAGTCTGCTGTGAGCTACTTTATAATGTGTCCTTGCTGTACTTTGCCTTCTCCTTGATGTTATTTCATGAACAAGTATAACGTGACAGTAGAAGACTGAGAAGATCAAGTTTAAGCCCATTTGGAAGTTGTTTTACCATGACAAAGTATCTTCTTGACTTAAAATCTTAATTTCAGACTATTCAGTATTGAAATCAGCTCTGATATTGCACTCCAATTGATGTTTACCTTGACTCCAAGTGTATATGATAATGCTCTAATCTTAAAGAAATTTAATGGGCTGAATTGGACATGTACAATGGTGTTCTCACCTTATAATCTTTGCTAAAAGGCTATACTCAAGAAACTATTTGCCACAAGTGTTCATTGTTGGTCCCTTGACCCTTTTGACTTTCAATGTCAAAAAGGGGGAGATTGTTAAGGCTTTTGTCATTAAAAGGCAAAAGGGGGAGATTGTTGGTCCCTAAGATGCCTATGCCTATCTTGAGGTTTGCCCTTTTAATGACAAAATGCAAGTTAAAGGCTCAAAGCAATTGGATATTGGAATGTTGATATATTGGGGTTTGATTAAGGATATACAAGTTGTTATAAGCTCAATTATTTAGCTCATTGCTCCCTGAAACATCAAGGAAGTCAATGCAGCCCTTGTATGTTGTGAATTATGTAACAGCACTTACATTCTGCCTACAGCACTTGACAAGGGCATTTTGGTCTCTATACATATTTCAACATTTTCATTTCATTTGTCTAGGAAGCTACATTGTGTATATGAACTCAAATATTCAATATGACAGGCCAATCAAAGTGGCAGCAGTGTGTTTTTATCATATCTATTAAAAGGCAATTACAAGGGCAGCACTGTAATTTCGAGTGTATCAAAATGCTAACATATGTACTGTGGTCCTAGAATGACAATATAGTGACAATTTTGTATTTCTTGGTGATTAAGATCAAAAAGGATTTTCAGATATATATTTATATACATATTGATATAGTGAGCTAGTATATGTTTTTCAAGGTGAGTTGGCAAGGGGCAAAATGGTACTATCTCCTCTACATTGTCAAAATTTCTTTGCTCTTATATTGGAGGACCTCGGCTCAATCCTATCCATTTGTTTTAGGGCTGCATCATCAAAGGGTGTGTGTATAAAAGCAATGCTACAGCTGCTGCTAAGGTTTAGGCCTAAAAAATATAGTTTCAATACTCTCTAGAGGCTGTTCTTGAGTGACACGAAAAGGGGGAGCTGAATGAGAGTTTATGAGTATTAATTCAACTATGTAAACAAATTTTTAATCTCAGAAGTTGCTGTGTGCATGTGTCACTTGAAGACTTACAAGTAACAGTGTTGTTAAGGCTTAAAAGTTTTTGTCAAGGCTGTTATGGGAGGTCTAATTTGGTTCTAGAGGCTTGAGGTGAAAAGTAGAGGTTGAAGCAAGTTTGAAACACCTATTTACATCTGCTGAAATCAGGTATAAGCTCAAATACTCACTATTTTAGAATTTGGTTCCTTAAAGCTTGATATTTGAGTATTTTGAGATGAAATAGCTGTTGTGGATTACTTCTTCAATTTAATATGCTATAAGCCTAGAGTTTAACATCTGAGCATAAGTAACTTGATGGTTAGTTTAAGTATTGACCCTAAGAACCACACTAAACTAAGGTTATAATCTTGTCTTACTGAGATTTGTGAACTGTATTGTGATACCATGGTTCAATCACTGTGATTTTCATTTGAGCATGCGTATATTGATTATACAAGATTGTGAGAAGTTGAACAAGTGCTGAACAAGTTCAAAATTCCAGAATTTCCCTAAGAATTAAGTTGCTGCTGAACTGAGACTAAACTAACCTGTTGTGCACTGTGATCTTCTGGAATATGTGTTGAATTGTTTCATCTTGCTTGGTTCTTGATTCTAATATGACAAGCAAGTGTAAAGTTATGTTTAGGAGTTGAGATTGCTGTGATTAAAGCTGAACAAAACCATTATAGTAATTGTGTATTATCATAGCTGTCAGTTAAAGCTATTCGGCAGAAACTCACATATAACAGTTTTTGAGGCTGTGATTAATACTTCTTGATGGGCTTAATCTCTAGGATTTTGTGTGGATATAATACAAGGTTATAAGAGTGCAGTCCAAGTTTGAGACCTCATAGAATACCGATTATGCCCTCGGAATAGAGGCATTACAACAGCACCAGATTAGACCCTGCCGAAACTGTGTTGCTTCTGATTTTGTGCTTTATTAACCTTATCTTGCTGTGCTTACTGAAGATACTATGTATGCAAGTGTATTGGGATTATTTGTAGCTGTGGGAACCTGCATTTGATTAAGGCTCAGTGGTTTTGAGAGAATTGCCCTTGAAAGCTTGGAAGCTAGGGTTTGGGGTTCTTTAAGTCTATTATGAACTGAAATTTTTATACTTTACTCCATTCACTACTATAACCTAGTGAGCAAGTTTATTTTGTGATATCAAGGCTGTGAATACAAAAGAACAGTCAGTGTTGAAGCTACGGGGTGATTTGATAGATTTACCCTTGTCTAGGGTTTTGAAGCCTTATATGCTGAAATTATTGTATACTTGCTATCCATTCTCAAAGATTGATTTGACCAAGTTAGTTGTATTCAAGGCTGAGGGAATCTAGTGTGAGCTACAAGTGAAGCTGCATTGTGATTTTATAGTTCAATCATTCTTGTTACAGTAAAGAGGAAGCTAGGGTTTCACTTTGTTTTATACTTAAGGCTGTGTGCTGCACTCTTATTTGTTGTAACAGCTTAAGTACATTGTAGTTGGTGTTTTGACACCTTATTCTCTTGTTGACAAAGTTGTAAAAGCTCAGTAAGTCCAAGCAGGGTTGCTTAGGACAAGGGGAGTGCATGTGTGCTTATTGTTGTTGCTTATTTGTGTGTGAAAGTCAGTGTCCTAGCTAGTACAAGGTGTGTGGAAAGTGGGGCAGCTGAGTGAGTAACTATTTGCATACAATAAGTGAAGATGAAGAGCTAGTGTATGTGTAGTGGGTGTGAAAGTCAATGTTCTTACTTATACAAGGAGTGTACTAAGAGTGAGACAGTTGAGTGTGTAACAACTTACATCACCTACTAGAGTTTTTATTGGTAGGAGCCAAGAACCAAGGTTTTCCCTATTGATAGGGTTTCCTTGTAAATCTTGTGTTGTGTTGTGTCTTGGTTATTCTTCTTCTCTTAAATTTGTTTTGATTCTCAAGTTTTCTTGGAAAGAGGAAAGAATTTACTTAAACCAATTCACCCCCTCCCCCTCTTGGTTTAACACAATTAATTAAAATGCAATTAAAATAAACTAATTTGAGTTAGGAATTTAAGAGATGAGAAGTGAGGTCTTAGGATGCATTGGAATCACCAACAAACTCGTTCAGCAAACCACACACTTTCAACTAATTTGGGGAAAACATTCTTGTGAATAAAATGCGACTACCAATTGTGATATTATGCATGGACCATCAAATTCATGTATGAATTGTCTACTTAACCGACAAATAAACTAAGTGTAGCACAACATATCAATTCTAAGCATGACCCTACAAACTAGTCACAATTGTAGCACACATCAATCTAGAAAATCATGGAATTTGCAATAATAAGTCATGGAATATCAAATCAAGTTAAGATTGTCCACCTACCTATAAGCATGAATTAAATTATAGAACAACCTATCAAGCATAAGCATAATCCGTCAAATTAATTGACAAACCTATCTAATAAAAACCATGCATAGCCATCACTAGATTCTCAATTAACCACACATAGACATGCAATTAATATAGAAAAATTAGTGTAGAGATCAATTTCCAAATAATCACACATAAGAAAACATGTAATCACATAGAGAATCAATAGAAAGAATTAATCAATAGAAATTAAAGGAGAACCCAAGATTCATTAAATTCACAAGGCTAAAACACTAATCACAAGATATTATTCCCCAAAAAGTATGAAAGAGATAGAGGTTTAGATTTACAAACTTAGGGCTTATCCAAGCCCCAAAGAAAAGTCTAGCCAATCATGGAGGAGGTAGGTGTGATCTTGGAACCCTTAAGGGTAATCCCCAAACATGACTCTATCTTCTTTCTCTTCTTCTTTATTGAATTCTAGAGAGAGTGTGTGTGTAGATCTTGAGATGTGTTCTTGGTGCCTCAACTCTTCTATTTTCTTTTAACTTTAATCTCTAACTTTTCTAAAGAGAGAAAATAAAATTATAATGAAATGAAATTGAAGACAAAAGATTGATTACAAAATGGTTCAATTCCCTTTAAATACAAAGTCGTTGGAGTAGTGAACAAGTCAGAAAATAAGCCTTTAAAATATCTAATCCTGCAACTATGTGGTAGGTATAATTCGGGTGCGCGGGAATAAAATAGTTCGCTGCCAGAGTATTTTTGATTGATCGAAGAAATCTTCGATCGATCTAAAAATTCACGATCAATCTAAAAATTTTGCATTTTTTTTACCTTTTTTCGAATTTTTTTGGAATCTTCTCGGAACTTTTGTTTGACTCCAAAAAGGTTGTAATGGACCATTTTTAACTCGTTTGAACCTTATTAATCTTAAAATAGACAATAACATAATTAAGTACTAAAACGGAAAAATAAATATAGATGAATGGACTAAAGTACCCTAGCTTTGGTACTAAAATGCATCACATTTGAGCACTCATCAAGTAAGAAGAAGATGGATTGGAGTACACTTTAGATTCTGAATTCCAAATACAGAACACCAATCAAGGAACCCCAAATACAGAACACCAATCACTCAAACCCGAAACCTGAATCCAAATCCCAATCACTCAAACAACCCATCAAATCGCAAATAAGTGTACATTATTTTGGGGTTCTGTAAGTACTCTAGAATTCAGTGAGAAAGACATACACTCCTCTTTAACATTTTCACACACACTAGTCGCAATCCCACTGCCTCCTTTTTTCGGTCGTTAGTTCCCATCATAGCCACCAAGAGGACTTATTCCTTCATCATCAGCTTCTTGGTGTCTGGCATCGATGGCGGTAGAGTTTCATATGACTTTATCTCCGCCACATGTAAAATCTAGAATTGATGGTAAATTCTATGGAATCACAAAAATGCTTAAGAAAATTGATTCTTTAGACTTTTCCATTATTGAGGGTTTATGATTCTGCCAAGGACTCCATGAAGTAAACCATCTCAAACATACTAGGATTACTCTCGCCATATCAATCTTTGGTCATCGTTAGGGTTTCAAAACGTCCTCTGGATCACCTTTGTTACCCAAGAATTGACTCTAGAGGAGGGGTGAATAAAGTCAATGGCTAATATTCACAATTTATAGAAATACAATTTCTAGTTAATAATCTAACCAATTATGCAATAATGAAATTAAAATATAAGAGTAACCAATTTATAGCATAATTGTAAAAGAGATAAGGGAAGAGAAATTGCAAACAATGACTCGGCAATTTTAGTGAGGTTCGGAAACTCCTACTCCTCGGCTCAAGATTCATCTTGAGACTTCCCAATCCACTATGAATTCTCCTTATAGGTAAAGAGCAAACCTTTATATGAAGCAACTCTTTGCTTCGCCTTGCTAAGAGACAACCTCTCTTAGTCTTCCTTTGGGTCACACCAACGCTTACAAATTGAAGCTAGCTTGCTTCTTCTTCCTTGGGCTATACCAACCTTACAAATGAACATCAAATTTGTTGCATATAAATATATCTCTCAAAGATTGATATACAAATTAAGCTCACAACTAGAGTATAGATGAATAGATTGAAGCTCAAACTCTATGAATGAAATGAATGAGAGGAGATGATATAAGTAAAGAATATAAGCTTTTATATTCTCTCAAGTGTACAATAGAGCACAAACTCTATGAAGATTTAAACAAGAGCAAAAGCACTTTGAATGCTTAATTAAATCTTTCAAAATAGTATATAAGTGAATGAGAGAGATACAAAAATGTGAGAACAATAGTTCTCTTTGATGCAATATAATATCTCTCAAATGGTGTAAATATTCAGCAGACCAACCATTTATATTTGTAGAAATATGAAGCTCAATAAAGCTATTAGAGGTGGTTGGAGAACATTAAATGTAAAAATTCCTGTTGGAATTCAAATCCCCAGAAGGAGCTTGCTCTATCTAAAAGAGGAGGCGGCTTTATTGCATTCAAAAGGTGGCTCCACACTTAGTGGAGGCGGCACTTTTCTGAAAAAATTGTTTCTCGAGCCAGAATTAGCTACTGGACAGAAAGGAGCATGCTCTACCTTGACAAGAGCATGCTTTACCTTGAATGGAGCATGATCTGCCATGAATGGAGGCGGCTTTATTGCTGTCTAATAACTAAAATGGCTACTGGACTGAAAGGAGCATGCCTTACCTTGAATGAGGCATGCCCTACCTTGAATGGAGGTGGCTCCATTGCTGTGTAATAACTAAAATGGCTACTGGACAGAATGGAGCATGCTCTACTTTGAATAGAGGCTGCTCAATTGATGTGTAGAACTTTAAATGGACATAACTCAGTCCATTTAACTTTAAATGAGGTGATTTAAGTTTAAATTCATTGCCTTGAAGTCAACTTTCTAATGCCACCAGCCTTACTCAAAAACTCCAACCACATAAATTCTTTTGGCCGTTTTAGTGCAACTTCATCAAAACTTTCGTAGACCAAAAACATGCATTTTGTGATGCTCATATCTTAGTCAATTTAAATCCAATTCAGGTAAAATTTGAATCTAAAATGAAGGGCTCGAAGTTAGATTTCTAATGCCACTAGCCTTACTTAAAAATCCCACTAAAAAAATAGTTATAACAGTTTTAGTATAGGCAAGTGTGGATATTTTATAGGCTAAAAATTGCTTCTTTTTAGATAGCCATCTTTTTACCACCTAAGACTTTGATGTACGGTTCAATTCAGTTCAAGTCCACCTTCTAAGAGACTAGGGACATATAAAGATGATAAATTTCAGGTGCATTGATGTGTGTTTTTATTTATCAATAATAAAATACCACTTGCAACAGAACGAATCCTTATAGGATAGAGTTATGTTGAGGGTGTCGAACCTCAAGGACTGTGGTGGTTCATCGAGTCTTTAATTAATTACTATTTTAATTTAGAAGGAAGATTTGATTTGTTGTGTGGTGAAGCAATTTAATATCAGAGAAGAAAATAAACGGAATAAAAGGAATGAGATCAAGAAAAGAAATACTTAGGAATTGACTTCACCACGAACCTCATACTGTAGTCAACTGTTCAACCTTGGGATTTCAACAATTATATATAATATGGAATTAAACTCAATAACATTCATTTAATTCAGATTTAAAGAAATATATTCCATTGAACTTAGCTAACTATAACCTATCTTCGGTTAGCACGAATTATCTACCTATCTACTTCTAACTAATGTTGTAGTATAACTCATCTTCCCTAGGCATAGACTATGAAAACATTCATTCATGAAACACAGTTGAATACCATTGCATGATCTCCATTCTTATGTCCGACAGGGCTCCGTTAGATATCGTCCAATAAGAATGGTTTAAATATAATTTAAGAAAAATTAAATCTAAGATAAGGTATTAATCATTCAAAAAC
Organism: Cornus florida; assembly: GCF_030987335.1. Lineage (NCBI taxonomy): Eukaryota > Viridiplantae > Streptophyta > Magnoliopsida > Cornales > Cornaceae > Cornus > Cornus florida. The sequence goes on along the minus strand of NW_026775573.1, from coordinate 78,354,790 downwards.
TATTTAATAATTAAAACACCAATTGAATTAAGAAATTGCTCAAAATCATGCAATCAAAATACATAATATATTAAATTCCCAAAGTATAGAACAATCGAACCATAATATTCAGATTCGGGCTACATTAATGCCCTAAAATATGAATTAGCTACTTATGATGACACAAGATATCATCTGTGTTGTTGTGGTCTTCATCGCCATGAACCACCAAAACTCCTTTTGGATCTTCTTCATCAGAACCCTAAAAGCCGCCATGAGAGAGAGCAATCGATCCCTTTTATGTGGCCTTCTCCTCTTCTTTTATAGTGGAGAACCAATCCTAATCCCCTTTGGATTGGTTTTCTAGCTTTTAGTAACAATTGGCCCGTAAGGAAATAAAGAAATACGATTTTTGATAATTCTCACATGTATTTACGACTTCCAGTACATCCAGGCTCAAGATCTAGAGTCCTAGGCTCGTGCTTTGAGGTTCAGGCTCAAGCTTTTGGGTTAAGGCTCGAGCATTACCCCCAAAAACTTGTTCTGACTTTGTCACGCGATTTTGATCCATTTAGAGTACAAATCTCGAGATGGCTATTACAGAGAAAAATATAGGGCTTCAAGTCTTCTTTCTAGACCTGCTAAGTTTGCTCAATTTAAAGAACTGAAGCAGGTTAAGAGTTTTTAACCATGCTCGAGCCCAAAGTGTTGGTGCTCGATCCTCTCTTCATGGTGCTCGATCCCAAGGTGTTGGGCTCGAGCTTTAGGTGTTAGTGCTCGATCCCTGAGGTTTGGCACGAGTTCTGGGAGCTTGGAAATCAACTCTTCAAATTCCAACGCCTTATGCTCGAGCTTGAGGGTCAAGGCTCAAGCACCCTATGGTTAGGCTTGAGCATCCTTTTGTTAAGGCTCGAGCCTGAAGGTGTCAAGGTTCGAGCTTCAATGCCTTGGTGGAATTTCTTGTTTTGTGCTCGAGCCATAGAACTGAGGCTCGAGCTTATGAACTTAAACTCTTCCAAAATTCACCATTTTGGTTCACGGCTTGCTTCAGATGACCGGCAATGACGCGGTAAACTTCATTATCATTCTTTCCATCATAAAAGCCTGGTTTTAACTACTTCTTTGGGAAAACACCTAAAAACATGAAATAAACATAAATCAGTATAAAACAGGATAAATATATCACTTTAGGCCTTAACATATGTATATTAAGGGGCTCGAGTATGCAATATTCAGTGCTTATCAGACCCCCAAACTTACATATTGCTAGTCCCTTAGCAATACAGAACTAAAAAGCCGCTTTCGTGGGAATCATGGTTACATTTAGCTTATGCAACAAGCCCTTAAACCCAAGTTACCCTTAGGGTTTCCATTAGTGTCATAATTGCACGATAAGCTCATTCAAACCTATTTTCATATCATAATGTCCCAGCAATGCATCAATCAGTCAACTATAACAAGTATAAGGAACTATATTAAACAGAAAAAATCTCCAACTCTCAATATCATATCAGTGGCCATGGTCCCATATGTCAGTTTAATCACATGTTTAACAATCTCGAACCCCAAAATCCTTTTTAATAGTGAACTTACAATTTTAAACATGTGGCTTACTATCCATACTTATATCTAACTCATGTTATCCCTCAATTCACAAGTAAACCTTTCAAATTCTGATCCCTAAAGTATTTTTCCTAATTTTCTACTGGTATGCATTTATTTCATTAATCACTCAATTTTTTTCAACTCTTCCTTTTTTTTTAAAAAAAAAAAAAAGGGTACTGTGCAATGGTTAGGTCTATTAAGCTTTCTAAATCACTTTTGTAACGAGTTTTCAGCCAATGACTCCAAAACCAGATGGCTTTAGGGCATTAGGTGTTAAAACACCCCTACGGACCTAATTACTCAAGTAATCTAGGCAACCTAAACTTCTTATGTAACAAACTTTCAGCCAATGACTCCTAAACCAGTTGGTTTTAGGGCATTAGGTGTTAAAACACTCCTGAGGACTTAATTGATCAAGCCATTTAGGTACAGACCCAAACTTGACCCTTTTTTTTTTTTTTTCTCTCTCTTTGCATTTGTTTCTTTCACATTGAGGAAGAACTTTTTTTTTTTTTTTTTTTCTTTTTTATTGCATACATACCATTTTATTTCTTTCATTTTTTTTATACCTTGGTTCTCAAAGTCATCAATTTCACTTGCTCATTTCAATTTAACACAAATCAGATAAAACTTCAAGTTTATACTCCACAAAATTCATGAAAGTGTGAACATGTGTAAAGTGAAGTACTTTAGAGATCAAAATCATCAAATAGTAATCAACTTGACAAAGCGGACCATAGGCCACCAACTGATATCAAAAAATTTCAAAAATCCCTATTTAGCATGAATTCAGCATTCAAGCCATCTTTAACCAATATCAGACTACATATGGACATTACAACAATCAGCAGACTCAAAATCATGCTTAAACAGTTAAATTGCATCCTTTTGTGGACAATATATCAACAACAAAATTTTAAAAGGCCACTGCCTTACCACCAAACTTAAGATGCACATTGTCCTTAATGTATGCAAAACAGATGTAGAGTTAGAACGATATTACCAAATACACAGAACCAGCAATGATCAAGAATTGATAGCTTTGAGGATTGAAATCATCACCTCACTCCCAAACTTAGTCCGTTGTACCTCACAAAATAATCACACTCCATAGCACACATCAAAGTATCAAGTATATGGAGTAAAACAGATATATATATCATTATGTACAAGTCAATCAAATATTTTTTTAAATTAAATTTTTTTTTTTGTTTTTTTGTTTTTTTGTTTTTAATGAAAATAAAACAAAACTAACCTAATCTAAAAATAAAAGAAAAATACGTAAAGAAATTAACCTAATATTTTTTTTTTATAAAAACAAACCTAAACTAACCTAATAGAAAAATAAAAAGAAAAATACAAAAATGAACTAAAAATCTAGAAAAACTTAAAACAATAAAAAGAAAAAGAAAATAAATCAAATCAAACTAAAGTACAAACCTACAAGTGCTATGTTTAATGTCAATAGCTCGACTGTACACCACTCCTTGGCCTGTATCCAACAACTCAACTACCTCCCTCATCCCAAAATCAGTCATATGGGTGCATATTAAATTCGAAACAGGAGGAACCACTGTGGTTCCATTAAGACCCATGAAAGAATACTTAAGCTTATCCGGTGGTGGCTTAGGCTCAAGGTTGTGAGAAAACTCACAAGAAGGATAAGAAATATTTGAAATCAAAAGAAGAGGATCTTTTATTGGAAAGATGGTGACTGAATCCTCATCAATGACATCAATAAAGAAGCACTCATCTCTCTTTGAGGAATATAGAGTGGCATTGAAGATGTTTAATTTGAGTTTCATGTTCCCAAAAGAAATATTCATTGCCCCAGTCCTATAGTTAATGTTGGCATTTGCTGTAGCCAAGAATAGACGACCAAGGATCACAGGAGTACATCGATTGGGATCATGGACAGGTTCTGCATCCAGGACAAGAAAGTCAACCGAAAAATAGAACTTATCCACTTTAATGAGAACATCTCTAATGATCCCACGTGGTTACTTTATAAATCGATTAGGAAGTTGCCACACCATTGACGTGGGTTTAAGCTGTAATACCCCTAATTTCAAAAGGATAGTCCTGGTATTTATTTGTTGGTTAAATTGCATTTGTTTATTTCTTTGGGGTGGTTTAATTGTTTTTAGTTGTTTTAGTACATTTAACTATTTACTTGCTTTAATTTAATTATTTAATTGGGTTAATTGTTTTGGTACTTGAATTTAATTGTTTCTATTTGGTGTAATTACTTATTTGAATTCTTTCACTGAGTTAAATTAAATTAATTGTTTATTCTTATGTCATTTGTTTGATTTACCTTAATTGGTTAGCTAGGTTATTTAGTTTTTCATGATGTAGTTATTTTATTTATCTGAGTTTAGGGTTTTATGTTTCTAGTTCAGCCGATGTTCTATGGGCCAAGTTATTTATGGATTAGGGTTAATGTTTAAGTCTATAAATACATACACGTAATGGGGTTTAGGGTTTTAGATAAACATAAAGTTACGTCTGTAAAACAAGGGGCTGCTAAGAAACAGAGCGTGAACTTGGGGAATTGGTAGAGCAGTTCAAGGGAGAATATAGAGATGGTGAATTACAGTTTCAAAATCTGAAACTACAGGCAAATCTCTATTCTTCTCTCTCCCGTCAATTTGTGTTCTATGTATGCCTAGTTAAGACTCCAGGGATTAATCAAAGATTAAAATAGATGAAATGAAGGTTATGATTCATCTAATATGCATGTTTAAATCAGTTTTTAGTTCCATTGAATTAATCTATTTTAGTGTTATGTAAAAGTTCTAACTGAAATCTTGTTGTAGATTATTTTAAATCTTGTGTTAAATTCTTGTTGGGAATATATGTTTATGCTTGAGGATTAGTCTGAGACATTAAATGAACCCTTGAATAAGTAATTAACATAGTATTGAATTTCACCAAATTAATCTGTTGTGGGTTGCTTAAAATTTCAGACTATGGTTCTATGATCGTTGCTTCTAAACCTATATTCCATGCATGCTATCATTGAATATTAGTGGTTAAATATGTATCTAGGACTGAGATTGAACCTAGAATAAGAATTAAGACATAGTACAAAGGCTTTGGTAATCATCGGAATTGGAGAAGACGAAACTGGAACGGACAACGGCTGTTAGGGGAAAAAAGAGCAGGATCTCAAATTCCTTAGAGCCGGCTCCACACTTATTTGGAGTCAGCTCTAAGTGTCTTTAATCCGGATCTAAGTGGTTTAGAGCTTGCTCTAAGAGAAAAATAGAGCAGGCTCCAAATTTTAGAGCCTGCTCCATCTTAAAACGCACTGAATTGAAGTTTTAGGGACTTTTTGGCTGAAATTGGATTTTCTAAAATTATTTAAAGGCTATTGAATGTTGTAATCTAATGTTTAAGACTTATAAAAATGTTGGGAAGCATGATTACAAGTAGGAATTGAGGACGGGATTAACCTAGGATTAAACAGTGAACCCGTGGGTGGATAATTGGAAAATTAACTTCTTCTGTTGTCTACTATTTTTGGAATTTTATTTCTCTACATGACTTGGATTTATAAATCATGTTTTGTAGCTGTGTTATAAGCATACTATTGTATAGTTATATGTATGCTTAGTTGGGATCAACTGGTGTTAAAATCTATTTTACATTGCATCAGTTATGGTACTGTTTGGAGAGGTAGATTGTGTAACTCTACTTTATCAATTTAACGGACTGTAATTGGGATTCTAAATCTTATATTAAATGCATAAGTTGGTTATATACATGTTAAACTATATTTATGCTAATTCTGGAGTATGGTTAATAAATACTTATTCCTGTTTTTGTCAACTGCGTTAACTAGAGGATTGTATGTACCGGTATAGGACGGTGATATACTAGGTATGGACTTGTTCAAACACTAAGTTCTACCTAACTTGGATTAAGGTATGGATTAATCATATAGGTTAAGTCCATCACCTACTTGTATCATATCAATTAAGAATTGAATGACCTACTATGGTTTCAGGATGAATTTGTTATACATATATCAGACCACTACACAGATGGATGGTATTTTGTATTAGGAGGAGTACGGACTTTATATATATATTATATGGTGCCGTGGTATAGGCTTGAGTCTCATGACCATGGTTAGGGCATGTATATTGCCTAGGATGGATAATTGGACATATCTGTTGTTCCCTTGTAGGTCTAGGTACCCATGCCCACCTTAGGGTGCGTATTTGCATGTTGCCTTCTATTCAGGCTAAGATAGACCTACTGGACTAGCAAGCGTCCTATAGTGTGTACTATATACATATATGAACTACTTTAGCTATTATTGAGTCTTCATAGGATGTATCTGCGTATCGGATTACTATTGATTGTAGTAGATCAGGACTTGCATGTAGGCCTGACCCACTCCTTTATTTTTCAGGTGTTCGTCAGTTCCAGGGTTAGAGCTTGGACGTGCAGAGCAGATACAGATATTTATTGCTCCGATTATGTAGGAATCTTCTCTATGATAGTTTTAGATTTTATTTCTATTATTTCAGTTTTAGTTTGAGAATTTTAATAAGGGGTCTAATGGATGGATTCCTGAGTTGTAAACTTATGGAGTTTTGGATTGTCGGATTTGATTAATTATGATTCAAGGGTTTCCTTTTAGTTTCTTTCAGCTTATTAAACTTTATTTCTTAAATTCATTTTGTCATCTGTGTTCGCATTACATATTAATTGTATGATATTTCCCTCATGTTTAGGCCTGGGCCTAATCAACCCGTGTCTCGGATCCGAGGGGTATCACATAAGCTCTCCCAAACATAATTGCTCATACACTGAGTAAGGAAGAAGATTAACACTCGCTTTAAGATTAAGAAGTGCTCTGTCTATCACATTGTTTCCAATGATGCAAGATATGGTAGGAGCACTAGGATCTTTGAACCTAAGAGGAATGCTATACTGAATGAGTGTATTGACTTGCTAAGTGAGATAGATTTTCTTAGAGACTTGGCTTTTTAATTTTCACTTTTGGGTGCACATGTCTTTCAGAAATTTAGCATAGGCAGGGATTTGATTGATAGCATCTAGGAGAGGAATATTAACTTTTACCTGTTTGAAGACATCCATTATGTCTTGGATTTTCTCTCTTTGCTTACCAAAGTAAGAGGGTCCCTTGAGAAGTTCAGGAAAAGGTGCTCTTGGCTCATAAGCTATCTTGAGGTTAGAAGTAGATAAAGAAGTGACTTCACCTTCAACTCCTTTAGAGCTTAATGGATTAGGATATGAGGGAACATTTGTGGGATGTGGAATTGGAAGAATGGGATTGATAGGAATCCTATGCCTCTCTTTTTCTACCTCTTTTTCCTTAACTTTATTATCAATGATCTTTCCCCTCCTCAAAGTAGTGATGGCATTAACTTGCTCATGATGAGTACCTGAAGGAATAGTCTCATCAATCATATAAGTTTGCCTTTTTGGATTTATAATTGGCTGACTTGGCAGTGTGCCTTCATCTTTTTGAGTTAACACTTTAACTATTTGCCCAACTTGAGTCTCTATCTTGGCTATAGATTGGGAATAGAAATATACCAATTTAGTGGTGGACTTAAAATCATTAATTGCAGCCAAAACCTTCTCTTCAAATTCAGACGAATACCTAGGATGAGGAGGATCAGGATTAGCTTGGTTCCTAAATTGAGGAGGATAGTAGATGGAAGATTGATTGAAAGAATTATTTTATAAAGGATTGGATGGATTGTGGAACTGTCCCTGAGATTGGGGAACAATATTGCCTTAGCTTGGATTCTGCCATGATAAATTAGAATGATCTCTCCAGCCAGGGTTATAAGAATTGGATTTTGGATTGTAATTCGAACTAGAAAATGCAACATTGGTTTGTGCTTATGGATTTTCAAAAGAGTGACCCAAGAAAGGACAACTGTTAGCATAATGAGATGAACTAGCGCAGACAGAACACACCTCCTTTGGTAAAGATGAGTGCTGAGAAGAACTAAAAGTGTTGACAGCTAACAAAAGTTGGTCAAACTTTCGATTCAACACTTCCATTTGAGTGGCAAGCTCTCTAGATTTTTCTGCTTCATACAAACTTTTAACCTGATAGACAAACCCATTAGTGGACCAAGACTTAGTGGAAGAAGCATGTTGAACAAAATTTTCGCTTAGGGCCTCAAACAGTTTCCAAGCGTCATCTGGGATCTTATGCAGGAAACCACTATTACTAGAAGCATCTACCATATTTCTATGTGGATCATTTAATCCATCATTGAAGATTTGCACCAAATGCCATTTAGCAATATCATGGTGTGGACACTTTCTTAGAAGATCATTATATCTCTCCCAAGTATCATGAAGTTGTTCATCCGGGATTGGGAGAACGCTATGATCTCTTTTCTTATTTGTGTGGTTTTACCCGAAGTTTAGTATTTTTTTAAGAACTCTTGTTGTAACTTATCCCATATGCTTATGGAATTATGAGGTAGGGAGTGCAACTAAGTTCTAACTTTGTCCTTGAGAGAAAATTGGAAGAGTCTCATCCTAAAAGCATCATCAGAAATGGTGGACAACTTGGTAGTTGAACACAAGTCTAGAAATTCATCTATGTGCTTATAGGGATCTTCAGTAGCAAACCCATGGAAAGTTGCAAGCATTTGGATCATAGCTAGCTTGATCTCAAAGTAGGTTGCATCAGATTGTGGAAATTGAAAGCAACAAGGGGATGTATATGAGGTGGGAATGAAGTGATCCCTCAATTGTGCCCATTAGCCATGTCTGATCTAAAGAATTCTTTTAACAATTTAAGTTAATTTTAATCGTAACAAGTAGTAACAAAAAGAAAAATTTCAAGTGAAGAAAAACAACAAAAACTCATAAAAGGTCCTGAAACCAAAGCTTCTATTCCTTAGGCATCTTCGTCCTCGCTGCTAGATTCTTGTACTTGAAAAGAAAAAGAAATAAGGTGAGATATCAGAAACTCCTAAAACTATAAATTAAACTAGAATTAATCTCGAACTCAACAAATCCGTAACACAATCCCCCGTAATGGCGCAAAAAATTGATGCGTGTTTTTATTTATCAATAATAAAATACCACTCGCAGTAGAACGAATCCTTGTAGGATAGAGCTATGTTGAGGGTGTCGAACCTCAAGGACTATGATGGTTCATCGAGTCTTCAATTAATTACTATTTTAATTTAGAAGGAATATTTGATTTCTTGTGTTGTGAAGCAATTCAATATCAGAAAAGAATATAAATGGAATAAAGTGAATGAGACCAAGAGAAGAAATACTTAGGGATTAACTTAACCATGAACCTCATACTATGGTCAACTGTTCAACCTTGGAATTTTAACAATTATGTATTATATGGAATTAAACTCAATAACATTCATTTAATTCAGATTTAAAGAAAGATGTTCCATTAAACTTAGCTAACTCTAACCTATCTTCGGTTGGCACGAATTATCTACCTATCTACTTCTAACTAATGTTGCAGTATAACTCGTCTTCCCTAAACATAGACTATGAAAACATTCATTCATGAAAAATGTTTGAATACCATTGCATGATCTATATTCTTATGTCCGAGAGGGCTCCGCCAGATATCGTCCAATAAGCATGGGTTGAATATAATTTAAGAATAATTAAATCTAAGATAAGGTATTAATCATTCAAAAACTACTTAATAATTAAATCATCAATTGCATTAAGCAATTGCTCAAAATCATTCAATCAAAATACATAATATATTAAATTCCCAAAGTATAGAACAATCAAACCATAATATTCGGATTCGGGCTACATTAATGCCCTAAGATATGAATTAGCTACTCATGACGATGTAAGATATCATCTGTGTTGTTTCGGTGTTCATCGCCATGGACCACCAAAACTCCTTTTGCATCTTCTTCTTCAAAACCCTAAAAGCCGCCTTGAGAGAGAGATATGAGAGAGAGCAATCGATCCCTTTTCTGTGGCTTTCTCCTCTTCTTTTATAGTGGAGAACCAATCTGAATCCCCTTTGGATTGGTTTTCTAGCTTTTGGTAACAATTAGGCCCGTAAGGAAATAAAGAAATACGTTTTTTGGTAATTCCTGCATGTATTTACAACTTCCAGGACGTCCAAGCTCGAGCTCTAGAGTCCCAGGCTCGAGCTTTGAGGTTCAAACTCGAGTTTTTGGGTTTAGGCTCGAGCATCACCTGCCAATAACTTGTTTTAACTTTCTAACATTATTTTGACCCATTTAGAATGCGAATCTCGAGATAGCTATTAGAGACAAAAATATCGGGCTTGGAGTTTTCTTTCCAAAGTTACTGAGTTTGCTCAAATTGGAGTTCCGAGTTAGAAGTTATGGACAAAATACTACAGGTTAAGAGTTTTCAGCCATGCTCAAGCCCAAAGTATTGGTGTTCGATCCTCTCTTCATGGTGCTCAATCCCAATGTGTTGGGCTCAAGCTTTGGGGCTATAGGTTTGAGCTTTAGGTGTTAGTGCTCGATCCCTAAGGTCTGGCACGAGGTCTGGGAGGTTAGAAATTGACTCTTCAAATTCTGACACCTTATGCTGGAGCTTGAGGGTCAAGGCTCGAACACCCTATGGTCAGGCTCGAGCATCCTTTTGTTAAGGCTCGAGCCTGAAGGTGCAAGGCTCGAGCTTCAACGCCTTGGTGGAATTTCTTGTTTGTGCTCGAGCCATAGAACTGAGGCTCGAGCTTTTGAACTTAAACTCTTCCAAAATTCACCATTTTGGCTCTCGGCTTGCTTCAGATGATCGGCAACGATGCGATAAACTTCATTATCATTCTTTCCTTCATAAAAGCCCAGTTTTAACTGCTTCTTTGGGAAAACACCTAAAAATATGAAATAAACATAAATCAGTATAAAACAGGATAGATATACCACTTTAGGACACAACATATGTATATTAAGGGGCTCGAATATGCAATATTCAATGTTCATCATGTATTGTGTCCTAAAGTCATTTACTAAATCATGGTAACAAGGGCTTTAAAGATGAAGGATTAAGTTCAATGCTTTTTCCTTTACTTTTTAGAGACCAAAATAAATCTTATGATTAATGTGCATGATCCTAGAATTTCTAGCTTAAATGTTGAGTCCTTTTAATGCTTAAGCAAACTTGAACTAACTCATTCTTTAGCAATGACTTCATATGTCAATTAGATTTAAATGAAGTTCATAGCCTATTGCTAATGGTCATAAGAACTTATGAATGATATAATGATATGCATGGTCCTATAAAAATGAGCTTCAAATATATTCATAAAGACTTTGACATTGAATCCTGAACACTCACCAACCTACTTGCCCCTTTCTTCATGCTTTGTCCATTATCGTGTAGGCTTTGAGGTAGTATTACTTTCTTCCTTCTAGTGAGTTGTTTTCTTGCTTATTGTAGTCCAAGCTATCTTTGGATGGACATTGCATTTGGTTCCTTACAACTTCACGTCTTCATTGTATCCATTTCTTTCCTTGATGTGATCTTGAATAATGGAATACTTGGAATGATCTTTAGTGCTTCATTGAGGTCACTCTTTGAATGTGAATAATCTGTATAACACTCAATGTAAACATTAGTCCTTAAACACCATTAATGGTTTGTTATCATCAAAACCTCTAGATTTTCCTTGGATGAAATCCTTAAGATCAATAACCTCCTCGTCTCTTCTATAATAATTGGGTAAAGACTTATTCTCTATTTTCTGTATACAAGAACTATATATATATATATATATATATATATACACATATGATGTTTACAAAAGGCAGGTAGGGATCAGGGTATTATGGGTGTTTTACTTAATTTAGTACATGACAACATCACAATCTATTATTGACTAATGTTGACTCTAACAGAAGGGAGGTCTGTGTAGGATAGTTTCACTTTTAAGGTAGGTTTGAGTAAATTCCTAAACCAAAAGGGAGGTCCTTGTAATTATAGCAAACCAGAAAGCTATAATGTCATCCAGCAATTGACTTTTGATCCGTGTAAAGCTACAATGTCCTCCAGCAACTAACTTTGTGGTTAGCTTTGTACTTGCACTTTTATACTAAAAGCATCACCTTTATAAGCACTGATCAAAAGTCCTAGCAGTGCTTGAAAAGAAAAAAGAAGCAGCTTGAGCAACTATGAAAAAAAAAGGGGTCCCAAGCAGATCTTAGAGGAGCAACAACATAGTAATTTGAAGGGTAATAATTATCACATGTATGGTTACCTACTTGTGGTAACCATTAAGTTTCCCTAAAACCTTATGTTTTTCCTTTTAGGTCTGCAAATTGACGTTCTAGATATGGATGGTCTAGATTTGAAAGGAGAAGTTAGGAATTTTACCTTTCTTATTTGGCTTTATCTCTTTCTTTTACATGTCTATTTCACATGAAAAGCCAACTTAACTCGTTGTGCATGATAAGAAAAGGATATCTACATATATGCACATTGCTTTGATCGACTTTAGACAAGTCATATTTTCCAAATCAATGTTGAGTACTGATGTGCGTTTTTATTTATCAATAATAAAATACCACTCGTAATAGAACAAATCCTTGTAGGATAGGGGCTATGTTGAGGGTGCCGAACCTCCAGAACTATGGTGGTTTATCGAGTATTCAATTAATACTATTTTAATTTAGAAAGAGATTTGATTTATTGTGTTGTGATGCAACTCAATAACATAAAAGAAAATAAAAGGATTGAAATCAAGAGAAGAAATACTTAGGGATTGACTTCACCACTATCCGCCTACTATAGTCAATTGTTCTACCTTAGGATTTTAACAATTTATAAGCCACATGAATTAATCTCAATAACATTCATTTAATTCAGTTTTAAAGAAAGATGTTTTATTGAACTCAACTAACTATAACCTATCAAAAGTTGCACGAATTATCCGCCGACCTACTTCTAACTAATGTTGCAGTATAACTCGTCTTCACTAAGCATAGATTATGAAAGAGTTCATTCAAGAAAAACATTTGAACACCATTACATGATCTCCATTCTTATGTTCGACAGGGTTCCGCCAGATATCGTCCAATAAGAATGGGTTGAGAATAATTTATGAGCAATTATATCTAAGACAAGGTAATAACTATTTAAAAACTATTCATTAAAACACCAATTAAGTTGGCTCAATTACTCAAAATTATGTAATCAAAGTATACAAATTATTAAAATCCCTAAGTATAAACAATCAAACCATAGTAATTGGATGGGGTTACATCAATGCCCTAAGAGAGGAATTACCTACTCATGACGACGTAAGATATCATCTGTGTTGTTACTAGATTCTCAATCAACCACACATAGACATGTAAAGATCCCAAACTGACTTTGCCATTATGTTATTATGTTACAAGCACTTGAGACAACTCAAGTGATTTTTATGCTTTAATAGATTATAAACTGTTACTACCTTGTTTTAGATGTAATAGTCTGTTTTCTATTCTTAACCTATCTTATTGGATGTTATCTAGCGGAGCCCTGCCGGCCATAAGACTAGAGGTCATGTAATGGTGTTCCAATGTATTTTGGAAAAGAACATTTTCATAGTCTATGCTTAGGAAAGGTGGGTTGTTTGCAACGTAGTTAAAGTAGTTAAAGTAGTTAGAGTAGGTAGGCGGATAATCCACGCTAACCGCAGATAGGTTATAGTTAGCTAATTTTGTAAAACATCTTTCTTTAAAACTTGAATTGAATGAATGTTATTGAGTTCAATTCATTTAGAAAATATCATTGGTAATTCCCCGAGTTAGTATAAATAACTGTAGTATGATGGTTGTGGTGAAGTCAAAGCTCTAAGATCTCTCTCTCTGATCACCCCATTTATTTACTTTGCTTTTATTTAATATTTTGTTTTAATTCTAGTTTGTTAAACCGTGATAACCAACAAACTCTTCAACTAAGTTATCTATAAACCATAGAACAAAGTTAAAGACTAAAATATAAATCTCTTCTCTCTATGGGTTCGACATCTCTATCTATAGCACTATTCTGCATGGAATCGTTCTATTGCGAGTGTAAAATAAATAGACGACAATTTTTGGCGCCGTTGCCGGGGAGATCAGTTTTTGTTTTAGTTTTTAATTAGTTATTTTGGTTTACCAGTCTTTGGACTTTCTAATATCTCACCTTCTTTTTCTTTTCAGGTGCAAGTTAGCGGTGAGGGCAAAGACGCTTAAGGGAGGAGAAGCTTTGGTTTATTAAACCTTTTTGTGAGTCTTATTGTTTTCTTTACTTGGAATACTTTATTTTTTCTAATATTATGATTAGTGGAACCAATGCATGTTAACTCACCAAAATAGGTCAAAACCTTTAGTGCATGATCCCGAAATAGAGAAAACTTTGAGTTAGTTAAGAAAACTTAAAAAACACTTGAATTATATAGATAGTTCCTTTGATAACATGGCTGAGCAACGTAATGCACCGGGTAATAATGGGAATGGAGAACAAGGTCCACATGTCCCTCCAGAACCACAATTGAGGGACCATTTTATTCCTACAACATACACTTCTCCTTCATGCTTTGTTTTTCTGGATGCTGATGCAACCCATTTTGAGATCAAGCCTGCTATGATCCAAATGCTTCATACCTTTCATGGGTATGCAACAAAGGATCCTTATAAGCACTTGGATGTGTTTTTGGAATTGTGTTCAACTACCAAGTTGACCACTCTAACCAATGATTCATTCAGAATGCGCCTTTTTCCAGTTCTCTCTCAAGGACAAAGCAAGAACTTGGTTGTAGTCCCTTCCAACAAATTCCATATCTACAAGGGACATGTTAAAATATGAGTTCTTGAAGAAATACTACACTGTGGGTAAAACCATGCAAATGAGAAGAGAAATCATGACATTTTCCCAAATCCCAGGAGAACAGCTCCATGATGCATGGCAGAGATACAATGATCTTCTGAGAAAGTGTCCACACCATGATATTACTCAATGGCACTTAATACAGATCTTCTCTGACAATCTTACTGATTTTTATTGAAACATGGTCGATGCTTTTAGTAATGGAGCTTTTTTGCGTTAGAGTCCGGCTGACGCTTGGGAACTGTTTGAGGCCCTAAGTGAAAACTCAGTACAACACGCTTCTTCCTCTTAGTCTAGGTCTTCACTTGGAATGCATAAGGTTGCAAAAATTTATGAGGTAGATAAATCTAGTGAGTTAGCTTCTCAAATAGAAGCCTTAAATTGTAGGTTCAATCAAATTTTATCATCTGGCTTTGCTCCTATCGCTAATCCATAAACTGCCTTGCCAAAGGAAGTTTGTTCTATTTGTGTTAATCCTAACCATTTTACTGATGCTTGCCCTATACTGGGATAATCATTTGAGATCCCATAGGAGCAAGTGAATGCTGCATTCTCTTGACCAGCCTATAATCCATATTCTTTTACATATAATCCTGGCTAGAGAGATCATCCCAATCTGTCATCGCGTAATTCAAATCAAGAAAATATTATTCCATAATCTCAAGGGCAGTATCAAAAATTATCCAATCCTATGCCACAAAATAATTCTTTCAACCGATCTAGTATTTACCGTCCACCTCAGTTTAGGAATCAACCCACTCAAGCTCCTAATCTTCCACCTCCTCCTAGAAATTCTTCATTTAAGGAACAAGTACTCAATGCTCTTATTGATCTTAAAGCCAATACCCAACTTCTTAATTCTTATTCTCAAGCCATAGCAAAGCTAGAGGCATAAGTTGGGCAAATAGCGAGTACTCTATCTCAAATAGAGGATGGAAAGTTTCCTAGTAAGCCGATAGCCAACCCGAAAGGGCAGACTTACATGATTGATGAAACCAATTCCTCAGGCATTCATCATGAGCAAGTTCAGGCTATCATTACATTGAGGAATGGTTGAGTGGTTGATAACCAAGTTGAAAAAGGACAGAAGGAAAAAGAAAGGCTTAAGATTCCTATAGTTCCTATCATTCATAATCCACATCCCAAGGATGTTTCCTCAAGTGTTATTCCACAATCCATAAGAGGAGTTGAAGGTGGAGTCACTTCTTCATCTGCTCCTAACCCTGAGACAGCTTATGAGGCAAAAACGCCTTATCCTGAACATCTCAAGGAACCCTCCCACTTTGGTAAACAAGGAGAGAAGATTCAAGATATGATGGAGGTCTTTCAACAGGTCAAAATCAATCTTCTTCTGCTTGATGCTATAAAATAAATTCCAGCCTATTCTAAATTTCTAAAGGACTCGTGCACTCTTAAGAGAAAGTCAAAAAGCCAAGTTCCTAAGAAAGTTTGTCTCACCGAGCAAGTCAGTGCTATTTTTAAGTATAACATTCCTCTAAAGGTTAAAGATCCTGGTGCTCCTACAATTTCTTGCGTCATTGGAAATAATGTGATAGAGCGAGCACTTTTTGACCTTAGAGCAAGTGTTAATCTTATTCCTTACTCGGGGTATAAGAAGTTAGGTTTGGGAGAGTTAAAACCTACGTCGGTTGTTCTACAGCTTGCAGACCATTCTATGAGACAACCACGAGGTATTGTTAAAGATGTACTCATAAAAGTGGACAAGTTCTATTTTCTGGTCGATTTTTTAATTCTTAATACAGAACCAGTCCATGATTCCAAAAAGTATATTCCAGTCATTCTAAGGCGACCTTTTCTAGCCACAGCGAATGCTTGCATTAACTGTAGGACTAGAGCCATGGATTTATCTTTTAGGAATATGAAAGTCAAGTTAAACATCTTCAATGATATTCATCATCCCTATGATGATAGTGAGTGTTTCTTCCTTGATGTTATTGATGAGTTGGTTGAGGAATCACTCCCAACTATTTTATCCAAGGATCCTTTAGAAGCTTGTCTGAATCACTTCAAGTATGAAGATTTTGATATCGATGCTTCGATAGATGAAGTGAATTCTTTGCTTAATTCCACTACTACCACAGATTTTCCTCCATGGAAATCTAGATTTTCCTCTTCCACCACTTTCTTGTACTCCGCTTAATCCTTCTTTAGAGTCTCCACCTAAACTTGAGCTTAAGCTACTACCAGAAACCCTCAAGTATGCTTTCTTGGGTTTAAATAACACCCTCCCGGTGATCATTGCTTCCAATCTTACAAGTTCCCAAGAAAGTAGTCTCTTAAAAGTTCTTGAACAAAATAAAGAGGCTATTGGGTGGAGCGTGGCTGATTCAAAAGGAATTAGCCCTATAATTTGCATGCATCAGATTCATTTGGAGGATAATTCTCAAACATCTCGGGAGCTCCAACGAAGATTAAATCCTAATATAAAGGAAGTAATGTTGAAAGAAGTTGTGAAGTTACTAGATGTGGGAACAATCTTCCCCATCTCAGATAGCAAGTGGGTAAGTCCTACTCAAGTAGCACCTAAAAAGACAAGTATTACAACAGTTGAGAATTCTGAGGGTGAATTAGTTCCATAGTGCACTACCACTGGATGGCGTGTGTGTATTGATTACCAGAAACTCAACTCCGCTACTGGAAAAGATCATTTTCCACTTCCATTCATTGATCAGATTCTAGAGCGATTGGCTGGCCAGAGCTATTATTGCTTTTTAGATGGATATTCCAGCTATAATCAGGTGGCCATTGATCTTAAGGACCAAGAGAAAACGACTTTCAGTTATCCATTCGGTACCTTTACATATAGACAGATAACTTTCGGTTTATGTAATACGCCAGTAATATTCCAGAGGTGTATAATGTCTATCTTTTCAGACATGGTTGAGAAATTTCTTGAAGTCTTTATGGATGACTTCTCTGTTTTTGGGTTCACACTTGAAAACTGTCTCCAAATTCTTTCCCTAGTGCTTCAGCGTTGTAGGGAAACCAATCTTATTCTTAGTTGGGAGAAAAGCCATTTTATGGTTCAAAAAGGAATTGTGTTAGGCCATATCATTTCAGAGAGAGGTATTAAAGTTGATAGGGCTAAAGTAGATTTAATCTCTAAATTGCCTCCTCCTACCTCCATAAGGGGAGTGCGATCATTTCTTAGGCACACCGGGTTCTATTAATGATTCATTAAGGATTTCAGCAAAATTTCCCGTCCTTCGTGTAATTTACTTTCAAAGGATGTTTCTTTTGTCTTTGATGAGTCATGTCTTGAAGCTTTCCAAAAGCTTCGCTCTCTTCTTTCTTCAGCTCCTATCATAAATCCTCCGAACTGGCCTCTTCCGTTTAAGATTATGTGTGATGCATCTAATTATACTATGGGTGCTGTCTTGGGACAACGAGTGGATAAGCTACCTCATGTTATCTACTATGTGAGTAAAACTCTGTCAGATGCACAGTTGAATTATACAACTACTGAAAAAAAGTTGTTTGTTGTTGTCTTTACTTTGGATAAATTCAGATCATATTTATTAGGTTCCAAAGTCGTAGTCTATTCTGATTATTCTCCTTTGAGACATCTTCTTTCCAAAACGGAAGCTAAACCCCATTTGATTCGATGGATCCTCTTGCTTCAAGAGTTTGATTATGAGATCCAGGAGAAGAAAGGGTCATTACATGTTATAGCTGACCATCTTTCTAGAATTCGTATTGAGGATACCTCGTCTTCACTTCCAGTTTATGATTCCTTCCCGAATGAACAACTATTTAAGGTTTCTCATAAGGATTTTCCTTAGTTTGCTAAAATTATGAATTACCTCGTAATAGGCAAAATTCTTTTGTCTTAGTCAAAACAGGAAAATGATCGATTCTTTTCCAAAATTATGATGTATTATTAGGAAGATCCTCAGCTATTCAAATACTGTGTTGATCAAATCATTCATAGATGCATTCCTAAGATTGAGTTTCATAGTATCCAGACCTTCTGTCACAGTTTGGCATATGGAGGTCATTTCAGTGCAAAAAAAACTACAACTAAAATTCTTCAGTGCGGTTTCTTTTGGCCTTCGCTCTTTCGGGATGCATACTTATTCTACAGGTCATGCTTTAGATGTTAGCAGCTAGGATTAATCTCTAGAAGGAACATGATGCCCTTAACTCCAATCTTAGTTATTGAGGTTTTCGATGTTTGATTTTATGGGTCATTTTGTTCTGTCTAATCATAATGAATACATTCTTGTGGCTGTTGACTATGTGTCCAAATGGGTTGAAGCAGTAGCTACCAAAACTGCCGAACACGCAGTTGTGGTTGAGTTCATTCAAACGAACCTCTTTAGTCAGTTTGGTATGCCACGAGCTGTTATTAGTGATGGGGGTGCTCATTTCTATAATAGGTATTTTCGTACCTTGATGCAAAGATACTTCATTACTCATAAAGTTACTTCTGCCTATCATCTCCAAACACGTGGCCAAGTAGAAATAGCCAATCATGAAATTAAGAGAATTCTTGAGAAAACGGTTAAGCCGAATCGTAAAGATTGGTCTTCTAGACTGAACGATGCTTTGTGGGCTTACCGTACCGCTTATAAGACTTCGATTGGTATGTCCTCTTACCATCTAGTCTATGGTAAAGGGTGCCATTTTCATGTAGAGTTAGAACACAGAGCTTTTTGGGCCATTAAAAAGCTCAATTTCAATATGACATCTACTGGTTCTAATAAGAAGCTTCAATTAACTGAGCTTGAAGAATTACGTAATGATTCGTATGAAAGTGCTAAAGTTTACAAAGCAAAGACTAAGGCATTTCATGAAAAACATATCTTGCGTAAGACTTTTGAGCCAGGGAAGAAGGTTTGAGTGTTTAATACATGACTGAAACTTTTTCCTAGATAGTTAAAGTTACGTTGGGAAAGTTCATACATGGTTATTTATGTTACACCATATGGTGCAATAGAGATACAAGATTGCAAGACTGGACAATTGCCCAAGGTCAATGGACAGAGACTGAAACCCTACATAGACAGTAATATGCAGAAAGGCATAGTGGAGGCAGTGGAGCTTCATGATCCCATTTACTTGGACTAGAGAGGTCAGGTTTTCGTCGGGCTATTGACGTTAAGCTTAGCATGCTGTCGAGCTGTCGAGGTTAAACTTAGCACTTGTATGTTGTACTGTAGATTTGTTTTATTTTATTTTTATTTATTTTAGTTTGAGATTTAATTATTTTTCTTAGTTTAGTAATTTTTAGGTTTATTTTTAGTTTAGTTAGCTTAAGTTTAAAAAAAGAAAGAAAAAGTAAATAAAAATTGAAAAATAATAAAAATTACAAAAATTTGTAACAATGCTCGAGCCTGACAATTAAGGCTTGAGTATCAGCAGCTACAGGCTCGAGCATCAATAGCTAAAGCTCGAGCCTTTCATCATCGAGAATCTAGGGATTGGTGGCGGCAATCTCGAGCTCATACCCTTGAAGCTCGAGCTTGGGGTTTAAAGTTTTAAAATTAGGAAACTGAGTACTCCATCTCCTATACAACAAAAGATATTTATTATCTATATAAAGTCTCTTAGTTCTTTCCCTTTTCTTACTCAATGTGCTTCACCTTCTTATCTGAGATTTGCGGGCCCTATTAAGGTAAACTCCTCTTTCTTCTTCCTCTTTCCATTGGGTTTCCCATAGTTCAT
The DNA here is from genome assembly GCF_030987335.1 of Cornus florida. Taxonomy (NCBI): domain Eukaryota; kingdom Viridiplantae; phylum Streptophyta; class Magnoliopsida; order Cornales; family Cornaceae; genus Cornus; species Cornus florida. Next base: position 78,334,684 of record NW_026775573.1, on the reverse strand, counting down.
TAAATTTGTTAGATCTAATGAGGAAATGTATGATTTATCCTCTGACTACATGATTCTTTGGATTTTGTTACTGCATCATCCACTTAGATTAGTTATGTAGCTCAACTCGTGATTGATTCATATACTGAGATCTGAGATTTGTGTTCTCAAATCTAGGTAAAGCTCAAGCTTTATAGATTAAAGCTTAAGCATTAGGTGAAGCTCGAGCCTGAAAGTTTAAAGCTCGAGCATCGGTTATCAGATTGTATGTGCTGGAAAGTTTTGGGTGTTTTTAGGGATTTTCTTGGGGATGGCTTGTCCTATTCCTGCTAAGTGTGCTAGGTTGATGAAAGATATGTTGCCTAGTGCTTGGAAGACAATTCTAATTTCTTATGAAATGAACTTCGATTATCAGGCATTTATAACTGATCCTCGCACTAGATGGGCTATGAAATCATTCAGTTACAGGCACCTTCTTCGTCTCATGGTTCCTATTACTCAGGTTGTTTATCCTCGTCTAGTTCGTTTGTTTTACCTCAATCTTGTTTATAGTGAACATGACCCTTGGGAGCTTAGGACTACGATTGATGGGCATGTGTTGATTATTAATCCGGATGCTATTGCTGCAGCTCTAGAATGTTATCATACTCTTCCTGAGGTACTAGATAAGAGATGTAGTTATCCTATTTTTACACATTTTCCTAGGGTACAAATTACAGAAACTCTGATTCAGAAGTTGTGCGATAATAGGTTTGCCAAGAGAAAGCATAGTAGCACTACCAAAGCTAAAATTCCTAAAAGGCTGTGGATTCTTGATTCTATCACTGCTAATGTCCATCCTCCTGGACATAAGAATATTAGGAATATTGATTTTCTCCAGGCGCTTTATGCTATTCAATTTGAGCATTGGTATTCGTTCCCTAGAATGATTTTTTATCAGCTATTACAATTTTGGTCAGATATTAGACCACACAAAACTGTCCCTACCCATATGCTACCCTTTCCATACATGATTACCAGATTGTTAGACTTGTAAGGTTTTGTGGTGGATCCAAAAGAGGAATCATGTGATGAATCTCCAAAATTTGGGATAAAGGAATGGAATAAGGTATGGGGACATATGTCGGCACATCGTCGGGATGCAATAGAGTTTGGTGATGAGGGTTATATAGCAGTTACTGCTAGAAGGGCAGATGATGAGGCTATAGGGGAAGAGTTGGATCTCACTGATAGTCAATTATCCCTAAGGAGGAGACCTGCTCCTGCAGCCCCGCCTGAGAGTTCTTCTCAGGCTGAGATTAGAGAGTTACAGGCCAGGGTGGCTGGGCTACAGGATAGTTAGACGGTGCTGCGACAGATGCTGAATGCGCAGCAGAGCATATTGGAGGAGTTACTGCGCATCACTTCATCCGCTCCATTTACTTCTTCTGTTCCATCACCATCACCTATGGATTAGTTCTTAGGAATTTTCTGTATTTTTGTCGACTAGGGCAATTCTTATTGATGTATGTATTTCCATATGATGTATATCTGCCCTAAGTCTTTATTTCAAAAGCATTGTACTGATTTTAGAGATATATATATATATACATATTTTTTATTCTATTTCCTTGTGCTGATGTTTGAGTTCACTGTGATATTTCTGTATGCTTACTCCATATAGTTGATACTCTTATATGTGCTGGAGTTATTCATTTTGCCAGATACAACAGATTAAGTTTGGGGGTAATTTGACTGACAGCAACCTTGGGTGGTTTTGAGGAACCACTATGTTGAAGGAGGAGATGCTGGAAATTCTTTTTGCCTGTCTTTGCATTCTTTTGTCATATCTTTGCTGGTCTACTAGTGTGGTAATATCTTTCTCACTCTCTTTTGTTGTCACACATTAAGGACAATGTGCACCATGAGTTTGGGGGTAAGGTGTTATTGAGAAATTTCAAATTTTGGTTTTAACAACAAGGAATGATTTGATAGTTGATGATATGAGCATGTGTTTGAGTTTCTTAATGGTTATGTACTCTGTTTGTAGTCTAATGTTGGTTAGAAATGATTTGTATGCTAAAATACTGTGAAAATGATTCATTGAAAATTTTTGAAATCAGTTGGTGGCCTGTGGTTTACTTTGTAGGATGATTATTGTTTAATGATATTGATCTCTGGGATGCTACAGTTGGCATGTAATGACCCGGTCATTTTCATTTCTTTCCCTTTGTTCAAATTTTGCTGATAAATTTTTTTCATTGTCTTTTCCTTTTCGGGTTCAATTTCCCGCCTCTTAGTGTCGTCTCGAGTGCTCGGAAATGGTTTCTAAGACTCTTTCCTTTGGATTGACAACTTCCTTTGAGGACCGAGTCATTTCTACATTTTTTATTTTTTTGACACTATTCATTTTTTTCGTCTTTTCCCATTTTCGTCCTTTAGTCATTTTTCATTTTTCCTTGCTTAACCTCACTTTTTGTGCTTGGATTTGATTTCGGCTTGGCATACGTCCATGATATTTAAATTCCATGGCATCTACATTTTTACTTTGGTAGAAATACATATTAAATGCTTACTTTCTTTGTAAAAGTCATGAAAATAAGACTTTTTGTAATTATCCATAACTTAAGAGGTTTTTAGGTAATTAAGTAAAGTAATTATTTTTTGTCTAAGGGACCAATTTGCAAATTAAATTGGAAAATATTTTCAAAAAGCACCTTTTTGCAATTTCTGAAAAAATGTGACAAGGGTCACATTCCTATGGTGCCACTTGTTGATTTTGTGGTGGAACCATCTGGAGGCTTAATCTCATGACACATGGAGGGTGGAGATTCACCCACTTGTTGTCCTAGGATTTGTGCACTTGTTAGCATGGATGGTTGACAAGTGTGGGGTTAATATTTAATCTTAAAGCTTACTTGGATTCATGAGAAGTGTAGGACTCACCTTTAGTCGTGCATCAGTATGTGTGTGAGAGGTAGTGCAAGAGCACCTAGTGAGTGGAGAAGCCCACCAATTTAGCTTAGGGTTTACACATTTTAATTCATTCATCACTTTCCTCTCATGAACCCTAAGGAAGCCACCGTTGGAGAGAAGCTTGACTAGTAGCTTTGACTTCATTTTTGGTGCTTTTTCACTCACCTTAGAACTTTGAACTTGGAATACTTTAGGCTCCTCCCACTCTCCTCTTCAAAACCCTTGAAGGATCTAGCCTAACTCCTAGTTTTACTTTGGTATCTACAGATTCAATTCTCTAGTTAGGTATTGATCTATTATTTTGAAGTATTTTTATGTCATTATTAAGTGTTTTACATGCATGGAAGAGAATGACTTGTATTTTGCCCTTAAACTGTTGTAACTCTAAATTAATCTTGTCAAATTAAATATAGAATATGAAAATATACTCAATTAGCTTTCATTTAGTTTTGGTTTCATGTAATTTGGATTTAAAATGAATTAGTTATGAATTTTTAAAGTTGCAAGCTAGTTGTTGGAAATTTGAAACTTTTCCTTTTTGGTCTGGAAATGTATTTTTATATTGAGCTGTGGTGCTTCAATTGCCTTGAAATTTTACTGGAACTTCCCCCATGGGTTTTACACTACCCAGAATTTTTTCACGATTTTAGAGCATTTCTAAATTTTTTTTAAAAATCCGAAACTATCTGCTGTCCATCTTTTTATTGCAGCTGGAAAACATATTTTTAGATGATTTATTTCACTAACCTTTTGACATTGGATCATGGCTTAAATTTCCAATTTTACACTCTCATATGTTTACTTCTAAAATAAATTAGGTTTGCCCAATTTGGATGTCAAATAAATTTTCATGAATTTTCAAAGTTGGAAGCTACAGGCTGAAAATGTGTTTTCTGGGCAGAATTTGTTACAAAATTGTGGTTCAAAACTGCTTCAATTGGGAAAATATTTTGTTAAACTAAATTGATATTATCAAATTACAGTGTTTAGGCTTTCATTGGGCTTTGGATTCATTCAATTTGGGTTAGAATTGAATTTTTTATGAATTTTACAAGTTGAAGATAGCAAGCTGGAAAATTTGTTTTTGCGGACCGAAAATTTGGGGCAATTTCATTTCAGTGGTAATTGGGATTTTCATTCCAATTGAGGTAGGGAATGTTTTAGGATTATTTGTGTGTTGTATTGTGTGTTTGCCATGATTATACAACATATATGTATGCCTTGTATCAAATCTAGAAAGTTAGTAATTTTTATTTCTTTGTATAAGATTCAAAATTTATGATGATGTATAACTTTGATTTGAATTGTAACATGTTAGGAAATTATGCTTAGATATGTTGGTTAACATATATTAAATTTGGATCATTTGATTAAGAATTATAACTTTTATTTAATATTTATCTTTAGTGAAAGTTTAATTCACATGGTTGTATCAAGCATTAAATTAAGTTGTAATGTGGTATTTAAATAGGCCTTGGCATGTTCTCTAACATAGATTAAATTGAGGACATTTGGAATTGTTTAAAAATCTAGAGGAAATTAATTAATTAGCTTGATTAATTTTGCTTTAGGTGTTTTAATCACTTAACTTGTCATTTGATGTTATATATATGATGACCATGACATGTCTTTCAATATATATTAAATTGAGTTTATTTGGATTAACTTTGAATTTAGAGAATTTAACTATTTATGTTTAATTAAATTCTACTTTATTACTCCACGGATTTAATTGCCTTTTGGAAGTTGTTTCTATATTTAAATCATGGATTTGCATTTGGCGTTTGTTCACTTGATCACTTTTGAGTATTGGATAACATAGTTGTTAATTTTTTATTCATGAGAATATGTTTTTCCTTATTGAATATATTGTTGCTATGTGTAAGGAATTGCACACTTTGTATTTGACATCTTACACGCCATAGTAGTTGTGAATTTTGAGCATGTATTGTATAAGTTTTAAAAATTTGGATTGTGCTTGGTAAATAGTTGATATCTTGTATATACATGTTGCTATATATATGTTGTTGCACAATTTGTTGATTTTGGAAACTTGGGGATGTCGTTGTTTGGCTACGGCTAGAACTTGGTTCTAGTACGGGGGATTGTCCCTCTATATAGTCTAGTGCGCACATAGGGAGATTACCCATGGGCTAGTAACCCTAAAGTAACTATGTTGTCGGTCTGATCCGGCGTGACGTCCGAGTATCCACTTTGTTTGATTTCGTATTTCATTTCAAGTTGATAACTAGATGATATTATAACCTATTGTTCCTTATTTGATTTCCTATTTTAAGCTTAAGATGTAGCTTTGTGAAAGCATGCTTCATGCGTTGTATTGGAAGTTCCATTGTTGGTTAAATTGCATCGATATCATAATTTGTGTTTTGATGTTCAAATGTAGTTTAGGAATGACCTTATAGATTCATTTTGAACATAGACGTTAGGTGGCATGACCCACACTTGTTGTTTTCGTATTTTGGATTTCAAGTTGATGACTTTGAGAATGTATATCTTGTTGCCTTGTATAACATGTTTCCATGTTGTTTGAATTGCATGAACAATGTGATTATGATATAAATGATCTAGATAGCTTAGGATGCTCCCTGGGTCTCATTTTGACATAGACGTTAGGTTGCATGAGCCCCTTTAATATGTTTCACTATAAGGTGATAAAATTGTAAAATGTTAGGCCGATGCATGTTCATCTCCTACAAGTAGCTTTATGTTACTCACCCCTACGATACTGGGGCATATTTCAAGTACAGGACTCAGGATTTGAAGATTCCATTACTCCTTAGATGGCTTAAAATTTCTATGTTTTTAATTTATGCAAGTGTTAGCATAAGATGCCTCTTTGTAGCCCTATTTGTTTAAACTTGTATTCATTGATTCGTATATGTAAAGTGTACGTAAGTGCACTCTTTTCAATGTATTTGACATGTATGAGATGAGGCTGGAGGCCAATGACATGTATCTCGTTTTCTATGCACTTTTGTTTTCGAAGTTTATTATGAAAATATTGGAAAATGTTAAGTCATTGCTTCATAACTTTCGCATCTGGTGTTGAAATTTCATATCTTTTCTGCCCGGACTCAAAATCTGACTATTCTTGAGTTTAATTTTGTTCATTTTTCGTTGTCCTTCCAATGGTGTGCACGGTGGCACCCTTTTCAGTGAGAAATCACCATTTTGCCCTTAGTTCATCTCTTTTCGGGTTAGGCATTCTTGCTTCATTTACTTGGCTCATTTGAGTTCTGCGGCTTCATGGAGAGTCATTTTGGGGCTTTAGGGATGACGTACATCTCTTGAGATCATTTGGCTTCTTTCTCTTACGCATTTCGGGTTCGTTATCGGGTTAACTTCCGGTTCATCACTAACGCATCGGGTTGAGAAATCCGGGTCGTTACATGGCACATATTCACCCTTGCATGAATTCTATGGGGTAGGAATTGAAAGTCTTATTTTGTTTGGAGTTAGACTAAAATAATCACGTAGATTTGATAGTTTTGAAGACCAGGGCGTAAAAAAAAGAAAGAAAAAAGAACAGAAAGATTTGGTATGTATGCAATGCAATAAAGAAACATTATGATGAAAAATGAAAAAAAAAGTAGAAAAGGATCAAGTTCAGGTTTGTACTTAGATTGCTTGAGTGATTAAGTCCTTATGGGTGTGTTCTGACACCTAATGCCCTAAGATCGTCTGGTCTGGGAGTCATTGGCTGAAAGCTTATTACATAAGGGGTTTAGGTTGCCTAGATTACTTGAACAATTAATTCCTTAGGGGTGTTTCAACACTTAATGCCCTAAGACCATCTGGTTTGCGAGTCATTAGCAGAAAGTTCATTACAGGGGTGATTTAGAAAGCTTAATAAACCTGAACATTGCACAGTATCCTTTTTGAAAAAATGCATACCCGGAAAAAAAAATAAAATGCCTTGGGAGTTAGAATTTGAAAGGTTTGCCTGTGAATTAAGGAATAACAAGGAGTAAATACAAGTATGGGCAGTAAGCCACACGTTAAATTGTAGGATCACTATCAAAAAGTGTTTCAGAGATTAAGATTGTTGAATAAATGATTAAACTGATACATGGGGACTATAGTTGCTTAATTGAAATTGAAAGTTGAAAGTGATTCTGATTACATAATTGGTACACTTGCTGTATTTGACTGATTAATGAACTGCAGGGATAATATGATTTGAAAAAAGGCTTGAATTAGCTTGCTGTGCAGTAAGGCACTAATTTGAGAAGTTTGTGGGTATCTTCACTGGAAACCCTCACGAGACTATAACTCGTCCACTAGGGGCAACCTAGGGGTTTAAAGGCTTGTTGCATAGGCTGAATGCAACCGTGATTCCCAAGAAAGTGGCTTTTTAGTTCTATATTGCTAAGGTACTAGCAATATATAAGTTTAGGGGTGTGATGAGTGCTAAATATATGCATATTCGAACCCCTAAATACATATATGCTAAGGCCTAAAGTAATACTTCTATCCATAGTTAGACTAATTTATGCTTAATATGTGTTTGTTGGTACTTTCCCAGAGAAATGGTTAAAATCGGGACTTTATGATGATATCGAAGCTTACAGAGTCATTGCCGATCTTTCAAAGCAAACCGAGAGCTTAAATGGTGAAGTTTGAAGAAATTCAAGCCTTAGAGCTTGAGCTAAAGTGTGGAGGCTCGAGCATAACAACAAAGAAAAGAAGAAAAGTCAACAAGACATAAAAGCTCAAGCCTCGTACCTTAAAGCTCGAGCCTCACAATAAGGTGTTCGAGCCTTACCCAAGGGTGCTCGAGCCTTGACCCTGAAGCTCGAGCATGAGGCGTCGGAAATTAAAGAGTTGAATTACTTGAAAGCCTATGCTCCCAGGTCTCATGCCTTACCTTTAGGATCGAGCACTAATAACTGAGGATCGAGCATTAACAACTGAAGCTCGAGCCTGGTGTTCTTGATGCTCGAGCCTGGTTCCTAGTGCTCGAGCCCATGAAGCTTGAATCGAGCAATGTTAAAAGTGATGAGTCCCAGAAATATTCTAAGTGTTGAAGAAAAAGACGCTTCGAAAAATAGTTGAAGAAATTTGGCTAAGTGTCAAAGTGAACATCAAGCACCCATTTATGGAAGATCAAGCATTAATCCTGTAAAGCTCGAGCCTTGTTCCTGAAGCTCGAGCCTGAACCTTAAAGCTCAAGCCTTAGTCCCTAAAGCTCGAGCCTTCCATGACATGTCAGATTTATATTACGGGATTGCTCTCTTTATCAGCCGTATCTCATCTCAGTTGGGCCAGAAGACCTAAAAGCCCACCAAATATTATTTTCTTCCATAAAAGAAGGCGTAAGCCTTGATAGAAGGGGTCCGAAATTTCAATCTCTTTTACGGTGTTATTCAGAAGGCTGAAGGTGTGGACGCTTTTAGGATTCTTACAACCTTGAAAGTGAAGATCTTGAGAAAAGAAGTGCCGTCCGTGATGAGGGAGATGAACTCAACACAGATGATATCCAACCTTGTTATGAGTAGCTAATTCCTCTCTTAGGGCACTGATGTAACCCAACCTAATACTATGGTTTGATTGTTTTAACTCTAGAATTAATTTTAATATATGTATTTTCTTGATTATATGACTACGAGCACTTGAGACAACTCAAGTGGTTTTCATGCTTTAATAGATTATAAATTGTTACTACCTTGTCTTAGATGTAATAGTCTATCTTCTATTCTCAACCTATCTTATTGGACGGTATCTGGTGGAGCCCTGCTGGCCATAAGACTAGAGGTCATATAATGGTGTTCCAATGTATTTTACAAAAGAACATTTTCATAGTCTACGCTTAGGAAAGGTGGGGTTAAAGTAGTTAGAGTAGGTAGGCAGATAATCCATGCTAACTGTAGATAGGTTGTAGTTAGCTAATTTTGTAAACATCTTTCTTTAAAACCCGAATTGAATGAATGTTATTGAATTCAATTCATTTGGAAAATATCATTGTTAATTCCTAGAGTTAGTATAATTAACTGTACTATGATGGTTGTGGTGAAGTCAAAGCCCTAAGATCTCTCTCTCTAATCACTCCATTTATTTAGTTTGCTTTTATTTAAAATTTTGTTTTAATTCTAGTTTGTTAAACTGTGACAACCAATAAACTCTTTAACTAAATTATCTGTAAACTATAGAACAAAGTTAAAGACTAAAATATAAATCTCTTCTCTCTGTGGGTTTGACATCTCTTTCTACAGCACTATTTTGCACGGAATCGTTCTATTACGAGTGTAAAATAAACAAACAACAGAGACAACTTGTTTGTCTGTCGAAATCTCAGAAGCTTCTTGCGCGGAGAAATCTTAAGAAAGACATGGTCCCCTACCTCAAAAGACAAGAATCGCCTCTTCCTGTCAGTGTAACTCTTCTATCTGCTTTGTATGGTAGCCAATCACTGCTAAATCAACTGAATTTTCTTTGTAGTCTCAATGATAATGTCGGGACCCAAGGCAATAGTATCACCGAACTCGGTGCAACAAACTGGAGATTTGCAAGGTCTGCCATACAAAGCCTCAAAAAGTGTCATGCCAATACTGGTCTTGTAACTGTTGTTGTAGGAAAACTCAACCAAAGGCAAGTAGTCTTCCCAACTACCCCCGAAATCCAAGATGCAAGCCCGTAACATATCCTCCAATATCTGAATGGTGCGTTCCGACTGACCATCAGTCTGAGGATGGAATGCGGTGTTGAAATGAAGCCCCATATTAAGAGCCTTCTAAAAGCCCTGCGAAAAGTAAGATGTGAACCTGGGATCCCTATCCAAAACAATGGATACAGGAACCCTGTGAAGCTTGACAATCTATCTCACATACAGTCCACTTAATCTCTCTGTGCTGTCGGTCAGTGCTATGGGCAAAAAGTGTGCCGTCTTTGTCAATCTGTCAATTAGGACCTAAACGGCATCATTCCCTGCATGGGACCTCGAAAGTCCCATTACGAAATTGATAAGTGCTTAAATGTGACGCATTTTAGCACCTAAGCTAGGGTATTTTAGTCCATTCATCTATCTTACTTTCATGTCTTAGATACTTATTTATGTTTTTGCCTATTTCAGGTTAATAAAGTTTAAACAGGCTAACAAGAGCCATTTAGCTCCATTTTGGAGCTAACGAGCAAAGTTAGAAAGAAGCTAAGAAAAATGCACCATGGGAACTTCGATCGATCGAAGGGAAGTCCCGATCCATCGAAGGAGTCTACAATTGAACGAAATGAGGCAGTGCTAGCTCAGCCAATTGGATAAAGCTTGAAAGAAATTTTTGAGCCACGTCAGTTTCCATCAATCGAGCTAAGTGTCCGATCGATCGAGAATCTTTGATCAATCGAAATGCCTACTGGTAGTGAGCTGTCTAATTCCCAAGCGCGCCAATTTCTACCTAACTTGCACAGCTGCGAATTTCCTCTAATCATAGGCTGTAATTCTAACTTGGTCCTTACTCAAAGGAGTATGTAATTGATTTATTGAACATTATTGTAATAGAGAGATAGACATTACCAATTATAGAAAAATAATTTCCTCTCTGTAGAACTAGGGTTTTGGGAAGAAAGTAAGGATGCAGATGATGGTACCAACATCCAAGCTAGCGCTTGAGGGTTCCATGACCACGACAATGAGTGGCTAAATCCTTTTCTTAGGCTAGAGATAGCCCCTAGGCTTGCTTCTTAAACCTAGCTTTTGTGTATTTTTTGTGATTTTAGTTGTAATAGATGTTTTGACCATGAATAAATATAGATCTTGTAATTTTTACTTGATTTGTATAGATAATGCTTTCAATTGATCATTTGGCTCTAGTCATGTGCCTATGTATGCTAGAATTGATGTTCATGTTTTTGTCTCTAGATTGAATAAAGTTGATGCATGTTTATATGTGTTGATGATATTTATCTAGTGATAGTTAAGGCATAGTGCTTAATGGAACACTCTTGTGATTTATTTGATGGTTCACACTTGTTTCTTGATGGATTGTATCATATCTTTAGTTTAATTAGTTTAATTTCATGTCTCTAACCTAGTGTAGTGTAATTATTTTAATTTCTTAGGTAGGTGAACAATCCATTCTTGTTTCTTGATATTCCATACTTATGAAGGCAAAGAGTGCATATCTCTAGATATTTGTGTGTGCATTAATTGTGGTTTAATTGAATTAATATTGGTCTCATTTGATAGGTTGTGCTTTTAATTAAAATTGGCTAGACAATCTATACTTATTTTCCATACATGCTTAGTTTCAATTAGTGCCACACATACACAAGTTATAATTTAAATTTCCCCATTAATGTACAATTACTAATGTTTGATGAAGTGAAGCTTATTGGTGACTCTAAGCCCTAAGACATCTCTCCTATATCTTTTCCCTATTTTCTAGATTGCTATTTACTTGCATTAATTTTAATTGCATTGTAGTTTAATTAACCAATCACCAACCATCTTTGATCATCCAACCTACAAATCCGAGATTAATTTCCAACACAAATACACTTCCTTTCCCGTGGGATGATCCCTACTCACTCTAGCTATATTTTTAGTTGAAAGTGGTAGTGGCATTCTATAAATTTAAACTTGGCCGCACTACACACAATTTGCATGCTTCGGTCTTAACCACACCAAGTTTTGGCGCCGTTGCCGAGGATTGGCATCGTCGTATTTGGGAATTAATTAGGAATTAGTACTCTTTTGATTTTGTCTTTATTTTTATTTTATTTTGGTTACTTATTGTATTTGTTCTTGATTGGCTAGATGAATTGAGCTAAGAGAGTAAAGCAATGTGAAATTGAAAAGCAAAAGAAGCAAAAGAAGCCAAGCAAAGCTAAGCAAGAGCATAAAAAGCTCAAAAATTAAAAATTTGCAAAGCAAAGTAAGGCAAAGCAAAGAAAGTAAAAAAATTGAAAAACAAATTGAAGTTGCGTAAGTACCCTTTGTGAGCTTCTCTAAACTCTTTCTCTAGTTAAATCATGAGCTCGTGTGGAGGCAAGTTTTTATTTTCTTAGATAGATCGTGAGCCTACGTGGAGGCAATTTAATTTTCCTTGCAAATTGTTCAAAGCATGGGAGTATGGGATCATTGTATGTGGAGGATTGTTGATTGTTTATTTATTACGGAGGAGAAGTGATTGTTACTTTTTAATTGCTTGTTTTTGTTTTGTTTGTGCATGCAAGGTCGTAGGTCGTTAAATCATACTCTTGTCCCACTTAATTTGAATCTTGAATCCATTGTTCGTAATTCTAAGGGAAGGGGTAATTCTAGTCATTCCATTTCATCAATGGAAGACATCAATGAGGACTATGTGGAGGACCATAGTCACATAAACTAACAAGGTATCCTCCACCCTAATGTTCATCATGATAACATTCAAGTACCATTAGGCATGCCAAGGCCTTTCATTCCACCACAACAATAAGGCCATGTTCCATTGGGAATGCCTCGGCCAATTTTTGCTCCATAACCTCCCACTATTCAAGGCAATCAAGGTGCTTATGTAGCACCACCGGTTGTGAATCCTCTTCTTGCTTTGCATGATCATTATGTGCCAAATGAATATAATGCACCTACATGCATTCAATTACCCCCCATTAAGAGCACATCACTATGAAATTAACCGCAAACTATTTAAATGCTTTCCAACTATCATGGACTTCCAAGTGAAGAACCTTATAAGCATTTGGATGAGTTTCTTGAAGTGTGTTCCACCGTGAAATACACGAACATGCCGGAAGAGGTTTTAAGATTTTAAAACTTTTTCCTTTCACCCTTAAAGATAAGGCAAAATATTGGTTCAACAATCGTAGGCCTTTTTTGATAACTTCTTAGGCGGAAATGTAAAAAGAGTTCTTGAAAAAGTACTATCCAGTTTCAAAGATCAATGCAATGAGAATTTCAATTAGAGAATTTTCTCAAGGGGAAGGGGAATTGTTTCATGAGGCATGGGAGCGCCTTAATGATTTGCTTAGGAAGTGTCCTCATCACGACATTCCTAAATGGCAATTGATGTAATTCTTCTTTGAAAGTTTGTCAGATAATTTTAAAGGAATGGTTGATGCTTCCATGGGTGACTTATATCGTGATAGGCATGAGGATGATGTATGGTGTCTTTATGAAAGCATGAGTGAGAATTCAATGCATCGATCCTTGTCTTCCAAAAATGGTAGAAATCTCGGTGGAAAGAAAAATGTCAGTTTATATCAAGTTGACAATTCCAATGACATAGCCGCCGAAGTTAAGTCTTTATCTCAAAGGTTTAATTAATTTTTTATCAACCAAAATTTGGTGAATCAAGTGTCTTCCACCCCTAATCATCATCATTATAATTCTAATGAAGTTTACAAGACTTGTTCTAGTTTCTTACATTCTACTTCCAATTATCCCCATAGACATGTGCAAAGTAAGAACCATGAACAAGTGAATACCGCATTTGTCAACCAAGGGAATAATCTCTATGGCACACATTACAATCCTGGGTGGAGGAACCATCAACACTTCTTTTGGAAAAGGCAAGAGGAAGGCTCAAACCCTCCCCAAGGTGGCTTTCAAGGAAAGTATGTTCCGCCCCCATTGCAAAGCTAAGGTTGTCAAGGTTATAGATCTTCTTTTCAATCATCACATGGAAACAAAATTTCAAACTCTCATTTTCCTAATTAATCATCTTATTCTCAAGGAAATTCTAGGAGTCCTGCTTTTGAGGAAAAAATGTTGACCGTTTTGGGTACTTTGGAGGCAAATACCCAATTACTTCATTCTCATTCCCAATCCATTGCTAAGCTAGAAACCCAAGTTGGGCAAATAACAAGTACATTGAATGCTAGGAAAAAAAGGAAAATGCCTTTGAATCCACTAAAGCAACAATTTGTTGTGGAGACCAATTCCTAATCGGAAAGTTCCACAATTGAGCATGTCAAAGCGGTGACGACCTTGAGAAATGGAAAAAATTTTGGCAATCAAATTGGAGTTCACAATGAAGAGAGTGAACTGGTAAAACCAAAAGTTGACACCCGTCCCATTTCACATTTTATTCCTCATTTGTTGCATGTGCATGAACCTTTTTTTGAGAAGGTTTTAAAAGATGATTTGAAAAATTATTGTGTTGAAAGTGATTCCAAAAAGGATTTTGAAAAAGACTTTGACCCAAAAGCTCTATTTCTAGATGTCTTAAAAGGATCCATTTCTCTAAAAAAGCAAATGACCAAGGCCAATGAAATAATTGAAATGTTTAAGTAAGTGAAGATAAATCTTCCTCTCTTGAATGAAATTAAATAAATTCTGGCTTATGCCAAATTCTTGAAAGATCTTTGCACCCAAAAGAGAAAGAATAAGAGCCAAGCACCAAAGAAAGTTGTCTTGACCGAGCAAGAAGCTCCATCTTGCAACACAACACTCGTCCAAAATTTAAGGACCCCGGTTCACCTACTACTTCTTACATTATTGGTGATCATGTCATCAACCAGGCTCTTCTTCATTTAAAAGCAAGTGTTAACCTTCTTCCATATTCGGTGTATGTTCAATTGGGCTTAGGAGACTTAAAACGGACATCGGTAATTTTGCAACTAGCCGACCGATCCATCAAAAAGCCCAGGGGTATTATTGAGGATGTGTTGATTAAAATTGATAAATTATTTTTCCCCGTCAATTTCGTTGTCATTGACACGGAACCGATCCCAAATCCCAAGAGCCAAATTCCCATTATCCTTGGCCGTCCCTTCTTGGCAACCACTAATGCCAACATAAATTATAGGACAGGAATAATGAAAATTTCATTTAGGCATATGAAAGTGAAATTGAACATATTCAATCCAACCCCGAGTTTAATGGACAAGCATGAAGAAGTGTGTGTTGTGGAAAAGTGTCTTGAAAATGAATTTGATAAAGTTGAGTCTTTGCTTCGCAATAAAATTTCTGAGGGTTTACCTTCCAAAATGATTTCAAAGAATGTTGATTTTAATCCAAGTGTTAATAGGGCATGGAAGCCCAAGAGTTGCATTGACAAAGGACCATCAATCTTTTTTGAATCAAATCCAACAAGTTCTTTAGGGAAAAATTTGTTAGGTGGGATTCAAAATGACATTTACCCCGTCAAGGAGGGGATGCACAACAAGATTTTTGATCCAGGCTAAAAGCGCCCAACGTCTTGCTAGAGACGTTAAAGACCAGTGTATTTTTGTAGGGTTTGACAACCCTATTCCTCCCTCATTTTTGTTTTTATATGTTTCTGCGTCGTCTAGATATGTGTTGAATTGAAAAATCCGGCTTACGGGCCATTTCCTGCATTTTGAGTACTGCTAGTGAGATTTCGATCGATTGAACTCAAGTTCGATAGATCGAAGTTCCACTTCGATCGATCAAATCACCCGGGTTAAGGACCTTTCAAATTCCATTCCGATAGATCGAAGTTCAGTTCAATCGATCAAAGTCCGTTTATAATCGTTCAAAGTTAAGGTTTCAATCGATTGAAGTCCTTCGATCGATTAAAAATGCGTCATTTGAAATTTTCCGGAAAAATCTCCTTTGGCCATTCAATCCCTTTTATTTTATTTTTATTTTTATTTTTATTGTTTTTCTTTTTATTTTTCCCTCCCTTCTATTTTTCCTTTCCTTTTCTTTTTCTATTTTTCTTTTCTTCCTTCCTCTCATCTTCCCTCTCTCGCCCAAACCCTAGCCTCCTATCTCTCTCTCCCCGAATTAATCTCTCACTCACCCTTACACTTTCTCCCTCACATCACCATCTCCAAACCACCACATCTCTTTCTCCATTCCGGCATAGACCCAAGCGGCCAAGTCGCCGCCAACACCATTGAATCCAGCAAAGAGCTTTTGGCCATGGCCAAGCTCTTTTTCTTTCTTCAATCTCTCGTTTCTCTCTCGGGTACCATCAAAGTCATCGTCTCCGTCCGATTTAGGCCAAGGAGACCTCCAAACAAGCTCCAGCGAGCTTCTGCAGATTTCAGCGAGGTTCCGGCGAACCTCCGGTCATCTTGCCCAAGTCTGGCGAGGCTTGAAAAATCGCATTTTGTTCCCAATCTCTTCCTCCACTCTCCTTTACTCTTTAATTTGTCGGGTACGTTCTGAATTTTTAGATTTTCATTTTATTTTGCATTATTTTATTTTTATTTTCTATTTATTCTTGCTTTCATTTTATTTTACATTTTAGTTTGCATTTTAATTATCATTTTGTACATATCTTTGTATAAAAAATATATATATAAAAAAAATAAAAAAAATAAAAATTTGAATTGAAAAGTAAAATTAAAATAAAATAAAATATATAATAAAATGAAAATTTTGTTGAAAATTGTTAAAAAAAATTGGAAACATTTGATTTGGACTACATTTTGTTATATGTTGATTGGTGATGGGCAAACCTCGAAATTGAAGAATGGAATATGTTTTGTTGTGGTCTAGAAGGAGAACGGACAAATTTTATTAGTTTTGTGGATTGATTGTGGGCAGTGACCCTTGTTGAGTGTTGAGATTGATTATTGATTGTGTTGAATGATATATATATGTGTGTTTTGATATGTTTGAAAAATTTTGCGATGCCCATTTTTAAGGGGAGACCATGCCGGATGAAAAGGCATGTGGTTTGATTTTGGAATTTTTGATGAAATTTGAAAAGACTTTTCAAAGTTAGATGTTGAAGTTAATTGCAAAAGAAGAAATATTTTTGGACTAGATATATTTTTCAAAATTAAATGTCATTGAAAAGTTTGAATTGTTGTGAGCATAGTTCCACCTTGTCTCATTTGCTTATCTTGAATATGCAATGCATGGATGTGATTTAAGATGCCTAAATTGATTGCAAGCATGATTTGATTTGATTTTATGTTTTTGAATTAAAAATGATAAGTCTTGTCTTCAATGCATAAAAGTGTTTCAAATGGACCTCTTTGAAAAGTTTTGATTGGATTGAGTGCATTATTTTGGTAAAATGATCTCTTATTGTTAAAATGCTTTGTGATCATAGTTGTTGGGTTTCAAATATTTAAAACGGAAATTTTTTTAATTTTGTTTGAAAAATGTGAAGTTAAGTTGCATGATTCCTTCTATTGATTTCCATTCATTGCATGATTCTTGTCATAAAGTTTTTTTATAACGCAATTGAATGTTTTGCCCCAAAGTTTTAAAAATATCCCATTTTGCCCCAAAAGTGTTGAGAAATTCCAAAGTTGACCAAAATACCCTTGCTTGAATTGAAGCTTGTTCTATTTGATTCCTTTGCACCAATTTGAAAATGCTAAGTGCCTTTGAACTTGTTTATGATATAATTCTTGATTCTTCCCATGCTATGGCATAAGTTTGATGTCTCTTGACCTTCCTTATCTTGATTCTTGATCCTCTGTTGCAAACTGAGTTGAATTGCCATTCTAACCCATTTGTTTGAAGTCAGTTAATTCCATTATTGCTTAAATGACCTTGAAACTTGTCTAATGTGATCTCTTTTGAATAATTGTGTGCCCTTTAGAATAATTGTAACTTGTTGCTTGTATATACACCATTTTGCACACATTTGTATCACATTGCCAATTTTGAGATTTTATATTCATCTTTTAAGCTTGTTGTCTTAGATTGACTTCTGACTAAGTTTAGGGGTGTTATGGATTTTTTATTTGCAATGCATGATTTGGATGTTGCATTTGTTCTTTAGCCTTAGTATCAATTCTTGCACTTACTTGAGATTTTGAAATGCAATTTGAACCAAGTTAGGACTGTGTTTGCTTGATATTAATGTTTATTGGTTTACATGCCATTGTCTTGATATCTTACACTTGTGATCTATTCTTGATGACCGAGGTTCTTTCCAGTCCAGATTTTGACTTCTAGATAGTAAGCTTCTTATATTCTCCGTATTTAACCCTTCTCTATTTCATTTAAGCATTTAGAGGAGGTCACGAGCCATGAGTGATCCTAGGATGCTGATTTTGTTGCATTGCAGTACAAGATATTTCTTTATCTGAAGTTGTTGTTCTATATGCATCATTCTGATATATGCCATCTAGTTGTATACCTTGTCTAGGATTCATTCCTGCACTTGCTTGTCATAGCATGTTTTGGATTGTAGTATTTTGCAACCGTGCATTTCACTTAGTCTTTATTGCATGCATGCCTGTTTCTTGTGCACCATGTTATCCTGTTTATTATATTTGATCTTCACTGTTGCACTTATAGACATTCTTGCTTAGGAATTGATACGATGTCATCCTAAGGTCGACTTGTCATATCTTTGCAGCATCCACTTGATTTTTAGGTTTGTGAATGCACGTGCATTATTTCTGCACATCACAGCCTATACTGGTCCTATTGATCATATTTCTACTCTGAATGTTCCATCTGTGACTTTTCTGTAGTCTATGCCATCTAAATTATCCTGTTTAGCTGAGGCATGTAGAATGATGATTCTGAAGCTTTCTTATTCATTTCTTGCATAAGCATGATCTTTCCTCTCTATCCTTTGTTCTTATCTGATTCAGACATGCTCTGTGTTTTCTTATCAGTTGCTTACCTTATCCTATCCCTGTGCATTGATTTATACTTGTGTTTTTGCAGTTGCAATGTAAAAGAAAGACTCTTGCAAGGAAACGAGTTCATAGAGTTCCACAGCCTCCATCTCAAGTTATAGAGTCTTCATATTCTTCAACTTCAACTTCAATCTAGTCAGAGCCATCTACCATGAATGCTGAGCATGTTATTATCCAAGAGGTCCCTGCTGAGTCTTATGCCAGTAAGGTATGGGAGACCGAGTACAGATTTGATAGAGACTTATTCTCCATATTGGATCAGACCAAGTGCTTTTATGATAAGCTTGTGAGGCGGGGCATTGATACCATTATAACTCCAGCAGACATAGTCGTCTACCCCCGGTTAGTTGCACTGTTCTACCAGTGCCTCCAGATGGATGAGGATAACAGACTTCTTTTACACACTACCATTCACGGCCAGGAGATTGATATTTCTATCCCGGCCATAGCTGATGCTAGTCGATGCCCCCACACTTCTCCATTGGTTGATGATACTTGAGACCCTCTGTACCCTACACATCCACCATTTCCTACTGAGCTGACCATGGTAGCTACATTATCTCCATAGGTAGCATATGAGGGGCACACCTTTGCAGACCGGGTCGAGATTGATCCCCGGCACTGGTTCTTTGATTCAGTGCTGCACCTCAATGCATTCCCTACAGGCTATGGCACTCAAAGGTAAGAGGGGATTTTCCAGGCCTTATATTGTTTAGATCAGGGGTATTGGATCTATATTCCTGCACTTATATGGGAGCTCATGCACAAGTTCTGGAAGAACTTGTATCACACGAACAGCACTAGAGTAGAGACCTGGCCTTTACCTTTTGGCCATTTTATTACACAACTGCTTCTAGACCAGGGGTATTAGTTTGATCTTGAGGAAATTCCAAAGCTTGATGCAGAGCGATCTAAGAGAGCCTATGATCTGGCTCGGTGGAATCAGACCTTCAATTTATGCCGTAAGAACAGAGCCAACAGGGATATGAAGAGACTACAGGCCAGCAGTAGAGAGCAGCAACACAGGCAGCCGCAGCAGGCGATGCCCCAGAGGATGATACAGTAGATAGATTTCCCCTTAAACAGAGACGCAGCATTACCACTTTAGGTTTTACCTCCCAGCCAGATGTACCTGGTGCATCTCAGCAGAATGGCCATTCACATGCCCCTCCTACTAAGTCGACAACCTATACCAGCATTGATTCTAGCTACAGATCAGAGGTAGCTCAGCTGCACACGGATTTCATATCTTTCAGAGCTGTTATGACTGGGCGGCATGAGGATGTCACGAGGAGGTGTGATAATTTGGTGAGGATACATGATGACCTGGTGGGGAAACACGATGATCTAGTTTACCAATCAGATGAGCTACAAGCAGATGTAGCTGAGGTGAGACGTGAGCTAGGCGCCCTGCGCACTGACCTTACTGATTCTCTCACTTGCCACAGCACCGAGATGTCTGCCATGCTGCAGTATATTGCAGACATGACTACTCCAGATCCTACCATCGGATCCCATTTTCTCTCTCATCTACTCATTACCTATCTCACATCTGCAATGCTATGACTGCGGTATTTCTACACCGTTTAGTTACTTGCACTGGTTTTAGATATTATTTGGATATTTATTTGGATGTTTTGGATATTTTTTGATATTATTGCTTCCATTGCACAAGTGCATTGATTTGTTGATTGTACTTATATCCTACATATGGATTTTTGTATTTTTTATATCAGTTCTGGATGTTGTGAGCTTTACATTGCTATATACCATGATTTTTGCCCAGTTCTCAATTCACTTCTCATTTATATCATTGATGCATATGCTTTGACAATTGTTAGTGTGACCATTTTTAGACAAGTTTTCGGAATCTAAGTTTGGGGGTGCACCTTCCAAAGCTAAGCTTCCATTGCTGCGTCCTTTTTGCTTTACCCATTGGTATACTCTTTCCATTATCTGTTGCTTCTTTGCACATTGAGGATAATGCACAGATTAAGTTTGGGGGTGTATTTGCATACTTTACATGTCACACTTACTTTCTATGCATGTGATATGATTTGAGAGTCCTAGGCTATGATTTTGATCTTTTGAGGACCATGATACTTAGAATTTAGAAACTGCTTGACTAAAGAGTCCAATACTCCTTGTATGCCTTGTGGATGCCATTTAGGAGTAAATTTTTCGCAAAATTGATATCGTGCTTGCATTTGTGGTCCACATCATCTTGATTTTGTGATTATTTTGAGATTCACTCTAGGATTTTACACTAGCATAGGCGCATACTAGCATTCATTTGTGGGGTACACGCTTTGTTGATTATTGATTTGGTTATATCCCAATTGAGGTAGTAGTGCATTGAATGCTTTCATTCTTGATAAAGGTGGATAACAAACCCTTTTCATTGAGTAGCCGGGATTCTAGCCTCATCAAGCATTCAATTTCTCGCACTGAAAGGTGGAGGGCCAAAACTCTAGGTTAATAACTTAAAAAAAAAAAAAAAAAGTTGTTGCAAAAGCAATAAAAAAGTAAGAACTTCTCTCGAAAGGTAAGAAGTGGGAAATAATTAGATGGAGGTTGTTTAGATTTCTAACCTAGTTGATTTGACCTTGTAAGTCTTTAGGGGTGTTTAAACATCTAATGCCCTAAAGCCATCCGGTTTGGGAGTCATTGACCTAATGCTTGACCTCACGGATCGCTAGAAAGCTTAATATATCAACACATTGCACCATGCTTTCATCTTTGATCCTTAGGATAGTCGAAAAAAAAAAAAAAAATTTTAGTGAAAAGAAGAAGAGCACCTAGATGAATAAAGCATTAATAAAAGGTCCACTCTTTATTTTGATGATCGGTACTAGATTTGTGTGCTAGTTTGAGGGTAAAGATGTGATCATTCTTTAGTTGGCTTAGATAACAACATATTTGATGCCGGTTTACTTAAAAAGGATTCTAGAGTTGTTTTGATTTGCATGATCATTTTCTTGATGTGTGGATTGTTGGGAAACGTGTAAGTTTTTAAAACTTTTGAGGGATTTGCAATCACGGATCTTGATTCATCACATAGAGACAAGTTTTATGCAAACATAAATAAAAGATGATGCATAATTCAATAAACAGATTGAATACTTACATCAAAGGTCTGAGTAAACCTTTTGAACTTTCCTCTAAAGTGAATGTTCTCACTTATTGTAGATCCCTTTAGCAAGATCCTTTCTCCTTCCGTTCGATTATTATCTTCCCTTTAGGAATCACCAATATGCCTTGATGAATGACCTTGGAATCTAGGCTGGTGGTAGCCTCCTTTAGAAGAGAAAACAAAACCCTAAAATCTAGAGAGAGAAAGTGTATTCCTTTTTCTTGTTCTCCAAGTCCCACCTAAAATATACATGAACTCATGTATATATAGGTAAAATAAAAATAAGAATAAGGAAACAATAAATCATTCTCCATCTCTAATTCAACTTTCTCAATCCTAACATGACTCCAATATCAACTTGGGCTATTGGTGAGAATCCTTTTGGGCTTACTATTTTCTTGGCTCCTATAAATTAATAATTGGTCCGGTCCATTAAACCATGGACCCAATTCAATTAATTTCTACTCCACTAAAAGAAATTAATTGCACTCCAATTAAATAGTAAATAACCTCTAAGTCAATGTTGCACTTTGACCCCTCTATGCTTAATTATTTATCGGATAATTAAAGCCATCAATCCGACAACATAATTAATATAATTATTTTGTTAACTTTGATTATTTCCGGCTCGATCACAATAAAATATTTATTTGACAAAAAATAATAATAATTTATTAAATAAATATATATAGAAAACATTTGTCTAAAACATACGAAGGCCTTCGAATTTAATTTTGATCAACCATAATCAAAACAAAATAAATACAAATAGCACTGATGCAAATATTGAGAATATAGAACTCTAATTATTAATTACATAACTACCCAAAGTGTCGATCTAAGGATCCCGAGGTATCCGCCGAATAAGTCTTAACTCATTAAATGTCCATCCATAATTACCGACTTTAAACCATTTATGATTACTAATTTATATCATAGTATTAATTGCCATTACATACATATATAAATATATTTTGTAATCAAGCAGACACCATCAATTCCATAAAGAATCGAAAAATAATACATTCCATTCACCAATTGTATAATGCTTTAATAATAATATCCAAATAAGAAACCATAACTTTTACAATCCAAAATTAGAATTTGCTATGCTAGGGCACACATATCCTAACAGCTCTCACTTGCACTTACAGCCAATTCAAATCACATCTAACTCCCATGTTCTCCGTATGACGATCAAACATCTTGATCGGTAAAGCCTTTGTGAATGGATTAGCAAGGTTATGTTCCGATGCAATCTTAGCCACAAGTATATCTCCTCGCTAACTATATCACGAACCACATGATGTTTCCTCTAAATGTGTCTTGTTCCTTTATGAAATTTTGGGTCCTTGGTTTGGGCTATAGCTGCACTATTGTGGCAATGAAGCGTTATAGGCCGATCTATGTGCTCCACAACCTCCAGTTCAATTAGAAAGTTTCTCAACCAAACAGCTTCTTTTGCTGCCTCAGAGGCTGCAATGTATTCTGCTTCCATGGTTGGGTCAACAGTACAACCCTGCTTGACACTCTTCCAACTAACTGCCCCTCCATTGAACTTGAACACATATCCAGATGTAGATCTCCTGGCATCAGGATCTGATTGAAAATCAGAATCCATATATCCGACTGGAACCAGATCATCACCTCCATAAATGAGCATTAGATTCTTAGTTCTTCTAAGGTATTTTAAGATATTCTTCACAGCTGATCAATGATCAAGTCCAAGATTGGACTGATATCTACTGACAATCCCTACAGAGTAGCAGATGTCCGGTCTAGTACAGACCATGGCATACATGAGACTACCAACTACCGAAGCGTATGGTACCCGCCTCATTTGCTCAATTTCCTTATCAGTCTTGGGAGACTGGTCATTAGAAAGAGCCAACCCATGTCTAAATGGCAAAAACCCTTTCTTAGAGTTTTCCATTCCAAACCTGATCAGAACTTTGTCAATGTAAGACTCTTGAGACAAGCCTATTTTCTTTTTAACCCAATCTCGCATAAGCTTGATCCCAAGAATATAGCTTGCTTCTCCAAGATCTTTCATCTCAAATTTATTGAACAACCACCTTTTAACTGATGACAATGCTTCTACATCATTACCAATAAGCAAGATGTCATCAACATATAAAACGAGAATCATGATGACATTACCTTATTTTTTCTTGTAAACGCAAGGTTCAAACACGTTTTATTCAAAGCCAAATAATTTGACTGCCTGATCAAAACAAATGTTTTAATGTGCGTGAAGCTTGCTTAAGTCCATAAATAGACCTATTCAACTTACATACACAGTCCTTACGACCTTTAACTACGAAACCGTCTGGTTGCCTCATGTAGATGTCTTGTTCAAGATGGCCATTTAAAAATGCTGTCTTAACATCCATCTGCCATATCTCATAGTCATAATAAGCACTAATGGCCAAAAGAATGCGAATAGATTTAAGCATTGCAACTGGTGAGAATGTATCCTCATAATCAATACCTTCACGTTGAGTGAAGCCTTTGGCAACCAGTCTAGCTTTGAATGTCTCAACATTCCCATCCATTCCTCTCTTTCGTTTGTAGATCCACTTACAACCAATGGGCTGAACCCTACTAGGAAGTTCTACAACATCCCAGACTTTGTTAGAATACATCGATTCCAACTCTGATTTCATGGCATCTTTCCAACGATTCGCATCTATATCGGTCAACGCTTCTGCATAGCTTACTGGGTCCGACTCATGCTTTTCGGGGACGGTCTCATAGACCTCACCCAAAAGTGTGAGTTTTTCGGGTTGGATGATAGTCCTCCCACTACGCTGAAGGACCGGTGCAGGAATCGATGTACTAGATTATTGTAATTCAACAGGGATTTCTTGTGTCTCATTATTCTCAGTATTTATATTAGGTGTGTCCACTGGGGGTATATCTGACGTGCCAACCATCTCCTCTAACACTATCTGGCTACTAGGTCTATAGTTCATAATATAATCCTCCTCCAGGTAAACAGCATGAGTGCTGACAATAACCTTATTGTCCCTAGGATCATAAAATAATCCACCTCTAGTGCCCTTAGGATAGCCAACAAACAAGCATGCATCTGATCTTGTTTCCAACTTGTCTGCCTATTTCTTTCGTACGTGTGTTGGACACCCCCATATATGCATATGATTTAAACTAGGTTTTTGTCCAAACCACAGCTCATATGGCGTTCCTGAAACAGACTTGGATGGAACACAGTTCAAAATATACATCGCTGATTCTAAGGCTAATCCCCAAAATGATAGAGGTAATATAGCAAAACTCATCATAGATCTAACCATGTTAAGTAAAGTTCTGTTTCTCCTTTCTGCCACTCCATTCTGTGTAGGGCAGTCAGGTGCTGATAACTGGCGCACAATACCCTCATTGACCATATGATCCTTGAACTCCCCCAAGAGGTATTCACCTCCTCGATCAGATTGAAGTGTTTTAATAAGTTTACCTAATCTACGCTCCACTTCCGCCTGAAACTCACGGAATTTTCCATAAGCTTCTGACTTGTGTCGCATTAGGTAAATATATCCAAAACATGAATAATCATCAATGAAAGTGATGAAGTACTCAAACCCTCCTCTCGCTTGGGTGTTCATGGGACCACACACTTCTGTGTGTACCAACTCTAATTGTTCTTTGGCTCTATATCCTTTGGCTGAGTAAGCCCTTCGAGTCATCTTTCCTTCAATACATGATTCACAAGTTGGCATAGGCTACTCTGCCTCACAAGGTAATAAACCTTCTTTAACCAACCTTTGAATCCTATTTTGATTGATGTGACCCAATCGTAGATGCCAATGATACAATGAGTTTGGAGAAACTGCTTTTCTTTTAACATTCAATCTAAATGAAGTTGCATTCAATTCATAATTTTGCATTTGATATGAGCTAGGAGTTAAAACATATAGATTATCTTTCAATGCACCAGAAGTTATAACACAACCATTTAATTTAATTAAAACATTTTTTCCAAAAGTAAAAATATAATTTTTGCAAACCAACGAAGAAACTGAAATTAAATTGTGCCTAACATTTGGCACATAAAGACAATCTTCTAAAATAAGACTCCTCCCACTATCAAACTGCATATGAACCATTCCCACTGCTTTAGCTTCCACCTTGGCATTAGATCCCATATGCAAGTATATCTCTCCTTCATTGAGGCTTCTGGACTCCTGGAATCCCTGCAATGAATTGCAAACATGATTAGTGGCTCCAGAATCTATGCACCAGGAATCTATAGATTCAACCACATTACATGCCTCAACAATGAATATACCTTTTCCTTTACCTTGTGTGCGAAGTATTGGGCAGTTAGGTTTCCAGTGTCCCGGTTGACCGCAATGGAAGCAGTTTCCTTCGCCTTCAACACGCACTTTCTTCTTTCCCTTATCCTTTTGGATTACTTTGTTTGGCACAACCACAGTTTTGGCACCATCCTTCTTCTTTTTCTTGCCCCTCCTCTTGGGCCTAGAAGTGGATGGTCCAGCAGACTGAGTGTAGTTGATAGATGCACCCTTGCTTTTGTTTATCCCTTCAAAGGTTACCAACTCATTCAATAGTTCAGTGAGTGTGTACTCAAGCTTATTCATATAATAATTAACCCTAAAAGAGTTAAATGAGTCTGGCAATGAAGCGATAATCATGTCAACCTGAAGTTCACCATCCAAGTTGCATCCAAGGATCTCCAGTTCATTTAAAAAACCAATCATTTTTAAAGCATGTTCCTGAACTGAAGTACCTTGGACCATCTTAATGGTCATCAAATTTGTCATAGCATTTTGGCGTGCGCTCTTACCAATTTGCCCAAACATTTCCTTAAGGTTAAGCATGATGTCTACAGAAGTGAGATATTGACGATGTTGACTTTGGAGTACATTCGAGAGTGAAGCAAGAATGTAGCACCTAGTCATCTCATCTGCTTTATTCCATTTCTTAAATACTTCATGCTCCTCAGGAGGATCCTCAGGCAAAGGTGGAGAAGGTCTAGGAGTAGTAAGCACATAATTCAACCCCTTATATGTGAGTATAATATCTAGTTGCCTTTTTAAATCGATATAATTAGGTCCAGTTAATCGATTTTCTTTTAGTATGTTTGTAAGTGGACTGAATGGACTAGTCATGATAAATCTGAAAATAAAAGCATTCATACAATAAATAAAGTGAATAATAATAATCATGCAAGTATAAAATAATTAATTAATTGTGGGTCCCTTAACCACATTGCATGAAAAATCGAACAATCAATATGCCAATAACTTATCCGGCTGGCGGAATTCATTATTGCTTATTGACGAGAACAACTCATTATTTCCATATCTCTTTAGACAATGCCTTATCTATATATGAAATAATTACCGATTAGATTTAGCCTTTCTAAAATCACCTATTATAGACCACTCCGTTGGGGAGCTAATACTATTGATTTTAGATTGAGTGTATAACATAATTAATGCTCCAACGGAAAAACAAATATTAAATATATTGCCATTAATAGCTTAGACTCTTTAAATCATGCGTAGGGCCTTATTTTTAAAGATCTAACTATAATGGTTATTTAATAAATATATTTTCGTGAGACAACCATTCTTGTAATCTAGACTCTTTAAATCATGCGTGGAGCCTTATTTTTAAAGATCTAATCATAATGGTTATAATTACGAAGGCCATGGGGTAATGTATAAAAAATCCCCGCTCCCACTCAATTTTTAATAATATAAAACTAGGGTTTTCAATTCATGATTTAATGCATGCAAAACGCCTTGATTTTAATCCAATTAAATTTAGAAAATATATGGATTTTAAATGATTCACTAATCTTTAATTTGAGGCAAAAAATAATTTACAAAAATAATTTTTCTGTTTCCCAATAAATGCTCTCAAATTAATTAGCAATCTAATCCAATTTATCTTCATAATTTAATTAATATAAATCAAGCCATTTAATTAAAAATCATGGATCCAATGCATGAACAATTATAATAAGCATTAAATTATTCTATGCATCAAATAATAGACAGAAGCAATATAAATGGCCAATGGATTCAGCTTTTAACATTTAAAAACTATTCTTGCTGTACGGGCATCCTTCAACTGTCTGTAAACACCCATAGGAAGCTTGTACGCGTCAGGAGAAGCAAAACGCCACTTGGAATGAGCCCGGAGGACCCCACACGCGCTGGCACGCACCTAGGGCAAGCTGCACGAGCTCCCACACACCCCCACGCGCCGGCACGCGCTTGGGGCGCGTGGGATGTGCCCTCACGCGCTCCCACGCGCCTGGGGTGCGTGGGACACGCCTCCATGTGCCTTCATGCGCGTGGAGGGTGACACACTCTTGGTTGGCGCGTGAGATCCACGCGCCAACTTGTCCTCTCCATGTAACTCCCTGGCGCGTGTGGAACACGCGCCAGGCTTACCAAATCCATGCCACACCTGATCCAGGCCACCTCCGACGCCCTTTCTCGCCGCCGGCGAAGCTCCTGCCACCGGGAAAACGCCGGAAAAATTCCAAAAAATCCGGAAAAATCCTAAAAAATTAAATTAAGCCTCAAAAAATTCCTGAAAAATTCAGAAAAATTCCAGAAAATTACTGAAGCATAATTTAACCCTTTTGGACCCTCTTAAAGCTTCATAGCATCCTTTGATGAATATTACATGGTTTAATAAATACTTACAATTTGAAATACAATGGAAAAATTAAATTACATCATTGAATTTTCAAACGGCTAAAACAAAGCCTTAATTACATTCATCCAAAAATAAAATTACATTCTATATACCTATAAGCTTCATCCATGGCCCAAACACACATCATCATCCATTCACAATTATACATACATCATCATGTATTAATATATATCAACATAATAAATCATACATCAACATATATCAATAATTTTATATATGTATATACGATTTGGATCCATGAATATGATTTTTATAAACACATGTTCTCTAGTAATGAATCAAACCATGTGCTCTGATACCACTATTGGGAAACGTGCAAGTTTTTTAAACTTTTGAGGGATTTGCAATCACGGATCTTGATTCATCACACAGAGACAAGTTTTATGCAAAGATAAATAAAAGATGATGCATAATTCAATAAACAGATTGAATACTTACATCAAAGGTCTGAGTAAACCTTTTGAACTTTCCTCTAAAGTGAATGTTCTCACTTATTATAGATCCCTTTAGCAAGATCCTTTCTCCTTCCGTTCGATTATTATCTTCCCTTTAGGAATCACCAATATGCCTTGATGAATGACCTTGGAATCTAGGCTGGTGGTAGCCTCCTTTAGAAGAGAAAACAAAACCCTAAAATCTAGAGAGAGAAAGTGTATTCCTTTTTCTTGTTCTCCAAGTCCCACCTAAAATATACATGAACTCATGTATATAGAGGCAAAATAAAAATAAGAATAAGGAAACAATAAATCATTCTCCATCTCTAATTCAACTTTCTCAATCCTAACATGACTCCAATATCAACTTGGGCTATTGGTGATAATCCTTTTGGGCTTACTATTTTCTTGGCTCCTATAAATTAATAATTGGTCCGGTCCATTAAACCATGGACCCAATTCAATTAATTTCTACTCCACTAAAAGAAATTAATTGCACTCCAATTAAATAGTAAATAACCTCTAAGTCAATGTTGCACTTTGACCCCTCTATGCTTAATTATTTATCGGATAATTAAAGCCATCAATCCGACAACATAATTAATATAATTATTTTGTTACCTTTGATTATTTCCGGCTCGATCACAATAAAATATTTATTTGACAAAAAATAATAATAATTTATTAAATAAATATATATAGAAAACATTTGTCTAAAACATACGAAGGCCTTCGAATTTAATTTGTGATCAACCATAATCAAAACAAAATAAATACAAATAGCACTGATGCAAATATTGAGAATATAGAACTCTAATTATTAATTACATAACTACCTAAAGTGTCGATCTAAGGATCTCGAGGTATCCGCCGAACAAATCAAAGTAATTATTAATTAATAAAAGAATCTATACTTCTCTCATGCTTGAGAGTCAAAAGCCATGACTGTGATAGAGAGCAATTGCATACGACAGCTCTCGCGATATATCTCAATCTATCGTGGACTCGGTTTAAGTCTTAACTCATTAAATGTCCATCTATAATTACCGACTTTAAACCATTTATGATTACTAATTTATATCATAGTATTAATTGCCATTACATACATATATAAATATATTTTGTAATCAAGCAGACACCATCAATTCCATAAAGAATCGAAAAATAATACATTCCATTCACCAATTGTATAATGCTTTAATAATAATATCCAAATAAGAAAGCATGACTTTTACAATCCAAAATTAGAATTTGCTATGCTAGGGCACACATATCCTAACATGGATGACCATACTTGCTTGTTTGATGTTGAGATTTTGGGAGATTGCTTGGAAATGGTTGAAAAATTGCATACTTGAGGTAGTTTTCTCCCAATACTTGTCTTGTATATTGGTGCCTCTTTTGTGAGAAAGAGCTCAATGTTTGTGGGTATCATTGCTAGAAACCCCCACGAGACTTCACTTGTTTACTAGGGGTAGCCCAGGGGTTTAAAAGGCTTGTTGCATATGCTAAATGCAATCGTGTTCCGTACGAAAGTGTCGTTATCTCTTATACATTGAAAGAATGTGGTTCTAATCAATGTGGTCCTTTTTTTTTAGGAAACAATTATAATTTTTGGTAATCTAAGATGAGTGATTATTTGCAAAATTCAGGAGGTTAAACTTAGGCTATTGTTGTATCTGGTTATACACCACCTACAGAAATGTCCACATTATGGCATTCCAAAATGACAAGTGGTTCAACATTTCTATGAAAGCTTATCCAATGCTCATAAGGACATAGTTGATACTTCATGTGGAGGTTTTTATTTTGGGAAACATGAAGATGATGTTTGGCACCTTTTTGAAAAAATGAGTGTAAATTCATTGCATAAATTTCAAACTTCTCGGGTAAGCCATCATTTTATTGAAAAAAGGAAAAATTTGAAAGTGTGTCAAATTGAAAGTCCAATGTAGATTGTAGCCGAGGTCAAAACTCTCACTAAAAGACTTGATCAATTTCTATTGAGTCAAAAACTGGCTATTCAATCATCTCATTTTTCATAATCATCATCCTTATCATTCTTGTGAGCCTTGCATGACATGATCAAGTGTGTTGCATACTACTTCCAATTGTCCCCATGGATATGCGCTCAATAAACATTATGAACAAGTCAATGCTACATTTGTTCACCCTCATTTAAATGCTTATGTTCCGGTGTGGAGTGAAAATTCAAGTCCTTTTCAAGCTGAAAATTTTCAAAGTTGGTATATTCCTCCTCATAAAAGAAATGAAAGTTCTCAAGGATTTGTTTCTTCCTCTTATCATCAAAGAATGACTCACTATTCTCATCCTCAAGTTTATAATTCTTAAATTTGCTCTCATCATCCTTATGCACTTTCTAGTAATTCCACATTTTAAGATAAGGTTTTAGTAGCTTTAGGTAGTTTGGAAGTGAACACTAAATTGTTACATTCTTATTCTCAATCGATATCAAAGCTTGAATCCCAAATTGGGATGATAGCAAATTCCTTGAATGAAAGAGAGATTGGTAAACTACCAAGTTAACCTAAAAGAAACCCAAAAGCCCAATACTTAGTGGAAGCAAATCCTATATCAGGATGCCCTTCCCAAAACAAAGTGCAAGCAATTACTACTTTAAGAAGTGGTAGGCAAAGACAATAGGGTTGAAAAACCAAGTGAAGATAGTGAACCGGTGCAACCCAAAGTTAGCACCCGTCCTGTTTCCAATCATATTCCTACTTCCTTGGATGAAAATGGTCCCACTAAGAATTCTTAATCTTCTTCCTCATCTCCTCAAGTTGTAAAATCCTATGAACCAAAAGCTCCATTTCCATATGTTTTAAGAGAGACTTCACCTTTTGGGAGGCAAGAAGGAAAAATCTATGATATGATGGAGATGTTTAAATAAGTTAATATAAATCTTTGTCTCTTAGATGTAATTAGGCAAATTCCACCTTATGCAAAAAATTTAAAAGACCTTTGCACACAAAAGAGAAAGAAGAAGGGACAAAGCCCTAAAAAAGGGTTTCTCATGGAGCAAGTGATTCCATCATTCAACATAACACTCCACCCAAGTTCAAAGATCCCGGTGCTCTGACCATCTCATGTGTAATTGGAAACCATAAAGTTCGTAGAGCTTTTCTTGACTTAGGAGCGAGTGTCAATATGATTCCCTACTTTGTGTATGTCCAACTAGGTTTCAATGATTAACCTCGGTGGTGCTTTAATTAGCCAATAGATCTATCAAAGCACCTGGGGCATGATTGAGGACATACTCATCAAGGTTGATAAGTTCTATTTCCTTATTGATTTTGTGGTTCTTAATACCAAACCGGCTGCCAACCCTACCAACCACATCCTAATCATCTTAGGAAGGCCATTCATTGCCACCGCGAATACAACTATTAATTGTAGATCCGAGGTTATGAACCTTTCTTTTGGTAATATGACGGTTAAGCTTAATGTTTTCAATGCAAGTCGACATCTTATAAATGAAGACGAGTGTTATCTCATAAATGTCTTGGATGAAGTTGTTAAGGAGTCCAGTCCTTCCATAATTATAAAAAAAACCAACCAAGGACAATCTCTCCTCTTTCCTCTCTGAGGACCCTCTTGCGTCTTATCACCTTGAAATGTATGGGAATTGTGGATTCGACAATGAGGGATCAATGAGTGAAGTAAGTAATTTAATGGAATCCATTGCAAGCTTGGATTTCTCACTTTGGAAGGTTCTAAAAGAACCTCTTCCTTCACTCTCTAGCACTCCACTGGTTCCATCTTTAATCTTCCCGCTCACACTTGAGTTTAAAACTCTTCCTTCCGATCTTAAGTATGCCTTCTTAGGCCCAAAAGAGACTCTTCCGGTCACTATTTCTTCGAGTCTTGAAGAGGACCAAGAAAATGATCTTTTAAATATGCTTAAAGAAAAAAAGGAAGCTATTGGATGAAATGTGGCTGATCTAAAGGGAATTGTCCCTTCCATTTGCATGAATCGTATTCTTATGGAAGAGGATAAGAAACCTTTTAGAGATGCCCAAACGACATTTAATTGAAACATGAAAAAAGTGGTTAAGAAGGAAGTTGTTAAGCTCCTAAATGACGATATAATTTATCCAATCTCTGATAGCAAATGGGTGAGTCCAACCCAAGTAGTCCCCAAGAAATCGGGGATTATGGTGGTTGAAAATTCAAAAGGTGAGGTAATTTCTAAGCTTACCCCCAATTCATGGCATTTATGCGTTGACTACTGAAAATTAAATGCTGCCACTACAAAAGATCACTTTCCTTTGCCATTCATTGATCAAATTCTAGAGAGATTAGCTGGGCAACAATATTACTGCTTCTTGATGGCTATTCGAGTTACAATTAAATAGCCCTTAACCCCTTAGACCAAGAGAAAGCCACACTTACTTGTCCTTTTGGCACATTTACCTATAGACAGATGCCATTTGGTTTGTACAATGCCCCCACCACATTCCAGAGGTATATGATGTTAATTTTCTTAGACATGGTGGAAGAGTAGCTGGAAGTTTTTATGCATGAATTTTCAGTCTTTGGGTCTTCCTTTGATGCATGCCTTAAGAATCTATCTTTGGTACTTAAAAGATGTCGCGAAACAAACCTCGCTCTTAGTTGGGAAAATAGCCATTTCATGGTTCAAGAGGAGATTATTTTGGGGCATGTCATTTCAAAAAGGGGTATTGAGGTTGATAAAGCAAAAGTTGAGCTTATTTATAAATTGCCTCCACCTTCTATGGTTAGAGAAAACCTGTAATGACCCGGTCATTTTCTTTTCTTTCCTTTTCTCAGATTTTCACGGATATTTTTTTTCCATTGAACTTTTCCTTTCTGAGTTCTGTTTCTTGTCACTTAGTGTCATCTTGAGTGCTCGGGGATGGTTTCCGAGACTCTTTTCCGTGGCTTGACGACTTCCTTTGAGGACCGAGTCATTTTTACATTTTCACTTTTGTGACACTATTCACCTTTCATCTTTTTCTCGGTTGTCACTTGTTGGCATAACCTCACTTTTTGTGTTCGGATTTGATTTCGGTTTTGCATGCATCTATGATATTTAAATTCCATCCTATGTGCATTTTCACTTTTGTAGAAAAGCATACTAAGTGCTTACTTTTCTTGTAAAGGGTATAGATGCATGACCTTTTTGTAATTTTCCTAACTTTTGGGGTTTTTGTGTAATTACTGTAAAGTAATTATTTTTCGTCTTAGGGACCATTTTGTAATTTAATTTGGAAGATATTTTCAAAAAGGACCTTTTGCAATTTTCGAAAAGTGTGACAAGTGTCACACTCTCATTGGTCCACTTGTTGACATATGTGTGGAAACACTTTGAGGCCTTGGATGAGGACATGTGGAGGGTGGAGATTTAACCACTTGTTGGCCTAGGATTGGTGCACTTGTTGGCTTAGATGGTTGACAAGTGTAGGCTTAAGATTTAGTCTAGGATGGAGCCTTGGATTTGTGACAAGTGTAGGCTCACAATTTGATCTTGCATTAGTGTGTGTGTGAGAGGTAGTGTAAGAGCACATAGTGAGTGGAGGATCTCTATCCCCTCCACTCACATTTCATCTTCATCATTTTTCATTTCCTCCCTCTCTTGTAAAGAAAACTTAGCCTCCATGGACGGAGCCTAAAGCCTTAAGCTTTGACTATGATTTTGAGAGCCTTCCATTGATTTCCAAGCTTGAACTTGGGAATACATTTTATTCCCCTCATATTCCTTTTCATAACCCTAGAAGGGTTTGTCATTTTGTGCTGATTTTGCCTTGGATTCTAGAGAGACATTTCTCTAGTGAGGTAGGAGATGTTATAGGGTTATATTTTTATTTCTTGCATGCTATTGATGCTTTTATAAGTTATATGCATGTCTTTCGCTAATTTCATAAATTAGTAATTTATCATATCTTGGATATAAATCATTTTAGACTTAGTAAATGGCATGGCCATGAGTTGATCTTTGGCATATGTTAATTTGAGATGATTTAGATGAGTTTTCAAATCTAAAGATTAAATGGATTTAATTTGATTTAAATTCTAGTAAATTGTGTTTTGCTTGTATTCCATTTTAGATTCGAGATATGGTATGACCATGATTTGGTGCTTGTTATATATTAATTTGGGATCATTTGAATAACTTTTAAAATCTAGAGATTTAATTAAAATTGAATTAATTAAATTCTATATGAAGCTATCTTGCTCATTTTGTACTTTTTACTTGATATATGTAATGAGCTTGCTATGTTGTTTAATATAGATTAAGTTGAGGTTATTTAGAATAGATTTGAAATCTAGAGGATTTAATTATTTTGTTTAATTAAATTCTATCTAATGGCTCCATGGATCTACTAGTATTTTAGAAGTTGTTTCTATATTCAAATCATGGACTTGAACTTGTTATGTATTCACTTTGTTGTGTTTTGAGCATTGGACAACTTTGTTGTTATATTTATATTCATGAGAATATGTTTTCTTTATGGAATATATTGATGCCATGTGTAGTGAATTGCACACTTTGTAATTGACATTATGTATGTCATTTTAGAATTGAAACTCTAAGGCATGGATTGTGTGGTTTCAACCTACTTGTGCATGGAAGGTGTTTTCATGCATTATATAAGTTATGTATAAGTTGTGAACTTATTTGGTTTAATTTTGGAATCTTGGAACATTGTTGAGTTGAGATGGCTAGGGTTTGGCTCTAGTATGGGGACGTGAGTCCTCTAAGTAATTGAGATAGTGCGCACTTAAGGTGGTCTTCCCTGCAGGTTAGTGCCCGGAATAACCATTGAGGTTTCGGCAGAATTCCGAGCTTAGATGTCCAAGTCTTCCACTATTTGTTTTCGCATTCAATTCCTAGTTAACAATTATGTTTATATTGTAACTTGTGGTTTGGTTATTGGCAATTTTGATGTTGTTAAGTACGTCCATGTTTATGATTTTAATGAATCATTTTGATGTTGTTAAGTACATCTGTGTTTTACGATTTTTGTGAATCATTTTGAGGTTCTTAAGTATATCCATACTAAATTGCTATATTTAGTTGATTAAACACTTTTAGATTTCTAGTTGATAACCTAGAGAACCTATGTCTTGATGTGTGGTTTAGATATTCTAATTATGCTAAATTGTTATATTTAGTTGATGTTGCATTTTAGACTTCAAGTTGATTACCTTGAGAATCTATATGTTGTTGCTTTGTGAAAGCATGCTCCTATGTTGTTGCCTTGTGTAAGCATGACCCTATGTTGCTAAAATTGCATGAATGAGGTGATTGATGCTAGAAATGATCTTAGGTAGCTAGGATACTCCTTGAGTCTCACCTTTGACATAGACGTTAGGTGGAATGAACCACAATAATTAAATCATGCAAACTTGTAAAATGTAGGTCGATGCATGCTCATTTCCTACGAGTCACTTTACGTTACTTACCCCTACGATATTGGGGCATATTTCAGGTACAAGAATTAAAGTTGAGACTCCCATTATGCTTGGATTACTTGTGGACTTGAAGACTTCCATCTTTGTGAAGGTTGGCTCGGAATGTTAATTGTAGTCTTATTTGACAAAACGTGTATATTTGATTCCATATATATAATGCGTACATGAGTACACTCCTTGCAATGTAATTGACATGTATGAGATGAGGCCGGAGGCCAATGACATGTATTTGTATTCTATGTAGTTTTGACTTCATGAAATATTATGAAAATATTGAAAAATGTTAAGTTATTGTCTCACTATGTTTGCATCGGGTGTGGGAATTCCGTTTTGATTCTTCTGTAGGATCTCATTAATCATGCATGAAGTGTGGTTAAGGGCCAAATGGTAATTTCCAATCATTCGCTAATTTTTGGTTTTCAAAATACCCATTTCAAATTCATTTTCGCCACTTTGGCCGTTGGGGGTTCGGATTTTGACTCGACCATTTCTGGGAGCCGTGGACCATTCTCGCACACTCAAAATCACTTATTACATTTGCATGCATATTTGTTTCAGCCTAGAAGTGCATTTGGGGTCAAATGTATGTTTGGTGCAAATTCACATTTTTGCCGTTTTAAGCCTAAACTGAGCATAAGGGCATTTTGGGATTTTTATTTGAAAAATAAAGTTTTATTTTGTCATGGTTGGCTAGAAAACATGATTTTGAGGGTAGTTTCTTCTTTGTGTTTTTCTCAAAAAGGCCCGGAAAGTCCTCAAAATTACATTTAAAGTTGGCATTTTAGGCGCAGCCTACAATAGTTCGAGCGCTCTAAAGGGGGAGTTCGAGCGCTCTAACTTTGGGCAGAACTCTTAGGGCAATTTTTTAGTGCTCGAAGTCCTTGTTCAAGCGCTTGAGGTACTGTTCACTGGTGTATATCTGTCTTGGTTTAGCACTGCACCTCCGACTTCAAATCATCATATCTTCTTCGTTTTAACTCCGAATTGTCCGTTCTTGAGTCTAAATTGACCGCGTTAAAATAAGATTTCCAATGGTACTAATTAGAGCTTCTGATTCTTGTTGTGGCTCAGGTTATTCAACTTTTAGTAAGGTAGTGTCTGTTTTTGGTTCAAACCAGGATAGGGTTTCCCTTCCTTCGACTTCAGAACTTGATATTTTTGTCATCCGGACTCCGAATCATGCGATTCTAGAGTCTATTCTTGTTTATTTTTTGTTGTATTTCCAATGGTGTGCACGGTGTCACCCATTTCAGTGTCGAATGACCACTTTGCCCCTTGGTTCATTCTTATCCGTTTTTGAATCGTTGCTTCCGCATTTACTTCCTTTGGGTTTTGTGACCTCGTTGAGGGTCACATTGGTGTCTTAAAGGAATGTTATATCTCTAGAGACCATTGTTCTATCTTTTGCTTCCACATTTTGGATCCGTATTGGGTCATCACAGGACACACTGAGTTAAAAAATCCAGGGTCGTCACAAAACCGCTCATTTCTAGGTCATGCCGGCTTCTATCGCCGCTTCATCAAAGACTTTTGTAACGACCTGGATTTCTCAACCCGGTGCGTTAGTGATGAACCAGAAGTTGACCCGATAACGGACCCGAAATGCGGAAGCGAAAGAAGCCAAATGACCTCAAGAGATGTACGTCTTCCCTAAGCCCCCAAAATGACTCTTCATGAAGCCACGGAACTTAAATGAGCGAAGCAAATGAAGCAAGAATGCCTAACCCGAAAAGAGATGAACTAAGGGCAAAATGGTCATTTCTCACTGAAAAGGGTGCCACCATGCACACCATTGGAAGGACAACGAAAAATGAACAAAATTAGACTCAAGAATCGTCTGATTCTGAGTCTAGGTAGAAAAGATATGAAATTCCAACACCTGATGCGAAAGTTATGAAGTAATGACTTCACATTTTCCAATATTTTCATAATAAACTTTGAAAACAAAAGTGCATAGAAAACGAGATACATGTTATTGGCCTCCGGCCTCATCTCATACATGTTAAATACATTGAAAAGAGTGCACTTACGTACACTTTACATATACGAATCAACGAATACAAGTTTAAACAAATAAGGCTACAAAGAGGCATCTTATGCTAACACTTACATAAAATAGAAACTTAGAAACTGTAAGCCATCCAAGGAGCAATGGAATCTTCAAATCCTGAGTCCTGTACCTGATATGCCCCAGTATCGTAGGGGTGAGTAACATAAAGCTACTCGTAGGAGATGAGCATGCATCGACCTAGCATTTTACAATTTTATCACCTTATGGTGAAACATGTTAAAGAGGCTCATGCCACCTAATGTCTATGTCAAGATCAGACCCAGGGAGCATCCTAAGCTACTTAGATCATTTATATCATAATCACATTATTCATACAATTCAAACAACATGGAAACATGTTATACAAGGCAACATGATATAAATGGAAACAACAAGTGTGGGTCATGCCACCTAACGTCTATGTTCAAAATGAATCTATAAGGTCATTCCTAAACTACATTTGAATATCAAAACACAAATTATGATATTGATGCAATTTGACCAACAATGGAACTTCCAATACAACGCATGAAGCATACTTTCACAAAGCTACATCTTAAGCTCAAAATAGGAAATCAAATAAGGAACAACAAGTTACGATATCATCTAGTTATCAACTTGAAATGAAATATGAAATCAAACAAAGTGGATACTCGGGCGTCACGCCAGATCAGACCGACAACATAGTTACTTTAGGGTTACTAGCCCATGGGTAACCTCCCTATGTGCGCACTAGACTATATAGAGGGACAATCCCTCGTACTAGAACCAAGTCCTAATGATGAGCACTGAAAAGTGCGCATTTAAACCCGTTAAGCTTAAGCATTCTAGTACCTTTATCTATCTTACTTTGCCGTTTTAGACTTATTACGTGTTATTTATATTTTCAGGCACTAATCCCAAAATTGAGCTAACTCAGCCAAATAAGAGCTTAATTGAAGCAATCCTAAGATAAACCAAAGGAGGGAGCAAAGTGGAGAAAGAAAGGAGCAAAAAGGAATCAAAGTTGTGCAGCTGAAAAGTTCGATCGATCCAAGTTAGAGTTCGATCGATCGAACATCTATGATCGATCACAGTACTTCTCGATAGATCCAACCTTGGCCTTTGCTGAAATTCCAAGTTCGATCGATCCAACATCACCTTCGATCGATCGAACCTTATTTTGTCCTATTCAAATGATTGATCTTATCCACAGCTGTACGCCTACCAACCACTTTTATCCTTTTCCGCATAAATATCTTCGAAATATCTCAGCCTTGTCCTTATCCGGAGGAGTCAGACCACTTCGATCGATCCAAGATGCAGTTCGATCGATCCAAGATGCAGTTCGATCGATCGAACCTATCTTCGATCGATCCAAGTTAAGGTTCGATCGATCGAACTTCCTCCAGCGAGAAAAAGTTAAAGTCCAGCTCATTTATTCCGTCCTTCATCCAATCATTGGAGAATATGCCTTGCACGACCACAGCTCATCATAGGGTGTATTTGACCTACCTATATAAGGAATATTATACACTTTTTAGAGAGGAGTCTAGAGTCTCTTGTCACACATTGAAAATCATCTTGGAGGCTATTCTTGGAGAGGAAGAAGGGAGGAAGCTAGAGCAACCATTGGAGGAGATCTTCACCAACAAGGAGCAGCCATGGAGTTAGCCCTTGAGGGTTGGATCATCACTACCATGAGTGGCTAGACATCTTCTTGGGGCTAGAGTTAGCCCCAAACATGCTTTCTATACTCTAATCTTATGTATTATTGAGGGATTAGTGTTGTATGATACATCTTGATATTCATGTATATATAAATCTTGATTATTTCATGGTTTGTATGGTTTAATGCTTCCAATTGACTATTCTATTCTACCCATATGTCTATGTATGCTAGAGTAGGATATTCATATGCTTATCTCTAGATTTAGTGTTTTTGATGCATGTCTATGTGTATTGATGCTATAGATCTAGAGATTATCAAGATGATATGCTTATTGAATGCTATTTTGGTTCATTTGATGGTTTATGCCTATTATTGATGGTTTGTGCCTCTCCCCTAGTCTAGATAGCTTTATTTTCATACTAGTAGTGTAGATTTAGTGTAGTGGTAGTATAATGTTAGATGGGAGGACAATCTACTCTTGATGTTTGATGTTCTATACTTGTGAGTCCAAATGGCATATTCCTCTAATATTGTGTTGTATGTGGATTGTGAGCTTAATGAAGGATTAATGACTTGTTTTGATCTATTGTGCTATCCCCATGTTGTCTAGACAATATATGCTCTATTATTTAGATATATTGTGCTCTTCACATGATGTTTAGACAATACTTGCTTGATTTGTCATCCTTGCCAATTGAATCAACCTAATGCACACACACCCTTATCATATTGCAACACATCTATTACCGTCAATTGATCACTTGTTAATAGTATATAAAAGTATTGCTTGGTGGTGATCTCTACACCCCAAGACCTCTCTCTCTCTTATTTACCTCATATTATTTTATTTAGTTGAATTCAATTTAGCTTAATCAACCAACCAACCAATTGTGTGATCACTCGACCTACTAACCCTAATTACCATAGTTTCACAATTCGATACACCACCAAATCCCTTGGGACGATCCCTACTCGCCCTATCTATATTTTATATAGAGAAAGGTAGTAGTGGCTTTCTATAAATGTAAAACTTAGCCACCTCCTAAATTCACACATAACTCTTCAAGCTTGACTTGGTATCGCGACCCTTGTAAAAGAGGACCCGGTCAGTTTTTGGCGCCGTTGCCGGGGATTTTAAATTGGCAACGTCAAATTGTGAAATTCAATTAGGATTAGTACTCTTTTGATCGTGTCTTTACTTTCTTTTTATTTTCTATTTTTGATTACTTATTAAGTTTGTTCTTCATTAACAAGGTGCATTGAGCAAGGAGCTAGCAAAGAACTTCAAAGCTAAGGAGCAAAGCAAGCAAAAAGGAAAAAAAAAAAAAAATGCTAAAAATGAAGAGTTGCTAAAAAATTTTGCTAAGCTAAGCTTTTAAATTTGGAGTTGAAGTGCTAAAGGACTATTGTGAGACCTTCTTACTCAATCTCCTTAGTTAAATCAGGGGCCCACGTGGAGGCATTTATTTGACATACATTGCATTTGAAAATTGTGGTTGTGAAGTTTAATTGCATTATTGAGAAAGTTGTTTATTCGTGTTGCATTGTGCATGCATGGTCGTCGTTCATTGAGACCTACTCTTATCCCTTTTGATTTGCATTTAGAATCCACTATTAAGAATCCAAGGGGAAGAGGAAGTTCACATAGAACCAATCTACCAATGGACGCTCTCAATAATGATCATGATGAAGACCTTGGTCACATAGACCAACAAGGCATCCTTCACCCTAATGTGCAAAATAATAATATGCAAGTTCCATTTGGCATGCCTATGCCATACATTCATCAACCTCCTCAACAACAAGGCTAAATTCCAATGGTAATTCCAAGGCCAATGTATGCACCACAACCCCCCATCATTAATCAAGCTCAATATAACCAAGGTGTCCATGTTACACCTCAAATTGCTAATCCACCACTCGCATTGAGAGATCACTATGTGCCTAATGAGTATAATGAACCCACATGCATTCAATTGCCACCATTTAGAGCACACCATTATGAGATTAAAGCACAAACTATCCAAATGCTACCTAACTTTCATGGACTTCCTAGTGAAGAACCTTACAAGCATTTGGATGAGTTTCTTGAAGTTTGTTCTACCGTTCGATACACGGACATGCCGGAAGAAGTTTTAAGGCTGAAACTTTTTCCATTCACCCTTAAAGATAAGGTGAAGTATTGGTTTAACAACCTTAGGCCTTTTTCTATAACTTCTTGGGCAGAAATGCAACAAGAATTTTTGAAAAAGTACTATCCGGTTTCGAAGACCAATGCTATGAGAACCGCCATTAGGGAATTCACACATGGGGAGGGAGAAACTTTCCATGAGGCATGGGAACGCTTCAATGAATTGCTTAGGAAGTGTTCTCACCATGACATGCCTAAATGGCAATTGGTCCAATTCTTCTTTGAAAGCTTATCGGACAATTATAAAGGCATGGTTGATGCTTCAATGGGAGGTTCTTATATATACCGGCAAGAGGAAGACGTGTGGCGTCTTTATGAGAGCATGAGTGAAAACTCTTTGCATAGAACATTGTCATCTAGGAATGGTAAAAATTCTCAAGGTAGGAAGAGTGTTGGCTTACA
Organism: Cornus florida; assembly: GCF_030987335.1. Taxonomy (NCBI): domain Eukaryota; kingdom Viridiplantae; phylum Streptophyta; class Magnoliopsida; order Cornales; family Cornaceae; genus Cornus; species Cornus florida. The sequence goes on along the minus strand of NW_026775573.1, from coordinate 78,292,177 downwards.
TCAAGTTGACCACTCAAATGATATAACCGCTGAGATGAAGTCTTTATCTCAAAAGTTTGATCAATTGATCAATCAAAACTTGGCGAATCAAGTGTCCTCCTTTCCTAACCATTCTCCTAGAGCTCAAAATGAATCATGTATGACTTGTTCTAGTGTTCTTCATTCTACTTCTAATTGTCCTCATGGACAAATTCAAAATGAACCCATTGAGCAAGTTAATGCAACATTTGTGAACCAAGGGAACAATCCTTATGGTAACCATTACAATCCCAGTTGGAGGAATCATCCTAATTTTTCTTGGAAAAACCAAGGGGAGGGCTCGAACTCTTCCCAAAGCGGTTTTCAAGGGAAATACATTCCACCTCCACTTCAAAACCAAGGATCCCAAGGTTCAAGACCATATAACTCACAAGGAAATCAATTTGCTAGTTCTCATTTTCCTAACCAATCATATTCTCAAGGAAATTCTAGAGGTTCCGCTTTTGAGGAAAAGGTTTTAAATGCTTTGGGCACTCTAGAAGCAAATACTCAATTATTGCATTCTCATTCTCAATCAATTGCCAAGCTAGAAACCCAAGTAGGGCAAATAGCTGAAACACTTAATGCCAGAGAGAAGGGAAAGATGCACATGAATGCCCCAATCAAATAACAATGTGTTGTAGAAACCAAATCCTCATTGGAAGGGCATAATGTTGAGCATGTCAATGCGGTAACAACCTTGAGAAGTGGTAGGGTAGTAGACAATCAAGTTAGAATACCTAATGAAAAGAGTGAACCGGTACAACCTCAAGTTGTCACCCGTCTCGTTCCACACACTATTCCTCCTTCATTGCATGTGCATGATCTTGAGAATGAGAAGCCCTCAAATTGTGAGTTGAAAGATGATTTCCAAAGAGATTCATTGAAAACAGTGTTGAAAAATGTGTTTGAGAAAAGTTCTTTGAAAAATGTTATTCATGATTCTTCTTTGAAAAGTGATTTGAAATCCAATGAATCGAACAAGTCCAATGCTGAAAATTCTTTGAAAGAAAATGCTGAAAGAGTTTTTGAAAAAGCTCCATTTCTGGACGCCTTGAAAGGGTCCATTTCAAAAGAAAGGCAAGAGACCACGAACAATGAGATAATGGATATGTTTAGGCAAGTCACAGTTAATCTTCCACTTTTGGATGCAATTAAGCAAATTCCGGCTTATGCCAAATTCTTGAAGGACTTATGCACCCAAAAGCGGAAGAACAAGAGCCAAACATAAAAAAAGGTGGTCTTAACCGAACAAGTGAGTTCCATTCTACAACACAACACTTTGCCAAAGTTAAGGACCCTGGTGCACCTACAACATCTTGTGTCATTGGTGAACATGTCATCAACCGGGCACTTCTTGACTTAGGGGCTAGTGTTAACCTTCTTCCCTATTCGGTTTATGTCAAATTGGGCCTAAGTGAATTGAAACCGACGTCGGTGGTTTTACAACTTGCCTACCGATCCATTAAGAAGCCTAGGGGGATAATTGAGGATGTGTTGATTAAGATTGATAAGTTCTTCTTCCCGGTTGACTTTGTCGTCATTGACACGGAACCGATACCCAATCCAAAGAACCAAATTCCGGTTATCCTTGGCCGTCCTTTCTTGGTAACCTCAAATGCCAACATAAATTGTAGGACGGGGATAATGAAGATTTCTTTTGGGCACATGAGAGTGAAGTTGAACATCTTTAACCCCACACCCAATCCATTTGACAAATATGAAGAAGAGGTTAATGTGGTAGAGGAATATCATGATCTTGCTTATGAAAGGAATGAGCTTTTGTGCATGAACAATGTTTCAAAGCCTTCATCTTCATCTTCAGCATTGCGTGCCAGAAAAGTGATTTCGAACTCTTGTTGTGAAAGGGCGTGGAAGCCCAAGGAAAGTTTTGACAAGGAACTCAAGACGTCTTTTGAGTTTACCCCAACAAGTTCTTCTAAGAACCATTTGTTGGGAGTGACTCGAAACATCTCTCATCCCAAAAAGGAGGGGATGCATTGCAAGATCTTTGATCCGGGTTAAAAAAACCCTAGGTCTTGCTAGAGACTTTAAAGACTAGCACCCAAATTCGTAGGATGTCAAAACCCTATTCCTCCCTTATTTCTATCTTGCATTTTGATTCTTGCGAAGTCTAGATACTGTTTTTGTGGTTCATATACATTGGAAGGAACTGAGTAAGGGATTACATGAGCATTCAAGTCATTTTGAGCATTTAGGCATAATTTCGATCGATCCAAATTTTGGTTCGATCGATCCAACTATGGACTCGATCGATCCAGCTCTCATTTTGCACCCAACACTTAGAAAAATTTTGGACCTGCATCCAAATTCCAAAATGCATGCTTTTGGGATCTCCAAATTTTCAAAAGTTCGATTGATCATAAACCATTTCGATCGATCAAACTACCTTTCGATCGATCCAACATGTGGTTCGATCGATCATGAGTCCCAACACTTAGAAAAAATTTTAGACCTGCATCCAAATTCCAAAATGCATGCTCTCGGGACTTTTCAAAATTTTTCATGTTCGATCGATCGAATTCCAAGTTCGATCGATCTAAGGTTCCAACACGTATCAACTCTTGAACCCTTAAACTTGTACATTCTTTATCCTCTTCGATCGATCGAAATCTTTCCTCGATCGATCGAAATTTACATCTCATTAATTTAATTTCCTTTGATTTTTCAAAATTCATTCAAAAAAAAAAAATCCAAAATTTCAAAAAAAATGCCATTAAGAGTGGAGACCTAAGTTCGATCGATCGAACTCTGCATATCGTGTTTTTAAAATATAACCGAGTTGGATCGGTCACTTTGGATCCATCCAACTTCAAAAGGAAACCGAACCCTAGTCTCCCACTTCTCTCAATTTCATCCTAATCCAGCAAAAACCCAATTCCCAATCATCTTCCCCATCTCCGGCGAGCAAATTCCGGCCAACTCAAGCCTTATTTTCACCGCGGCTTCGCCCCCTCTCTCTCATCTCATCCCTCACGGTTTTGAGGTAAACCGCGAGCCATTTCTTGATTTAAAAGTTTAATCGATGCATGATTCATGATTTTTTATATTAATTTATGTTGTATGTGTATTAATCATCCATTTTGAAGCATCAATTTCATGATTATGATATATATATACACAGATGCATTCGGCTGAACCAAAATTGGGGATTTTTGATTTGATTTGGCATTTGGGGAGTGTTTGGGTGTTGAGGATTGGATGTTTGGTGTGTAGATGGGCCCACAAACACGTTTGTGTGGGCCTCGTGCTCTAGATCTCACAGATCTGCGACTTTTCAGATTCGGCATTCGCACAGTTCGATCAATTGAACTTGTTCTTCGATCGATCGAAGTAGTGAACTTCATTTCACTACCTTCGATCGATCCAATCTTGTGCACTTTCATGCTTCGATTGATCCAAGTGTTGGATTGATCCAATTCAGTTCGATCGATCCAACTTTTGAACATTTTTCACTTTAACCGATCGAAAATTTCTGTGATCGATCGAACTTAAAGTTCGATCGATCGAACTTTCACAGATCACACACTCCATTCATCTTGTGTCGTCTTCATGCTATCTTTATATGCACAATGCCTGTGATATTCCACATTGGATGCATTTCATACCTACATTGCTTAGCATGACTCACATTTCATTATTATTATAGATTCACGTCATCCATATTTTGTCTATCTTATTTGACATACATGTTTCTATTATGCACTTAAATTCTTATATATTTGGCACTGACTTATATTGAAATTTTCTTGTCTTTTTACAGATCATGCCTCCGCGGTACAAGAGTACAGCTAGGAGATCTTCGGGGCCACAGCGACCCCGCAGACATATACGGCCCAGGATAGAGATGGTTGCAGAGCCATCTCATGCTCAGGAGGAGCCCGCACAGGCTACTCCCCCTCAGTCCCCATCCCACGAGGCTGAGGAGGGAGCTGACCACATGCCATCTACATCCCAGGCTCCTCCAGCCTTCATACCATCACCTTCTCCTGTGCGTCATCAGGCAGATGCAGCCGCCATGCCATCACCGCAGCCACCTCTACCGGCTCAGCGCCATGACTAGTTGCTGCCGAGATATGCAGCCATGACCGTGGCTCAGGAGTCGTACTTCGATACTGAGTACTTCTCCGAGTCTATCTTGACCCGGTCTGGCTATCACGATATCATGCAGCGGGGCCTCTCAGCCATTTTTGCCCCAGTCACCGGCCTTGTATACCCGCGACTGGTGCGGCTATTCTTTCAGCATCTCCGGCCCTCACCACGATCTACCGCAGAGATGATCACTACACTAGACGGCCACGAGATTGTCATCACAGTTGACACTCTGGCCCGTGCTTGCAGGTGCCCACACCGATGTCCACCTGAGCTTGCAGAGACATACCCGAGGCTGCATAGGCCTTTATTTTCTGACATGGCTGTCTCCTTGACAGGCCATCATGCATGTGGTCAGACATTCGCCACCAGGACCTTCTTGCCTGACGACCTCTGGTTCATCGACACAATTCTCTTCCAGAACATTTACATGGCGGGCCACAAGATCCAGAGGCATCATGACTACTTGACAGCTCTTTACGCTTTTTAAACGGGCTGCTGGGTATCTATCCCAGTCCTCATCTGGAGCGTGATGAGGTTGTTGTATGATTCTTTCATTTCCAGGAAGGACCCTAAGCGGTCCAAGGTCCTGCCCTTCGGACACCTCATCACGCAGATCCTTCTTGACCAACGCTACAGAGTGCCCCCAGATGAGGAGCCCCTTGCACGGTCCAGCTTCTATAGGAGGAGCGACTGGAATAAGAGCTACAATGCTCTTATTCGGAGTCTTCAGGAGCCAGCTGTAGAGGCAGCAGCTGAACTAGAGGAGGAGGAGGCAGCCCAGGCACGGCCGTCACCTCCAGTAGCAGCAGATATCGCAGCAGACGACGCACCAGTCGGTCCGGTTACCGATCGCATGGACATTGACCTGGAGCGACCTGCGGAGGGGTATGCCGATGCTGCAGATGATGCTGATGCCGATGATACCAGTGATCGAGCCGCTGCTCAGGAGCAAGTTCGAGAGTCTTCTTCAGAGGCATCTCTGCCTGAGTCTCCAGTTCCCACTCCCGGATTCGGAGCATGCTTGCAAACACTGGAGGAGGACGTAGCAGCCATGCGAGCCGACATCACAGCCCACCGAGCTGAGTTCACCTCTTTCAGGGTGGATGTCATAGCTTGCTTTGCCGATCTCTCCAGCCGACTCCCTGTACCTGCACCTGCACCTGCACCTGCACCCGCACCTGCACCTCCAGCCACTGCAGATCTTCACGATCAGGCCTCCTGAGACTCCACTTCCAGTTGTTTTATGCTTTCATTTCTTTTATTTTGGATCTGTATTATACTATCACTATTACTGTATTATACTTTACGGCTGGTCTGTCGGCTTTATTATTTTATTGATGCACCTGCACTTTATATTCTCTATATATTGCTTTTTTATTATGGATGTCTCTTAGTATCTCATATTTGTATGTTTGACTCCATCAGGTACACCACAGTGACTTCAGTGAGAGAGTGCTGCCCAATATTTCAGGACCACTCTTACACCTCTCTCTCTATTCTCTATTTATCCCATTTTACACTTGTATGTCCACTGTGCATTGATTATCCTATCTTGTTATCTAATGAGTTTATCCGAGTGCAAACTTTTCAGGACCACAGTTTATCCCAAGTTTGGGGGGGCCATGCCACCCACTTTGGATACTTCTATCCCGATCATTCATATCTAAAGCACTGGTATACTCTTTCCTTTGTTCTCTTCACACATTGAGGACAATGTGCAGTTTATGTTTGGGGGTATTGGTGTATATTTCAGTGTTACTTTAAAATTTAAATTTTGAGCATGTCTTGTGTATTTGAGGGATATTTCTATACTTGGTCCATTTCTAGCTATGATTTTGATCTTTTGAGGACTATATTGATTAAAATTTAAAAATTGCTTGACTTGAGAGTCCAATACTCCTTGTATGCCTTGAGGATGCCATTTAGGAGTAAATTTTTCTAAATCCCTTTGTAAAAAAATGATAAAAAAGCCAAAAAACTTCCAAAAACTAAAAAAAAAATTTACAAATGGGATAAAAATGTGTATTTGTAAAATCAACAACGACATCCCCAACGATACAAAATCAACAAATTGTATATATATCAACATGGGATTAAATTAACCGTAGCCAAACAACGACATCCCCAAGTTTCCAAAATCAACAAATTGTGCAACAAAGTATATATATCAACATGTATATAGAAGATATCAACTATTTACCAAGCACAATCCAAATTTTGGAAACTTATACAATACATGCTCAAAATTCACAACTATTATGGCATGTAAGATTTCAAATACAAAATGTGCAATTCCTTACAGATAGCAACAATATATTCAATAAGGAAAAACATATTCTCATGAATATAAAAGTAACAACTATGTTATCCAATACTCAAACGTAATCAAGTGAACATACATCAAATCCAAATCCATGATTTAAATATAGAAACAACTTCCAAAATGCAATTAAATCCATGGAGTAATAAAGTAGAATTTAATTAAACATAAATAGTTAAATTCTCTAAATTCCAAGTTAATCCAAATAACCTCAATTTAATATATATTGAAAGACATGTCATGGTTACCATATATATAACATCAAATGACAAGTTAAGTGATTAAAACACTTAAAACAAAATTAACCAAGCTAATTAATTAATTTCCTCTAGATTTTTAAACAATTCCAAATGCCCTCAATTTAATCTATGTTAGAGAACATGCCAAGGCCTATTTAAATACCACATTACAACTTGATTTAATGCTTGATACAACCATTTGAATTAAACTTTCACTAAAGATAAATATTAAATAAAAGTTGTAATTCTTAATCAAATGATCCAAATTTAATATATGTTAACCAACATATCTAAGCATAATTTCCTAGCATGTTACAATTCAAATTAAAGTTATACATCATCATAAATTTTAAATCTTAGACAAAGAAATAAAAATTATTAACTTTCTAGATTTGATACAAGGCATACATATATGTTGTATAATCATGGCAAACACACGATACAACACACAAATAATCCTAAAACATTCCCTACCTCAATTGGAATGAAAATCCCAATTACCACCGAAATGAAATCGCCCCAAATTTTCGGTCAGCAAAATAGATTTTTCAGCTTGCTACCTTCAATTTCTAAAATTCATAAAAAATTCAATTCTAATCCAAATTCAATGAATCCAAAGCCCAATGAAAGCTTAAACACTGTAATTTGATAATATCAATTTAGTTTAACAAAATATTTTCCCAATTGAAACAGTATTGAACCACAACTTTGAAACAAATTCTGCCCAGAAAACACATTTTTAGCCTGTAGCTTCCAACTTTGAAAATTCATAAAAAATTTATTTGACATCTAAATTGGGCAAACCTAATTTTATTTTGGAAGTAAACATATGAGAGTATAAAACTAGAAATTTAAGCCATGATCCAATGTCAAAAGGTTAGTGAAATAAATCATCTAAAAATATATTTTCCAGCTGCAATAAAAACATGGACAACAGATAGTTTCGGATTTTAAAAAAAATTTAAAACTGCTCTAAAATCGTAAAAAAATTCTGAGTAGTCTAAAACCTGTGGGGAAAGTTCCAATAAAAATTTCAAGGCAATTGAAGGACCACAGCTCCATATAAAAAATTCATTTCCGGACTGAAAAGGAAAAGCTTCAAATTTCCAGCAAGTAGCTTGCAACTTCAAAAATTCATAACTAAGTCATTTTAAATCCAAATTACATAAAACCAAACTAAATGAAAGCTAATTGAGTATATTTTCATATTATATATTTAATTTGACAAGATTAATTTCAAGTTAAAACAGTTTAAGGGCAAAATATAAGTCCTTCTCTTCCATGCATATAAACACTCAATAATGATATAAAAATACTTCAAAATAATAGATCAATACCTCACTAGAGAATTGAATCTCTAGATACCAAAGCAAAAGTAGGAGTTAGGCTAGATCTTTCATGGGTTTTGAATAGGAGGATGAGGGGAACAAAAAGTATTCCAAGTTCAAAGTTCTAAGGTGAGTGAAAGGGCACCAAAAATGAAGTCAAAGCTACTAGTCAAGCTTTCTCCAATGGTGGCTTCCTTAGGGTTCTTGAGAGGAAAGTGATGAATGAATTAAAATGTGTAAACCTTAAGCTAAATTGGTGGGCTTCTCCACTCACTAGGTGCTTACTACCTCTCTCACACACACTAATGCAAGACTAAATATAAGTCCTACACTTGTAATGAATCCAAGTAAGCTTCCAAGATTAAATATTAACCCTACACTTGTCAACCATCCATGCCAACAAGTGCACCAATCTTAGGACAACAAGTGGGCGAATCCTCACCCTCCAAATGTCATCATCCAATGCATTAAAGTATGTTTCCACACAAATGTCAACAAGTGGACCAATGAGAGTGTGACACTTGTCACACTTTTCAAAAATTGCAAAAAGGTCCTTTTTAAAAATATCTTCCAAATTTAATTGCAAAATGCTCCTTAAGACAAAAAATAATTATTTTACTTAATTACCCAAAAATCCCTCAAGTTATGGATAATTGCAAAAAGTCTTGTTTTCATGGCTTTTACAAAGAAAGTAAGTATTTAATATGCATTTCTACAAAAGTAAAAATTTAGATGTCATGGAATTTAAATATCATGAATGTATGAAAAACCGGAATCAAATCCGAGCACAAAAAATGAGGTTATGCAAGTAAAAGTGAAAAATGAGAAGAGGACGAAATAAGGAAAAGACGAAAAATGAATAGTGTCAAAAAACAAAAAAATGTAGAACTGACTCGGTCCTCAAAGGAAGTTGTCAATCCAAAGGAAATAGTCTCAGAAATCATTTCCGAGCACTCGAGATGACACTAAGAGGCGGGAAATCGAACCCGAAAAGGAAAAGATAATGAAAAAAAAATTTATCCGCAAAATTTGAAGAAAAAGGGAAAATAAAGAAAATGACCGGGTCATTACAACTTTAGCAAAATTGTTAGACCCTTGTGCAATCTTCTTGCTAAGGAGACCCCATTTGTCTTTGATTAAGCATGTCTAGATGCTTTTCATACACTCTGTGGTTTATTGTCATCGACTCCCATAATGCAACCTCCCAATTGGTCATTACCATTTGAAATTATGTGTGATGCATCTGACTATGCAATGGGAGCAGTTTTCGGACAAAGGGTAGGAAAACTTCTATGCACCATATTTTATACAAGCAAGACTTTCTCGGGAGCCCAATTGAATTACTCCACTACCAAGAAAAAATTAATTGCCGTAGTGTATGCTCTTGATAAATTCCACTCCTACCTCTTAGGGTCAAAAGTCATTGTATATTTTGATCATAACGCTCTGAGGCATCTTTTAACCAAGAAAGAAATTAAACGTCATTTAATAAGATGGATTTTGCTTCTTCAAGAATTTGATTTTGAAATCAAGGATAAGAAAGGCACTGAAAATATGGTTGTCGATCATCTTTCAAAATTGATAGTAGAATCTTCCCCAAACACACCAATTCATGATTCATTTCCAGATGAATAACTCTTCCAAATTTCTAATGGAAAAATGCCCTGGTTCACCTACATTATGAATTTCCTTGCAATTGGCAAACTTCCAACTAATTGGTCAAGGGAAGAAAAAAATCATTTCTTTGCCAACATTCAAAAATACTATTGGGAAGATCCTATTTTATTTGGATATTGCCCGGATTAAATTGTGAGAAGATGCATTTCGAAGAGTGAGGTGCCAAGTGTTCTCGTGTTTTGCCATACCCTTGCATATGGTGAACATTTTAGTGCAAAGAAGACCGCCTTAAAGGTTCTTCAAAGTGGGCTAGTTTGGCCCACCATCCATAGAGATGACTACAATTTTTGCAAGGAGTGTGAGCGATGTCAAAAGATGTGATCTATGTCAAGAAGAGACGTGATGCCCCTGACAAATATTCTTATTGTGGAAATCTTTAATGTTTGGGGCATTAATTTCATGGGTCCTTTTCCTAAGTCCTATGGTTTTCAATACATTTTACTTGCCGTTGATTATATTTCCAAGTGGGTGGGGGCTTATGCTACCAAAACAAATGACCACTCCGTAGTTGTTCAATTCATTAAATCGAACATTTTTACTCGTTTTGGTATGCCAAGAGTAATGATTAGTGATGGAGGAAAGCATTTTTGCAATCAATTCTTGAAGGAATTATTTCTCAAGTACTCCGTTACTCATAAAGTTGCCACCCCTTACCATCCTAAAACGAGTGGGCTAGTGGAAGTTTCAAACCAGGAAATTAAACAAATTCTTGAGAAAACAGTAAACACAACCTAGAAAGATTGGTCACACAAATTAAATGATGCTTTGTGGGCTTACCGGATGACATATAAGACTCCCATTGGTATGTCTTCTTACAGACTTGTATATGGAAAGCCTTGCCATCTTCCGGTTGAGCTAGAAAATTCAATCGATTGAAGCAGCTTCGATCGATCAAAAATATACATATATATATATATATATATACATACATATATATATATCTTTTACCCTTTTGTGTAGTCTTACCAATTTCATATTTCTATTGGGCTTAAACTTTCTTCTTTCTTCCATCCCATGCCATATAGCATTTACACGCTTGATTTCTTATTTCATTTGGTATTTGATGGTAATTGCTAGTGTGACAATTTTAAGACAGGTTTTCAGGATCTAAGTTTGGGGGTGCGCCTTCCAAAGCTAAGCTTCCATTGCCAGGTCCCTTTTGCTACACCTATTTGGTATACTCTTTCCATTATCTGTTACTTCTTTGCACATTGAGGACAATGCACAGATTAAGTTTGGGGGTGTGTTAGCATATTTTATATGTCACATTTAGTTTCTGTGCATGTGGTATGATTTGAGACTCTTGAGCCATGATTTTAATCTTTTGAGGACCATGATACTTAGAATTTTAAAATTGCTTGACTTGAGAGTCCAATACTCCTTGTATGCTATATGGATGCCATTCAGGAGTAAATTTTTTGAAAGATTGATATTTTGCTTGAATTTGTGGTCCACATCATCCTGATTTTGTGATTGTTTTGAGATTCACTCTAGGATTCTACACTAGCACAGGCGCACACTAGCATTCATTTGTGGGGTACATGTTTTGTTGACTATTGATTTGATTATATCCCAATTGAGCTAGGAGTGCATTAAAAGCTTTTATTCTTGACAAAGGTGGATAACAAACCCTTTTCACTAAGTAGCCAGGATTCTAGGCTCATCAAGCACTGAATTTCTCGCGCCGAAAGGTGGAGGGCCCAAACTTTAAGTTAAAAAAAAAAAAATAGGTTGCAAAAGCAAATAAAAAAGTGAGAACTTTTCCCAAAAGGTGAGAGTGGGAAATGATTAAATGCAGGTTGTTTTGATTTGTAGCCTAGTTGATTTAAGCTTGAGCTTGTAAGTCCTTGGGGTGTTTAAACACCTAATGCCCTAACGCCATCCAATTTGGGAGTCATTGACCTAAGACTTAACCTCATGGATTGCTAGAGAGCTTAATAGATCACTACATTGCACCATGCTGCCATCTTTGATCCTTTAGGTTAGTAAAAAAATAAAAATAAAAAATTAAGTGAAAAGAATAAGCGCACTTAGTTGAATAAAGCGTTAATAAAAGGTCCATTCTTTGTCTTGATGATCGGTACTAGATTTGTATGCTAGTTTGAGGCCGAATGTGATCATTTCTTTAGTTGGCTTAGATAGCAACATATTTGATGCCGATTCACTTAAAAAGGATTCTAGAGTTGTTTTGATTTGCATGATTATTGTCTTCATGTGTGGAGGACTATACTTGCTTGCTTGATATTGAGATTTTGGGAGATTGCTTGGAAAGGGTTGAAAACTTACATACTTGAGGTAGTTCTCTTCCAATGCTTGTTCTATATATTGGTACTTCTTTAGTGAAAAAGCGCTTAATTTTTGTGGGTATCATTTCAAGAAACCCTCACGAGACTTCACTTGTCCACTAGGGGTAACCTAAGGGTTTAAAAGATTTGTTGCATGCGCTAAATACAATCATGTTCCCTACGAAAGTGGTGCTATCCTTTTATTGTTTTCTAGTTCATAGTTGTATAGTTGTTTCTTTCTATCTTCTCCTTGTAGTTCATTGCTAGGGACTAGCAATATCTAAGTTTGGGGGTGTGATAAGTGCTCAAATATGATGCATTTTAGCACCTAAGTTAAGGTATTTTAGTTCATTCATATATCTTGCTTTCATGTTTTAGTACTTATTTATATTTTTGTCTATTTTAGGTCAATAAAGTTCAAACAAGCTAAGAAGAGCCATTTAGCTCATATAGGAGCAAATTTGGAAAGAAGTTAGAAAATTGCACCAGTGAAGTTTCAATCAATCGAAGGAAGTCCCGATCGATCGAAAAATGCTACAATCGATCGAAATCAAGGCAAAGCCAGCTCAGTAATCCGGATAAGGCCAAGAAGATATTTTCATGACACGTCAACTTCGATCGATCGAAGTAAGTGTTGGATCAATCGAAGTTCCCTTCGATCGATCGAAGTGACTACTGGCACTGTGTTGTCTAATTCCCAAGCGCGCATGGACTCTACCTACTTTTATAGCTGCGAATTTCTACCAATCAAAGGTAGTATTTCTAACTTGTTGCCTACTCAAAGAGGCTTGTAATAGATTAATTGAACCAATTTTGTAAAAAAAATCCTCTAATTGATATTTTTACCAATTATAAAAATAGTTTCCCTCTCTAGAACTATAGTTTTGTGAAGAAAGCAAGGTTGAAGAAGATGATGCCAACCTTGAAGTTAATCATTGAGGGTTCCATGGCCAATACAATGTGTGGCTAAATCCTTCTCTTGGGGCTAGAGATAGCCCCTAGGCTTACTTCCTAAACCTAGCCTTTTGTATATTTTTGGGGATTTTAGTTGTAATTGATGCTTTGACTATGAATAAATATAGATCTTGTGATTTTTACATGATTTGTATGGATTAATGGTTTCAATTAATCATTTAATTCTATCCATATGTCCATGTATGCTAGAATGAATGTTCATGTGATTTTCTCTAGATTTAATGAAATTGATGCATGTCTATGTGTGTTGATGTTATAAATCTAGTGATGATCAAGGCATGATGCTTAATTAATTACTCTTGTGTTTTTTTTGATGGTTTATACTTACTTCTTGATGAATTGTGCCACCTCCTTAGTTTAATTAGCTTAATTTTTATGTAATTAGCTTAGTTATAGTATAATTTCTTTAATTTCCTAGATAGGCGGACAATCCATTCTTGTTATTTGATATTCCATACTTATGAGTGCAAGAAGTACATTTTTCTAGATTTTTATGTTTGCACTAATTATGGTTTAATTGAATGGTTAATAGTCTCATTTGATTGGTTGTGCTACTCACTAGATTGATTAGACAATCTATGCTTATTTGCCATCCATGCTTAGTTTTCAATTTGTGACACACACACATATTTTACAACATGAATTTCCCCATTAATCTACAATTATTAGTGTTTGGTGAAGTGAAGCTTAGTGGTGAACTATAAGTCCCAAGACTTTTCTCCCATATTACTTTCTCTAATTTCTACATTGTCACTTAATTGCATTGTTTTAATTGAACCATTAGTTTAATTAATCAAACCAAACCCCTCTTTTAATCATTCGACCTATTAATCCAACATTAATTCCAAAATACCCTTCCTTTCCCTTAAGACAATCCCTACTCACTCTTCCTACGTTAGTAGTTAATAGTGGTAGTGGAATTCTACAAATTTAAACTTGGCTAAAATTTATCATACCTTGTGCTTTGGTTGTTGACACCATACCATAATCTTCATCGTCAAGGTATGCACTTCTCTTCTTGGGATCTCCACCTTCAAACCCTAAAAGCCGCCACTAATTGAGAGAATAAGAACTAAGAATAGGAACCCTTAATTTATGGCATTGTGCCTTTTTTTATAAAAGAATTAACTTCTAATAAGTGTTGGATGGGCTTTTAGGTCTTCTGGGGTAATCTGGGCCCATCTAGAATGAAGTCTGACTAAATTAGAACAAATCTCACAGCTTTAACTTCTGACTTAATAGCAAAGGCTCGAGCCTTAAAGTTATGGCTCGAGCCTTACTTCTATACTTAGCCAAATTTCTTCAACTAATTTTCGAAGCATCTTTTTCATCAACACTTAGAATAATTTTGGGATTTTTCTGAATAGTGCTAGATTGCTGTATCATGGTGCTCGATCACTATCTCTGAGGCTTGAGCCTTGTGGTCTGGGCTCGAGATCTGGTAACATGAAACTTTTGAAGTGTCTTTTCACCTTCTGAGGCAGTTTGGGCTCGAGCCTTAAGATATAGGCTCAAGCCTTTTTGAGTTTGGGCTAGCGCCTTGAGATCTAGGCTCAAGCCTTAGTTGATTTTCTATCAGCATCTTGTTCTAATGTTGTAATGCTATTTTGACATATTTGGAGTGTGAATCTCGAAATCTCTATTAGAGATAAAACCATCGGGCTTCAAGACTTCTTTCCATAGCCACTGAGTTTACCTAATTTGAAGTTTTAAGTGAAAAGTTATGCCCAAAATACTAAAGCAGGTCCAGAATTTTCATCACTGCTCGAGCTTTAAAGGGTTATGCTCAAGCTTTGACACTTGAACTCTTCCGAAATCACTATTTTAACTCCAAGCTTGCTTCAAATGACCGGCAACGACTCTGTAGGCTTCAATATCAATCTTTTCATCATAAAATTATGCTTTTAACCATTTTTTGGGAAAGTACCTAAAAACGTTAAATAAACATAAATCAGTATAAAACTGGATAGAAGTATCACTTTAGGTCTTAACATATGCATATTTAGGGGTTTGAATATACAATATTCAGTGCTTATCACACCCCCAAACTTACATATTGCTAGTTCCTTAGCAATACAGAACTAAAAAGCCGCTTTCGTAGGAATCACGATTGCATTTAGCTTACGCAACAAGCCTTTAAATCCCTATGTTATCCCTAGTGGACGAGTTGTAGTCTCATGAGGTTTCCAGTGATGGTACTCAAAAACATCTCAAATCAGTGCCTTACTTGCACAATAAGCTCATTCAAACCTATTTTCATATCATAATGTCCTAACAATGCATCTATCAATCAATTACAACAAGTATAAAGAATTATATTAAACAGGAAAAATCTCAAACTCTCAATAACATATCAGTAGCCATAGTCCCTATATGTCAGTTTAATCACATGTTTAATAATCTCGATCCCCAAAATCCTTTTTAATAGTGAACTCACAATTTTAAACATATGGCTTACTATCCATACTTATATCAAACTTATGTTATCCCTCAATTCACAAGTAAACCTCTCAAATTCTGATCCCCAAGGTTTTTTTTTTTCTAATTTTCTACTGGTATGCATTTATTTCATTCATCACTCATTTTTTCAAAAAGGGTATTGTGCAATGCTCAGGTCTATTAAACTTTCTAAATCACTCCTGTAATGAGTTTTCAGCCAATAACTCCCAAACCAGTTGGTTTTAGGACATTAGGTGTTGAAGCACCCCTAAGCCTAATTACTCAAATAATCTAGGCAACCTAAACTTCTTATGTAACGAACTTTCAGTCAATGACTCCCAAACTAGATGGTCTTAGGGCATTAGGTGTCAAAACACCCCTAAGGACTTAATTGAACAAGTAATCTAGCTACAGACCCAAATTTGACCCTTTATTTCTCACTTTTTCATTTATCTCTTTCACATTGGTGAAACAGCCCTTTTCACTCAATTTTATTTTTCATTATTTTTTTTTTATACCTTGGCTCTCAAAATCATCCAATTCACCTGCTCATCTCAGTTTAACACAAATCAAAATAAGATCTCAAGTTTATATCCCACAGAATGCATGTAAGTGTGAACATGTGCAAAGTGAAGTACTCTAGGAATCAAAATCATTAAATTGTAACTAACCTGACAAAGTGGACCACAAGTTACCAACTGATATCAAAAAAATTTCAAAAATCCCTATGTAATATGAATTCGGCATACAAGCCATCTTAAACCAATATCAGACTGCTTATGGACATCATAAGAATCAACAGATTCAAACTCATGTGTAAAACAGTTAAAATGCATCCTCTTGTGCATATCATATTAACAACACAAATTTTAAAGGCACACTGCCTTACCCCCAAACTTAGTGTGCACATTGTCCTTAATGTGTGAAAAACAAAGTAGATATAGAAAGATAGTGCTATACTACGCAGAATTATCAAAAATACACCAAGATAAAGCTTCGAATGGCAAAAAGGAAAATCATCCCCAAAATTAGTCCTTAGTACATGGCAAAACAATCACGCTCCAACACATATCAGAGTATCAAGTATATGGAGTACGAACAGATATATGTCATAATGCACAAGTTTTTTTTTTTTTTTAATTCTTCAAAATAAACCTATACTAACCTAATCTAAAATAAAAGAAAAATAAACAAATAAACTAAAAACCTAGTAAACAAAAATAAAATAAAATCAAAATAAGAAAAACAAAAAAAACAAAAAGAAAAAGAAAGCAAAACAAATAAAACAAACCGAACTAAAGTACAAACCTACAAGTGTTAAGTTTAACGTCGATTGCTCAACACCATGCTAAATTTAATGTCATTAGATCGACATTAGGCCACTCCCTAGCCTGTATCCAACAACTCAACTACCTCCCTCATCCCAAAACTAATGCTATTGGTGATTATGAAATTCAAAACAGGACGAACCAGTGTGGTTCCGTCAAAACCCAAGAAAGAATACTCAAGCTTATCCGGTGGTGGCTTAGGCTCAAGTTTGTCAGAAGACTCACAAGAAGGACAAGGACGACTTGAAATCAAATAAGGAGGATCTTTTGTTGGAAAGATGGTGACTGAATCCTCATCAATGACATCAAAAAAGAAGCACTCATCTTTCTCTAAGGAATATAGAGTGGCATTGAAGATATTTAATTGGAACTTCATGTTCCCAAAAGAAATATCCATAGCCCCAGTCCTACAGTTAATGTTGGCATTCGTTGTAGCTAAAAATGGATAACCAAGTATCATAGGAATATATCTATTGGGATCGTGAACAAGTTCTGTATCCAGGACAGGAAAGTCAACCAAAAAATAAAACTTGTCTACTTTAATGAGAACATCTTCAACTAACCCACGTGGGTTTAAGCTCTTCCAAGCCTAATTGCTCATACACCGAGTAAGGAAGAAGATTAACACTCGCTCCTACATAAAGAAGTGCTCAGTCTATCACATTATTTCCAATGGTGCACGAAATGGTAGGAGCACCAGGATCTTTGAACTTAGGAGGAATGCTATGCTGAATGATTGCACTAACTTGCTTGGTGAGATATATTTTCTTAGAGACTCGACTTTTTAATTTTCTCTTTTGGGTGCACAAGTCTTTTAGAAATTTGGAGTAGGCTGGAATTTGTCTGACGGCATCAAGGAGAGAGATATTGACTTTGACTTGCTTAAAGACCTCCATTATTTCTTAAATTTTCTCTCCTTACTTACCAAAGTAAGAGGTTTCCTTGAAACGTTCAGGATAAGGCGCTTTTGGCTCATAAGTTGTCCAAGGTTTGGAGTAGATGAAGAAGTTGCTTCACCTTTAACTCCTTTGGAGCTTGATGGAATGGAAGATATGGGAACCACAGTGGGGTAAGGAGTTGGATGAATGGGGTTGGTTGGAATCCTACACCTCTCCTTTTCTACCTCTTGTTCCTCAACTTGATTATCAATGACCTTTCCACTCCTCAAGGTGATGATGTCATTAACTTGCTCATGACAAATACTTGAAGGATTAGTCTCATCAATTAGGTGAGTTTGCCTTTTTAGATTTAGAATTGGCTGACTTGGCAGAGTTATTTCCTTTATACAAGATAGAGCATTTTCTATTTGCCCTATATGAACTTCTATTAGCCCAACTCGAGTTTCGATTTGAACAAATTGATTTTCTAGCTTGACTATAGATTGAGAATGGGAATGCAAGAATTGAGTGTTGGACTCAAAGTTGTTAAGTGCAGTAAAGAGCTTCTCTTCAAATCTAGACGAGTACTTAGGAGGAGGAGGATCTGGATTAGCTTGGTTCCTAAATTGAGAAGGATAGTAAATGGAAGACTAATTAAAAGAATTATTTTGCAAAGGATTAGATGAATTGTGGTACTATCCCTAAGATTAGGGAAGAGTACTACCTTGGCTTTGATTCTTTCATGATATATTGGAATAATCTCTCCAACCAGGGTTACAAGTATTGGAATTTGGATTGTAACCTGAACTGGAGAATGCAGTATTGGTTTGCACTTGTGGATTTTCAAAATTTTAACCCATGAGAGGATAACTGGTAGCATAATGAGATAGACTAGCGCAGATAGAACACACCTCATTTGGCAAAGAGGAGTGTTGAGAATAACTAAGAGCACTGACAACTGATAAAACATGGTCAAACTTTTGATTCAACACTTTCATTTGAGTGGCAAGCTCTCTAGATTTTCTGCTTCATACAAAATTTTAACTTGAAGAATGCCAGGGGTTGACCTAGACCTAGAGGAAGAAGCATGTTGTATAGAATTTTCACGTAGGGCCTCAAACAGTTCCCAAGCGTCATCTGGGCTCTTATACAGGAAAGCACCATTGCTAGAAACATCTACCATGTTCGTATGTGGATCAGCTAATCCATCATAGAAGATTTGCACCACATGCCATTTAGTAATATCATGGTGTGGATACTTTCTTAGAAGATCATTGTATCTCTCCCAAGTATCATGAAGGTATTCACCCGGGATTTAGGAGAATGCCATGATCTCTCTTCTCATTTGTATGGTTTTACCGACAGTGTAGTATTTCTTCAAGAACTCCTGTTGTAACTTATCCGATGTGTTTATGGAATTATAAGGTAGGGAGTGCAACCAAGTTCTAGCTTTGTCCTTGAGAGAAAATTAGAAGAGTCTCATCCTAAAAGCATCATCAAAGAGAATGGACAACTTGGTAGTTGAACACAATTCTAGAAATTCATCTATGTGCTTGTAAGGATCTTTAGTAGCAAACCCATGGAAAGTTGGAAGCATTTGGATCATAACTGGTTTGATCTCAAAGTGGGTTGTATCAGATTGTGGAAATACAAAGCACAAAAGGGATGTATAGGATGTAGGAATGAAGTGATCCCTCATTTGTGGTGGTGGTGATGGTGCACGTTCTCTCTCAGTATTATCACCATTATTAGCCATGTCTAATGGTGAAAGTAGTAACAAAAAGAAAAATTCCAAGTAAAGAAAAATAACAAAAACTCACAAAATGGCCTAAACCCGTAGCTTCTTTTCCTTATACGTCTTTGTCCTCGCTGCTAGATTCCAGTAATTGAAAAGAAAAAAGAATGTGGTGAGATATTAGAAAGTCCTAAAAACGAAAAATTAAACTCATACTAATTTTCTACTCAAATAAACCGTTACAGTCCCCAGCAATGGTGATAAGTGCCGAATATTGCATATTAAAGCGCCCTTATTTGCATTAATTTAAGTCCATTAGTTGGTCTATTGTATAGGTTATCTTCATTTGCATGTTTTTTTTAATACATTTTTAGGTTTGTTTCCCAAAAAGGAATAAAAATTACATTTTGGTGAGTTCTTGAAGATCAAAGCATGCCGGGCTCGGGATCTACAGTTTTGCCAAGCTAATATGTGTCATTGAACTCGTGACACTCTCTGCAAAGTGTTAAGAAGAAGGATAATGTCATCGGGTGTGATACCCCTTGATTCTAGAGCCACGGGTGATCAAGTCCGAGCATAGATCCGAGGGATACCAGACAATTAATATGTAAATAAGCACAGAATACTAAAATGAAATAAGAATAAAATAATAAGCTGAAAAGAACTCTAATTATAAAATCCTCAAAATTTATAAATTAATATAAATTCCAAACTTTCCAATATCTGTACAACTCGGGAATCCATCTAGTGGACCCCTATCCAAATCCCACACTAGAAAGGAAACAACTGTAATAAAATCTAAAGCGAAACAGAGAAACTAGTCCTACGTAGTCGGAGGAGTGAGTGACTATATCTGCTCTATACGATTAAGATCTAACCCTGGAAGTGACGAACACCTGACAAATAAGGGAGTAGGTCAGGCCCACATGCAAGTCCTATCCTACTATAATCCATATAGAAACTCGATATGCAGATACATCCTAGATAGCTCACCAATAACTAAAGTAGTCTATATAGATATAAGTACACACTATAGGATGCTTACTAGACCATAGTGTAGTCTCAGCCTGAATAGAAGGTGACATGCAAATCTCACGTGACATGGTCATGTATACCGAGACCTACCAGGGAAAAGCAACTATGTCCAGTTATTCATCCTAGGTGATATACGTACCCTAACCATGATCCTGAGACTCAAGCTCATATCACGGCACCATAAAGATATATATATAAATATATATAATCCGTTCAAGTATGACATTCAAATGTTTATTGACCTGTTATATAAGTAAGTAGGACTTAACTTTTATAGTTGATCCACCTTACCTCAGAATAGGTAGGACTTAGTGTTTTGAACTAATCAATCCCTAGAATAGGTAGGTCTTAGTATTTTGAACTAAGCCATCCCTAATATACCACCGTCCCATACCGGTGCATATACATACATATAAGTAGGACTTAACTTTTATAGTTAATCCAACTTATTCCAGAATAGGTAAGACTTAGTGTTTTGAACTAATCCATCCCTAGTATGCCACCGTCCCATACTGCTGCATACACACATAACTAATCCAACAATTGACAAAATAGTACAAGAAGTTCATTAATTATAATCTAGAACAATATAATAATAATCAGAATCGTTAGTAAACACATTATAGTAAAAATTTTAAACGCAAATTTCGTAACAATCCATAAATCCAACAATTGATGCAATCTAAGACGTTAAACCATCAATTAACTCCATATAAGCATACTACAGTTTTAGTTAATCAATTATGCTTATTTCAGTGCTTAAACATGATTAATATTGTTTAATCATACATACACAAAATGCTAGCATTATAGTAAGCAATTAAATCCTCCAAACAGTCCAGAAATTGATATCATTTTTAATAAATTAAATATCAATTTTATCCAAACCAAGCCTACTTAATTGCTGGTATTCCATCACCCTTATAACACTATTAAAAAATGATTAAATATTATTAAATCATATGCGAAAGATTTGGTAAGTTTCAGTAAGCAAACAACTTAACAAAACAGTGCTCAACATGTAGGCTTTTCTTTATTTTCATGTTGCTTCATTCTTTAATACACTAATGTGATAATGCTTCCTAATATTTTCATAGGTCCATCACAATTAATTACATCCTTTAGTGCAATTTAAACGGATTAAAAATACTCCGGACAGCCCAAACAATCCCAAAAAAGACAAAAATTGTGCGTTTCGAGCGAGACCAGGCTCTCCTAAGTTGAGAGCCTGCTCCATTAACTTGGGAGCCTACTCTAAGGAGTTGGGAGTAGGCTCCATACTCCTTGGAGCCAGCTCCATCAATGAAGGAGTTCGCTCCCTCCTTTTGGGAGCCTGCTCTCTCATTCCCTAAAGCCGTTATGTGTTTCTGTTTTGTCTTCCTCACCTCCGGCTATACTCAGGGCCTCTGTAATGTTTTACATACTTGTTCTAGTGTTTATTCAATGTCCCAGATTAATTATAAGACATTGATATGCATCAATGATCTCAATTAAACAAAGCATAAACTCAAAGACAGCAAAAACCAGTTAACAGAACTTTAAGAATTTGCAAACTAGTTTAATTCAACGAGTTTAAATATAGTTTAAACATGCATAAAAGATTTTTTTTAGCATTAATTAAACCCCTGGAGTTTACCTAGGAATGCATAGAATACAGGTTTAGGGGAAAGAGTTAGAATAGAGACTTGCCTTTAGGTTTCCGTTCAAAACCTTAAACCATCGTCTTTAATAATTTCGGTGACCTTACTGCTTTCACCGACCACTGTTGCTCCTAGTTCAACCCACGAGCAATCCAATTTCCCCTCCTTGGTTCAGTCTTAGTCTAAGCCAAACCCTAATCTTCCTCTCTCTATTTCTCTCTATCTCTCCGTATGCGTGAACAAGATTTACAAACCCTTGGTAGACGTATAAATGTATATATATTGGCTTATACAAATACCAACCCTAATTCTAATTATATTGAGAGAAGGAAAGGAAAACTAACCTACTTACATAACCAAGTCGGCTACATCCATGAAGAAAATAAAACCCTAAAACTATTAAAACATTTAATTCACTAATCCACATAAACATATAAAGAAAACAAATAATTAAAAAAAATAATTAAACAAAACATTTAAATAAAATAAAGAATACAATTAATTCAATTCAAAATAACAAGAAGTACAATTAAATAAACACCTAAATAAAACAATTCATTTAAATAACATAATTCACAATCAATTCAAATAAACAAGCAAATAAACAATTAAATAATTAAAAAAAATGCAATTAAACAATACTTAAAATGCCGAGACTATCATTTTAAAATTAGGGGTATTACATTCTTCCCACCTAACAAAAGGAATTCCGTCCTCGGAATTCGCTTTTACCTTCTTCCATTATGTTAGGAAACTGCGAGCGAATGACATCTTCCCATTCCTAAGTAGGCTCAGCCTCATTGTGATGACTCTACCGAACATGCACTAAACGGATAGCCTTATTACTAAGGATTTGATCCCAACGATCGACAATACGACACAGTGACTCCAAATATGTAGCATCTGGCGGCAACTCGATCTCCCTAACATCGATATGCTGATACCGATCCTCATCTGAATCTCCAATGCACGAGTACAACAATCTGCGTAACTCTTCTGCCGACTCTGGGCAGTGCGCATACGATCCCTAATAAGAGCAATCTTCTTAGAGGTATCCTTAATGAACTCAGGAACCAAAAATTTGTTCTCGCCAACCTTCATCTAACAAACAGGCGACCGACACGGTCGGCCGTACAATGCCTCAAATGGCGCCATACCAATAATCTTCTGGAAACTATTGTTATATGCAAACTCCACAAGTGGCAAATAATCCTTCCAATGGCCCTTGTAATCAAGAACACACAAATGAAGCATATCCTCCACGATCTGATTAACCCTCTCAGTTTGTCCATCAGTCTGATGATTATAAGCAGTGCTAAGATGTAACTCTGTACCCAAAGCCTGCTGAAAACTCCTCCAAAATCCTGACACAAAGCTCAAATCCCTGTCTGATATAATAGACAATGGAATGCCATGCAGCTTCATAATCTCTGAAATCTAAAGTCTCGCCAACTGCTCTGAAGTGAAGTCAGTACGAATAGGCAAGAAATGAGCTGATTTAGTCAACCTATCCACGATGACCCAAATGGAAATGTGATCCTTACAGGAATTAGGCAATCCCTCTACGACATTCATAGAAATGCTCTCCCATTTTCACTCCGGTATTGGTAGTGGTTGTAGAGCTCCTAGCGGCCGCTGATGATCAATCTTGACCATTTGACAAGTACCACATCGAGAGACAAAAATAGCAATGTCCATTTTCATACCTGCCCACCAAAACTGCCGTTTCATATCCTGATACATCTTTTCTCCTCCTAGATGAACAGAAAACTCAGAATGGTGAGTCTCAGTCATCACATCCTTCTTCAAATCATCAACAGAAGGTACCACCAACCATCCCTTGTACCTCGAACCTCCATCAGTCCCAACAGAGTAAAATGGGACCTCCCCAGAAGTTATCTCTGCAATTTAATCAATGCACTGCTGATCCGTGAGTTGTGCCTTCAAAACCTTGTGAATAATAGAAGGTGTAACTACCACGTAAGCTATGAAAGCATCTGACAACTCATCCACCATCTTCAAAACATTCCACTTAGTAGTGAATAGAGCAGAAAGACTAGCAGCAGGTCGACGACTGAGTGCATTTGCAACCACATTTGCTTTCCCTGGATGGTATTGTATAGAGAAATGGTAGTCTTTCACAAACTCTAACTATCTACGTTGTCTCATATTTAGCTCCCGCTGAGTGAACAAATACTGCAAACTCTTGTGATCACTAAATAATCTGAAGGATTCCCCCCAATAGATAATGCCTCCAAATGCATACGGTAAAGACCACAGCTGCCAATTCCAAATCATGTGTTGGATAATTAAGCTCATAAAGCTTAAGCTCTCGAGACCTATAAGAAATCGGTCACTCCTCCTGTATCAAAACACATCCAAGACCTTGCAATGAAGCATATGTGTAGACAAGGTACTCTATCCCGCTCTGTCGAGTTGACAAAACTGGGGCAGAAGTCAACTTGCATTTTAGCTCATCAAAAGCTTTCTGACAGTGTTCATCCCACATGAACTGTACACCCTTTTAGTCAGATGGTGAGTGGTCCCGCTATCTTCAAAAACCCCTGGATGAACCTACGATAATACCCTGCCAATCTGAGGAAACTCCAAATCTCGGTAGGTGAAGTAGGCTGTCCCCACTCTACCACTGCTGAAACTTTGGCTGGATCCACCGCTATTCCCTTTTCTGACACCACGTGACCCAAAAACTTCACTTCCTGCTGCCAAAATTCACACTTCTCGAACTTGGCATATAACTGGTGCTCACGAAGCTTCTACAGGACTATGCGTAGATGTCGAGCAAGATCATCCTCTGACTTTGAATAAATCAAAATGTCATCTATAAAGACAATGACAAACTGATCTACATAAACCCTAAAAACTCAGTTGATTAAGTCCATGAAAATCGCAGGTGTGTTGTTAGTCCGAAAGGCATGACACGAAACTTATAAGACCTATATCTAGTGAGAAATGCTGTCCTCGAAATGTCTTGCTCCCTAACCCTCAGTTGATGATACCCAGAACACAGATCAATCTTAGAGAAGTATGTAGCTCTCCTCAACCGATCAAAAAGATCATCGACCCTGGGCAATGGATACTTATTATGAATAGTAACCTTATTCAACTCCTTGTAATCTATGCACAGGCGAAACAAACCATCCTTCTTCTTTACAAACAGCACTGGTGCTCCCCAGGGTGAAGTACTCCTGCGAATAAAACATTGGCTGAGTAATTGCTAAATCTGATCCCTCAGCTCTCGCATCGCCACTAGTGCCATCCTGTATGCTGTTCCAGCAATAGGCGCAGTGCCTGGAGCTAAGTCAATCCCAAAGTCTATCTCGCGACTAGGTGGTAGCCCTGGAATTTCCTGAAATACATCCAGAAAGTCCTGTACAATTGGTATACTATCCAATGATACAGTAATCCCCTCCTCTGTTTCCTCCTCCATATGGAACAAATAAGTGCTAGTGACCCTGTTAGACCGTGGCATAACGACGATGTACAAATCTTGACCAAGTATGGTGAACACAATAAACCTATCAAAATAATTAACTTGGCCATGGTACTGAAATCACTAATCCATCCCAAGTAACACAGCATAAGTGTGCATGTCCAGGACCAATAGATTGGCAAGAAATCTGAGTCTACTAATATCTAGTGTCACAGGCCCATCACTCTCATGTAAAATAGCAATATCGCCTAAAGGTGTAGAAACACCACGAGATCTATCACATACCTGTGTCACCACTAAACTATAAGAACCCAAATGTTCAGAATACTTCGTTGAGCAAAACACGCAAAGTAAACAAAATACTCTGAAATCTACCCACTTTTAGATTATCGTTCTATCCTGGGACTTCCTTCTTCGAAATCAAACCTACTACATTGATTTACATAAGTTCTTTTATAAACTCCTTGGTAACCATCCCATCTCAACACAATGTACTTACAAGCAAATATTTGTTTGCCTGTCCAAAAACCAATTACTCCACTGTGATAATCATTTATTTTCGTAACATACACATTCCAATATAGTTTAATAAAACCACATGTGTATAACTCACAAAAATGCTATCATAAAACACACTAAAGATAGCCAAAGCCATTAGTTCACTTTATTAAGAACTTCTTTAAATCATAAACTTCCAAAAGAATAATTGTCAAATATTCTTTAATATAGTACTAGTATACGTGATTAAATCCGTACTACACTATCTCCCTTACTACTAATAATTAAAATTACTCTTAAAAAAGCATTCATCCTTGAACCCCGATACCTTCTAGCTTGGACGCTCCAGTATCTCCTCCATCTGGAACTTTTTCGGGATCTTCCTTCCACTTGGCTTAACATCAAGCACCACCGAAGTTGTGTTAGGTCCACAGTATGGTGGCCAATCTCGCACACCAGAAACCTTCCTTGACTTGTATTCCGAAGCAAGACCTATGGGAACCAATTCCTTGGTCTCCAATTTGGCCTTTTTGGTCGGCCATCGCAGGGGAATTGTCAGACTAATCTTTTTCCTCCTTTGG
Source organism: Cornus florida (assembly GCF_030987335.1). Taxonomy (NCBI): domain Eukaryota; kingdom Viridiplantae; phylum Streptophyta; class Magnoliopsida; order Cornales; family Cornaceae; genus Cornus; species Cornus florida. The sequence continues at coordinate 78,265,634 of NW_026775573.1, read as the reverse complement.
TCCTTCTTTGCTTTCATTATAAACCATATCCTTTTCCTAGTGCCAAACATTCTGAAATTACAGAATAAACTTGACATTAATACTTTCTAAATGAACCGTAAAGGAATACAACGAATCCTAAACTGAAGCTCTAATCAAGAGAAAATGCTATGCGGAAGTCTTATATGATAGAATCCTAGAGACACTGAACCTGAAGCGCTCTGATACCAACTGTGATACCCCCCAATTCTAGAGCCACAGGATCAAGTCCGAGCACAGATCCAAGGGATACCAGACAATTAATATGTAAATAAGCACAGAATACTAAAATGAAATAAGAATAAAATAATAAGCTGAAAAGAACTCTAATTATAAAATCCTCAAAATTTATAAATTAATATAAATTCCAAACTTTCCAATATCTGTGCAACTCGGGAATCTATCTAGTGGACCCCTATGCAAATCCCACACTAAAAAGGAAACAACTATAATAAAATCTAAAATGAAACATAAAAAGCAGTCCTACGTAGTCGAAGGAGTGAGTGACTATATCTGCTCTGCACGATCAAGTTCTAACCTTGGAAGTGACGAACACCTGAATTATAAGGGAGTGGGTCAGGCCCACATGCCAATCCTATCCTACTACAATCCATACAGAAACTTGATATGCAGATACATCCTAGATAGCTCAACAATAACTAAAGTAGTCCATATAGATATAAGTGCACACTATAAGACGCTCACTAGACTATAGTGTAGTCTCAACCTGAATAGAAGGTAACATGCAAATCGCACGTGACGTGGTCATGTATACCAAGACCTACCAGGGAACAGCAACTATGTCCAGTTATCCATCATAGGCAATATATTCATGCTAACCATGATCCTAAGACTCAAGCTCATATCATGGTTGTAACGACCCAGAAAATTCCCTTCCTTTTCTTTTTTTCTGAAATTTTACGAATGAATTTTTTTCGTTTAATTTTCTTCGCTGAGTTCAATTTCTCATTGCTTAGTGTCATCTCGAGTGCTTATGAATGGGTTCTGAGACTCTTTTCCATGGATTGACAACTTCCTTTGAGGACCAAGTCATTTTAACATTTTTCGTTTTTCGACACTATGCACTATTTCGTCCTTTTCCCTATTCTATCTTATTCCTGTTTGTCAGTTTTTGGCATAACCTCACTTTTCATGCTCAGAGTTGATTTCTGACTTCACATATCCTGATCTTGCGTTTCCATAAAATACATATCTTCACTTTTTCAATAAAGTACTTTGGTTGCTCCTACTGTCCATAGGGGCATAGATGCACAATTCTTTGGAATTATCTTCCTTTCTTAGGGTGTTTTTCATAAATATCTTTTGAAGATATTTTATTTTAGGGATATCTAAGAAAATATCTTTTGAAAGACATTTTTTTTCAAGGGCAGTTTTGCAGTTAACCTTTTTTGTAGGGGCCATTGTGCAATTAACGAAAGTTATTGCAACATATCTTGTCTGGTGCCTGGATCCTTATACAGGATTCATTTTCACATTTCGTCAAGTCGTGTACTCATAGAATTCCATTCTGGTCATTTTTCTCCAGTTTTAAAGTTTCTAGCTCAGTTTGCGCCGAACTTGTTTGGGGCATATATCTCTACTCGGGACTCATTTTTTGACACTGATTCTTCCGTTGTTCATATTTTCTCATTTGGAATCTTTTTTGTTCACAGAGTTTTTCCGTTTGAGCGCGTCTGCTCAAAATCCACTTTTCCAGACCCGGCGGGGCCCTTTCGGGGCACTTTTTGAGATTTTCTATAAATAGGGGGTCTTAAGAAGAAAAGCCAGATTTTCTTCTCTCTCTCCTCTCTCTTGGCCAACGGCCATGGCTGCCAAGGGGCTGCCATGCTTCTTCTTCATTTTCCGGCCACTTCCCTTGAGTGAAAACTCTTCGGCCTTAACAATTAATGCTTCTCTTGACGCCGCGTATCTTATGCCCTTATTAGAACTCGTTTCTGACCAAATTTTGAGTTCGGGTTTGGAGTCAAGTTTGGATTTTCATGGGGCTTCTTGCGGATTCTTGTTCAAGGTGTTGTCCCCAACAAAACCTCTCGGTATCGTCGGATTCGGAGCACATTTTTTTCAGTGGGCCATTGAGGTTTTCATCTCAAATTGAGGTAGGGGATGTTCAAGGTTTAATTCTTGTTATATAGCATGATATTGATGCTTATACTACTTGTTTCCATGCTTAAATATAAAATCTAGAGGTTTTATTATTTATTTTTCTTATACGGGACCTGATTTTCCCGGTTGCTCATAACTTGGTTTAAAAATGTAGCATGATATTATATTGCCCCTTGATATGCTCATTGTCGTGTATTAAAATTGGAACATTTGAATAAGTATTAAAGCTTTTATTTAATATTTATCGTAAGTGAAATATTAATTCACATGGCCTTAATTGGCTTGAAATTAATATGTGTTAGCATATTATATTAGGCCCTAGTATACTCCTTAACATAGATTAAATTGAGAGTAATCGGAGTTGCTTTGAAATCTATTATTTATTAATTAATTTGATCAATTAATTTGCTCCGGGTGTACTATTCACCCCATTGGAATTCCTATTTGACATTCTTGATATGCATGTTATATGGTTTCACATATATTAAATCTAGAATATTTGATTAGGTTTTGAAACCTTTCATTTATTTATTTTCTAGTATTAAAGTTTAATACTCATGGTCTTCTCTTGCATGGAATTCACTTGTGTCGTGTTTTTAAATCAAGTCTTGGTATGTTGTATAACATATATTAATTTGAGATCATTCAGATGAATTTCAAAACCTAGAGATTTTAATTAAATGAAGTAATTAAAATCCATTTCATGGTTCATTGGTCTTGATTCAGTTTCTAACCTTGTATTCATGATTTTCTAGACAAGTTCATTCACGTGTATCAAATCGAGAATAATCGGATAAGTTTTGAAACTTATATTTAATTAATTCCTTTGTGTGGAACTTAATTCACATGTTTGTATCTTTCTTAGAATGAACTTGTAAATTGACATTAGACTTGCCTTGTGTAATGATTTGCACACTTTGCATTAAATATCCTTCATACATAGCATGTAACAAATCGCACACTGAAGATTCGACATTCATCATATCATATTAATGCAAACTTAGGGCATGACTTGTATGTTTCAAAATCATGGTTGTGCATGAGACGTGGTTAATGTGTTTCTAGTATTTTGGTACAATCTTGACTTGCACAACTTGTTGATTTTGGGACTTAGGATATCAATCAAGAATAGGGGAAGGTACCCTTGGGTGATAATCTCTAAAGTGATCCCAAGAATAGGGGAAGGTACCCTTGGGTGATAATCCCTAAGCTGATCCCAAGAGTAGGGGAAGGTACCCCTGGGTTGATAATCCCTAAAGTGATCCGAATACTAGGGGAAGGTACCCTTGGGCTGGTAACCCTAAAGTGATCCCAAGAGTACGGTTTTAATCCGGGTGATATCCAAGTTTCCACAATGGTTGATTTCACTCTTTGAATTTCAAGTTGCCATTCCTTGAAGATTTAAAACTTATTGTATTATGTGAAATGCTCCAATCTTGTTAATTGCATAGATATTATGCCTTATTCGTGATTTCAAGTATACTTATTGTCGTGTTATATGGAATATTTTATCCTTATTTACCTACATAGATAGTATGCCTTGTCCTTGATTCCATATGTTACCTCTTCATGTGTTTTATGAAATGCACAAACCTTGTTAATCGCATAGATATTATGCTTTGTTCCTAATTTCGTGTATAACTCTTGTCTTGCTAATTGGATTATCCCAATCTTGTTATTTGCATTGATATTAGGCCTTGTTCTTGATTCCTTGTATAACTCCTATCGTGTAAATTAGAATGTTCTAATCTTGTCACTAGTGTAGATATTATACCTTATTTATGATTCAAGTATACTTCTTTTTATGTTTCATGGAATGTTCCATCCTTGTCTACTTGCATAGACATTATGCTTTGTCCTTGATTTCAAGTATACTTCATGTCGTGTATTCCATTCTTGTCTACTAGCATACATATTATGCCTTGTTCTTGTATTCTAGTGCAAACTTGTCGTGTTCTTTGGATTATCCAAAATCTTGACTTGTTTCATACATGTATATGTATCATGATTCTTGTTGCTTATGCTCTAGGGTAGCTTAGGATGCTCCCTGAGTCTCATTGTGACATAGATGTTAGGTGGCATGAGCCCCTTTGACATGTTTCACCTTAAGGTGATAAAATTGTAAAATGCTAGGTCAATGCATGCTCATCTCCTACGAGTAGCTTTATGTTGCTCACCCCTACGTTATTGGGGCATATTTTAGGTACAGGACTCAAGACTTGAAGATTTCATTGCTTGGGTAATTTGTGGCTTCACATGACAAAACTTGTATTCTTGATTCTATGTATGTAAAGTTTACATAAGTACACTATTTTTTTTATGTATTTTACATGTTTGACATGAGGCTAAGGCCCACAAACCTTTAAGTTCATATGTATATAACTTAAACTTCAAGTTTTGCCTTAGAAACGTAATTTTCCCAACTTTGGAGGTTTGGCATGTCAAATCTTGTAAATGGAATGTAATGAGGCCGTTGGCCATTGTAACATGTTTAAATATCCATATTACACTTGCGTGCATGTTCACATCATCACATACTTGCATATTTTGTGAATTGAACATGCTATGGGGATTTCCAAGTAGACTTTCAGCCTTGGGTGTATAACAGGTGGTTATTGCACTTCTTTGGGTCATTTTGGTCGACCAAAATGGCACTTCGGTCGACCGAAGCTCAATGGTTTTCATTTGAACTTCAAAACATGCATTTCCAGTAGCCATTTTCACTGTTCTGGGCCATTTCGGTTGACCGATGGCTTATTCCGGTCGACCGATGGTTCATTTCGGTCTACCGATACAACCAAGCCTTGAAAACATGATTTCAGCACAAAATTAAGTCATTTCGGTTGTCCAATGGGTTATTTCCATCGACTGAAATAGCCTGATCCCGAGACTAGCCTCTGTTGAGTTTCAGCACTGAACTTCCAACTTTGAATGGCCATAACGTCTTCGTTTCTAACCCAAATAGGGTGATTCTTGAACCTAAATTCATGAGCTTGAAATCCGCTTTCCAATTACACCAACCATACATTCAAACTCCATTTGTGGTGAGAGTTATTTAGGTTTTAGTGAGAGGGTGTCAGTTTTTACTTAAACCGGGAAACGGCATTTCGTGGGATTCTTGTCCAATGTTCTTGATACCTCTTGGAACATTGTGAAATGATTGGATTAGGTTTTGTGGACCTCATTTGACTTGTTTAGAGTCAAATCTCCCCTTTTTAATTGCAAATTGACCACTTTGCCCTTTATTAAAGGGTTTTGCTCGCTTCTTTTCTTCTTGTTGTTTCTCCTTCGTTCGGACTCCAAATCATGCGATTCTTGAGTCCATCTTGATTAGTTTTTCATTTTCTTTCTAGTGGTGTGCTCAGTGAAACCTGAATTCATACTTTCAGAAATGACTACCTTGCCCCTAAGGGCTTAATTGTCATTCTTCCGGTCCTTTGCTTCCGCACCTTGTTTCTTTGAGTTCCGTGACCTCATGGAGGGTCATCCTAGGGTCTTAGAGGTGTTTTGTGCCTTGGAAGACCATCGTTTTGTTTCTTGCTTCCACATTTGGATCCGTTATCGGGACAATCCTCAGTTCATCACTGTAGTACCAGGTTGAATAAGAACCCGGGTCGTTACAACGGCACCATAAAGATATATATATATAATCCGTTCAAGGTATAACATTCAAATGTTTATTGACTTGTCATATATATAAGTAGAACTTAACTTTTATAGTTAATCCACCTTACATCAGAATAGGTAGGACTGAGTGTGTTGAACTAATCCATCCCCAGAATAGGAAGGTCTTAGTGTTTTGAACTAAGCCATCCCTAATATGCCACCATCCCATACCGATGCATATACATACATATAAGTAGGACTTAACTTTTATAATTAATCCAACTTATTCCAGAATAGGTAGGACTTAGTGTTTTGAACTAATCCGTCCCTAGTATGCCACCGTCCCATACCAGTGCATACACACACAACCAATCCAACAATTGACAAAATAGTACAACCAGTTCATCAATTATAATCCAAAACAATATAATAATAATTAGAATCATTACTGAACACATTATAGTGAAATTCTTAAATGCAAATTTTATAACAATCCATAAATCCAACAATTGATGCAATCTAAATCGTTAAAACTTCAATTAACTCCATATAAGCATACTACAGTTTCAGTTAATCAATTATACTTATTTCAGTGCTTAAAAATGATTAATACTGTTTAATCATACATACACAAAATGCTGGCATTATAGTAAGCAATTAAATCTTCCAAACAGTCCAGAAATTGATACCGTTTTTAAGAAATTAAATATCAATTTTATCCAAACCAAGCCTAGTTAATTGCTGGTATTCCATCACCCTTATAACACTGTTGAAAAATGATTCAATATTATTAAATCATATGCGAAAGATTTGGTAAGTTTTAGTAAGCAAATAACTTAACAAAACAGTGCTCAACATGTAGGCTTTTCGTTATCTTCAAGTTGCTTCATTCTTTAATATTCTAATGTGATAATGGTTCCTAATATTTTCATAGGTCCATCACAAGTAATTACATCCTTTGGTACAATTTAAACGGATTAAAAATACTCCGCATAACCCAAACAACCCCTAAAAAGACAAAAATTCTGCGTTTCGGGCCAGAGCAGGCTCTCATAAGTTAAAAGCCTACTCCATTAACTTGGGAGCCTACTCTAAGGAGTTGGGAGCCGGCTCCATACTCCTTGGAGCCGGCTCCATACTCCTTGGAGCCGGCTCCATCAACGATGGAGCTCGCTCCCTCCTCTTTGGAGCCTATTCTTAACTCGTCTTCCTCGCCTCCGGCTATACTCAGGGCCTCTGTAATGTTTTACATACTTGTTCTAGTGTTCATTCAATGTCCTAGATTAATTATAAGACATTGACATGCATCAATGATCTTAATTAAACAAAGCGTAAACTCAAAGACAGCAAAAATCGATTAACAGAACTTTAAGAACTTGCAAACCAGTTTAATTCAACAAGTTTAAATATAGTTTAAACATGCATAAAATATTTGTTTTAGCATTAATTAAACCCCTGTAGTCTACCTAGGCATGCACAGAACACATGTTTAGGGGAAAGAGTTAGAATAGAGACTTGCCTTTAGGTTTTCGTTCAAAACCTTAAACTATCGTCTTTAATAATTCTGGCAACCTTACTGCTTTCACCAACCACTGTTGCTCCTAGTTCAACCCATGAGCAAGCCAATTTCCCCTCCTTGGTTCAGTCTTAGTCTAAGGCAAACCCTAATCTTCCTCTCTGTCTCTCTATATACGTGGATATGGTTTACAAACCCTTGGCAGGCGTATAAAGGTATATATATAGGCTTATACAAACACCAACCCTAATTCTAATTATATTGAGAGAAGGAAAGGAAAACTAACCTACTTACATAACCAAGTCGGCTACATCCGTGAAGAAAATAAAACCCTAAAACTATTAAAATATTTAATTCACTAATCCACATAAGCATATAATAAGGAAAACAAATAATTAAAACAAATAATTAAACAAAACATCTAAATAAAATAAAGAATACAATTAATTCAATTCAAAATAACAACAAGTATAATTAAATAAACACCTAAATAAAACAATTCATTTAAATAACATAATTCACAATTAATTCAAACAAACAAGCAAATAAATAATTAAATAATTTAAAAAAATGCAATTAAATAATACTTAAAATGTTGAGACTATCCTTTTAAAATTAGGGGTATTACATCGGGCCAAGCCAAAGAATATTCAAGAAGTAGAAATGAGCCTTGGTGGTACTATGGCGGGCACCCGTCAACGCCCCCCAATTGCTACGGGTGCTCAAGGGCAGTAGCTTTCAGATTTGGCGAGGCCCGGCCATGCACTGCGGGCGCCCGCCAGTTGCCAGCAGCAGCCCCAAATGCCTTATTGCTAGTGCGTGGATGCCAGCCTTCACTCCTCGAGGGCACTCGCCATCCGATGCGGGAGCCCGCCAAGCTATACATAGCAGGTTGTGGGTTGCATTGTTTCACCCAATGTTGTCCCTTTGATTGAAGGGATGGCTCTGCACTATTCTAGGTATTTTTAGCCACGAGATTAATTGGGTTTGGTAGGATTTTTGGCCAATTTGTGTGGCTTAAATCATTGTAAATCATTATCAAACATTGTAAGGATTTCTAGAGAGAGAAATATTGTGTTCTTGAGAGCTTGGGTTGAATGTGGCTATTAGGGGCGAAAATGGAAAGGCTGATCATCGCAACCTCTTCCTCCCTTGCTTCTATGGGTAACTAACTCCCTTTCTAGGGAGGTGATGAAGCCCTTCTTTGTAAGCATGCTTTCATTTTGTTTAATTTGGGGAATGAAGTATGTATGTGGTATTTCTTGTCTTAGATTATATTTTCTCATGATTATATGGCTTGCATCTCCATAGTGAGAATGGAGATGAGATTATGAAATAGTGTTTCATGGCATGTTGTATGAAAATTTTGATAGTCCATAGCTTAGGGCCTCCCTTTGATGGATTATTCTTGGTTTTTGACTTCATGTGCTATTACTATATTCATTGAGGAGTTTGATAGTCCCTACCTTTGTGAGCATGTCATAAGCTACGCCCCAGCTTAGGTAGTTCAAGCATTGAAAACTTTGATGGATTATGCTTACTTCTTAATTTTATGAATTTCTTGAAGTTAATGTAGCAATCATGTATTGCTACATAGAATGGTCATATACATAAGTTGTTCCCCAAGTTACTCACAAGCAGGCATGTTTATATGGTTAGTGGTTGATTCACTTCCCTAGCCCTCTCTACATAAGTTTCTCTCCTCTTAAATTTCTTCCATTTACTATTTTAAGCAAATTTCATTTCTAATTCTAAGTGACAAACAAAACCAAACCTTACACCTCCTTCATTAAACAAAATGATTTTAAAAAACCTTGGTTGCCATAAACTTGCAGTCCTTATGCTTTGACTTACCCTTATGATAGCCCTATTTTACAATGATTTGTGCTATTGTAAGGGTTGATTATAATTGGTAGACATATTCCACCTATTAATTTTTGGAGCCGTTGTAAGGGATTTGCAAATAGTTTTGTAACCGAGGTTTAAAGGTCACCTTTGACTTGATTGTGAATATTGTGATTTGTAGATATTTTTCACTTTGGTTTTGGTGATTTTTTTGTTTAAGTATTTTCGTGAGATTCTAGGGACTCAAGGCTTGCCAAGGAGAAACCACAAAATTGTAAGTCTAACGGACTCCAGGTAAGTTTTTCAAAGTTCTAGTTTCAAAAGTTGTGAATATTTTGCATGTGTATAAATTAGAGACCTTGGATTGTGAAGCACTTGTCGAGGCTATTTTTGTTTTTCCATTTTGCAAAGCATCGGTCCTTGTCGTGGCCATTTATTTTCTGTCATGTTGATAATTGAGGAGAAAGGGAACATTGTATGTGAATGTTATGTTGAAGGGGTGCTATGCTTGTTGTGTGAATTGTGTTGTTGATGTTGGGCCGTAGGTCATTATCTTTACCAACTCTTAAAGAACTAATTGGCATAAATTCACTTAAAAGGACTCTTAGAAGAAACCTTAGGGAATTTGAAAATATAAGAGGAATCGAACTTGAATTTAATACAATGGCAGGAAATGAAGAAAATTTGAGGGAGGAGGAAATCAATAATGAAAGGGCTTAAATTCCAGATGTGGTACCTATGACTCTTAGGGACTATTTCATCCTTACAAGTTATGCCTCTCCTTTTTGCATAGTGATGCCAAACACCGACACAGCCCAATATGAGATCAAATCTAGCACAATTCAAATGCTTCCATCCTTCCATGGATTTGAAAATAAAGACCCCTATAAGCATCTTGATGAGTTCCTTAAAATCTGCTCTACCATCAAGATGAGGGGCTTCCCTGAAAAAGCACTATATTTGCGTCTCTTCCCATTTGCCTTAAAAGATAGGGCAAAATATTGGTTGAACTCCCCTGTTACAAATTCCATCATTACATAAGCACAATTGCAACAAGAATTCTTTAAAAAATACTATCCGGTGATTAAGAACAATCAAATGAGCATTCCATTCTTAGTTTTTCATAAATCGATGGGGAACAACTCCATGAGACTTCGGAAAGACTTCAAGACCTCCTTAGGAAATGTCCGCACCACCTAATTCCAAAATGGAAATTGGTGCAAGCTTTCTATAATGGTTTAACTGAACCACATAGACTCATGGTTAACTCATCATATGAAGGAATCTTCATGTCTAAATATGTGGATGAGGCTTGGACCTTACTCGAGAATTTGAGTGAAAACTCATTGCAACATAATTCTCGTAGGGCTCCAACATCAACCAATGCAAAGAACACTAATCTATGTCAACCAAAGACAATAAGGGAAGAATCTTCTCAAATGGATGCCATAGGTCACAAATTCTATCAATTAATGGCACCACATCTCTCTCCATCTTTGTCTCAAAATTCAGCAAGTGCGGTGTGTGCATCATGTACTAGCCCATTCCATCTCTCAGAATATTGCCCCACACTGGAGCAAATTAATAGTAACAATCAAAAGCAAGCAAATACTATGTTTTCCAGGCCCAGAAATAATCCTTACTCCAATACCTACAATCCGGGATGGAAAGATCATCCGAATTTTTCGTGGAGGCAACCTGTGACGGCCTTAGAATTTCAAGCCAGTGTGTCCTATAATGAACTGAAGATTGACCCAATAACGGATCCAGATGCGGAAGTAAGAAATAAAACAACGGTCTCCCATGGCACAACACGCCTCTAAGACACTTTGATGACCTTCCATGAGGTCGTGGAACTCAATGAGAACTAACGCGGAAGTAAAAGATCAAAAATATGACAAACAAGCCCCCAAGGGCAAAATAGTCATTTTACAAGAAAATGACGTCCTTAGAATGTATATTATTCCCGAGACACATCCATGACTTCGTGTGAAGTCACGGAACTCAAAAGAAAGTAGCGGAAGCGAATTATAAGAAAACCGGACAAAAATAGCCCCAACGGCAAAATGGTCATTTCTGAAAATATAGACTCGGGTGCTACTAAGCACACCAATTGAAAGATAACAGAATATTAATCGAGATGGACTTAAGAATCGCATGATACGGAGTCCGGACAAGGGAGAAACGACAAAACAACGAAAAACGGACATAGAAAACAAAAAGAGTAAACTGGTAATTATCCAGCAATATCCAGGTGCAACTGAGCACACCATTGGAAAGACAGAAAAAAAAAATAGTCGAGTTAAAAAAAAATTTTACTCGATTTGGAGTCTGGATGAGGGAGAAAGGTCAAAAACAAAAAGAGGGTCATGACAGCTAAAGTGCTGCCAACCCACTGCTCCTGCAATTGAGAGTAAAAACGGGTATCTAAACGGACTTTTTTGGAAAAAATCAAAGAAGAAAGCCCCCCTAAAATCAATTTTTCTACATGGATTCATGGATGGAAACAAAAAAAATAATAATAATAATGTACTGTAAAATGCCCAGAATGCCCTCAAGAAAATCAGGTCAAGAGGGTAAAAATCCTTCGGAGCTGCTGTCCAAGGAAAGGAAATGGGGTTTCGAGAGGTTTTTAAATTTCCTAAATTAAAAATGCAATCTTAAAATACACCCACGAGACCCCCAGAAGTTTTGGATCGGTCATCACACTTTTCAAAAAAAAGTCGATGAATAATACCAAGTACACTTGTATTAAAAATTAGCAGAAACCTGGCAACAAGGATTTTTCAAAAAAAAATGGGTTTTTGAGGGCCAAGATGATGTTTTCTGGAAAAACACAAAGGGGAAACCCCCTCCGAAATCAAGTTTTCTACCCGAAAGAATGAGCAAAAATAAAAAAACACATTGTGAAATACCCGAAATTCCCCTGGAACAGAATAGTGTAAAAACTCAAAAAAAAAATGCAACCTTAAGTTTTTGTTTCATCAAAAAGGGTATTGTGTGCCAAAGTAAACATGTAAGCATACGTAATATGATAAAGTAGACGTACTATAATGGCCTATGGCCTCATGGCATGTTGAATGTAAAATATGACCCTTCAATGCATGAAATCTCCTAATTTCCATAAGCAACAATGAAGTTAAAAATTTACATACATATCACATAAGTGTCTTTGGCCCTTGGCCTCACTACATACAAGTCAAATACATTATATAGAGTGTACTTATGTACACATTACCTACATGGAATCAAATATACAAGAATTGAAACCTTCAAGCCTACAATCATCCAAGCAATGATGAACATCACGAACGAAGTCTTCATACTTGAACAAATCCCCCAGTAACTTCGGGGTGAGTAAATAAGTTTACTCGTAAAGAATGAGCATGCATAGACTCGATTTCTTTAAAGATTTTTACATTAACTTAAAACAATTCAAAAAGATTATGCCACCTAACGTATATGTCAAATGTGAGACTCAGGAAGCATCCTAAGCTACCTTAGATCATTTCTAGCATAATTGACATACCTATGCAGGTAACAACATTGGAACTTCCAACACAACGCATCAAGCACAAATTCTCAAGTTATCATCTTGTAACTTAAAATGGGAAATCAAACAAGGAACAACAAGTTACAACATCATATAGTTATCAACTTGAAATGAAATGCAAAATCAAACAAGGTGGATACTTGGACATCACGCCGGATCAGACTGACACCAAAGTTACTTTAGGGTTACTAGCCCACGGGTAACCCCCTTATGTGCGCACTAGACTATAGAAGGACATTCCCCTGTACTAAAACCATGTCCTAGCCGTAGTCAAACAACGACATCCTTAAGTTTCCAAAATCAACAAGTTGTGCAACAATGCATATAACAACATGCATATACAAGATAATCAATTATCTACCACAACCAACCAAATTTGGAAACACATACAATACATGCCCTAAGTCCACAACTACTATGGCATGAAAGATGTCAAATGCAAGGTCTGCAACTCATTACACAAGCAACGATATATCCCATAAAGAAAACATGCTCCCATAAATATAAATATAACAACAATATTATCATATACTTAAAACATAACGAAGTGAATATACAACAAGTCTAAATCCATGATTTAAACATAGAAACAATTTCTAAAACACACTTAGATCCATAGAGCTATTAGGTAGAATTTAATTAAACAAAAATAATTAAATTCTCTAGATTTCAAATCAATTTCAAATAACCTCCAATTAATATATGTTAAACAACATAGCATGCTCATTACATAAATCAAATCAAAAGAGCAAAATGAGCAAGACATCATCATATAGAATTTAATTAATTTAAATTAATTAAATCTCTAATTTTCAAAAGTTATTCAAATGATCCCAAATTTATATATATATCAAGCACTAAGTCATGGTCATACCATATATCAAGTCTAAAATGGAATACAAGCAAAATACAATTTACTAGAATTTAAATCAAATTAAATCCATTTAATCTCTAGATTTGAAAACTCATTTAAATCATCCCAATTTAATATATATCAAAGATCAAGTCATGGCCATGCCATATACCAAGTCTAAAATGAGTTATATGCAAGCTATGATACATCATTAATTTCTCAAATTTATAAAAGACATGCATACAACTTATATCTCATACAAAAGCAAGTAAAGCCACTTAGAAAAATAAATTACAACACCCCCTATCTCACAAGAGGATTGTTTCTCTTGAATCCAAGGAAAATCAACCTAAAATGGCAAACCCTTCTAGGGTTATGTAGAGGAGGATGAGGGGAACAAAAAGTATTCCAAGCTTTATGGTCTAAGATGAGTGGAAGGGCCTCAAAAATTACTTTCAAAGCCTAAGCATCAAGCTTCTCTAATGGTGGCTAGGTTTTGTGGTGAGGAAGATGATGATACAATATGATAAAGTGTGAGTGGAGGAAATAGAAATCCTCCACTCGCTATGTGATCCTACACCATAGTCAATGCACACAAGTCTTGGTCAATTGCACAAAAACCCCTCTTTAAAACCATAATCCCAAAATAGCCCAAAAATAATTGGAAAACTTAATTTGGAGCATACACTTGTCACTCATCCAAGCATCCATTGTGGGCTTAATCCTAAGCCTACACTTGTCAACCATCCAAGCCAACAAGTGCACCTATTCTAGGTCAACAAGTGGTTCAATCTACACCCTCCACATGTCATCATCCAAGGCATCAAAGTGTCCGCACACAAATGCCAACAAGTAGACCAATGAGAATGTGACATTTGTCACACTTTTCGAAAATTGCAAAAAGGTCTTTTTTGAAAATATCTTCCAAATTAAATCACAAAATGGTCCCTAAGATAAAAAATAATTACTTTACATAATTACACTAAAACCCCAAAAGTTGAGAAAATTATCAAAAAGTTTTGCATCCATGCCCTTTACAAGAAAAGTAAATATTTAACATGTTTTTCTACAAAAGTGAAAATGTAGATATCTTAGAAATCAAATATCATGGATGCATGCAAAGCTAGAGTCAAATCTGAGGGCAAAAAGTGAGGTTATGCCAACAAAGTGACAAACGAAAAAGCGATGAAAGTGAATAGTATCAAAAAGTGAAAATGTGAAAATGACTCGGTCCTCAAAGGAAGTCGTCAAACCAAGGAAAAGAGTCTCGGAAACCATCCCCGAGCACTCATGATGACATTAAGTGATGAGAAACTGAACTCAGAAAAGAAAGGTTCAACGAAAAAAAAAAAAATATTCGTTAAAATCTGAGAAAAGGAAAGGAAGGAAAATGACCGGGTCATTACAACCTTCCCACCTTAAAGGGATTTCGTCCCCAAAATCCAGCCCTAATAGAACACAAGGCAAAACCAGGATAACTATGGAGTATGTCTCCGAGTATCCCACATAACATGCTGCGAAAGCAATCCCAAAAATGAAAGGCAACGTACAAATCAATGTCATTCTCACCCACGTGCTCACTACAGGACAACCTCTCAAAGGGAAATTGACCATGCGGCCACACGACAAGTCAAAACTCACATACAGAACCCAAGTTTCGAAAAAGGAACGGAAGATAACAATTGAAAGCATCCCTCATGATGAACCATCATAAGGAACCAAAAACAACCACCAAAAGAGCTCCAAAATAACCACGTATCACATTAGGGTACCGAACAAGGACGATGTGGCAGTACGAATAGTGACCACAACCCACCCACGACGTACTCAAATGTGTGGTAGCAATGACAATGCCTAGTACTTGCCCACACTTACTCATCAGTAAGGTAGCATCATCGATAACTAGTACTCGCCTACAACACACAACTTTGTCTAGTAGTATGACAGTATAAGGCCCTAGTTCATAACCTACCCCCCACTAGGTCTACCCATAAAACCTCTCGATATAAATGCCATCAATGTCACAAAAGGATCATAGCCAAAAGCAATATGGGAACCAGGCATCTGCGACAGTTGGAATATAGTCCAAAGACGTTCCAAACTATCCCGGCTAATCCCAAACTCTAACAACAATGTCATAGGCACCATTATGCTTAAGCCCTGAATCCTCAATACAGCAAAACCAACCTCTCCTACATCTCAAAATACTCTTATTAACAACATCAATCAAGAATCCAAAACCTGAAAAGCAAATCGAAAGCTTCAGAAATCAAAATGAACCTCACTACAAGACATTTCATCGAAAGTCCTACATATCTCCCTGAAACAGATTAACTACAAGATCACACAGTAATTAAACATCAGATCCACATCCCTATTATGGATAACTAAATCCTCGAAATACAAGTCCACCACGTGGCACACACATCAAAATCCTAACAACTAAGGTCACAAAATGAATCTCTCGAAACCATGCTTGGCATTACCAAGCTAAATCAAAATTCCTCAATTTCCATCGACCCATAAACAACCACTGGTACTACTATTGCTCAAAACTATGCCTAGTCATAACTAGGATGAGAAAACTCCATAAACAAGCCATATCCAACAGCGACCCTCCAAAACTTCTCCTAAAATTCAACCACATCCAGGTCTCCAAATGGAAACAAGTCTCCAAAAGACATTCTCAAAAGAGCATCGAGCTCACCTCACGAATTAAACAAATCCTCAACAAAATGGACATAAGTCCCCGTAAAATGATCTCGCACCAATCCACTCACTCTGAGTAACATAACTCTGTCAACAACCACAGCAAAACTCCCCAAGGGAAGACAAGAAGGAAAGGAACCACCAGTCCTAAGAAGGATAACACCACAACTCCACCGCTAAAATAAAAGACAACAAGGTCAAAGACTTCGCCCCCTACATAGGAGTAAGTCAACCAAAATCCACCAAATCCTTACCAAGGACTCAAGACAACAGTGGCGATCCTCACAGACCAACCAACCCCAAAACCGTGCACAAGGCGACAAAAAAAAGAGACTCACTCCTTGTGAAGTCCTAAACACGAACCAAAAAAGAAAGGAGAAACCCTATTCTCCCACAAGTGTCAACACGATGAACACTAAAATGAAGCATTCTTCCCACCTTAGGGAAGTAGATAGCTCAAGGCAAAACAAATGTGAAAACTCCTCTACAAGGAATCTCACAACGAAACCATTACAGAAACAGGCATACAACTATGTGCGACCGAGGAAAACAAAAAGGGGAAACCAAACATGGAAGTCATGCATATGACAAGGAATATGACTACTAAATAAGTAAATCTACTCACATAGATAAAGTCAAGAGTACATGCGGCACCTCTCCACGTAAATACAAAAATATGTCATTAAAGCACAGTAACAACATGACATCTTTAAGCATATATGTGAGGCATGCTAATGTCACACAACAAGAAGATAAATGTGGATAGACCTCCACCTACTCATGCATCGCAATAACATAAATCATACTACTAACATGGTAGTAAACAAAACTGCAGAAAAAACAAAAATGATGCAACAATGAACCTTATGGACATCGTATCCTAGAGTATCTAAGTAAAAGGGAAGACCAGTCCTAACCATAAACTGTTTGCAAAACCAATGTGGCAATAACCTGTCTCAAAACAAATGTAAGCCCTTACCACAACGGTAAGACTCTAACAATCCATCTCAGAACCTAAAGGTGACACCATAAGTGACGCTAACAATGCAATTCTCTCACTAACCTAAAAATCGATCAATCGACTCGACCACAAAAGTGTCATCATATAAGGAGAACTCAAAGAAAATGACAACTATAGCCATACCATCAATAACCAAATCAATCTCAAGAATCGTCCCTAAAATGACCATCAATCACTGACCAAACGGACTATGCCTATCGGAACAAAAACCAACGTCGATTCCATCTGAACTGCACTCGTAGCTAGCCAATACGATAGCATGACAGTGCCACGCACCCACCCATAAACTTACCCACCCACGAAAATTGCAATCTCAGAGGAACCTTCCAAAATAACCAAAGATCCTAAGAGGTCCATAACCTCATCATAGCCCAAAACCAACAAATCTAGCCCTACAGCTACGCTCAATAACTTAACTCACGAGAGCGTAAACAAAAGGCGTCTCTCTACCTACCTTAAAACCAATGCTAGATCAACAACGACCTAAACTACAATGAAACTATGACTACAATCACCATCAATCTTAACTCGTGCCTCAATGACCAATCCCGTGTCATGCCAAATATGCAAAACATTTATGCATATACAAACTAACCTAGCATACATCATATGTCATGCTCTTTATAATGGAATACAATCATACTAAACAATCGTTATACCACATGTAGCACGTAAGCACGTAAACATGTTATTATAAAGCATATAAACACGTAAAACAAAGCAACAAAAACGTGATATGCACCCAAAACCTGTTGTCCAAGGTATTCAAACCTAGGAGCTCTGATACCACCTATGATGGCCCTAGATTTTCAAGCGAGTGCATCCTGTGATGAACCAAAGATTATCCCGATAATGGATCCAGATGCAGAAGTAAGAAATAAAATAACGGTCTCCCAAGGCATAACATGCCTCTAAGACACTTTGATGACCTTCCATGAGGTCGTGGAACTCAATGAGAACTGACGCGGAAGTAAAAGATAAAAAATATGATAAATAAGCCCCCAAGGGCAAAATAGTCATTTTACATAGAAATGACGTCCCTAGAATGTATATTGTGATGACCCTAGATTTTTCAACCTAGCATGTCCTGTGATGACCCGAACCGGATCCAATATGTGGAAGCAAAAGAATTGGAATGGCCTCAAGAGATGTACATCATCCCTAAGACACTGAAGTGACTCCCCATAAAGCCACTAAACTCACATGAGCCAAACAAATGAAGCAAGAATGCCTAATCCGAAAAGAAATGAACTAAGGGCAAAATGGTCATTTCTAAATTAAAATAGGTGCCACTAAGCACACCATTGGAAAAACAACGAAAAATAAACAAGGTTATACTCAAGAATCGCCTGATTATGAGTTCGAACAGACAAGATATGAATTTAAAACAAGGTGGCCTTCTCCGTTTAAGGATTACTACGACCCTATCTCACTAGAACTAGAATTAGAATAACTCCTACTACAGGTGGAGTTTTAATGAATGGTTAGCACCATTGGAAAGCTAACTTCGAGCTCTTGAACTTAGAATCAAGAATGACTAGATTTGAATCAGAAATGAGTGAGATATGATCTTATGAAGTCAGTGCAAGAAAATTATCCAAGGAAACTGGAAGGAGAAGTTCCCAGGGAGGATCAGTCGACCGAAGACAATAGTCAGCTGGCCAAAACTCAATCTTCAGCCGGTTGAACCCCCATGGTTAGCCGACCGAAACATCCTTTTTCACTAAAAAGGCTATTGGAATGGTCTCGAGACAATCGTCAGCCGACCGATGAAGCTCTATCAGCCGACCAACACCTCTGCTGTTGTTATGAAAGCTGCTGCAAGGTGTGTGCAAGGTGCTTGGGCCATTTCTAAGGTTCTAGATGCATCCTACATGATTCGAACATGATTGAAAACACTTTCTAGCCCCATTCAAGCACCTAAGACATGCCAAGGCAAGGAGGAACTTCAAATGACACTCCAAGGAGGAATTTTTCGTGAAAATTCATAAAATTGCCCAAAAATAAGTCAAAAGTTGAAACTCAAGGGTTTTGTGCAATGTGGACATGCACGCAAACGTAGAAAGACATTTAAGACGCGTTCCAATGGTCCGCAGCTTCAAAATGCCAAGAGTGCAAAATATGACCTTTCAACAGCCAAATATGCCTAAAAATGCGATAAATGAAACCATAATGCGAACCTTAGAATGAAATGGTGTTTGGCCCTTGGC
Source organism: Cornus florida (assembly GCF_030987335.1). Classification (NCBI taxonomy): domain Eukaryota; kingdom Viridiplantae; phylum Streptophyta; class Magnoliopsida; order Cornales; family Cornaceae; genus Cornus; species Cornus florida. The sequence continues at coordinate 78,246,179 of NW_026775573.1, read as the reverse complement.
CACACCTCATACACGATCATGGAAACCCTATAGAATAGAAAGAATAGAATACCCACGCCCGATGCAAAAGTTATGCTACAATGGCTTATGAATTTTCAATATTTCCATATGAACTTTGAAAGCACAAGTGTATAGAATACAAGATACATGATATTGGCCTCTAGCCTCATCTTATACATTTTGAATACAATGAAAAGAGTGTACTTATGCACACTTTACATAAATGGAATCAAATAATACAAGTTTGATACAAAAGGTTATAAACATGGCATTTCATGCGAACACTTGCATGAAATGGAAATGCGAAAGCTATAAGCCTTCGAAGGAGCGACGAGCATCACGAACCAAGTCTTCGTACCTGATCAAATCCCCTAGTAACTTCGGGGTGAGTAAACAAGTTTACTCGTAGAGAATGAGCATGCATGACTCGATTTTTTAAAGATTTTTAGACAACATGAATCATTTCAAAAGGGATCATGTCGCCTAACGTCTATGTCAAAGATTAGACTCAGGGATCATCCTAAGCTACCATGGAGTATAAGCAACAAGAATCATGATATATATACATATATGAAACAAGTCAAGATTGGGATAATCCAAAGACATGATAGGAAGGATACTAGAACATAGATTAACCTAAATTGCATTATCAATACAATTAAGCAAGGTTTACTATAATCTGAATAACACGATAAGAAGAATACTTAAATACAAGGTAACAAGAATTACATTATCGATACAATTAACATGATTAGTACATCCCAATTAACACGACGGAAATAACACACGAAACCAAGAGCAAGGCATAAAATCTATGTAACTTAACATGATTGGAGAATTCCAATTAACATAATAGGAATAATACATGAAGTCAAGAACAGGACATAATATCTATGTGATTAAACAAGATTGGAGCATTCCAACTTACAAGATATGAATTATACATAGAATCAAGAACACAGCATAAAATCTATGCGATTTAACAAGATTGGTGCATTTCACAAAACACGACAAGTTTAAATCTTCAAGGAATAATAACTTGAAATTTAAAGAGCGAAATCAACCAATGTGGAAACTCAGATATCGCCCGGATTAAAATTGTACTCTTGAGATCACTTTAGGGCTACTAACCCATGGGTACCTTTCCCCTAGTGCGCACTATAGTGTAGGAGGACAATCCCCCGTACTAGAATCACGTCCTAGCCATGACAATTCTTGATTGATATCCCAAGTCCCAAAATTAACAAGTTGTGCACCCAAGATTGTATCAAATACAATAAATGCATTAACCACGTTTCATGTACAACTAAGATTTTGGAACACACAAGTCATGCCCTAAGTTCATCAACTATCATGACATGTGAAATGTCAAGAAATTATAGTATGCAACTATATAGACAACAACCAAGATACATAACACATGGAGTTCATTAAAGTAAACATACCACAAGTATAAGATACATGATTTAATTACTTTCTAAGCAACACATGTGTAATTAAACCATTCCAAGACAAATGTGCTTGTTCGTTATGTACATTAATGAGATCAAGATACAAGTGTTCACGATGCTTGATAAAAAGAATAAAGTCCATGGAATTCAACTCAAATTCACAAGTCTAACAAGAATTCACTAACAAGGCATGATTAACTCGATGGAAGCATATAAGGAAATTTAATCTACTCAAGGATTAAATTATCAAGATTTCAAGGTGAGTCAAAATATTCTACGAACAAGTTATTTCAATGATCATGTCAAGGCCAAATTCAATGTCAAGTTACAAGTCCATTACATACTAGATGCAACCATGTGAATTAAATTCCATACAAAGAAATTAATTAAATATAAGTTTCAAAACTTATCCGATTATTCTTGATTTGATACCCGTGAAGGAACTTGTCAAGGAAAGCATGAATACAAGGTTAGAAACTTAATCTAGCTCATGGAACCATTAAATGGATTTTAATTAATTTATTTAATTAAAATCTCTACATTTTGAAAGTCATCTATGTGACGACCCTAGATTTTTCAACCTAGTTTGCCCTTGTGATGACCCAAAGCTGATCCAAAATGCGGAAGCAAAAGATAGAACAATGGTCTTTAGAGATACAACACTCCTCTAAGACACCAATGTGACCTTCAACGAGGTCACAAAACCTAAAGGAAGAAAATGCGGAAGCAACGTTTGAAAAATGGATAAGAATGAACCTAGGGTCAAAATGGTCATTCCACACTTAAATAGGTGCCACCGTGCACACCATTGGAAAGACAATGAAAAATTAATAAAGATAGACTCAAGAATCACTTGATTCGGAGTCCGGACGGCAAAGATATCAAGTTCTGAAGTCGAAGGAAGGGAAACCCTATCCCGGTTCCAACCAAAAATAGACACTACCTTACTAAAACTTGAATATCTTGAGCTATAAGAATAATCTAAATCTTAAATTGGTACCATTGGAAATCTTACTTCAATGCGGTCAATTTAAACTCAAGAATTGCCTGATTTGGAGTTAAAACGAAGAAGATATGATAATTTGAAGTCGGAGGTGCAGTGCTGAACCAAGACACACATACACCCATGAACAGTACCTCGAGCGCTCGAGCAAAGGCTTTGAGTGCTCAAAAATTGCCCCAAGAGTTCTGCCCAAAGTGAAAGCGCTCAAACCCCCTTTCGAGCGCTCGTTCTGCTGTAGGCTGCACCTAAAATGCTAACTTAAAATGCAATTTTGAGGACTTTCTGGGCCTTTTTGAGAAAAACACAAAGAAGAAATTACCCTCAAAATCATGTTTTGTAGCCAACCATGCCAAAAGAAAACTTTATTTTTCAAGTGAAAATCCCAAAATGCCCTTATGCTCAGTTTAGGCTATAAACGGCAAAAAATGTGAATTTGCATCAAACATACATTTGACCCCAAATGCACTTCTAGGCTGAAATGAATATGCACACAAACATATTATATCTACTTAGACATGCACCAATGGTTCACGGCCTCCGTAAACACTCAATGCAAAAAGTGACCCTCCAAACCTCCATTTCACAAGAATTTGTCTAAAAACATAAAATATGGAGACTAAGAGCATATGCAAAATTTGGTAACGTGTTTGGCCCTTGGCCACACCTCGAATAAAGTAAATAGACCTCAAATGAAAACTCATAACCTAAAAATACCTCCCAATGCAAAAATGATACCTAAAAACCTTAGGTTTCTCTATTGTCCCCTTTAAAAGCAATTTTCCATGAATAATGCATAAAGGTGAATCTAAATATAAATTGGCTCTTGGCCACATATTCCACATTCAAAATAAGTACCAAAAGGTGCACTTAAGTGCACATTACATGATTTGAACAATAAACACAAGTTTTTGACATAGGAAGCAAAATGGAACAAGATATGTTAACATGTGCATATTCTAACATAGCAAAAAAAAATACTCCAAGTAGTCTAGCAAGTCTAAGATTGTTGCGCATCCCACATTATGGCTTCTTTGCCAGAAAAACACCCAGTAACTTAGGGGTGAGTAAACAAGTTTACTTGTATGGAATGCATGGGTTTATCTTTGTACCAAGTTTGCAATTCAATACAATTTAATTCATGCTTTCAAAGTGACATTAGAACTTTCAACATAGCACAATGTGATGTGAAGTCACAAAGTTAACAACTTGGAATTTAAATGCGAAATCAAGCCAAAGTGGATACTTGGATATTGCCCGGATTAAAACCGTACTCTTGAGATCACTTTAGGGCTATTAACCCATGGGTACCTTCCCCTAGTGTGCACTATAGTTGTAGAGGGACAATCCCCCGTACTAGAACCAAGTCCTAGCCTAGTCATGTTCTTGATAACATCCCAAGTTTCCAAAATCAACAAGTAGAGCAACAAGTCATGACATGTGATAAAACACAATGAGTTCCATGGATTACATGACTAAATCATTAGTTTAACATGGTAGAAATTAAGTAGACCAACTAGGTAATTTCTCTAGATTTCAAGAATTATTCAAATGATTCCAATTTAATATATGACATGAAGTAATTCATGGCCATGCTTTATATCAAGTCACAAATGAATTACAAGCATGGTATGATTAATTTGAATTTAAATCAACATAAATCAATTAATCCTCTAGATTTAAAAGCTCATTTAAATCATGCCAATTTAATACACAACAAAGATCAAGTCATAGTCATGCCATTTATCAAGTCTAAAGTGAATTTCATACAAGTTACCATTAGTCATTTATTTCTTATTTTAATACAAGACATGTATACAACTTGGATATTACTATAAGAACAATTAAATTACTTGGAAGATAAATGATAACACCCCCTACCTCAAAAGAGGATTGTTCCTGTTGAATCCAAGGCAACCGAGCTTAAAAATGAAAAACCAAACAAGGGTTTTGCAGAGGGGAGTGGGAGGAACCTAAAGTATTCCAAGTTCAAAGTTCTAAGGTGAGTGAAAGGGCACCAAAAATGAAGTCAAAACTACTAGTCAAGCTTTTCTCCAATGGTGGCTTCCTTAGGGTTCTTGAGAGGAAAGTGATGAATGAATTAGAATGTGTAAACCCTAAGCTAAATTGGTGGGCTTTTCTACTCACTAGGTGCTCTTGTACTATCTCTCTCACACACACTAATGCAAGACTAAAGGTGAGTCATACACTTGTCATGAATCCAAGTAAGCTTCCAAGATAAAATATTACCCCTACACTTGTCAACCATTCATGCCAACAAGTGCACCAATCCTAGGACAACAAGTGGGTCAATCTCCACCCCCCATGTGTCATGAGATTAAGCCTCCAAGTGGTTCCACCACAAAATCAACAAGTGGCACCATAGAAATGTGACACTTGTCACATTTTCCAGAAATTACAAAAAGGTCCTTTTTGAAAATATCTTCTAAATTAATTTGCAAAATGGTCCCAAATATGAAAAATAATTACTTTACAGTAATTACACAAAAACCCCAGAAGTTAAGAAAATTACAAAAAGGTCATGTATCTATACCCTTTACAAGAAAAGTAAGCACTTAGCATGCTTTTCTACAAAAGTGAAAATACATATAGTATGGAATTTAAACATTGTGGATGCATGCTAAACCGGAATCAAATCCAAACACAAAAAGTGAACTTGTGCAAGGAAAATGATAGATGAGAAAAAGACAAAAGTGAATAGTGTCCGGAAAAATAAAAATGTGGAAATGACACAATCCCTAACGGAAGTTGTCAATCCAAGGAAAAGAGCCTCGAAAATCATTCCAGAGCACTCAAGACGACATCAAGTGATAAAAAACCGAACAAAGAATGGAAAAGACAACGGAAAAAAAAATATCCGTAAAAATCCGAGAAAAGAAAAGGAAGAAAAATGACCGGGTTATTACAATCCAAATGACCTCAAATTAATGTATGTCATACAACATGCTAAGACTTATTTTAAAACCATGATACAAATGAATTCTAAGCAAGATACTACCATGAATATTAAACTTTAATACTAGAAAAATAATGATTGAAAGGTCTCAAAATCTAATCAAATATTCTATATTTACTATATATGAAACTACATGCCATGCACATCAAGAATTTTAAGTCGGAATTCCAACGGGTGAATAGTATACTTGGAGCAATTTAATTAATCTAATTAATTAAATATTACTAGATTTCAAAACACTTCCGATTTCTCTCAAATTCACCTATGTTGAAGAGCATGCTAAGGCCTAATATAATATGCTAACACATATTGATTTCAAGCTGGTTAAGGCCACATGATTTAATATTTTATTCAAGATAAATATTAAATAAAATCTTCAATACTTGTCAAAATGATCTAGATTTAATATATGTCAATCAACATATCAAGGGGTAATATTCTATCATGCCACATGTTTAAACAAAGTTATGGACAACTGGGAAAATTAAATCCTTCACAAGAAAAATAAATTATAAAATCTCTAGATTTTTACATCCAAGCATGTAATCAAGTTGTATAAGCATCACAAGCATGTAATATAGTAAGAAAGTAAATTATAACACCCCCTACCTCAATTTGAGATGGAAATCTCAAATCCCCACCGAAAAAAAAGTGTTCCGAATCCGCCGAAACCGAAGGGTTTTGTCGGGGACAACATGATCTACATGAATCCGAAGGAAGCCCCATGAAAATCACAACTTGACTTCAAACCCAAACTCAAGAAATGGTCAAAAATGAATTCTAAAAAGGGGGAATGGTAGAACACGTCGAGGGGAACAAAAAACGTGAAGGTCGAACACTTTTCACGTAGGGAAAGTAAATCAAAGGAGGAGAGATAAGGTGGCATCTCCATGGACATCCATGGCTGCTTCAGGTCATGCAAAGGGAGTGGGGAAGATGAAAAATGAAATATCTCATCCCTTTTTATAGAAATCTCAAAAAGTGCCCCAAACGGGCCTCGCCGGGTCCGGAAAACTGGATTTTAAGCAAACGCGCTCAAACGGAAAAACTCTATGAATGAAAAAGATTCAAAATTATGAAATATGAACAATAGAAGAAATAACATCAAAAATTGAGTCCCGAGTAGAGAGTTATGCCCCGAACAAGTTCGGCGGCAACCGGGTCCAGAAACTCTAAAACTGGAAAAAAAAAATGACCAGAATGGAATTCCAAGAGTCCATGACTTGACAAAATGTGAAAATGAATCATGTACGAGGATCTAGGCTCCAGACGAGGTATTTTGCAATAACTTTTGTTAATTGCACAATGGCCCTACAAAAAGGGTTAACTGCGAAACTGCCCCAGAATGAAAATATCTTCCAAAAGATATTTTCTTAGATGCCCCTGAAATAAAATATCTTCAAAAGAAATTTATGAAAAACACCCAAAGAAAAGAAAAAGATTTTGAAGAATTGTGTATCCATGCCCCTATAAACACCGGGAGCAACCAGAGTACTTTCTTGCAAAAGTAAAGATACGTATTTCGAGGAAACCACTGAAGATGAAGACACGTGAAGTCAAAAACTAACTCAAAGCATGAAAAGTGAGGTTTTGCCAACAAAGTGACAAACGAGGAAAAGACAGGATAGGGAAAAGGACAAAAGTGAATAATGTCTCGAAAAGTGAAAATGCGAAAATGACTTGGTCCTCAAAGGAAGTTGTCAATCCATATGAAAGAGTCTCAGAAATCATTTATGAGCGCTCGAGATGACACTAAGCAATAAGAAACAGAGCTCAGAAAAGAAAATTAAACGGAAAAAAATTATCCGCAAAATTTCAGGAAAAAAAGAAAAGAAAGGCAAATGACCGAGTCATTACCTATATTATTCCTGAGACACATCCATGACTTCCCGTGAAGCCACGGAACTCAAAAGAAAGTAGCGGAAGCGAATTACAAGAAAACGGGACAAAAATAGCCCCAAGGGCAAAATGGTTATTTTTGAAAATATAGATTCGGGTGCTATCAAGCACACCAATGGAAAGAAAATGAAAGATTAATCGAGATGGACTCAAGAATCGCATGATTCGGAGTCCGGACGAAAGAGAAACGACAAAACAACGAAAAACAGACATACAAAGCAAAAAGGGTAAACTGGTAATTATCCAGGAAGATCTATGTGCAACTGAGCACGCCATTGGAAAGACAGCAAAAAAATAGTCAAGTTCAAAATTTTTTTTACTCGATTTGGAGTCCGGACGAGGGAGAAAGGTCAAAAACAAAAAGAGGGTCGTGACAGTTACAGTGCTGTTGACCCATTGCTGCTACAACTGAGAGTAAAAATGGGCATCTAAACGGACTTTTTTGGAAAAACTAAAAGAAGAAACCCCTCCTAAAATCAAGTTTTCTACCCGGAATCATAGATGGAAAAAAAAAATGCATTGTAAAATGCCCAGAATGCCCCCAAGAAAATCAGGTCAAGAGGGTAAAAATCCTTCTGAGCTGCTGCCCAAGGAAAAAAAATGGGGCTTCGGGAGGTTTTTAAATTGCCTAAATTGAAAATTCAATCTTAAAATACACCCACAAGACCCATGGAAGTTTCGGATCGGTCGTCACACTTTTCAAAAATAAGTCGATGAATAGTACAAAGTACACTTGTATTAAAAATCACTAAAAACCTGGCAACAAGGATTTTCCGAAAAAAAATAGATTTTTGAGGGTCAAGATAATGTTTTCTGGAAAAACACAGAGAAGAAACTCCCTTCGAAATCGAGTTTTCTACCTGAAAGCATGGGCCAAAACGAAAAAAACTCATTGTGAAATATCCAAAATGCCCCTGGAACAGAATAGGGTAAAAACTCAAAAAAAATTTGCAACCTAAAGTTTTTGCTTCATCAAGAAGGGTATTGTGTGCCAAAGTGAACATGCAAGCATACGTAATATGATAAAGTAGAAGTACTACAATGGCCTATGGCCTTATGGCATGTTGTATATAAAATATAACCCTTCAATGCATGAAATCTCTTAATTTCCATAAGCAATAATGAAGTTAAAAATTTACATATATATCACATAAGTGTCTTTGGCCCTTGGCCTCATTATATGCAAGTCAAATACATTGCATAGAGTGTACTTATGTACACATTACATAAAATGGAATCAAATATACACATTTTGACCTAAAAGACTACAAGTGGCATTTCAAGCCAACCTTTACAAGAATTGAAACCTTCAAGTTTACAATCATCCAAGCAATGATGAACATCACGAACCAAGTCTTCGTACCTGAACAAATCCCTCAGTAACTTTGGAGTGAGTAAACAAGTTTACTCGTAGAGAATGAGCATGCATAGACTCGATTTCTTTAAAGATTTGTTCATTTACTTGAAACAATTCAAAAGGGTTATGCCACCTAACGTCTATGTCAAAGGTGAGACTTAGGGAGCATCCTAAGCTACCTTATATCATTTCTAGCATAATTCACATATCTATGCAAGTAACAACATAGGAACTTCCAACACAACACATTAAGCATAAATTCTCAAGTTAACATCTTGTAACGTAAAATGGAAAATCAAATAAGGAACAATAAGTTACAATATGATATAGTTATCAACTTGAAATGAAATACGAAATCAAATAAGGTGGATACTTGAACATCACGCCGGATCAGACCGACACCAAAGTTACTTTGGGGTTACTAGCCCACGGGTAACCGCCCTGTGTGCGCACTAGACTATAGGAGGACATTCCCCCGTACTAGAACCATGTCCTAGCCGTAGTCAAACAACGACATCCCCAAGTTTCCAAAATCAATAAGTTGTGCAACAACGTATATAGCAACATGTATATACAAGATAATCAACTATCTACCACGCAAAAACAAATTTGGAAACACATGCAATACATGCTCTAAGTCCACAACTACTGTAGCATGAAAGATGTCAAATGCAAGGTGTGCAACTTATTACACAAGGCAACAATATATCCCACAAAGAAAACATGCTCCCATGAATATAAATATAACAACAACGTTATCCTATGCTTAAATCATAACCAAGTGAATATACAACAAATCCAAGTCCATGATTTAAATATAGAAACAACTTCTAAAACACACTTAGATCCATAAAGCTATTAGATAGAATTTAATTAAACAAAAATAATTAAATTCTCTAGATTTCAAATCAATTTCAAATAATCTCAAACTAATATATGTTAAACAACATAGCGTGCTCATTACATAAATCAAATCAAAAGAACAAAATGAACAAGACATCATCATATAGAATTTAATTAATTCAAATTAATTAAATTGCTAATTTTCAAAAGTTATTCAAATGATTCCAAATTAATATATATCAAGCACTAAGTCATGGTTATACCATATATCAAGTCTAAAATGGAATACAAGCAAAATATAATTTACTAGAATTTAAATCAAATTAAATCCATTTGATCTCTAGCTTTGAAAACTCATTTAAATCATCCCAAGTTAATATATATCAAAGATCAAGTCATGGCCATGCTATATACCAAGTCTAAAATGAGTTATATGCAAGCTATAATACATTATTAATTTCTTAAATTTACAAAAGACATGCATACAACTTATATCTCATACAAAAGCAAGTAAAGCCACTTAGAAAAATAAATTACAACACCCCCTACCTCACAAGAGGATTGTTCCTCTTGAATCTAAGGTAAATCAACATAAAATGGCAAACCCTTTAAGCGTTATGTAGAGAAAGATAAGGGGAACAAAAAGTATTCCAAGCTTTTTAGTCTATGGTGACTGGAAGGGCCTCAAAAATTATTTTCAAAGCCTAAGCATCAAGCTTATCTAATGGTAGCTAGGTTTTGTGGTGAGGAAGATGATGATACAATATGATAAAGTATGAGTGGAGGAAATAGAAATCCTCCACTCACTATGTGATCCTACACCATAGTCAACACACACAAGTCTTGGTCAATTATATAAAAACCCCTCTTTAAAACCATAATCCCAAAGTAGCCCAAAAATAATTGCAAGACTTAAAGCATACACTTGTCACTCATCCAAGTAACCATTGTAGGCTTAATCCTAAACCTACACTTGTCAACCATCCAAGCGAATAAGTGCGCCTATTGATCGGTTGGTCAATCATACATCAACCTTCGCAATAGCACGAATCATTGTAAAATAGGGCTATTGGTCGGGTAAGTCGAACCACTAGGACTGCGCGAATCTATGGCGACCTAAGTGTCTAGAATCGTTCTTAGAATGATAAGGGGTAATAAGGGTTTGTTTGTTTGTCACTGAAACTACGAATTCAGAATGCATAAATCGATAAATTGAAGAAGATTAAAATGAGTGAAACTTAGGTGGAGAGGACTAGGGAAATGAATCCACCACACACCTCATAAACATGCTAGCTTGCAATTAACTTGGGGAACTACTTATGTAAATGACCATGATATATAGAGATGCATGATAACTACAGTATCTTCAAGAAGTTCATACAATCAGAGCTAAGTATAAACCATCTAAGTATAATCCCCTAGGAATGGCCTATCAAATCCCTTACTTTGTATGGTAAATGCACATGTAATCAAAGACTAAGTATAATCCATCCACGGTTGGTATGAACCATCTACCGAACTACATTAAACTAGGGGTGTACTATTGTTCTTTGTTCTTAGGAATGGACTATCAAAACCTTCACAAGACATGCCAAGAAAACCATTTCATATTCTCATCTCCATTCTCACTATGAAGATATAAGCCCTATAATCATGAAAACATACAATCTAAGACAAGATGATACATTTAACACAATCATTTATTGAATTGAAGAACATTTACAACATGTGTAAGTCTATAGAATATGAAAAGATCACAAATACACTTCATTCCCCAAATTAAAACAAGATTATAGCATGCTTACAAAGGAGGCTTCATCACCTCCCTAGATGGAGGTTTAGTTACCCATTGATGCACTAGAGGAAGGAGGAAGCAAAGCCTTGACCTCCATTTTCGAGCTCCCCTCTTCTAGCTCCATGAACACACCTTTCTTGCTCTCTTCTCTCTCCTCTATCTTGTAAAAATGAAGCTTAATGTATTGTGTGGCTTCCCTCTCTTATCTTCTAGATATAAGGCTCAAAAAACCCCCACCAACCAACATCTCCAACCAACCATTAAAGAGGGAAATTAGAATTGAGGAACCCAAGATGCAAGTGGCTGAAAATGGGCCATTTCCGGATGCAATTCTGCCCTAATTTCGAGCACTCGAAATTGCAGCAGAATGCTCCATTCTTGCCTTGCTCCACCCAGACCTACTTCGGTTAAACAGCCATAACTTTGCGCTCCGAACTCCGAATGATGAACCGTTTGAATATTTCAAAAGCTTATTCAGAGCTTTAAATACTTCATGTTTTGGTGGAGATCCAATTCTCAAGGATGGTTGGTCGAAAATGAAGATCAAGGCAGAATTTCATTGCTGCCAGGCAGTTCTGCGCACCTCTGGTAACAAGGCCATAACTCTCTGCTCCAAGCTCCGAATGACGAACCGCTTGAAGATTTGGAAAGCTAACTCAGAGCTCTAAATATGTCATGTTATGATGGAATCCCAGTTCTTGAGTTTTCTAGGTCAAAATGGTGAGCAAATTCCCGGATCCACTGCTGCCAGAAATTCAGCCTTGTGCCCTTTTGATGGTCTAAAATCCACAAAGTCTTATTTTTGCTCCTTTTTGGCAAAAGGACCTGAAAATACATAAAAACATAGAAATGAAGATAATCTACATAAATTAACATACAACGGACTTTACTAATGCAATTTAGGGCGCTTGAATATACAATATTCGGCGCTTATCACACCCCCAAACTTACATTTTGCTAGTCCCTTAGCAAAACCAAAATGTAAAACTCAATGGAATGACAAACATGGGACTGCTACTACAAAAATATCATAGTCCAAGGTACTTCATTGAGGATGAAGTGTGGATTGAGGTCTTTCCATTACCTCTTTCCAACTTTTGTTTTCAAGCTCTTTTTCTTCCGCTTCCAAAAGAACTTTCTTACTTAGGGAAGCTTGAATCTCTAGAGAGACATGGTATAGGATAAGGAGGACTAACCTGATCTCGGTGTGTCTAGCTATCGAGATTTTTGAGGATTAGTACCTGCTCTAACTTCGTCTAGCTATCGACATTAAATTTAGCAAAGCAAGGGAAGAAATTCTTTCGATGTTCCAAGCTTCCCTACCTTCTCAAATTGCTCGTGCCTTGAAATTTTCTGGGAAATGGTTTCAAAAAGCCAAAAATTTGATTTTTCTGAAATGGTCTTAAGTTGTGTTCCACATTTTTAGACTGGCTTCTTAGACCTTCTCAACTCTAATTTTCATTCCCAGAAATTTCCATCGCTTCCTGGCAATTTCACCGGATCTTGGGAATGCTACTCATGTGCATAATGTCTCATTTGTAATACATTCTTGAAAATTTTCGCAAAATCATCCATGCATTGAAATTCTTGCACTGTTTAAAATTTTTCCATGCATTTGCAATGTTTGAAAATTTTTCAAAATTCCCCATGCATTGTCCCATGCAAAATTTCAATTTCTTTCCATGCATGCAAAGCTTCAAAAATCCATCCATGCATTAGATTTTCATAATGTGCAAAGTTTTAAAATTTTCCATGCATGGCTTGAATTGAAGCTGCTGCTTGCAATGATTTTTCAATGCATAGGAATGACATGAAAAATTGTCGATGCATGGAATGGCATGCAAAGTTTTCAAAATTTTCCTAAAAATCTATCCATGCATTGGATTGGAATAGCATGCAAAGTTTCCAATGATTTTCCAATACAAAGTCTCCATTTCTTCCCATGCATGCCAAGCTTGAAAATTTCATTTTTGAGAAATTCATCCATTTTGCATCATGTTACAATGTATCAAGCTTGGAAAATTTTTCATTGGCATAATGTTGCAATTGTTCAAAAATCCTTCCCAGTGATTTCATCTGCCTAGCATGCTCACTGCCTCCAGTTCGAGGGCTCTAGCACCCATTCCGAGTGCTCAGCATTTCATCTCATAAGCCTCTTCATTTTCCCGAGCTTACTGATCCAATTTCGAGCACTCGAATTGGCATTTCGAGTGCTCGACATCCCTCCACATCTTGGCCATTCTCTCTGCCCCAAGCTCGAGCACTCCAGCTTCCTCTTTGGAGTGCTCGAATTTTGCTCCATCCCATACTAACCTCTCTCAATCTCACTGCCCAATTTCCGAGCACCTCTAGCACCCATTTGGATTGCTCGACAATGCCCAACTCCAAACCTTTTCTCTCTCGGCAACAACCCACTTCCAGCAATCCCTTCCCATGCAGCCACTCCTGCATGCCCATCTTGCATGCAAACACAACCCAACCCCTTGCATGCACCAATACACACCTCCTCTGCATCTCACAACCCACCCACTTCCTCACCTCATGCATGCCCATCAACTCTGCATGCCCATGCATGAAAACCCACGCAGCCAACCTCCACCACTCGGCCACCTCAAAACCTCTCCACCAACCCACCATGCCGAGTGCACCATGCATAGACCACAAACCCCAACCTTCCAACCCTTACCACAACTCACCATGCAAACCCAACACTACACCATCCTCACAATCCCGAACCCACTGCCCAAAACTCGAGCACTCCAACTCCCATTTGGAGTGCTCGAGCCCAACACCAACCACTCATCCCTCTTAACCGAGCCTCACCAACATCCACACAAACCAACCAACCCACACACAACCCATCTTTCCCTCTCTGCAACTCAACCACTCCATCCCTCCATAACCAAACCACCACACAAGGAAATGCATTCATGCATGCACCACCACTTCCACCCCATATTTCCCACCATGCATGCATGCATGCACCTCTCCATATATGCTTATCCATTTCCTTCCACTCCCCATGCATGCTTACCCACCCATCCATCAATCTCTCATCCACATCTTCCATTAACCACAAATAATGGGCCTCGTGTTCTCCATTGTTGGGTAAGTGTCTAACCCTCTTTTTCTTTCCATTTTTGATCAATGGAGGATGGGATTGCTTGTGTGAAGGATTTGTGATTGTTTGGGAGTTGTGTATTGCATTTGCAGGGCCAAATTTTTGGATTTTCTCATCTCTAATCAACCTTTGGCCCTCTTCCTTTTTGTCTTGCCCACCACGTGTTTGACGAATTTCCTGAGCCAACTTCATCTCTCTAAATTCCCCACTTTTGGCCCTATTTTGGTATCTATTTTAAACTTGTGGCTAATGTCTGCATTTGTGTTTTGTTTGGCTTTTTATCTTGCACTAAAATTTAGGTCTTCATGTCCAAGTTTGGGGGACGCCGTTGTGCACTCACATGGCTGCACATCTACGTCGTCGTCATTCCACTTGGTAATATTGTTCTTTTCCCCCCTTTGCTCTTATTTTGGTATGCTTGTCTTCACACATTGAGGACACTGTGTTATTCAAGTTTGGGGGTGCATTTATGCATTTTTGGTTTTGCATTTTTGCTAAGCAATGATAGTATAATTTGAAACCTGTTGGAGATGAAAGCATATGTTTAAAACTTTGTGTATGGAAGCAGCTGATATTTTTGAAATTAAAGAAAATTTGAGTTGAAATGATCATGTAGATTCAAATTAGTATGTATAAATGTCTCAATTAGATTCTCGCTGGATTTGACACTCTTTTAAGCTTCACAATGCACAGATGCACATTGGAAACTTAACTGTGAGGCATGCAACTTGATTGACCTTGACCTTGGCCTAGTTAATTTGATTTGATGAACCTAATAGACGAATATCTTTGGCGTGATTTAAGTTGTCTAAAAAAAAAAAAACTGAGAAAGAAAGAAAAAAATGACCAGTTGACGTTCGTAGCCTTTCCAACTCGAGCTATTAAGCCCTAGGAGTGTCTCTACACTTAGCACCCTAAAGCCATCTGGTTTGGGAGTTGTTGGCCTAACGCTTGCTACAAGGGTTGGTTAGAAAGCTTAAAGGACTTAAACATTACACGGTCATTCAAAAAAATTGTAATAAACATGGTTCGCTAGAGTTCGTAGCCTTTCCAACTTGAGCTATTAAGCCCTTTGGAGTGTCTCTACACTTAACAACCTAAAGCCATCTGGTTTGGGAGCTGTTGGCCTAACGCTTGCTACATAGGTTGGTTAGAAAGCTTAAGGGACTTCAGCAATGCACAACCATTCTATGTTTCGCTTATGAGTTACAATAAATTGTCAACAAGCAACAAAAGTTGTCTTGTAAATAAAATCATGCCTTAGGGACCTCATTTAAAAGGGAATTCAATGATTTGAAAACTTGTGCTTGGAAATTGGAAAAGAAAGTAAAAGCCGCATGTTGAGAATCCAATTCACTTTCACTGAAGCTAGAGTTGATTTCCATTCAAGAGATGATAATTGAGTTATTTATATAGTCTATGATGTTGATACATACATGTTGAAATGTGTTTAGTATCAATGCTTCATATATGCAAGGTAGTCTTCCCAATGACCCCATCTCTAGTTCTTTGTTGTTTCAAGTTGTATTTGAGCTATGTATCTATTTTGGATTATAGGAAGATGGAGTAAGTGAGAGTGCACCTAGCAAAGGCTTTTGAAGGGTCATATTGAGCACGGGAATGCTCGACAACTTATCCTTCAAAATTTTAACATCCTCCTCACACTTATCCGGCGGTTCGGGCTCAACAACTTGAGACAACTGAAGTGAGGGAATGGGATGAGATGCAAGCTCCCAAGAAAGAGATACATTTGATGTTGACCAAGGAAGAGAATGAATAGGTGGATGAATATTAAGCAAAGAATTCACCTCCGAAATGGAATTGTCAACATTAAAATCCTCAGAATTGAAATGAGCCAAACAAGCTTTTAGAGGATCCTCCATTGAAGGAGGTGCATCAAGCAAAGGATTATGTAGGGTCTGTTTTGGAGTAGGGTAGACAATCTCTACATCATTATTTTTCCCATTTTGAGCCACAATTGCTTCATTTTGATATGGGGCAACAATTTGATCTTCCACCACCATTTCATCATTTTCACATGTAATAACCACTTGATCATTCTCATGATGAAAGTTACTAGGAGTAATCTCATCATTCATAGAATTTTCTTTTGGATTGGCCATAAATTCAAATGAAAATGTTTCCTCTTCTTCATAATTTTTAGCATTAATCCTTTGTTGAATTTTAGATATTTGGTCATCTATCATTGCACTAACTTGGGACTGGTGATATGGTACCACTTGATTGATAGACTCTACTGTGGATTGCATGCTAGCAAGGGAAGCCAATAGTTGATTGTTGGAGTCCATCATTTGCGTGTGCATAGACTCCATCATTTGTTTGTTAGCAATAATTAGCTCATCCAATGGAGATGGTGGAAAAGGAGAAGAGGGCGGGAAAGGATGATCATTGGGTTGAAAAGGTTGCATATGAGATTGTGGGGTTGAATTTCCTATGTCACGCCACAAGAAGTTTTGTTTGTCTCCCCAACCCGAGTTATAACCATTGAAGTATGGATCACTACCCGGTTCAAAGAAATTTTCATTTGGTTGCTCTAGATAGAAGTCCGAGAATTGTCTCGTTGGAAGACAATCTCTTGTATGATGTGTATTACTAGAGCAAAAAGCACAAAACGCATGTGGTGTGTAGAATTGAGTTGGAAGATAACTACCCTCCATCTAGGACTTAAACATCAACAACACACAACATAATCAACACAATAATTCTTTATCATCAACTCCACATACGATGTTCCCTTTCTCCTCAATTATCAACAAGATAGGAAATAAATGGCCACGACAAGGACCGATGCTTGAACACGAAATTAAAACAATAATATAGCCTCAACAAGGGCTTGCAAATAAATTAACTACTTCTAAGCTTAACACATGCACAATATCTACAATTCGAAACTAGAAGTCACGAGACTTACCTGGGGTCCTCTAGACTTACAATTTGCTAGCAATCCCACGGCGAGCTTCAAGTTTCTAGAATCTCACTTACAACACAAAGATGGTTAAACCACAAAAGAAATATTCACAAAACAAGTATTCACAATCAAACTAAATTTAACCCTAGAACTATGGTCGCTAAACTGTTTGCAAGTCCCCGGCAACGGCGCCAAAAGTTGATCGGTTGGTCAATCATACATCAACCTTCGCAATAGCACGAATCATTGTAAAATAGGGCTATTGGTCGGGTAAGTCGAACCACTAGGACTGCGCGAATCTATGGCGACCTAAGTGTCTAGAATCGTTCTTAGAATGATAAGGGGTAATAAGGGTTTGTTTGTTTGTCACTGAAACTACGAATTCAGAATGCATAAAACGATAAATTGAAGGAGATTAAGAGGAGTGAAACTTAGGTGGAGAGGATTAGGGAAATGAATCCACCACACACCTCAAAAACATGCTAGCTTGCAATTAACTTGGGGAACTACTTATGTAAATGACCATGATATATAGAGATGCATGATAACTACACTATCTTCAAGAAGTTCATACAATCAGAGCTAAGTATAAACCATCTAAGTATAATCCCCTAGGAATGGCCTATCAAATCCCTTACTTTGTATGGTAAATGCACATGTAATCAAAGACTAAGTATAATCCATCCACGGTTGGTATGAACCATCTACCTAACTACATTAAACTAGGGGTGTAGTATTGTTCATTGTTCCTAGGAATGGACTATCAAAACCTTCACAAGACATGCCAAGAAAACCATTTCATATTCTCATCTCCATTCTCACTATGAAGATATAAGCCCTATAATCATGAAAACATACAATCTAAGACAAGATGATACATTTAACACAATCATTTATTGAATTGAAGAACATTTACAACATGTGTAAGTCTATAGAATATGAAAAGATCACAAATACACTTCATTCCCCAAATTAAAACAAGATTATAGCATGCTTACAAAGGAGGCTTCATCACCTCCTTAGATGGAGGTTTAGTTACCCATTGATGCACTAGAGGAAGGAGGAAGCAAAGCCTTGACCTCCATTTTCGAGCTCCCCTCTTCTAGCTCCAAGAACACACCTTTCTTGCTCTCTTCTGTCTCCTCTATCTTGTAAAAATGAAGCTTAATGTATTGTGTGGCTTCCCTCTCTTATCTTCTAGAGATAAGGCTCAAAAAACCCCCACCAACCAACATCTCCAACCAACCATTAAAGAGGGAAATTAGAATTGAGGAACCCAAGATGCAAGTGGCTGAAAATGGGCCATTTCCGGATGCAATTCTGCCCTAATTTCGAGCACTCGAAATAAGGGCTCGAGCACTCAAAATTGGAGCAGAATGCTCCATTCTTGCCTTGCTCCGCCCAGACCTACTTCGGTTAAACAGCCATAACTTTGCGCTCCGAACTCTGAATGATGAACCGTTTGAAGATTTGGGAAGGTAATTCAGAGCGTTAAATACTTTATGTTTTGGTGGAGATCCAATTCTCAAGGATGGTTGGTCGAAAATGAAGATCAAGGCAGAATTTCATTGCTGCCAGGTAGTTCTGCGTACCTCTGGTAACAAGGCCATAACTCTCTGCTCCAAGCTCCGAATGACAAACCGCTTGAAGATTTGGAAAGCTGATTCAGAGGTCTAAATATGTCATGTTATGATGGAAGTCCAGTTCTTGAGTTTTCTAGGTCAAAATGGTGAGCAAAGTCCAGGATCCACTGCTGCCAGAAATTCAGCCTTGTGCCCTTTTGATGGTCTAAAATCCACAAAGTCTTATTTTTGCTCCTTTTTGGCAAAAGGACCTGAAAATACATAAAAACATAGAAATGAAGATAATCTACATAAATTAACATACAACGGACTTTACTAATGCAATTTAGGGCGCTTGAATATACAATATTCGACGCTTATCACCTATCCTAGGTCAACAAGTGGTTCGATCTCCACCCTCCACATGTCATCATCCAAGGCATCAAAGTGTCCCCACACAAATGCCAATAAGTAGACCAATGAGAATGTGACAGTTGTCATACTTTTCAGAAATTGCAAAAAGGTCATTTTTAAACATATCTTTCAAATTAAATTGCAAAATGGTCCCTAAGATGAAAAATAATTACTTTACCTAATTACACTAAAACCCCAAAAGTTACGAAAATTATCAAAAAGTTATGTATCTATGCCCTTTACAAGAAAAGTAAACATTTAACACATTTTTCTACAAAAGTAAAAATGTAGATATTATGGAAATCAAATATCATGGATGCATGCAAAGCTGGAGTCAAATCCGAGGCAAAAAGTGAGGTTATGCCAACAAAGTGACAAACGAGAAAGAGAGGAAAGTGAATAGTTTCAAAAAGTGAAAATGTGAAAATGACTCGGTCCTTAAAGAAAGTCGTCAAACCAAGGAAAAAAGTCTCGAAAACTATCCCCGAGCACTCAAGATAACACTAAGTGGCGAGAAACCGAACTCAGAAAAGAAAGGATCAACTGAAAAAAAATATCCGTAAAAATCTGAGAAAAAGGAAATGAAGGAAAATGACCAAGTCATTACACAACCAGCCCTACAAAATTCAACAATTCAAAATCGAAGGCAGCAAAATTAGCCCTCTTCTCAACTTCCAAATTGACAATTTCTTGCCTCTTCAAGCTACTGTCCACCCATAATCCAAATGTTTCTACTCCACCTCCTGTGTTTCCAACTGATGATATTCTCGTTGCAAATAAGCAAATGGTGGAATCCCTTAAAAAGCAAATGCTAGAATCTAACAAGTAACTCTTGACATCATTGCAGCCCACTCTCCAAATGGTTCATTCACATACTCAGTCAATAGCTAAACTTGAGAATCAAGTGAGACAAATAGCTAATTCTATGAACGAACTTCTTCAAAGGGATAAGGGAAAACTTCCTACTCAACCATTTGAGAATCCTAGAGGGATCCATGTGATTGACGAAATCCCTCCTCTGAGTGGACCTACTCATATTCATGTCCAAGTAATCACCACCCTTCGGAGTGGTCGAATTTTAGATAACAAGGTTGATAGAGGAAAAAATCAAACTGTTCTTCCTCCTAAAAATCTAAATCCCAGCTCATCTAATCCAAATTTCACTCCTGAAAATCCAAGGTCCAGCACTGAAAATTCCAAGCGTGTTACCACAAATGTGGAGACCTCTTATATGACGGCCCATGTTTTTCAACTCGGTGCGTCAATGATGAACCGAAAGTTGACTCGATAACGGATCCAAAATGCGGAAGCGAAAGATAAAACCAAAGTCTATAGACATATAAACCATCCCCAAGACACCAATGTGACCTTCCATGAAGTCACGAAGCTCAAAGTAATAACCGAAAGTGAAAACTAACATGAAAAGGGTCAAATGGTACCCTATGGCACCAATGACAACCAAAGGGGCAAAGTCTAGTTCAAACTAGACCACGTACACCAAAACTGAAAAAGAGACTTTAAGCCTCACATGAATACCCCATTGCATGATCAAACTTAATTATACGCAAGTATGTGATGATGTGAACATACACGCAAGTGTAAAACAACATTTTAAACATGCTGAAATGGCCTATGGCCTTATTACAATTCATTTACAACATTTAACATGTCAAACCTCTAAGTTGGAAAAATTACATTTCATAGGCAAAACTTAAACATGCTAACACTTGCATGTGAACAAGAATACTTCTAAAGAAACTTCAATTCTGCAAATCACCAAAGCAAGTGCAAATCTCCAATCTTGTATCCTGTACCTGAAATATGCTCCAGTAACTTTAGGGTGAGCAACATAAAGGTACTCGTAGGAAATGAGCATGCATCGACCTAACGTTTTACAATTTCATCACCTTAAGCTGAAACATGTTAAAGGGGCTCATGCCACCTAACGTCTATGTCAAAATGAGACTCAGGGAGCATCCTAAGCTACCTTAAACCATTTCTAGCATAAATCACATCATTCATGCAATTCAAGTAACATAGAAGCATGCTATACAAAGCAACAATATATAGATTATCAAAGCTATCAACTTGAAATCTAATATACAAAAATGACAAAGTGGGTCATGCCACCTAACGTCTATGTTCCAAATGAATCTATAGGATCATTCCTAAGCTACATTTGAACAACAAGACGCAAATCACAATCTCAATGCAATTTAACCAACATAGATGCATGCTATACAAAGCAACTAGATAAAGATTCTCAAAGTTATCAACTTCAAATCTAATATACGGAATCAACTAAATATAGCAATTTAGTATAATTGGAATTTCTAATACCACACATCAAGACATAGATTCTCTAGGTTATCAACTAGAAATCTAAAAGTGCGAAATCAAATAGTGGAATACTTGGACATCTAAACTCGGAATTCTGCCAAAACCTCAACGGCTATTACCGGGACTAACCCGCTGGTAATACCACCCCTAGTGCGCACTATCTCAACGGAGAGAACTCATACCTCCCACATTAGAGCAAACTCTAGCCATGTATATAGTAACCATGTCCCAAGTGACTCCAAACTAAATAAGTTAACGACTTATATAAGAAAAATATATATACAGCACGAAACTACATTCCATGCACAAGTAGGTTGAAACCACACAATACATGCTCTAAATCCATAACAACTATAGGATGACAATGTTGAATCTTCATAGCATGATTCGTTACGCGCTATAATAACATCACATGTCGAATCTACAGTGTGTGATTCGTTACACGCTATAACAATATAATTCAATATTGAAACATAATCGCATAAATCCATTACAAGTCTAAAATAATGCTTCAAACATAATATCAATGTTCAACACATGATTTAATCAATAACGCAATAGAAACGGAAATTAATTATATAACCTAATTAATTTCTCTAAGTTTCATATCTCAATCAAATGAACCCTAATTAACACATGTTAATAACATAACTTATTCATTACATGAATCAAGTCAAAAGCTTACTTAGGTCATTGGATCAATATGATAGAATTTAATTAAAACATGATAATTAAATCCCTAAATTCTAAAACAACATCAAATGGTCCCAAATTAATATGTGATAGTATACAAGTCCTAGTCCTCACAATTATCAAGCCAAAAACTTAATTAAACCAATGGAACCTTTAAATAGATTTTAATTTATCATTTTAATTAAAATCTCTAGATTTTCATACTTATCCAAATGCTCTCAAATTAAAGTATGTTAAAGAACATGTCACGACTTAATTTAAAAGCATGTTACAACTTAATTTCATGCAAGGTACGGCCATGGGAATTAATCTTTCACAAAAGAAAAATATTAAATAAAAAACGTAATTCTTATTTAAATAATCCTAATTTAATATATGTTAACAAACATATTAAAACTAAACTTTGTAGCATGCCACAATATAAATCTAAGCTATACATCATCATGTGAATTAAATCCTAACCATAGAAATTAATTAAATTAAATTCTAGAACGTGAACAAAAGCATGCATACAAGTTGTATAATCATGGAAAACACTCCATACAACACATATAAAATCCTAAAACATCCCCTACCTCAATTTGAGATGAAAATCTCAAAAGCCCACCGAAAAAAAAGTGCTCCGAATCCGACGATACCGAAAGATTTTGTCGGGGACAACATGAAGAACAAGAATGCCCAAGAAACCCCATCAAAATCACAACTTGACTTAAAACCCAAACTCAAAAAATGGTCAGAAATGGGTTCTAATAAGGGTGAAAGATACGCGTCATCAAGACAAGCATTAAATACTAAGGCATTATGATGTTTCACTCGAGGGAAGTGGCCAAAAAATAACGAAGAAGGGTGGCAGCCATGGCTGCCGGCCAAGAGAGAGGAGAGAGAGAAGCAAATATGACATTTTCTCTTTAAATCCCCTATTAATAGAGAATCTCAAAAAGTGTCCCGAAAGGGCCCCGCCAGGTCTAGAAAATTGGAATTTGAGCAGACGCACTCAAATGATAAAACTCCATGAAAAAAAAAGATTGAAAATGAGAAAATATGAACAACGGAAGAATCGGCGTCAAAAACCGAGTCCCGAGCAAAAGTTATGCCCAAAACAAGTTCGGCGGCAATTGGGGCCAGAAACCCTGAAACTAGAAAACAATGACCAGGAGGAAATTCTAAGAGTGCATGACGCGATAAAATGTGAAAATGAATCCCGTACGAGGATCCAGGCTCCAGACGAGGTATTTTTGCAATAACTTTCGTTAATTGCACAATGGCCTCTCCAAAAAGTGAAAACTACACTAATGCCCCAGAAACAAAAAATCTTCCAAAAATATTTTCTGAAAAACCCCTGAAATAAAATATCTTCAAAAGATATTTACAAAAAACACCCCAAGAAAAGAAAATAATTCCAAAGAACTATGCATCCATGCCCCTATGGACACCGGGAGCAACCAGAGTACTTTCTTACAAAAGTAAAGATACGTATTTCGTGGAAACCACTTAGAATGAAGATACATGAAGTCAAAAACCTACTCCGAACGCAAAAAATGTAGTTTTGCAAACAAAGTGACAAACGGGGAAAAGCCAAAATAGGGAAAAAGATGAAATAGGGAAAATGACGAAAAGTGAATAGTGTCAAAAAACGAAAAATGTCGATATGACTCGGTCCTCAAAAGAAGTTGTCAATCCAAAGAAAAGAGTCTCAGAAATCACTTCAGAGCACTCGAGACGACACTAAGCGACGAGGAACTAAACTCAGAAAGGAAAACATCAACAGAAAATATATATATATATATATATATATATCCGTGAAAATCTGATAAAGGGAAAGAAATGAAAATGACCGGGTCATTACAACCTTCCCACCTTAAAGGGATTTCGTCCCCGAAATCCAGCCCCAAACAAAACAAATGGCGAAACTAAGATAACTACGGAGTATATCTCCTAGTACCCCACACAACACGCCACAACAGCAACCTCAAAGCTGAAAGGAAGACACAAACCAGTGTCATTTGCACCCACGTGCTCATGACAAGACAACCTCTCAAAGAAAATGTGACTATATGGCCACACGACAAGTTAAAATTCACACACTGAACCCAAAGCCAGACAAAGGAACGGAAAACAACAACCGTAACCATCCCTCCTACTGAACCATCAAACCAATTCAAAAACAACCACCAAAAGAATTCCAAGATAACCACATATCAAATCAGGGTACCGAATAAAGACGACATGGCAGTACGAATAGCGACTAGAACCCACCTACGACGTACTCAAATGTGCGGTAGCAAAGATAGTGCACAGTGCCCGCCCACACTTACTCGTCAGTAAGGTAGCATCGACGGCAACTAGCACTCGCCCACAACACACAACTTTGTACGGTAGCATGACAGTATAAGGCACTAGTTCATAACCTGCCCCCATTAGGTCTACCCATGAAACCTCTCGATACAAATGACATCAATGTCAAAAATGATCATTACCAAAAGCACCACGGATGCCAGACATTTTGTGAGAGTTGAGATATAGTCTAAGGATGTCCGGCCGGACCATCCTGGCCAATCCCAAACTCTGACAACAAAGCCATAAGTACCGCTATGCTTAAGGCCTTAAATCCTCAATACAAAAAAACCAACAACTCCAATGTCTCAAAATACTCCTATTAACAACATCAATCAAGAATTCAAAGCCCGACAAGCGAATCAAAACCTCCAAAAACAAAAATGAACCCCATCACAAGACATTTCATCGAAAGTCCTGCTCATCTCCTTGAAACATATCAACCACAAGACTACACTGAAATCAAACATCGTATCCACATCCCTATCATGGATAACTAAATCCTCGAAACACAAGTCCACCAAGTGGTACACATATCAAAATTCTGACAACTATTAAAATCACAAAATGAGTCTCTCAAAACTGTACTTAGCAACACCAAGTTAAGTCAAAATTTCTCAATTCCATCCATAAACAATCACTGGAACTACGATTCCTCAAAATAATACCTAGTCATAACTACGACGAGAAAGCTCCGCAAACAAGCCATATCCAACAGCGATCCTCCAAAACTTCTCCTAAGAGTCAACCACATCTAGATCTCTAAAATCAAAGCAAGTCTCTAAAAGGCATCCTCAAAAGAACATCGAGCTCACCTCATGAATCAAACAATTCCTTAATGATTTGGACACATGTCCCCGTAAAATGATCTCACACCAACCCACTCACTACAACTCGTCAACAACTATGGCAAAAACTCCCCAAGGGAAGACACGAAAGAAAGGAAACCACCAGTCCTAAGAAGGACAACACCAAGACTTCATCTCTGAAGTGAAAGACAGCAATGTCAAAGACTTCACCCCCTACATGGAAGTAAGTCGGCTAAAATCCATTTAATCCTCACCAAGGACTCAAGACAACAATAGTGGTCCTTACGGACCAGCCAACCCCAAAGCTGTGCACAACGCAACGAAGAGAAGAGACTCACTCCTTGTGGAGCCCCTTACTCAAACCAAGAAAAGAGGAGAAACCCTATTCCCTTCCATAAGTGTCAACACGACAAATGAGAAAAGGGAGCATTCTTCCCACCTTAAGGAAGTGGGTAGCCCAAGGCAAAACAAATGTGACAACTCCTCTATAAGGAATCTCACATCGAAACCCTTACAGAAACCAACATACATACTACCGAGGGGGAAACAAAAGGGAAAAACTGAACATGGAAGTCATGCAAATAACAAGGAATGCAACTACCAAGAAGGAAAATCTACTCACATAGATAAAATCAAGGGTACATGCACCATGTCTCCATGTAAGCACAAAATCATGTCACTAAAATACAGTAACAATATGGCATCCCTAACCATATAAGAAGAAGGCAAATGTGGATAGACTTTCACCTACTCATGCATCACAATAACATAAATCTTACTACTAACATGGTAGTAAACGAAACTGCATAAGATAAAAATGATGCAACAATGAACCCTATAGACATCGTGTCCTAGAGTGTCTAGGTAGAAGGAAAGACCAATCCTAGCCATAAACTGACTCCAAAAACCAATGCGACAACAACCTGTCTCAAAACATATGTGAGCCCTTACCAAAATGGTAAGACTCTAACAATCGATCTCTGAATCTAAAGGTGAAATTACAAGTGACACTAACAGTGCGATGTTCTCTCTACCCAAACATCAATAAATCGACTTGATCCCAAAAGCGTCATCACGTAAGGAGAACTCAAAGAAAATGACAACTATAGCCATATCAACAACAACCAAATCAATCACTACAACTGATCCTCAAAACAACTATCATCATCATCGATCAAAAGGACAACGCCTATCAAAACAAAATAAACATCGATTCCATCCCAACGACACTTGTAGCTAGCCGGTACGGCAGCATGACAGTGCCATGCACCCGCCCACAACATACCTGCCCATAAAAATTACAATCCCAGAGGAATCATCCCGAACAATCAAGGGTCCTAAGAGGCCCATAACCTCATCATGGCTCAAAACCAATAAATCCAGCACTACGGCAACGCCAAATGAATCACCTCACGAGAGCCTAAACAAAATGTGTCTCACCATCTACCTCAAAACCAAAGCTAGGTCGACAATAACCTATACTACCACAAAACCCTGTGGACAATCACCAACAACCTCAAGGAAGAGTGCCTAAACAAAACCAAACACACCAACCATTGTACTAAGTGCAAGCTCACCAAACAATTCAACCTCAACTCGAACATTCCATGACTAATCCCAAGTCCTGCTAAATATGCAAAACAATCATCCATATACAAATCAAATCTGTCATACATCATATATCATGCTCTTTACATAAGAATTAAAATTACGCTTAAACAAACTGCATACTATATACCACATAAGCATATAAACATGTTATCAAACCACAACATGTTATCAGGAAGCATATAAACACATAGAGCATGGCAACATAAGCATGATATGCACCCAAACCCGTCATCCAAGTTATTCAAACCTAGGAGCTCTAATACCACTTGTGACGGCCCAAGTTTTTCAACCCGGTGCGCCAATGATGAACCGAAAATTGACCCGAAAATGGATCCAAAATACGGAAGCGAAAGATAAAACCAAAGTCTATAGAGATATAAACCATCCCCAAGACACCAATGTGACCTTCCATGAAGTCACAGAGCTCAAAGAAATAACCAGAAGCAAAAACTAACATGAAAAGGGTCAAATGGTACCCTATGGCACCAACGACAACCAAAGGGGCAAAGTCCAGTTCAAACTAGACCACGTACACCAAACTTAACTATATGCAAGTGTCTGATGATATGAACATACACGCAAGTGTAAAACAACATTTTAAACATTCTAAAATGGCATATGGCCTTATTACAATTCATTTACAACAATTAACATGTCAAACCTCTAAGTTGGAAAAATTACATTTCATAGGCAAAACTTAAATATACTAACACTTGCATGTGAGCAAGAATGCTTCTAAAGAAACTTCAATTCTACAAATCACCAAAGCAAGTGCAAATCTCCAATCTTGTATCCTGTACCTGAAATATGCCCCAGTAACTTTGGGGTGAGCAACATAAAGCTACTCGCACGAAATGAGCATGCATCGACCTAACGTTTTACAATTTCATTACCTTAAGCTGAAACATGTTAATGGGGCTCATGCCACCTAATGTCTATGTCAAAATAAGACTCAGGGAGCATCCTAAGCTACCTTAAACCATTTCTAGCATAAATCACATCATTCATGCAATTCAAGTAACATAGAAGCATGCTATACAAAGCAACAATATATAGATTGTCAAAGTTGTCAACTTGAAATCTAATATACAAAAACGACAAAGTGAGTCATGCCACCTAACGTCTATGTTCTAAATGAATCTATAGGATCATTCCTAAGCTACATTTGAACAACAAGACGCAAATCACAATCTCTATGCAATTTAACCAACATAGATGCATGCTATACAAAGCAACTAGATAATGATTCTCAAAGTTATCAACTTGAAATCTAATATACGGAATCAACTAAATATAGCAATTTAGTATAATTAGAATTTCTAATACCACACATTAAGACATAGATTGTCTAGGTTATCAACTAGAAATCTAAAAGTGCGAAATCAAGTAGTGGATTACTTGGACATCTAAGCTCGGAATTCTGCCGAGACCTCAACGGCTATTATGGGGACTAACCCGCTGGTAATACCACCCCTAGTGTGCACTATCTCGACAGGGAGAACTCATACCTCTCGCACTAGAGCCAAACTCTAGCCATGTTATAGTAACCATGTCCTAAGTGACTCCAAAATAAATAAGTTAACAACTTATATACGAAAAATATATATATAGCACGAAAGTACATTCCATGCACAAGTAGGTTAAAACCACATAATACATGCTCTAAATCCACAACTACTATAGGATGACAATGTCGAATCTTCAAAGCGTGATTCGTTACACGGTATAATAACATCACATGTTGAATCTTCAGTATGCGATTCATTACACGCTATAACAATATAATTCAATATTGAAACATAATCGCATAAATCCATTACAAGTCTAGAATCATGCTTCAAACATAATATCAATGTTAAACACATGATTTAAATAACAATACAATAGAAATGAAAATTAATTATGCAACCTAATTAATTTCTCTAAGTTTCATATCTCAATTAAATGAACCCTAATTAACATATGTTAATAACATAACTTATTCATTACATGAATCAAGTCAAAAGCTTACTTAGGTCATTGGATCAATAGGATAGAATTTAATTAAAACAAGATAATTAAATCCCTAAATTCTAAAACAACATCAAATGGTCCCAAATTAATATGTGCTAGTATACAAGTCCTAGTCCTCACAATTATCAAGTCAAAAACTTAATTTAACAAATGGAACCTTTAAATAGATTTTAATTTATCATTTTAATTAAAATCTCTAGATTTTCATACTTATCCAAATGCTCTCAAATTAAAGTACGTTAAAGAACATGCCAAGACTTAATTTAAAAGCATGTTACAACTTAATTTCAAGCAAGGTACGGCCATGGAAATTAATCTTTCACAAAAGAAAAATATTAAATAAAAAATGCAATTCTTATTTAAATAATCCCAATTTAATATATGTTAACAAACATAGTAAAACTAAACTTTCTAGCATGTCATAATTTAAATCTAAGTTATACATCATCATGTGAATTAAATCCTAACCATATAAATTAATTAAATTAAATTCTAGGACGTGAACAAAAGCATGCATACAAGTTGTATAATCATGGAAAACACTCCATACAACACATATAAAATCCTAAAACATCCCCTATCTCAATTTAAGATGAAAATCTCAAAAGCCCACCGAAAAAAAAGTGCTACGAATCCGACGATACCGAAGGGTTTTGTCGGGGACAATACAATGAACAAGAATCCCTAAGAAGCCCCATCAAAATCACAACTTGACTTCAAACCCAAACTAAAAAAATGGTTAGAAATGGGTTCTAATAAGGGTGAAAGATGTGCGCCATCAAGACAAACATAAAACACTAAGGCACTACGATGTTTCACTCGATGGAAGTGGTTGAAAAATGAAGAAGAAGGGTGGACACCCCTTGGCAGCCATGGCTGTCGGCTAAAAGAGAGGAGAGAGAGAAGACAATCTGATATTTTCTCTTTAAGTCCCCTATTTATAGAAAATCTCAAAAAGTGCCCTGAAAGGGCCTTGCCAGATCTGGAAAAGTGGAATTTGAGCAGACGCACTCAAAAGGCAAAACTCCATGAACAAAAAAGATTCAAAATGAGAAAATATGAACAATAGAAGAAATGACGTCAAAAACCATGTCCCGAGCAGAAAGTTATTCCCCAAACAAGTTCGGCGGCAACCGGGGCCTGAAACCTTAAAACTGGAAAACAACGACCAGGAGAAAATTCTATGAGTGCACGACTCGACGAAATCTGAAAATGAATCCCGTACGAGGATTCAGGCTCCAGAAAAGGTATTTTTGCAATAACTTTCGTTAATTGCACAATGGCCCATCCAAAAAGTGAAAACTGCACTAATGCCCTAGAAAGAAAATATCTTCTGAAAATATTTTCTTAAAAACCCCTGAAATAAAATATCTTCAAAAGATATTTATGAAAAACACCCCAAGAAAAGAAAATAATTCCAAAGAACTATGCATCCATGCCCCTATGGACACCGGGAGCAACCAGAATACTTTCTTACAAAACTAAAAATACGTATTTCGTGGAAACCACTTAGAATGAAGATACATGAAGTCAAAAACCAACTTCGAATGCAAGAAATGTGGTTTTGCAAACAAAGTGACAAACGGGGAAAAGACAAAATGGGGAAAAAGACGAAATAGGGAAAAGGACGAAAAGTGAATAGTGTCGAAAAACGAAAAATGTGGAAATGACTCGGTCCTCAAAGGAAGTTGTCAATCCAAAGAAAAGAGTCTTGGAAATCACTCTAGAGCACTAGAGACGACACTAAGCGACGAGGAACTGAACTCTGAAAAGAAAAGATCAACGAAAATATATATATATATATATATATATATATATATATATATATATATTCGTGAAATATGAGAAAGGGAAAAGAATGAAAATGACTGGGTCAGTACATCTTATAAGCCTAATGATCCGTTTCCTCAACGTCTCCAAGAGTCAACACTTTTTGGGAACAAAAGCAATAAAATTTAGGACATGTAAGAGGTCTTTAAGCAAGTAAAGATCAACCTACCTCTCTTAGATGCTATCAAACAAATTCCTCCCTATGCCAAATTTCTCAAGGATTTGTGCACTCAAAAACACACTTCCAAAAGTCATTTACCCAAGAAGGTAAAACTAACTGAACAAGTGAGTGCTATAATTCAGCACAACACTCCTCCAAAGTATAAGGATCCGGGTGCCCTGACAATCTCGTGTGTCATTGGTGACAACAAGATAGAAAAGGCCCTCATTGACTTAGGAGCGAGTATGAACTTGATTCCTTATTCAATTGACTTATAACTTGGGTTAGGAGATCTTAAGCCAACCACTGTGGTCTTGTAACTTACCGACAAATTCGGGCAAGCACCCACGAGGCATTCTTGAAGATGTCATTATCAAAGTGGACAAATTCTACTTCTTGGTAGACTTTGTGGTTCTTGACACAGAATCGATCCATGATCCAAAGAAACATATTCTCATGATCCTCGGTAGGCCTTTCTTAGCTACGGATAATACTTCAATAAATTGCTGAATCGGGGTGATGGATATCGCCTTTAGAAATATGGAAGTCAAACTCCATATCTTCCATACAACTCAACATCCTCCCAATGAGGATGATTGTTTTCTCATTGATATGTTAGATGAAGTGGTCGAAGAATCTCTCCCTTTAATTCTAAACAAGGATCCTCTTGAAACTTGCATATCTCACTTTAACTTTGTAAACTCTGATATCGACTAATCCATCCAAGAAGTAAATTTTCTGCTCCAATTTGGTGCTATCACAGATTTTCCTCCTTGGAAAGTGCCAAGTGAACCAATTCCTCAACTTTCCACTACTCCTCTGGTCCCTTCATTGAAATCTCCACCATAACTTGAGTTAAAGCCGCTCTCGGTCCACCTCAAGTATATGTTTCTTGGTACAAATAAAACTCTTCCGGTCATCATTGCATCAGACCTTTTAAAGGACCAAGAAAATAGCCTTTTAGCGGTGCTACAAGAGTACAAAGAAGCTATTGACTGGGCAGTGGCTGATTTCAAAGGAATTAACCCCTCTATTTGTATGCATCACATTCATATAGAGGATAATGCAAAACCTTCTAGAGAGGTGCAGCACCGGCTGAATCCAAACATAAAGGAAGTGGTCATAAAAGAAGTGATCAAGCTACTAGATGCGGGAATCATTAACCTCATCTCGGATAGCAAGTAGGTAAGGCCCACTCAAGTTGTTCCCAAGAAATCCAGACTCACCGTTGTGAAAATTTAATGGCAAAGCTCGTACCACAACGTACCACCATCGGGTGGCGTATGTGCATTGACTACCGGAAACTCAATTCTATCACTAGGAAGGATCATTTTCCACTCCTATTCATTGATCAAATCCTAGAAAGGCTTGCCGGCCAAAGCTACTACTATTTCCTTGATGGTTATTCCGGCTATAACCAAGTGGCAATTGATCCTTAAAATCAAGAGACGACCACATTCACATGTCCCTTTGGAACCTTTGCCTATAAATACATGCCCTTTGGGTTATGCAATGCACCGGACACTTTCCAAAGATGCATGATGTCCATATTTTCTAATATAGTTGAGAAGTTTTTGGAAGTATTCATGGATGATTTTTCCATCTTTGGATCTTCCTTTAACTCATGTCTCCACAATCTATCCCTTATGCTTCAAAGATGCAAGGAGACAAATCTAATTCTAAGTTAGGAAAAGAGTCATTTCATGGTCCAAGAAGGCATTGTCTTGGCGCACGTTATTTCTAAAAGGGGAATTGAGGTCGATAAGGCGAAAGTCAAATTGATCTCTAACCTTCCTCCTCCAAATTATGTCCGATAAATCCGTTCTTTTCTTGGTCATGCCGGCTTTTATCGCCGCTTCATCAAAGATTTTAGCAAAATATCTCGGCCCTTGTGTAATCTTCTTGCCAAGGATATTCCCTTCAATTTTGATAAATCATGTTTGGAAGCTTTCAAGAAACTTTATACTCTTCTCTCTTCAACCCCAATCATGAATCCGTCTAACTGGTCTCTTCCATTTGAGATCATGTGTGATGCATCCGATTATGCATTGGGTGCGGTTTTGGGCCAGCGTGTAGACAAGCTACCACATGTTATCTAAAATGCTAGCAAAACTCTCTCTGATGCTCAATTGAATTACACCACCACTGAAAAAGAGTTGCTAGCTGTGGTGTATGCCTTGGATAAATTTCGTTCTTACCTTCTTGGGTCCAAAGTCATTGTCTTTTTGGACCATGCTGCTCTAAGGCATTTGCTCACCAAGAAAGAGACCAAACACTAGCTAATTTGATGGATACTCTTACTCCAAGAGTTTGATATTGAAATTCGGGATAAAAAAAGGGACAGACAATGTTCTCACCGACCATCTCTCTCATTTACTCATTGAGAAATCTTCTAAATTTACTACAGTTCGTGATTCCTTCCCGGATGAGCAACTGTTTCAGATTTCTCATACAAATCGTCCTTGGTTTACGGATATTATCAACTACCTTGCTATAATGACCCGGTCATTTTCTTCCTTTCCTTTTTCCTCAAACTTTGTGGATAAATTTTTTCCGTTGTCTTTTCTATTTTGTGTTTAGTTTTTCATCACTTAGTGTCATCTCGAGTGCTTGGAAATGGTTTTTGAAACTCTTTCCTTTGGATTGACAACTTCCTTTAAGGATAGAGTCATTTCTACATTTTTCGTTTTTCAACACTCTTCACTTTTCGTCCTTTTCCCTATTTTGTCGTTTCCCCGTTTGTCACTTTTTGGAACAACCTCACTTTTCATACTTGGAGTTGGTTTTTGACTTCACGTATCTTCATTCTAACTGGTTTCCATGAAATACATATCTTTACTTTTGCAGAAAAGTACTCTGGTTGCTCCCGGTGTCCATAGGAGCATGGATGCATAGTTTTTCAGAATCTTTTTCTTTTCTTGGGGTGTTTCTTGTAAATATCTTTTATTTCAGGGGATTTTAAGAAAATATTTTTCGAAGACAATTTCATTCTGGGTCATTAGTGTAGTTTTCACTTTTTGAAGGGGCCATTGTGCAATTAATGGAAGTTAAAGCAAAAATGCCTCATTTTGAGCCTGGATCCCCGTATAGGATTCATTTTTACTTTTCGTCGAGTCGTGTACTCTTAGCATTATCTTCTAGTCATTTTTCCCCAATTTTAGGGTTTCTGGCCCCAATTGCAACCGAACTTGTTCAGGGCATATCTCTCTGCTCAGGACTCAGTTTTCGACTCCATTTCTTCCGTTGTTCATATTTTCTTATTTTGGTTCTTTTTTGTTCATAGTTTTTTGCCGTTTGAACGCGTTCACTCAAATTTCACTTTTTCGGACCCGACAAGGCCCTTTCGGGGCACTTTTAGGGTTTTCCTATAAATAGGGGGTTATAAAATTAAAAAGTGATCTTCCCCTCTCTTCATGCACGACCAGAAGTTGCCATGGTAGCCTAAGGGGGCTTCCACCCTTCTTTTCTCAAGTAAACCTTCTTCCCTTTGTTAAAAAGTCGTAGTGCCCTTGTGTTTTGTGTTTGTCTCAACTACGCACATCTTTCCCCCTTATTAGAACCTGTTTTTGGCCAATTTTTGAGTTTGGGATTAAATTCAAGTTAGGATTTTGGTAGGCCCTCTTTGGAGTTTAATGTTCACAGCATTGTCCCCTACAAAACCCCGAAGTATTGTCGGATTCGGAGCCGTTTCATTTTGGTGGCTTTTGAGATTTTCATCGCAAATTGAGGTAGGGGGTGTTATAGTTTCATATTTTTGTTTCATTCGATGCTAGTGATGCTTATACAACTTGTATGCATTCTTTTGTTCATAATCTATAATTTAATTTAATTATTTTCTTTATGTAAGATTTAATTCTTATGATGATATTCAACTTAGAATTAAATTGTGACATACTAGAAATTTAGGCTTTGGTATGGTGGTTGATATATATGAAATTGGGATTATTTGAATAAGAATTGTTACTTTTATTTAATATTTATCTTTTGTGAAAGTTTAACTCACATAGTTGTATCAAGCATAAAATAAACTTGTAATGTGAGATTAAAGTAGGCCTTGGTGAGTTCTTGAACATATGTTAATTTGAGAGCATTTGGAGTCGTTTAAAAATCTAGAGGAAATTAATTAATTAGCTTAATTAAATTTATTTTAAGTGTTTTAATCACCTAATTAGTTATTTGATGTTATTTGTGTGATAACTATGATATGTCCTTCAACATATATAAATTTGAGATTATTTTAAATTAATTTGGAATCCAGAGAATTTAATTATTTTTATTTAATTAAATTCTATCTAATTACTCCTGGATTTAATTGTGTTTTGGAAGTTGTTTCTATACTTAAATCATGGACTTGGACTTGTTGTATATTCACTTGGTTACATTTTGAGCATTGGATAACATAGTTGTAATATTTATATTCATGAGAATATATTTTCCTTATTGAATATGTTTTGACATCTTTAATGCCATAGTAGTTATGGACTTAGAACATGTATTGTATATGATTCCAATTTTGGTTAAGCGTGATAGATAGTTGATTATCTTGTATATACATGTTGATATATACGTTGTTGCACAACTTGTTGATTTTGGAAACTTGGGGATGTCCTTGTTTGACTAAGGCTAGGACATGGTTCTAGTACGGGGGGATTGTCCCTCTACAAGTCTAGTGTGCACATAGAGAGGTTACTAGTGGGCTAGTAACCCTAAAGTAACTATGGTGTCGGCCTGATCCGACGTGATGTCCAAGTATCCACCTGGTTTGATTTTACATTTCATTTCAAGTTGATAAGTAGATGATATCGTAACTTGTTGTTCCTTATTTGATTTTCCATTTTGAGTTCCAAAATGTTAACTTGAGAAATCATGTTTTATGCGTGGTATTCGAAGTTCCAATGTTGGTTAAATTACATCGATATCGTGACTTATTTTTTATTGTTCTAATGTAGCTTAGGATGATTCCTTAGACTTGTTTGGAACATAGATGCTAGGTGACATGACCCACTTTAATTGTTTTCGTATCTTAGATTGCAAATTGATACTGTTGAGAACCTATATCTTGTCGAGTTGTATAGTATGCTTCCATATGGTTAAATTGCATGAATGATGTGATTTATTCTAGAAATGATCCAAGGTAGCTTAGGATGCTCCCTGAGTCTCATTTTGACATAGACGTTAGGTGGCATGAGCCCCTTGACATGTTTCACCTTAAGGTGATAATTTTGTAAAATGCTAGGTCGATGCATGCTCATATCCTACGAGTAGCTTTATGTTACTCACCCCGAAGTTACTGGGGATTTGTCTCAGGTACAAAGGCTTGGTTCGTGATGCTCATCATTCCTTGGATGACTTGTAACTTTTAAGTTTCAATTTCATGCAAATGTTAGCATGAAATGTCATTTTGTAGCCTTATATGTTAAAACTTGCATCCTTGATTCCAAATATGTAATGTATACCTAAGTACACTTTTTAGATGCTTATTTTGTATGTATAACATGAGGCTAGGGCCATTAATTCTATGGTTTACAAATATGTTTTTTAAAAAAACTTGAGATTTTAGTACTTGGTACTATTCATCGACTTTTTTTTGAAAAATGTGTCGATCAATCCAAAACTTCCGGGGGTCTGGTGGGTGTATTTTAAGATTGCTTGTTTAATTTAGACAATTTAAAAACCTCCCGAAGCCCCATTTCTTTTCCTTTGGCAGCAGCTTGGAAAGATTTTAAACTTCTTGACCTGAATTCCTTGGGGGTATTCTGGGCATTTTATGATGCATTTTCTTTATTTCCATTTACGTTGTCGGGTAAAAAACTTGATTTTGGGAGGGGTTTCTTGTTTGTATTTTTCTAGAAAAATTCGTTTTATGGCACATTTTTGCTTTCAGTCGTGGACAGATCCTGTAGCAGTTTTTTGACCCTCTTGACCTCTTCTGATCTTAGGGCAATATGGGTATTTCATAGTGAGTTTTTTCGTGTTTCCATCCACGTTATTTAGTAGAAAACTTGATTTTGGGGGAGGGGGTGTTCTTCTTCGTATTTTTCCAGAAAAATTCGTTTCGGACGTCGTTTCGGCTCTCAGTTCTTGCTTAAAATTTTCTTCCCTTAGCATGTCATGGTGCTTGTCGGGGTGCTTGTGGGGTGCTCGTCTCAACGTTGTGATGTTGACTTTTGTTTTCGCTCGTTCTCCTTCATCCGAACTCCAAATCATGTGAACTTTTTTTTGAACTTTATTAATGTTTTCCTATCTTTCCAGCGGTGTGCTCGGTTGTACCTGAATCTTCCTGGATAATTATCAGTTTACCCTTTTAGCCTTACGGGCTCATTTTTCTTTGTCATGCCATTTCTCCTTCATTCGGACTCCGAATCATATGATTCTTAAGTCCATCTTGATTAGTTTTTTGTTATCTTTCCAACGGTGTGCTTGGTGGCACCCCAATCCATATTTTCATAAATGACTACCCTGGGGACTAAATTGTTACTTTTTTGATCTTTTATTTCCGCGTCAGTTCTCATTGAGTTCCAGACCTCATGAAAGATCATCAAAGTGTCTTAGAGGCATGTTGTGCCTTGGGAGACTGTTGTTTTGTTTCTTGCTTCCGCATCTGGATCCGCTATCGGGTCAGTCTCCGGTTCATCACAGGATGCACTGGCTTAAAGAACCAGGGTCGTCACAAGTGGTCTGGCTCCTAGATTTGAATACCTTGGACGACGAATTTTGGGTGCATATCAAGTTTTTGTTGCTTTGTTTTACGTGTTTATATGCTTCATGATAACATGTTTTGGTTTGATAACATGTTTATGTGCTTACGTGCTACATGTAGTATGCCATTTGTTTAGTACGATTATATTCCATTGTAAAGAGTATGACATATGATGTATGCTAGGTTAGATTTGTATATGCATAACTGTTTTACATATTTGGCATGACACGGGATTGGACATTAAGGTATGAGTTGAGATTGATGGTGATTGTAGTCACAGTTTCGTTGTAATTTAGGTCGTTGCTGATCTAGCATTGGTTTTGAGGTAGGAGGAGAGACACCTTTTGTTTAGGCTCTCGTGAGTTGAGTCATTGAGCGTAGCCGTAGGGCTGGATTTGTTAGTTTTGGGCAATGATGAGGTTATGGACCTTTTAGGATCCTTGGTTGTTTTGGAAAGTTCCTCTAAGATTGCAATTTTCGTGGGCAGGTATGCTTGTGGGCGAGTGCATTGCACTTTCATACTACCATACTGGCTAGCTACGAGTGCAGTTTGGATGGAATCAGCGTTGGTTTTGTCTTAATAGGCATAATCCCTTTGATCGATGATGATGATGGTTGTTTTAGGGATCAGTCGTAGTGATTGATTTGGTTGTTGTTGGTATGGCAAGTTTAACCATTTCGTTTGAGTTCTCCTTACGTGATGACACTTTTGTGGTCGAGTCAATTGATCGATGTTTTGGGTTGGTGAGAGCAATGCATTGTTAGTGTCACTCGTAGTGTCACCTTTAGTTCGAAAATGGATTGTAGGAGTCTTACCATTATGGTGAGGGCTCTGGTGGTTTACCATACACCGACCCAAAGTTTGTGATACCTAAAGGTAGTGGTGTAGAGCTATGATGAATGTGGCTAAGTTTTACATTTAGAAATTGCTACTACTACCTTTCACTAAAAATATAGTTGGGGCAAGTAGGGATCGTCCCAAGGGATTGGTGGGTCGTACAGGGTTAAGGAATCAAGATTAGGGTTACTAGGTCGAGTAATCAAAAGATTGGTTCATGGTTGAATTACACTAAGATGCAATTTAAACTAAAGTAGGCAATTAAGTGTAATTGAGAG
Organism: Cornus florida; assembly: GCF_030987335.1. Classification (NCBI taxonomy): domain Eukaryota; kingdom Viridiplantae; phylum Streptophyta; class Magnoliopsida; order Cornales; family Cornaceae; genus Cornus; species Cornus florida. The sequence continues at coordinate 78,207,225 of NW_026775573.1, read as the reverse complement.
AAAATAAGAAAGAGATCTTGGGATTTACAGATCACCACTAAGCATAGCTTTTCTATACCCTTAATGAATGATTAATGAGGAGGGAAAACATATATTGCAACATAGTGTGTGTGTCTGGTTATTTCAACAAGCATGGATGACAATTTAAGCATATATTGTCTAAGCATCATGGTGGATAACACAACATATCAAATTAAGCCATTAATCCTTTCTTTAAGCTCATAACTAAACACATGACAAAGTTAGAAATATATGTTACTTACTTTCATAAATATGGAACATCAAACAACAAGCATGGATTATCCTCCTATTTAACATCTAAACTATAGCTACACTACAATTAAGCTAATGACATGAAATTTAACTAATTAATCTAAGGGAGAGGTACAATCCATCAAGAAATGAGTATGAACCATCAAATAAACCACAAGAACATTCCATAAAGCACTATGTCTTGACAATCTCTAGATCTATAACATTAATACACATAGACATGCATCAATAACACATGAAATAGAGACAAACACATGAACATCTATTCTAGCATACATAGACCTATGGATAGAATGAAATAATCAATTGGAAGCATTAAACCATATAAATCATTGAATAAACAAGATTTATATATATATAAGTGTCAAAACATGTATCGCAATACAAATCCCCTAAAAAATACATAAATCAAGATGTAGAAAGCATGCTTAGGGTTAACTCTAGCCCCAAGAGGATGTGTAGCCACTCATGGATGGTATCCTCCAACCCTCAAGGGCTAACAGCATGGTAGAGATTACTCCTCTTCTTGGTTGATGGAAGAACACCAAGCTTGTGTCTCTAGCCTCCTCCTCTCCTTTCTTCCTTGCTAAGATATAAAAATTGTGCCTCTCAAGTATCAAAAGTCTCTCCTCCCAAAAGTATATCTCAAAAAGTGGCTCATATTCTTTATATAGGTAGGTCAAATATCACCCCAAATGAGCTGGGCTCGTACACCAAATATTCCTTCAATGATTGGATATGAGACAACTTTTAATGAGATGGAATTTAGATTTTATCGGGATTTGGGAAGTTTGATCGATCGAACTTGTGGTGAGATCGATCAAACATGGTTGAGATTTATCGAATTGAAGCTGGATCGATCCTCAATGGCGGTGCCTTTTTGGATAAAAACAAATCTGAGATATTTTGAAGATATTTTTGCCAAAAGGACAAAAGTGGTTGGTAGGGTGCTATAGCTAGATAAGATTTAGTATGTGGATAACGACAAAAAAGTTCGATCAATCAGAGAATCAAGTTGGATCGATCGAACTTCGAGATCTTTGAATAGGGACAAACATGGCTCAGATCCATCTTGAAGTGCTGAGATCGATGAAAGTTGGATCGATTGAACTTTTCTTGAGATCGATCGAAGTTGCTGAAATTCCATCATTTGCTTCATTTTGCTCTACTTTGCTCCTTTCTTTGATTCATCCCAGAATGGCTTCATTTCTGCTCTTATTTGGCTGAGTTAGCTTATTTTAGGGGTAAGTACCTGAAAATGGAAATAACACGAAATCAATACAAAGCGGGAAAATAAGATAGATAAAGGTTCTAGAATACCTAAGCTTAAGGGGTTTAAATGCGCACTTTTTAGCACTCATCACACCCCCAAACTTAAATATTACTAGTCCCTAGCAATGAACTAGAAAGTAAAGGAATGAAATGAACAACTATACAACTATGAACTAGAAAGCAATAAATGGATAACACCACTTTTGTAGAAAACAAGATTACATTTAGCATATGCAACAAGCCTTTTAAACCCCTAGGTTACCCCTAGTGGATGAGTGAAGTCCCGTGAGGGTTTCCAGAAATGATACCCACAAAAATTAAGCTCATTCTTTCAAAAGAGGCACCAATATTGCAAACAAGCATTGGGAGAAAACTACCTCAAGTATGCAATTTTTCAACCCTTTCCAAGTAATCTCCCAAAATCTCAACATCAAGCAAGCAAGTATGGTCCTCCACACATCAAGAAAATGATCATGCAAATCAAAACAACTCTAGAATTCTTTTTGAGTGGACCGGCATCAAATATGTTGCTATCTAAGCCAACTAAAGAATTATTCACATCCTTACCCTCAAACTAACACACAAATCTAGTACCGATCATCAAGATAAAGAGTGGACCTTTTATTAAAACTTTATTGATCTAGGTGCGCTTATTATTTTCACTCATTTATATATATATATATATATATATATATATATAGGATCAAAGATGGAAGTATGGTGCAATGTGTTGATCTATTAAGCTTTCTAGCGATCCATGAGGTCGAGTGTTAGGCCAATGACTCCCAAACTAGACGGCTTTAGGGCATTAGACATTCAAACACCCCTATGGACTTACAAGCTCAAATCAACTAGGCTATAAATCAAAACAACCTCCATCTAATCATTTCCCACTTCTCACCTTTTTGGGAGAAGTCCTAACTTTTTATTTGCTTTTTGCAACTTTTTTTTTTTTTTTAAATTCATTTATTAACCTAAAGTTTGGGCCCTCCACCTTTCGGCGCGAGAAATTCAGTGCTTGATGAGGCTAGAATCCCGGCTACTTAGTGAAAAAGGGTTGTTATCCACCTTTATCAAGAATGAAAGCTTTCAATGTACTACTAGCCCAATTGGGATATAACCAATTCAACAATTAACAAAGCATGTACCCCATAAATGAATGCTAGTGTGCTCTTATGCTAGTGTAGAATACTAGAGTGAATCTCAAAACAATCACAAAATCAAGATGATGTGGACCAAAAGTGCAAGCATGATATCAATCTTTCAAAAAATTTACTCCTAAAATGGTATCCACAAGGCATACAAGGAGTATTGGACTCTCAAGTTAAGCAATTTTTAAATTTTAAGCAATATAGTCCTCAAAAGATCAAAATCATAGCTAGTTATGGACCAATCATAAACAAATCCCTCAAATACACAAGTTATGCTCAAAATTTTGAATTTAAAAACAAACACTGCAAAACACCATTACCCCCAAACTTATATAGCATAGTGTCCTTAATGTGCAAAGAGAACAAAAGGGAAAGAGTATACCAGTGCAACTAAGGTAAAGAATGGTCAGGACAGAAGTATCCAAAGTGGGTGGCATAGCCCCCCAAACTTGGGATTAACTGTGGTCCTAAAAATTTGCACTTGGATAAAACTTATCAGATAACAAGAGAGATAATAACAGTGCACAGTGGATATGCAAGTGTAAATGGGATAGTAACTGAAAATAGAGAGAGGTATAAGGGTGGTCCTAAAAATTTTAGATAGTACGCTCTCTCACTGAAGTCACTGGGATGCACCTGATGGAGTCAATCACAAACAGACATATCAATACAAGGTATGACATCCAACATATAGCATATTTAAATAGGAATAATATACATCAAAGCACAGTATTAGGGCCAACAGATTGGCTGCAAAAATAGAGTAACAGTAATAATGTATCACAGATATATAAAATGACAGGAGTAAAGGGATAAAGAGATCAGGAAGAGGAGGTAAGACGGGTAGGGCGTGCTCCGCGGATATCTCAAGATAAGTCTCGCAACGCAGCCATGACATCGGTACGGAGAGATGTAATGTCAGCTCGGATGGAGACAGCATCCTCTCGGATAGAGACCGTGTCGGCGTGGATAAATACTACAGCATCCTCCAAAGCCTGGAGTCGCTCTCCAAAGCCGGGTGTCTATGCTGGAGCCTCAGGTACTGCTAGAGCGGGAGAATGATGATCCTAAGCTTGCTCCTCATCATGAATGGGCGATCCAGCTGGAGAGTAATGCTCTTGGTCCTCTGCGGGCTGCTCCAAATCAATATCCACGTGCATGGCAGGTGGATCGACTGGTATATCATCCGCCACCTACGCTGCTATTGCTACTGCTGCCTGCTCCATCTCCTCTAACTCTAACTCCTTAGCTGCCTCGATAGCATTACCCTGTAGACTCTTGATAAGAGTATTGTAGCTCTTATCCAGTCCTTCTTCTTGAATGAACAGGCCCTAGACTCAGTCTGCTCCAGTGGCTGGAAGGGATAACCCTGGTCTCTCAGAATCTGTGTGATGAGATGGCCGAATGGGAGATACTTAGCCTTTTTGGGCTTGGCCTTGCTGATGTGATCAACATATAGCTTCATCATAACGCTCCAGATGAGCACAGGAATAGACAGCCAGTGCCCTATATATAAGGTGTGTAGAGCTGTAAGATAGTCGTCGAGCCTCTGTGTCTTGTGGCCGGCCATAAAAATATTTCGGTATAGCACCGAATCGGAAAACCACAAGTCGTCTGGCAGATAAGTTTGGGTGGCGAAGGTCTCGCCACCGGCATAGTGACCTGTGAGTAAAACGGCCATGTCTGCACATGTGGGCCTCCATAGAGTAGGATAGGTATCCCAGAGATCGGGAGGGCAAACATGTGGACAATAGCAGGATCTGGAAAGAATGCCCACCGTGACGGTGATAGGATGGCTGTCGATGGTAGTCCGCAGCTCCGCCAGGTTAGTCGGGGCAGGTCGGAGGTTCTAGAAGAACATCCAGACCAACCTCGGGTATACTGGGTATGTGATAAGGGCTAGTATGGCTGAGATGCCCCCTCCGATCTATATCATCATATGCTGCTATGGTAAGAACAGACCGGGAGAAGTAATAAATGTCAAAGATCGACTCGTGTGCCACTCGAAGGCATGAGTATCTATGTAATGGCCGGTCTAAATGCTGGGCTGGCTGAGCTGGCGGTGGTGATGGAGATGGTATGTGTTCAGCCTCAGCGTCAGCCTGTGAAGAAGATGCCTCGGTGGAAGACTGTAGTTGACTCTCAACTGGAAACTAAGGTGGAGTGGGCTCTATTGGCTTCTCTTAAATGGGGTACTGGGCATGAGATGGACCTACCTCATCGTCCAAACTCTCCCTGGCCCTGCGGTGGTAGTGTCCGCGTGCAACAATCTTGACCCTAGCCATGCCCTGCAAAAAAGGAAAACTTGCAAAATAGGAGTCAGTGCCGGTATAAAGAATTAAAGCACAATTTATATAATCATGTATGTCAAATAAGATAGATAAAACAGATAAGGAACATGAATCTATGCAAGTGACAAGGAATAAGTGACATGATGTGAGACATGCTAGACAGTATAAGTATAGAATGCATCCAATGTGGAAAACACAGGCATTGGGCATGTATGAGATAGCATGAAACACAAGAGATGGTGTGTGAAATGTGTGAAGTATATCTGTGAAGTTCAATCGATCATAAAAATGTGAGATTGATGCAAGTTCGATCGATCAAGAATAAGTGAGATCGATCTATTACAAATCGATCGAATAAAAAGTTCGATCGATCGAACTATGAAGTGAAACTTGAAAAGTCATATATCTGTGACGTGGATGGCATAGGGCCTTCATAAACATGGTCGTAGGCCCATCTACACAACAAATTAACACATTGGGTCACTTGGTTAGGCCCATGACTCCGAAAATCAAATAAAATCCAAAGTCTATACAAAACATATATACATATATATACACATATATACACATATATACATAGAGCTCAAAGCTTCATCAATGGAGATATTCATCATTATAACAACTTAGATCTAACATTTAAAACATATATGCATCAAATCGAAGCTTGATATCACAATAGTAGGATTCGGATCTCACCGGAATCAAGAGAGAAGTGGAGATGCGAAAGGGGTGAGATGCGAATGAGATCTACGATGGAAGAGAGAGGATCGACGCCTGGGATGGTCGTTGGAGATGGAGAAGAGTTGGGATGCAGCGGCGAAGGGTGAAATGAGGGTTTGAGATCGATTCTTGTGAAATCGATCGAATGACCCTGAATCGATTTTTAAAAACATTCCCTTGCCAGTTCGATCGATCGAACTGAATTCTCAGATCGATGAACTGACATCGATCTCTCCTCTTAAGTAACAAAATATTTTTGGGATTTTTGAAAAATAAAAATAAAATACAATAAAATAAAATAAATAGTATTTTTAGGATTTTTGAAAAATATTTATTTATTTATATTATTTATATTATTATTATTTAATTTTTATTATTAATTTTTTTTATAGAAAATAAGAATAAAAATGTCAATAAATATATATATATATATATATATATATATATATATTGGAATTTTTTAAATTAAGAATTTAAAATAAAGTCAAAACAAAGTCAAAATTGAAAATCAAAGAACAAAGATCTATCTCACCAAAATCGATCTCAGAAAACTTTCGATCGATCGAGAATGCAAAGATTCGAAGAAATGTTCGATCGATGAGACAGAGTGGCTTTTGGATGCAGGTGGATGCAAGTTCAAAATTTTTCTAAGTGTTGGAACTGCAGATCGATCTAAGATAAAGTTAGATCGATCGAAGAACTAAAGATCGATCTAGGAACAAGTTCGAACGATGGGACAGAGAGCTGAAATATGCAGGTTTTGTTCGAAGGATTGGACAGAGAGTGATTTGGATGCAGTTTGATGCAGGTGGGAAGTTCGATCGATCGAACTCATTTTGAGATCGATCGAACTTATGCAAAATGCTCAATTTCAACATAAAAGTGCATGTAATCCTAATCACAGTTTCTAGCAATGCATATGAACCCAAAGCCAATATCTAGACTTCACAAGAAATGAAATTAAAGATAGAAATGAGGGAGGAATAGGGTTTTGACACCCTACGAAATGTCTTGCTAGTTTTTAACGTCTCTAGCAAAACGTTGGGCTCTTTTAACCCGGATCAAACATCTTGTAGTGCATCCCCTCCTTGATGGGGTGATAAGTGTTTTGAACTCCACCCAACAAATGGTTCTTTAAGGAACTTGTTGGATTAAGCTCAAAAGAAGTTTTTGGTCCTTGGTCTAAGCAATCTTTGGGCTTCCATGCCCTTTCAAAACAAGACTTTGAAACAATTTTCTTTGGTTTCAAGGTTGAAGATGAGCTTTTTGGAATTTTGGTTTCAAGCAAAGACTCAATTCTTTCACATTTAAGGTCATGACATTTCTCCACAACATTAACTTCTTCATGCTTGTCAAATGAATGGGTGTCACATTAAAGATATTCAACTTCACCTTCATGTAGCCAAATAAGATCTTCATTATCCCTGTTCTACAATTAATGTTGGCATTCGCAGTTGCCAATAAAGGACGGCCAAGGATAACGGGAATTTGGCTCTTAGGATTTGGAACCGGTTCCGTGTCAATGACAACGAAATCAACGGGAAAAAAGAATTTATCAATCTGAATCAATACATCCTCAATGATACCCCTAGGCTTTTTAATGGATCGGTCAGCAAGTTGCAAAACCACCAACGTCAGTTTCAAGTCTCCTACGCCTAATTTGACATATACCGAGTATGGAAGAAGGTTAACACTTGGTCCTAGGTCAGGAAGAGTCTGATTAATGATATGATCTCCAATGATGCATGAAGTAGCAGGTGAACCGGGGTCCTTAAACTTCGGAAGAGTGTTATGCTGCAAAATTGAGCTTACTTGCTCGGTTAAGACCACTTTTCTAGGTGCTTGGCTTTTGTTCTTCCTCTTTTGGGTGCACAAGTCTTTCAAGAATTTGGCATAAGCTGGAATTTGCTTGATTGCATCCAAAAGCGGAAGATTAACTTTCACTTACTTAAACACTTCCATGATTTCATTTGCTTTGGCCTTTTGCTTGTGAATTAAAATGGATCCTTTTAAGGCATCCAAAAATGGAGCACTTGGCTCAAAAACCTTTTCAGAAATTTTCTTTGAAGTCTCTTCAACACAAGAAGTTTTGAAATCATGTTGTAAATCTTTCTTTTCAAATTCACTTTTTAAATCACTTTTCAAGATATTCTCATTTGAAAAATCATGCATATGCAATGAAAGAAGAATAGGATAAGAAACGGGACAGGTGTCAACTTGTGGTTGCACCGGTTCACTCTCTTCATTGGACATACCCACTTGGTTGTCAAAAATCTTCCCACTTCTCAAGGTTGTCACCGCATTGACATGCTCTATTGTGTGACCTTCCGATGAGGTATGAGTCTCCATAACGCATTGTTGCTTTGGTGGGACATTCATAGGCATTTTTCCTTTCTCTCTTGCATTTAATGTGCTAGCTATTTACCCTACTGGGGTTTCTAGGTTTGTAATGGATTGAGAGTGAGAATGAAGTAATTGTGTGTTCACCTCTAGAGTGCCTAGAGTGGTCAAAACTTTCTCTTCAAAAGCGGGACTTCTAACATTTCCTTGGGAATATGATTGATTGGGAAAATGAGAATTTGAAAATTGGTTTCCTTATGATTGGTATGATGATCAAAAACCTTAGGAACCTTGGCTTTGTAGTGGAGGTGGAATGTACTTTCCTTGGAAACCACCTTGGGGAGGGTTTGAGCCTTCCCGTTGGCTTTTCCAAGAGAAGTTCGGGTGATTTCTCCAACTAGGATTATAGTAATCGCCACAAGTATTGTTCCCTTGATTCACAAATGTTGCATTTACTTGTTCATGATGCTTATTTTGCACATGTCCATGGGGACAATTGGAAGTAGAATGTAAAACACTTAAACAAGTCATACATATCTCATTGGATGCATGATGAGAATGGTTAGGGATGGAAGATACTTGATTTGGCGAGTTTTGGTTGATCAAGAATTGATCAAACCTTTGAGATAAGGATTTCATCTCTGCGGCTATTTCATTTGAATGATCAACTTGATGTAAGCCAATACTCTTTCTTCTACTTGAATTCCTACCATTATTAGAAGATAAAGTTTGATGCAAAGAAATTTCACTCATGCTTTCATAAAGACGCCACAAGTCATCCTCGTGCCTATCAATGTAAGAGCCACCCATGGAAGCATCAACCATGCCCTTGTAATTGTCCGATAAGCTCTTAAAGAAATATTGAACTAATTGCCATTTGGGCATGTCATGATGTGGACACTTCCTAAACAATTCATTAAAGTGTTCCCATGCCTCATGGAACGTTTCCCCGTCCCCGTGTGAAAACTCTCGAATTGAGGTTCTCATGGCATTGGTCTTAGAAACCAGATAGTACTTCTTCAAGAACTCTTGTTGCATTTCTGCCTAAGAAGTTATTAAAAAAGGTCTGAGACTGTTAAACCAATATTTTGCCTTGTCTTTAAGGGTGAATGGAAAAAGTTTAAGCCTTAAGACCTCTTCCGGCATGTCCATGTATCTCACGGTGGAACATACTTCAAGAAACTCATCCAAATGCTTGTAAGGTTCTTCACTTAGAAGTCCATGATAGTTAGGAAGCATTTGAATGGTTTGTGGTTTGATTTCATAGTGGTGTGCTCTAAATGGTGGCAATTGAATGCATGTAAGTGCATTGTATATATTAGGCACATGGTGATCTCTTAAAGCAAGGGGAGGATTAGCAATTGGAGGTACAACACGGGCACCTTGATTGCCTTGAATGATGGGAGGTGGTGGAGCATAGATTGGCCTTGGCATTCCTAATGGAACTTGGCCTTGTTGTTGTGGTGGATGAACGAATGGCCTCAGCATGCCTAATGGTACTTACATGTTATCATGATGCACATTGGGGTGGAGGATACCTTGTTGGTCTATGTGACTAAGGTCCTCCACATGGTCCTCATTATGTCCTTCCATTGATGAAATGGATTGACTAGAACTTCCTCTTCCCCTAGGGTTTCGAACAATGGATTCAATATGAAAATTCAGAGGGACAAGAGTGGGTCTCAATGATCTACGACCATGCATGCACAATGCAACACAACAAGCAATAATGACAAACACTTAACCTTCATAACAAATCAACAATCAACAAACTTCCTCCACATACAATGTTCCCATACTCCCATGTTATCAACAATATGCAAGAAAAGTACATTGCCTCCACGTGGGCTCACGATTTATCTTAGAATTGAAATACAAGCCTCCATGCAGGCCGACGATTTAACTAAAGATTAAGTTAAGAAAGAGCTCACAGGGGGTCCTTTAGCACTTCAATTCAATTTTCAATTTTTAGCCTTGCAAATTTTTTAGATTTTTGACTTTTTCCTTTGCTTTTGCTTAACTCCTTGCTTGGATGCTTCTTTGATCACCTTCATGCTCAATGCACCTAGTCAAACAAGAACCAACACATTAAGGAATCAAAATGAAAATGAAAATAAAGTAAAGACATGATCAAAAGAGTATTAATTCCTAATTGATTCCACAAATACGACATTGCCTTCAATCAATCCCAGGCAACGGTGCCAAAAACTTGGTGGTTTGCTACACACCGACCCAAAGTTTGTGATACCAAAAGGTAGTGGTGTAGAGCTATGATGAATGTGGCCAAGTTTTACATTTAGAAATTGCCACTACTACCTTTCACTAAAAATATAGTTAGGGCAAGTAGGAATTGTCCCAAGGGATTGGTGGGTCGTACACAATTGACGAAACAAGATTAGGGTTAGTAGGTCGATTGATCAAAAGATTGGTTGGTGGTTGAATTACACTAAGATACAATTTAAACTAAAGTAGGCAATTAAGTGTAAATGAGAGAAAATAAGAGAGAAATCTTGGGATTTAGAGATCACCACTAAGCATAGCTTTTCTACACCCCTAATGAATGATTAATGAGGGGGGAAAACACGTATTGCAACATAGTGTGTGTGTGTGTGGTTGTTTCAACAAGCATGGATGACAAATTAAGCATATATTGTCTAAGCATCATGGTGGATAGCACAACATATCAAATTAAGCCATTAATCCTTTCTTTAAGCTCCCAACCAAACACATCACAAGGTTAGAGATATATGTTACTTACTTTCATAAGTATGGAACATCAAACAACAAGCATAGATTATCCTCCCATTTAACATTCAAACTACAACTACACTACAATTAAGCTAATGACATGAAATTAAACTAATTAAACTAGGGAGAGGTACAATCCATCAAGAAATGAGTATGAACCATCAAATAAACCAGAAGAACATTCCATGAAGCACTATGCCTTGACAATCTCTAGATCTATAGCATTAATACACATAGACATGCATCAATAACACAAGAAATAGAGACAAACACATGAACATCTATTCTAGCATACATAGACATATGGATAGAATGAAATGATCAATTGGAAGCATTAAACCATATAAATCATTGAATGAACAAGATCTATATATATATAAGTGTCAAAACATGTTTCACAATACAAATCCCCTCAAAAATACATAAATTAAGATGTAGAAAGTATGCTTAGGTCTAACTCTAGCCCCAAGAGGATGTCTAGCCACTCATGGATGGTGTCCTCCAACCCTCAAGGGCTAACTCCATGGTAGAGATTGCTCCTCTTCTTGCTTGATGGAAGAACTCCAAGCTTGTGTCTCTATCCTCATTCTCTCCTTTCTTCCTTGCTAAGATATGAAAATTGTGCCTCTCAAGTATCAAAAGTCTCTCCTCCCAAAGGAATATCTCAAAAAGTGGCTCATATTCCTTATATAGGTAGGTTAAATATCACCCCAAATGAGCTGGGCTTGTACACCAAATATTCCTCCAATGATTAGATATGAGACAACTTTTAATGAGTTGGAATTTGGATTTTCTCGGGATTTGAGAAGTTCGATCGATAGAACTTGTGGTGAGATCGATCGAACATGGCTGAGATCTATCGAATTGAAACTGGATCGATCCTCTATGGTGGCATATTTTTGGATAAAAATAAATCTGAGATATTTTGAAGATATTTTTGGGAAAAGGACAAAAGTGGTTGGTAGGGTGGTACAGCTAGATAAGATCTAGCATGTGGATAAAGACAAGAAAGTTCGATCAATCAGAGAATCAAGTTGGATCGATCAAACTTTGAGATCTTAAAATAGGAACAAACATGGCTCAAATCCATCTTGAAGTGCTGAGATCGATGAAAGTTGGATCGATCGAACTTTTCTTGAGATCGATCAAAGTTGTTGAAATTCCATCATTTGCTTCCTTTTGCTCTACTTTGCTCATTTCTTTGATTCATCCCAAAATTGTTTCATTTTTGCTTTTATTTGGCTAAGCTAGCTTATTTTAGGGATAAGTACCTAAAAATGGAAATAACACAAAATCAATACAAATTGGGAAAATAAGATAGATAAAGGTTCTAGAATACCTAAGCTTAAGGGGTTTAAATGCACACTTTTCAATGCTCATCAGGCTCATGTTTGTTTTGAGATAGGTTATTGTCACATTGGTTTTTGGAGTCAAATTATAGGTAGGACTTGTTTTCCTTTTACCTAGACACTCTAGGACACGATGTCCATAAGGTTCATTGTTGCATCATTTTATCTTCTACAGTTTCGTTTACAACTATGTTAGTAGTATGATTTATGTTATTGCGATGCATGAGTAGGTGGAGGTCTATCCACATTTGTTTTCTTGTTGTGTGACATTAACATGCCTTATTTATATGCTTAGAGATGTCGTGTTGTTGTTGTACTTTAACGACATGCTTTTGTGTTTACGTGGAGACGTACCACATGTACTCTAGCCTTTATCTATGTGAGCAGATTTACTTTTTTGGTAGTTGTCTTCCTTGTTATATGCTTGACTTCCATTTTTGGTTTTCCTATTTGTTTCCCTCGATCACACATAGTTTGTATGCCGGTTTCTGTAATGGTTTCATTGTGAGATTCCTTATAGAGGAGCTTTCACATTTTGTCTTGAGCTGTCTAGTTCCCTAAGGTGGGAAGAATGCTCCATTTTCGTATTCAATGTGTTACCACTTGTGGGAGAATAGGGTTTCTCCTCTTTTTCTTGGTTCATGTTTGGGACTTCATAAGGAGTAAGTCTCTTTTCTTCGTCGCCTTGTGCACGGTTTGGGGTTAGTTGGTCAATGAGGATCGTCATTGTTATCTTGAGTCCTTGGTGAGGATTTGGTGGATTTGATCGACTTACTCCCATGTAGGGGCGAAGTCTTTGACCTTATTGTCTTTTGTTTCATGAAGTGGAGTCGTGGAGTTGTCCTTCTTAGGACTGGTGGTTCCTTTCCTTCATGTCTTCCCTTGGGGAGTTTTTGCCGTGGTTGTTAACGGAGTTGTGGTGCTCAGAGTGAGTTAATTTTTGTGAGATCATTTTACGGGGACTTGTGTCCATATCATTGATGATTTGTTTGATTCGTAAGGTGAGCCCGATGTTCTTTTGAGGATGTCTTTTGGAAACTTACTTTGGTTTTTAGAGACCTGGATGTGGTTGACTCTTAGGAGAAGTTTTGGGGGATTGCTGTTGGATATGGCTTGTTTGTAGAGTTTTCTCGTCCTAGTTATAGCTAGGCATAGTTTTGAGGAATTGTAGTTCCAGTGACTGTTTATGGACTGAAATTAAGGAATTTTGATTTAGCTGGGTGATGCCAAGCACAATTTTAAGAGACTTGTTTTGTGACCTTGGTTGTCAGGATTTTGATGTGTGTGCTACGTGGTGGACTTATTTTTCAAGGATTTAGTTATCCATGATAAGGATTTTGATCTGATGTTTGATTCCGGTGTGGTTTTGTAGTTAATCTATTTCAAGGAGATATGTAGGACTTTCGATGAAATGTCTTGTAATGAGGTGCGTTTGGATTCCTAGTGGTGTTGATTTGTCTGTCAGGCTCTGGATTCTTGATTGATGTTGTTAATATGAGTGTTTTGAGACATTAGAGTTGTTGGTTTTATTGTATTGAGGATTGAGACCTTAAGCCAGAAGGTACTTATAGCATAGTCGTTAGGGTTTTGAGAGTGGCCAGGATGTTGGCGTCTTTGGACCATGTCTCAACTCTTACGGAATGCCAAGTTACCAGATCACTTTTAGTAATGATGATTCACGACATTGATATCATTTGTATCTAGAGGTTTCATGGGTAGACCTAGTGGGGGTAGGTTATAAACTAGTGCCTTATACTGCCATGCTACCGTACAAGTTGTGTGTTGTGGGCGGGTGCTAGTTGCCGTCGATGCTACCGTACTGACAAGTAAGTATAGGCGGGCGCTAGGTACTGTCATTGCTACCACACATTTGAGTACGTCGTGGGTGGGTTCTGGTCGTTATTTGTACTGCCACATTGTCGTTGTTCTGTACCCTGATTTGATACGTGGTTATCTTAGAGTTCTTTTGGTGATTATTTTTGGATCGGTATGATGGTTCATCAGGAGGAATGCTTACGGTTGTCACTTTCCGTTTCATTATCTGACCTTAGGTTCTATATGTGACCTTTGACTTGTCATGTTGCCGTGTGGTCATTTTTCTTTTGAGGGGTTGTCCTGTCGTAAGCATGTGGGTGCGAATGACATTGGTTTGTGCGTTGTCTTTCAGTTTTGGGATTGCTTTCGTAGCACGTTGTGTGGGATACTCGGAGATGTACTCCGTAATTGTCCTAGTTTCGCCTTTTGTTTGTTGGGGCTAGATTTCGAGGACAAAATCCCTTTAAGGTGGGAAGGTTGCAATGACCCGATCATTTTCTTCCTTTCTTTTTTTCTCAAATTTTGCGGATAAATTTTTTCCATTGTCTTTTCAATTATGTGTTTGGTTTTTCATCAATTAGTGTCGTCTCGAGTGCTTAGAAATGGTTTCTGAGACTCTTTCCTTTGGATTGACAACTTCCTTTAAGGACCAAGTTATTTCCACATTTTTTGTTTTTCGACACTATTCACTTTTTGTCCTTTTCCCTATTTTGTCTTTTCCCCATTTGTCACTTTTTGGCACAACCTCACTTTTCATGCTCAAAGTTGGTTTTTGACTTCACGTATCTGGTTGCTCCCGGTGTCCATAGGGGCATGGATGCATAATTTTTCAGAATCTTTTTCTTTTCTTGGGGTGTTTTTTGTAAATATCTTTTGAAGATATTTTATTTCAGGGGTTTTTAAGAAAAAAAATTTGGAAGATATTTCATTTTGGGTTATTAGTGCAGTTTTCACTTTTTAGAGGGGCCATTGTGCAATTAATGAAAGTTATTGCAAAAATGCCTCATTTTGAGCCTGGATCCTCGTATAGGATTCATTTTCACTTTTCGTCAAGTCATGTACTCTTAGCATTGTCTTCTGGTCATTTTTCCCCAGTTTCAGGGTTTTTAGCCCTAGTTGCTGCCAAAATTGTTCGGGGCATATCTCTCTGCTCGGGACTCGATTTTTTATGCCGTTTCTTCTGTTGTTCATATTTTCTCATTTTGGTACTTTTTTGTCCACGGAGTTTTTCTGTTTGAGTGCGCTGGGACCTGACGGGGCCCTTCCGGGGCACTTTTAAGGTTTTCCTATAAATAGGGGGTTATAAAATTAAAAAGTGATCTTCTCCTCTCTTCATGCACGCCCAGAAGCTGCATGGTAGCCCAAGGGGGCTTCCACCCTTCTTCTCTCAATTAAACCTTCTTCCCTTTGTTAAAAAGTCGTAGCGCCTTTGTGTTTTGTGTTTGTCTTCACTACGCGCATCTTTCCCCCTTATTAGAACCCGTTTTTGGCCAATTTTTGAGTTTGGGTTTGAGGTCAAGTTTGGATTTTGGTAGGCCCTCTTTGGAGTTTAATGTTCATGGCATTGTCCCCGACAAAACCCCAAAGTATTGTCGGATTTGGAGCCGTTTCATTTTGGTGGCTTTTGAGATTTTCATCTCAAATGGAGGTAGGGGGTGTTATAGTTTCATATTTTTGTTGTATTGCATGTTAATGATGCTTATATAACTTGTATGTATGCTTTTGTTCATAATCTTGAATTTAATTTAATTATTTTATTGGTGTAAGATTTAATTCTTATGATGATATTCAACTTAGAATTAAATTATGGCATGCTAAAAATTTAGGCTTTGGTATGGTGGTTGATATATATTAAATTGGGATTATTTGAATACGAATTGCAACTTTTATTTAATATTTATCTTTTGTGAAAGTTTAATTCACATAGTTCTATCAAGCATAAAATAAATTTGTAATGTGATATTAAAGTAGGCCTTGGTGAGTTCTTAAACATATATTAATTTGAGAGTATTTGGAGATGTTTAAAAATTTAGAGGAAATTAATTAATTAGCTTCATTAATTTTATTTTTATTGTTTTAATCACTTAATTAGTTATTTGATGTTATATATGTGATGACCATGATATGTCCTTCAACATATATAAATTTGAAGTTATTTGGAATTAATTTGGAATCTAGATAATTTAATTAAATTCTATCTAATTGCTCCATGGATTTAATTGTGTTTTGGAAGTTGTTTCTATGTTTAAATCATGGACTTGGACTTGTTGTATATTCACTTGGTTACATTTTGAGTATTGGATAACATAGTTGTTATATTTATATTCATGAGAATATGTTTTCCTTATTGAATATATCATTGTCTTATGTAATGAGTTGCACGTTTTGTATTTGACATCTTTCATGCCATAGTAGCTATGGACTTAGAACATGTATTGTATGTGTTTCCAATTTTGGTTGTGCGTGGTAGATAGTTGATTATCTTGTATGTACATGTTGATATATACGTTGTTACACAACTTCTTGATTTTGGAAACTTGGGGATGTCCTTGTTTGACTAAGGCTAGGACATGGTTCTAGTACGGGAGATTGTCCCTCTACAAGTCTAGTGCGCACATAGGGAGGTTGCCCGTGGGATAGTAACCCTAAAGTAACTATGGTGTCGGTCTGATCCGGCGTGACGTCCAAGTATCCACCTGGTTTGATTTTGTATTTTATTTCAAGGTTGATAACTAGATGATATCGTAACTTGTTGTTCCTTATTTGATTTTCCATTTTGAGTTTCAAGATGTTAACTTGAGAAATCATGTTTTATACGTGGTATTGGAAGTTCCAATGTTGGTTAAATTGCATCGATATTGTGACTTGTGTTTTATTGTTCTAATGTAGCTTAGGATGATTCCTTAGACTCATTTGGAACATAAACGCTAGGTGGCATGACCCACTTTAATTATTTTCGTATCTTAGATTGCAAATTGATACTGTTGAGAACCTATATCTTGTCACGTTGTATAGTATGCTTCCATATGGTTAAATTGCATGAATGATGTGATTTATGCTAGAAATGATCTAAGGTAGCTTAGGATGCTCACTGAGTCTCATTTTGACATAGATGTTAGGTGGCGTGAGCCCCCTGACATGTTTCACCTTAAGGTGATAATTTTGTAAAATGTTAGGTCGATGCATGCTCATTTCCTACGAGTAGCTTTAAGTTACTTACCCCGGAGTTACTTGGGATTTGTTTCAGGTACGAAGGCTTGGTTCATGATACTCATCATTCCTTGGATGACTTATAACTTTTAAGTTTCCATTTCATGCAAATGTTAGCATGAAATGTCATTTTGTAGCCTTATATGTTAAAACTTGTATCCTTGATTCCAAATATGTAATGTGTACCTAAGTATACTTTTTGGATGCTTGTTTTTTATGTATGACATGAGGCCAAGGGCTATTAATTCTAAGGTTTACAAATATGTTTTTTTTTAAACTTGAGATTTTAGTACTTGGTACTTTCGTCGACTTTTTTTAAAAAAATGTGTCAACCGATCCAAAACTTCTGGGGTCTTGTGGGTGCATTTTAAGATTGCATTTTCAATTTAGACAATTTAAAAACCTTCCGAAGCCCCATTTTCTTTGCTTTGGCAATAACTTGGAAAGATTTTAAATTTCTTGACCAGATTTTCTTGGGGCTATTCTGCGCATTTTATAATGCATTTTTTTTATTTCCGTCTATATAGTCGGGTAGAAAACTTGATTTTGGGGGGGGGGGGGGGTTTCTTCTTCATGTTCTAGAAAAATTTATTTGATAGCCCGTTTTTGCTCTCAGTCGTGGATAAATCCTATAGCAACTTTTTGACCTTCTTGACCTCTTTTGATCTGGGGTGCAATTTGGGTATTTCACAATGAGTTTTTTTGTGTTTTCATTCACGTTGTTTGGTAGAAAACTTGATTTTGGGGGGGGGGGGGGGGGGGGGTGGTTTCTTCTTCGTATTTTTTCAGAAAAATTCGTTTTGGACCTCGTTTCGGCTCTCCGTTCTGGTTGGAACTTTTCTTCCCCTAGCATGTCATGGTGCTTGTCGGGGTGCTTGTGGGGTGCTCGTCTCGACGTCATGACGTTGACTTTTGTTCTCGCTCGTTCTCCTTCGTCCGAACTCCAAATTGTGTGAAATTTTTTTAAACTTGATTAATTTTTTGCTGTCTTTCCAACGATGTGCTCGGTTGTACCCGAATCTTCCTGGATAATTACCAGTTTACCCTTTTAGCCTTAAAGGCTCATTTTTCTTCGTCATGTCGTTTCTCCTTCGTCCGGACTCCGAATCATGTGATTCTTGAGTCCATCTTAATTAGTTTTTCGTTGTTTTTCCAGCGGTGTGCTTGGTGGCACCCAAATCCAATTTTAAAAATGACTATTTTGCCCCTGGGGGCTAAATTGTTACTTTTCCGATCTTTTGTTTCCGAGTCAGTTCTCATTGAGTTCTAGACCTTATGGAAGGTCATCAAAGTGTCTCAGAGGCATGTTGTGCCTTGGGAGACCGTTGTCTTATTTCTTATTTTCACATCTGGATCCACTATTGGGTTAATCTCTGGTTTATCACAGGATGCACTGGCTTGAAGAACCAGGGTCGTCACACTTGCGGTAGGAAAGATTCTGTCGAAATGGTCCAAACATTAGAAAGACCGGTTCTTCTCCCAAGTCAAAAATTTCTTTTGGGAAGATCTGGAATTGTTCAAATATTACCCGGACCAAATCATTCGGCGATGCATTCCCAAAACTAAATTCTCAAGTGTCCTAAATTTCTGCCACACTCTTGCATGTGGAGGACACTTCAGCGCCAAGAAAACTACCGATAAAGTCCTTCAAAGCAGATTTTATTGGCCCTTATTGTTTCAGGATGCTTACAATTTCTCTAAGTCATGTGAGCATTGCCAAAAGCTTGGATCCATGTCTAGAAGAGACATGATGCCCCGGACCCCCATCTTAATCATACAAATTTTTGATGTGACGGCCCAAGTTTTTTAACCCGGTGCGTCAATGATGAACCGAAAGATGACCCGATAACGGATCCGAAATGCGGAAGTTAAAGATAAACAATGGTCTCTAGAGATACAACATGACTCTAAGACGCCAATGTGACCCTCAACAAGGTCACGAAACCCAAAGGAAACAAATGCGGAAGCAACGTTTAAAAAACGAACAAGAATGAACCTAGGGGAAAAAATGTCATTTTTAGCTTTAAAGTGGGTGCCAATGAGCACACCATTGGAAAAACAACAAAAAATTAATGAACTTAGACTCAAAATTCACTTGATTTGGAGTCTGGATGAAGAAGATATGGCTAACGGAAGAAGAAGGGGCAAAACGGTCAAAAAGGGGACAACCAAGAACATCTAACCGGTTAGGAGACCTTCCTAACCAGTTAGGAAGCCAAAAATCTCGACCAAAGCACTGCCCATGCACATGTAACCGGTTATGAAGCCTCTTCTAACCATTTACATGTGAAGGAGGCAGAATGGGCAACCCAAAAACCTGGCAGTAGGGGTTTTTCCGAAAAAAATGGAAATTTGAGGGCCTAGATGACATTTTCTGGAAAAACTCAAAGAAGAAACCCCCCCCCCCCTAAAATCACATTTTCTATTCAATCATAAGAAGAACAGAATTTATTTCCCAAAGGAAATTCCCAAAATACCTTTAGGTCAGAATATGCAACAAAAGTGAAAAATGAGTCTGTAGGAGGCTCATTTCACCAAAGAAGAAGCTGTGCCCGGAAACGACCATGCACGCAAACGTAACTTACCTAGTAAGATGTGCTACAATGTTCCATGGCTCAAAAATATGGCCAATACAAAATATGACCCCCCCCCCCCCCCCCCCAACGGCTAAAATGCCAAAAATGAAGTTTGGAACGAAAACTTGGAATTTAAAATCATGAGATGGTTTAAAAATACCGTTTGGCCCTTGACCACACTTTATACATGGTGAATGAATGCTAATGGAAGAATCAAAATGGAATTCCCACACCCAATATAAACATGGTAAAGCAAAAACTCAATATTTTTCAATACTTTCATAATATTCCATGAAGTCAAAAATTACATAGGATACAAATTACATGTCATTGGCCTCCGGCCTCATCTCATACATGTCAAATACATCGTAAAGAGTGTACTCATGTACACATTACATATAAGGAATCAAATGTACACATGTTGACATATAAGACTACAATTGGCATTCCAAGCCAACCTTCACAAAAATGGAAGTCTCTAAGTCCACAAACCATCCAAGCATAATGAAGACCTCAACTTTGATTCTTGTACCTGAAATATGCCCCAGTATTGTAGGGGTGAGTAACATAAAGCTACTCGTAAGAAATAAGCATGCATCGACCTACGTTTTACAAGTTTGCATGATTTAATTATTATGATTCATTCCACCTAATGTCTATGGCAAAGGTGAGACTCAAGGAGCATCCTAGCTACCTAAGATCATTTCTAGCATCAATCACCTCATTCATGCAATTTTAGCAACATAAGATCATGCTTACACAAAGCAACAACATAGGAGCATGCTTACACAAAGCAACAACATATAGATTCTCAAGGTTATCAACTTGAAGTCTAAAATGCAACATCAACTAAATATAACAATTTAGCATAATTAGAATATCTAATACCACACATCAAGACATAGATTCTCTAGGTTATCAACTAGAAATCTAAAAGTGTGAAATCTACTAAATATGTCAATTTAGTATGGATGTACTTAACAACATCAAAATCGCCAATAGCCAAAACCACAAGTTAACAAGGTAAACATGATTATCAACTTGGAATTGAATGCGAAAACAAAAAGTAGAAGACTTGGACATCACGCTCGTAATTCTACCGAGACCTCAATGGTTATTCCAGGCACTAACGCGCAGGGAAGACCACCCTGAGTGCGCACTGTTTCAATGACTTAGAGGACTCACGTCCCCGTACTAGAGCCAAACCCTAGCCATCTCAACTCAACAAATTTCCAAGATTCCAAAATAAGCCAAATAAGTTCATAACTTATACATATTACTACTACATAGTAACAAGTTAGCAATATAACTCTCAATTGTGCATAATAAGCATTTCATATCCATAATGCTACGAAATCCCAAGCCAACAATATATTCATATTAGAAACATACTCTCATGAATATAAATTTAACAACAATGCCCTTTAATGCATATAACACAATCAAGTGAATACTTCACAAGTCTAAACCCATGATCTTAAAATAGAAGCACCTTCTAAAACATGATTAAATCCATGCATAAATAAGATAGAATCTAATTACATCATAATAATTAAACTCTCTAGATTTCAAATCATTTCCAATTGGCCCCAATTTAATATATGCTAATAGACATATCATGGGCATTACATATATTCACACAAAAGCTTAATTAGGCCCATGAAACCACAAAATTAGATTTTAATTAATTCTCTTAATTAAAGTCTCTAGATTTTCAAACTCAACCAAATGCTTTCAAATTAAAGTATGTTAATAAACATGTCAAAACTTAATTTAGAAGCATAATACAACTCAATTTCATGCAAGGTACGGCCATGAACTTTAATCTTTCACAAAAGATGAATATTAATTAAAAAGAGCAATTCTTATTTAATTAATCCAAATTTAATATATGTTAACCAATATATTAAAACAAGATTTTCTACCATACCACAATTCAAATCAAAGTTATATATTACCATGAATTTCAAATCTTATACAAAGAATTAAAAATTACTAACTTTCTAGATTTGATACGAGGCACATATATAAGTTGTATAATCATGCTAAACACTCAATACAACACACACAAAAGCCTAAAACATTCCCTACCTCCATTTGAAATGAAATCTCAAAACTCCACCAAAATAAATCGGCTCCGAATCCGACGAAACTCCTAGGTTTTGTCGGGGACAACACCACAAACATGAATCCCAAGGAAACCCCATCAAAAACACAACTTGACTTCAAACCTGAACTTAAGAAATGACCAAAACGAGATTCCAATTGGTTGGAATCGAAGGCCTCACCGAGGGGAACAATAAACACAAAGGCATCACCATTTTTTAATGAAGGGAAGAAGTCCAAAAGAGGAGAGAGAAGATGGCAGCCATGGATGGAGCTTGGACCGGCCATGAGAGAGGAGAGAGAGAGAAAAAAATCTGATTTTTCTTTCTAAGACCTCCTATTTATAGAAAAACTAAAAAAGTGCCCCGAACGAGCCCCGCCAAGTCCGGAAAAGTGGAATTCATGCAGACGCACTCAAATGGCAAAACTCCGTGAATGAAAAAGATTCAAAATGAGATAATATGAACAACGGAAGAAACGGCGTCAAAAATTGAGTCTCGAGCAGAGAGTTATACCCAAAACAAGTTTGGCGCAAACTAGGGCCAGAAACCCTGAAACTGGAAAACATCGTCCAGGAGGAAATTCTTAGAGTCTGTGACTCGATGAAATGTGAAAATGAATCCCATACGAGGATCCAGGCTCAAAACAAGGCATTGAGCAATAACTTTCATTAATTGCACAATGGCCCCACAAGAAAGTGAAAACTGCGAAACTGCCCCAGAATGAAAATATCTTCCAAAATATATTTTCTTAGATACCCCTGAAATAAAATATCTTCAAAAGATATTTATGGAAAACACTCCAAGAAAAGAAAAAGTTTCCAAAGAACTTTGCATTTATGCCCCTATGGGCACCAGGAGCAACCAGAATACTTTCTCACGAAAGTAAATATACGTATCTCACAGAAATCATTGAGAATGAAGATACGCGAAGTCAGAAACCAACTCCAAACACAAGAAGTGTGGTTACGCAAATAGAGTGACAAACGAGGAAAAGACGAAATAAGGAAAAAGACAAAATAGGGAAAAAACAAAAAGTGAATAGTGTCGAAAAACGAAAAGTACGGAACTGACTCGGTCCTCAAAGGAAGTTGTCAATCCACAAAAAAAGAGTCTCAGAAATCACTCCAGAGCACTCGAGACGACACTAATTGATAAGAAACCAAACTCAGAAGGGAAAAGACAACGGAAAAAATTTATCCGAAAACTCCGGGTCATTACATTTGATGTATGGGGAATTGACTTCATGGGACCATTCCCATCCTCATATGGCTATGAGTATATTCTTGTAGTGGTGGTTTACGTGTCTAAATGGGTTGAGATGAAGGCTACCAAAACCAATGATCATAAAGTTGTGGTCAAATTCGTTCAATCGAATATCTTCAGTCGATTTGGTACGCCTAGAGCCCTCATCAGTGACGGAGGTTCTCATTTATGTAATTGCTATCTCAAATCCATCCTTCTTAAGTACTCCGTCACTTACAAGGTTAACGAGTGGTCAAGTGGAAGTATCTAATCGTGAGACCAAGCATACTCTGGAAAAAACGGTTCGACCGGACCGCAAATATTGGTCATTACGACTAAACGATGCGCTTTGGGGCTACCAAATAGCGTATAAGATGCCTATTGGCATGTCACTATATCGACTTGCTTGTCATCTCCCAGTAGAGTTAGAGCACCGCACTTTTGGGGCCATAAAATATTTCAACTTTAATCTTAAGCAAGCTGGCTCTACTCGCAAATTGCAGCTCAATGAGCTTAAGGAAATTCGAAATGATGCATATGAAAGTGCCAAAATCTATAAGGCAAAGACTAAAGCATTCCATGACAAGAACATTGTCAACAAGTCTTTTGCCCTCGGACAGAAAGTTTAGCTTTTCAATTCTCGGTTACGACTTTTTCCCAGTAAACTTCGTTCACAGTGGGATGGTCCATATGTTATCTCATCCGTCTTTCCTCATGGTGCAATTAAACTTCATGATTCTACCGATGGATCTCTCTTTAAGGTTAATGGCCAAAGGCTTAAACCTTACATTGATGGCATAGTCCGGATTCGAAAAGTGGAAAAAGTCCTATTAACGGACCCAATTTACGAGGACTGATGTGAAATCATGGTTCGTCTAGCTATCGACATTAAATTTAGCACTCTACGGAAGCAATTCTTTCAATTCCAAAGCTTCATTCTTCCAAAGTTGCCTTAGCCGAAATTTTTCGAAAATTAGCTAAGCATAGCCAAAATTTGAACTTTTTTGAAATTGTCTCGAATTACGTTCCAAAAGTTACTTTAGGCTTACTTAATCATTTTAAGGTCTTGGTACCATTTTCGAAATTTTTCAAGGTCGTTTCGGCAATTTTCTCAAAAAATCCAAAAATCATAGGAAATTCGGACCCCAAAATTAGCACTTTTGTAAATGAGCTCCGATTCCCATTCCAAGGGTTATACAAGGTGTCTAGGGTCTATAGGAGCTTAAGTTTCTAATTAAAAAAATTTTGGATCCCTGCACGGCCTCTGTTCAGCCAAAATGAAAAATCAGTACGTGTCAAATTTGGCCGGCGCCCGCCAATTCCTGTGGGGGCCCGCCAAGTGCCAATAGCACCCTCAGCTGCACGCCAGGCTTGGCCCAAGCCAAGCCTTAGCATCTTGCAGGCGCCCGCCAAGCTTCGGGCCCTCATTTAAACCCCAATTCCAAGGACCATTTTAAATCCTATATAACTCCCTCTCTCTCATTCCAGCTGACCCAACCTCTCATTTTCCCTTCTCCTTTTTCCTCTTCTCCCTCCTAACCCTACTTCCTCACTTCCACCTCTTCCTCTCCCATCTCAATCCATCTTTAACCTTCATCTTTTCTGGCTCTTCCCTCTATTTCGTACCAAGAAGGGGCCTTTGGTTTCTCCATTGTTGGGTAAGTTTCTCCTACTCTCTTTCTTTCAAGTTTGGATTAATAGAGGATGGGATTGAATGTGTGGAGGTTTAGTACTTGTTTGGGGCTAGTGTATTGCATTTGCAGGGTAAATTTTTTGGGTTTTCACCATTCTAACCCATTCTTTGCCTTTTGAAATTCGTCCTTGCACGCTAGGTGTTCGACGAATTGCCTAAGCCAACCCCTTCTTCCTAATGGCTCCTAAAACTGTCTCCAAGTGTGCTCGTTCCTCTGAAGGACCATCTAAGGATGCTCCCACTCCCAATTGAGCTGATTGGCCCATTGAAATGGAAGGCAAGTTTATCATTAAGGATGAGTTCAAGGAAAATCCAGAAACGGCTTAGGTGGTCAAAGAATTGAAGAACCGCGGCCTTAAAGCTCTGTTCAAACCATGCACTGGCTCTTTCTATCCACGTATGGTCTGCCAATTCTACTCTAACATGTTCTACTTATGCGCAGAGCCAGAGGTGATTAAGACAAACATTGATGGCATGCCATATGCGTTCACTATTAATGATCTTGCTGCAGCCTTGGAATGTTCATTGGCATCTCCTTTGGATGAGGAGGACTAGCCTCTCTACGGTGCTTTCCTAGATTATCTGACTTTGTCAGACATTGTCCATGAGATATGCCATAATAATTATACCGGCAATTGTAAAACAAGCAGGAACAAGTCATAACTTCTGTGCTAGCTTTGGTTCTTGGACTCCATCCTCACCAAAAATGTTCTTCTAGTCCCCAAGCACTCTAAACGTAAGGGAGTTTATCTGAACACCCTTTATGCAGCTGAAAAGGGTATTGGTTTTGTGTTCTGTAGCTCATCTGAGACCAACTTCTCAAGGTCTACAATGATCTATTCATTACACAGTCGGATAATGCCCCTAACTTGGGCACTTCCTTTCCCATATTTGGTTACTAAACTTCTCAAGAACAAAAAGTTCAAGGCATCCCATAATAAGGAATGGAAGATAGGTGTATTTACTTATGACCTTAATACATGGAAGTAAAGTATAGCCCAGCTTAAGATATCTCGTCAAGCATGCATTGGTGGTGTGCTGGATTTGGGGGGGTGAAAATGTCCCGGTTGCCCCTGCACAGGTTGTTCCTACACTTGTTGCGCCACCACCACCTACCATGTCCCGTGCAATTATAACTCTCTCAGCACCAATATTGACACTCTACAGTTGCAAGTCGAGACCATGGAGAGCACCCTTACGGATTTTTGTAGGGAAACTCAGGAGGGGCAGCAGGTATTGCAGGCCATGCTGCAATCTTTGATTGACCGAGCACTAGGCGGAGCTGGTGGCTCATCCTCTACTCCGATGATAGGGTGATTTTCTATTTTCAATTCCTATTTTGCTTTTTAGTAGTACTTTTTGGATTTATTTTGGGCCGCGTTTGGCATTCCTTTTAGTTTCTGTTTTGAACTTATAGTTGCGTTCCTTTTGGTTGTTTTGCATGGATACTCAATCTTTGTTAAATAAATTTGTAGTTGTTTATTTTTATCTCTTTCTATGTTCCGTATCATGCTTGTTGTACATATATGTGTTTTTTACAGGTTTTTAGCTTCAAGTTTGGGGGCGTTGCTTGCGGAATTCGCATGGTGGCATGTTGTCACACCGCCACTGATTTTCCTCCTATACTTGGTATTATTGCTCTTTTTACCCTCTCTATTTTTCTTTTTCATTCTTTGTCTTCCCACATTGAGGACAATGTGACATTCAAGTTTGGGGGTATATTTTGGTATGCATTTTTGTTTACATGTGCTAAATTGTTCATGTAAATTGATAAAATACTTTTTTTGGGAAGCAATAATCTTGTAATCTTGGAACTTGTTGGAAATTGAAGCATGTGTTTAATACTTTGTGTATAGAGGCAAATGATAGTTTTGAAATAAGGAAAATTTGAAATGATCATGTGGATTCAAACTGGTTTATATATATGCTTCAATTAGATTTTCGTCGGATTTCATTCTCTTCTATGCTTCACACTTCACAGATGCGCACTGGAAGCTTAATTGTGAGGCATGCAACCCGATTTACCTTGACCATGACTCAGTTGATTTGAATTGATGACCTTAATGAATGCATATCTTTGGCATAAAACTTTTAAAAAAATAAATAAATAAAAGTAGAATAATGAGGATGACTAGTTTAAGTTCGTAGCCTTGCTAACTCGAGTTATTAAGCCCTTGGAGTGTCCTTACATTTAGCACCCTAAAGCCATCTGGTTTGGGAGTTGTTGGCCTAACACTTGCTACATGGGTTAGTTAAAAAGCTTAAGGGACTTAGGTACTGCACGGTCATTCACAAAAATAAAAATAAATAAATATGGTTAGTTTGAGTTCATAGCCTTGCTAATTCAAGTTATTAAGCCTTTAGAGTGTCCTTACACTTAGCACCCTAAAGCCATTCGGTTTGGGAGTTGTTGGCCTAACACTTGCTACATGGGTTAGTTAGAAAGCTTAAGGGACTTCGACATTGCATGACTATAATATATATATATATATATATATATATATATATATATATATATATATGGAGGAAAAAGAAGTTATATTTTGAATAAAATCATGCCTTGAAGACCTCATTTAAAATGGAAATTCAATGATTTGAAGACTTGTGTTCTTGAAATAGGAAAAAGAACGTAAAAATTGCGTATTGGGAATCCAATTCACTTTAAATGAAGCTAAAGATGATTTCTTTTATAGATATGACAATTGAAATATTTATATAGACTATGATGTTGATACATAAAAATTAAAAGATATTTAGTCATTTTGTTATATCAAGGATTCATATGCATAAGGTTGTCTTCATAGTGATTCTATCTCCAATGTTCTCTATGTTCTAAGTTGCATTTGAGCTTTGTGTATCTTCTTGCACCATGTTTGTTATTTTTGGGTAGTATTCCAATTGTTGTCATTTCATTAAGTACTTCATTTTAGTTTTGCTATGGGACTACCAAAATGTAAATTTGGGAGTGTGATAAGCACCGAATATTACATATTCAAGCGCCCTTATTTGCATTAGTTAAGTCCATTAGTTGGTTCTATTGTATAGGTTATCTTCATTTGCATGTTTTTATATATTTTCAGGCTTATTTCCCAAAAAGGAATAAAAATGACGTTTTGGTGAGTTCTTGAAGATCAAAGCATGCCGAGCCAGGGATCTATAGTTTTGCCAAGCTAATATGTGCCATTGAACTCATGTCACTCTCTACAAAGTGCTAAGACGAAGGATAGCATCATCGGGTCAAGCCAAAGTCAATTCAAGAAGTAGAAATGAGCCTTGGTAGTACCATTGCAGGCGCCTGCCAGCACCAACCAATTGCTGTGGGCGCTCAAGGGCAGTAGCTTTCAGATTTGGCGAGGCCCCGCCATGCACTACCGGTACCCGCCAGTTACAACAGTAGCCCCAAATGCCCCATTGCCAACACGTAGATGCCAGCGTTGACACCTCACGGGCCCCCGCCATCCGATGCGGGTGTTCGCCAAGCTGCAGACAATAGGTCATCGGTTGCATTGTTTCACCTAATGTTGTCCCCTTAATTGAAGAGATGGCTTTGCACTACTCTAGGGATTTCTAGCCATGAGATTAATTGAGTTTGGTAGGATTTTTGGCCTATTTGTGTGGCTTGAATCATTATAAATCATTATCAACCATTGTAAGGAATTCTAGAGAGAGAAATACTGTGTTCTTGAGAGCTTGGGTTGTATGTGGCTGTTAGGGGGCGAAAATGGAAGGGCTGATCATCTCAACCTCTTCCTCCCTTGCTTCTATAGGTAACTAACTCCCTTTCTAGGGAGGTGATGAAGCCCTTCTTTGTAGGCATGCTTTAGTTTTGTTTAATTTGGGGAATGAAGTATTTATGTGGTATTTTCATAATCTAGAGCTCTACACAAGTTGTAATGGATCTTAATTTCTATAAATGATTATGTTGAATCTATTATCTTATCTTAGATTATATTTTCTCATGATTATATGGCTTGCATCTTTATAGTGAGAATGGAGATAAGATTGTGAAATAGTGTTTCATGGCATGTTGTATGAAAAGTTTTATAGTCCATAGCTTAGGGCCTCCCTTTGATGGATTATTCTTGGTTTTTGACTTCATGTGCTATTACCATATTCATTGAGGAGTTTGATAGTCCCTAACTTTGTGACCATATCATAAGCTACACCCTAGTTTAGGCAGTTAAAGCATGTAAAACTTTGATGGATTATGCTTACTTCTTAATTTTATGAATTTCTTGAAGTTAATGTAACAATCATGTATTGCTACATATAATGGTCATATACATAAGTTGTTCCTCAAATTACTCACAAGCAAGCATGTTTATATAGTTAGTGGTTGATTCACTTCCCTAGTCCTCTCTACATAAGTTCCTCTCCTTTTAAATTCCTTCTATGTAACGTTTTAAGCAAATTTCATTTTTAATTCTAAGTGACAACCAAAACCAAACCTTACACTTCTTTCATCAAACAAAATGATTTTAAAAAACCATGGTTGCCATAAACTTGCAGTCCTTGTGGTTCGACTTACCCTTATGATAGCCCTATTTTATAATGATTTGTGCTATTGCAAGGGTTGATTATAATTGGTAGACATATTCCACCCATCAAACGGCACCAAAAATTGATGTGTGTCAATTGTCACCACTCGCAATAGCACGAATCCTTGTGAGATAGGGCTCTATATAGGGTGTCGAACCACAGAGACTGTTGTATTTATTCAAGTGTCCAATTAATATTATTTTGACTTGAGGAAAAACTAATTTGATTGTTTTGTTTGTTATGAACATAAACTAAAATAAACTAAATTAAAATAAAGAGAATATCAGGGATAGAGATACTTAGGGATTGACTTCACAATGAATCTCGTATTATGGTTAACCATTCAACCTTGGGAATTCACAATTTATGTATCATATGGATTAACCTCAATAACATTCATTTAATTCAAGTTTTAAAGAAAGATGTTTTATTGAACTTAGCTAACTATAACCTATCTTCGATTGGCATGAATTATCCACCTACCTACTTCTAACTAATATTGCAATATAACTCGTCTTCCCTAGGCATAGATTATGGAAGAATTCATTCATGAAAAATGTTGGAACACCATTGCATATTCTCTATTCTTATGTCCGATAGGCCTCCACCAATACCATCAAATAAGAATGGGTTGAGAACAGTTTAAAAACTATTATATCTAAGACAAGGTAATAATTCTTTAAAAAACCATTAATTCATTAAAACACTAATTGATCTATAATCAATTGCTCATAACTCTGCAATCCAGATATATAAATATATAAATCCCAAAGTTAAAATAATTAAACCATAATACTTGAATTCGGGTTACATCAATGCCCTAAGAGAGGAATTAGTCACTCATGATGACACTAGATTTCATCAGCAAGGTATTCACTTCTCTTCTTAGGATCTCCACTTTCAAACCCTAAAAGCCACCACCAATTGAGAGAATAAGAACTAAGAAGAGAAACCCTTAATTTGTGGTCTTGTGCCTCCTTTTATAGAAGAATTAACTTCAAATAAGGATTGGATGGGCATTTAGGACTTTAGGGGTAATATGGGCCCATTTGGGATGAAGTATGACTGAATTAGAACAAATCCCGCAGCTTTAAATTATGACTTAATAGCAAAGGTTCGAGCCTTAAAGTTATGACTCGAGCCTTTTGGGCATTAGGCTCGAGCTTTAAAGTTATGACTCGAGCCTTACTTCTATACTTAGCTAAATTTCTTCAAATAATTTTTGAAGTGTCTTTTTCATCAACACTTAGAACATTTTTGGGATTTTTCTGAATAGTGCTCGATCACTATATCATGGTGCTCGATCACTATCTCTAAGGCTCAAGCCTTGGAGTATGGGCTCGAGTCTTATTATCTAGACTCGAGATCTAATAACATGGAACTTTCGAAGCATCTTTTCACCTTTTGAGGCAGTTTGGGCTTGAGCCTTAAGATCTAGGCTCAAGCCTTAGTTGATTTTTTGTCAGCAACTTGTTCTAATATTGTAATGCAATTTTGACATATTTGGAGTGCAAATCTCAAAATTACTATTAGAGACAAAAACATTGGACATCGAGTCTTCTTTATATAGTCGCTAAGTTTGTCCAATTTTGAGTTTCAAGTGAAAAGTTATGCCCAAAATACTGAAGTAGGTCCAGAATTTTCATCACTGCTCGAGCTCTAAAGGGTTGTGCTCGAGCTTTGACACTTGAACTTTTTTGAAATCACCATTTTAACTCCAAGCTTGCTTCAGATGACCGACAATGAGTCTATCAGCTTCGATATCGGTCTTTTCATCATAAAATCCCAGTTTTAACCATTTCTTTGGGAAAGTACCTAAAAACATGAAATAAACATAAATCAGTATAAAACTGGATAGAAGTATCACTTTAGGTCTTAACATATGTATATTTAGGGGCTCGAATATGCAATATTCAGCGCTCATCAAGCTTCAGAAGACAGGTATTTCTCTGTCAAAAGCGCTTACCATATTGCTCTTTCAATTTTGAACAAAAAATCTGGAGCTTCTCCATATGCAGGCTGTAGTTTTGATGAAGCCCAATCCAACATGTGGCACAACGTTCGAAAAATCCATGCTCACCGAAAGATTCTATTTTTTCTCTGGCAAAGCCTTCATGAGTTATCCCTGTCAACTATTTGCTCTCCTTGCAGAGTCTTCTAAGGTGCTTTCTTGCTTTTTTTGTGACTCCCCAGCTAAAACTATTGATTATATTTTCTGTACATGTCCTTTTGCATGCATGGTCTGGAAGTTAAGTCCATTAAGAATGGATTTCGAGGGTTGTTGTCCCACATTCTGACCCAAGTGTTGGGTAGAGCTTACCGAGGAGTGGAATAAGACTGTCTATCCAGCGGAGTGTCTTCATCTAGCTGCCTTTATTTATTAGATTATTTGGAAGTGCAGAAATGATCTTATCTTTAATTGACGTAAATTGGACCTTTTTGAGGCTGCTTAAAAAGCTCTCAAGGATTTTTTTGAATTCCTGGAGATTTCTTGGCAGTCCCAGTCACTTTCTTTCCTTTCTCCCTCTCCTCCTTCAGTTCAACCTCCAATGAAATGGAGTCCTTCACCGATGGCGTTTCTCAAGCATAATTTTGATGTGGCATTTAACCAATCTAGGTAAATCTGCGGTGGTGGTATGATTCTAAGAAACCATCTTAGTCTGCAAGTGAAAGTGGCCTCAGTGTTCTTTTCAAATGTTGGTGGCCCATCTCTGGCTGAGGGCCCTATTCTTCGAGAATGTCTTTTGTTGCTCCACCTCTGGGGCTATCAAAATGTGATCATTGAAGGGGACTACCAACCGGTAATGATGCTTAAGCCTTCGATTGAGGCTTTATATGTTATGTTTGATGATGTTTCTAATATGCTTAATCTCTGTAAGGGGTCCTCTTTAGCATAGGTGCCTAAAGGTGATAATTGTGTAGCTCATTTAGTAAGCAGGAAGGCCTTGGTAGTCGGGTGTGGTGATCTCGAGTGGGGTGTCTTGCCCCAATGGCTCTTAGATGCTATCTCTCTTAATTGTAATCCTTCTTCTTTTCAATGATATTGTTCTCTTGTTGATGTTAAAAAATAAATAAATATATATATATATATATATATTACTTCCATCTACCACTCCTCTCTCTCTTCTGCTAAAGGCACCAATTTGTTTTTTTTTTTTTTTTTCATCTCTGTAATTCATTTTCATCTCTTTGTCTCTCTATCATACACAACAACATATACCTATGCACCTATACACAACCAAAATCGTCAACGACACCACCGCCACCCCATCACCACCAACCACCAACCACCACTCTCTCTACACACTTTATCTCTCCTCTACAACACTCAAAACACCACCAAAAAGCCTCAATTTTTGGAACCAAAACCCACCACCACCACAGCCAACAGGATCATCAAGCCAATGATCTGATTTATCTCTTTCAAAGTGGGCATTGACATTGTTGGATAAAGATAATGAAGTTAGGGTTGTTTGTGAGGGAGAATTCTGTGATTAGATTTTTGTTTGTGATAATGAAAAACATAGTATTAGATTAAAATGTTCTTCTTGCACGGTGGACTTGGAAACTACCCATGATATGTGGACAAAGTTAAATAATATATTCTTTACTATTTAATCAGTTCTTCTAAAAGGGGTATGTTGACTCTCTTGCACCACATATACCTTCTTATTTTTTTTCCTAATTTTCTTATTCATGATCTGTTTTGGCTTTTCTATGGTCAATATTTCATAGTCCAGTGACATAATGAGCGAAAGTTCTTAATCAACAAGGAGATCAAGAACAACAAAGGAGGAAACAATGATTAAATTACACTCCTTTCTTTTTGCAGAGAAGTCTTCTAAAGAACTAGATTTCTACAAAATAAACCAAATTAATGACGCATTCTTATCATTGGCTGGGGAAAAGGGATTGCATTTGTTAATGAGTTCAATATAGGAATATTTTGGCTAGTTAATCCCCTGAGCTCACTGTTCTATGGAAAAAGGCTAATCATGGGTAGGGGTGCAACTTGGGAGGGCTAACCCATTCCAACCCAAACCCAGCCCAAAAATTTTGAAACTTGGACTTTTAAATTTTCAAATCGGGCTCAAATTGGGTTGGGTTTTCTTAAACCCAGGCATGTTCAGGTTGGGGTTGGGCTCGGGCTTGGGCTCAACCCGAACCCAACCCAACCCAAATCAAAACCCAAAATTAAAAAAATAAAAAATAAAAAAAACTTCAAATATTTTTTTTTTTTACCTTCCAAATCTTTGATATATATACGTATCTATATATGTGAAGTGTGATATCCTAATTGGTCTTTAATGCATATCTTTATGAATA
Organism: Cornus florida; assembly: GCF_030987335.1. Classification (NCBI taxonomy): domain Eukaryota; kingdom Viridiplantae; phylum Streptophyta; class Magnoliopsida; order Cornales; family Cornaceae; genus Cornus; species Cornus florida. The sequence goes on along the minus strand of NW_026775573.1, from coordinate 78,173,572 downwards.
CTAGTATAAAATATAGCATGTGAACTTAAATTTAATTAATAACTTTTATAACAAAAAATTATTTTTATAAATAATTAATTAGAATTGTGGTTTCATTATTTCTTTTAATACAAATTTTTGCAAACAATAATGAAGTACAAATAATAAAAAATAAATAAATGTGATCCAAAACTAAACTAAACAATAATCAAGAAAAACAGTATAGCTTCTATATGTAAAAAAAAATATATATATATATATATAGTTGTGATCATACGTAAAAAATTAATTGTGATCTAAGACTAAACAAAACAATAATCAAGCAGAAATAATACAGGTTCTATATGTGTGGAAAAACTTAATTGTACTTGCAAAAATTTATCAAGGTTCTAATCAATTAGAGAAATCAAATTAAAAAGAGATGAGAGCAATCAAAAATTAAACAAAAAATTAAATTTACTGAAAATTTTTAATTTGTTCTCAAGTTGCTAATCCATTATTCAAAAAATTCATAACAAATAGAAGGTACCAGAAACTGAATTGAAAAGAAATAAGAGAAATTAAAACTTAAAAGAAAAATTCAAATTACTAAAAAAATTTAATTTGTTATCAAGTTGAGAATTAATTACAAAAATTCTCATAATAGAGAAAAAGAATTGAAAGAAATTAAAAATCCACACTATGTATGAAATAGAAAGGTAACAGGAACCATCTTTTACTTATTCTTTTCCCTCCTGAAACCCTAGAAGCAAAACAACAAGAGCTCTAGAAGCAAAGCAAAGAAATTATTTGAAAATAAGATAAATTTAAAATTAAAAGAAAAAATTAATTTTTTTAATTGAAAAAAGTTAAATTTGTTAACTGAAAAAATACATAATAGAACTAGCCACTCATTGAGAAAGTAGATGTCATCATAGTGGTCTCCCAATCCATCTTCAAGCTTGGTTTCATCTTCTTCTTCTTCTTCCTTGGTTGAAACCCTAGACAGAAGGTGTGAATTTAGAAAGAGTGTCCCAAATATCCCAAATCCAATCTCTAATGTTCTACAATTGCCAACCTCCTTCTAAAATGGTTCAATCCACTATTTATAGGTGGCTCTTGTGACCTCAAATTAGTCAGACCAAGTATACAAGGACACCCCTTTGATTGTACCCCGAGCCCACTTGAATCAGGGCTTAAATTATGATTTTCACAGTTATCAGGGTCCGTTCGATCGATCAAAGCCTTGGCTTGATCGATCATAGGTTATTTGATATATTTATGTGGATAAGGCCAAGGTGCTCGGTCAATCACGGATGTTGCTCAATCGATCATAAGTTGTTGGAGATATTTATTTGGGTAAGGATAAAGTCTTCAATCCTTAAAGGCTTCTGGCTTGATTAATCAGAGTTTGATTGATCAAGCACCTTGGTTCGATCGATCAGGGATATAAATTTTTCAGCTCAGCTTCCTTTTTGCTCCGATTTCTCACCAAGACTTTGGTTGACTTTCCCAAGACTCTAAAACACCATATTTATCTCATTTCAACCTCATGCACCTGAAAAGGGAAATAACACAAAATAAGATTAAAGCGGGAAAATAAAGAGAGAATAAGGTTTTACTATACACAAGATTATGGTTGAAATGTGCATATTTCAGCACTTATAAGTTTTCAATTTAGTTATCGAAATAAATAGAGGATTTTGAGATTGGTAGATTTGGTTTAGATAGGTTTTCGATTTCCATTTTTTTTGTTTCTAATTTAAATCTTCCATTAATACTCACAAATTAGGATTATATATATATATGTGTGTGTGTGTGTGTGTAAAAAAATTAGGTCTACATACTATATATATATATATATATATATATATATGTTGTATAATATATACATATATATTTTGGGCATGTATATCGTCCGTCCGTAAATGTAAATGGATATGTTGTGTTTAGGATTGTAATTACCCGGTCATTTCCTTCCTTTCCTTTTTCCTCAAAATTTTACAGATGAAATTTTTTCGTTAAAATTTCTTTTCTGGGTTCAATTTCTTGTCACTTAGTGTCATCTTGAGTGCTTGAAAATGGCTTATGAGACTCTTTCCTTTGGATTGACAACATCCTTTGAGGACCGAGTCATTTCCACATTTTTCGTTTTTTGACACTATTCACTTTTCGCCTTTTTCCCTTTTGTCACTTTGTTGGCACAATCTCACTTTTCGTTTTAGGATTTGATTCTGGTTTTGCATGCATCTAAGATATTTAAATTCCATACTATGTGTATTCTTACTTTCTTAGAAAAGCATGCTAAGTGTTTACTTTTCTTGTAAAGGGTATGGATACATAACATTTTTGTAATATTCTTAACTTGTGGGGTTTTAGTGTAATTACAAAAAGTAATTATTTTTCATCTTAGGGACCATTTTGTGATTTAATTTGGAAGTTATTTTCAAAAAGGACCTTTTTGTAATTTCTGAAAAAGTGTGACAAGTGTCACACTCTCATTGGTCCACTTGTTGACATTTGTGTGGGGACACTTTGATGCCTTGGATGATGACATGTGGAGGGTGGAGATTCACCCACTTGTTGGCCTAGGATTGGTGCACTTGTTGGCTTGGATGGTTGACAAGTGTAGGCTTAAGATTAAGCCTAGGATGGAGCCTTGGATTTATGACAAGTGTAGGCTCACAATTAAGTCTTGCAATTATTTTTGGGCCACTTTGGGATTATGGTTTTAAAGAGAGATTTTTGTGCAATGGACCACAGATGTGTGTGTTGACCATGGTGTCGGATCACCTAGTGAGTGGAGGATTTCTATTTCCTTCACTCACACATTTTCACATTATGTCATTTTCTTCCTCATTAGAATCCTAGCCTCCACGGATGGAGCTTGAAGCCTTAAGCCTTGACCTTAATTTTTGAGGCCCTTCTACTCACCTTAGACCATGAAGCTTGGAACAGTTTTTGTTCCCCTCATCCTCCTCTACATAACCCTTGAAGGGTTTGCCATTTTGTGTTGATTTGCCTTCGATTCTATAGAGACTCTTCCCTAATGAGGTAGGGGGTGTTATAATTTACTTTCCATGTGGTTTTACTAGCTTTTGTATGAAATACAAGTTGTATGCATGTTGTATATTAATTTGAGAAATTAATGATTTATTGTGACTTACATGTAACTCACTTTAGACTTGATATATGGCATGACCTTGACTTTATCTTTATTATATGATTATTTGGAGCCATTTGAATGAGTTTTTAAATCTAGAGATTTAATGAATTTAATTTGATTTAAATTCTAGTTAATTGTACCTTGCTTGTATTCTATTTTTGACTTGATATATGGCATGGCCATGACTTAATCCTTGTTATATATTTTATTGGGATCATTTGAACAACTTTTAAAAATTAGAGATTTAATTAATTTAAATTAATTAAAATCTACATTATGATGTCTTGCTCATTTTGCTCTTTTGATTTGATATATGAAATGAGCATATTATGTTGTTTAACATATATTAACTTCAGGTTATTTGGAATTGATTTGAAATCTAGAGACTTTCCATAGTAGGTTGATAATCTCTTGAAATGTAATATGTTTAATTACCTTGTAAGCATGCTACTAACTTATTGTAGAATTAGTACTTGTGGCTTAGGATGGTAATGTGGCTCATTTGTTGTAAAATATTCTTACTTTGTATAAATTGCATATTGGAAACTTAACATGTCATATGCTATTTAGACTTGAATTCTAGGACATGAATTGTATGGATTCAACCTTATCTGGAATATGGTAACTTGCATTTGATTTTGAATAAGTTTTAAATTTATTGGTTTTGGAAGGCTTATAAGGATCATGTCTATGTGATGGCTAGAGTTTGGCCCTAGTACGGATTTTTGAGATTCCTAAGTCATATGAAGTACGCAGTAGGCAGTACCTTGTGTAATGACCCGGTCATTTCCTTCCTTTTCTTTTCCTCAGAATTTCACGGATGAATTTTTTTTTCGTTGAAATTTCTTTTCTGAGTTCAGTTTCTCATCGCTTAGTGTCGTCTCGAGTGCTCGAAAATAGTTTCTGAGACTATTTCCTATGGATTGACAACTTCCTTTGAGGACCGAGTCATTTCCACATTTTTTCGTTTTTCGACACTATTCACTTTTTGTCTTTTTCCCTATTTTGTCCTTTTCCCTATTTTGTCTTTTCCCCATTTGTCACTTAGTTGGCAAAACCTCACTCCTTGTGTTCGGAGTTGGTTTTTGACTTCACGTATCTTCATCCTAAGTGGGTTCCACGAAATACGTATCTTTACTTTTGCAGAAAAGTACTCTGGTTGCTCCTGGTGTCCATAGGGGCATGATTGCATAGTTTTTCAGAATCTTTTTCATTTCTTGGGGTGTTTTCCGTAAATATATTTTGAAGATATTTTATTTCAGGGTTATCTAAGAAAATATCTGTTGGAAGATATTTTCATTCAGGGGCAGTTTTGCAGTTAACCCCTTTTATAGGGGCCATTGTGCAATTAACGAAAGTTATTGCAAAATATCTCGTCTGGAGCCTGGATCCTTGTATGGGCTTCATTTTCACATTTCGTCGAGCCGTGTACTCTTAAAATTCCATTCTGGTCATTTTTCTCCAGTTTCAGGGTTTCTGGACCCAGTTGCCGCCAAACTTGTTTAGGGCATATCTCTTTGCTCGGGACTCAGTTTTTGATGCCGTTTCTTCCGTTGTTCATATTTTCTTAATTTGAATCTTTTTTTATCATAGAGTTTTGCCGTTTTAGCAAGTCTGCTCAAATTTCACTTTTCTGGACTCGGCGGGGCCCTTTCGGGGCACTTTTAGGGTTTTTCTATAAATAGGGGGTTAGTAGATGAAAAATCAGATTTTTCTCTCTCTCTCCTCTCCCTTGGCCAGATTCCATGATAGCCATGGCTGCCATCTTCTCTCTCTTCTTTTGGACTTCTGCCCTTCATTAAAAAGTGGCGATGACTTAGTCTTTATTGTTCACCTTGACAAGGCCTTCGATTCCAACCGATTGGAATCTCGTTTTGGACAAATTTTGAGTTCGGGTTTGGAGACAAGTTGTGATTTTCATGGGGCTTCTTAGGGATTCTTGTTCACGGAGTTGTCTCCGACAAAACCTAAAAGTTTCATTGGATTCGGAGCACTTTTATTTCGGTGGGGATTTGAGATTTCATCTCAAAATGAGGTAGGGGATGTCTTAGGTTTATATTAATGTTGTATTGATTGTTATATGAGCATATACAACTTGTAAGCATGCCTTTGTTCAAGTTTTAGCATTTAATTTAATTATTTTCTATGATTGAGATTTAATTCATATGGATGTATGTTGCTTAGAATTAAATTGTAGCATGCTAGTAATTTAGGCCTTGGTATACTTGTTGACATATATTAAATTGGGAGCATTTGAATGAGAATTGTAAAATTTATTTAATATTTATCTTTTGTGAAAGATTAATCCACATAGTTGTATCAAGTATGAAACCAACTTATAATGTGATGTTTAAGTGAGCCTTGGTGAGTTCTTTAACATATATTAAATTGAGGACATTTGGATATGTTTGAAAATCTAGAGAAAAATTAATTAATGAGCTTAATTAATTTTATTTTAAGTGTGTTGGTCACTTAAATTGTTATTGGAGGTAATAGGTTGATAATCCCTTGAAATATAGTTCGTTTAATCACCTTGTGAGCGTGCTACTAACTTGTTGTAAAATATTCTTATTTTGGTGTATAAATTGTATATTGGAGGCTTGACATGTCATATGCTATCTAGACTTGAATTCTAGGACATGGTTTGTGTGGATACAACCTTATTTTTGCATGGAAGATGGTTCTATGCATTATTAGATTTGGTATAAGTTTGGTCTAACTTATTGATTTTTGTATAAGTTTTGGACTTATTGATTTTGGAAAGCTTGTAAGGAGGTTTGGCTCTAGTACGGAGACAAGAGTCTTCTAAGTCATAAGTGCACACTAAGTAGTACCTAGTGGGTCGTAATTGCCCGGAATAACTTATGCATGTGCGCACTAAGTAGTGCCTTGTGGGTGGTACTTACCCAGAAACACTTGCTTGATCTAGTAACCACATGTCCTAGTCTTTCTACTTTGTTTTCGCATTCAATTTCAAGTTGTTAATCATAGATTACTTGTAGCTTGAGAATTGGTGTTTGCTTACGTATTTTGATCTCACTTAGTATACTTGAAACTGTGTACTTGAATTTATATCCTTGTTGGTGTATCTAAACTCTATCTAGTGTACTTACACTTAGTATGTTTGTCCTGTGTGTGTGGATTTCATTTTAGTATACTTGTGCCATGTATACTTGTCTTGTGCATATGTGTTTAGCTTAGTATACTTGTGTTTATATACTTGATTTATAAGTACTCTATACATATATCTTATACTTGTGTATGTATGTTAGATATTGCTTATCCCGTTTAACATGATTTAGTATACTTGTGAGCATGTGTACTTGAGTGTCGTGTATCATATTTTAATATGGTTTAGTATACTTGGAAATGTATGCTTGTATATTGTATAACATGTTTTAATATTGTTCAGTATACTTGAGCATGTATACTTGTATGCCGTTGTTCATTTCAATTGCATGAGTAGCTTAGGATGCTCCCTGAGTCTCATTGCGACATAGACGTTAGGTGGCATGTGCCCCTTTGACATATTTCACCTTAAGGTGATATAATTGTTAAATGCTAGATCGATGCATGTTCATCTCCTACGAGTAGCTTTATGTTGCTCACCCTAAAGTTACTGGGGCATATTTCAGGTACAGGATTCAAGATATGGAGATTGGCATTTATCTTTGATGGTTTGGAGATTTGAAGTTTCTTTCAAAGCATTCTTGTTCACTTGCAAGTGTTAGCATGTTTAAGTCTTACTTTTGATGTTGTAACACTTAGTTAGGTTCAACATGCTCTTTTTGCATTTTTATGTGTAAAGTGTACTTAGATACACTGACTGGGATCCATTTGATATGTACGACATGAGGCCAAGGGCCATAGACTTTAAATTTCAAATGTATGTACTTAAATTCCAAGTTTTGCCTTTGGAATGTAAACTTTCCAACTTTGAGGTTTGGCATGTGAATTTGAGTAAATGACATGTAATGAGGCCATAGGCCATTGTAATACATTTCAATATGAAAAGTACACTTGCGAGCATGCTTATATAGCTTAAAATCTTGTTTTTGATCCGTATTCATGTTGGGGTTCGAGGCTTGGGTGAAGCTTCAACATTTCTTGTACATAACAAGTATTTTTGTGCCTTTTTGAGTCATTTCGGTCGTCCGAAGCTTCATTTCGGTCGACCGATAGCTTTTGGTAATTGTTTGGAATTCAAAAACCCATTTCCAGTAGCCATTTCTACTGTTTAGGGCCATTTCGGTCGACCGATAGCTTATTTCGGTCGACCGATGGTTCATTTTGGTCTACTAAAGTAACCACACCTCAAAAACATATTTCCATCATAAATTTTGTTCATTTCGGTCGTCCGATGGCTCATTTCGGTCGACCGAAATAGGTAGATCCCGAGCACAGCTTCAGTTCAGTTTCAGCACTGTTCTTCCGACTTCAAATGGTCATAACTCCTTCGTTTTAAATCCAAATGGGGTGATTCTTGAGCCTAAATTCATGGATTTTGAGTCATATTTCCAATGGTACCAATTTCATTCTCAGATTCTAGTCACAGTGGGAGTTATTTATGTTTTAGTAAAAGGGTGTCAGTTTTTGCTTAAACCGGGAAAGGGCATTTTGTGGGATTCTTGTCCAATGTTCTTAGAACCTCTTGGAATGTTGTAAAATGATTAGATTAAGTTATATTCACCTTCTTTGACTTTTTTAGAGTCAAATTTCTCTTTTTATTTGTGAGTTGACCATTTTACCCCTTGGTTCACGGTTTTTGGCCGTTTTGACCTTTGTTTCCGCTTTCATCCTCTTTGAGCTTCGTGGCTTCATGGAAGGTCACATTGATGTCTTGGAGATGGTTTATATCTCTAAAGACTTTGGTTTCATCTTTTGCTTTCGCATTTCGGATCCGTTACTGGGTCAACTTTCGGTTCATCACTGATGCACCGGGTTGAAAAACTTAGGTCGTCACACCTTGCGAGTCGTAATTACCCAGAATAAATTATACACGTGTGCACTAGGTAGTACCTTGTGGGCTAGTAACCCAGAATAACTTGATTGGTCTGAAGCCAAGGATCCTAGTCTTTCCACTACCTGTTTTCGCATTCAATTCCAAGTAGCGAATCATGGATTACTTGTAGCTTGTGAATTGGTGCTTGCCTTGTGTATATGGATTTCATTTAGTATACTTGCGACTGTATACTTGCTTTACGTATTTTGATCCTATTTAGTATACTTGGAACTATATACTTGTTTTGTATATTTTGATCGCATGTAGTATTATTGGAACTGTATACTTGCTTCGTGGTTCTAGATCTCATTTAGTATACTTGAGACTGTATACTTGCTTCGTGTATTTTGACCTCATTTAGTATACTTGGACTAGTGTACTTGTTTATGTGACGGCCCTATTTTTTCAAGCCAGTACGTTCTGTGATGAACCGAAAATTGACCCGATAACGGATCTGAATGCGGAAGAGAAAACAGAAAACAAGACTCTAAGAAGTCAAAATGACCTTCCAGGAGGTCGTGGAACTCAATGAGAACTGATGCGGAAACGAATGATAAAAAAAATAAAAAAAATAAAAAAAAAAAGGAAAAAAGAAAAAAAAATACCGAACAAACCCCCAAGGGCAAAATGGTCATTTCTGAAAATATAAAATTGGTACTACCGAGCACACCACTAGAAAGACAGCAAAAATTAATCATATTAGACCCAAGAATCACTTGATTCGGAGTCCGGATGAAGAAGATATGAAACTCCAAAGTTTCATAAAAATCACATTTTTGGGTTTGAAATCAATGCAGCAAGGGTACTTCGCAAGGGGTAAAATGGTCTTTTCAAATATAACTGGATGCAACTGAGCATATCATTAGATAGACCAAGAAAAATTAATGAATATAGACTCAAGAATCACTTGATTCGGAGTTTAGACAAAGAAGATATGAAACGTCAAAGTTTCAAAAAAAACCAACTTTTGGATTTAAAATCAGTGCGGCAAGGGTATTTGACAAGGGGCAAAATGGTCTTTTCAGATAGAATTGGATGCAACCGTGCATACCGTTGTATAGACCAGCAAAAACTAATAAACTTAGACTCAAAAATCACTTGATTTGGAGTCGGGACGAAGAAGATATGAAGCCTCAAATTTTCAAAGAAATATCAACTTTCCGAGTTCAAAAATCTGGACAGGAATAGTGTTTTGATAGCAAGCACCATTTGAATTTTTTTCTTGGAACTGAGGCTAAAAACGGATCCCTAAACGAGTTTTTCTGGAAAAACACGAAGAAGAAACCCCAATTAGAATCATGTTTTCTACCCAGCTATGTGGAAGGAAACCAAAAAAAAAAATGTTGTAAAGTCCCTAAAATGCCCCTTGAACAGCATAGGTCAAGAGGGTCCAAAAAAGCTGCTGAAGCTAAAAGGAAGTTCTGCTGTCCCGAATTGAGAGCAGAAACGGGCATGAAGATGACATTTTCTGGAAAAATATAAAAAAGAAACCCCTGCCGAAATCGAGTTTTCTACCCGGTTGGTGAAAGAAAATGAAAAAAAACAGACTATAAGATGCCCAAAATGCCCCTAGTTCAGTAAAGGGTCAAAAACTCAGAAAATGCAACTTTGCACCAAGTATGCATTTGGCCTTAAATGAATTTCTAGGTTGAAACGAATGTGCATGCAAGTGTAATAAATGATTCTAAATGCGTAAGAATGGTCCGCGGCTCCCGAGAAGCCCCGACTCAAAATCTGACCCCCCGACGGCCAAAAATGAGAAAAATGGACTTGAAATGTGAAATTTGAAATCCAAAAAAATAAAATGGAGTCAAATTACCATTTGGCCCTTGGTCACACTTCAAACATGATTAATAAGACCCTATGGAAGAATAAAAATGGAATTCCCACACCCGATGCAAGCATAGTGAAGCAACGACTCGGCATTTTTCAATATTTTCATAATATTTCACGAAGTTAAAAGTTACATAGGATACAAATTAGATGTCATTGACCTATGGCCTCATCTCATACATGTCAAATATATTGTAAAGAGTGTACTTATGTACACATTACAAAAATAGACTCAAATTTACACATTTTGACACATTTTGACATATAAAGCTATAAATGGCATTTCCAGCCAACATTTACAAGAAATGAGAACTTAAAGTCTACAAATCATCCAAGCATGATGTGAATCCCGAATCTTGATCCCGGTACCTGAAAAATGTCCCCACTACGTGAGTGAGTAACATAAAGCTACTCATAGGAGATGAGCATGCATCGACCTAGCATTTTACAATTCTATCACCTTAAGGTGAAACATGTCAAAAGGGCTCATGCCACCTAATGTCTATGTCAAGTGAGACTCAGGGATCATCCTAAGCTACTCATGCAATTTAAAGTGAAAAACGGCACACAAGGATACATGCTCAAGTATACTAAGCATTGTTAAAACATGCTACACAACATACAAGCATACATTTCCAAGTATACTAAACTATATTAAGACAAGTCATGCAATGTCTAAGCATATGTACACAAGTATACATTTATATAGAAATCTCGTAAATCAAGTATACGAATACAAGTATACTAAGGTAAAAGAGATACACCTAAAACAAGTATACACGGCACAAGCATACTAAATGAAATTTAAACTCACGGAGCAAGTATACAAGTCCAAGTATACTAAATAGGATTCAAATATCCAAAGTAAGCATCAATTCTCAAGTTACAAGTAATCCATGATTAACAACTTAAATTTAATGCAAAATCAAATAGTGGAAAGATTAGGACATGCAGTCGCTAGACCAAGCAAATGTTTCCAGGCAATTACGACCCACAAGGCACTACCTAGTGCGCACATGCATAAGTTATTCCAGGCAATTACGACCCACAAGGTACTACCTAGTGCGCACTTATGACTTAGAAGACTCTTGCCTCCGTGCTAGAGCCAAACCCTAGCCATTACGTGAAATATGTCCTTACAAGCTTCCCAAAATCAATAAGTTCAAAACTTATACTAAAATCAATAAGTTAGACCAAACTTATATCAAAATCAATAATGCATAAAACCATCTTCCATGCACAAATAAAGTTGAATCCACACAAACCATGTCTAATTGATGAGCGCCGAATAATGTATATTCAAGCGCCCTAAATTACATTAACAAAGTCCAGTTATTAATTATTTTATGTAGATTAACTCCAATTCTATGTTTTTATGCATTTTCAGGTTCATTGGCCAAAATGGAACAAGAATAAGGCCTTGTGGAGTCTTGAGCAACAAAAGGGTGCCAATGCTGAATTCTGGCAGCAGTAGAGCCTGGTCTTTGCTTGCCATTTTGACCTTCCAAACTCGAGAACTGGACTTCCCTCATAACATGAAAGATTTAGAGCTCTGAATCAGATTTCCAAATCTTCAAGTGGTTCATCATTCGGAGTTCGGAGCAGAGAGTTATGATCTTCACAACAGAGGTGCGCAGAACTGCCTGGCAGCACTGATGTACTGCCTTTCTCCCCATTTTCGACCAACCAGACTTGAGATTTGGGTCTTCATCAAAACATGAAGTTTTTAAAGCACTGAATCAGCTCTCCAAAGCTTCAAACAGATCGTCATTCCGAGTTCGGGGCACAAAGTTATAGCAGTTTTCCCAAAATAGGTCAGCACTGAGCAAGAGGAGCATGTTGCACATTGCACTAAGTTAGAGTGCTCGAAGTCACCAAGCGTGCGCTCGAAAATCAGGCAGAATGCCCTTCGGAAATGGCTCATTTCAGCCCACTTGCACATTGGTTTCCTCAATGCCATCTTCCCTCTTTATGAAGTGGTTGGAGGTGTCCCTTGGAGGAGAGAGGGTATGGTTGGAGCATAAAAGGCTACCCAAAGGCCACATATATCATTAAGCTTTATCTTGAGCAAGAGAAAAGGAGAGAGAAGAGAGCAAGGAGAGGGTGTTCTTGAGTGCTACAGTAGGAGCTCGAAAATGGAGATGAGGATGATGCTTCTTCCTTCTTCTAGCTCACCAATGGGTAACTAAACCTCATCTAGGGAGGTGATGAAACCCCTCCCTTGTAAGCATGTGTTAGTATAGTTTATTTTTGGGGATTACAATGTATTTTTGATAGTCTTTCCATGGTCAAGAGCCTCATTTTTGTTGTAATGAATGTTGAATGTTTTAAATGATTATTGTGAGTTATTCATCTTGTCTTGGATGGTTGCCTTTCTTAATCATATTGCTTGCACTTCCATGGTGACAATGGAAGTTAGATCATGGAATGGTTTTAATGGCATGGAGTTGGAGAACCTAGATAGTTCATGGCTTAGGGTTTCCCTTTGATGGGCTATACTTGATTCTTAGCTTTATGTGCATTCACCATTTAAATTAGGGCTTGATAATCCTTGGCTTAGTAAGCATGTTCTAAGCTACATTTTAGTTTAGGTAGTTGATCATGTGAACCTTTGATGGTTTATTCTTGCCTTTCTAATTAAATGAACTTCTTAAGGATATTATAGCAACCTAGTATTGTTATGTATCATGACTATCATATATGTTGTTTTCCCCTTAAATTAATCTTAACCTAGCATGTGTATAGGGATGGAGGTGGATTCATTTCTCTAGCCTTCTTTACTTGTACTTCACTCCCTTGAATTCTTGCAATTTATTGTTTTATGCACTTTTAATTTCCTAGCTTAAGTGACATCCAACAAAACCTCTATACACCCTTCATCATTCTAAGAATGATTCTAGACATATAGGTTGTATTAGACTAGCGTAGTCCCTGTGGTTCGACTTACCCGACCAATAGCCCTATTTTACAATGATTCGTGCTATTGCGAAGATTGATGTTAATTGACCAACCAATCAATTTTTGGCGCCGTTGTCGGGGACTGCAAACGGTTTAGCAACCAAAGTTTAGGGTTAAATTTAGTCTGATTGTGCATATTGTGTCTTGTGAATATTCCTTGTATGTTTTGATCATCTTCGTGTTGTAAGATTCTAGGGACTCGAAGCTCGCCGTGGGATTGCTAGCAAATTGTAAGTCTAGAGGACCCCAGGTAAGTCTCTTGACTTCTAGTTTCGCATTGTGAATATTGTGTATGTGTTTAATTTAGTTGTGAAGCCCTTGTCGAGGCTCTTAACTTGTTTATATTTTGTATTCAAGCATCGGTCCTTGTCGTGGCCATTTACATTTTCTGTCTTGATAATTGAGGAGAAAGGGAACATCGTATGTGGAGTTGTGGTTGATGAATTGCTTTGTTGAGTATATGCTTTGTTGTTGATGTTCGGTCGTAGGTCACTTTCCTTACCCACAATCGATTCTCCCATTGATATTAACTCTCTTGAAAGAACTCTTAGACGGAACCTTAGGGAACCCACTCTTATAAGGGACCTTGGAACTGAATTCAATATAATGGGGGATAATGTAGGAAATCCGGGGAATGAAAGGGCTGAAATTCCTAATATCGAGCCAATGACTCTTAGAGATCATTTCATCCCTACCACCTATGCTTCTCCATCTTGCATAGTGATGCCAAACATCGATGCAGCTCAATATGAGATCAAGTCTAGTACCATTCAAATGCTTCCATCATTTCATGGCTTTGATAATGAAGATCCATACAAGCATCTTGATGAGTTCCTGGAAATCTGTTCAACCATCCGGTTGAGAGGTTTTCCGGACAATGCACTTCATCTCCATCTCTTCCCATTATCCCTAAAAGATAGGGCAAAATATTGGTTGAACTCCCTCGCTCCCAACTCTATTACTTCTTGGGCTCAATTGCAACAAGAATTTCTTAAGAAGTATTATCCGGTGAGTAAAACCAACCAAATGAGGCGTTCCATTCTAAGCTTTTCTCAAGTTGATGGAGAACAACTTCACGAGACTTGGGAAAGGTTACAAGATCTTCTTCGGAAGTGTCCTCATCATTTGATCCCAAAATGGCAATTAGTGCAAGCTTTCTATGCCGGCTTGACCGAAACCCATAGATTCATGGTTGATTCTTCTTGTGGTGGGATGTTCATGTCCAAGAATGCGGATGAGGCTTGGACCTTACTTGAGAATTTGAGTGAAAATTCACTTCAACACAATTCTCGTAGGGCTCCGACCGCAACCACTCCAAGCAACACCAACCCTTGTCAACCAAAGTCAATAAGGGAGGAATCATCTCAAGTGGATGCCATCGCTCATAAATTCTATCAATTGATGGCACCACATCTTCCTCCTTCATTGTCTCAAAATTCGGCAAGTTCAGTTTGTGCTTCATGTACTAGTCCATTCCATCTCTCGGAAGATTGCCCCACACCGGAGCAATTTCCTAGTCCCAACCAAGAGCAAGCTAATGCCATGTTCTCGCGGCCCGGGAACAATCCATATTCCAACACCTACAATCCGGGTTGGCGAGATCATCCGAATTTCTCATGGCGGCAACAAGCCCCACAGAATTCCCAATTCCAAAACCAAGGGCGGCAAAATCAGCCCTCTTCTCAATATCAAGGTAGACCTTTCCAAGCCTCTTCAAGCTACCGTCCTCCTTACAATCCAAATGTCTCCAATCAACCTCCTGTGTGTCCAACTGACGAGATAGTAGCTGCAAACAAGCAAATGATGGAATCATTAAATAAGCAAATAATGGATGCCAACAAGCAACTCTTGACATCCTTGCAGCCTACTCTCCAAATGGTTCACTCTCATACTCAATCCATAGCTAATCTCGAAAATCAAGTGGGCCAAATAGCTAACTCGGTGAATCAATTGCTTCAAAAGGACAAGGGCAAGCTTCCCTCTCAACCTTTTGAAAATCCTAGAGGAATGCATGTGATTGACGAAACCCCTCCTCCGAGTGGGCCGACTCATGAACAAGTTCAAGCTATCACCACCCTTCGGAGTGGTAGAGTGGTGGACAACAAGGTCGATGGAGACAAAAGTGGAGAAGTTTCGCCGTTGAAAAATCCAAATTCAAGCTCTTCTAATCCAAATTCTTGTCCCAATACCATTCACGGATATCCCACACATGTCTCCCCAAATGTGGAAACTACTTATGAGCCAAAAGCTCCGTTTCCTCAACGTCTTCAAGAGTCGACACACTTCGGGAACAAGAATTGTAAAATTCAAGACATGTGGGAAGTCTTCAAGCAAGTGAAGATTAACTTGCCTCTGTTGGATGCTATCAAGCAAATCCCCCCCTATGCAAAATTTCTCAAAGATTTGTGCACTCAAAAGCGCACTTCTAAAAATCATTTGCCAAAAAAAGTGAGGTTGACTGAAAATGTTAGTGCTATTATTCAGCACAGCACTCCCCCGAAGTATAAGGATCCGGGTGCCCCCACAATCTCTTGCGTCATTGGTGACAGCAAAATCGAGAGGGCCCTCCTTGACTTAGGAGCTAGTGTGAATTTAATTCCATACTCGGTCTACCTACAACTTGGTTTGGGCGATCTTAAGCCGACTTCCGTGGTTTTGCAACTTGCCGATAGATCGGTCAAGCATCCACGAGGTATTCTTGAGGACGTCATCATCAAAGTGGACAAATTCTACTTCCCAGTAGATTTTGTGGTTCTTGATACGGAACCAGTCCATGACCCAAAAAAGCACATTCCCGTGATCCTTGGTAGACCATTTTTAGCTACGGCTAATGCATCAATTAATTGCCGAACCGGGGTGATGGACATTGCTTTTGGAAACATGCAAGTCAAACTCCACATCTTTCATGCAACTCAACATCCCTCCAATGAGGATGATTGTTTTCTTGTGGATATCATTGATGAAGTGGTCGAAGAATCTCTCCCCTTCATCCTAAGCAAAGATTCCCTTGAAACTTGCATGTCTCATTTTGACTTCTCAAACTTTGATGTTGATCAAGCCATTCAAGAAGTCAATTCCTTGCTTGATATTAATGCTATCATGGATGTACCTCCTTGGAAAATTCCAAAAGAACCACTTCCCCAACTTTCCACCACTCCTCCGGTCCCATCATTGTTATCTCCGCCACAACTTGAGCTTAAGCCGCTCCCGGCCCATCTCAAGTATGTGTTCCTTGGTCCAAAGCAAACCCTTCCGGTCATTATTGCCTCGGACCTTCAAAAAGACCAAGAGACCAACCTTTTAGCGGTGCTCCAAGAGCATAAAGAAGCTATTGGTTGGACAGTGGCAGATTTGAAAGGAATTGACCCCTCCATTTGTATGCACCGCATTCATATGGAGGATGACGCAAAGCCTACTAGAGAGGTCCAGCGCCGGTTAAATCCAAACATGAAGGAAGTGGTCATGAAAGAGGTGATCAAATTGCTAGATGCGGGAATCATCTATCCTATCTCTGATAGCAAGTGGGTGAGCCCCACACAAGTTGTCCCCAAGAAATCCGGGCTCACCGTTGTTGAAAATTCAGCGGGCGAGCTCGTGCCACAACGAACCACCACCGGGTGGCGTGTGTGCATTGACTATCGTAAACTCAACTCATCAACTAGGAAGGATCATTTCCCGCTCCCATTTATTGATCAAATCCTAGAAAGGTTAGCCGGCCAAAGCTTCTATTGTTTTCTTGATGGTTATTCCGGCTATAACCAAGTGGCCATCGCCCCCCAAGATCAAGAGAAAACAACATTCACATGTCCCTTTGGTACTTTTGCCTATCGACGCATGCCTTTTGGTCTATGCAATGCACCGGCAACGTTCCAAAGGTGCATGATGTCCATATTCTCCGATATGGTTGAAAGGTTCTTGGAAGTTTTCATGGATGACTTTTCCGTATTTGGCTCCTCCTTTGACTCGTGTCTCAAAAATTTATCTCTTGTGCTCCAAAGATGCAAAGAGACGAATCTCATTCTAAGTTGGGAGAAAAGCCACTTTATGGTCTAAGAAGGCATTGTTTTAGGACATGTCATTTCTAAGCGGGGAATCGAGGTAGACAAGGCAAAAGTTGAGTTAATCTCTAATCTTCCTCCTCCGAATTCCGTCCGTCAAATCCGTTCTTTTCTTGGCCATGCCGGATTCTATCGTCGCTTCATCAAAGATTTTAGCAAAATCTCACGGCCCTTGTGTAATCTCTTAGCCAAGGATGTTCCGTTCAATTTTGATGACGCTTGCATGGAAGCTTTCATCAAACTTCGCATTCTCCTCTCCTCTGCCCCGATCATGAAACCCCCTAATTGGTCTCTTCCCTTTGAGATCATGTGTGATGCATCCGATTATGCATTAGGGGCGGTTTTGGGCCAACGTGTGGATAAACTTCCGCATGTCATTTATTATGCTAGCAAAACTCTCTGCGATGCCCAATTGAACTACACCACCACTGAAAAAGAATTGCTAGCTGTGGTGTACGCCTTGGATAAATTTCGCTCCTATCTTCTTGGCTCCAAGGTCATCGTCTTTTCAGATCATGCCGCTCTTAGGCATTTGTTAGCGAAAAAAGAGACAAAACCCCGCTTAATTCGATGGATCCTCTTACTTCAAGAGTTTGACATTGACATTCGGGACAAAAAAGGGACCGACAATGTTGTCGCCGATCATCTCTCTCGCTTACTTATTAAGAAATCTTCAGAATTTGCAGCCATCCGTGATTCCTTTCCGGATGAGCAACTTCTTCAAGTTTCACATTCTACTCTTCCGTGGTTTGCGGATATTGTCAATTATCTTGCGGTTGGCAAAATTCCAGCTCATTGGTCCAAACAAGAGAGGGACCGGTTTTTCTCCCAAGTCAAGCATTTCTTTTGGGAAGATCCGGAATTATTCAAGTATTGCCCGGACCAAATCATCCGGCGATGTATTCCTGAAACCGAGGCCACAAGCATTTTAAATTTTTGCCATACTCTTGCTTGTGGAGGCCATTTCAGTGCCAAAAAGACCGCTAACAAAATCCTTCAAAGCGGATTCTTTTGGCCTACCTTGTTCCGGGATGCATACAATTTTTGCAAATCGTGTGAACGATGTCAAAAACTTGGATCCATGTCCCGAAGAGACATGATGCCCCTCACCAACATTTTAATTGTTGAAATTTTTGATGTATGGGGGATTGACTTCATGGGACCATTTCCATCTTCTTATGGCTATGAGTACATCCTTGTAGCGGTGGATTATGTGTCTAAATGGGTTGAAGCCGCGGCTACCAAAACCGATGGTCATAAAGTCGTGATCCATTTCATTCAATCTCACATCTTTAGTCGTTTTGGTACACCCCGAGCAATCATTAGTGATGGTGGATCTCATTTCCGAAATCGTTATCTCAAATCCGTCCTTGCTAAGTATTCAGTCATTCATAAGGTTGCTACACCTTACCACCCTCAAACGAGTGTTCAAGTAGAGATTTCTAACCGGGAGATTAAGCACATTTTAGAAAAAACGGTTAGACCGGATCACAAAGATTGGTCATTACGGCTAAACGATGCACTTTGGGCTTACCGGACAGCTTATAAGACACCCATTGGCATGTCACCATATCGACTTGTCTTTGGCAAAGCATGTCATCTCCCGGTAGAATTAGAGCACCGTGCTTATTGGGCCGTAAAAAGGTTCAATTTTGATCTCAAACAAGCCGGCTCTAATCGTGCGTTGCAATTGAATGAACTTGAGGAATTGCGTAATGACGCGTATGAAAATGCAAAAATTTACAAGGCAAAGACTAAAGCTTTCCATGACAAACACATCGTCAAAAAGTCTTTTGCCCCGGGACAAAAGGTCTGGCTTTTTAATTCCCGCTTGAAACTCTTTCCCGGTAAACTCCGGTCAAGATGGGATGGTCCATACATTGTCACTACCGTCTTTCCTCATGGAGCAATCGAACTTCATGATCCTGCAAGTGGATCACTCTTCAAGGTAAATGGCCAAAGGCTTAAGCCTTGCATTGACAGCACAATTCTAACCCGAAAAGTTGAGGAAGTCCCCTTGACGGATCCCATTTATGAGGAATAGTGCCTGCTCTAGCTTGGTCTAGCTATCGACATTAAATTTAGCAAAGCAAGGGAAGAAATTCTTTCGATGTTCCAAGCTTCCCTACCTTCTTAAATTGCTCGTGCCTTGAAATTTTCTGGGAAATGGTTTCGATAAGCCAAAAATTTGATTTTTCTAAAATGGTCTTCAGTTGTGTTTCGCAATTTTAGACTGGCCTCTTAGACCTTCTTAGCTCTAATTTTCATTCCCGGAAATTTCTATCGCTTTTGAGCAATTTCATAGGATCTTTGGCATGCAACTCATGTGCACAACCTCTCCTTTTCAATGCATTGTTGAATCATGGTTCCTCAAAAAAAAAATTTCATGCATTAGAGAGAAGCTGCAAGGTTTGAAAATTTTCTCAAAACTTTCCAGGCATTGGAGATGAAATGCAAAGTTTGAAAAATTTTCATCCAGGCATTAGAAATGTTGAGCAATTTGACAATTTTTCCAAAAATTTTCTATCCATGCATTGGAGAGGTGTTACATTTTGAAAAAATTTCCAATTTGATCCATGCATTAGAAAGAAGTTGAAAAGTTTTCCAAATTTTTCTAAAAATCCATCCATGCATTGGATTGGAATAATGTGTCAAGTTTCAAATTTTCCATGCATGGCTTGAATTTAGGACTGACATGCAAATTTTCAAAAATTCTCTATGCTTAAAATTTTCATTTTTGAGAATTCTATCCATTTTGCATCATGTTGAAATGTTTTAAGTTTGAAATTTTCATTTTTGAGAATTCTATCCATTTTGCATCATGTTGCCAAAAGCTTGAAAATTTTCTTAAACTCATCCATGCATTGTGTGCAGTGCAAAGTTTAAAAAAAAAAAAAAAAAAAAAAAAAAAAAAAAAAATTCATTTCCTATGAAAAATTTCAATTTTTTTTCATCCATGCAAGCTCATGCATGGCCATGCAACAGCATTCAAGCTCCATTCAAGGTTCAAGCACCAAAAATCATGAGCCTGCTGCCTTCATTTAGAGCATTCTAGCTCCCAGTTGGAGTGCTCTAAGCTTTTTAGCCCATCTTCCGCAGCTGCATGCTACTGCCTCAGAATCGAGCACTCGTAGCCCAAGCTTCGAGTGCTCGAAGCTTCACCATTTGCTTGGCCAACTCACTGCTCTCATTTCGAGCACTCGAGCTTCCTCTTCCGAGTGCTCGAACTCCCCATACAACCCACTCGAGCCTGCTGTCTCCATGCAGAGCACTCGCCCTCCCCCTTGCAAGTGCTCGAAGACTCTCACCACTCAGCAAACCTCTCAACCTCCATCCCACTCAGCAAACCTCTCAACCTCCACCACCCTGCCTGCATGCATGCACGCCCATGCGTGCATGCCACCCCTCTCACCTCATCACCCCTCCCACACCCTCATCCTCTCGGCTTACCCCCATGCATGCACAACACCATGCACAACCACCCTTCCCACCCTAACCAACATCAACCCACCATCTCTCTCTCTCTCTAAACCATACATCACCACCCTGCATGCATGCATGCACGTCCATGCATGCATGCCACCTCTCAAACCCACATTCTCTCTCTCTCGGCAACACAACAACAACCCACCCTCCAACACCATGCACCACTACCACCTCTCGGCCTCCACCCCTCACCACCCAGCTAACCACCTTCCTGCATCCACCCTCTCGGCCATGCATGCATGCAGGCCCATGCATGCATGCCACCCCTTCCACCCCTCACCACTCAGCTCACCACCCTCCTACCAACCATCACAACCAACCTCAAACCCTCACACTGCTCAAATTTCGAGCACTCGAAGACCCAGCCTCGAGTGCTCGAAATCCCCTTCCCACACCCGAGCCCCTCACCCAACTCTCTGCCCCCATTTCGAGCACTCGAAGAGGGCCTTCGAGTGCTCGAACCAAGCTCTCACTCTCCCTCTTTTAAACCCCGAAGCTACCACCTCACTCTCCTCCCCCTCTCTTGGCTCCAACTTCCCCACCCTCATTGCACCCACTTTTCACCTCTCTCTCTCTCTACCTTCCCTAACCACCTGCTCGACCCTCTCACACACCACACCAGCTTTTCTCTCTCTCCCACTCACAACCAAGTGCACAACCACCAGCATGCACCACACCTTGCATGCATGAACATCCAACACCCATCATCCTCGCAGCCAACTCCTCCACCCACCACCTTCAGCATCCACTTGCATAACCAACCCACCTCCATACCTCACCACCCCATCCTCTCACCTCCCTCTTCCTGCCTTCCTTCTTGCTCTCGGATACCCTGACATTCAGGTTTGTGTCCTCTTCCTTAGTTTTTCTTTTCCTTTGTTCATTCATGGTGTTTTACACGGAGGATGGGCTAGTAATGTTGGAGTTTGGTTTTGTTGGTGATTTGTTGTTGCTTTGTCAATGCTAGAGCTTGTTTCTTTGTTAAAAATTTTTGGGTTTGCTCCTCCATCCCACTCACTTTCCTCTTCTCCTTTTTGTGGTGCACGCCAGGTGTTCGCTGAAATTCCTCAACCAAGTCCACCTCTCTAAATGTCTCGTACCGGTCCTTCTCGCCCTCCTCGACCCTCTTCAGGTGCCCGTGCTGTCACTCGTGAGCGACCACGTGATCCTTGGGATCGCAAACAACTCAACTACGAACTCTCATTTCCGCTCACGGATGCCTTTGACATTCTACCCACAACTTCGTGGGCTGTCGCCGAATTGACTAACCGGCGTCTGCAACACATTTGCGCACCCCTTGCCAGGGTTGCCTACCCCCGTGTAGTGCGCCTCTTCTACCAGAATCTCCAGTGCCCTGAAGAGCCACCCATTTCTCTCACTACATCCATTGACGGCACCGCCTATGCTGTCACTATGACCGACATCATTCAGGTTTCTGGTTGCCCCATTGAGTGCCCCGATGACATTGTCAATCGTGAGAATCTCCCTTTATATGAGGAGCCGGATACATTAACTGTGGCACAGATTGCCGCTGCCATTTGCCCTATTGACGATCCTACTCGGCCCCGGTCTTTTATCCGCAAAACCAATCTTCCGGAACGCCTATGGTTCATTGACACTGTTTTCAAGCACAATGTTTGCCCTTTAGTGCACAGCACCGAGCGTCGAGGCCTCTTTCTGCAAGCCTTATATGCCATGGACCAAGGCCAATGGTTCTCCATCCCAGAGCTCATTTGGTCCACCTTTATGAAGTTTTGGCATGATGCTCATAATGCACGGGCTCTGCGAGTTGAAAATCGGAAATTGCCTTTGCCGTTTTTCATCACTCGACTCCTTCAGCACAAGGGTTTCGTTGTTCCTCCCCACGAACCAAGAGGCGACAAAATCAAAATTTTTACCCAGCGCCGGTGGATCAATGTTCTGAGCCATTCTAGTACCCCTCCGCCTCCTGCCCCCCTGTTCATCCACGCTCCACCTCCTCCTCCTTCTGAGGCAGTTTCCACCGCCGCAGCCACTGCGAGGATAGAGCCTTCGGTCGACTCTCACCAGGACCAGGCTTTCATCCGGGCTTCCATTGCCGGTATTCATGCGCGACTAGATCGTTTTGAGCATTCTTTGTCCGCGTGCACTCAGGCTCTGTGTGAGTCTTCTTCACGTGCTGAGGAAGATCGTCGTCTTGCTGCTGAAGACCGCCGTGTCGCCGCTGAGGACCGTCGTTTGGCTTCCGCTGAACGGCGTAAGACTCAATCTCTCCTCCATTCCATCCTCGCCCGTTTACCTTCTGGCCAGTAGCTTGTTGCGCGTGTGGACCTTCTCTTTTGTTTCATCTGTAACTATTTCTCTTGTATATTTTGTTTTCCTTTTAAACTGTAAGAATTTGCTATGTATAGGTTGCTCTGGTCGACATGATCCCTGTACAGTTCTTTTTGTCATCATGTAAACTCTTTTTGCAATGCAAGTTCTTTATGTTCTGTTAACTTTCGTTACATTCGTTTTCTGTCTTTATGCTTGTGCTATTAATGTGTTTGTGGTTGTTTCTTTTGGTTCTTCATATTGCTTTCCAGGTTGCGCAGTCCGGTTCAAGTTCGGGGGTTTTTGTCTCAAAATGCCCTTCCCTCCCCCTGGGTATTGTTGTTCCTTTTATACTCGTTGTCAGTTTTGTCTCTCACTTGCATCCATGTCCACATTGAGGACACTGTGTCGTTTAAGTTTGGGGGTGCATCAAGCATTCTTGGCATATTTTTGGTTCCATAATTTTTGCTAAGCAATGATAGTATAACTTGACACTTGTCGGAGATGAAACATATGTTTAATACCTTGTGTATAGAAGCAATTGAAAAATTTTGAAAATAAAGAAAAATTTGAGTTGAAATGATCATGTAAATACAATGTAGTCTGTATAAATGCCTCAATTAGATTCTTGCTGGATTTACACTCTTATAAGCTTCACAATGCACAGATGCACATTGGAAACTTAACTGTGAGGCATGCAACTTGATTGACCTTGACCTTGGCCTAGTTAATCTGATTTGATGAACCTGATAGATGGATACCTTTGGCATGTTTATTCAAAAAAAAAAAAAAAAAAAAAAAAAAAAAAAAATGACCAGTTGACGTTCGTAGCCTTTCCAGCTCGAGCTATTAAGCCCTAGGAGTGTCTCTACACTTAGCACCCTAAAGCCATCTGGTTTGGGAGTTGTTGGCCTAACGCTTGCTACAAGGGTTGGTTAGAAAGCTTAAGGGACTTAAACATTGCACGGTCATTCAAAAAAAAAATTAAACTAGTAATAAACATGGTTCGTTGGAGTTCGTAGCCTTTCCAACTTGAGCTATTAAGCCCTATGGAGTGTCTCTACACTTAGCACCCTAAAGCCATCTGGTTTGGGAGTTGTTGGCCTAACGCTTGCTACAAGGGTTGGTTAGAAAGCTTAAGGGACTTCAGCATTGCACAACCATTCTATGTTTCGCTTATGTGTTGAAATAAATTGTTAACAAGCAACAAAAGTTGTCTTGAAAATAAAATCATGCCTTAGGGACTTCATGTAAAAGGGAATTCATTGACTTGAAAACTTGTACCTTGGAATTGGAAAAGAAAGTAAAAGCCGCATGTTGAGAATCCAATTCACTTTCACTGAAGCGAGAGTTGATTTCCATTCAAGAGATGATAATTGAGTTATTTATATAGACTTTGATGTTGATGCATGTATGTAGAAAGTATGTAGCCAATTTTTGTATCAATGCTTCATATATGCAAGGTAGTTTTCCCAATGACCCCATCTCCAGTTTTTGGCTGTTTCAAGTTGTATTTGAGCTATGTTTCTATCTCATTTTACCATGGAGGATATTTTTGTAGTAGCATGCCCATGGTTGTCTTTTCTTTATGTTTTTCATTGTAGTTTTGCTAAGGGACTAGCAAAATGTAAGTTTGGGGGTGTGATGAGCGCCGAATAATGTATATTCAAGCGCCCTAAATTACATTAACAAAGTCCAGTTATTAATTATTTTATGTAGATTAACTCCAATTCTATGTTTTTATGCATTTTCAGGTTCATTGGCCAAAATGGAACAAGAATAAGGCCTTGTGGAGTCTTGAGCAACAAAAGGGTGCCAATGCTGAATTCTGGCAGCAGTAGAGCCTGGTCTTTGCTTGCCATTTTGACCTTCCAAACTCGAGAACTGGACTTCCCTCATAACATAAAAGATTTAGAGCTCTGAATCAGCTTTCCAAATCTTCAAGTGGTTCATCATTCGGAGTTCGGAGCAGAGAGTTATGATCTTCACAACAGAGGTGCGCAGAACTGCCTGGCAGCACTGATGTACTGCCTTTCTCCCCATTTTCGACCAACCAGACTTGAGATTTGGGTCTTCATCAAAACATGAAGTTTTTAAAGCACTGAATCAGCTCTCCAAAGCTTCAAACAGATCGTCATTCAGAGTTCGGGGCACAAAGTTATAGCAGTTTTCCCAAAATAGGTCAGCACTGAGCAAGAGGAGCATGTTGCACATTGCACTAAGTTAGAGTGCTCGAAGTCACCAAGCGTGCGCTCGAAAATCAGGCAGAATGCCCTTCGGAAATGGCTCATTTCAGCCCACTTGCACATTGGTTTCCTCAATGCCATCTTCCCTCTTTATGAAGTGGTTGGAGGTGTCCCTTGGAGGAGAGAGGGTATGGTTGGAGCATAAAAGGCTACCCAAAGGCCACATATATCATTAAGCTTTATCTTGAGCAAGAGAAAAGGAGAGAGAAGAGAGCAAGGAGAGGGTGTTCTTGAGTGCTACAGTAGGAGCTCGAAAATGGAGATGAGGATGATGCTTCTTCCTTCTTCTAGCTCACCAATGGGTAACTAAACCTCATCTAGGGAGGTGATGAAACCCCTCCCTTGTAAGCATGTGTTAGTATAGTTTATTTTTGGGGATTACAATGTATTTTTGATAGTCTTTCCATGGTCAAGAGCCTCATTTTTGTTGTAATGAATGTTGAATGTTTTAAATGATTATTGTGAGTTATTCATCTTGTCTTGGATGGTTGCCTTTCTTAATCATATTGCTTGCACTTCCATGGTGACAATGGAAGTTAGATCATGGAATGGTTTTAATGGCATGGAGTTGGAGAACCTAGATAGTTCATGGCTTAGGGTTTCCCTTTGATGGGCTATACTTGATTCTTAGCTTTATGTGCATTCACCATTTAAATTAGGGCTTGATAATCCTTGGCTTAGTAAGCATGTTCTAAGCTACATTTTAGTTTAGGTAGTTGATCATGTGAACCTTTGATGGTTTATTCTTGCCTTTCTAATTAAATGAACTTCTTAAGGATATTATAGCAACCTAGTATTGTTATGTATCATGACTATCATATATGTTGTTTTCCCCTTAAATTAATCTTAACCTAGCATGTGTATAGGGATGGAGGTGGATTCATTTCTCTAGCCTTCTTTACTTGTACTTCACTCCCTTGAATTCTTGCAATTTATTGTTTTATGCACTTTTAATTTCCTAGCTTAAGTGACATCCAACAAAACCTCTATACACCCTTCATCATTCTAAGAATGATTCTAGACATTTAGGTTGTATTAGACTAGCGTAGTCCCTGTGGTTCGACTTACCCGACCAATAGCCCTATTTTACAATGATTCGTGCTATTGCGAAGGTTGATGTTAATTGACCAACCGATCACTAATGATTCAAGTCTAAATAGCATATGACATGTCAAGTCTCCAATATGCAATTATACACAAAGCAAGAGTATTTTACAACAATTGAGTCACATTACTATCCTAAGCCACAAGTACTAAATAAGCTTCAATTTAGTAACAAGCTTTCAAGGTAAACAATAGTAATATTCTAACAAGCTATATACCTACACAAGATATATTTAAACAAGCTTTACAAGTCAATGATATTCTATATCATGCTAAGTCCAATTACCATTTTAAGAGGCCCCAAGTACTAATTCTACATCCAATTAGTAATATGCTCGCAAGGTAATTAATTTCACTACATTAAAATGGATTTTCAACCTAACATGAAAAGTCTCTAGATTTCATATTAATCCCAAATATACTTAAATTAATATATGTTAAGGAACATAGTATAGTCTTCACATATATTATACCCAAAATCAATTTAAGTGACTACAACACTTAAAAATAAAATTAATTAAGCTAATTAATTAATTTTCTCTAGATTTTCAAACATATCTAAATGTCCTCAATTTAATATATGTTAAAGAACTCACCAAGGCCTACTTTAATATCACATTACAAGTTGATTCCATACTTGATACAACTAGGTGAATTAAACTTTCACAAAAAATAAATATTAAATAAAATTTGCAATTGTTATTCAAATAACCCCAATTTAATATATATCAGCCACCATACCAAGGCCTAAATTTCTAACATGCCACAATTTAATTCTAAGTTGCCTAGCATCATGAGAATTAAATCTTAAACAAAGAAAATAATTAAATTAAATTCTATAACTTGAACAAGGCATGCTCACAAGTTGTATATACTTATATAACAATCAATACAACATTAGTATAACCCTAAAACATCCCCTACCCCAATTTGAGATGAAAATCTCTAAAGCCCACCGAAAAAAAAGTGCTCCGAATCCGACGATACTGAAGGGTTTTGTCGGGGACAACACGATCTACATGAACCCACAAGAAGCCCCATCAAAATCACAACTTGACTTCAAACCCGAACTCAAAATTTGGCCAAAAATGGGTTCTAATAAGGGGTAAAGATGCGCGTGGTCAAGACAAACACAAAACGCGAAGGCACTTCAACTTTTTAACAAAGGGAAGAAGGTTCAAATGAAAGAAGAAGGGTGGCAGCCCCCTTGGGCTGCCATAGTAGGTTCTGGTCGTGCATGGAGAGAGGAGAAGATGAACTTTTAATTTTAAGTCCCCCTATTTATAGAAAATCTCAAAAAGTGCCCCGAACGGGTCCCGCCGAGTCCGAAAAAGTAAAATTTAAGCAAACATTCTCAAACGGCAAAACTCTGTGAATATAAAAGATTCAAAATGAGAAAATATGAACAACAAAAGAAATAGCGTCAAAAACCGAGTTCCGAGCAGAGAGATATGCCCCGAACAAGTTTGGCAGCAACCGGAGCCAGAAACTTTGAAACTGGAGAAAAATGACCAGAAGGAAATTCCTTGAGTACACGACTTGACGAAAACTGAAAATGAATCCCGTACGAGGATCTAGGATCAAAATGAGGCAATTTTGCAATAACTTTCATTTATTGCACAATGGCCCATCCAAAAAGTGAAAACTGCACTAATGGCCCAGAATGAAAATATCTCCCAAAAATATATTCTTAAAAACCCCTGAAATAAAATATCTTCAAAAGATATTTATGAAAAACACCCCAAGAAAAGAAAATAATTCCAAAGAACTTTGCATCCATGCCCCTATGTACACCGGGAGCAACCAGAGTACTTTCTTGCAAAAGTAAAGATACGTATTTCGTGGAAACCACTTAGAATGAAGATACGTGAAGTCAAAAACCAACTCCGAACACAAAGAGTGAGGTTATGCCAACAAGGTGACAAATAGGGAAAAGACAAAATAGGGAAAAAGACGAAAGTGAATAGTATCGAAAAACGAAAAATGTGGAAATGACTCGGTCCTCAAAAGAAGTTGTCAATCCAAAGAAAAGAGTCTCAGAAACCATTTCCGAGCACTCGAGATGACACTAAGCGACGAGAAACTAAACTCAGAAAAGAAATTTCAACAAAATAAAATTCATCCGTAAAATTCTGAGGAAAAAGGAAAGGAAGGAAATGACCGGGTCATTACAGTTTATGTATTCGAGCCTCTTTTAGTGTACTTAAGCTAGTATACTTATTCCGTGTGCGTAGGTTTCATTTACTATACTTGTGCTATGTATACTTGTTTCATGTACAACTCATCTTGTTTAGTATTCTTGTGTATGTGTACTTGATTCATGAGCTTTCCATAGTAATTGTATACTTGTGCAGGTATGTTTAGACATTGCATGACTTGTCTTAATGTGGTCTAGTATACTTGAGCATGTATACTTGTATGCTGTTATTCATTTCAATTGCATGAGTAGCTTAGGATGCTCCCTGAGTCTCATCTTGACATAGACGTTAGGTGGCATGGCCCCTTTTGAATTGTTTGAAGTTAATGTAAAAATCTTAAAGAAATAGAGTCTACGCATACTCATTCTCTACGAGTAAACTTTTTTACTCACCCCGAAATTACTGGGGGTTTTGATCAGGTACAAAGACTTGGTTCGTGATGTTCATCATTGCTTAGATGATTGTAGATTTGAAGGTTTCAATTCTTGTAAAGGTTGGCTTAAAATGCCACTTGTAGCCTTAATTGTCAAAATGTGCATTTTTGATTCCATTTATGTAATGTGTATGTAAGTACACCCTTTACAATGTATTTGACATGAATAAGATGAGGCCGGAGGCCAATGACATGTATTTTGTATCCTATGTAAATTTTAACTTCATGAAATAATATGAGAATAGTGAAAAATGATAAGTTATTATTTCACCATTGGTGCATTGGGTGTGGGAATTTCATTTTCATTCTCTCATAGGGTCTCATTAATCATGTATGAAGTGTGGCCAAGGGCCAAACGGTCATTTGAAGTCATTTGTTAATTTTGGTTTCCAAAATTTCCATTTCAAGTTCATTTTAGCCTTTTTAGCCGTCGGAGGGTCAGATTTTGACTTGGCCATTTTTGGGAGCCGTGAACCATTCCTGCACGCTCAAAATCACCATTTACATTTGCGTGCATGATTATTTTCATGAAAAACTCTTTTGGTTGTGTTTTGAGCCTCCTATGGACTCATTTCACCTTTTTGTTGAAAAACTCAGTTTAAGGGCATTTTGGGGATTTCTTTTGGGAAATAAATTTTTTTCTCAACTTTGTCACATAGAAAATGTGTTTTAGGGGGAGTTTCTTTATGACATTTTTCCAAAAAATGTCATCTTGGCCTCGAAAATCGTGTTTTGATATCATTTTCTGCTATTTCTACTGTTTCTACTGTCTGGGTTCAACACTTGGTAGGGTGAGCCGGTTCAAGGTATCATTTTGGTTCAGCTTGGGCATACTGCCAATGTTGAACCGGTTCAAGGGGGGCTGAACCGGTTCAAGTTCTCCGGAGTTTTCAGTTTTGGTCATCCAACTTCAAACTAATGTAACTTCTTCGTTTTAACTCTGAATTAGTCCGTTCTTAAGTCTAAACTGACCGCGTCAAAATAAGCTTTCCAATGGTACAAATTTCAGATTTAGATTTTTCTCCTAGCTCAAGATATACTTATTTTATTGAGAGGGTGTCAGTTTTGGTTCGAACCGGGATAGGGTTCATTTGTGATTTCTTTTCCTTTGGCCTTGGAACTTCATGTGAAGTTACCAAAGGATGTTTTTTGATATTTTTGACCTCATTTGACTTATTGGAAGTTAAATTCCTTCCTCTTAGGGTAAAATGACTATTTTACCCTTGGTCCTTCTCTCGTAGGGTTTTGATACCCTTGGTTCCGTTTTTGCTTCCATTGAGTCTCGAAACTCTTTGAAAGTCCATTCTTGTGTTCTAGGGATAACGTACATCTCTATGGACTTGTTTTTATTTTGCTTCCGCATTTTGGATCCGCTTCGGGTTATCATAGGACACACTGGGTTGAAAAATTCATGGTCGTCACAGGTGGTATCAGAGCTCCTAGGTTCAAAAACCTTAGGATGACGGGTTTTGGGTGCATATCATGCTTGTGTTGCCATGCACTATGTGTTTAGTTGCTTCTTGATAGCATGTTTTGGTTAATAACATGTTTACGTGCTTATATAGACGTATATTTAGAAGTTTATTTTAACTACTTTAGCAGATTGTATATGTTTGTTTGTCTGAGTACATTGTAAATGCTTGTTTATATTAGCGTATTGTATGTGCTTGTTTGCCTTAGCATACCGTATATGCTTATAGGTTTTAGTACATTGTATATGCTTGGCTATCATAGCTTGTTATTTTATGCTTGTTTACTTAGCATGCTGGATATGCTTGCTTATTTTAGTGTATTATATAAGCTTGTTCATCTTAGCATGATTGTATGATGCATACATTGATATGCCTTATGTGATTTTACTACTTGTGTGAGTATGTAGTCCATTGTTATGTTGCTCAGTAGCTGTTTACCTTTATGTCTTGTTTAGGCATTGTGGGTTGTTCTAGCTTGGTTGGTAGAGATTGATGCTAGGGCATTGTCTCTTGGGGTCTGCCTTATCCCTTGGATGCATTCTTGCTTTGGAAAGTTTCTTCTTTAGGTAGGAGAAATTCATTCTATAAGGACCCATGTTGGGGAACCCTCTTATTTGTTTTGCTCATTTAGGGTGTTGGTATCCTCTCTTGGGGTTTCATGGTGACCTTGATGTGATGACGTCATTGGGATCTTGTTTCTAGCATTGTAGGACGGTGAGTTGGATTGACCTGAGTCCTTCCTTAGGGATTTGAAGTTTTGTTTTCGCGAGCCTCAATGGCGGGGTTCTTGTGTCCCTTCTTCTTAGAGTGACCATTGGAGATTTGATAGGTGCGTTGACCTAGGATTCTTTTTGTCTTGCCATGGACAGCTCTTACGAGCTAAGGTTGAGGTGTGAGTGTTTCCATGTAATTAATTGCATTGGAGCAATTAATTACTCTCCCTCGTCGTTGGAGACTTAGAGTTATGTTTAGGGTCCTGGTAGGATCTAATAGAGTTCTCATCGAACTCATCGGTGTCTTGAGTTGTGTTCTCTCGTTGGCGTCTCATAATGGCTAGTTTTGGAGCTATCCATTACATCGTTGTTTGTCCTGAGTGGCGTTGGTGTTCCACCTTGGGGTTGAGTCAGTCTTGGGAAAGACTTGTAGGCTCTTGTTTTGGGAACCTTAGTGTTCATTCCGGGAGATAATTCATTTCCTCACGGTGAGAGATTTGACTCATCCGGGTTTTTGGGGCTTCAGTTTAGTGAGTTGGTCATTTTGAGAGGCATTTCATCCCTTCGTGTTTACAATTTTATGGGATTGTTATTTACGTAGTCATTCATACATGTTTATATGCCTTGTTATTTTGAGCATGCCTTAGAAACATGTTTAGGGGATGTGACTATTTGGTAGTTATGTGATGATACAGATGATGTGTTTTTCAGTTACTATATCTGTTTGTCATGCTAGCGTCATAGATGATGTGTAGCGTGTCTCTAATGCTTAACTCCTATGTGGTAGGTAGCATATTTGATTGCCCTTATACACTATGTGTTTAGTTGTTTGGTGCGTGGATTTTTGTTTACATTTAGTATACTTGTACTTAGTATGCTTGCACATTGTATATATTTCAGTTCATTTTGGTTTAGTATACTTGAGCCTGTATACTTGTCTACCATGGATTTCATACTGCTTAGTATACTTGTGGATGTATACTTGTGCATATATATATATTGCGTTTTTGTTTCGATTTTGCTTAGTATACTTGCATATGTATATATGTTTCATGACTAATTTCCTTATTAGTTCATTTCTTTTATCATTCCGTACTGTGCTTGGGGTTGTATGGCCTTAGTTGTCGGGATTGTGTGTGTGAGCTTGATCTGATGTCTTGATTCCTAGGCGTAGCCTTGTAGTAGGTTAGCTTTAGGACGGCGTGGAGGATTTTGGATGGATTGTCTAGTTGGGAGTCGATGTGACTAGGGCAATGGTGATGTTGTTTGATTTTGTAAGGTCCGATCCATTGGCTTGAGGGTATAGACTTGTCAGGCTTTGGATTCGTGACTGGTGTGGTTGACAATAGTGTTTTGAGATTTGGGGTTGTCAGTTTTTCCTGTATTGAGGATTTAAAGCCTTAAGCGTAGCGGTGCCTATGACATTGTTGTCAGAGTTTTGGATTGGCCAGAATGGTTCGGCCGAACATTTTGGACCATATCGCAACTCTCATAGGAGGCCTGGTTCTGTGGTGCTTTTGGTAATGACCATTTTGACATTGATGTTATTTGTATCGATAGATTTCATGGGTAAGCTTGTTGGGGCATGTGACGAATTAGGGCTTTATACTGTCATGCTACTGTACAGGTTGTGTGTGGGTGAGTGCTAGTTGCCATCAATGCTACCTTACATTACCTAGCTAGTAATGTGAGTGTGGGCGGGCACTTGACACTGTAGATGCTACCACACCTTGGGTACATTGTGGGTGAGTTCTAGTCAGTATTTGTGCTACCATGTTACTTCCAGTTGTGTTCCTTGTTTAGTTATGTAGTTGCCTTGATCTCCCTTGGGGTGGTTAACATTGGGTTAGTATGTCAATTCGTTTGGAGAGGTGTCTCACTGTTTACGGTTTCGTATCTTTTCGTTGATCTTGAGACCTATAGAGTTGTCCTTGGGTACTTTATGATCTGTTCCTTGGTGTGACCTTGTGTATGGTCCTTCTTCGGTTCTTCTGGGAATGTTCCTGATTTCGGGGATGAAATCTCTTTAAGGAGGGTAGGTTGTAATGACCCGGTCATTTCCTTCCGTTCCTTTTTCCTCAAAATTTTACGGATGAAATTTTTTCGTTAAAATTTCTTTTCTGGGTTCAATTTCTTGTCACTTAGTGTCATCTCGAGTGCTTGAAAATGGCTTCTTAGACTCTTTCCTTCGGATTGACAACTTCCTTTGAGGACCGAGTCATTTCCACATTTTCCGTTTTTGACACTATTCACTTTTCGTCTTTTTCCCATTTGTCACTTTGTTGGCACAACCTCACTTTTCGTGTTAGGATTTGATTCCGGTTTTGCATGCACCCAAGATATTTAAATTCCATGATATGTGTATTCTTACTTTCTTAGAAAAGAATGCTAAGTGTTTACTTTTCTTGTAAAGGGTATGGATGCATAACATTTTTGTAATATTCTTAACTTGTGGGGTTTTAGTGTAATTACAAAAAGTAATTATTTTTCGTCTTAGGGACCATTTTGTGATTTAATTTGGAAGATATTTTCAAAAAGGACCTTTTTGCAATTTCTGAAAAGTGTGACAAGTGTCACACTCTCATTGGTCCACTTGTTGGCATTTGTGTGGGGACACTTTGATGCCTAGGATGATGACATGTGGAGGGTGGAGATTCACCCACTTGTTGGCCTAGGATTGGTGCACTTGTTGGTTTGGATGGTTGACAAGTGAAGGTTTGAGATTAAGCTTAGGATGGAGCCTTAGATTTGTGACAAGTGTAGACACACAATTAAGTCTTGCAATTATTTTTGGGCCACTTTAGGATTATGGTTTTAAAAAGGGGTTTTTGTGCAATTGACCATAGATGTGTGTGTTGACCATGGTGTAGGATCACCTAGTGAGTGAAGGATTTCTATTTCCTCCACTCACACATTTTCAAATTATGTCATTTTCTTCCTCATTAGAACCCTAGCCACCATGGATGGAGCTTGAATCCTTAAGCCTTGACCTTGATTTTTGAGGCCCTTCCACTCACCTTAGACTATGAAGCTTGGAACACTTTTTATTCCCCTCATCCTCCTCTACATAACCCTTGAAGGGTTTGCCATTTTGTGTTAATTTTCCTTAGATTCTAGAGAGACTCTTCTCTAGTGAGGTAGGGGGTGTTATAATTTACTTTCCAAGTGGTTTTACTTACTTTTGTATGAAATACAAGTTGTATGTATGTTGTATATTAATTTGAGAAATTAATGATTTATTATGACTTGTATGTAACTCACTTTAGACTTGATATATGGCATGGCCTTAACTTGATCATTGTTATATGATTATTTGGAGCCATTTTGTGACGGCCCAAGCTTTTCAACCCGGTGCGTCAGTGATGAACTGAAAGTTGATCCGATAATGGACCCAAAATGCGGAAGCAAAAGGTAAACCAAGGTCTTAAGAGGTAAGAGTCACTCCTAAGATACAAATGTGACCCTCCAAGAGTTCACAAAGCTCAAAGAGAACAAAGACGGAATCAAGGGTCAAAAAGGACAAAATTCGTCATCCAAGGGGCAAAAAGGTCAATTCACAATTAAAAGGAGAAACTTAACTCTAAACAAGTCAAAAAAGTTGAATACAACCTAATCTAATCATTTTGGAATATTCCAAGAGGTTTCATGAACATTGGCTAAGAATCCCACATAATGCCCTATCCCGGTTGTAGTGAAAACTAACACTACTTTACTAAAACATGAATAACTTCCACTGTGCTTGGAATCTAAGGATGGAATTAGTATTATTGGAAATCTGACTCAAAATCCTTGAGTTTAGGCTCAAGAATCACCCCATTTGGATTAGAAACGAAGAAGTTATGACCCTTTGAAGTTGGATGTTCAGTGCTGAAACTCAACAGAAACAAGGCTCGGGTTTAAGCTATCTCGGTCGACCGAAATGAAGTTTCGGATGAAAAACATGGAGATGCTGAGACCTGAAATCATGAGGAAAAGATGCAATTCATTTTGGTAGACCAAAATAAGGGTTCGGTCGACCGAAATAAGCTTTGAACAGTTAATTTGGCTACTAGAATGTGATGTTACAGTGCAAATACAAAACCATATGCCATCGGTCAACCGAAATGGAGTTTCGATCAACTGAAACACCACAAAAAGCTGCTGATGAACCTGCTAATAGCCTAAGGTGCTATGGTCCAACTTCTACTTTAAATCCCTTCATGAAATGGTTCAAAATAGATATGCAAAACTGATTTTTCATGAGTTTTGAGAAGTATGTCGCTCCTTTCAACTGATCAAACAAGTTATCAATCTTAGGCAAAGGATATCTGTTCTTGATCGCAGCATGATTTAACTTGCTATAATCGATGCAAAGTCTTAAAGACCCATCCTTTTTCTTCGCAAAAACAACCAATGCCCCCCATGGTGAAGCACTAGGACGAATAAAGCCCTTAGCCTTCAAATCATCCAACTGACCTTTTAGTTCATCAAGCTCTGCCGGTGCCATACGATACAGTGCCATGGAGATGGGCGCTGTACCAGGAATGACATCAATGGCAAAAGCAACTTCCCTTAAAGGAGGTAACTCTATCAATTCCTCTGGAAAGACATCAACACACTCCTCAACAACTGTCAGAAGAACACAGCCTAAACTGTTATCCTCATCAACTAGCAAACTAGTCAAGTAGGATCTGTAGCGACTCCAATCGCCAATGCTGAAAACCATCGCCGGGTGGGAATCACTCCAATCTTCCACAAAATGGAAACAATCTCCCTTGGGAGTGCAAACGGACACCCTCCCACGAAAGCAATCAATCGTAGCCCAAAAGAATGACAACCAATCCATCCCGAGAATGACGTCAAAGCCCGTCATGTTGAGAACAACGAAATCGAACTCTAAGGTCCACCCAGCTATCTCAATAGCATAACCCCGACAAACACGATCCAAAGACACTGGACCCCATCTTGGTGTGTCAACATAGAGAAAACTGTCTCGAAGTGTGACCTCCAGACCCAATGAATGTGCAAATGATGCAGAAATGAAAGAATGTGATGCACCCGTGTCAACAAGAACCCGTGCCCAAGAACTGAAAACTGGAAAGATACCTCGAACTGAAGAGGTGCCTGTGGAAGCATCCGCTTGTGGAAGAGCATAGGCTCGTCCCTGAGTCCCTGTGCCCTGCTATGAACTACCATGATAGCCTGATAGATGTGTAGAAACAGTAGGTGTAGAACCCTTGGCTGGATAAGTGCCAACCAGCGCCATTGACTGTGGTGCCTGAGGAACTCTGAAACCAGACTAAACCCCTGTAGACTGTGCCGGTACCATCTGTGAATCTGTGCCACTACGTGGCTTATTCAACAATCTTGGACAATCCTTCTTGAAATGACTTGGTTTTTTGCAATAGAAGCAAGCTCCCTGCCATGTCTTCGTAGAAACTGAAGTCTGACTGGCTTGTGAATGAAGCTGTGGGCAGCGAGGCTTGATGTGCCCCAGCTGCTGACAATGGTAACAAACCACTCCCTGAGCTGATCCCGTAGATACAAGAACTATGGGTGCAGAACGATTCTGCTGTGATGCCCCCTGTGAGTGAGTACTATTCCCTGCCTTAGCCTTCTTCCACTAACTCCCGAAAGATGATGGATTATCTCCACGAGGCTGTTTATGTGAACCCCTGATCCATAACTGATCCCGTTCCTCTACTTCACCTAGCATAGCCCTCTGGACCACTTCCCTGTAGGTCCTCAAATCAAGAATGGAAACCTATGGCCTAATGTTAAGATGTAGCCCATCCTGAAACTTCATTGCCCTGGCCTCGTCTGTCGCTACCATATCCTCGACATAACGAGATAGAGAAGTAAACCGTGTCTCATACTTAATTACACTCATAGTGCCCTGATAAAGACCTGCAAACTGCGTCCTCATCTCCCGCCTCATAGCCCTCGGAAAGAAGCACTCAAAAAACAAATCTCTGGACTCATTCCAAGTCATCAACTCAACATTGTGGACATTGGTCATAGACCTCCACCAGATATCTGCATCTTCCATGAACAAAGAAGCAGTCAAGGAAATCGTCAACCTATCCGTGGGTACCACCATACTGTCTAACTTGAGAACCATAAGGTCCAACCAAGCTTCTGAGACTAGTGGATCTGAACTCCCTGCAAATGGATCAATCTTGACCCTCTGTAGTCGCATGAAGTACTCCAGTGCATCATTGACTATCGGTATCGATGCTGGAATCTGCACTCCTGCCACCTACCTATGTATCAAGTCCTGTAGGGATTTAGCGATCCCCTGATTGATTCCCTGAGCCATTCGCTCCTCACAAGTCGGTGCCCATGGCCGATTAGCATCCATGCCAGGAACTGGAATCCTAGGCCTTCCCAGACCCCTCGTGAACTCGGTGTCAGCTACCTGCTCCTCAGTGCCCTGACTTGAAGACTC
This sequence comes from Cornus florida, assembly GCF_030987335.1. NCBI lineage: Eukaryota > Viridiplantae > Streptophyta > Magnoliopsida > Cornales > Cornaceae > Cornus > Cornus florida. The sequence continues at coordinate 78,136,226 of NW_026775573.1, read as the reverse complement.
TCCACGCGTGACAACCATGATGCTAAATGCACGAAGAAAATGAGGTCAAAAATAACACAAGTTATTATGACCAAGTGCAAATCACACTGTGAATGCACGGAACACAAAGCAAGACAAGATATGCAACATACTGTCATGCTAAAACAATTAACGAAAACTTCTTAAACAGTTAAGCACTTAAGCAGATAAGCATACATGTCAAACAAAGGTGCTCTTAACCACATAGGCATATAAGCATAAAGACATGTCATACTACTAAGCATGTTATCAAGAAACACCTAAACATATTATAAAGTCAAAACATGTTATCAAAAGCATGTGAATACATCAAAGTACATCAATAAAAGCATGATATGCACCCAAAACCCATCATCCTAAAGTGTTCAAACCTAGGTGCTCTGATACCACTTGTGACGGACCAAGTTTTTCAACCCGGTGCGTCAGTGATGAACTGAAAGTTGATCCGATAACGAACCCGAAATGTGGAAGCAAAAGGTAAACCGAAGTCGTAAGAGGTAAGAGTCACTCCTAAGACACAAATGTGACCCTCCAAGAGTTCACAAAGCTCAAACAGAACAAAGACGGAATCAAGGGTCAAAAAGGATAAAATTCGTCATCCAAGGGGCAAAAAGGTCAATTCACAATTAAAAGGAGAAACTTGACTTTAAACAAGTCAAACAAGGTGAATACAACCTAATTTAATCATTTTGGAACATTCTAAGAGGTTCCATGAACATTGGCTAAGAATCCCACATAATGCCCTATCCCGGTTGAAGTGAAAACTAACACTACTTCACTAAAACATAAATAACTTCCATTTTATTTGGAATATAAGGATGGGATTGGTACCATTTTAAAGAGGACTCAAAATCCTTGAGATTAGGCTCAAGAATCACCCCATTTGGATTAGAAACAAAGAAGTTATGACCCTTTGAAGTTGGAAGTTCAGTGCTGAAACTCAACAGAAGCAAGGCTCGGGTTCAAGCTATTTCGGTTGACCGAAATGAAGTTTCGAATGATCGAAATAGAGATGCTAAGACTTGAAATCATGAGGAAAAGATGCAATTCATTTCGGTCAACCGAAATAAGGGTTCGGTCGACCGAAATGAGCTTTGAACAGTTAATTTGACTACTAGAATGTGATGTTACTGTGCAAATACAAAACCATATGCCATCGGTCGACCAAAATGGAGTTTCAGTCAACCAAAACACCATGAAAAGCTGCTGATAAGCTTGCTAACAGCCTAAGGTGCTAAAGTTTAACTTCTACTTTGAATCCCTTCATGAAATGGTTCAAAATGGATGTGCAAAACTGATTTTTCATGAGTTTTGAGAATGTAAACATGTCAACAAGATTGATATCAGTAAATGAATATAAAAGAATGGGCCATGGCCTCATATACTTTATTTATAAGATTTTGACTTCTCAAACCTCAAAATTTTATTAAAAGACATTTAAAGCAAAACTTTGTTACCAAAAGTGTCTAAGTACAAAAGTAGACATGCTTGGCCCTTGGCCTCATTACATACATGCTTAAAATGTCAAAAGTGATTACTTAACATCTTTACACATCAAGAAAATTACATAATCTCCAAAAGTGCCATACACATATGGTATACAAAATATAACTTCAAAAGTTAAGCATGCTAAACACTTGCATATTAATATACAAAAATGCTTCAACAAGCTCAAAAGCTTCTAAGGATGATGAACATCCATGAACATAGTCTATTTACCTGAAAAGCAACCCAAACCACTAGGGTGAGTAATCAAGTTACTCGTAGGAGAAGCATATACGTATACCCTAAAGTTTCAATATCATTGCAAGATTAATATAGACGAATACAAGGGAGCATTCCACTTAACCTCTATGTTCATGGTATGCTAAGGGATCATCTTAAGCTAACTTGAATGATTATTTAGCAATACAAATCAATATCAATGTACTTAACAACATCAATTCGCCAATAACAAGAATTTCAAGCTACAATTAAGCATTGGTTGTCAACTTGAAATTTAATGCGAAAACAAGTAATGGAAGACTTGGACATCACATCTTGGACTTAACCAAGATCAATATGGTTATTCCGGGCATTAACCAATTGGGAAGACCACCCTAGTGCGCACTATCTCAATTGGGGAGAACTCATACCTCCCGCACTAAAGCTGAACTTTAGCCATGTCACATGTAACAATGTCCCAAGAGATTCCAAAATATATATCAAGTTCAAGGCTTATATATATATAATAAGGCATACAAACAACCTTCCATGCACAAGTATTTTGAAACCATACAAACCATGTCTTAAGGTTCCAAATCTAGAATAGCATGCCAAATGACAAATTCAAATCATGATATTATGTAGAATACAATATCACAAATTTATCAATTCAAGTCATGCCTCAATAACAAACTCTATATACTAATTATCAACATTTAGCAATAGGCTCATAAATTAATCACAATTTGTAATTCACAAGAACATAAAATTATCATCACAAAAATATAGCAATTCAAGTCAATAAAAATTACAAATAACACTAATAAGTCTACTAGAGTTCTATATTACTACCACATGTGAATTTACTAGAATTTAACATCTACTAAATTATATAATCCTTCTACACTTGCTTTACACATATCATACATGCTTAAATCAATAAACCCTAAGTCAAGAAGTGAGGGTTTCCTATTATATGCAATACTATCATATCAAAAGCATGTACACAATATATATTAAACCAAAAGGACTATAAAACACTTAGAATATACACATACTACCACCCCTACCTCAATAGATAATTGAATCTCTATAATCCAAGCTACCAAGCATAAAATGGAAAACCAGGTTAGGATTCTTGAAGAGGAGGATGAAAGGAATCTTTTCTCTCCTAAGGTTAAAAATCTAAGGTGAGTGGAAGAGTGCCAAAAGTGAAGTCAAAGCTCTTTACTAAGCTTTCTCTAATGGAGTCTTTACTAGGGTTCATGAGAGATAATGAAATGAAGAAGGTAAAGTGTAAAATAGTGAGTGGAAGGGCTATAAATCCTCCACTCACTATGTGCTCTTGCACTACCTCTCTCACACACACAATGCAAGACTAAATCTTGATCCTACACTTGTCACTAATCCAATGCCTCTTCCAAGACTAAATCCTAAGCCCACACTTGTCAACAATCAATGGTTACATATGCACCAATCCTAGTCCAACACATAGATGACTCTCCAGCTTCCAATTGTCAAGAAACTATGGTACCAAGTCTCTCACCCAATTGCCAACAAGTGGCACCATGAGAATGTGACACTTGTCACATTTTTCAAAAATTACAAAAATGGTCATTTTTCAAAATATCTTCCAAAATAAATTACAAAAAGGTCCCTAAAACGAAAAATAATTATTTTACATAATTACACTAAAACCCCAAAAGTTATAAATAATTACACTAAAGTATGCATTCATGCCCTTTACAAGAAAAGTACTAATCTAGCATACTTTTCAAGAAAAGTAAAAATACCAATGTCATGAAAATGAAATACCATGAGTGCGTGCAAAACCGGAATCAAATCCGAGCACAACAAGTGAGGTTACGCAAGGAAAAACAATAAACAGGAAAAAGACGAAATAGAGAAAAGATAAAAAAAGAAAAGGACGAAAAAAAAAATTGCCGAAAATGGAAAAGGAGGAAAAAGACCGGGTCATTACAACTGAATGAGTTTTTAAATCTAGAGATTTAATAAATTTAATTTGATTTAAATTCTAGTTAATTGTACCTTGCTTGTATTCCATTTTTGACTTAATATATGGCATGGCCATGACTTAATACTTGTTATATATTTTAGTGGGATCATTTGAACAACATTTGAAAATTAGAGATTTAATTAATTTAAATTAATTAAAATCTACATGATGATGTTTTGCTCATTTTGTTCTTTTGATTTGATATATGAAATGAGCGTGCTATGTTGTTTAACGTATATTAACTTGAGGTTATTTGGAATTGATTTGAAATCTAGAGACTTTCCATGTTAGGTTGATAGTCTCTTGAAATGTAATATGTTTAATTACCTTGTGAGCATGCTACTAACTTATTTTAGAATTAGTACTTGTGGCTTAGGATGGTAATGTGGCTCAATTGTTGTAAAATATTCTTGCTTTGTGTGTAAATTGCATATTGGAGACTTAACATGTCATATGTTATTTAGACTTGAATTATAGGACATGAATTGTGTGGATTCAACCTTACTTGTGCATGGAATGTGGTAACTTGCATTTGATTTTGAATAAGTTTTGAACTTATTGGTTTTGGGAGGCTTGTAAGGATCATGTCTATGTGATGGCTAGGGTTTGGCCCTAGTACAGATTCATGAGATTCCTAAGTCTTATGAAGTGTGTAGTAGGTAGTACCTTGTAAGTCGTAATTACCCGGAATAACTTATACACGTGCGCACTAGGTAGTACCTTGCGGGATAGTAACCCGGAATAACTTGATTGGTCTGCAGCCAAAGATCCTAGTCTTTCCACTATCTGTTTTCGCATTCAATTCCAAGTAGCTAATCATGTATTACTTGTAGCTTGTGAATTGATACTTGCCTTCTGTATATAGATTTCATTTAGTATACTTGCGAATGTATACTTATTTTACGTATTTTGATCCTATTTAGTATACTTGGAACTGTATACTTGTTTTGTATATTTTGATCTCATGTAGTAGTCTTGGAACTGTATACTTGCTTCGTGGTTGTAGATCTCATTTAGTATACTTGAGACTGTATACTTGTTTCATGTATTTTGACCTCATTTAATATACTTGGACTAGTGTACTTGTTTATGTATTCGAGCCTCTTTTAGTATACTTGAGCTAGTACACTTATTCCGTGTGCGTAGGTTTCATGTAGTATACTTGTGCTATGTATACTTGTTTCATGTACAACTCATCTTGTTTAGTATACTTGTGTATGTATACTTGATTCACGAGCTTTCCATATTAATTGTATACTTGCGCAGGTATGCTTAGACATTGCATGACTTGTCTTAATATGGTCTAGTATACTTGAGCATGTATACTTGTATGCCGTTATTCATTTCAATTGCATAAGTAGTTTAGGATGCTCCCTGAGTCTCATTTTGACATAGACGTTAGGTGGCATGGCCCCTTTTGAATTGTTTCAAGCTAATGTAAAAATCTTAAAGAAATCGAGTCTATGCATGCTCATCCTCTACGAGTAAACTTGTTTACTCACCCCGAAGTTACTGGAAGTTTTGATCAGGTATGAAGACTTGGTTCGTGATGTTCATTATTGCTTGGATGATTGTAGATTTGAAGGTTTCAATTCTTGTAAAAGTTGGCTTGAAATGCCACTTGTAGCCTTAATTGTCAAAATGTGTATTTTTTATTCTATTTATGTAATGTGTACGTAAGTACACCCTTTACAATGTATTTGACATGTATAAGATGAGACCGGAGGCCAATGACATGTATTTTGTATCCTATGTAAATTTTGACTCCATGAAATAATATGAGAATATTGAAAAATGATAAGTTATTGTTTCACTATAGGTGCATTGGCTGTAGGAATTCTATTTTCATTCTTTCATAGGGTCTCATTAATCATGTATGAAGTGTGGTCAAGGGCCAAATGGTCATTTGAAGTCATTTGTTAATTTTGGTTTTCAAAATTTCCATTTCAACTTCATTTTAGCCTTTTTGGCCGTTGGGGGGTCGGATTTTGACTCGGCCATTTCTAGGAGCTGCGAACCATTCTCGCGTGCTCAAAATCACCATTTACATTTGTGTGCATGATCGTTTTCATGAAAAACTCTTTCGGTTGTGTTTTGAGCCTCCTATGGACTCATTTCACCTTTTTGTTGAAAAACTCGATTTAAGGGCATTTTGGGGATTTTCTTTGTGAAATAAATTTTGTTCTTGACTTCATCACATAGAAAATGTGATTTTAGGGGGAGTTTCTTCATGACATTTTTTAGTAAAATGTCATCTTGGCCTTGAAAACCGTGTTCTAATATCATTTTCTACTATTTCTGCTGTCTGGGTTCAACACTGGGTGGGTTGAACCGGTTCAGGAATTGCTGAACCAGTTCAAGGTGTCATTTTGGTTCAGCTTGGGCATACTTCCAATGTTGAACCGGTTCAAGTTCTCCAGAATTTTCAGTTTTGGTCATCCAACTTCAAACTGATTTAACTTCTTCGTTTTAACTCTGAATTAGTCCGTTCTTGAGTCTAAACTGACCGCATCAAAATAGGCTTTCCAATGGTACCAATTTCAGATTTAGATTTTTCTCTTAGCTCAAGATGTACTTATTTTAGTGAGAGGGTGTCAGTTTTGGTTCGAAACGGGATAGGGTTCATATGTGATTTCTTTTCCTTTGGCCTTGGAACTTTATGTAAAGTTACCAAAGGATGTTTTTGACCTCATTTGCCTTATTGGAGGTTAAATTCCTTCCTCTTAATTTTACCCTTGGTTCTTCTCTCGTAGGGTTTTGATACCCTTGGTTCTGTTTTTGCTTTTATTGAGTCTCGAAACTCTTTGAAAGTCCATTCTTGTGTTCTAGGGATAAGGTATATCTCTATAGACTTTTTTTTGTTTTGTTTCCGCATTTTGGATCCACTTCGGGTCATCACAGGACACACTAGGTTGAAAAATTCAAGGTCGTCACAGGGATGGTGGTGTTGGTATCTAAGTGTTATGGTAGTGGTGGTGGTGGTGTCTGGTTTCCAAGTTAAATGGCATTAGTTAGGAAGGTTAAATTTGTCAGTTCATGAGTTCAATATGGTTGTTGACAAGTCATGTGACGACCCTGGTTTTTAGGCCAGCGTGTCCTGTGATGAACCGAAGGTTAACCCGATAACGGATCCGAATGCGGAAGCGAAAATAGAAAACAAGACTCTAAGAAGTCAAAGTGACCTTCCATGAGGTCGTGGAACTCAATAAGAACTAATGCAGGAACGAATGATCAGAAAAAGACCGAACAGGCCCCCAAGGGCAAAATGGTCAATTCTGAAAATATAAAATCGGGTGCTACTGAGCACACCACTATAAAGACAACAAAAATTTAATCAAATTAGACCCAAGAATCACTTGATTCGGAGTCCGGATGAAGAAGATATGAAACTCTAAAGTTTCATAAAAGTCACATTTTTGGGTTTGAAATCAATGCAGTAAGGGTACTTTGCAGGCGATAAAAAGGTCTTTTTAGACAAAATTGGATGCAACTAAGCATACCGTTAGATAGACTGGGAAAAATTAATGAATCTAGACTCAAGGATCACTTGATTTGGAGTCCGGACGAAGAAGATATGAAACGTCAAAGTTTCATAAAAACCAACTTTTGGGTTTAAAATCAGTGCGGCAAGGGTACTTTACAAGTGGTAAAATGGTCTTTTCAGATATAATTTGATGAAACCGTGCATACTGTTATATATACCAGCAAAAACTAATAAACTTAGACTTAAAAATCACTTGATTTGGAGTCTGGATGATGAAGATATGAAGCGTCAAAGTTTCAAAAAATTAGACTTTCTGGGTTTCAAGTATGAGCAGGGCCTGCACACATTTTCTGAATTCAAATGGGATTTTGAGGGCTTAAATGACATTTTTTGGCAAAAAGTTGTGAACAAACCCCGCCCCCCCCTCCCCCCCCCCCCCCCCCCCCAAAATCATGTTTTCTACATGACCATGTCAAGAGAAGATTTTATTTTACAAGTGAAATACCCGAAATGCCCCTTAGATCAACACTTTTTCCAGAAAAACCTAGAACGACCAGATTTTCCAGATCTGTGAGTTGTTTTCGGCATCAAGATGATTTTTTTTGTAAAAACACGAAGAACAAACCCCCCCCCCCTAAAATCACGTTTTCTACCCGGATTGAGGACGAAAATGAAAAAGAAACACAATGAAGTACCCAGAATGCCCCTAGATCAGGAAAGGGCAAGAAGTTTAAAAAAAAAGCTGCTATAGCATAGCAGAAAAACCGAACTTTGTACGGGATTTCTGGTACCAAGACGACATTTTCTGGAAAAACACAAAGAAGAAACCCCCCCTAAAATCATGTTTTCTAAGTGACCATGTCAAGAACGGAATTTATTTTCTGAAAGAAAACCCCAAAGTGCCCTAAAATCAGATTATGCAACAAAACTTCAAAATGAGTTCATAGGAAGCTCAAAACACAAACGATAAGGTTTTGCCCGGAAACGACTATGCACGCAAACATAACTTACCTATTTAGACGTGCTACAATAGTCCATGGCTTAAAAATATAGCCGATGCAAAATCCGACTCCCTAACGGGCAAAAAGGCAAAAATGGACTTGGAATGGAAAACATGGAATCCAAAAATGTAAAATGGAGTCAAATGACCGTTTGGCCCTTGGCCACACTTTATACAAGATTAATAAGACCCTATGAAAGAATGAAAATGAAATTCCCACACCCAATGCAACCATGGTGAAGTAATGACTTGCGATTTTTCAAGATTTTCATAATATTTCATGAAGTTAAAAGGTTGTATAGAATACAATACACATGTCATTGGCCTCCGGCCTCATCTCATACATGTCAAATACATTGAAAGGAGTGCACTTATGTATACATTACATACATGGAATCAAATATACATATTTTGACATATAAGTCTACAAAATGACATTTCATGCTAACATTTGCATGAAATGGAAACTTGAAAGCTACACGACATCCAAGGAATGTTAGGCTTCATGAACCAAGTCTTCGTACCTGAAATATGCCCCAGTATCATAGGGGTGAGTAAAATAAAGCTACTCGTAGGAGATGAGCATGTATCGACCTAGCATTTTACAAATTTATCACCTTAAGGTGAAACATGTTAAAGGGGTTCATGCCACCTAACGTCTATATCGAAATGAGACTCAGGGAGCATCCTAAGCTATCTTAAAGTGTTTCTAGCATAAATCACATCATCTATGCCATTTAAACAATATGGAAACACGTTATACAAAGCAACAAGATATAGGTTCTTAAAGGTATTAACTTGCAATCTCGAATACAGAAACAACTAAAGTGATCATGTCACCTAACGTCTATGTTCTAAATAAGTCTAAGGAATCAACCTAGGCCATGCTGAACAATCAAAACGTAAATTACAACTTCAATGCAGTCTAACCACATAAAAGCATATTATACAAGGCAACAAAATACAATTTCTTAAAGCTATCAGCTTGGAATCGAAAGCACGAAAACAGCAGAAGTGGGTCATGCCACCTAACGTCTATGTTATGAATGAATCAATAGGATCAATACTAAGCTTTATTAGAACGTCAAAACACGATTTTCAATATCGATGCAATTTAACCAACATTGGAACTTCCAATACAACGCATAAAGCACAATTTCGCAAAGTTAACATCCTGTAACTTAAAATGGAACGACAAATAAGAAACAACAAGTTACAACATCATCTAGTTATCAACTTGAAAATGAAATGCAAAATCAAACAAAGTGGATACTCGGACGTCACGCCGAATCAGACCGACAACATAGTTACTTTAGGGTTACTAGCCCATGGGTAACCTCCCTATGTGCGCACTAGACCATATAGAGGGACTATCCCCCGTACTAGAACCACGTCCTAGCCATAGTCAAACAACGACATCCCCAAGTTTCCAAAATCAACAAGTTATGCAACAACGCATATATCAACAGGAATATGCAAGATAATCAACTATCTACCAAGCACAACCAAATTTGGAAACCTATACAATACATACTCTAAGTCCACAACTAATATGATGTGATGAATGTCGAATCTTCAGTGTGTGATTCGTTACACGCTATGCATGAATGATGTTAAATATGAAATGTGCAAATCATTACACAAGGCAACAATATATTCAATAAGGAAAACATATTTTCATGAGTATAAACATAGCAACTATGTTATCCAATGCACAAAACATAACCAAATGAATATATAACAAGTCCATGTCCAGGATTTTGATATAGAAACGACTTTCAAACACAATTAAATCCATGACTCAATTCGATAGAATTTAATTAAATAAAAATAATTAAATTCCCTAGATTCTAATTCAATGCCAAATAACCTCAAATTAATACATATTAAAGAACATGGCATGGTCATCACTTATATCGATTCTAAAACTCAATTAGGTTATTAGAACAACAAAGTAGAACTCTAATTAAATCATGCTAATTTAATTACCAAGGTTCTAAAGCAACTTCAAATGGTCCACAATTAATATATACAAGTAAACAAGTCATGGCCAATACAAATATCAAGTTAAAATCTTAATTAAGCTAATGGGACCACAAAATAGATTTTAATTAATTCTTTTAATTAAAATCTCTAGATTTTTAAACTTAACCAAATGCTCTCAATTTAACATATCTTAGAGAACATGCCAAGGACTAATGTAATATCACATTACAAGCTTATTTCATGCAAGTTACACCTATGTAAATTAAACTTTCACTAAAGTTAAATATAAAATAAATGTTGCAATTCTCATGCAATTAATCCCAATTTAATATATGTGAACAACCACACCAAAGCTTAATTTTCTAGCATGCCACAATTCAATTCCCGAGTTGTATATCACCATGAGGATTAAATCTTAAACAAGGAAATTAATTAAATGAAAGGTTACAAAACCTCACCGAATATTCTAAATCAAATATATGTGAAGCTATATGGTATGTAGATCAAGAATATCAAGTCGGAATTCAAATGGAGTGAATAGTGCACTCGAGGCAAATTAATTAATCAAATTAATTAAAAATTACTAATTTTTAAAACACTTCCAATTACTTTCAAATTCAACTATGTTGGAGAGCATGTTAAGGCCTAATTTAATATGCTAACACATATTGCTTTTGAGCTAGTTAAGGCCACATGATTTAATATTTTATTCAAGATAAATATTAAATAAAATCTTTATTACTTGTTCAAATTCTCTCAATTTAATATATGTCAATGACCATATTATAGAGTATTATATTACCATGCTACATGTTTAAAACAAGAAAATTAAATAATAAAATCTCTAGATTTCATATTTAAGCATGCAATCAAGTTGTATAAGCATCAATAGCATGTTATATAATAAGAATTAAACCTATAACACCTCCTACCTCAATTTGAGATGACAATCCCAAATCCCCACCGAATTGGGACAACACGATCTATATGAATCCCCAAGAAGCCCCATGAGAATCCAAACTTGACCTCAATCCCGAACTCAAAATTTGGTCAAAAATGGTTTCTAATAAGGGGTAATGGTAGAGTACGACGAGGCGAACAACAAATACTAAGGCCGAAGGATTTCTACCAAGGAAATCAAGTGGAGGAGAAGAAAGAGTGAAGGCAGCCCCTTGGGCTCCCATGGCTGCCAGCCAAGAGGAGCAAGAAGGTCTGAAAATCTGATTTTAAAAATTAGGGCAACCTATTTATAGAAATCTCAAAAAGTGCCCCGAAAGGGCCCCGTCGGGTCCGGAAAAGTGAATTTTGAGCAAACGCGCTCAAACAGCAAAACTCTATGAACAAAAAAGATTTAAAATAAGAAAATATGAATAACGGAAGAAACGACATCAAAACCAAGTCCCGAGTAGAAAGTTATGCCTCGAACAAGTTCGGCGGCAACCGGGTCCAAAAACTCTGAAACTGGAGAAAAACGACCAGAACGGAATTCTATGAATTTACAAGTCAACAAAAAGTGAAAATGAATCCCGTACGAGGATCCAGGCTCCAGACGAGACATTTTGTAATAACTTTCGTTAATTGCACAATGGCCCCTACAAAAAGGGTTAATTGCGAAACTGCCCCAGAATGAAAATATCTTCCAAAAGATATTTTCTTAGATGCCCCTGAAATAAAATATCTTCAAAAGATATTTATGAAAAACACCCCAAGAAATGAAATTAATTCCAAAAATTTATGCATCCATGCTCTGTGGGCACCGGCAACAACCAGAGTACTTTCTTGCAAAAGTAAAAATACGTATTTCGTAGAAACCACTCACGATAAGGATACGTGAAGTCAAAAACCAACTCCGAGCTTGAAAGTGAGGTTATGCCAAAAACTGACAAACGGAGATAAGACGAAATAGGGAAAATAACAGAATAGGGAAAAGACGAAATAACGCATAGTGTCCGAAAAACGAAAAATGCGAAAATGACTCGGTCCTCAAAGGAAGTTGTCGATCCACATGAAAGAGTCTCAGAAACCAATTTTGAGCACTCAAGATGACACTAAGCGGCACGAAACAGAGCTCAGAAAAGAAAATTAAACGAAAAAAATTCGTTCGTAAAATTTCAGGAAAAAGGAAAGGAAGGCAAATGATCGGGTCGTTACAAGTCAAAGGACATTTTGGTCATTTTTTTTAGGTGTAAGACTGTTTGAGGGGGTGTGTTTGCAAATTTTTCAAACCTTGGGGGGGGGGGGGGGGGGGGTATATGACATTGACCAAAATTTCATGGGTTGTCAATTGATTTTACCCATATAGCTTTTATCTTTGATATAGTTGTATTAAGGGTAAATCACACTAACTTCCCCTGAGGTTTGGGTAAATTACATATGGATAGAGTATTTGGCCTTTATCACTTTGATCTCCCCTAGAAGTTTGAAATGTCTTTCATACCCTTATCTAATTTAATAATAGTTTAATAAAAAAAATTGTCAAACCAAAATACTATTACCCATATTCCCCGTTGTTGTAAACACTATATTAGCCTACCTTTTATAATAAAAAAAAAAAATTAAAGTTAAAAAATAAAAAATAAAAAAGAACAAGAATGAAACCTAATCAACCCCTAAAATGAAAATTGAAACCTAATCAAATGTCATTAACAAAAATAAAAAATAAAAAATTTATTTTTGTAAAATTTAGTAATATGAAATTATTTTGAAAATTGATATTTTACATTTCAATGGCATTTCATGATATTTTTGTCATTTCATGTCAAAATATAAGGTTACTGAAATCTTTTAACACAAGGAAAGGGCAACTTAGTCATTTTTAAATAAAAATTATTAACGATAGGGGGTGTCGTTGAGCGCACGCGCCAAATCTTAGGGGTTTGTAAATGAATAAAAGCCAAACGCTCTACATGTGTGTAATTTGCCCAAACCTTAGGGGAGATCAATGTAATATACCCTTACATTAATTGAAACCTCATTCAAAGGGTTAAATGTAAAAAAGGCCCTAAAGTATACTCTACATAGTATTTTGACCCCCAAATTCTAAAAATGTACTATTATATCCCTTATATTTGTAAAACTATGAGGAAACATACCTCAAATACCTGTTTGCTTAACTTTCCGGAAAAAAAAAAAAAAAAAAAAAAAAAAAAAAAAAAAAAAAAGTTCCCTATTTGCTTAATAGTGACATAAAGTGATGTCTATATGCCCATTTTACCCTTTTATCGTTATGAAAATACCCTAAGGGTATGTATTATATATATTTGCTTTGTTTAGGGGTGTTAAGTTCACATATACACATGAGTTCATTTTTTTAACTTTTTTATTTTTAAATGGAGCTAATATAATTAGTATTTGTTCACCATGAAACTATGTAATTAGTTAATTTTAAAATGATCAACTATTAAAATTATTAATTTATCCAAAAAAATATATATATTGTTTGGAACTCTATACAATTGAAAGAGAAAGAAAAAAGAAAATAATTATAGAGACTTCAGATAGGACTTACTTTCACATTTTGATACTTTGTGGGTGTTTTGTACACATGAGGGATTGATACGCACTATAGAGGTGTGTTTTCATGTGTCAAACTACTAAATAGGGTATGTTTGCAAACTTTTCAAACATGAAGGGGCGATGGGACAACTTGTGCGTTGACTTTCTTTTATGTGACTTTTACCAAAACCCAAGGGGGGGTGTCAATGCAATTTAACCATTTAGCTTTTATCTTTGCAATAGTTACGTTAAATAAAGCCTTATTTAAATGTAGTTTATCCTATGATGATATATACTTTAATTTTAAACTAATGATACATCCTTAAAATTTGAAGACGTCAAATAGAAATTATGTGAGTGAAGGCATGAGTCCCATCATATGATATTAAGATAAGTCATGTGATGGAGTGAGCTCCCCACTTATATCACCCTCATTTGACATCCTTGGGAAGATCTACCATTTTTCTTAATTTTATATATATATGCTTGCATTTTTTGAATAAGGAGTAGGGGCTCCTAAGGACAGTGACCCCACTTTAGACAGTTTGGCCAACTCTAATGGGCTTGCGGAACCAGTTTCTACTAGCCTAATCCAACTCTGGCAACCCAATTTACTACAATGGGGTTGCCATTCTGAGGGCCCACAAATTTGGTCGTGGAATGGGTTGCCAAACCTAGCTATCCAATTGGCAATCGCGGGCCTACGTATGCGGGCCCGCAAGCAAATTTTTTAAAAATGAAAAAGAAAAAGAAAAGGCCCAGGGCACCGTGCTAAGGGCCTGTCCTGGTCACCAAATAGCTAAAAATCAATTTTTTAGTATTTTTTGGCCCTTTTTTCAGTTTTCCCATAAAGAATACTGAAATTAAGAACCGTTAAGGCGCTATTTGGCTAACACAAACAATGGCTAAAATGGCTTTTTAGTCCCAAAAAAGTCGAAAAAAACTTCATTTCAATTTTTTTGTTTTTGTTTTTATTTTTCCCTTTTTTGCACAACACATAAAATAGAGCCATTAAGGTAGTGTTTAACTGACACAAACAATTCCTTAACGGCTCTATTGCCCAAAAAACAAAAAGTTAATTTTGAATTTTTTTTTCTTAAAAAATGAATTAAAAAAATTGCCTTTCTTTTTGCCTCTATAATGGATATTGTTTTATTAATATTTTTAAAAAAAATTAATTGAACAATTTGATTTTTTATAAATATATTTATTTAGTTGAAATATATTAAAATATTATTTATTTGGTATCAGAGCCATGATGGCTTAAGTTCCTATTGTTAATACTTTTTAGGTTCTGGTAGCATGATTATTATCGTCATTATGTCATGAACAATATGAATATTATTCTGTCTAACTTATGTTTATCCCAGATTCAATTATGGGTCGTCCAAAAGTCGCGTTGGAATGTTTAACCCGTTTTTGCATTAAATTGCTGCATAGGGTATTATTTCCAGTAAATCGTTGACAGACGAGTAATAGAATCTCTCTTAAGCAGAACGACGACAGAATAGTAACTTACTGTTCACTACATAATATTATAATATTTATACTATGCAAACCTTAAAGTATTAACAATAATTAACAGCCATGTTACAACCCTCTTCGTCCTCCTCTTTAGGACTACAGGATAACCAGGATTCAGAACTGGTAAAAAATACTGAAGTAGTGGAATGGACCAATGTTCAAAATCAATTGAACAAATGGACTATCCCTCCAGTAAGTGCAAAAAGCATTTACAAAATCGGAATGCTTAATTTAGCTGATCTATGGACTATTAAGACCATGGAACAGACCATGCAATTAAGCACTAAAGATACAATAATTAAATTATTGTCTTCTCGTGACCTTCAGAGGCACATGCATAAATACAAGTACATCCATATAGGTTTAATTCAAATTGCTTTTAAACCTTTAACCTTGTTAGGTATGGATGCCTGCATTCAAGCAACCTTAAGGGATGCTAGATGTCTGAAATTTCACCCTTCTTTGATGGGTGCACTGGAAACCAGTCTATGTCATGGACCGGTTTATTTTGATGTCTATCCTAGTCTGAATTTATCTTTAACAGATAAGAATATCCATGAGGCAGTTAGTCTTAGGGTACAGACTTATGGATATGATTATTTACCTGGATCGGAAGTGATAAGTGTAATTTATCGCATCCATTACAAAGTACTTGATACTATGTGTCCCAAGGCCATACGCAAAGACTCGAAAGGAGTAACAGCGTTATGGGATACTAACATGTACACCTCAAATGTTGCCACAAAGAGGATGATTCCTTGGAGTGAGATAACATTTCCTGAACACTGGACGATTTCTAATGCCGTCCCAGCACAGCCAATTGCTAATCATAGCTTAGACTGTGTTATTCAGGACCAGGATGGTGATGTTTTCCTGAATTTCAGAAAATCCATCGATCTATCCAGATCGACATCATCTAAAGGAAGTCATCTTCCTTATCGTGTTTCTTGTCCTCCTTCTCGACATTCGATTTCTTCAGACTATCGTAAAGAAGGACTCCCTGAAGCAGTTGATTCCAAGCTCAAGCTGAAAGGAATACAACAATCACCGAATCAGATTCCAAGAGGAGTTTACGAGAAAGCACCCATAGGTATGTCTCGGCGCCAATTTGGAATTGAATTTAGCCCAACTCCATCTGAAATGGGAATCGGAAACGAATCTGTTAAGGATCAATTTGAAGATCCCACAGATATTAATGATCCTCATGAATATTAGTTTTAATGGATTTTGTCCCTGATAGAATGGCCATTAATGCTGAATTTCAACAGGATCAATATAAAGAATTCAGAAATTGGTATTTCAAAAGTTTTGACCAAAATCAGTTACAGCTTTTTAAAACCCAATTTTATGACTTCATACAAGAACGCAAAATGGTTATACCTTTTGTTTCTTGGTTCTACATGACAAATCATTCTCTTGTTAATATTAACATCTTGGATGATTTCCTCAAACCATGGACCACATCTGAAGATAAGGTCTTCCACTCTGTCCATCCTCCCCCTGACCACCTAATTCTCAAAAGAATTGACCCGGACAGTGGTTCTAAAGTGGAAACCAAGGCTTATAGCCAACCGAAAGTAATTGATCCAACTAGTACTGCTACTAGAAAGGACATTACTCACGTTTACAAGCAGAACAATTATACCAATGTTTGCTTACAAACCATAGGATCCCAGCTTGGGAGAATTGAAACAGGAATAGACACGGTATTAAATACAATTAATACTAAGTGTATTTCTGTGAAAACTTCTCCTCCAGAAGCTTCCTTATCCAAAGCATTGGTAAAACCTGCAATTGAAGTTCAAGGCTTCAATCTGACACATCCTAAGAAGAATGAAGAATTTCTTACTCTTCTTACTCAGAAAATTCAAGGACTTAAAATTCAGACTTTATCCCATGATGAATCTGAAATTGGTTCTGATTCTGAGAATGTGTTACCTCATATTGAGGCAGTTCTACAGGATCTTACTCAGTTACCTGAGTTCAACAGAATTGTCTATGATAAGAATATCCACTCGAATACAGCCCCTGCTCCGAGTCGATATTATTATCCCAGACCCACACCTCAAGATATCTTGTATGAAGAAGATTATTTTCATACACAGAAATCTTTTCATGGCAAGACCATTTATGAATGGAACATAGATGGCAAATCTGATTATCAGATTTACGAGGTTATTCATCAAATCCTGATGTATAGCCAAGTTTGTAAAATCAACAACAATACTGACCCAACCATTGCTAAGTTTGTCGTTGCTGGTTTTACAGGAATCCTTAAAGGATGGTGGGATAATGTTCTCACTGACATTCAGAAAGCTGAAATCTTTGCTGCCACTAAGATTGTTAAAGATGAAGCTACTCAACAATCAGGCCCTGCTCCTGATGCGGTTTACACACTCATTACCACTATTATCCAACATTTTGTTGGCCCTGAAGGTGCTAATAGTGAACGGAGTCGTGAACTTCTACAAAATCTACGATGTCCATCTTTAACTCATTTCCGGTGGTATAAAGATGTATTCTTGGCAAAGGTTCTCCAGCTCAATGATGCAAATCATGAGCACTGGAAAGCCAAATTTGTAGATGGTTTGCCAACCTTTTTTGCTGAAAGAATCAGGAAAAAGCTTAGAGATATGAACAATGGTATCTCTATCCCTTACAGAAACTATACCTATGGTGGATTAGTAAACATTGTAATCCAGGAAGGTCTAGCTCTCTGTAATGATCTGAAGTTACAATCCCAGTTAAAATCCCAAAGATTAACTGGTCGAAAGGAAGTAGGTGAATTTTGTGACCAATTTGCCTATCAGACTCCCTTATCTTATCCTAAACCTAGGAAAAGAAATAAGGTTGAGAAACCTTATAAAAGGAAATATTCCAAGCGGAAGAATTATTCAAAGGAAAAGGATAATTCAAGACAGAATACTAAGCCTAAAAGGAGATATACTCCTAAAGCAAAAGGTAAAGGAAAACCCAAGGATGAGGCTAAATGTTTCAAATGTGGACGCATTGGCCACTATGCAAACAAGTGCAGAACTAAGGAGAAACTCAGTAGTCTTCACATAGAAGAGGAACTGAGACTTCAATTAAGTAAATTATTACTTAATACTAGTTCTTCTGAACCAGAATCATCAAGTGATTACGGAGATGTTGTCATGGAATTACAGTCTTCTTCTTCCTCTGAAGCAGAGATTGAAAACCCTAGATGTTCCTGTAATCATGCATATGATGATTATTATAAGGCAATTGTTGAGATGAATGGGTTAAGCTTAAATGTTTTAACTTCAACTCAACAATCCTTATTGGATCTTATAGATCATATCCAGGATCCTCAAATCAAGATGAAAGTCTTTGAAATAGGTTCTGCTTTGGCACGATCTAATGAGGACACGGATAATCCAGATTTTCTGAGAGCAGAAAATCATTACAGTATGAAAGAAGTTCTACGCAGATTAGAACACCAAGGACAAAATTCTCGTCCTGCTAATCTCCCTGATCTGAAAATGGAGATTAATCTTTTAAAAGAAGAAATTCGTCAATTAAAGTCTCGGCAGACTACGATGGATTTGGAGATTACTCTTTTAAAAGCAAAATCTGCAATCCCATCTTCATCATCTAATGATGAAGTTCTTCCATCAGAAGGTACTAATTATCTTCAACTCTTGAATCAAGTTACTTACCAAAAATGGTATATTACTATCAATTTGGTAATTAATCAGGAGTACACACTCACTAATGCAATTGCTTTAGTTGATAGTGGTGCAGACATGAATTGCATCCAGGAAGGATTGGTTCCTACTCAATATTTTGAGAAAACCACTCAAGGTCTTACCAGTGCAAGTGGAGGTAAGATGCAGATTAAGTATAAACTTAATCATGTTTTCATTTGTAAGGAAGGTATTTGTCTCCCATCTACTTTCTTACTCATCAGAAACTTGGCACAACAGGTTATTTTGGGCACCCCCTTTTTAGCTTTGATTATGCCCATTGAGAAAATTGATTCTCATGGAATATGCTCTACTTTACATGGTCAGTCAATAACTTTTCAGTTCTTGACCCCACCAGTAAATAAGCATATCAATGCCCTTAAAGATAACATTATCTTTAAGGAAAAGCAACTGAATTATTTGCAACAGGAGGTATCCTCCTTAGCAATTAATCAAAAATTGGTACAACCCAAAGAGCAACAGAAAATTGAGTCACTACGGCAACACTTTCTAAAGGAAATCTGTAGTGAGATTCCTAATGCTTTTTGGGCCCGAAAGAAGCATATTGTTTCTTTACCCTATGTAAAGGGATTTACCGATAGCATGATTCCTTCTAAAGCTAGTCCCAGCCACATGAAGGCTGACTACTTGGAATTATGTAAAGCTGAAATCAGCTCTTTAATGACTAAAAAGCTTGTCACTACTAGCTACTCCCCCTGGAGTTGCAGAGCTTTTTATGTCAATAAAAATGCTGAAAAGGAACGAGGAATTCCTCGATTGGTTATTGATTATCGGCCACTTAATCTTACTTTAAGTTGGATCCGATACCTAATTCCCAATATCAAAGATCTTTTAGATAGGTTACAATCTGCTGTGATCTTTTCTAAATTTGATCTTAAATCTGGATATTACCAGGTACAAATTACCGAAGAAGACAGGTACAAGACAGCCTTTTGCGTACCTTTCGGACAGTATGAATGGACAGTGATGCCATTTGGGTTAAAAAATGCTCCTTCAGAATTTCAACATATTTTGAATGACATATTTAATCCTTTTACTGAATTTTCTATTGTTTATATTGATGATATTCTCATATTCTCAAAATCAATAGATCAGCATTATAAACACTTGAAAATTTTCAAAGATGTTATTTACCGAAGTGGTTTAGTAGTTTCTGCTCCTAAACTAAAATTGTTTTTAACTAAGGTCAGATTTCTTGGTCATGAAATTTGTGATGGGAAAATTCGACCTATTGATCGCAGTATTGAGTTTGCCTCTAAATTTCCAGATGAAATCAAGGATAAAACTCAACTTCAAAGATTTCTGGGTAGCTTGAATTATATTCGCAGCCACTACAAAAATCTTGCACAGGACACAGCAATTTTGTACACCAGGTTAAGGAAATCTCCTTCCCCATGGACTTTGGATCACACCAAGGCAGTCCAGAAGATTAAACTAAGGGCCAAACAAATTCCTTGCTTAGCTCTAGCCAATTCTTCATGGTTCAAAATTGTGGAAACAGATGCCTCCAATATTGGATACGGAGGTATTCTTAAACAGAAAAATCCAAATACAGGAACAGAGGAGCTGGTTCGCTTCACTTCAGGAACTTGGAAAAATGCACAATTAAATTATTCAACCATAAAAAAGGAAATTCTTTCTTTGGTTAAATGCATTTACAAATTGCAAGATGATTTAATCAATCAGAAATTCTTGTTACGCATTGATTGTAGTGCTGCTAAACAAGTACTGGAAAAAGATGTAAAAAATTTAGTTTCCAAACAGATATTTGCTGGTTGGCAAGCTGATTTATCTGCTTTTGATTTTTCTATTGAATATATTAAAGGCAGTTCTAATTCTTTACCTGATTTTCTAACTCGCGAATTTTTGCAGGGTTCATGAATCAGCCCCCCCATGGGCAGGGCCGGGGTAATACTCCAAAGGCTCGTGGAAAAAACAAGGCTAAGGCCAAGGTGGTTATACCCCTAACTGATGATCAGTTTCCATATCTGGAACATGTTGCTGATCTTCTCAAAACTTCTTCTAAAGGAAGCAGTAGTTCCCAGCAACAACAACAGAAACCAACCATGAAAGAGGTTCTTGAACAAGAAACTCCATGGATACCTAATCAAAGGTATATTCAAACAGCATTGGTACTGGATTCTCAAGATGAGCAATGGATGCCAGATCCTTGGGAAGTAAAATCCAGATATTTCCAAACTCAACAATATGCTGCACCGGATGGTCGCCATAGATATATCTATGAAGCCATTCTTACTGAAACTTCCTCTGTGGAAATCAACCACACGAAGCAATTTCTGAATTCCAAAGATAGTCCTCTTACTTATAGTAAAGCTATCTTTAAGAGGCTTATACGGCCTAGTGACTGGGGATTAAATCCCAATTTGCCAAGGAAAATATCCTATGGCCACAGTTACAATTATTGGGATTATATCTCAGCATGGACATATTCGTTCTTTTATCAAAATCCGAAGCATAGGCATTCTTGGTTCTTCAAGATATGTCCTCAATCAGTTAAGGCTGATTTCCCAAACTGGGTTATACCCTGGTGGGCTATATTTGGCCCTGATCTGGATATGTTGCCTGAATCAATCAGCAAATTATATTTGCCATGGCAACAATTTCATCCTCAATTACGAGGACAGGATAATATTCCTGTAGGGAAATCCACCCTATTGTTCTTTACTGAATTTTTGAAGAGCAAAAACACACCATTATAGCTTATGTAATAACTAAAATTTAAAAAGTTCAAAAGGCTAACATGTATTTTAAAGATATTAATGTGGCTCTTAAAAAAAAAAATTTGATGTGGCTCTAAAAAAATATACTGACGCATTGCCAATGTGAATGCTAAACTTTAGAAATGTCATTGGATATGGTCTTACCTATTGTAACTGATGATGATACGAGATTGGACTTTATGTGGCTTTCTAAGTGCTCCAAATCAAGCCATCATTTCGCCTAGTGATGGGTGATTGAATACCATTGGACCACCAGACTACTGGTAGTTTTGGGAGTATTGGAAAACTGGTCTGGTCAGATTAAAATCGCAATCTTATTTTATGGCCCACCAGAAGAGACAAATGGCCAAGTTAGATTTAACATGACTTTCCCGAGAAAACAATCCAACTCCTAGATATTATTTTTAATTTTCAAACTTGATATTATTACTATTAAATATCCCGTTCAATGAACTGAAAAAATATTACTGATTTAACTCCATGACGTTGAGATGTTCCCATCTGTCGTCGGACTCGAATTGATTGTCTCAACCTCAACCTCTTAGTTAATAAATGCATTAGTTTTGTTTAATTAGAGATTAATTATATTTGTTGGGGATTATTATTATTGTTATTATTATTATTATTATTATTTATTTTTTTATTTTTACGATGTTGAGAATAATTAACTCACTCTCACTTATTCAAGGTCATTTATTGTTGAGAGTAAAATTCATCTTTTTATGCCATAGTATCATCATATTACCTCAACACAATTATATATAGTTCAGTTATTCATTCAACTCTAGAGTTACGCCACAATATTTTATATAGTTTAGTAGTTCATCCAACTCTAGAGTTACGTCACAATATTTTACATAGTTCAATGGTTCATCCAACTTTAGGGCTACATGGATGAATTAAGAAAGATAATATACAATCAAATATCAAAACCTTACTCACTTACTCATCATCTCTTTGTCACCTATTTTCTCTCTTCTCTCTCTCTACCCAAACTTATCTCTATTTTTAAAGTTTTCAAAAAAACTCAATTCCCTATTGTATAAGAATTCCATAACTTACCTATAAAGAGTTATAATATTAGTCTTCAACTCTAAAATAGTCTTCTGCCTTTCAAAACTGTTTAGGAAACAATTTTTTACACATATCAGGCAAGCGCAACTACTTCTACTAAAACGTAACCAGTTGTGTTCTTCCAAAATATAATTCTCACTAGAATTTTAGCCACAACTCTAACAATCTCCACTTTGGCTTAAACTTTTATCTTTACGTGCTTCTCCATTAACTCCACCTCAATTCAAGATCGCTTCACCTCAAACAAAATACTATAATAAAATTGAGAAACATTTTTGAGTCCGACTAATTAACTAATTATTGTATGTAATGTGTTTAGCGTTCATTTATTTTTTTCTACTTTTGTTAGAAAAAGGAGTAAGTGCAAGAAACACCCCCTAAGTATACTTTTCATAGCACTTTTACCCCTTAATTAAAAAGGTGTGCAAAAAATACCCCTATTCTTTTCAATTTGTGCAAAACCCCTCAATTAATATAATACCCATTTTACCCTTTTACTCTTCAAAAAATGCCCCTTAAGCGGCTTTTGAAACAAGCCCACACCCATAATCTCCTTCCAACAACATAATCCAGAACAAGACTCAGAATCTAGTTTTCTACAAATAGTCCATTGGACACTCAAAATCCAACCCAATGTAGCCTATAATTTCATCTAATTCATGTGTATTTTAAACTAACAAATGCATAACATATAAATTTTTATTAATTTCCTTATTCTCGTCAACAAGTATTTGAAGAATCCTTGCTCCAGGACTATGTTTCGACCATGGCTACAATTCTTATTCTATTACTGCAATATATATATATCAACACATGTATTATGATCTAAGCTAATTGAAATAAACACATCAACAATAATTCATATGCACTGATATATGTATATATATATATATGTACATGTATATATATATATGTATATGTATATAAATATACTGTATACATTTACCATCACCTTCACCCCTCGCCACCTAAACCCAAATTCTAGTAGAAGAATGCATCATCGCAGCTATACCACTCGCCAGATCTGCCGGCCATATCACACTTCTCTACACCGTTGCGCTAGCCCGTCTCCACCGGCCAAGTTCATCCTCGCACACCGCAAGGTCATAGTCGATTCATCACAGCCGTTCAGCCATCCTTGCTTGTCTGTTCCATCTCATCGTCATCTCGTCCATCGCCGAGCTCCCTCTTGCTCACTGGCCGCCACCATCCGAAGACGTAAGCTTACGGCCAAACTCTCCACAGCCGATCCTCACCGCTGTTTCCTCGCTAGAAAAGGTGGATCCTCGTCGCTATTCTCATCGCCGGTAGGTGACCTAAGTTCTTCACCGGCCTCGGTGCGTCTTGGGCGCCGCCGTCCGTTCCCTTCCTCGTCGCCGAAAGTCTCGCCGATGAGAACATTCCAACTTCTTGCCGGCCTGTTCAAGCACATTGTATCCACCTTGCTATTCTATTCACACTTTTAAGGGCGTTGAGGAATTAATCCTTTGGCAAAGACCTAATTTGAGGAGTCTGAGAGAAAACAGATGATGAAGAAGAAGAAGAAGGGCCAAACCCTTATTAATGATTTCACAAAATATATATATTATAAAATGTGTTGCTAAGGGCATTTTAGTACAGTTTTTATAAACTGGACCTATTTGCACAAATGTCATAGCTTAGGGGTATTTTTTTTATAAGGGAGGGATGTAATATGCACTTTAAGCATATTATAAGGGTGTTTTTTTTACTTAACCTGTTAAAAAAAACAGTGTTGGAGACCACTTATCTGATCATCACCATCAAAATTGCCACGAAATTACGGAGTGTAATTTGAATTTAGGGTTCGTTAGGATTAAGGATTAATTTAAAATGAAAAGATTTGAGTTTATATAAATAAGTTGACTACAAAAGTTGGAATCAGAAGTTCATGATGACGTTAAATTAAGGTATAAAATAAATATTATATTTACATTCATTAGGCCACTTAAATTCTTGTCTACAAAGATTTTAAGTAGCCTCTTTGAAACCCTCTCATATCCATCAAAGTATGTTTCTTATAAATGTTAAAAATTTGGAAGTAAAAATTTGAAATGCATCTATCTAATCATGGATGATGACAATCACAATTTTTCTAAAAAAAACGCGTTGATTTCACTAATTAAGAAATGTTCAGAGATATAAGTCTCATTAGTTTCTTTTTCTAAATGATGTCTCATATTGTGTTAATGATGTCCTCAAAACGCGTCTACATAATTAAAGGGTGTCCACACATACAAATCTCAATAATTTTTTCTCATTAATAAGCACTCTCCCAGAGTCAAATAAAATTCACTAAGAGAGAGTAGAACTTCAAATTTGAGAAAAACAAATTATTTCAAATAAATTCTCTATCTAGTCTATACTAATTTTTATTTGGTATGGACTTGGTTGGGCGTAACTAAGCAATCTGATTTTTTATTTGTATGACGGATTCTTTATTATATAAATAATTCAATTATTAATTTAATTTAATATCTCATTCAATAAATGTAAGCATCTTTGTAGTCCAATGATTGGAATTCTTTTTAGTTGTCTTTGCCTGGCTTCGAGCCGTAGCATCTTTAATTTTTAATTTAACATAAATGAAGAAAAAAAAACTTTTAGGGCCTGTTTACTAAATTACTTTGCTTGCCTGTATATACTTTGTAAGATACTTGTAAGTTTTAATTTGTTAGAGAACGGACAGGACTACAAACTATTGTTTGCATTCGTTACGTAAAAAGCAAAACGCGTCTTCCATGAATTGTGATATTTTTTTGCGGACAACCGTCGAACTATCTGGCGACTACTTTCACTTTGAAAATTTGGCAAAAACCGTAAGTGACGATTTCTTGTTTACAACAGTGATTGATTAAAGCAATAAAAAAAATAATAATAATTACAATGCTAATTAATAAATAAACAAGGAGAGCAGTAAAGCTACAAAAGAGCCCTCCATCAAACAAACTCCTCACAAGCTGTACTTAAAAAGGTATCTGAATTTTATATCTTTCTTATAATTCACTAAACCATCATTACTAAAACTTAAGAAATCAGAAGCTGCAAAGAGAAGTTAATTAAGTCATACCCCTTAAATTACACTAACAAAAGCTGGAGAAGGGATTGGTTAAGTTATTTGATCCTTACGTACACAATATGCGCCTTTGAGATATACAACACTTGCTACTCAGATTAATCCGATACACGATGCATTGGACGCATATTTAGCTGATGAATATCCAACCACTTTCCTCAGTCGAAAGCACATGAGCTGATGATACCCCCTACTATACACACAAACACGTACCAACCACGAATAACAGCTTTAACCCAACTTTGAGATCTTATTGAACAAAACCCAGTACTTCTGATTACACTCCTATATATTAAACAAACCAGAAACACATAATTAAAGAAATAAAAAGCTGCCAAGTCGAGTTAATTTAATTAGTCATACACACTTAATTTACATTTTACAGTAATAAAAGCTGATACATATCATATATATATATATATAGCAGTACAATTTACTAACTTAATCTTGTTCTAACATAACCAAAACCCAGTTCCTATAATCCACTTATAACTCCAATTAAACACATAATTATCCAAACCATCTGTTAAGAAAGGTAGACTGGTAATGCACCATGATCATCAACAAGAGGATGATGGCCGCCACGCCCCACGGCGAGCTTCCCTCAGACGGGAGGTTGCGCTGGCGATCATACGGCGACGAGACGAAGAATCTCTCAAGATTTGACACCAAAAGGGCAGCAAGCAGTATGAACAATGGCACGACAAAGAGAAACCAACCCAAGTTGGTTTCTGTGGTTTGCACAACATCGTCGTATTTGAAATACAATTGGATGCCAAGAAAGAAAAAGATGAGTCCTAAGAACATGAGAACATGGTAAGGCAGGGGATTTAGAGTGAACGCATCAAAGATGGAGGAGCTTGCGTTTTTGTTAGCGTAGTAGGCCATGAATGGGAGGGCCTTTTACTCTTTTTTTCTGTGGGAGGAGGAAACTTTTGGATAGGTTCGAGAGAGGTTGGGAATTGATGACCCAATCAATTTATAGAACACCTGTTGGGGGTTTCGTTTGGTGTGGTTTTGTCGCTTTTGTGTTGAGTGTTTGAAGATTTTTATTTTTTATGGTGGTTACCCAGTTTACCGGTCAAAACCATGTCGGTACTTGATAGTTTAGTACAGAAGTATTGATCCAGGGTCCCACTCCTAGATATTATTTCTCATTTTCAAACTTTATAGGGGTTAAATTACAAAGGTCCCTCAAAACCTCATATAACTCCCTATATTAACAAATAACTCCGGTTACTAATAAAAAAACATATATATATCGTATGACAAAACTGTTCACTTCTTGCGAATTGACAAAAATAATTTGATAATATAGTACTCCTTTTTTTTCAAATTAAATATCTTTTTGAAAGTTTAATTTTTAATATTTTTTTTATTATATTTATAGCGAATGAATTATTAAATTTATTCATAATGAATTCATAAAGTGTGATGGTTTTATTTTTTATAAATTTAGTGCAAAAATGTTAAATTGTTAAATCATCTAAAGTGAAAAATACCTTTATAGTATAAATATAGATATATATAGAGTGTATAATTCATTATACATTCTAAAAAATTTCTTAATATTTAATTTTTGAGAAAACGTATTAATGCTGAAAAGACTAAATATATATGCAAGAAGACACTATTCTATATTCGGAAATAATTTTCTCACACTCCAAAAAAATCTCCCATTTCTTCCCCTTTTGCTCCTATTCGGAAAGCGTATGAAATGATGATACCCCCTACCATACACACAAACACATACCAATCATGAATAACAGCAGATTTAACCCAACTTTGAGATCTTATTGAATAAAACCCAGTACTTCTGATTACACTCCTATATATTAAACAAACCAGAAACACATAATTAAAGACATAAAAAGCTGCCAAGTCGAGTTAATTTAATTAGTCATACACACTTAATTTACATTTTACAGTAATAAAAGCTGATACATATCATATATATATATATAGCAGTACAATTAACTAACTTAATCTTGTTCTAACAGAACCAAAACCCAGTTCCTATAATCCACTTGTAACTCCTATTAAACACATAATTATCCAAACCAGCTCTTAAGAAAGGTAGACTGGTAATGCACCATGATCATCACCAAGACGATGATGGCCGCCACGCCCCACGGCGAGCTTCCCTCAGACGGGAGGTTGCGCTGGCGATCATACGGCGACGAGACGAAGAATCTCTCAAGATTCGACAGCAATAGGGCAGCAAGCAGTATGAACAATGGCACGACAAAGAGAAACCAACCCAAGTTGGTTTCTGTGGTTTGCGCAACATCGTCGTATTTGAAATACAAGTGGATGCCAAGAAAGAAAAAGATGAGGCCTAAGAACATGAGAACATGGTAAGGCAGGGGATTTAGAGTGAACACATCAAAGATGGAGGAGCTTGCGTTTTTGTTAGCGTAGTAAGCCATGAATGGGAGAGCCTTTTACTCTTTTTCTGTGGGAGGAGGAAACTCTGGGATAGGTTCAAGAGAGGCTGGGAATTGATGACCCAATCAATTTATAGAACTCCTGTTGGGGGTTTCGTTTGGTGTGGTTTTGTCGCTTTTGTGTTGAGTGTCTGAAGATTTTTAATTTTTACGGTGGTTACCCAGTCAACCGGTCAAAACCATGTCGGTACTTGATTGTTTAGTACAGAAGTATTCATCCAGGGTCCCACTCCTAGATATTATTTCTTATTTTCAAACTTTATAGGGGTTAAATTATTAAAGTCCCCTCAAAACCTCATATAACTTCCTATATTAACAAATAACTCCCGCTACTAATAAAAAATATCATGTTATTGTTCTCATTTCATGCCGCAATTGTTAACTTCATCCGAATTGACAAAAATAACCTTGATAGTATAATACTCCTTTGTTTGATCTTGAGGCTTTTGGAATTTTCTTTTAGCACTTTATGATTGTTCATTTGGTCGGACCTTGTGTTAAGTCCCGGTTCAGTTCTTCTCGGTATGTTTCTGATTTCAGGGACGAAATCTCTTTAAAGAGGGTATGTTGTAATAACCCGATCATTTTCCTTCCTTTCTATTTTCTTAAATTTTATGGATTTTTTTTTTTGTCCCGTTGATTTTTCCTTTCCGAGTTCGGATTCTCGCCACTTTGTGTTGTTTTGAGTACTCGGGAATAATTTTCAAGACTCTTTCTTTTGGATTGACAACATCTTTGAGAGGATCATATCATTTCCACACTTTCATTTTTTGACATTTTTCTTTTTCGTCTTTTTCATAGCTTCGTTTTCTTTTGCGTAACCTATCGGGTCGTGCTCGGATTTGATCTCGGCTTTGTATTCATCCATTATACTTGATTTCCTTATGTAACGTATTTTTACTTTTGTAGAAAAACATGCTAGATGTTTTACTTTTACCCTTAGGGGCGTAAATGCAAAGATTCTTGAAAATTGTTTTCTTTAATTGGGGTGTTTTTGTAATTATCTTTTGATGATATTTTGTATTTAGGGTAATTTTAAATGTATCTTTTGAATGAAATTTCATTTTGGGCTTTTTGGGAAATTCACTTATTGAGTTATCTAGTGGAGGGATCTTTGTGTAATTATGGAAAGTTTTTAAAAAAGTTTCTTGTTTTGGACTCAAATCTTCACGAGGGGTTTATTTTAACTTTTTATTGACTTTGGCACTCCCGAATATTTTTCGGATTTTTATTTCATTTATTTTGGAATTTCTAACCCCATTAGTCGTCAAACTTGTCCGAGGCATATCTCCTCCCTCAGGACTCGATTTTTGGCGCCATTTCTTTCGTTGATCTTAGAATTCTATTTAAAAACATTTTCATTCATTGACTTTCTTCATTTGAGCCCGTCTTGACAGTTTTCACTCTTTGGACTTGGGCGAAACTAGTTCGGACTGTTCGGAACACCTATTTGACCTATTTTAAGTATGTGGAGGAGAGAGAGTTATTTTTTATTTTCCTCTTCCCCAAGAAAGCTCTAGCTGCCATTAGAAAGAGCTTGGGGCTGCCTCTCTCTCTCTCCTCTTTTGACCATCTTTCTCTATGATTCTCCTCTCACCAATGAAGACTTTTTTGATTGCCTCGACGACGCGGTGATTTCTATCTATCCGAATTTTGATTTGGAGCATTTTTAGTTTTGGGGTGTTGGTTCAAGCTTGGATTCGGGTGTTGTCACAAGAGAATTTCTTGCTCTCCTCGTTATCCCCGTCATAACCCCGAAGTTTCATCACATTTGGAGTAGTTTGATTTTGACGTGATTTGAGATTTTCATCTCAAAGTGAGGTAGGGGTGTTTCGTGTTTATAATCTTAGTGTATTACATATTTTTGAGGTTTATATAACTTGTATACATGTTTATAATTTAGATCTAGAAATAGGTTTAGTTTTAATTAAATAATGAATTAATTTCATGGTTGTAACATGCTTAGATTAGACTAAAAATATGATATTAAATTATCCCATCACTTGTTCTTCAACATATATTAATTTTGGAATTTTTGGAAGACTTTTGAAATCTAGAGATTTTAATTAAATAAATTAATTAAAATTTAATTAATTGTCTTAGTGGCTTAATTAGACTTTTAATTTGATTTATGTGATAATCATGGTATGTTTCTTGATATATATTAATTCCATGTCATTTGAAGCTATTTTGTAATTTAGAAAAGTTAATTAATCTTGCTTAATTAATTTCTATTTAATTGTTCTATGGTTTAATTATGCTCTTGATGTTGTTCCATGCTTCTAATATAGCATGCCATGGTAGTTGAGGACTTAGAGCATGTCTTGTGTGCTCCCAAAGCTTGATTGTGCATGGTACTTGGTTATGTGCATTTGATATATGTGTATATACGTTGCACAATTTGTTTATGACGGCCCAAGTTTTTCAACCCGGTGCGTTAGTGATGAACCGAAAGATGACCCGACAACGGATCTGAAGTGCGGAAGAAAAAGACAAAACAACGGTCTTTAGAGATACAACATGGCTCTAAGATACTATTATAACCCTCAACGAGGTCACGGAACCCAAAGGAATCAAATGCGGAAGCAATGTTTCAAAAACGAACAAGATTGAACCTAGGGGCAAAATCATCATTTCTAGCTTAAAAGTGGGTGCCACCAAGCACACCATTGGAAAGACAACGAAAAATCAATAAACTTAGACTCAAAAATCGCTTGATTTGGAGTCCGGATGAAGAAGATATGGCTAACGGAAGAAGAAGGGGCAAAACGGTCCAAAAGAGACAACCCATGAACATCTAACCGGTTAGGAGACCTTCCTAACCGGTTAGGAAGCCAAAAATCTTGACCAAAGCACTGCCCATGCACATGTAACCGGTTACGAAGCCCCATCTAAACGTTTAGATGTGAAGGGGCAGTAAGGGTGCGACCTAAAAACCTGGCAGCAGGGGTTTTTCTGGAAAAAATGGAAATTTGAGGGCCTAGATGACATTTTTTGGAAAAACACAAAGAAGAAACCCCCCCTCAAAATCGAGTTTTCTATTCAACCATGTTGAAAGAAGGAAATAAAACTGAATTAAAAAGTCTAGAATACCCCTAGATCAGAATATGTAACAAAAACGCAAATGAGTCCGTTGGAGGCTCAAAATACAAACGATGAGGTTTTACCCGGAAACGACTATGCACGCAAAAGTAACTTACCTAATAAGATGTGCTACAATGGTCCATGGCTCAAAAATATGGCCGATACAAAATCCGACCCCCCAACGGGCAAAAAGGCAAAAATGGACTTGGAATGGAAAACATGGAATCCAAAAATACAAAATGGAGTCAATTGACCGTTTGGCCCTTGGTCACACTTCATACAAGA
Source organism: Cornus florida (assembly GCF_030987335.1). Taxonomy (NCBI): domain Eukaryota; kingdom Viridiplantae; phylum Streptophyta; class Magnoliopsida; order Cornales; family Cornaceae; genus Cornus; species Cornus florida. Next base: position 78,104,545 of record NW_026775573.1, on the reverse strand, counting down.
TTAATGAGACCCTATGAAAGAATGAAAATGAAATTCCCACACCCGATGCAACCATGGTGAAGCAATAACTTGCGATTTTTCAAGATTTTCACAATATTTCATGAAGTTAAAAAGTACATAGAATACAATATAATGGTCATTGGCCTCCTGCCTTATCTCATTCATATCAAATACATTGAAAGGAGTGTACTTAAGTACACATTACATATAAGGAATTAAATGTACACATGTCGACATATAAGTCTACAAAATGACATTTCATGCTAACATTCGCATGAAATGGAGACTTGAAAGCCACACGACATCCAAGGAATACTGGGCGTCATGAACCAAGTCTTTGTACCTGAAATATGCCCCAGTATCGTAGGGGTGAGTAACATAAAGCTACTCGTAGGAGATGAGCATGCATTGACCTAGCATTTTACAAATTTATCACCTTAAGGTGAAACATGTTAAAGGGGTTCATGCCACCTAACGTCTATATCGAAATGAGACTCAGGGAGCATCCTAAGCTACCTTAGAGTCTAAGCAACAAGAATCATGATATACATACGTGTATGAAACAAATCATGGTTGGGATAATCTAAAGAACGCGACAAGAAGAATGCTTGAGCATAGATTAACATCAATTGCATTTTCAATACAATTAAACTAGGTCTAAAGTAATCCATACAACATGACAAAATCATATTTGAATACAAGTTAACAAGAATCACATTATTCATGCAATTCAACAACAAAAGAGCATGTTATACAATGCAACAAGGTATAAGTTCTCAAAGCCATCAACTTAGAATCTAAAGCACAAAATAACAGTAGTGGTTCATGCCACCTAATGTCTAAGTTCTAAATGAATTAATAGGATCAATCCTAAGCTTTGTTAGAACGTCAAAACACAATTTTCAATATCGATGCAATTTAACCAATATTGGAACTTCCAATACAACGCATGAAGCACAATTTCGCAAAGTTAACATCCTGTAACTTAAAATGGAACGACAAATAAGAAACAACAAGTTACAAAATCATCTAGTTATCAACTTGAAAATGAAATGCGAAATCAAACAAAGTGGATACTCAGATGTCACGCCGGATCAGACCGACAACATAGTTACTTTAGGGTTACTAGCCCATGGGTAACCTCCCTATGTGCGTACTAGACTACATAGAGGGACTATCCCCCGTACTAGAATCACGTCCTAGCCATAGTCAAACAACGACATCCCCAAGTTTTCAAAATCAACAAGTTGTGTAACAACGTATATATCAACAGGAATATGTAAGATAATCAACTATCTACCAAGCACAACCAATTTTGGAAACCTATACAATACATGCTCTAAGTCTACAACTAATATGATATGATGAATGTCGAATCTTCAGTGTGCGATTCGTTACACGCTATGCATGAATGATGTTAAAAATCAAGCGGCCTCGTTGTCAGGCAGGGCCCTGCATTTTTCCAATTTTCTACCTCATTTGGCGGGCGCCCGCAATGCTACAGCCTTGCACCACTTTGTTTCATGATCTGATCTTTGCTCGGCCCGATGACGCGATCATCCTCCTTAACGCTTTTTGTAGAGATAACCATGAGTTCAATGGGTCACTAGCTTGGGCAAAATGAAGATTCCCGGCAATAGCATGCTTTGATTCTTCAAGAACTCAACAAAGCCTCACTTTTAACTATCTTTGGGGAACCAACCTGAAAGTAAATAAAAACATGCAAATGAAGCTAATATATACAATATGATCAACTAATGGATTTAACTAATGCAAATAAGGGTGCTTGAATATGCAATATTCAGCGCTTATCACACCCCCAAACTTATATTTTGCTAGTCCCATAGCAATACCAAAAATGAAGATATTAACAAAAATGACAACATTTGTAATGCTATCAACATACTTCAACTATGGTGCAAGAAAATACACACTTAGCTCATTTGCAACTTGGAATAGACAGAATATTGGAGACAGAATCATTTTGCAGACTACATTGTGTATATAAAGCCTTGATATAACACAATAGTTAAATATATCTCAATTCTCATGCATCAACATTATAGTCTATATAAATACTTCAATTGTTTTTTTTTTTAGATAGAAATCAACTCTAACTTCAATGAAAGTGAACCAGATTCCCAATATGCAGCTTTTACTTTCTTCCAATTTCAAAATACAAGTCTTCAAATAATGGAATTTCCTTTTTAAATGAGGTCGCTAAGGCATGATTTATTCAAAATACACATTTTTATTACCTTTTTTTTTTTTTTTTTTTTGTACATACATATTATGGCCGTGCAATGCCGAAGTCCCTTAAACTTTCTAACCGACCCATGTAGCAAGTGTTAGGCCAGCAACTCCCAAACCGGATGGCTTTAGGGTGCTAAGTGTAAAGACACTCCAAGGGCTTAATAACTCGAGTAGGTAAGGCTACGAACTCCAACAAATCATCTTTATTTATTTTTATTTCGTGAATGACCGTGCGCCTAAGTCCCTTAAGCTTTCTAACTAACCCATGTAGCAAGTGTTAGGTTAGCAGCTCCCAAACCGGATGGCTCTAGGGTGTTAAGTGTAAAGACACTCCAAGGGCTTAATAACTTGAGTTAGCAAGGCTATGAACTTAAACTAGTCATTATCATTATTCATTTTTTTTTTTTTTTTTTTTTAGATCAATGCCAAAGATATCCATTTGTTAGGGTCATCACTTCAAATCAACTGGTTATGGTCAAGGTAAATCAGGTTACATGTCTCACAATTAAGTTTCCAGTGTGCATCTGTGAAGTGTGAAGCATAAAAGAGCATGAAATCCGATGAAAATCTAATTGAAGCATTTATACAAACTGATTTGAATCTACATGATCATTTTAGATTTTTCTTTACTTTCAAAACTATCATTTGCCTCTATACACAAAGTATTAAACTTATGCTTCAATTTTCAACAAGTTCCAAATTACAGAATCATTGCTTTCCAAAAAAAAAAAAAAAAAAAAAAAAAAAAAAGATTTTATTACTTTACATGAACAATTAGCACATACAAACAAAAATGCATATAAAAAGAAAAAATGCATACAAAAAATATACCCCCAAACTTGAATGTCACATTGTCCTCAATGTGAGAAGACAAAGAATGATTAATGAAAAATAGAGAGGGTAACAAGAACAATATTACCAAGTGGAGAAGGAAATTCAGGGGTGATGCAAAAATATGCCACCATGCGAATTCCAAAAGCACGCCCCCAAACTTGATTCTAAAAACCTGTCAAAACGCATCTATGCACAATAAGTATCAAATAAATCCAGACAGAGATAAAAATAAACAGCTGCAATTTTATTTAACTAAAAATCGAGAAGTTATGCAAAATAGAAAAAAGAATTGCAGTTATAAGTTTAAAATAGGAACCGAAAGTAATGCCAAACACGGCCCAACATAAAGTAAAAGAGTACTACTGAAAATGAAAATAGGAACGAAAAGTATAAAATCACTCCATCATCAGAGTGAAGGATGAGCCACTAGCGCCGCCTGACGGTCGGTCAATCAATGACTGCAGCATGGCCTGCAATATCTACTGGCCCTCCCGAGTCTCCTTATGGAAGTCCGTAAGGGTGCCCTCCATGGTCTCGACTCGCAACTGAAGGGTATCAAGACGGGTGCTAAGAGAGTCGTAATCGGCACGGGACATAACAGGAGGAGGAGGCGCAATAGGTGCGGGAGCAGCCAGCGCATAAGCAACAGGAGCAGTGGGACCTCCCCAGTTAAACACTCCACAAATGCGGGCTTGACGAGAAGTCTTAAGCTGGACGGTGCTTGACTTCTATGCACCAAGCTCGAAAAGAAATACATCCGTCCTTCGCTCCTCATTTCGTTGTACCTTGAACTTTTTGTTTTTGAGCAGCTTGGTGACCAGATAGGGGAAAGGAAGTGCCTAAGTTAGGGCATTGTTGGACTGCGTAACAAAGAGGTCATTGTAGACCTTGAGGAGTTGGTCCCAGATGAGTTACGGGACACAAAACCAATGTCCCTTCTCAGCGGCATAAAGAGTGTGGAGAAAAACCCCTTTATGTTCAGAGTGCTTAGGGATGGGAAGGACATTCTTGGCAAGGACCGAGTCTAAGAACCATAACTGGCATGGAAGAAATGACTTATTCGTGCTTGATTTACGATTACTGATATACATATTGTAGCAAATCTCCTCGAAAATTTCTGACAATTTCAGCTCCTCAGGAGGATCATCGTATAGAGGCTGGTCCACCTCATCCAAAGGAGAAACCAAGGGATACTCCAAGGCCGTGGTAAGGTCCTGAAGGGTGAATTCAAAAGGGGTGCCATCAATGGTGGTCTTGATCACCTCCGGCTCCGCGCATGAATAAAACATGTAAGAGTAAAACTGGCGGACTATACGCGGATAGAAGGAGCTGGTGCATGGCTTAAATAGAGCTTTGAGGCCACAGTCCTTCAACTCTTTGACCACCCACACCATTTTGGGTGTTCTTTGAACTCATCTTTTACCACAAATTTAGCCTCAGTTTCAATGGGCCACTTAGCCCAATTTGGCGTGGGAGCTTCCTCGGATGGTCCCTCGAAGGAGTGAGTGTGCTTGGAGGAGGTTTTGGGTGCCATTTAGAAGAAGAAGTTGGTTTAGGCAATTTATTGAACACCTGGTGTGCAAGACAAAAAGGAAGAGGGCCAAAGGTTGATTAGAGATGTGAAATCCCAAAAAATTTGTCCTGCAATCAAGCATATACAAGCCCAAACAACTACAAATCCTCAACACCATCAATCCCGTCCTCCATTGATTAAAAATTGAGTGAAATAGAGAAGGAAACTGACCCCAAAGTGAAGAACGAAAAACCCCTTCTTGGTTGGTGCAAAATGGTAGAGATGAGGAAGATCGAAGAAGGTTGATGGAGATGGATGAGGGAGAGAGAAAAGTGAGGTAGAATGAGGGAGAAAAGGAAAAAGGATTTGGGAAGGAGAGAGTAGGGCGAAAGAGAGAGAGAGAGAGAGAGAGAGAGAGAGAGAGAGAGTTAGAATTTTTAAAATAGGCCTTGAGATGACCCTTTTATGAATGGCCGAAGCAGTGGTGGGCGCCCGCATCGTAGGGCGAGCACCCGCATGGTGTCAAGGTGTGGCGTTGGAAGGCCCTATTGGCACTCGGCGGGCCCCCACAAGGATTGGCGGGCGCCCGCAATTTTGGAAAGTGGCTGCCTTGCCATTTTGGCCGAACGAAGGCCGGGTTGGGGTTGAAAAATTCTCCAATTAGATACTTAAGCTTTTATAGACCCTAGACACCTTGTAGAACCCTTAGAACGGGATTCAGAGCTCATTTGCCAAAACGCTAATTCTTGGGGTCCAAATTTCCCGTGATTTTTGGATTTTTGAGAAAATTGCCGAAATGACCTTGAAAAATTCCGAAAAATGGTACCGAGACCTTAAAATGACTAAGTAGGCTTACAGTGACTTTTGGAACATAATTCGAGACAGTTTTGGAAAAGTTCATATGTTGGCTACACTTAGCTAATTTCCAGAAATTTTTTGCTAAGGCAACTTGGAAGAGGGAAGCTTGGAGTAATGCTAAATTTAATGTCGATAGCTAGACGAACCATGATGTCACATCAATTATAATACCTCTAATTCTCAAAAGGATATAATTGTAATTTAATTATTTATTTTATGTGCATTTAAATGTTTAATATCTGGTTATATGTTTAATTGTAGTTGTTTATTTATTTTAAATTACTTGTTTAATTGTATTTAATTTAATTATTTGATTAATTGGTATTTAATTGACGTGTTTTATTTAATGGCTTGTGTGACTTAGTTGGTTTATAATTTGTATGTGTCGTATATAGTTTAGGGTTTTATTTTATGTAATTAGGTTAGCCGAATTATAATTAGGTTGGAATTAGGATTAGGTTTTATAGAAGCCTATATAAATATAAGCTTTGTGTCTGCAAGGGTTTTTAGAACCCTTTTCCCCTAACTGGAGGTAGAGAGAAACAGAGAGGGTTTGAGGGGAAAAACATAGAGGGAAACTGAGAGAACCAGTTAGGATTTCAGCTATGAACTGAAGGTCGTACCAAGGAGGAAGGAATGGATGGCTTGTGGGATTGAAACAGAGCTATAGGAGGTTTACCGGTAGTCGGCAATCATCGAAGAATTTAGAAATGATGTTGAAAGGTTTCAAACCGAAACCTAAAGGCAAGTTTCATTCTGTCTCTTTCCTGTAAACTTGGGTTCTGTGCATTCTATATGGTCTCCAAGAAGTTAATTAAACATTTAAAATGGATGTGTTATGCATGATAAATTAAACTGTAATCCGTTGTATGCCTTTGTTTAAATTGTAATTGTTTTGTTTCATAAACTGTTTCGATTGTGGTTTAAGCTTTTGTCAATCAATTCATAATGGAATGTGAGGAGTTTCTAGGACTAGTTGGATTTAAATTGGACCCTAAGAAGTTTAAAAACAATTGGGACAGAGACTGGGAACTTCGCTAGAAGCGAAAAAGACAAACGGACGAAGCAGAGAGGGGCTCTCAGGAAGAGAACCTTCTCCATAATGGAGGGGGCCAGCTCCCTAGGTGAGAGAGCAGGCTTTCCATAAGGGACAGCCGGCTCTGGAAGCTTCAGAGCCGGCTCCCATGATGGGGGAGCCGGCTCTCTTGTTGGAACACCCCTACGGGGTGTTTTATGATATTTTTGTGATTCCAGGGGCTGAAATAAACTTCTGTAATTAAATTGGGGGGTTTTTAAAAGATGTTTTGAACCTATTTAAGACCCAGGGATGTTGGTTTAGGTAGTGGTGACATCATGAATTATAATTATTAATGTGCATGCTGTCAAGAAAGAAGGAAGATTGAGTTGCTAGTTGTTTTAGCAAATTAAATGAACCGATATAAAAGTTATTTGTAGGGTTTTATATCAATGATATATATAACATATTTAATTCCTAGGAATGTTGGTTAGGTTGTGGTTATGGATATCATGTAATTTTAACCTTTAAGTTGCATGCCGTCAGGAGTTGTAGAGGTTTAATTGATGGTTTTGTTTTGGCAAACTGAATGGATTAGTATGGGAATACTTTTGGGCTTTCATATAATGTGTTACCCAAGAATTGACTTTAGAGGGGGGGGGGGGGGTGAATAGAGTCAATGGCCAATTTTCGTAAATTATATAGATACAATTTCTAATCAACAATATAACCTTTTGTGCAATAATCAAGATATGAAATCAAGATATGAAAGTAAACAATTTATAGCACAATTGTAAAAGAGATAAGAGAAGAGAAATTGCAAACTATAACATGGCAATTTTTACGAGGTTCGGAAACTCCTACTCCTCGGCTTAAGATCCCTCTTGAGACTTCCCAATCCAATATAGCTTCTCCTTATGGGTGGAGAGCAAACCTTGATTAAAAGCAACTTCTTGCTAAGAGAAAATCTCTCTTAGTCTTCCTTTGGGTCACACCAACCCTTACAATATCCTTGCTAAGAGACCACCCTCTTAGTTTTACATAGGCCACACCAGCCCTTACAATTTCTTTGCTAAGAGAAACTCTTCCTTTGGCTTACAGCAGATTTGTAGATAGAATTTGTAGTACAAGAAATCTTCTCAAGAACTGATACAAATCAAACCTCACAATAGAGTATATATGAAATCAAGTGAAGGTTAAACTCTAAGTATGAAATGTATGAGAGATGATGAGGAAAATGTAGAACAAAAGCTTTGATGAAAAACTAGAATAAAAGTTCAGCAAAGGCTCATGAAATGCTCTCTGAAGTTCACTCTAATTCAACTATGGAAGCTTGTATATGAGATAAAGATCGATGTCTGAACAGAGGCTCTATGAGTGAGTATAACTAGAACAAAAGCTCTGTATAATGGTAGAGCCAAAAGCTTTCTTTGATGCACTTGAATGAATGTTCTTGAATGCTCTCTCAAGTAGCATATGAGTGAATGAGAGAGATGAGGAGAAGATGTGAGAACAAAAGCTCTCTTTGATGCAATATAATGTCTCTAAAAAATGGTCAACTTATTCAGTAGACAACCCCTCTGTATTTATAGAATTTCGAAGCTCAATATAGCTATTACAAGTAGTTGGGGAGCAATGAATGAAAATGTTTCCGTTGCAGTTCAAAACCCTAGAAGGAGTCGGCTCTTGTAAACAAGAGGAGGCGGCTCCCCAGCCTTGAGAGCCGGCTCTCCATTGCATGGAGACGGCTCCTAGCCTCTGAGAGCCTGCTCCCTATTTTGGGAGCCTGCTCTTTGGATGGAAACTTCATTTTTCATTGAAAAATAGCTACTAGAGTTGAGAGAGACTTTACAGAGCCGGCTCTATTCTTTGATGTTTTTGGATCATATCCATGTTGGGGTTTGAAGCTTGGGTGAAGCTTCATCAAATCTTGTTCATAGCAGGTTCATTCTGAGCTTTTTGAGTTGTTTCGATCGTCCGAAACTTCATTTTGGTCGACCGATAGCCTTTGGAGTTGTTAATGCACAGTAAACACTCATTTCCAGTAGGCTTCTGCACTGTTTGGACCTATTTCGGTCGTCCGATAGGTTACTTCGGTGTACCGAAACAACTAAGCCTTAAAAACTTGGTTTTTACTCTCAGCATGTTCATTTCGGTCGTCTGATGGGTTATTTCGGTTGACCGAAATGACCTCTTTCACCCAACTTCTTCAGTTCAGTTTCAGCACTGATTTTCTGACTTCAAATGACCATAACTCCTTCGTTTTAAATCCAAATGGGGTGATTCTTGAGCCTAAATTCCTGGATTTTGAGTCCGCTTTCTAATGGTACTAATTCCATTCTTAGATTCTAATCACAGTGGGAGTTATTCAAGTTTTAGTGAGAGTATGTCGGTTTTTGCTTAAACCGAGAAAGGGCATTTTGTGAGATTCTTGTCCAATGTTCTTAGAACTTCTTGGAAAGTTTTGAAACGATTAGATTATATTGTTTCCACCTTATTTGACTTGTTTAGAGTCAAGTTTCTCCTTTTAATGGTGACTTGACCATTTTGCCCTTTGGTTATGATTTTTGTCCGTTTTGACCCTTTGTTTCCGCATTCGTTCCCATTGAGCTTCGTGACTTCATGGAAGGTCACATTGGTGTCTTAGAGATGCTTTATATCTCTATAGACTTTAATTTATCTTTTGCTTCTGCATTCCGGACTCGTTACCGGGTCAATTTTCGGTTCATTACTAATGAACCGGGTTGAAAAACTCGGGTCGCTTCACATTTTTTCTAGAATATGCTTGATTTAACGATTAGATACTTCCACTTGACCACTCATTTAAGGGTGGTAAGGTGTGGCAACCTTATGAGTGACAGAGTACTTGAGAAAGACGGACTTGAGGTATCGGTTACAGAAATGAGAACCTCCATCACTGATGATGGCCCTAGGTGTACCAAATCGACTGAAGATGTTCGATTGAACGAACTTGACCACAACTTTATGATCATTGATTTTAGTAGACTTTGCCTTAACCCATTTAGACACGTAATCCACTACTACAAGAATGTACTCATAGCCATAAGAGGATGGAAATGGTCCCATGAAGTCAATGCCCCACACATCGAAAATTTTTATGATTAAGATGGGGGCAAGGGGCATCATGTCTTTCCTTGACATGGATCCGAGCTTTCGGCAATGCTTACAAGACTTGCAGAAGTTATAAGCATCCCGAAACAAAGAAGGCCAATAAAATCCGCTTTGAAGGACTTTGTTAGCAGTTTTCTTGGCACTGAAATGTCCTCCACATGCCAGAGTGTGGTAAAAATTTAGGACACTTGAGAATTTAGTTTTGGGAATGCATCGCCGGATGATTTGGTCTGGGCAATACTTGAATAACTCTGGATCTTCCCAAAAGAAATTCTTGACTTGGGAGAAGAACTGGTCCTTCTCTTGTTTGGACCAATTGGACGAAATTTTTCCTACCGCAAGGTAGTTGACAATATCCGCAAACCAAGGAAGACTTGAATGAGAAGTCGGAAACAGTTGCTCATCCGAAAAGGAATCACGAACTGCAACAAATTTAGAAGATTTCTCAATGAGTAGACGAAAGAGATGGTCAATGATAATATTGTCTGTCCCTTTTTTATCCCAGATTTTAATGTCAAACTCTTGGACTAAGAGTATCCATAGAATTAGAAGGGGTTTGGTCTCTTTTTTAGTGAGCAAATGCCTTAGAACGGCATGGTTTAAAAAGACAATGACCTTGGATCCAAGAAGGAAAGAACGGAATTTATCCAAGGCATACACCACGGCTAGCAACTCTTTTTCAATGGTGGTGTAATTCAATTGAGCATCAGATAGAGTTTTGCAAACATAATAAATAGCTTGTGGTAACTTGTCCATACGCTGGCCCAAAATCGCACCCAATGCATAATCGGATACATCACACATGATCTCAAACGGGAGAGACCAGTTAGGTGGTTTCATAATTGGGGCTGAAGAGATGAGAGTACGGAGCTTCTTCAAAGCTTCCAAACAAGCTTCATCAAAATTAAAGGGAATATCCTTGGCAAGAAGATTACACAAGGGCTAGGATATTTTGCTAAAATCTTTGATGAAGCAGTGATAAAAGCTGGCATGACCAAGAAAGGAACGGATTTGTTGGACAGAATTTGAAGGAGGAAGGTTAAAGATTAATTCAACTTTAGCCTTGTTAATTTTAATTCCCCTTTTAGAAATAACATGCCCCAAGACAATGCCCTATTGGACCATGAAATGACTCTTTTCCCAACTTAGAATAAGATTTGTCTCCTTGCATCTTTGAAGCACAAGGGATAGATTTTGGACATGAGTCAAAATAAGATCCAAAGATAAAAAATTATCCATGAATACCTCCAAGAACTTTTCAACCATATCAGAAAATATGGACATCATGCACCTTTAGAAAGTTGTCGGCACATTGCATAGCCCAAAGGGCATGCATCTATAGGCAAATGTTCTAAAGGGATATGTGAATGTGGTCTTCTCTTGATCTTGAGGATCAATTGCCACTTGGTTATAGCCAGAATAACCATCAAGGAAACAGTAATAGCTTTGGTCGGCAAGCCTTTCTAGGATTTGATCAATGAATGGGAGTGGGAAATGATCCTTCCTAATGGTAGAATTGTGTTTTCGGTAGTCAATTCACACACACCACCCGGTGGTGGTACATTGTGGCACGAGTTCTCCCGCTGAATTTTTAACAACGGTAAGGCTGGATTTCTTAGGAACAACTTGAGTGGGGCTCACCCACTTGCTATCAGAGATGGGGTAGATGATTCCCGCATCTAGTAGCTTGATCATTTCTTTCATGACCACTTCCTTCATGTTTGGATTCAACCGGCGCTGTGCCTCTCTAGAAGGTTTTGCATCATCCTCCATATGAATGCGATGCATACAAATAGAAGGGTCAATTCCTTTCAAGTCAGCCACTGCCCAGCCAATTGCTTCTTTGTGCTCTTATAGCACTGCTAAAAGGCTGTTTTCTTGGTCCTTTAAAAGGTCCGATGCAATGATGACTGGAAGATTTTTATTTACACAAAGAAACACATACTTGAGGTGGACCGGGAATGACTTTAACTCAAGCTATGGTGGAGATTTCAATAAAGGGACCAAAGGAGTAGTTGAAAGTTGAGGAAGTGGTTTTCTTGGTACCTTCCAAGGAGGAAAGTCCATGATAGCACTAATATCGAGCAAAGAATTTACTTCTTGGATGGATTAATTGATATCAAAGTTTACGAAGTCAAAGTGAGACATGCAAGTTTCAAGAGGATCCTTGCTTAAAATGAAGGGGAGAGATTCTCCGACCACTTCATCTACCACATCAATGAGAAAACAATCATCCTCTTCGGAAGGATGTTAAGTTGCATGGAAAATGTGGAGTTTGACTTGCATATTTCCAAAGGTGATATCCATAACCCCAGTTCGACAATTTATTGAAGCATTAGCCGTTGCTAATAAAGGCCCACCGAGGATCACGGGATATCTTTCTTTAGATTATGGACTGGTTCCGTGTCAAAAACCACAAATTATACCGGGAAGTAGAATTTATCCACTTTGATGATGACATCTTCAAGAATGTCCCATGGGTGCTTGACCGATCTATCTGCAAGCTGCAAAACCACGGAGGTTTGCTTAAGATCCCCCAACCCTAGTTGTAAGTAAACTGAATAAGTAATCAAGTTCATGCTCGCTCCTAAGCCAAGGAGGGCCCTTTCTATCTTGTTGTCACCAATGACACACGAGATTGTCGAGGCACCGGATCCTTATACTTTGGAGGAGTGTTGTGCTGAATTATTGCACTCACTTGTTCAGTTAGCCTTACCTTCTTCAGTAAATGACTTTTGGAAGTACGCTTTTGAGTTCACAAATCCTTGAGAAATTTGGCATAGGGAGGAATTTGCTTGATAGCATCCAAGAGAGGTAAGTTGATTTTTACTTGCTTAAAGACCTCCCATATGTCCTGAATTTTACAACTTTTATTCCCAAAATGTGTCGACTCTTGAGACCTTGAGGAAATGGAGCCTTAGGCTCATAAGAGGTCTCTACATTTGGGGTGGCAAGCTTGGAATTTTCAGGATTGAAATTTGGATTTGATGAGCTAGGATTTGGATTTTTGGGAGGAAGAATTTGTTCATCTTTTCCTCCATTAACCTTGTTGTCCATAATTCAACCACTCCGAATGGTGGTGATTGCTTGAACTTGTTCATGAGTAGGCCCACTCGGAGGAGGGGCTTCGTCAATCACATAAATCCCTCTAGGATTCTCAAATGGTTGAGCGGGAAGTTTTCCCTTATCTCTTTGAAGAAGTTGGTTCATTGAATTAGCTATTTGTCCCACTTGATTCTCAAGTTTAGCTATTGACTGAGTATGTGAATGAACCATTTGGAGAGTGGGCTACAATGACGTCAACAGTTGCTTGTTAGTTTCTAACATTTGCTTGTTTGCAGCGAGAATTTCATCAATTGAAAATATAAGAGGTAGAGTAGAGACATTTGGATTATAGGGTGGACGGTAACTCGAAGAGGCCTAAAATTGCCTATTTGGAAATTGAGAAGAGGGATAATTTTGATGCCCTTGATTTTGAAATGTCGAATTTTGTGGGGAGGGTTGCCTCCACGAAAAATTCGGATGATCTCTCCATCCCGGATTATAGGTATTGGAATAAGGATTATTTCCAGGTCTTGAAAACATAACATTTTCTTGCTCTTGATTGTTACTAGGAAATTGCTCCGGTGTGGGGCAATCTTTTGAGAGATGGAATAGGTTAGTGCATGATGCACACACTGCACTTGTTGAATTTTAAGACAAGGAAGGAGAGAGATGTGGTGCCATTAATTGATAAAATTTGTGAGCTATGGCATCCATTTGAGAAGATTCTTCCCTCAGTGTCTTTGGTTGACATAGATTGGTGTTCTTTGTATTGGTTGAGGTTGGAGCTCTACGAGAATTATGTTGCAATGAGTTTTCACTCAAATTCTCGAGTAAGGTCCAAGCCTCATCCACATTCTTAGACATGAACATCCCTCCACATGATGAGTTAACCATGAGTCTATGTGGGTCAGTTAAACCAACATAGAATGCTTGCACCAATTGCCATTTTGGAATTAGGTGGTGCGGACATTTCCTAAGGAGTTCTTGAAGTCTTTCCCAAGTCTCATGGAGTTGTTCCCCATCGATTTGTAAAAAGCTAAGAATGGAATGCCTCATTTGGTTGGTCTTACTCATAGAATAGTATTTTTTTAAGAATTCTTGTTTCAATTGAGCCCATGTAGTGATATAATTTGCAGCAAGGGAGTTCAACCAATATTTTGTCTTATCTTTTAAGGCGAATGGGAAGAGATGCAAATGGAGAGCATTTTTAGGGAAGCCCCTAAGCTTGATGGTAGAACAGATTTCAAGGAACTCATCAAGATGCTTATAGGGGTCGTCATTTTCAAAGCCATGAAAGGATGAAAGCATTTGAATTGTGCTAGATTTGATCTCATATCAGGCTGCCTCGATGTTTGGTATCACTATGCCAGAAGGAGAGGCATAGGTTATAGGGATGAAATGGTCTCTAAGAGTCATAGGTATTACATTTGGAATTTTGGCCCTATCATTATTAATTCCTTCATTCCCTACATTTCCTTCATTTCTGGCCATTGTATTAAATTCAAGTTCAATTTCTCTTATATTTTCAGATTCCCTAAGGTTTATTTAAAGAGTCCTTTCAAGTGAATTTATGTCAATTGGAGTGTCAAGAGTCGGTAAAGATAATGACCTACGTCCCAACGTCAACTGCACAATTCACAACAAGCATAACACTTCTTCACCATAACATCCACATACAATGTTTCCTTTTTCCTCAATTATCAACAAGACAGAAAATAAATGGCCACGATAAGGACCGATACTTTGTAAAATAGTAAAATAGGAATAGCCTCGACAAGGGCTTCACAAGTTAAATATCACTAAGTTAAACTCATACAAGATATTCACAATTGTTGAGACTAGCACTTTGAAAAACTTACCGGGAGTCCTCTAGACTTACGAATTTTTTTTAGCTTTCCCTCGGTTTGTCTTGAATCCCTAGAGTCTCACAAGAATACTTAAAACACAAATTAATTGAAACCAACAAAAAAATATCCACAAGAACACAATATTAACAATCAAACTAAAGTTAATCCTTGAACCTCGGTTACAAAACCATTTGTAGGTCTCTGACAACGGCGCCAAAAATTGGTAGGTTGATCAATGTCTACCAATTATAATCAACCCTTGCAATAGCACAAACCATTGTAAAATAGGGCTATCGTAGGGGTAAGTCGAACCATAACGACTCTTAGTTTATGGCAACCAAGGTCTTTAAAATTACTTTTAGTTTGATGAAAGAGGTGTAAAGTTGGGTTTTGTTCGTCACTTAGAAACTAGAATTTAAAATTGCATAAAACAATAAATTGGAGGAGATTAAAAGGAAAGAGAATTAGGTAGAGAGGACTAGGGAAGTGAATCCACTACCTACCATATAAACATGCTAGATTATGATTAACTTGGGGAAACAACATATATAAGTGGCCCTAATATGTAGCAACACATGGTTGCTACTTTATCTTCAAGAAATTCGTGAAATCAAGAGGCAAGAATAACCTATCAAAGTTTTACATGCTTGAACTACCTAAACTAAAGTGTAGCCTTAGACATGCTCACTAAGCTAGAGATTATCAAACCCTCAATCAAATGATAAAAGCACATGAAGTTAAAAATCAAGAATAGACCATCAAAAGAAGGACCTAAGCCATGGACTATCAAGCTTCTCAAGCAATATGCCATTAAAACCATTTCACAATCTCATTTTTATTCTCACCATGAAAATACAAGCCATACAACCATGGGAACATACAATCTAAGATAAGATAATAGATTCAACATGATCATTTATAGAAATTTAGGTCCATTACATCAAGTGCAAAGCTCTAGATTATGAAACCACCGTAAATATACATCATTCCCCAAATTGAACCCAAACTAAGGCATGCTTACAAGGAAGGGCTTCATTACCTCCCTAGAAAGGGAGTTAGTTACCCTTAGAAGCAAGAGAGGAAGGAGTAGAGAAGGCCAACCCTTCTATTTTCACACCTAGAGGCCAAGAACAACACAAACCCTCTTGGACCCAATATTCCTCTCTCTAGAAACCTTACAAAAATTGAGATCTCCCTTTACAACCATACAAGCCTTCTATATATCCTAGATAGCCTCCCAACCACTCTAATTTCAAGGCTCACCATCCCTTGAAGATTGTAGAACCACACATTGGGTCAAGTGGACTACATTAGATGAAACAAAGCAGTTAGTGGCCTGCTGTCTGCAAAATGGCGGTCGCCCGCATGGTGTTGTGGAGGTGTGCTGTGGCGCACGGCGGGGGCCCACAGCTCATGGTGGGGTCCCACATTTTTCTAATTTTTCTGCCTCATTTGGCGGGCACCCACAATGCTACAGCCTTGCACCACTTTGCTTCATAATCTGATCTTTGCTAGGCCCGATGACTCGATCATCCTCCTTTGTGCTTTTTGTAGAAATAACCATGAGTTCAATGGGTCATAGGCTTGGGCAAAATGAAGATTTCCAGCAATGGCATGCTTTGATTCTTTAAGAACTCAATAAAGCCTCACTATTAACTATCTTTGGGGAACCAACCTGAAAGTAAACAAAAACATGCAAATGAAGCTAATATATACAATATAATCAACTAATGGACTTAACTAATATAAATAAGGGCACTTGAATATGCAATATTCGGTGCTTATCAGAGCCAGCTCTAGGTGTGGATGGTGCATGCTCTTAAGTTTTGAGAGCAGGCTCTCTTATTTTAGTGCATTCTGGAAGTTGTTGGGCACTGTTTGGATGATTTTGGTTTCCCGAACTATTTTGGGATTTTTACTGGGAGTTCTAAATATTAATTTCATGTGATATTAAAACCTTATATTGTATAATTTATACCTTTAAGCTAATGGATTGAATAGTATGAAATTTTAAACAATTTTGCATGCTGTTAACGAATAGAAGGGATTTAATTGCTTAATTTTATTTTCGCAATTTATCGAACTGTAGTATGATTTTAAACCTTGTTTTGGATGCATAATAGGGTCATATACTTATTAGAATTTATCTATGCTTATTCTGGATTTTAAATTGCTGAACGATTTAACTCTATTCTGTCAATTACATGGATTAATGTTTGTATTTTAATTGTTGAATGATTAAACTCTGTTCTGTTAATTACATGGATTAATGTTTTGGATTTTAATTGCTGAATGATTAAACTCTGTTCTCTCAATTACATGGATTAATGTTTTGGATTTTAATTACTGAACTATTAAATTATGTTTTGTCAATTACATGGATGTTGTGGATTGTATGCACCGGTATGGGATGGTGGCATACTAGGGACGGATTAGTTCAAAATACTAAGTCCTACATACTCTGGAATAAGGGAATGGATTATAAAAATTAAATCCTACTTATATTTTAGTCAGATCAGCTGCACAAGTTGAATGACTAATTGGATTACTTGTTACTTATATTTTAGTTAGATCAGTTGAACAGGTTGAATGACTAACTGGATTTCTTATCGATGGATAGGATATGATTTATATATATATGATTATGGTACCACGATATGAGCTTGAGTCTTAGGATCGTTGGTTAAGAAGCATATATGCATTGGGATGCATAACTGGCTATGATGGTAGAGGTATACCCTGTTAGGTTTAAGTACTTATGCCCACCTCTGATGCGTTTTGCATGTTGCTTTCTATTCAGGTTGAGACCCCCTTTGTAGTCCAGTGGGAGTCCCTTAGTGTGGATATATATATGTATGGACTGGATAGATATTGTTGAGTTATCTAGGATGTATCTATTTATTGGGTCTCTGTTTGGATTATAGTTAGAATAGAACTTGTTCGTGGGCCTGACCCACTATCACTTTTCAGGTATCGGACGGTTCTAGTCTTAGATCTTGTTCGTGCTAAGCAGAGATGGTCACTCACTCCTCTGACTACGTAGGATTCCCTTTCATATTTTAGATATGGATGTCATTTCCGTACTTTATTTTCTTTTGGGATTTTATTAAGGGTCCACTAGATGGATTTCTGAGTTGTACGGTTATTGGAGGATATTTATGGAGGTTTTGGATTATTGGATTTGAATCATTTAATTTTAAGGATTATATTATTTAGAATTCTTTCAGCTTTGCTATTTATTTATTTATTTATTTCTTTTGTATTCTATTTTCATTTAAATATTAATTGTTTGGTATCCCTCGAATCTGTGCTCGGACTTGATCACCCATGGCTCTAGAATCGAGGGGTATTACAGTTGGTATCAGAGCACTCCAGGTTCAAGTATCTCTAGGATTCTATCGTATAAGACTTTCGTGTAGCGTATTATCTTATTTAGAGCTTAAGTTTAGGATTTGTTGTATTCCTTTACGGTCCACTTAGAACGTATTAATGTCAATTATATTATGTGATTTCAGAATGATTGGCACTAGGAGGATGTTGTGGTCCACAGTGAAGCAAAGAAGGACCCGAAGAAGAAAAAGACTACTCCGACAATTCCTCTGCATAGGCAAACCAAGAAGGCAGACTTGTGGACCAAGGACTTATTTCCAATCAGTGTTATCTCGGAGTATAAGTTAAGGAAGGTTTCTTGTGTTCGAGGTTAGCTACCATATTGTGGACCCAACACAACTTCGGTGGTGCTTGAAGTTGAGTCAAGTGGAAAGAAGGAGACACCGGAGCATCCAAAATGGAGGGTACCGGAGTTCAAGAATGAATGCTCTTTTAAGAGTACTAGGATTTTCATTACTAGTAGGAGTGGAAGTATTATTTAAAGAATAGTACTATTTAAATTTCATACATTAGTATTATGTTAAGGTATATATGACAATTACTTTTAAATGTTTATGGTTTAAAGAGTTCTTAATAAAGTGAACTGGTGGTTTTGGTATCTGAATTTTGTTTTATGAGAGCATTTTTTTTTTGATATTATTCATAAATGGTTTTATTAAACTATTTTGGAATATGTATGTTGTGATAATGAAGGAAAATCACAGTGGAGTGATTTGTATTTGGATAAGCAAACAAATTTTTGCTTAAAGGTATGTTGTGTTGAGACGCGAGGATTACCAATGAGTTTATAGAAGAAACTTGTGGGAATCAATTTTATATGTTGGATTGTAGAGGAGACAGTTTAACACCTATAAATGTAGTTGCTATACTTATAGAGAGTTTGGTCATACTTCCAGGCAGTGTTCTAAAGCAGGATAAGACAGGGACAACATGTGCAGTAGGGACAGAGGGCATCGGTACCTTTACCCGCTCCACAGGTTCCACAGATTCAGGGACAGACATATCCGGCATTACCGGCACTGCCATAGCCTCAGGGACAGGCACCTCAGTAGTTGCATTATGGCAGGGTGTTCAACCCTAGGCTATAGGACATTCAAGTACCTGAGGCTGTTGAGGGTATGTTTTCCTATTCATGGTTCATAAGGTTGTGTGTTATTTGATACGGGTGCTACTCATTCATTTATGTATCTAAATCTTTTATTAGTCCTGGACATGCACACTTATGATGTGATACTTGGGATGGATTAGTTATCTCATTATCATGCCCAAGTTAATTATTAGGAAAGGTTTATTGTTTTCACCATACCTGGTCAGGATATGTATGTCGTCGCTATGCCACGTTCTAACCGGGTCATTAGCACTTATTTGTTCTATGTGGAGGAGGAAACGGAGGAGTAGATTATTGTGTCATTGGATAGCATACTGATTGTATAGGAATTTTCGGATGTTTTTCAAGAGATTCCAGGGTTGCCACCTAGTCACGAGATAGACTTTGTGATTAACTTGGCTCCAGGCATTACGCCTTTTGCTAGGGTACCATACCGGATGGCACCAGTGGAGATACGAGAGCTGAGGGATCAGATTCAGCAATTACTCAGCCAGGGTTTCATTCGTAGGAATACTTCACCCTGGTGAGCACCGGCTTTGTTTATGAAAAAGAAGGATGGTTTGCTTCGCCTATATATAGATTATAGGGAGTTGAACAAGGTTACTATTCGCAATAAGTATCCTTTGCCCAGGATTAATGATCTTTTTGATCAGTTGAAGGGAGTTACATATTTCTCTAAAATTAATCTATGTTCTGGATATCATCAACTTCGGGTTAGGGAGCAATATGTTCCGAGGACAGCGTTTCTCACTAGATATGGTTCTTATGAGTTTCGTGTCATACCTTTCGGATTGACAACCGCACCAGCAGTCTTCATGGATTTAATGAACAGAGTCTTCAGAGCTTATTTAGATCCGTTTGTCATTATCTTTATTGATGACATTTTGATTTATTCTAAGTCAGAGGACGATCATGCTAGACATCTTCGCATAATGTTGCAGACGTTTTGTGAACACCAGTTATATGCCAAGTTCAAGAAGTGTGAATTTTGGCAGCGAGAAGTGAAGTTTCTGGGTCACGTGGTGTCAGAAAAGGGAATAGCGGTAGATCCAGCCAAGGTTTTGGCAATGGTCAAGTGAGGACAGCCTACATCACCTATTGAGATTCAGAGTTTCCTCGGATTGGCTGGATATTATCGTAGGTTCATTCAGGGGTTCTCAAAGATAGCGGGACCACTCACTCATTTGACTAAGAAGTGTGTACGGTTCATATAGGATGAACACTGTCAGAAAGCTTTTGATGAGATAAAGAGCAAGTTGATTTCTGCAAGGGTTCTGTTCACTCTACACAGCGGGATTGAGTATCTTGTTTACACAGATGCTTCTTTGTAAGGTCTTGGATGTGTTTTGGTGCAGGTGAAACGGCTAATTTCGTATGGATCTCGAAAGCTTAAGTCTCATAAGCTTAATTATCCAACACGTGATTTGGAGTTAGCAACTATGGTCTTTGCCTTACGTATTTGGAGGCATTATCTGTTGGGAGAATCCTTTAGATTATTTAGTGATCACAAGAGTCTACAGTATTTGTTCACTCAGCGGGAGCTAAATATGAGACAGCGCAGATGGTTAGAGTTTGTAAAAGACTATCATTTCTCTTTACAGTACCATCCAGGGAAAGCAAATGTGGTGGCAGATGCACTCAGTCGTCGACCCAATGCGAGTCTTTCTGCTTTATTCACTACTGAGTGGAATGCTTTGGGGATAGTTAATGAGTTGTCTGATGTTTTTATGTCCTGCATGGTAGTTCACTCTCACTATAGTACTTGTCAGATGGTTAAGATTGATCATTAGAGGCCGTTAGGAGCTCTATAGCCACTACCTATACCGAAGTGGAAGTGGGAGAGCATTTCTATGGATTTTGTGGAGGGATTGCCTAATTCATTTAAGGATCACAATTCCATTTAGGTCATCACTACTAGGTTGACTAAATCAGCTCATTTCTTGCCTGTTCGCACTGACTTCACATCGAAACAGTTGGAGAGACTTCACATAACAGAGGTGGTGAAGTTACATGGCATTCTGTTATCTATTATATCGGACAGGGATTCGAGCTTTGTGTTAGGATTTTGGAAGAGTTTTCAGTAGGCTTTGGGTACAGAGTTGCATCTTAGCACTGCTTATCATCCTCCAATAGATGGTCAGACCGAGAGGGTTAATCAGATCATGAAGGATATGCTCCGTTCGTGTGTTCTTGATTTCAAGGCCCATTGGGAGGATTATTTTCCATTGGTAGAGTTTGCGTATAACAATAATTTCCAGAAGACTATTGGAATGGCACCATTTGAGGCATTATACGGCCGACCATGTCGATCTCCTATTTGTTGGATGGAGGTTGGCGAAAGCAGATTTTTGGGTCTTGAGTTCATTAAGGATACTTCTGAGAAGATTGCTCTTATTAGGGATCGCATGCGCACTGCCTAGAGTAGGCAGAAGAGTTATGCAGATCGTCGTACTTGTGCATTAGAGCTTCAGGTTGGGGATCAACTTCTACTCAAAGTATCTCCTATGAAAGTGGTAATGCGCTTTGGGAAGAAAGGGATGTTATCACCGCGGTTTGTCGTTCCATTCATGATTATGGATTGAGTTGGAGTTGTAGCTTATCGGTTGGCACTTCCGGATCATTTGGATCGTGTGCATAATGTGTGCCATGTTTCCATGTTGCAGAAATTTCTGCGAGATGAGGATCAGTATCAGCATATCGATGTTGGTGATATTGAGTTACAGCCGGGTGCAACATATTTGGAGCCACCATGTCGTATTATCGACTGTCGGGATCAGATTCTTTGTAATCCAGTTATTCCATTAGTGCGTGTTCAGTGGAGTCACCACAATGAGGTTGAGTTTACTTGGGAACGGAAGGATGTCATTCGCTTGCAGTTTCCTAAAATAATGGAAGAAGGTAAGAGCGAATTCCGATTACGGAATTCCTTTTGTTAGGGGGGAAGAATGTAATACCCCTAATTTTGAAAGGATAGTCTTGGCATTTTAATTATTGTTTTATTTCATTTTTATTTGCTATTTGCCTAAATGTTTAATTGTTGTTTCTATCTAATTGAGTTCTTTATTTAATTGTTTGTATTTAATTGAATTATTTGTTTAATTAATGTTATATGCTTATGTGGAAAATGAATTAATTGGTTTATTTCATTTAAATTAGTTTTATTAATTAGGAATATATTATTTGGGTTTTTATGTTTTATGGACTTACGGGTTAGTCGACTTAGGGTTAAGTTTATGTTTGTTTTTCTTTTCTTTTCCTTCTCTAAGTATGATTAGACTTAGGGTTTAGATGCCTATATAAATATACTTGTATACGTCTGCCAAGGGTGAAACAATAACCCTATACACGTACTGAGAGGCAGAGAGAAACAGTGAGAGGTTTAAGAGGAAAATAGAGGGAACTAGTTAGGGTTTTGGCCGTAGATTGAAGGTCAGACCAAAGAGGAAGGAAAAGGTTGATTGTGGGTTAGAACCGGAGCAGTAGGAGGCTTGACGGTAGTTGGAACTCGCCAGAGAAATCTAGGAAGACAGCGTTAAGATTTTAATTCAAAATCTCACAGGCAAGTTATATTTCTTGCTCCTTCCCTTTGACTTGTGTTTTGTGCACACCTAGGTAGTCTCCAGGAGTTTTTTAAAATGTTGAATTAATCTTCTATATGTGTTTAATTTGATCTGGAACAATTCTTGCGAATTTAGATTACAGTGTCTGATCTTGAAGAATATAAAATCATTAATTGTTTTCATCATTGTTATTAATGCAAACTATTTTATATAAATTATTAGGATGCTACTGGATACAGTTTAGACTCTTAGTTTCAATATTAATGAAGACAGAATGGTTGGAAGTGGTCGGAGATGAGGCAGAAGGGGTAAAACGGGTTCAGGGCTCTCAGAGGGGGAGAGAGTCGGCTCCATAGAAGTGGGAGCCGGCTCCCTCAACTGAAGAGCTGGCTCTAGGTGATGGGGAGACGGCTCCCCCTTGTATAGAGCTAGCTCCAAGGTCTAGGGAGCCAGCTCCAGGTGTGGATGGAGCCTGCTCTCAAGTTTTGAGAGCAGGCTTTCTTGTTTTAGTGTATTCTGGAAGTTGTTAGGCACTATTTGGACGATTTTGGTTTCCCGAACTATTTTGGGATTTTTACGAGGGGTTCTAAATATTAATTTCATGTAATATTAAAACCGCATATTGCCTAATTTATACCTTTATGCTAATGGATTGAATAGTATGAAAGTTTAAACAATTTTGCATACTGTTAACGGATAGAAGGGATTTAATTGCTTAATTTTATTTTAGCAATTTAACGGACTGTAGCATGATTTTAAACCTTGTTTTGGAAGCACAATAGGGTCATATACTTATCAGATTTTATCTATGCTTATTCTGGATTTTAAATTGGTGAACGATTAAACTCTATTTTGTCAATTACATGGATTAATGTTTGGATTTTAATTGCTGAACGATTAAACTATGTTCTGTCAATTACATGGATTAATGTTTTGGATTTTAATTGCTGAATGATTAAACTCTGTTATGTCATTTACATGGATTAATGTTTTGGATTTTAATTGCTGAACTATTAAACTCTGTTCTGTCAAATACATGGATGTTGTGGATTGTATGCACCGATATGGGATGGTGGCGTACTAGGGACGGATTAGTTCAAAATACTAAGTCCTACCTAATCTGGAATAAGGGAATGGATTATAAAAATTAAATCCTACTTATATTTTAGTCAAATCAGTTGCACAAGTTAAATGACTAATTGGATTACTTGCTACTTATATTTTAGTCAGATCAGCTGAACAAGTTAAATGACTAATTGGATTTCTTATGGATGGATAGGATAAGATTTTTATATGTATGATTATGGTACCATGATATGAGCTTGAGTCTCAGGATCGTTGGTTAGGGAGCGCATATGCGTTGGGATGCATAACTAGCTATGATGGTAGAGGTATACCCTGTTAGGTCTAGGTACCCATGCCCACCTCTGGTGCATTTTGCATGTTGGCTTCTATTCAGGTTGAGACCCCCTTTATAGTCCAGTGAGAGTCCTTTAGTGTGGATATATATATGTATGGACTAGATAGATATTATTGAGTTATCTAGGATGTATCTGCGTATCGGGTCTCTGTTTGGATTGTAGTTAGAATAGAACTTGGTCGTGGGTCTGACTCATTATTATTTTTCAGGTATCGGACGGTTCTAGTCTTAGAGCTTGTTCGTGCTGAGTAGAGACGGTCACTCACTCCTCCGACTACGTAGAATTCCCTTTTATGTTTAGATTTGGATTTCATTTCCGTAGTTTATTTTCTTTTAGGATTTTATTAGGGATCCACTTGATGGATTCCCGAGTTGTATGGTTATTGAAGGATATTTGTAGAGGTTTTGGATTATTGGATTTGAATCATTTAATTTTATGGATTTTATTATTTAGAATTCTTTCAGCTTTGCTATTTATTTTTTAAATTTCTTTTGTATTCTATGTTCATTTAAATATTAATTGTTTGGTATCCTTCGGATCTATGCTCAGACTTGATCACCCGTGCCTCTAGAATCGAGGGGTATCACACTTATGGTTATGAATGGTTAGCCAATTGTCCTTTCATGACGCCTTGGAGGTACCTTGGGTCGGATCACATTAAAGGTTTGGATGTTGAAATGGAAATGTTTCGGATATGGGGAGTGACATTTGCATGACATTGCACTTCATTAGAATATATGGTGTGTATGTGTTTAGATGACAATTATTATATACTTGTCGTTCTAGTTGTTGCTATGTACCCCTTATGGTATGATCCCGTTTCATTTTACCTATTCCTTACATGGATTCAGGGGGTTATAAGAAGTGTGTCTTAGACACTCCCTACTGAGCGTTTAGCTCACCCCATTATTTTAATATTTTCAGGTTCTATAAAAGAAGTGGCGGATGACAATCCGCCACAGCCTTAGCTTAATTTAGAAGAATGACTCTTTTGCTACCTTTTGTATTTAGGCCTCATTTTGTAATGTGTTGACCTAAAATGTATCATGATGAGCGCTGAAAAGTACGCATTTAAACCCCTTAAGCTTGAGTATTCTAGATACTTATTCTATCTTATTTTCCCGTTTTAGTCTAATTTTATGTTTTTGTCTATTTCAGGTCAATAATGTTAAAACGGGCTAAAAATGGCTTCTTAAGGCCTTTTTGGAGTCAAACTAAGTCTTAGTGAGAATCTGGAGCAAAAGGAGGCTGATGCTGAAAAGATGCCAAGTCTGACCGATTGAAGAAATGTTTGATCATTCGAACAACCTCTGATCGGTCAAAGAAGAGTATGATCGATCTAACCAACTCTGATCGATCGAAAATGTGTTGGTAGCGAGCTGTCTTATTCCTGTATGCCTAAACTCCACCTACCACATAGTTGCGGGACTAGATATTTTTGGGGCTATATTTTTGACTTAGTGACTAAGAAAAGGACCTTGTATTTAAAGGGAATTGAACCGTTTTGTAAAGAAGCTTTTTCATCTATTTATTTTTACATTATAATTTTTATTTTCTCTCTCTAGAAAAGTTAGAGATTAGGGTTAGAAGAAAAGAGAAGAGTGGAGGCACCAAGACCACATCTCAAGATCTACACACTCTCTCTTTCTAGAATTCAACAAAGAAGAAGAGGAAGAAGGTGGAGTCATGTTAGGGGAATGCCCTTGAGGGTTTCAAGATCACACCCACCTCCTCTATGATTGGCTAGACTTCTCCTTGGGGCTTGAATGAGCCCCAAGTTTGTAATCTCAACCTCTATCTTTTTCATACTTTTTTGGGGAATAATATCTTGTGATTAGTGTTTTAGCCTTGTGAATTTAATGAATCTTGGTATATTTCTATGATTTCTATGGTTTAATTCTTCCTATTAATTCTCTAGTTTATTTACATGTCTATGTGTGATTAAATTGGGAATTATGTCTTACATAATTCATATGGCTTAATTCTTCCTATTGATTCTCTTTATGATTACATGTTGTCTTATGTGTGATTATTTGGGAATTAATCTCTACACTAGTTTCTCTATGTTGGTTGCATGTCTATGTGTGATTAATTGAGGATCTAGTGATGGTTATGCATGGTATTCATTGAATGGGTTTGTCAATTAATTTGACGGATTATTCTTATACTTGATGGGTTGTTCTACAATTTAATTCATGCTTGTAGGTAGGTAGACAATCTATACTTGATTTGATATTCCATGACTTATTATTGCAAATTCTATGATTCTCTAGATTGATGTGTGCTACAATTATGACTATGTTGGCCTAAGGATTTAATCTAAAGGTTAATCTTATATTTTGATGATTACAAACCATTAATGATGTTTATGTACTAATATTTTCCTTGAGTGCTATATAGTTGATCAATTAATTCAATCCTCAATAATGAGCCAGAAGCATTCCAAGTACTCAAGCAATGGATTTAAGGAAGAATTGAAGTTGCAAGAATTCAAAGATTATTCAAGCAAGAATTCAAAGATTATTCAAGCAAGAATTCAAAGATTATTCAAGTACTCCATCAAAGGCTAACCGATCATGGTCAAAGATTGAAGAAAAGGGTAGATTAGATGGTGAGAGCTTAAGATTTAATGTCAAAGTTAATTTGAATATATTTGAAGCTCAAAATTCAATCCATGCATTGCATTCCCATTTTATTTCTCAAAGAAAATTAAAATCAGCTCATGATCACATTCACAGGACTTAAAGAATTTCATATTAATGTGAGATGGAGAAGGCTCCATAAAATAAAGAGAAGGCTCTTTTCTCTTATTCAGTGAGCTCTGAGAAGGTTCTTTTCTTTAACTCCAGTAAGTCTTTGAGAAGTATTTAAGAAAAAGAGAGGGCTCAATCAAAAGAAAGAGAGGGCTCTTTTTGTTCCAAGAAAGCTACGAAAATGGATCTTCAAAATAAAGAGCAGGCTCACGTTTTTATTGAGCAGGCTCTTTCCAAGGAAAATGAACAAAGAGCAGGCTCTTTATTTTTCAAAGAGACGGCTCTCTTTAGGGTTTTGAACTATAACGTAAACATTTTCATTAAATGTTCTCAACAACCTCTAACAGCTATATTGAACTCTGTTGTTTCTATAAATACTAAGGTTGGTCTTCAAACTAAATTACCTTTTCACAGAGAACAATCTATCATTCCTTGAAAAGCATTAAAGAAGTATTCTGAGCTTTCATTCCTTCTCTGTTATTTCATATCACTGTAGTAATTCTGAGCTTCACGTATATTCATCTTTTCTATAGTTGTGAGCTAAACTCTGTAATCTATCTTTGAGAGATTCTTGTACACTCGTTTCTTCAAATTTCAAAGCTATTGTAAAGGGTTGGTGTAACCCAAAAGAAAGCCTAGGAGAAGGGTGTTCTCCTAGCAAAGAAGAGAAGCAAGATCTTGTTTCAAAAGTGAAGGTTTGCTCTCCACCATTAAGGAGAAGCTCTAGTGAATTTGTGAAGTCTCAAGGGGGATCTTGAGCCGAGGAGTAGGAGTTTCCGAACCTCGCTAAATCACTGAGTCATTGTTTGCAATCTCTTATCTCTATCTCTCTTATTTTTGTGCTTTATTTTGCTTGAATATTTCAATAAACTGATATTTAACAGTTTGGTAGAAATATAATTTTTAAATTGAAAAAATTGATCCTTGACTCTATTCACCCCCCCTCTAGAGTCAATTAGTGACTAACAGACTAGTTTAATGGGTCATACTTAGAATTGATGGGTTGTTCTACACTTAGTTTATTTGTTGGTTAGGTAGACAATACATACATGAATTTGATGGTCCATGCTTAATATTGCAATTTGTAGTCGCATTTTGTTTGCAATAATGTTTTCCCCAAATTAGTTGAAAGTGTGTGGTTTGGTGAACAAGCTTGGTGGCAATTCTAATGGACCCTAAGACCTCACTTCTCATCTCTTAACTCCCTATCTCAACTTAGTTTATTTTAATTGCATTTAAATTTGTTTGCATCTTAGTTTAATCAACCAATCTCTCTCTTTGCAATCAATTGTTACATTAGAGTCGAAGTTAAATTCCAACACGTATAATCCCTTGGGATGATCCTTACTCACTCTTGCTACGTTAGTAGTAGTGTTGGTAGTGGTTTTTATAAATTTAAACTTAACCTAAAAGGCTTTTCTTGAACCGCACATTCATTATATTATTTTGGCGTTTACAAGCGGCCATTGTCAAATTTTGGTGCCGTTGCTGGGGATTAACGGTTTTGTTGGAATTAGACTAGACAATAGTGTTCATTCGATTGCTTCTATTTTTATTTTATTTTCTATTGTACATTTGTTTCTCATTCTTGATATTATTTGTCAATTAGGTACTGGACTATAAGAAAGGCAAACTTTGGAAGTTGCTTAAGGACCATTGTGAGCAATTCTTGGAACTCTTGTATTTTAATTGTGCATTTCTTTGCATGCTTATGATAGCCTTTGTTGAGCTCATTATATTGCTTAAATTTTTGTCCAAGCATCGGCCTATGTGGAGGCCATTATTTGTTGCATTTGGATTTTAAATGTGGATGGAGCCATTATTTGATTCAAGTTTTGGGAAAAATTACTTTCCCTCACCTTATGTCCCTCCACCATATTTTGATCCTTATGAAATTGAGTCCTATGCATTTCAAGCATCGTCATTTGACAATGGACTTAATCACTTTCATGATCCTCTTTATGACTACTACCCTCCCCCACCATTTAATTAAGAACCAAATCCGCCACCTTCTAGGTACTCACCCGGATTTAAAGAAAAAGTGTTAGCTTTACTTGATGTGCATATTTCACAAACTCCACTTATTAATTCTCATTATCAAACTTTAGCCAAGCTTGAAGCTCAAGTTGAGCAAAGTGCAAGTACTCTTTCTCATCAAGAGGAGGAGGAAGAGGAAAATGAAAAAATGGCAAGAACTTTAATGTATATAGATGAGGATTATGAGAGTGAAGAGGAAGAAGTAGCAAGTGAGCTAATGCCTAGCACTCTATCTTGTATAGAGGAGGAAGTGGCAAATGAGTTAGTGGCTAATCCAATAGAGCATAACATGATTAATGAGGACTTTCCATGTTTTGATCATGATTTTATCCCGGCCATTGCTACTTTAGAGAGTGAGGAGATATTGACCACTATAGAGTAGGAGAAGAGGAGAAGGAACTCGTAAAAAAGAGCATTCCTTCTATTATCTCTAATGACCCTTTTGAGGAGTGCCTTTTGGAAATGTATGAAAATTGTGGTTTTGACCTTGAAAGCTTAAAAAATGCAGTGAACTCTCTAATGAACTCCTTAGCTAACTTGGAAAGTGAGGAGATGGTGATTATTGAAAAAGAGAAAGGGGATGAAGAGAGTGCAATTCATATTAATCCAATTGAGTCCTTGAAAGACTTTGCCTTGCGAGGTGTAAGGCCGCCTACTATTGATTTCATTTTCAAGACCGTGGATGAAAAGAAACAAATTGCATCTTTCATAATTTCTTTTTAAGTCATTCTTTTAGGAGGTGTTTACATTGCTGTGAGAGACGATCCACTTGGGGAAATTGACAAGAGGGTCAACGAGAATGTTTCATGTCCGGTTTTTGATACTTTTGACTAGTGAGTCGAACCAACGTCTTGCTAGAGATGTTAAACACTAGTATTTGTAGAGTTTCAAAACTCTATTCCTCCCTCATTTCTTTTTATTTTTCGTTCTTGTGTACATTCTTCCATCCATTTTTCAATTTCCATTCTTGCTACAATCATTGGGGCTTAGCATAGGAATTTTTGGACTTTTATCTTAAAATTAGGCATTTGGTGCCAGTTCGATCGATCACAAATGTCCCTTTTATCGATCAAACCTCTCTGCAGTCAATTCTCTGTAGATGTTAGCTTTCTGTGTATTATGCGAACTTTATTCCAGATCGATCCAATTATTTCTCGATTGATCCAGTTATCCCTTCAATCGATCTTAGTTCTATACTTAGAAATTTTTTAAATCTCTGCATATATCAGATCTCTGTGTATCGTTCGAAGCTTTCTGCATGTTTTCACATCTTGGATCGATCGAGTTTCGATCGATTATCATTAGATCGATCGAGTTTCGATCGATTATCATTAGATCGATCATAGCTTTGCCCCTTTGACATTTTGACTTTTTATTTTTATTTTATTTTATCTTTCATTTTCTTTTACTTTTGTCATTTTCTTTTATATTATTTAGTTACTCTCTTTTGAAAAAAAAAAAAATTGATTTCTTTGCATTCTTGATTTCCTTGCATTTTTACTTCTTGAATTTTTATTTACTTGCTTTTTTTATTTTTGTTTGTGTACATATTTGTTTTGTCTAAAAATAATATAAAATAAAATAAAATAAAAAAACACATTTTCAAAGTAGTATTCCGTCTTGCTAGAGACGTTAAACTTAGCACCAACATGACACATTGTGTCTTTTATTTCTTGTATCATATATGTTCATGTTCATTCTTATTTCTTTATTTTTCTTGCATTTTGTTTCATTGTACATACTTTCGTAAAGAAAAAAAAAAAAATTTGCATTCTTTATTTCATTGTATTTTTATTCATTATATTTTTATTTCTTTGCATTTTATTGTGTGTGTGTGTACATACTTGTTATGTCATAAAAAAAAAAAATGAAAAAAAATAGTTTTTATTTTTCATTTTCATTTTTTTTGTTCTTGCATCCTTTCTTACTTTTTTTATTTTTATTTATTTTTTATTTTTATTTATTTATTTATTTTTTTCATTTCTTGCATTGTACATATTCTTTCATTGCATTTTGCCTTCTTTACTTTTCTTTTTACATTTTGTTCATGTATTTTATTCTTTATTTTTATTGCATTTTGTATATACTTGCTTTCATAAAAAGAAAAATATAAAAAATTTTCATTGTTGTGCCCTTATGTGTAGTCATGCTACTTTCATGCTTTAGCAGGGCTTGATCTCATATCTCTCTTTCATCTTGTGTTATATTGCTTTAGAATACATGATTTGATTATTCTTATCCCATTTGATATTTGATGTGAGTTTGCTAGTGTGGTTAATAATATATGTTGTTGATTCCAAATTTGGGGGAGACCCTTTTCATATTGGACCATTACCGGGCTTCACGTTTTCGCCACCACGGTATATTCTTTCCATCTTTTCCATTATTCTTATTGCACATTGAGGACAATGTGCAGTTTAAGTTTGATGCTAAGGTGACTTTGTTGCATTCTACTTAAGTTGGAGCTTTAATTGCATGATTGAGATTTGAGATCGATGTTTGCGATGATTTTGATCTTTTGAGGACCATGATACTTAGGATTTAAAAATTACTTGACTTGAGAGTTCAATACTTCTTGTATGCCTTGTGGATGCCATTTAGGAATAAATTTTTTGAAAGATTGATATCTTGCTTGTACTTGTGGTACACATCATCCTGATTTTGTGATTGCTTTGAGATT
Source organism: Cornus florida (assembly GCF_030987335.1). NCBI lineage: Eukaryota > Viridiplantae > Streptophyta > Magnoliopsida > Cornales > Cornaceae > Cornus > Cornus florida. Next base: position 78,073,099 of record NW_026775573.1, on the reverse strand, counting down.
CACTTTAGGATTCTACACTAGCACAGGCGCACACTAGCATTCATTTGTGGGGTACATGCTTCGTTGATTATTGAATTGGTTATATCCCAATTGGCCTACTAGTGCATTGAAAGCTTTCATATTGACAAAAGTGGATAACAAACCCTTTTTACTGAGTAGTCGGGATTCTAACCTTATCAAGCATTCAATTTTTTGCACCGAAAGGTGGAAGGCCCAAACTCTAGGTTAATAACTGAATGTTGTGATTTTTTTTTTTTTTTTTTTAAAAAAAAAAGAAAAAAAAGAAGTTGCAAAAGTAATAAAAAAGTGAGGACTTCTCCCAAAAGGTGAGAAGTGGGAAATGATTAGATGGATGTAGTTTTGATTTGTAGCCTTATTGTTTTGAGATTGTAAGTCCTTAGGGGTGTTTTAACACCTAATGCCCTAAAGCCGTCTGGTTTGGGAGTCACTGACCTAACGCTCGACCTCATGGATTGCTAGAAAGCTTAATAGATTAACACATTGTACCATGCTTCCATCTTTGATCCTTAGGGTAGTACAAAAAAAAAAAAAAAAAATCGCGTGAAAAGAATAAGCGCATCTAGACCAATAAAGGTTTAATAAAAGTTTCACTCTTTGTCTTGATGATCGGTACTAGATTTGTGTGCAAGTTTGAGGGTAAGGATGTGATCATTTCTTTAGTTGGCTTAAATAGCAACATATTTGATGCTGGTCCACTCAAAAATGATTCTAGAGTTGTTTTAATTTGCATAATCATTTTCTTGATGTGTGGAGGACCATACTTGCTTGCTTGATGTTGAAATTTTGGGAGATTGCTTGCAAATGGTTGAAAAATTGCATACTTGGGATAGTTTTCTGCCAATGCTTGTTTGGAATATTGGTGCCTCTTTAGTGAGAAAGAGCTTAATGTTTATGGGTATCATTTCTGGAAACCCTCACGAAACTTCACTCGTCCACTAGGGGTAATCTAGGGCTTTAAAAGGCTTGTTGCATATGCTAAATGCAATCGTGTTCCCTATGAAAGTGGGGTTATCATTTCTTTGTTTTCTAGTTTATAGTTGCTTAGTTGTTTATTTCTTTCTTTTCCTTGTAGTTCATTGTTAGGGACTAGCAATATTTAAGTTTGGGGTGTGATGAGCGTTGAAAAGTGCGCATTTAAACCCCTTAAGCTTGAGTATTCTAGGACCTTATTCTATCTTATTTTCTCGTTTTAGTCTAATTTTATATTTTTGTCTATTTCAGGTCAATAATGTTAAAACAGGCTTAAAAAAAGTTTCTTAAGGCCTTTTTGGAGTCAAACTAAGTCTTAGTGATAATCTGGAGCAAAAAGAGGCTAATATGGAGCAAAAGAAGGTTGATACTGAAAATCTGCCAAGTCTGATCAATCGAAGAAAAGTCTGATTGATCAAACCAACTCTAATCAATCGAAGAAAAGTATGATCGATCGAACCAACTCTGATTGAACGAAGAAAAGTCTGATCGATCGAAAATGTGTTGGCAGTGAGTTGTCTTATTCCCGCGCGCCCGAACTCCACCTACCACATAGTTGTGGGACTAGATATTTTTGGGGCTATATTTCTAACTTAGTGACTAAGAAAAGGACCTTATATTTAAAGGGAATTGAACTATTTTGTAAAGAAACTTTTTCATCATTTTATTTTTACATTGTAATTTTTATTTTCTCTCTCTAAAAAAGTTAGAGATTAGGGTTAGAAGAAAAGAGAAGAGTGGAGGCACCAAGAACACATCTCTAGATCTACACACTCTCTCTTTCTAGAATTCAACAAAGAAAAAGAGGAAGAAGATGGAGCCATGTTTGGGATTGCCCTTGAGGGTTCCAAGATCACACCTACCTTCTCTATGATTGGCTAGATTTCTCCTTGGGGCTTGGATGAGCCCCAAGTTTGTAATCTAAACCTCTATCTTTTTCATATTTTTTTGGGGAATAATATCTTGTGATTAACGTTCTAGCCTTATGAATTTAATGAATTTTGGTATATTTTATGATTTCTATGGTTTAATTCTTCCAATTAATTCTCTAGTTTATTTACATGCCTATGTATGATTAAATTGGGAATTATGTCTTACACGATTCATATGGCTTAATTCTTCCTATTGATTCTCTTTATGATTACATGTTGTCTTATGTGTGATTATTTAGGAATTGATCTCAACACTAGTTTCTCTATGTTGGTTGCATGTCTATATGTGATTAATTAAGGATCTAGTGATGTTTATGCATGGTATTCATTGAATGGGTTTGTCAATTAATTTGATGGATTATTCTTATACTTGATGGGTTGTTCTACAATTTAATTCATGCTTGTAGGTAGGTAGACAATCTATACTTGATTTGATATTTCATGATTCTCTAGATTGATTTGTGCTACAATTGTGACTAGTTTGATGGGTCATGCTTAGAATTGATGGGTTGTTCTACATTTAGTTTATTTGTTAGTTAGGTAGACAATATATACATGAATCTGATGGTCCATGCTTAATATTGCAATTGGTAGTCGCATTTTGTTCGCAAGAATGTTTTTCCCAAATTTATTGAAAGTGTATGGTTTGGTGAACAAGCTCGGTGGCAATTCCAATGGACCCCAAGACCTCACTTCTCATCTCTTAAATCCCTTTCTCAACTTAGTTTTTTTTAATTGCATTTTAATTTGTTTGCATCTTAGTTTAATCAACCAATCTCTCTCTTTGCAATCAATTAGTACATTAGAGTCGAAGTTAAATTCCAACACGTATAATCCCTTGGGACGATCCCTACTCACTCTTGCTACGTTAGTAGTAGTGGTGGTAATGGTTTTTATAAATTTAAACTTGACCTAAAAGGCTTTTCTTGAATCGCACATTCACTACATTATTTCGGCATATACAAGCGGCCATCGCCATATCATTTTGCAGTATGTGAAGTATTTAGATTCATTTTGTATATGACCATTTAGGAAATGTAATTAAGTTTAATTACACTAAATTCTTTAGTGTATTTTATGTAACGTGTTGTAAATCATGTTAACAATCTTGTTGTTATTTTTGGTGTTAGGTGTTGAAATGTATATAAATATGTATGTGGGTATGGTGGTGTTGGGTGATTGGTTACCAATGTTTGTGTTTCTCAATTCCTTAGAACATTTTTAGTGTGGATAACCCAAAAACCAGTTAACATGAAATTCCCACACGTTGACCAAATAACCTGAACTGGTCGACGTGAAATTCCCACACGTCCACCGGTATGTGGGCAGTGAGCTTTTCTACTGTACACGTCTTAACCCAGTTGACGTGAATTTTTTTTACGTCGACCGGTTCCTGTGTAGTAAATATTTGTTGGCTTATTTTCTCATTTTGCCCTTAACCACCAACTCAAGTGTATTGTCACACATTATAAGGCCCAGTAAAATACAATAATTATATTTTAACCATAGAAAAGACTATATTGCCTCGGACTTTATCTTATTTATTCTGTTACACAAGTAAATGACTATTATGCCCTTTCAGTCTTAAACCACTAGAATTGTGACAAATGACCATGTTGTCTTTATTGGACTTTAAAAATATTAATTTAACGTGAAAGGACCGTGTTACCCTCGGATGATTTTGGGTCAGGTAAGGACATGATTAATGATTCGGATCCAGTGGATTTAGGTCGTTACAAATTTGGTATCAGAGCTTTAGGTTCAAAAACCTAAGGACGACAGGTAGGGTTGACCTAAGTGGGACTTGAGTTGATTTAGAAGTTTTGACTGTTAAAGTGTTTAATGTTTTTAGAAGCATGCTTATTTGATACTTGTTTATATGTTTACAATTTTGAAGGCATGCCTATTTGCTAAATGCTTACGTGATTAAATGTTAAAAGTTGTGTTACATGGCAATGTATGTGAAGTAGTTATATAATCTAACTATGAAAATGAAATTTAAATGTATTTGAAAGCATGTTATACATAATAAGATGGCAAACTGTGAGCACGAATTTCGCAAGTGTGTATTATATGAAATGATGATGAGGATGGAAGGGATGTTTAATTTCACATAATAATTTAATGGACTTATTGTTTAAACTTATGTGATAGGACACAGTCGTGTCTAGGGTTATGCTTTTGTTATTGTGTATATATATATAAGTATGTCTTGTGTGTATACTTATATTCTTATGTATATATGCAGTCGAGCATGGGATGATCATATGAGTTTTGACCTGAGTAGGTGAGGAGCTCGGTTGCTCTAGGGTTATTTGGGTGCCAGTTTTTATCTAACGAGTGGCTAAAATTTCTAGCTCATGGATTGAGCTATTCAGTGTGTAGTCTTCCTAATCTTCTTGTTGTATTTTATGCGGTGCTTAGAGCACTATCCTAGAGTGGGTTCATATTTCATGGCATGGTGCCTTTGTTATATGTGAGTTTCATCATTGGATGGGTTTTTGTGACCGTGGAGGTCAGGTGTGCTAGTGAGGGTCTCGACGGAGAAAGGTATGACCTTAGAAGGTTGGTGTTTGCGAATTGGGTCACAATTTGGTGCAGAGGTTCTTTTTGAACTGGTAGTGGTTAGTGTGACAGAGGTTGTTGAGTCACGAAAGTGGTCTATGGGCTACAGATGTGTATTACGGGTGTTCTAGTATGGTATATGGAAGTGTGTTAGTTATGGTTGGTTGAGATGTGACTCCCATTTTGGGAAATTACAGGGTGTGCCTCAAGTAATCAACTCTCAGTGAGTCGATTGCATGGTTCGGTCGATGAGCGGGGTCCTGGGCTGGCACAGCTGTCTAAAAGGTCTCGAGGTAAGGTATAGTGGTTATTTTTAGCTGCGTAGTGTAGGATTGTATGATAAGGCAGGTAGTATGGGGTCATTGGAGTGCTGGGTCATTTCGGATGAAATGAAAGAGGATAGGTATTGTGTATCTAATGTATTGTGTTTTTGAAATTGAAAGTTATGGACTAGAGTCGAATTTTATGTTGTGTCTGGGGTACGAGGAAATAGTACATATTGTTTAAGGATTCAAAAAGATAAACAGATGATTAGAATGATTGGAACGAATGTGATCTCGTAGATCTAGTTGGTAGCCCTATTTGACTTTTACCGGGGCCAAGGGTGTTATGAGGAATGGGAATGATGAGAAGTAATGATGTTGAACTTAAGGTATGAAGTTTTCTTATTTAGGCATGTAGATCATCTTAGGAAGAGTTATTTGAGTGGCCAGTTAAGCGTTGGTGATTGATTGCATTATAGATGGTTTTGAGGAGACGGTTGGGTGTTGAGCATTCTGTGTTTTATGCTCATTTTTGTTTTAAGGATTTGTCGGCATGGTATTGCCATATGGAGGTTATTTTCTAGTGGTAAATGGTGGCCATTGTAGGGAAGTATCGAAAGTGATGCTTATTATCTTGTTTTGACAGCGTTATCTTAAAGGTGTAGGGAGAGAAATTGCTTGGTAGTGACTTGATGGTTCGGTGGGATGATAGGTTTGAAATGTTATTCAGAATGAGTGACAGTAAAGGTGTAATGGCATGATGTTTAGTATTAATGAGCATAATGGTTTAGGGTATGATCCGAGGAGGGATTAGAGATTGTAAATTATTAGGTGTGTGTTGTTAGGTAGATGATAGGGCTGTGCACTAGTCGAGGCGATTGTAGACTGTTTAGTTATTTAGAGCCAGTGAGCATGATGTTTCCAGATAGGCACCTTTTTCATTTAACAAGTCAATAGGTTGTTGTGACTGAGGTCGTGATCTAGTGTGCACGGTGATCGAGGCAGTATTGTCTTGGAAGGTAGTGATGGAATGGGTGGCAAGGGGTTATTTTGTGGCATAGGGGTCGTCATTTAGGAGTGATAGGTTCCAGGTAGAACGGTACACAGTGTTCGAAGGGATATGATTGTTTCTAATGTTGGTATGTTGTGAGCATTTATGCTCTTGTCCGATGGTTGTGTTGTGAGTTATATCATCGCACTCAACGAATGGGTAGTGTGGATCTGATTGGCTTAGGTTAGCATGGGTATCGCAGTGTATTGTATGCGAGGTTTCTGTGTTAATAGTGTGTGACGGTCCGTTAGTGGCGAGGTCACCTGGAATCGAGGTCGTAGTCCCACACGTGTTTCCTGTTGGTTCTTCTCCTTGTGTATAGGGAGTTCATTTCATCTCAGGTAAGATTGGGTGTCTATGGTTGGACGATTGGTGTGTAGCATGTGACAAGGTGTTGGGTGCATTCAGGTATGAATTGCCGGCCTCTCGTGAGAGCGGAGTTCGTTACCCTTTTCATTTGTTTTAGTCCTGGCAAGGAAGTCAATTATCGTGAGTCTTATTCTCCATTTAGGAGTTGTTCGCGTCTGTGGGTGGACAGACCTCTGTGTGTAGTTTGTTATGTTTTTAAAGTTCATTGGTTGAGGTTTAGTTGATTTAATCAACTTACTCCTATGGAGGGAGATAAAGTCATTGGTTTTTAGTGATGCTTGTTTTGAGAGTGGTTTTAACGGCATGAGTTAACAAATTGGGGTTGTATTTCCGGTGTCTGGTATAGTCGATGATGGCTAGGGGTGTAACGTGAGACGTGAGCTTCAGGATGTTTAGGTGGTATGAGTTAGGTACTCGGGTGTTTTATTGATGTTTGATTCAGATAGTGTCTTGAGGACAAGTGTTGGTATTGTTTAAGTGTTAAGTAGCTAGAAAATGATTATGGGATTCTGTTGAAGAATAACGGGGATGATTGACTTTGGTTTTGAGGTTTTAGGCATGGAATGGTTGTACTGTGTGTTTTGAAGAGGTGAGAATTAAGTTAAGTAATGTCATGGAGTTGTTTACCTGGTATGGGTACTATGAGATCATTAGAGAGTTTTTATGCTGGTTGATGATTGTGATTTTTGGTTCTGTGTCATTTCTAGCTTGTTAGGGTTATACGATTAAAGTATTATTGGGGTTTTTAGAGCGAGTATGTGACTGTATAGCCGTTGTGGTTACGCAGAGTGATGGATTGATGGTGAGTGAATCTCATGGTTATTTTGAGGACTATGTGAAACTATGTTTGAGGTTTGGACCTGAGGATAGGAACGACATCTGTATTGAGACCGGATTGAGGATGAGAATGGCCTGGCCAACCATTTCTCCTGAATCAATCCTTCTTCAACACCATGTCGGGTGAAAGGTCAATGATTGTTTTGAATTATCACAGATAGTGAGCGTATGGTACTGAATTTTATGTTGGTGTGGATTCAGGAAGTTATCTCGAGTGGCAAGGTGTGTTAGGTAGGACCAAGTGTCCATTCCGTTTGATTATTAAGGATCTCATTTTTAGGATTTGTGTCCTGAGTATAGGATAGTGCATTTTACTGATTTGGTGACTAATGTTTATGTAGTTGTTGGGAGAATTGTTGTTTGGTCATCTTGAGGTTGATAAGTAAAGTGATCGTTGTATAGTGTGATTAGTAGTCGTTGGTACGATGGTGTAGCTATGCGGTGGATAGTTAGTGCTTAGTCTAATAGGGATGTGTAGATTTGAGTTGAGCTTGATTGTGAGATGGACGGGGTTCCTCATTTGGGGTTTTGTGCGTCCTTTGAAGGACGAGTTGAGATAAGATGTTGCCATGTTCATGGGTCTTGTGACCATTCTTCTTTTGGCTCTGAAGCCTTGTATAGTAGTGTAGAGTGGACCAATGTCCATTTTTGAGTCGAGTATAGCGTAGGGCATACCAGCTGGTCTGGTGTTAGGAGGTTTTGAGTGAAAAGTACCCTAATAGGGTGGTGAGCATTGGGTTTTTTTGGCGGCAATGTGTGGTTGCCTGTTGACGTTTGGTGTCAAAGGTAATAAGGTTGTTGAGTACTTAGTCATGTGGTTTGGTGAGGTGTTTCTCGAGAAGGTGTGTGGCTATGTGCGTTAATGAGTGCAGAAAAGTGTGCATTTAAACCCTTTAAGCTTATGTATTCTAGGACCTTTATCTATCTTACTTTCCCATTTTAGACTAATTTCTTGTTATTGCCCTTTTTAGGTGCTTATCCCCAAAATAAGCTAATTCAGCCAAATAAGAGCTTAAAAGAAGCTAACTCAAGCTGGATGGAAGAAAGGAGCAAAGTGGAAGCAGATTGAAGCAAAGTGTGGAAATTCAACAGGTTTGATCGATCTCAAGAATACTTCGATCGATCGAAAGTTCATCGATCTAGACTCTCCAAGGTGGATCCAAGCTCTTTTGTCCTTATCCAAAGATGCCACAAAGTTCAATCGATCGAACAATTCTCAGATTGATCGAAAAGATTCCATCTTATCATGTTGTACCACCCTACCTACCACTTTTGTCTCTTTCCCCAAAATATCTCAGATCTGTCCTTATCCAAAAAGGTGCCGCTATGGGAGGATCGATCCAGCTAAAGTTTAATAGATCTCAGCCATGTTCGATCGATCACAGCACAGGTTCGATCGATCGAACCCTCTCAAATCCGAAAAAAATATATTTCCAGCTCATTAAAAGTTGTCTTATTGTGCAATCATCGGAGAAGCCCTTGTGTACGAGCTTAGACCATTGGGTGTGACATTTAAACTACCTATATAAGGATTATGAGCCACTTATATGTTAAGAGGAGATACATAAGACACAAGACACAATACACAATATTTGAGATTGTCTTTAGAGAGGAAGAAAAGAAAAGAGAAACTAGAGACACATTCTTGAGAGGTTTTCTATCATTCCCCAAGAAGAAGAGCACTTCTACCATGGAGATAGCCCTTGAGGGTTGGAGGACACCATTCATGAGTGGCTAGACATCTTCTTAGGGCTAGAGTTATGTATTTTTGAGGGGATTTGTGTTATAATACATGTTTTGATATATTTATATATATAGATCTTGTTTATTCAATGATTTGTGTGGTTTAATTTTTCCAATTGGTCATTTCATTCTATCCATATGTCTATGTATGATAAGATAGGTGTTCATGTGTTTATCTCTATCTCTTGTGTTGTTGATGCATGTCTATGTGTGTTGATGCTATAGATCTAGAAATTTTCAAAACATAGTGCTTAATAAAATGCTCTTGTGGTTTATTTGATGGTTCATACTCATTTTTTGATGGATTTTGACTCTCCCTTAGTCTAATTAGTTTAATTTCTATGTCATTAGCTTAGATGTAGTGTCGCTACCTTAGTTGTTAAATGGGAGGACAATCCATGGTTATTGTTTGATGTTGTATACTGTGAATGCAAGTAGTATATTTCTCTAATTATGTGATTTGTTTGGATTGTGAGCTTAAAGAAGGATTAATGACTTAGTTTGATGTATTATGCTATTCATTGTGTTGTTTAGACAATATATACTTAATTAGTCATCTATGCTTGTTAAAATAACGACATACACTCATTATTGTTGCAACATATGTTTCCCCCCTCATTAATTGTGAATTGAGTGTATAGAAAGGTGATGCTTAGTGGTTATCTCTAAGTCCCAAGACCTCTTTCCCTTGTTTTCTCTATCCTTTAATTACTCGTTTTATATCGAGCTTATTTAATCTTAATTATAGTTTAATCAACCAAACAACCTACCTTTGATCAGTCGACCTACTAACCCTAAGCATTGTTTCCATTACTAGTAGCCCTCCAATCCCTTGGGACGATCCCTACTCACCCTTACTATATTTTTAGTTAATGGTAGTAGTGGCATTTATAAATGTAAAACTTGGCTACATTGCACATTCACTATCTTTTGCACATCTTTAAATGTTGGTGCGGTGACACACCAAGTTTTTGGCACCGTTGCCGGGGATTTAATTGGCAACGCCGTGTTTTGGAAACAATTAGGGATTAGTACTCTTTTGATCATGTCTTTTCTTTATTTTATTTTTGGTTACTTATTGTGTTTGTTCTTATTTGGCTAGGTGAAATTGAGCAAGGAGGTTAAGCAAAGGAGAATTCAAAGCAAGGAGCTAAGCTAAGCACAAAAAGGTTAAAAAAAAAAAAAAAATGCAAAGCATAGTAAAGCTTGGAAGTTGAAAATGAATTGAAGTTGCTTAAGGACCCTTTGTGAGATCTTTCCAACTCAAGCTCTAGTTAAATCGTCGGCCCGCGTGGAGGCTTGCTTTTCATTTCTTAAATAAATCGTCGGCCCGCGTGGAGGCTTGTTTTTCATTTCTTAAATAAATCGTGAGCCTACGTGGAGGCAATTTACTTTTCTTTGCATGTTGTTTAAGCATGGGAGCATGGGATCATTGTATGCGGAGATTTGTTAATTGATTTGTTGCGGGGGCGAAGTGCTTATTTAGATGATGTCATTGTTGTGTTTCTTAAATTTGGTCTTAACCAACCCATCATCATAATCAATGAAAAATCTAAAGGGTCATCTTGGTTATTTAGACCCAAACTTCATGGAGCATCCTCCTTTCAACCAATTTCCTCCCGAAGTTCAAGCTCTAATTCCTCCAATGATCTTTCATGATCATTATAATCTTCATGAATATCATGCACCAACTTGCATCATGCTTCCTAATTTTGAGGCCATTCAATATGAGATTAAGCCTGAGACCATTCAAATGTGTCCACTCTTTTATGGCTTAGATGGTGAGGAGCCATATAAACATCTTGATGAATTTCTTGAAATATGCTGCATTGTGAGGTATATGAATGTCCTAGAGGAAGTTCTTAAGTTACTTCTCTTCCCTTTTACTCTTAAAAATAAAGCTAAGCATTGGTTCAACAACTTAGGGGCAAATTCAATAACTTCTTGGTTATAAATGCAAAATGAATTTTTAAAAAAATTTTACCCTGTGAGTTTGACTAATGTTATGTGAACTTCTATTCGTGAATTTTCTCAAAGGGAAGGAGAACTTTTACATGAGGCTTGGGAAAGATTGAATGACTTGCTAAGAAAGTGTCCACATCATGGTATTCCAAATTGGCAAGTTATCCAATATTTCTATGAAAGATTATCCGACACTCACAAGGACATAGTTGATACCTCATGTGGAGGATCATATTTTGGGAAGCATGAAGATGATGTTTGGCACCTTTTTGAGAAAATGAGTGAAAATTCATTACATAAATGTCACACTTCTCGGTTAGGTTATGATTCCAATAGCAAAAAGAAAAATTTGAAAGTATGTCAAATTGGAAGTCCAATGGAGATTGTTGTCGAGGCCAAAACTTTAACTAAAAAACTTGATCAATTTTTATTGAGCCAAAAACCGGCAAAACAATCATCTCCTCTTCTTAATCATCATCTTCATCATTCTTGTGAGCCATGCATGACTTGTTCAAGTGTATTGCATACTACTTCCAATTGTCCCCATGGACATGTGCTCGATGAACATTATGAACAAGTCAATGCCACATTTGCTCACCCTCTTTCAAATGTTTATGTTCCAGTGTGGAATGAGCATTCAAATCCTTTTCAAGTTAAAAATTTTCAAAACCGATATGTTTCTCCTCACCAAAGAAATAGAAGCTCAAAAGGATTCGTCTCATCTTCTTTTTTTCATCAAAGAATGGACCATTTCTCTCATCCTCAAGCTTATAATCCTCAAAGTAACTCTAATCATCCTCATGCACTCTCTAGCAACCCCACATTTGAAGATAAAGTCTTAGTAGTTTTGGCTAGTTTGGAAATGAACACCAATTTGTTGTATTCTCATTCTCAATCGATATCAAAGCTTGAATCTCAAATCAGGATGATAGTTAATGCATTGAATGCGAGAGAAATTGGTAAATTTCCTAGCCAACCCGAAAGGAACCCAAAAGCTCAACATTTTGTGGAAGCAAACTTTATATCGGGGTGTCTTTCCCAAGAGCAAGTGTAAGCAATTACTACTTTGAGAAGTGGTAGACAAGTTGACAATAGGGTTGAACAACCAAGTGAAGATAATGAACCGGTGCAACCAAAAGTTGACACCCGTCCCGTTTCCAATCCTATTCCTACTTCCTTGGATGAGCATGGCCCTAGAGGGAATCCTCAACCTTTTTCATCATCCCCTCAAGTTCCTTGGATGAGCGTGGCCCTAGAGGGAATCCTCAACCTTCTTCATCATCCCCTCAAGTTGCAAAAACTCCATTTCTTTATGCTTTGAAAGAAACTTTACCTTTTGGGACGCAAGAGGGAAAAATCTATGACATAATGGAAGTCTTCAAACAAGTTAATATAAATCTTCCTCTCTTGGATGCGATTAGGCAAATTCCGCCTTATGCAAAAATTTTGAAAGATTTTGGCACACAAAAGAGGAAGAGCAAGGGACAAGGCCCTAAAAAAGTGTTCCTAACGGAGCAAGTGAGCTCCATTATCCAACTCCACCTAAGTTCAAAGATCTCGGTGCTCCGACCATCTCATGTGTAATTGGAACCCATAAAGTTCGTAGAGCTCTTCTTGAATTAAGGGCAAGTGTCAATTTGATTCCTTACTCCGTATATGTCCAACTAGGTTTGAATGAATTGAAGTCAACCTCGGTGGTGCTTCAATTGGCCGATAGATCCATTAAAACACCTAGGGGCATGATTGAGGACATACTCATAAAGGTTGACAAGTTTTACTTCCCGGTTGATTTCGTAGTTCTTGATACCGAGCCAGTTGCAAATCCAACCAATCACATCATCATCATCTTAGGGAGGCCATTTCTTGCTACCGCAAATGCTACCATTAATTGTAAATCCGGTGTCATGGACCTTTCTTTTGGTAATATAATGGTTAAGCTTAATGTTTTTAATGCAAGTCGACATCCCATAGATGAAGGCGAGTGTTGTCTCGTAGATGTCTTGGATGAAGTTGTTAAGGAATCTATTCCCACAATGGTCATGAAACAACCAACCGATGATAATCTTTCATCTCTTCTTTCTGTGGACCCTCTTGCATCTTGTTTTCTTAAAATGTATGGTAATTGTGGGTTTGATAGTGAAGGGTCAATGAATGAAGTTAATAATCTGATGGAATCCGTTTCAAGTTTGGATTTTCCACCTTGGAAAGATCCAAAAGAACCTCTTCCTCCACTCTCTAGCACTCCACTGGTTCTATCTCTAGTCTCTCCACCCACTATTGAGCTTAAAACTCTCCCTCCCAATCTTAAGTCATCATCTCTTTAAATCTTGAAAAGAATCAAGAGAATTCTCTTTTGAATGTGCTTAAAGAAAATAAGGAAGCCATAGGATGGAGTGTAGCGGATCTAAAAGGAATTGATCCTTCTATTTGTATGCATCGCATTCTTATGGAAGAAGATGCAAAACCTTTTAGAGATGCCCAAAGAAGATTAAATCCAAACATGAAAGAAGTGGTTAAGAAAGAAGTAGTTAAGCTCTTAGATGCCGGTATCATTTATCCAATCTCTAATAGCAAATGGGTGAGTCCAACTCAAGTAGTTCCCAAGAAATTGGGGATTACGGTGGTTGAAAATGCAAAAGGTGAGGCAATTTCTAAGCGTACCGCCAATTCATGACGAGAATGTATTGATTACCAAAAATTGAATGCCGCCACTAGGAAGGAGCACTTCCATTTGCCCTTTATTGATCAAATCCTAGAGAGATTAGCCAGGCAACAATACTATTGCTTTCTTGATGGCTATTCGGGTTACAATCAAGTAGCCTTTGACCTCTTAGACCAAGAGAAAACCACATTTACTTGTCCTTTTGGCACATTTGCTTATAGACGGATGCCATTTGGTTTGTGCAACGTCCCTGCCACATTTCAAATGTGTATGATGTCAATTTTTTTGGACATGGTGGAAGAGTATCTAAAGGTCTTTATGGATGATTTTTCTATCTTTGGGACATCATTTGATGCATGCCTCAAAAACTTGAATTTAGTGCTTAAAAGATATCGTGAAACAAATCTTGTTCTTAGTTGGGAAAAGAGCCATTTCATGGTTCAAGAAGGTATTGTTTTGGGTCACGTCATCTCAAAAAGGGGAATTGAGGTGGATAAAGCGAAAGTTGAGCTCATTTCTGAATTACCTCCACCTTCTACGGTGAGAGAAGTTTACTCCTTTCTAGGTCATGCCGGCTTCTACCACCGTTTCATCAAAGACTTTAGCAAAATTGCTAGATCTTTGTGCAATCTTCTCGCCAAGGAAACTCCTTTTGTCTTTGATCAAGCATGCCTTGATGCTTTCCATAAATTACATGACATGTTATCATCTGCTCCTATTATGCAACCTCCCAATTGGTCATTACCGTTTGAAATCATGTGTGATGCTTCTAATTATGCCATGGGAGTAGTTTTGGGGCAAAGGGTAGGAAAACTTCCATGCGTTGTATACCATGCAAGCAGGACCCTCTCGAGAGCTTAATTGAATTACTCTACTACCGAGAAGGAATTACTTGCCGTAGTATATGTTCTTGATAAATTTTAGTCCTACCTCTTAGGGTCAAAAGTCATTGTCTATTATGATCATGCTGCTTTGAAGCACCTCTTGACTAAGAAGGAAACAAAGCCTTGTTTAATAAGATGGATTTTACTCCTTCAGGAATTTGACTTTAAAATAAAAGATAAGAAAGGTACCGAAAATGTGGTTGCCGATCATCTCTCAAGGTTGGTAGTTGAATCTTCCCCTAGCCCACCAATTCGTGACTCATTCCTAGATGAACAACTTTTTCAAGTTTCTAATGGACAAATGCCTTGGTTTGCCGACATTGTAAACTATTTGGCAATTGGCAAGCTTCCAACTACTTGGTCAAAAAACGAAAAGAACCATTTCTTTGCCAACATCCAGCATTACTGTTGGGAAGATCCTGTCTTATACCGATATTGTCTGGATCAAATTGTGAGAAGATGCATTCCGAAGAGTGAAATTCCAAGCGTTCTTATGTTTTGTTATACTCTTGCATGTGGTGGGCATTTTAGTGCAAAGAAGACCGCCTTGAAGGTTCTTCAAAGTGGGCTCTTTTGGCTCACAATCTATAGAGATGCTTACAATTTTTGCAAGTCATGTGAAAGATGTCAAAAGATGGGCTCAATGTCAAGAAGAGACATGATGCCTGTGACAAATATTGTTGTTGTAGAGATTTTTGATATTTGGGGCATTGATTTCATGGGTCCTTTTCTCATGTCTTATAGATATCAATACATTTTTTTGTCGTTGATTATGTTTCTAAGTGGCTGGAGGCTTGTGCTACCAAAACCAATGACCACTCCGTGGTTCTTCAATTCATTAAATCCAATATTTTCACTCATTTCGGTATGCCAAGAGCAATGATTAGTGATGGGGGAAAGAATTTTTGCAATCAATTCTTAAAGAAACTCTTTCTTAAGTACTCCATTACACATAAATTCACCATTCCTTATCATCCTCAAACAAGTGGACAAGTAGAAGTGTCAAACCGGGAAATTAAGCATATCCTTGAGAAAATGGTTAACACAACCCGGAAGGATTGGTCGCGCAAATTGAATGATGCTTTGTGGGCTTACCAAACGACATACAAGACTCCATTGGCATGTCTCCTTATAGACTTGTTTATGGAAAGCCTTGCCATCTTCCGGTTAAGCAAGAGCACAAAACTTTGTGGGCAGTTAAGAAGCTCAATTTTGACCTTGACAAAACCGGAGATAATCGCTTACTCCGATTAAATGAGTTGGAAGAGTTAAGGCACAATGCTTATGACAATGCCAAACTCTATAAAGAGAGGACCAAAGCTTTTCATGACAAACACATTAGGAAGAAATCAGAGCCGGGTCAAAAAGCTTGGCTTTTCAACTCTAGGTTAAAACTCTTTCATAGGAAGTTGCGAACCAAATGGGAAGGTCCATATGAGATCATCTCTGTTGCACCGCATGGGGCGGTTGAAATTCAAAGTTTAAAAAATGGCAACACTTTCAAGGTGAATGGGCAAAGGTTAAAGCCCTATATTGAAGGACAAGTATTTTAAAGACATATGGAAGCTGCCCTTTTGGTAGATCCAGTCTATGAAGAGATATAGTGATGCATTCATTGGTCTTAAGAGAAAACTCAAAGGTTAAAACCCTATATTGAAGGACAAGTATTTTAAAGACATATGGAAGCTGCCCTTTTGGTAGATCCAGTCTATGAAGAGATATAGTGATGCATTCATTGGTCTCAAGAGAAAACTCAATTTTCTGCATATTCTTGCATGTTCGATCGATCTCAAATGAGGTTTGATCGATCAAACACCCATCCCTATATCCATTCATTGCTCTGTTCCATTGATCTGAAATTTCCTCCATAAATCAGCTCTCTATGTATCAATCGAATTTCATCCTAGATTGATCTGAGTCATTCAAAATCGATCGAACTTTCTCTTCGATCGATCTCAGTTCCATACTTACAAAATTTTTGAATCCCTGCATATTTCACCTCTCTGTGCATCGTGCGAACTTCTCTACAGGATTTCATCATTTTGATCGATCAAAAATTAGATCGATCCAAGTTCGATCGATCTGAGCTTTCTAATATATATATATATATATATATATATATATATATATATATTCAAATCTTTTAAAGCAGCATTCCATCTAGCTAGAGACGTTAATCTTAGCAATCGTTATTCATATTTTCTTACATATTATTTAATCTTGTTCTAAAAAAAAAAATTATAATATTTCACCATTGTGCCCTTATGTGTAGTCATACTACTTTCATAGTTTCTATTCGGCTTGATCTCATCTCTCTCTTTTATCTTGTGTTATATAGCCTTAGAATACATGATTTGATTATTCTTATCCCATTTGATATTTGATGTGAGTTTGCTAGTATGGTTATTCAAGTAGGTTGTTGATTCTAAGTTTGGGGGAGTCGTCTTTCGAATTGGATCATTGCCGGCCTTCATGTCTTTGCCACCACGGTATACTCTTTCCATCTTTTCCATTGTTCTCATTGTACATTAAGGACAATGTGTGGTTTAAGTTTAGGGGTAAGGTGTCTTTGTTACATTATACTTGTGACGGCCCTGGTTTTAAGGCCAGCACGTCAGTGATGAATCGAAGATTGACCCGATAACAGATCCGAATGCAGAAGTAAAAAAATAAAAGAAAACAAGACTCTAAGAAGTCAAAGTGACTTTCCATGAGGTCATGGAACTCACCGAGAACTGATGTGGAAGCAAAAGATCGAAAATATAACAAATAAGCCCCCAAGGGTAAAATAGTCATTTCTAAAAACTGTAGATTCGAGTGCCATAGAGCACACTACTAGAAGGAAAATGAAAAATTAATCAAGATGGACTCAAGAATCGCATGATTCGGAGTCCAGACGAAGGAGAAACGGTATGACGAAGAAAAACGAGCACTTAAGGAAAAAATGGTAAACTGGTAATTATCCAGGAAGATCCGGATGCAACTGAGCACACCGTTGGAAAGATAGCGAAAAATTAGAGAAGTTCAAAAAAAAGTTCACTCGATTTGGAGTCCAAACGAGGGAGAAACAAAGGTTTGAAGTTGAGACGTCGCGGCGGCACGACGAAGGCCAGGGCGTGCCCGGCGCACATGCGCGAGCCCACCGGCGCCCAATGGCATGCAAATGCTGACAGCAAGAAAAAAAATGGGAGTTTACAGAACTGAGGCTTGAAACGGAGGCCTAAACCAATTTTTCTGGAAAAACAAGAAGAAGAACCCCCCCCCCAAAAATCGAGTTTTCTACCCGACCATGTGAAAGGAAACGAAAAAAACTCACTGCAAAATTTCCAAAATGCCCCTAGATCAAAACTGGTCAAGAGGGACAAAAAGCTACTAAGATGTAAACTGGAAGCTGAAACTTCACGAGGGATTTCTGGTACCAAGACGATATTTTCTGGAAAAATACGAAGAAGAAACCCCCCCTAAAATCACGTTTTCTAAGTGACCATATGTAGACCAGAATTTAATCCCTGAAGGAAAATCCCAAAATGCCCCTAGACCAGAATATACAATAAAGATGCGAAATGAGTCCACAAGAAGCTCATTTCACCAAAGAAGAAGTTTTTCTTGAAAATGATCATGCACGCAAACGTAACTTACCTAATAGAACATGCTACAATGGTCCATGGTCTAAAAATATTGCCGATGCAAAATATAACCCCCCAGCTGCCAAAATAACAAAAATGGAACTTGGAATGAAAACTTGAAACTCAAAATTATGAAATGGTTTCGAATGACCATTTGGCTCTTGGCCACACTTCATACGAGATAAATGAGACCAAGTGGAGGTGCTGAAGCACACTTTACACCACCCAATTTGAAAATGAACCCTTAAAGGCTCAGTTTCTACTATTTTAGGCCAAAAATGCAATATGTGAACTAAAGTGCAAAAATGAAAACTAAATGGTGTTTAGCCCTTGGCCACACCTCATACATATTAAATGAATGCTAGATAATGAATTTCATACATAAAGCACACTCTGGTGCCAAATAACATACTAAAATGCATGCTTTTTCAGATATCCTCATTAAAGGCAAAATACAACCATTATGAATAAACATGGACTTCAAATGAAATTTGGCCCTTGGCCTTTTATCATATACATAAAATGATAATCAAAAAGTGTGCTTAGGCACACATTACAAGTTTGGAATCAAACATACACCTTAAATCATTTCTAACATAAATCGCATCATCCATGCAATTCAAACCACAAGAAGCATGCTATACAAAGCAACAAGATGTAGATTCTAGCCCCCGGCGGGCTAGCAGTGATGGTGGGGGCTTAGGCCAGGCACACACAAGGCCAGTGTTCGAGTCCTCTACCTAGCCTTCTAGTTTCGTCGACTCACCCAGTGTATGGTAGGGGCTGCCCTACACCCCCAGGTTTGTAGCCCACGGTGGGTCCCTAAGGGGCCCTGCGTGGGGGAGTTCCTAGTGCCAACTAAAAAAAAAAAAAAAAAACCAAGATATAGATTCTCAAGGTCATCAACTTGAAATCTAAAATGCGAAAACAACTAAGTGGGTCATGCCACCTAACGTCTATGTTCCAAATGAATCTATAGAATCATTCCTAAGCTATATTTGAACAATAAAACATGAATCAAAATATCTGCATTTTAACCAACATAGAAGCATGCTATACAAGCAACAAGATATAGATTGTCAAAGTTATCAACTTGAAATCTAAAAGTGTGAAAACAACTAAATGTAGCAATTTAGCATAGATGTACTTAACAACATCAAAACCTACAATGGTTCATTAGAAATCGTGATACTTGGATGTACTTAACAAGATCAAAATCGCCAATAGCCAAAACCACAAGTCACAATTAAACATGATTGTCAACTTGGAATTTAATGCAAAATCAAATAATCAAAGACTTGGACATTAAGCTCGGCATTCTGCCGAGACCTCAACGGCTATTACGGGGACTAACCCGTTGGTAATACCACCCCTAGTACGCACTATCTCAACGGAGAGAACTCATACCTCCCACACTAGAGCCAAACTCTAGCCATAATATAGAGACAATGTCCCAAGTGACTCCAAAATAAATAAGTTCACAACTTATATACGAAATATATATAAAGCACGAAACTACATTCCATGCACAAGTAGTTTATAACCACACTGCTCATGCTCTAAATCCACAACTATTATAGGATGACAAATGTCGAATCTTCAGAGCGCGATTCGTTACGCGCTATAATAACATCACATGTCGAATCTTCAGTGTGCGATTCGTTATACGCTATAACAATTTTATCCAATATTGAAAACATAAACTGAAGAATCTATTACAAGTCTAAAATCATGCTTTAAACATACTACCAATGTCAAACTCATGATTAAATCAATAATGCAATAGAAACAGAAATTAATCAAGTAAACTAATTAATTTCTCTAAGTTTCCACTCTCAATCAAATGGTCCATAATTAACACATGTGAAACAACATAGCATGGTCATTGCATATACCAATTCAAAAACTTAATTAGGCCATTGGAACAATAAGGTAGAATTTAATTAAAACATGATAATTAATTCTCTAACTTTTAGAACAACATTAAATGGTCCCAAATTTAATATATGCTAGCACACAAGTCCTAGTCATCAAAATTATCAAGTTAAAAACTTAATTAAGCCAATGGAACTATTAAATGGATTTTAATTAATTCTTTTAATTAAAATCTCTAGATTTTCATACTCATCCAAATGCTCTCAAATTAAAGTATATTAAAGAACATGCCAAGACTTAGTTTAAAAGCATATCATAAGTTAATTTCATGTAAGGTACATCCATGATAATTAAACTTTCACAAAAGATAATTATTAAATAAAAATTACAATTCTTATTCAAATAACTCCAATTTAATATATGCTAACAAACATATCAAAGCCAAACTTTCTAGCATGCCACAATTTAATTCTAAGTTATACATAATCATGAGAATTAAATGTTAACCATAGAAAATAATTAAATTAAATTCTAGGACTTAAACCAAAGCATGCATACAAGTTGTATAATCATGGAAAACACTCAATACAACACATACAAAATCCTAAAACATCCCCTATCTCAATTTGAGATGAAAATACTTCGGGGTTTTGTCGGGGACAACGCCCTGAACATTAAACTCCAAAGAGGACCTACCAAAATACTAACATGACCTCAAACCTGAACTAAAAATTTGGCCAAAAATGGGTTCTAATAAGGGGGAAAGATGCGCATAGTCAAGACAAACACAAAACGCGAAGGCATTATGACTTTATAACAAACGGAAGGAGGTTTAAATGAGAGGAGAAGGGTGGCAGCCTCCCTTGGGCTGCCATGGAAGCTTCAGGTCGTTCATGAAGAGAAGAGAAAGTGACTTTTCAATTTTATAACCCCCTATTTATAGTAAAACCCTAAAAGTGCCCCGAAAGGGCCCTACCGGGTCCGGAAAAGTGAAATTTGAGCAGACGTGCTCAAACAGAAAAACTCCATGAACAAAAAAGATTCAAAATGACAAAACATGAACAACAAAAGAAACGGTGTTTAAAATTGAGTCCCGAGCAGAGAGATATGCGTCGAACAAGTTCGGCGGCAACCGGGGTTAGAAACTCTGAAACTGGAGAAAAATGACCAGAAGAGTACATGATTCGACGAAATGTGAAAATGAGTCCCGTATCAGGATCCAGGCTTCAGACGAGGTATTTTAGCAATAACTTTCGCTAATTGCACAATGGCCCCTCCAAAAAGTGAAAACTACACTAATGGCCCAGAATGAAAATATGTTCAAAAAATATTTTCTTAAAAACCCCTGAAATAAAATATCTTCAAACGATATTTATGAAAAACACCCCAAGAAAAGAAAAAGATTCTGAAAAACTATGCATCCATGCCCTTATGGACACCGGGAGCAACCAGAGTACTTTCTTACAAAAGTAAAGATACGTATTTCGTGAAAACCACTTAGGATGAACGTACGTGAAGTCAAAAACCAACTCCAAGCACAAAAAGTGAGGTTGTGCCAAAAAGTGACAAACGGGGAAAAGATAAAATAGGGAAAAAGATGAAATAGGGAAAATGATGAAAAGTGAATAGTGTCGAAAAATGAAAAATGTGGAAATGACTTGGTCCTTAAAGGAAGTTGTTAATCCAAAGAAAAGAGCCTCGGAAATCATTCCAGAGCACTCGAGAAGACACTCTGTGATGAAAAACTGAACTCAAAAAGGAAAAGAACAACAGAAAAAAAAAAATATCCGTGAAAATCTGAGAAAAAGAAAGGAAGGAAAATGACCGGGTCATTACAACCTACCCTCCTTAAAAGGATTTCGTCCCCAAAATCAGGAACAGACAAAAGAGAACCAAACAAGATCAATGTAAGATCAAACCAAAGAACATACCATAAGGTGCGAAAAGACAACTTCAAAAGCCTGAAGGTCTTCCGATGGAACACTAAACCTAAGAACTGAGTGACAATCCCCAAACGAATTGGCATATTAACTCAACGTCAATCACCGAGAGAATCCCAAGACAACAACAAGTCAAATCATGATAGATGGCTAAGAATGATATGGCAGTACAAATAATGACGAGAACCCACCCACACTTACTCGTCAGTAAGGTAGCATGACAGTATAAGGTACTAGTTCATAACATGCCCTCAACAAATCAACTCAGAAGGAAACTTTTTGATACAAATGACTTCACTGTTGAAAATGATCATTACCAAAAACACTAAGAGAACCAGGCATCCGCAAGAGTTGGGGTAGCTAATCCCAAAACTCTAACAATAATGTCACTGGCACCGTTACGCTTAAAGCCTTAAATCCCTAATGCTGGCATAACTAAAGACCCCCACATTAGAAAACACCACAACAACAACACCATTCCCGAATCCATAGCCTGACGAGTCTGTGCCCTCAAGCCAATGGATTGGACCCACAAAACCAAAAACCTATGCACCGATCTGAAGTAGACCTACCGTAAGGCTACATACAGAAGACAAAACATTGGATCAAAATCCCAATCATGGGCAACTAAAACCTCAAAACACAAGTCTATTACGTAGTTCGCTTATGACAATCCCGACATCCAAGGTCACAAAACCCTAACATAAGTGTAGGAAAGATGAAGCAGTATAAACCAAATACTCACATAGTATTTGCTCGCAAAATTTAAATGACATAAATCAAATAATATCGTAGTACTAAGCACAGTACACATAAGGTAAACCAAATAAACCACCTATCACATAGAGGTTAAACAAATAGCAACGTGTTATACACCACCAATGGCACAAACATGATAAACAGATACAGTATAAGCAAACGTATCATATACATCCTCATACAACGATCATATAGTCATACACCCTAAACATGTTTTTAAGGTATGCCCGTCAATAATGGAGCTCATAAACATGTAAAAGTGATCACACAAATGGCAAGTTCGTAAAATCAAAAGAATGAATGCAATGCCTCTCTAAAGACACCACACAGAAAACGTACAACCAACCTAGATGAGTCCAATCTCTCATCACGATGAAAGGAATCATCCCCCAAACCAAGATGCCAACGAGTTCGATGGGAACTCTACAGGATTCTACCAGAACCTTAACACGATGCCCCAAAAAGAAATAAGATCAATAATAACACGAGTTATTATGATCGAATGCAACTCACGCCATGAATGCACGAAACAAGAAGCAAGGCAATGTATGCAACATACAGTCATGCTAAAACAGATAAACATATACAACATGCTAAAATGAATTAAGTAAGCTTCAAAATAATTTGTCAATTAAGCATGTAGATAGGTTATTAAACCAAGCATGTTATCAAGAAGCACGTAAACATGTTATAATACTGAAACATGTTAACAAATAGCATATTTACACGTATAACATAGCAACAAAAATGTGATATGCACCCAAAACCTGTCGTCCAAGGTATTCAAACCTAGGAGCTCTGATACCACCTGGTTTTTAGGCCAGTGCATCAGTAATGAACCGAAGATTGACCTGATAACGGATCCGAATGCGGAAGTAAAAAAATAAAAGAAAACAAGACTCTAAGAAATCAAAGTGACCTTCTATGAGGTTGTGGAACTCAATGAGGACTGATGTGGAAGCAAAAGATCAAAAATATGACAACTAAGCCCCCAGGGGCAAAATAGTCATTTTTTAAACTGTAGATTCAGGTGCCACTGAGCACACTGCTGGTAGGAAAACGAAAACTAATCAAGATGGACTCAAAAATCACATGATTCGGAGTCCGGACGAAGGAGAAACGGCATGACGAAGAAAAACGAGCACTGAAGGCAAAAATGGTAAACTGGTAATTATCTAGGAAGATTCAGGTGCACCTGAGTATATCATTGGAAAGACAACGAAAAATTAGTCAAGTTCAAAAAAAAGTTCACTCAATTTGGGGTTCGGACGAGGGAGAAACGAAGGTTTGAAGTTGAGACGTTGTGGCGGCCCGACGAAGGCCATGGCGCACTCGGCGCACATGCGCGAGCCCACCGGTGCCCATGCCAGCGCCCAATGGCATGCACATGCTAACAGCAAGAAAAAAAAAAGGGAGTTTCCAGAACTGAGGTTTGAAACAGAGGCCTAAACGAATTTTTCTGGAAAAACACGAAGAATAAACCCCCCCCCCCCTCAAATCGAGTTTCCTACCCGACATTGCAGAAGAAAACAAAAAAAACTCATTGAAAAATCCCCAAAATGGCCCTAGATCAGAACTGGTCAAGAGGGACAAAAAGTTGCTGAGATGCAAACTGGAAGCTGAAACTTCACGAGGGATTTCTGGTACCAAGACGACATTTTCTGGAAAAAAATGAAGAAGAAACCCCCCCCCCCCCTAAAATCACGTTTTCTAAGTGACCATGTGAAGATCGGAATTTAATTCCTGAAGAAAAACCCCAAAATGCCCCTAGACCAGAATATGCAATAAAAATGCGAAATGAGTCCACATGAAGCTCATTTTACCAAAGAAGAAGTTTTTCTTGAAAATGATCATACACGCAAATGTAACTTACCTAATAGGACATGCTACAATGGTCCATGGCTTAAAAATATCGCCGATGCAAAATATGACCCCCCAATGGCAAAAATGACAAAAATGGAACTTGGAATGAAAACTTGAAACTCAAAATTATGAAATGGTTTCGAATGACCATTTAGCCCTTGCCATGCTTCATACGAGATAAATGAGACCTAGAGGAGGTGCCGGAGCACACTTTACACCACTCGATTTGAAGATGAACCCTTAAAGGCTCGGTTTCTACTATTTTAGCCCAAAAATGCAATATGTGAACTAAAATACAAAAATGAAAACTAAATGGTGTTTGGCTACTGGCCACACCTCATACATATTAAATGAATGCTAGATAATGAATTTCATACATAAAGCACACTCCGGTGCAAAATAACATACTAAAACGCATGCTTTTTCACATATTCTCATTAAAGGCAAAATACAACCATTATGAATGAACATGGACTTCAAATGAAATTTGGCCCTTGGCCTTTTATTATATACATAAAATGAGAATAAAAAAGTGTGCTTAGGCACACATTACAAGTTTAGAATTAAATATACACATTTGACAAATAAGGCTATGAATGGCATTTCAAGCCAACCTTCACAAAAATGGAACCTTCAAGTCCACTAATCGCCCAAGCATAATGAATATCTCAACCTTGATTCTTGTACCTGAAATATGCCCCAGTAACTTTGGGGTGAGTAACATAAAGCTACTCGTAGAAAATGAGCATGCATTGACCTAGCATTTTACAATTTTATCACCTTAAGGTGAAACATATTAAAGGGGCTCATGCCACCTAACGCCTATGTCAAGATGAGACTCAGGGAGCATCCTAAGCTACCTTAAATCATTTCTAACATAAATCACATCATCCATGCAATTCAAACCACAAGAACCATGCTATACAAAGCAACAAGATGTAGATTCTCAAGGTTATCAACTTGAAATCTAAAATGCGAAAACAACCAAGTGGGTCATGCCACCTAACGTCTATGTTCCAAATGAATCTATAGGATCATTCCTAAGCTACATTTGAATAATAAAACATGAATCAAAATATCTATGCAATTTAACTAACATAGAAGCATGTTATATAAGTAACAAGATATAGATTCTCAAAGTTATCAATTTGAAATCTAAAACTGTGAAAACAACTAAATGTAGCAATTTAGTATAGATGTACTTAACAATATCAAAACCTATAATGGTTCATTAGAAATCATGATACCTGGATGTACTTAACAACATCAAAATCGCCAATAGCCAAAACCACAAGTCACAATTAAACATGATTGTCAACTTGGAATTTAATGCGAAATCAAATAATGGAAAACTTGGACATTAAGCTCAGAATTCTGCCGAGACCTCAACGGCTATTACGGGGACTAACCCGTTGGTAATACCACCCCTAGTGCGCACTATCTCGACGAGGAGAACTCATACGTCCCGCACTAGAGCCAAACTCTAGCCATAACATAGAAATAATGTCCCAAGTGACTCCAAAATAAATAAGTTCACAACTTATATACAAAATATATATAAAGCATGAAACTATATTCCATGCACAAGTAGTTTCTAACCACACAACTTATGCTCTAAATTCACAACTACTATAAGATGACAAAGGTCGAATCTTCAGAGATCGATTTGTTACGCGCTATAATAATATCATATGTCGAATCTTCAGTGTGCGATTCATTACACGCTATAACAATATAGTCCAATATTGAAAACATAAACTGAAGAATCTATTACAAGTCTAAAATCATGGTTTAAACATGCTACCAATGTCAAACTCATAATTAAATCAATAATACAATAGAAATAGAAATTAATCAAGTAAACTAATTAATTTCTCTAAATTTCAAATCTCAATCAAATGGTCCCTAATTAACACATGTTAAACAACATAGCATGGTCATTGCATATACCAATTCAAAAACTTAATTAGGCCATTTGAACAATAAGGTAGAATTTAATTAAAACATGATAATTAATTCTCTAACTTCTAGAACAACATCAAATGCTCTCAAATTTAATATATGCTAGAACACAAGTCCTAGTCATCAAAATTATCAAGTTAAAAACTTAATTAAGCCAATGGAACCATTAAATGGATTTTAATTAATTCTTTTAATTAAAATCTCTAGATTTTCATACTCATCCAAATGCTCTCAAATTAAAGTATGTTAAAGAACATGCCAAGACTTAGTTTAAAAGCATATCATAAGTTAATTTCATGCAAGGTACATCCATGATAATTAAACATTCACAAAAGATAATTATTAAATAAAAAGTAGAATTCTTATTCAAATAATTTGAATTTAATATATGTTAACAAACATATCAAAGCTAAACTTTCTAGCATACCATAATTTAATTCTAAGTTATACATCATCTTGAGAATTAAATGTTAACCATAAAAAATAATTAAATTAAATTCTAAAACTTAAACCAAAGCATGCATACAAGTTGTATAATCATGAAAAACACTCAATACAACACATACAAAATCCTAAAACATCCCCTACCTCAATTTGAGATGAAAATCTCAAAAGCCACCAAAATGAAATGGCTCCGAATCCGACAATACTTCGGGATTTTGTCGGGGACAACGCCTTGAACATTAAACTCCAAAGAGGACCTACCAAAATCCTAACTTGACCTCAAACCCGAACTCAATATTTTGCCGAAAACGGGTTCTAATAAGGGGGAAAGATGCACGTAGTCAAGATAAACACAAAACGCGAAGGCACTATGACTTTACAACAAAGGGAAGGAGGTTTAAATGAGAGGAAAAGGGTGGCAGCCCCCCTTGGGTTGTCATAGAAGCTTCAAGTCATTCATGAAGAGAGAAGAAAGTGACTTTTCAATTTTATAACCCCCTATTTATAGTAAAACCCTAAAAGTGCCCCGAAAGGGACCCGCTAGGTCCGGAAAAGTAGAATTTGAGCAGACGCGCTCAAACGGCAAAACTCCATGAACAAAAAAGATTCAAAATGAGAAAAAATGAACAACGGAAGAAACAACGTCAAAAACCTAGTCCCGAGTAGAGAGATATGCCCCGAACAAGTTCGGCGGCAACCGGGGTCAGAAACTCTGAAATTGGAGAAAAACAACCAGAACGGAATTCTAAAAGTACACGATTCAAAAAAATGTGAAAATGAATCGTATACGAGGATTTAGGCTCCAGACGAGGTATTTTTGAAATAACTTCCGCTAATTGCACAATGGCCCCTCTAAAAAGTGAAAACTACACTAATGGCCCAGAATGAAAATATCTTCAAAAAATATTTTCTTAAAAACCCCTGAAATAAAATATCTTCAAAATATATTTATGAAAAACACCCCAAGAAAAGAAAAAGATTCTGAAAATCTATGCAACCATACCCCTATGGACACCAAGAGCAACCAGAGTACTTTCTTACAAAAGTAAAGATACATATTTCGTGGAAACCAGTTAGGATGAAGGTACGTGAAGTCGAAAACCAACTCTGAGCATGAAAAGTGAGGTTGTTCCAAAAAGTGACAAACAGGGAAAAGATAAAATAGGGAAAAAGACGAAATAGGGAAAAGGACGAAAAATGAATAGTGTCGAAAAACGAAAAATGTGGAAATGACTCGGTCCTTAAAGGAAGTTGTCAATCCAAAGAAAAGAGCCTCAAAAATTATTCCAGAGCACTCGAGACAACACTAAGTGATGAAAAACTAAACTCAGAAAGGAAAAGAACAACGGAAAAAAAATATCTGGGAAAATCTGAGAAAAGGAAAGGAAGGAAAATAACTGGGTCATTACAATACTTAAGTTGAACTTTAAATGCATGATTGAGACTTGAGATTGATGTTAGCAATGACTTTGATCTTTTGAGGAGTATATTGCTTAAAATTTAAAAATTGCTTGACTTGAGAGTCCAATACTCCTTGTATGCCTTGTGAATGTCATTTAGGAGTAAATTTTTTTGAAAGATTGATATCATGATTGCATTTGTGGTCCACATCATCCCAATTTTGTGATTGTTTTGAGATTCACTCTAGGATTCTACACTAGTACATGTGCACACTAGTATTCATTTGTGGGGTACATGCTTTGTTGATTATTGAATTGGTTATATCTCAATTGGGTTAGTAGTGCATTGAAAGCTTTCATTTTGATAAAAGTGGATAACAAATCCTCTTCATTGAGTAGCCGGGATTCTAGCCTCATCAAGCACTGAATTTCTCACGCCGAAAGGTTGAGGGCCCAAACTCTAGGTTAATAATTGAACTTGAAAAAAAAAAAAAAAAAAAAAAAAAAGAAGTTGCAAAAGCAATAAAAAAAAAAAAAAAGAAAGTGAGGACTTCTCCCAAAAGGTGAGAAGTGAAAAATTATTAGATGGAGATTGGTTTGATTTGTAGCCTAGTTGATTTGAGCTTGTAAGTCCTAAGGGTGTTTGAACGCCTAATGCCCTAAAGCCATCTGGTTTGAGAGTCATTGACCTAACACTCGACCTCATGGATCGCTAGAAAGCTTAATAGATCAACACTTTACACTATGCTTCCATCTTTGATCCTTAGGATTAAAAAAAAAAAAAAAGGTCCACTCTTTGTCTTGATGATCGGTACTAGATTTGTGTGCTAATTTGAGGGAAAGGATGTGGTCATTTCTTTAGTTGGCTTAGATAGCAACACACTTGATGCCGGTCTACTTAGAAAGGATTCTAGTGTTGTTTTGATTTGCATGATCATTTTCTTAATGTGTGGAGGACCATATTTGTTTGCTTAATGTTGAGATTTTGGGAGATTGCTTGGAAATGGTTGAAAAATTGTATACTTGAGGTAGTTTTCTCCCAATACTTGTTTGCAATATTGGTGCCTCTTTTGTGAGAATGAGCTTAATGTTTGTGGGTATCATTTCTGGAAACCCTCACGAGACTTCACTCGTCCACTAGGGGTAACCTAGGCTTTTAAAAGGCTTGTTGCATGTGCTAAATGCAATCGTATTCCCTACGAAAATGTCATTATCCTTTTATTGCTTTCTTGTTCATAGTTGTATAGTAGTTTATTTCATTTCTTTACTTTATAGTTCATTGCTAGGGACTAGCAATATTTAAGTTTGGGGGTGTGATGAGCGCTGAAAAGTGCGCATTTAAACCCCTTAAGCTTAGGTATTTTAGAACCTTTATCTATCTTACTTTCCCATTTTAGACTAATTGCGTGTTATTACCCTTTTTAGGTGCTATCCCCAAAATAAGCTAATTCAGCCAAATAAGAGCTTAAAAGAAGCTAACTCAAGCTGGATGGAAGAAAGGAGCAAAGTGGAAGTAGATTGAAGTAAAGTGTGGAAATTCAGCAGGTTCGATCGATCTAATGAATACTTCGATCGATTGAAAGTTCATCGATCTAGACTCTCCAAGACGGATCCAAGCTCATTTGTCCTTATCCAAAGATCCCACAAAGTTCGATCAATCCAACAATTCTCAGATCGATTGAAAAGATTCCATCTTATCCTGTTGTACCACCCTACCTACCACTTTTGTCTCTTTCCCCAAAATAGCTCAGATCTGTCCTTATCCAAAAAGGCGCCGCCATGAGAAGATCGATCTAACCAAAGTTTGATAGATCTCAGCCACATTCGATCGATCACAGCATAGGTTCAATTGATCGAACCCTCTCAAATCTGAAAAAAATATATTTCCAGCTCATTAAAAGTTGTCTCATTGTGCAATCATTGGAGGAGCCTTTGTGTACGAGCCTAGACCATTGGGTATGACATTTGAGCTACCTATATAAGGATTATAAGCCACTTATATGCTAAGAGGAGATACACAAGACACAAGACACAATACATAATATTAGAGATTGTTTTAGAGAGGAAGAAAAGAGAAGAGGAGCTAGAGACACATTTTTGAGAGGTTTTCTATCCTTCCCCAAGAAGAAGAGCACTTCTACCATGGAGATAGCCCTTGAGGGTTGGAGGACACCATTCATGAGTGGCTAGAAATCTTCTTAGGGCTAGAGTTAGCCCTAAGCATGCTTTCTTTACCTTGATTTATGTATTTTTGAGGGGATTTGTGTTGTAATACATGTTTTGACAAATTTATATACATAGATTTTGTTTATT
This sequence comes from Cornus florida, assembly GCF_030987335.1. Taxonomy (NCBI): domain Eukaryota; kingdom Viridiplantae; phylum Streptophyta; class Magnoliopsida; order Cornales; family Cornaceae; genus Cornus; species Cornus florida. The sequence continues at coordinate 78,042,659 of NW_026775573.1, read as the reverse complement.
TAATGATTTGTGTGGTTTAATTCTTCCAATTGGTCATTTCATTCTATCCATATGTCTATATATGCTAGGACAGATGTTATGTGTTTATCTCCATCTCTTGTGCTGTTGATGCATGTCTATGTGTGTTGATGCTATAGATCTAGAGATTGTCAAAACATAGTGCTTAATAGAATGCTCTTGTGGTTTATTTGATGGTTCATACTCATTTTTTGATGGATTGTGCCTCTCCCTTAGTCTAATTAATTTAATTTCTATGTCATTAGCTCAGATGTAGTGTAGTTACCTTAGTTGTTAAATGAGAGGACAATCTGTAATGACCCGGATTTTTCGGATAAATTTTTTTCGTGGATTTTTTCCTTTCTGAGTTCAGTTTCACGTCGCTTAGTGTCATCTCGAGTGCTCTGGAGTGATTTTCGAGACTCTTTTTTGTGGATTGACAACTTCCTTTGAGGACCATGTCGTTTCCATATTCTTCGTTTTTTGACACTATGCACTATTTCGTCTTCTTCCCTATTTCGTCTTTTCCCCGTTTGTCACTTTGTTTGTGTAACCACACTTCTTGTGTTCGGAGTTGGTTTCTAACTTCGCATATCTTCATTCCCAATGATTTCTATGAGATACGTATCTTTACTTTCGTGAGAAAGTACTCTGGTTGCTCCCGGTGTCCAGAGGGGCATAAATGCAAAGTTCTTTGGAAACTTTTTCTTTTCTTGGGGTGTTTTTCGTAAATATCTTTTAAAGATATTTTATTTCAGGTGTGTCTAAGAAAATATCTTTTGGAAGATATTTTCATTCTGGGGCAGTTTCGCAGTTTTCACTTTTTGGAGGGGTCATTATACAATTAATAAAAGTTATTGCTCAATGTCTTGTTTTGAGCTAGGATCCTTGTATGGGATTCATTTTCACATTTCGTCGAGTCATGGACTCTTAGAATTTCCTCCTAAACGATGTTTTCCAGTTTCAGGGTTTTTGGCCCCGATTTGCGCCAAACTTGTTTTAGGCATAACTTTCTGCTCAGGACTCAGTTTTTGACACCGCTTCTTCTGTTGTTCATATTTTCTCATTTTAAATCTTTTTTATTCACGGAGTTTTGCCATTTGAGCGCGTTTGCGCGAATTCCACTTTTCCAGACCCGGCGAGGCCCGTCGGGGCACTTTTTGAGTTTTTAGATGTCTTAGAAAGAAAAATCAGATTTTTTTTCTCTCTCTCCTCTCTCATGGCCGGTCCAAGCTCCATCCATGGCTGCCATTTTCTCTCTCCTCTTTTAGACTTCTTCCCTTCATTAAAAAGTGGTGATGCCTTTGTGTTTATTGTTCCCCTCGGCGAGGCCTTCGATTCCAATCGATTGGAATCTCGTTTTGGCCATTTCTTGAGTTTGGGTTTGAAGTCAAGTTGTGTTTTTGATGGGGCTTCCTTGGGATTCATGTTCGTGGTGTTGTCCCCGACAAAACCTAGGAGTTTCGTCGGATTCGGAGCCGATTTATTTTGGTGGGGATTTGAGATTTCATCTTAAATGGAGGTAAGGAATGTTTTAGGATTTCTTGTGTGTTGTATTATGTATTTGCCATGATTATATAACATATATGTGCCATGTATCAAGTCTACAAAGTTAGTAATTTTTATTTCTTTGTATAAGATTTAAAATTCATCATGATATATAACTTTGATTTGAATTGTGGCATGATAGAAACTCTTGTTTTAATATGTTAGTTAACATAATTAATTTGGAATTAATTAAATAAGAATTGCTCTTTTTAATTAATATTTATTTTTGTGAAAGATTTAAGTTCATGGCCATACCTTGTATGGAATTGAGTTGTATTATGCTTCTAAATTAAGTTTTGGCATGTTTGTTAACATACTTTAATTTAAGAGCATTTGGTTGAGTTTGGGAATCTAGAGACTTCAATTAAGGGAATTAATTAAAATCTATTTTGGTGGTTTCATGGGCCTAATTAAGCTTTTGTGTGAATATATGTAATGACCATGATATATCTATTAGCATATATTAAATTAAGGTCAATTGGAAATGATTTGAAATCTAGAGAGTTTAATTATTTTGATGTAATTAAATTCTATCTAGTTTATCCATGGATTTAATCATGTTTTGGAAGTTGCTTCTATATTAAGATCATGGATTTAGACTTGTGATGTATTCACTTAATTGTGTTATATGCATTGAATAGCATTGTTGTTAAATTTATATTCATGAGAGTATGTTTCTAATATGAATATATTGTTGGCTTGTGATTTCATAGCATTATGGATAGAAAATGCTTATTATGCACAATTGAGAGTTATATTGCTAACTTGTTACTATGTAGTAGTAATGTGTATAAGTTATGAACTTATTTAGATTATTTTGGAGTTGCTTGGGACATTGTTAAGTTATGATGGCTAGGGTTTGGCTCTAAGTCAAAAGTTCTCTAAGTCAAAAGTTCGCGCGTTGGGTAGGCTGTCTGGGGGTTAGTAGCTCCAAATTAGCCCTATATAGTTCGCGCGTTGGGTAGGCTGCCTGGGGTTAGTAGCTCCAAATTTACCTTGTCTCGGCGGAAATCCGAGCTTTGATGTCCAAGTATTCCACTAATTGTTTTCGCATTCAATTCCAAGTTAACAATCATGTTTATATTGTGACTTGTGGTTTTGGCTATTGGCGAATTAATGTTGTTAAGTACATCCATACTAAATTGTTATATTTAGTTGTTTTCACACTTTTAGATTTCTAGTTAATAACCTAGAGAATCTATGTCTTTATGTGTGGTATTAGATAATCTAATTATGCTAAATTATTATATTTAGTTGATGTTGCATTTTAGATTTCAAGTTGATTACCTTGAGAATCTATATGTTGTTGTTTTGTGTAAGCATGCTCCTATGTTGTTGTTTTGTGTAAGCATGACCCTATGTTGTTAAAATTGTATAAATGAGGTGGTTGATGCTAGAAATGATCTTAGGTAGCTAGGATGCTCCCTGAGTCTCACCTTTGACATAGACGTTAGGTGGAATTAACCACAATAATTAAATCATGCAAACTTGTAAAATGTAGATCGATGTATGCTCATTTTCTATGTGTAGCTTTATGTTGCTCACCCCTATGATATTAGGGCATATTTTAGGTGCAAGGATCAAGGTTGTGATTCACATTATGCTTGGATGGTTTAAGGACTTGAAGGGTTTAATTCATGTGTAGGTTAGCTTGAAATGCCACTTGTAGCCTTGTATGTCAAAATGTGTTTAGTTGACTCTAGACATGTAATGTGTACATGAGTGTACTCTTTACAATGTATTTGATATGTATGAGATGGGGCCGGAGGCCAATGACATGTAATTTGTATCCTATGTAATTTTTTACTTCATGGAATATTATGAAAGTATTGAAAAATATTGAGTTTTTGCTTCACCATGTTTGCATTGGGTGTGGGAATTCCATTTTGATTCTTCCATTAGCATTCATTCATCATGTATGAAGTATGGCCAAGGGCCAAATGGCATTTTGAAACCATCTCATGATTTTAAATTCCAACTTTTCGTTTCAAACTTCATTTTTGGCATTTTGGCCGTTGGGGGGGGTCATATTTTGTATCGGCTATATTTTTAAGCGATGGACCATTGTATCGCATCTAAATAGGTAAGTTACATTTGCGTGCATAGTCGTTTCTGGGCAAAACCTCATCGTTTGTGTTTTGAGCCTCCAACGGACTCATTTTACACTTTTGTTGCATAATCTGACCTAAAGGTATTTTGGGAATTTTCTTTGGGAAATGAATTCCGTTCTTCACATGGTTGATTAGAAAACATGATTTTAGGGGGGGTTTATTTTTTGTGATTTTCCAGAAAATGTCATCTTGACATCGGAAATCACTTCTGAAGTTCAGCTCTCAATTTTTAAATTTAGCAGCTTTTTGGACCCTCTGGACAAGTTTTCTTGGGAGGGCATTTTGGGCATTTCACAGTGTGTATTTTTCGATTTTTTTTGTAAGTCATGTAGAAAACTCAATTTTGAGGGGGATTTCTTCTTTGAGTTTTTCCAGAAAATGTCATCTAGGCCCTCAAATTTTCATTTTTTCTGGAAAAACCCCTGCTGCCAGGTTTTTGGGCTGCCCATTCTATCTCCTTCACATGTAAACGGTTAGAAGGGGCTTCGTAACCGGTTACATGTGCATGGGCAGTGCTTTGGTCAAGATTTTTGGCTTCCTAACCGGTTAGATGTTCTTGGTTGTCCCTTTTTTGACCGCTTTGCCCTTTCTTCTTCCGCAAGCCATATCTTCTTCATCCAGACTCCAAATCAAGTGATTTTTTAGTCTAAGTTCATTAATTTTTCGTTGTCTTTCCAATGGTGTGCTTGGTGGCACCCACTTTTAGGCTGGAAATGACAATTTAACCCCTAGGTACATTCTTGTCCATTTTTGAAACGTTGCTTCCTCATTTGTTTCCTTTGGGTTTTGTGACCTCATTGAGTGTCATATTAGTGTCTTAAAGTCATATTATATCTTTAGAGACCGTTGTTTTATCTTTTGCTTCCGCATTTTGGATCCATTTTCTGGTCATCTTTCGGTTCATCATTAACGCACCGGGTTGAAAAACTTGGGCCGTCACACAATCCATGCTTGTTGTTTGATGTTCCAAGCTTATGAATGCAAGTTGTATATTTCTCTAACTATGTGATGTGTTTAGATTGTGAGCTTAAAGAAGGATTAATGACTTAGTTTGATGTATTGTGCTATTCATTGTGTTGTTTAGACAATATATACTTAATTGGTCATCCATGCTTGTTAAAATAGCCACACACACTCACTATTGTTGCAACATATGTTTCTCCCTCATTAATTGTGAATTGAGTGTATAGAAAGGTGATGCTTAGTGGTGATCTCTAAGTCCCAAGACCTTTATCTCTTGTTTCTATCCTTTAATTACTCTTTTTATATCGAGCTTGTTTAATCTTAATTATAGTTTAATCAACCAAACAACCTACCTTTAATCACTCAATCTACTAACCCTAAGCATTGTTTTCATTACTAGTAGCCCTCCAATCCCTTGGGACGATCCCTACTCACCCTTGCTATATTTTTAGTTAATGGTAGTAGTGGCATTTATAAATGTAAAACTTGGCTACATTGCACATTCATTATCTTTTGCACATCTTTAAGCGTTGGTGTGGCGACACACTATGCATCCTTCTTTAAAGAGGGTAGATTTCGAGGATGAAGTCTTTTAAAGAGGGTAGAATGTAATGTTTCCGATTTTTGTCATTTTTCATTTTCTAGAATTTTCTGTTTTGACGAGAGCATTTTTGTCTTTTCTCGTTTTACGTACCGGACACCGTAGGGTGTGTCGGGTGTGTTTAGGAGCTTGTAATGACCCGGTCATTTCCTTCCTTTCCTTTTTTCCTCAGAATTTTACGGATGAAATTTTTTTCGTTGAAATTTCTTTTCTGAGTTCAGTTTCTCGTCGCTTAGTGTCATCTTGAGTGCTCCGAAATGGTTTCTGAGACTCTTTCCTTTGGATTGACAACTTCCTTTGAGGACCGAGTCATTTCCACATTTTTCGTTTTTTGATACTATTCACTTTTCGTCCTTTTCCCTGTTTTGCCCTTTTCCCTATTTTGTCTTTTCCCCGTTTATCACTTTGTTGGCATAACCTCGCTCCTTGTATTTGGAGTTGGTTGTTGACTTCATGTATTTTCATTCTAAGTGATTTCCACGAAATACGTATCTTTACTTTTGCAGAAAAATATTTTGGTTGCTCGTGGTGTCCATAGGGGCATGGATGCATAGTTTTTCAGAATCTTTTTCTTTTCTTGGGGTGTTTTTCATAAATATCTTTTGAAGATATTTTATTTCAGGGGTATCTAAGAAAATATCTTTCGGAAGATATTTTCATTCTGGGGAAGTTTTGCAGTTAACCCTTTTGTAGGGGCCATTGTGCAATTAACAGAAGTTATTGCAAAATACCTTATTTTGAGTCTGGATCCTCGTACGGGATTCATTATAATATTTCATCGAGTCGTGTACTCATAGAATTTCCTTCTGGTCATTTTTCTCCAGTTTCAGGGTTTCTAGACCTGGTTGCCGCTGAACTTGTTTGGGGAATATCTCTCTACTCAAGACTTCATTTTTGACGCCGTTTCTTCCATTATTCATATTTTCTCATTTAGAATCTTTTTTGTTCACAGAATTTTGTCATTTGAGTGCGTTTTCTCAAAATCCACTTTTCCGGACCCGGCGGGATCCTTTCAGGGCACTTTTTGAGATTTTCTATAAATAGGGGACTTAAAGAGAAAATATCAGATTTTCTTCTCTCTCTCCTCTCTCTTGGCTAGCAGCCATGGCTGCCAAGGGGCTGCCACCCTTCTTCTTCTTTTTCCGGCCACTTCCCTCGAGTGAAATGTTGTCGTGCCTTAATGTTTTATATTCGCCTTGGCGAGGCCTTCAATTCTACCGATTGGAATCTCGTTTTGGCCATTTCTTGAGTTTGGGTTTGAAGTCAAGTTGTGATTTTGATCGGGCTTTTGGGAGGTTCATATAGATCATGTTGTCCCCGACAAAACCCTGAAATTTCGTCGAATTCGGAGCGGTTTCATTTTGGTGACTTTTGAGATTTTCATCTCAAATTGAGGTAGGGGATATCTTAGGTTTATATTATTGTTGTATTGATTGTTTTATAAGTGTATACAACTTGTGAGCATGCCTTGTTCAAGTTTTTAAAATTTAATTCATTTATTTTCTTTGTTTAGGATTTAATTCTAATAATGGTATATAGTTTAGAATTAAATTGTGGCATGCTAGTAAATTAGGCCTTAGTGAGTTGTGTAACATATGTTAAATTTGGAGCATTTGAATAAGAATTGAAGAACTTATTAAATAATTATCTTTTGTGAAAGATTAAATTACATAGTTGAAACAAGCATGAAATCAACTCGTATTATGATATTAAAGTAGGCCTTGGTGAGGTGTTTAACATATATTAAATTGAGGTTATTTGGATATATTTGAAAATCTAGAGAAAAATTAATTACTTAGCTTAATTAATTTTATTTTAAGTGTGTTAGTCACTCAAATTGATATTGGATGTAATAGGTTGATAATTCATTGAAATGTAGTCTGTTTAATTACCTTGTGAGCATGCTACTAACTTGTTGTAGAATTAGTAATTGTTGGCTCTAAAGATGGTGATTTGATTTAGCATGATATGTGATATCATTGTCTTGAATAACTTGTTTAAATATATCTTGTGTAGGTATATGGCTTGTTAGAATATTACAATTGTTTACCTTGAAAGCTTGTTGCTAAATTGAAGCTTATTTAGTACTTGTGGCTTAGAATGGTAATGTGGATCAATTGTTGTAAGATATTCTTGCTTTATATATAAATTGCATATTGAGACATGACATGTCACATGCTATTTAGACTTGAATTCTAGGACATGGTTTGTGTGGATTCAACCTTATTTGTGCATGGAATGTGGTAACTTGCATTTGATTTTGTATAAGTTTTGAACTTATTGATTTTAGAAAGCTTGTGAGGATATAATTTATGTGATGGCTAGGGTTTGGCTCTAGTATGTGGATAAGTGTCCTCTAAGTCATAAGTGCGCACTAGGTGGTACCTTGTGGGTCGTAATTACCCAAAAATACTTGTTTGGTCTAGTGACCGTATGTCCTAGTCTTTCCACTATTTGATTTCGCATTTAATTTCAAGTTGTTAATCATGGATTACTTGTAGCTTGAGAATTGATGCTTATTTTGGGTATTTGAATCCTATTTTGTATACTTGAAACTGTATACTTGCTTCTTGTATTTAGATCTTATTTAGTATACTTGAAACTGTATACTTGTCTTATGTATTTGGATCTCATGTACCATACTTGAATTTGTATCTTTGGTTGTGTATCTAAACCCCAATTAGTATACTTACACATTATATGTTTGATTTGTGCAATCGAACTTCATTATGTATACTTGTGTCATGTATGCTTGTCTTATGCGTAATTCATTTAGCTTTGTATACTTGTGCCTGTATACTTGATTTATGAGTTTCCATGGTAATTGTATGTTTGTATATGCTTACTTAGACAATGCATAACTTGTTTAACATGATTTAGGGTACTTGAGCATGTATGCTTGTATGTCGTGTATCATATTTTAATACGGTTTAGTGTACTTAAGCATGTATACTTGTACATCGTTGTTCATTTCAATTACATGAGTAGCTTAGGATGATCCCTGAGTCTCATTTTGACATAGACGTTAGGTGACATGAGCCCCTTTGACATGTTTCACCTTAAGGTGATAACTTTGTAAAATGATAGGTTGATTCATACTCATCTCCTACGAGTAGCTTTATGTTACTCACCCACGTAGTGGGGACATTTTTCAGGTACAGGAATCAAGGTTCGAGATTCTCATATTGCTTGGATGATTTGTAGCCTTGAAGGTTTCAATTCTTGTAAAAGTTGGCATGAAATGCCATTTTGTAGCCTTATTTGTCTAAATTTGTATTCTTTGATTCGTATATGTAAAGTGTACATAAGTACACTCGTTTTAATGTATTTGACATGTATAAGATGAGGCCGGAGGCCAATGACATATATTTGTATCCTATGCAACTTTTAACTTCAAAAAGTAATATGAAAATATTGGAAAATGCTAAGTCATTGTCTCTTAACTTTTGCATCGGGTGTTGGAATTTCATTCTGTTTCTTTCACAGGGTTTTTGTGATCATATATGAGGTATGGCCAAGGGCCAAACACTATTTTGTTCTAAGTTTTGTATTTTAGGTCCTTTTATTGCATTTTTAGGCATTTGTGGCCGTTGAGAGGTTATATTTTGCATTGGGGTCATTTTGAGGCCGATGACCACTACGACGCGTCATTAATGTCTTTTTACGTTTGCGTGCATGTCCACATTGCATAAAAATCTTGAGTTTCAACCTTGGAACTATTTTTGGGTGATTTTCATAAGTTTTTATGCAAAAACCTTGCATTGGGGTGTCAATTGAGTTCCTATTTGGTTTGGCATGTTTTAGATGCTTGAATGAGGCTAGGAAATGTTTTGAAACGTGTTTGTATCATGTAGAAAGCATGTAGGACCTTGGAGATGGACCAAACACCATTTCCACACATTGCAGCAGCTAGTAGTAGCAGGTATGTCGGTCGGCTGATGAAGCTTTATCGGTCGGCTGACGAATCTCTCGAGACCATTCCAGTAGCCTTTTTGGGATTTTAGGTGTTTCGGTTGGCTGACCATGGGGGCTCGGCCGGCCAATGGTTGAGTTTCGGCTGGTTGATGGTTACATTTCGGTCGGCTAATTCTCCCTGGAACCACCCTTTCTCAGCTCCTCTTGGACAGCCTTGTTATTCCACCTTTGGAAGGCCATATCTCTTTTATTTCTTGTCCAAATCAGTTCATTCTTGAGTCTAAGTTCACGAGCTTGAAGTTAGCTTTCCAATGGTACCAACCATTCATCAAAACTCGACCTTTAGTGAGAGGTATTCTAGTTCTAGTAAGATAGTGTCGTGGTATGTCTAAAATGGGGAAAGCCACTTTGTTTTAAATTCATATCTTTTCCGTCCAGACTCAGAATCAAGCAATTCTTAAGTCTAACTTTGTTCATTTTTTGTTGTCTGGACAATGGTGTGCACATTGGCACCCATTTTAGTTTGGAATGACCATTTTGCCCTTGGTTCATTTCTTTTCGGGTTGGCATTCTTACTTCATTTGTTGGCTCAAATGAGTTCCGTGGCTTCATGGGGAGTCAGTTTGGTGCCTTTGGGATGACGTACATCTCTTGAGGCCATTTTGCTTCTTTCGCTTCCGCATTTCGGATCCGTTATCGGGTCATCTTTTAGTTCATCACAGGACACACTGGGTTTAAAAATCCAGGGTCGTCACAGAGCTAGTTGAGGTATTTCATAGAGTTTAGGACTATTTGAAATGCAAGAGTTGCCATTTCGGCATTTTTCCGTTTTTCGGGCCGGACAATCTCGGTTGGGACCTGCTACTGGGATTCTTGTGTATGGGGATTTTATTTTGGGTCCATTGCATTCCATGCATATATATTTTTTTATGCATATTTTTATAGTTGTGTGTCATTTTGTGTGGTTGTAAAATAAGTAGCATATATATATATGAATTTGTGGTAAAAATTAATGTTAAAAGAAAAATCTTTTTGGAAGGGGGCCCACCATCAACCAATTTAGTGATTATGAGACCATGTTTGGTCTCATTTTTCATTCTCTCTCCTGTAAGCCCTCTCTCATTCTCTTATTTCTTGGTTTTTCTTTTTCTTTTCTTCACCAAATTCAATCCTTGATTACTCCTTCAATTTTGTGAGTTTTTGGGTGCCGTTTGCGGCAAATTGGAGAGCTCGTTGAGATCTTCACATTGATGCAAGAAATTTATTGTTTGGCCAACCATTGAATTTTTGAAATTAGGGCTTGGAAATTAGGGGTTTTGCATTTTAAGAGATAGGGGTGTTCTAATACATGATTTCTTATACTTTTTGTGAGTTAATTCTTTATAAATTGTTGAATTACATGCTTAATTAGTTTAAGTTCTTGCAAATTGTTTAAATATTACATGTGAAAGGTGTGTCTATATGATAGTTGATAAAATGTGTATAAGTATGCCTTTGTGTAATAGAATTTGTGTTTTGTATACCTAATATGCTTGAATAATGTGAAGTGAAAGCATGAGTTATGGATTTTAGAAATTTACTTTGAATAATATGTGTGAAAGTTTTATGGTTGAATTGACGAATTGAAGCATGAAGCATTCATGCATCCATTGGGGAAAAGAGAAGAGAAAATGTTTTAAAACAAACAAAACTTGTTTTGGGAAAAAGTTTTCTAAAAGTGTGTGCGAAAACCCGGACGCCTAGGAGGTGCCTAGTGGTCCGTGGTGTTAGTGTAGTTTAGAGAGGAGTATGGTTGAGCGAACTAGGCCGAATGCGACGCCTTGGAGGTGCCTTGTGGTCATGGATGGTTAGCCAATCCTCCTTTCGTGATGCCTTGGAGGTGCCTTGAGTCGGATTACACTAACGATTTGGATGTTGAAACGAAAATGTTTCAGATATGGGGAGTGACATTAGCATGACATTGCACTTCATTAAAATATATGGTGTGTATGTGTTTGGATGATAATTATTATATACTTGTCGTTGTAGTTGTTGCCATGTACCCCTTATCGTATGATCCCATTTCCTTTTACTTATTCCTTACGTGGATTCACGGGGTTATAAGAAGTGTGTTTTAGATACTCCCTACTGAGCGTTTAGCTCACCCCATTATTTTAACATTTTCAGGTTCGGGAAAAGAAGTGACGGACGACAATCCACCACAGCCTTAGCTTGGATTAGTAGAATGTCTCTTTTGCTATCTTTTGTATTTAGGACTCATTTTGTAAAGTGTTGACCCAAAATGTATCATTTTGCAGCATATGAAGTATTTAGATTCATTTTTTATATGGCCATTGGGGAAATATAATTAAGTTTATTTACACTAAATTCTTTAGTGTATTTTATGTAACGTGTTGTAAATTATGTTAACAATCTTGTTGTTGTTTTTGGTGTTAGGTGTTGAAATGTATATAAATATGTACATGGGTATGGTGGTGTTGGGTGATTGGTTACCAATGTTGATGTATCTCAGCTCTTTAAGATAGTGAACATTTTTTGTGTGGATAACCCAAGACCAGTCGATGTGAAATTCCCACACGTTGACTAAATGACCTGAACCAGTCGACGTGAAATTCCCACACGTCGATCGGTATGTGGGTAGTGAGCTTTTCTACTGTACGCGTCTCAACCAAGTCGACGTGAAATTTTTTTTATGTCGACCAGTTCCTGTGTAGTAAATATTTGTGGCTTATTTTCCCATTTTGCCCTTAACCACCCACTCAAGTGTATTGTCACACATTATATGGCCCAGTAAAATACAATAATTATATTTTAACCATAGATTAGACTATTTCCCCGGACTTTATCTTATTTATTATGTGACACAAGTAAATGACTATTATGCCCTTTGAGTCTTAAACCACTAAAATTGTGACAAATGACCATGTTGTCCTTATTGGACTTTAAAAATATTAATTTAACGTGAAAGGACCGTGTTACCCACGGATGATTTTGGGTCAGGTAAGGACCCAATTAATTATCCGGATCCAGTGGATTTGGGTCATTATAATATGACTTACCAACCCTCACTTTTTCATAAAATTGCCTCAAAATGCAATAAATGAAACCAAAATGCAAAACCTAAAACAAAATGGTGTTTGGCCCTTGGCCACACCTCATACATGGTTAATGAGACCCTAAAAAAGAATGAGAATGGAAATCCCACACCCGATACAAACATGGTGAAGTACTGACTTGACATTTTTCAATACTTCCATAATAAAACTTGAAAATGAACATGCATATAATACAATTTAGATGTCATTGTCCTATGATCTCATCTCATACACGTCAAATACGTTATAAATAGTGTACTTATGTACACATTACATACTTAGAAATCAAATATACACATTTTCGCATATAAGGCTACAAATGGCATTTCAAGCCAACCTTTACAAGAATTAAAACCTTCAAGTCTACAAATCATCCAAGCATAATGAGATTCTCGAAGCTTGATTCCTGTACCTGAAAAATGTCCACAGTAACTTTGGGGTGAGTAACATAAAGCTACTCGTAAGAGATGAGCATGCAAAGACCTAACGGTTTACTGTTCATTAAATTGATATAAATTAATACATATGGTCCATGCCACCTAGCATCTATGTCAAAGGTGAGACTTAGGGAGCATCCTAAGCTACCTCAGATCATTTCTAGCATAAGTCATATCATTCATGCAATTCAAACAACATAGGGGCATGTTATACAAGGCCACAAGATATAGATTCTTAAAGCCATCCACTTAAAATCTAAAATACGAAAACAACTAAAGTGGGCCATACCACCTAACGTCTGTAACGACCTTGGATTTTACAACCTAGTGCGTCTTGTGATGACCCAAACTGGATCCAGAATGCAGAAGCAAAAGACAAAACAATGGTTTCAAGAGACACAATATGTCCCTAAGACACCAATGTGACCCTCAATGAGGTCACGGGACCCAAAGAAAAAAAAATGCGGAAGCGACATTTCAAAAAGGGACAAGAATGAACCTAGGGAAAAAATGGTCATTTCCAAGGTGAAAGTGGGTGCTACCAAGCATACCATTGGAAAGACAATGAAAAATTAATTAAGATGGACTCAAGAATAGCATGATTCGGAGTCCGGAGGAAAGAGAAACGGCAAGACAAAGAAAAACGAGCACTTAAGGCTAAAAGGGAAACTAGAAATTATCTAGGAATATATAGGAGCAACCAAGCACACCATTTGATAGACGACAAAAAATTAGTTAAGTTCAAAAAAAATTTCACTAGATTCGGAGTCCGGAAGAAGGAGATATGGCCAACGGAAGGAACTAGGGTAAAAAGGTCAAAATGGTCAACCCATGAAAATCTAACCGGTTACAAGGTCTTCCTAACCAGTTAGGAGGCAAAAAATCACAAGCACAACACTACCCAAGCACATCTAACCAGTTACAAGATCCCTCCTATTCGCACACTTGTACTACAACTCAGCAAAAAGCTGACAGCAGGGGTTTTTCGAAAAAAAATGGATTTTTGAGGGCCAAGATGACATTTTTTAGAAAAACACAAAGAAGAAACCCCCCTCAAAATTGAGTTTTCTATGTGATTACAAGAAAGATTAAAAAAAAAACCCACTGTAAAATGCCCAAAATGCCCCTCCATGAAATCAGGTCATGAAGGTCCAAAAAGCTGCTAAATGAAAAACAGAAAGCTGAATTTTACAATGGATTTCCGGTACCAAGCTGACATTTTCTGGAAAAACACAAAAAAGAAACCCCCACTAAAATCACATTTTCTAAGCGACTATGTTAAAAGAAGAAAATAAAACCAGGGTGAAAAGTCTAGAATGCCCCTAGATCAGATTATGCAATAAAAACACAAAATGAGTCCATAGGAGGCTCAAATCACCAAGGATGGGGTTTTTCTTGAAAACAATCATGCACACAAACGTAACTTACCTATTTGGATGTGCTACAATGGTCCATGGCTTAAAAATATAGCCGATGCAAAATCTGACCCCCCAACGGCCAAAAAGGCGAAAATGAACTTGAAATGGAAAACATGAAATCCAAAAATATAAAATGGAGTCTAATGAACATTTGACCCTTGGCCACACTTCTTAGATGATTAAAGAGACCCTATGAAAGAATAAAAATAGAATTCCAACACTCGATGCAACCATGGTGAGACAATGACTTGACATTTTTCAAGGTTTTCACAATATTTCATGAAGTTTAAAAGTTACATAGAATACAAGATACATGTCATTGGCCTCCGGCCTCATTTCATACATGTCAAATACATTGCATAGAGTGTACTTATGTACACATTACATACATGGAATCAAATATACACATTTTGACAAAAAGGTTATAAGTGGCATTTCAAGCCAACCTTTAGAAGAATTAAGACATTCAAATCTATAATCATCAAAGCAATGATGAACATCATGAACCAAGTCTTCGTACCTGAAATAGCCCCTAGTAACTTCGGGGTGAGTAAACAAGTTTATTCGTAGAGAATGAGTATGCATCGACTCGATTTCTTTAGAGATTTTTACATTGACTTGAAACGATTCAAAACGTCTATGTCAAAGGTTAGACTCAGGGAGCATTCTAAGCTACTCATGCAATTGAAATGAGATACATGACATGCAAGCATACCGGTTACAAGTGTACTAAATGAAGATGAAAGCATGCGAGATGAGTATGCAAAACATAGGTATACTAACGAGTGATCGGTTGTCAATTATACATCAACTTTTGCAATAGCACAAATCATTGTAAAATAGGGCTATTGGTCTGGTAAGTTGAACCACTGGGACTGCTAGTTTATGGCAACTTAGGTGTCTAGAGTCATTTTTAGAGTGATAAAGGGGGGTTATAGAGGATTTGTTGGATTGTCACTAAGATTATGAATTGAAAAGTGCATAAAACATTAATGCTAAGAAGTAAAGAGGCAAAGACAATTAAAAAGGGACTAGGGAAGTGAATCCACTACCCATCAATAAGTATGCTAGTAAATGATTTACTTGGGGAAATATATATATATAATCATTGAATGCAACAACATAGCATTGATACATTATCCTCAAGAAATATATGAAGACAAGATACAAGAATAACCTATCTAGGCTTATATGTTTTGGTTACCTAAATTAGGATGCAACCTTAGACATGATCACCAAGCCATAGATCATCAAGCCCTTAATCTCATAACAGGAGCACATGAAATAGAAATCAAGACGAATCTATCAAAGGAAAGCCCTAAGCAATAGATTATCAAAATTCCTAAATATCATACCAATATAAACACTTCCATGAACTCATCTCCATTGTCATTATGAAAATGTAGCAATATAATCATGAGAGAAAAACAATCTAAGACAAGATATTTGACTCAAAATAATCATTTATAGATAAAGAGATTCATTACATCATATGAAGTGCTCTAGTTCATAGAAAAGTTACATATATACATTATACCCCAAATATAAATCAAAACATAGCAATGCTTACAAAATGGGGCTTCATCACCTCCCTAGATATGGAGTTAGTTACCCATGAAGACAAAGAATGAAGGAGAAGATGAAGGATCCCTCTCCATTTCCACAACTCAAGCTCAAGAACACCCAAGACCCTCCAAACTCACTCTTTCTCTCTCTAGAACTTAGCAAAATGTGAGATATCTTTCATAATGAGCTTTCACTCCCTAAATACACTCAAAACCAACTCCCCATACTCAAAATCCCGAGCTCCCCCCTCAGCATGAAGCTAAACCACACAAAAGAAGGATAAGGGGACCAAGATGCTGAAATTCAGGGGCAGTTGAGCTGCCTTCTGCAGATCGGCGGGCGCCCGTGGTGGCTTGCAAGGGACTGGCGTGTTTAAAGGGCGCCCGCGGTCGCGCGGCCGGCACTCGCGGTGGGTTGCGGGGGCTCCTGCGGGGGCTCAGTAAGGCCCCGCGAAATGGGGCAGATAGATGAGGGAATTGGCGGGCACCCGCGGTGGCTTGGCAGTCGCCCGCGGGGCCTTACAGCTGCACTTCCTCCAAGCTTGAATTTTACGCAAGCTTCTTCAGGCTGGAGCAAAGACACACTTCCACTATGAACATTAAGCCATGAACTTCACAAAAACGGCGACTGAAGAGGTTAGGTTCCAAAGATGACTCCCTGACACGGCGCACGTATTTCAATAGAAAGTTGTCAAAACCGCTTCTTTGATCAATCTTCGAAAAAATACCTGAAATCAGAAAAAAAAACACAACTGAATTAAAATTATACATTATCGTCTTATAATGGACTTAACTAATGCAAGAAAGGGCGTTTGAATATGTAATATTCAGCGCTTATCACACCCCCAAACTTACATTTTGCTAGTCCCTTAGCAAAACAAGACAAAGAGCTTAATACAAATAACGACCAATGAAATGCTAACACATGCATCAATTATGAAACAAAAATATCGATGAAGCTCAATTACAATTTGGAGCATAGAAAATTTTGAAGATAGACATTAGGCAGACTACCTTGTATATATGAAGCTTTAACATAAAATGGTAAAACAAGTTCAACTTAAATGCATCAATCATCAAGGCCTATATAAACACTTCAATTGTCATCTCTTGAATAACATTAACTCTGACTTCAGTGAAAATGAGCCGGCTTCCTAATATGTGGCTTTTACCCTCTTTTTCCAATCTCAAGAACACATTTTCACATCCTTAAATCTCCTTCTAAATGAGGTCTCCAAGGCATAACTTTATTAACTGAATAACTTTTGTTGCTTATTGACAATTTTATTGATCAACTCTAAAGATCACCTACTATGGTCGTGCAATGTCGAGAATTCATTAAGCTTTCTAACCAACCCATGTAACAAGTGTTAGGCCAACAACTCCCAAGCCAGATGGCTTTAGGGCGCTAAGTTTAAAGACACTCCTAGGGCTTAATAACTCGAATTGAAAAGGCTACGAATCTTCGACAAACCATCTTTATTTATTTTTGAACAACCATGCAATGTCTAAGTTCTTAAAACTTTCTAACCAACCCATGTAACAAGTGTTAGGCCAACAACTCCCAAGCTAGATGACTTTAGGGTGCTAAGTGTAGAAACACTCCTAGGGCTTAATAACTCGAGTTAGAAAGGATACGAACTTCAAATGGTCATTGAATTATATATATATATATATATATATATATATATATATTTTAAGTTATGCCAAGGATATCCCTTCATTAGGGTCATTAATTCAGATCACTGAGTCCCGATCAGGGTCAATTTGGGTTGCATACCTCACAATTAGGTTTCCGATGTGCAAATGTGCAATGTGAAGCATATCAGAGTATGAAATCCGACGAAAATTTAATTGAAGTTTTTATACAAACCGATTATGAATCAACATGTTTAATGCAAAAATTTCTTTATTTTCCAAAAATTTGTCTTGGCTTCTATACACAAAGTATTAAGCACATGCTTCAACCTACAAAAAGTTCTCTTTAAACAATACGATTTTATTAACTTACGAGCATAAAAAATGAGCAAAAAAAAAAAAAAAAAAATCAAAACTGCAATAACATGCTCATGCATCAAAACTGCAATAACATGCTCATGCACCCCCAAACTTGAATGTCACATTGTCCCCAATGTGAGAAGACAAGGGACAAGCAAAGAGAATGAACAAAGGGGGAAAGGAACAATAGTACCAAGTTGAGAGGATTGAAGTGGCGGTGCAGAAATAGGCCAGTCGTGAATTCCAAGAGCATGCCCCCAAACTTGGTTTCAAAAACCTATTAAAAGATATCTATACAAGGCACGAATCATATGAATCCAAATTCAATGAAAATAACTTCAATTTATTCGACTATAAACTATAAGCCATGCAAAGTAGCAAAAGTGATGCAGTTATAAGTGCAAAAGAAAAAACTAAAAAGCAATGCCAAACGCGGCCCAAAATAAGTCTAAAAAGTACTACTGAAATGGGAAATAAGAAGAAAAACATGAAATAACTCCACCAATGGAGTAGAGGAGGAAGCACCAGGTGGGCGAGGTGCATGGTCAATCAATGACTGGAGCATAGCCTGCAGAATTTCTTGGTTCTCCTGAGTCTTCTGGACAGCACCCTCTATAGCATCAAAGCGCAAGGAAAAGGCATTGAGACGAGAATTCAAGACGAGATAGTCAGCATGAATCATGACATCAGGCGGCGGGATAAAAGGGGCAGCTGGAGAAGCGGGGGCATCAGTAGCAGGAGGAGCAGGAGCCACAGGGGGGGCCGGAGCACCCCAATCCAACGCGTCACCAATGTGGGCCTGGCGGGATGTTTGAAGCTAAGCTGTGGTGGACTTCCAGACCCCAAGGTTGAAGTTCAACACATCTTTCTCTTTCTGCTCACCACGGGGAGCTCGAAACCTCATTTTTTTTAGCAACATTGTAATAAGGTATGGAAATGGGAATGACCAGGTGGTTGTAGTATAGTGGTGAGTATTCCCACCTATTACGCGGGTGACCCGGGTTCGATCCCCGGCAACGGCGCCAAAAATTGATCGGTTGTCAATTACACATCAACCTTTGCAATAGCACAAATCATTGTAAAATAGGACTATTGGTCAGGTAAGTCGAACCACTGGGACTGCTAGTTTATGGCACCTTAGGTGTCTAGAGTCATTTTTAGAGTGATAAAGGGAGGTTATAGAGGATTTGTTTGATTGTCACTAAGATTATGAATTGAAAAGTGCTTAAAACATTAATGCTAAGAAGTAAAGAGGCAAAGACAATTAAAAAGGGACTAGGGAAGTGAATCCACTACCCATCAATAAGTATGCTAGTAAATGATTTACTTGGGGAAATATATATATATATAATCATTGAATGCAACAACATAGCATTGATACATTATCTTTAAGAAATATATGAAAACAAGATACAAGAATAACCTATCAAGGCTTACATGTTTTGGTTACCTAAACTAGGATGTAACCTTAAACATGATCCCCAAGCCATAGATCATCAAGCCCTTAATCTCATAATAGGAGCACATGAAATAGAAATTAAGAAGAATCTATCAAAGGAAAGCCCTAAGCAATAG